>NW_028270141.1:9586882-10901266 GCF_037043375.1 Chiloscyllium plagiosum | reverse complement strand
AAAAGAGAGAGAGAAAAAGAGAGAGAGAAAGAGAAAGAAAAAGAGAGAAAGAGAAAAAAGAGAAAAGAGAAAAGAGGAGAAAAGAGGAGAGAGAGAGAGAGAGAGAGAGAGAGAGAGAGAGAGAGAGAGAGTCCCAGGATAACCTGGAAATGTTTCTTATTTAAAACTTAAACATAAACGTTGATTATTAACCTGATGTTCTATTACACACAGCTTAGAAAAGACTGGATTAGACAACCTGATAAAATGTGTCAGTGTTACATAAATGTTAAGTACTTCAAGAGAAATTTCAAGATTTGTATTTAGATTGTTCATGACTTAAATAAGATCAACTAAATCCATGTCAGTACAGTAGCTCATGAGAGATCAAAATGGTTCTTCCTATTATATATTTTTTTAAAAAGTGTTCCTATTGGACCCAACATTTTTTTTAGAACATTTTGAAATAGATGTTCTTGAGGTAACAGTAATACTTTGCACATAAAATAATTCCTGAAGTCTTTTCATTCTATTCAATTGTGACAGAAATACTTGGAACAAGTTATTTGATTTACTATTGTCACATTTACCCAGGTACAGGGAAAAGATTTGTTTTGTGTGCAGTACGACACGCAAAGATCATTGTGCAATGGAACAGAGCGAGGAATACAATGTTACGGCTGAAGAGAAGGTGCACAAAGAGCAAGATTAACATTAAATTTAAAATTTGAGAGGTCCATTCAGAATTCTAATAACAGTGGGGAAGACGCTAATCTTAAAATCTATCCATACTTGTGTTTAAGCTTCTTTGTCTGACGGAAGGGGTTGAAAGGAGATTATCATGTGCTACATTAATGTGCAGTGTGAAGTGCCGAGGATCAAAATTCTACTGCATTTAAATAAAATTTGTCACCAATTATGCCCAAAAATGGAACCTTACTGACCGATGTAGGGAATTATGATTTCCTATGATTACTTAAGACAGACAAAAAAAAATGTATGTATTGATTCTGCTGATCCTCATAAATTGGAAATAATACCCTTGGCTTACTTGCTTTATTGTATTTTAATACCAACACATTGGGCTGATTCAAACCTACACATTCCGCAAGACAATAATGTTTTAAAGCTGAAGGATCCTGAGTGAGTCAGTCTCATCAGCCTCCTTTAGACTTTTGGAAGATAATCAATCAATCTCATCCAAGACGAAGAGTCAATAATAAATCAACAATATAACAACTGGGAGACAGCAAGGATTGCAGATGCTGGAAGCTAGAGTCAGAATCAATAGCTGAAGAGCTGGGAAAGCACAGGTGGTCAGACAGCATTCAAGGAGGAGGAGGAGAGTCAACATTTCGGGTGGAAACCCTTCATCGGGACAAAGGGTTTTGGTTGGAAATTTTGACTCTCCTGCTCCTCGGATGCTGTCTGACTGCTATGACTTTCCAACTCCGTAACAAATCAAATATAAACAATAAGACATACAATGTGTTAGCTTTTATTGGTAGAGGGATTGAGTTTCGGAGCTACGAGGTCATGCTGCAGCTGTACAAAACTCTGGTGCGTCCACACTTGGGACCATTGCGTACAGTTCTGGTCACCGCATTATAGGAAGGATGTGGAAGCTTTGGAAAGGGTTCAGAGAAGATTCACCAGGATGTTGCCTAGTATGGAGGGAAGGTCTTATGAGAAGAGGCTGAGAGACTGGAGACTGTTTTTGTTAGAGAGAAGAAGGTTGAGGTGACTTAATTGAGACAGAAGATAATCAGAGGGTTAGATAGGGTGGACAGTGACAGCCTTTTTCCTCGAATGGTGGCGATGGCTAGCACAAGGGGATATAGCTTTAAATTGAGGGATGATAGATATACAACAGATGTCAGAGGTAGTTTGCTTACTCAATAGTAAGGGCATGGAACACACTGCCTGCAACAGTAGTAGACTTGCCAACTTTAAGGGCATTTAAATGGCCATTGGATAAACATATGGATGAAAATGGAATAGTATAGGATTGAAAGGCATCAGATTGGTTCCAATTTCGGTGCAACATTGATGGCTGAAGGGCCTGTACTGCGCTGTAATGTTCTATGTTTTGTAACTGGATAGACCTGTGTCATTTGGGTGGGTATCTGGTGTGATCGATGGACATATCCCATTTAAAAAAGTAGTGGTCAGCAAAATCCAGGCTACTAGAAGTCTAAAGCCTCCAGCGTGCAACACAGCAGTCCATCTCCTGAACCAGCAGCAGGCCTGAGATGGAGGACTTCTGGTTGGCCAGGCAGGGGTGATCGTTCCTGGGGCATGAGGGAGCGTGGGTCCAGCATGGAAGCGGACACTAGCACTCCATTGGCACGGTGGGCCCAGTGATAAAGAGATGGTGCCTGACGAGTGGGGATCCGATATGGTTGGATTCAGCACAGGTGGTGGGCATCGGTGTGGTCAGTTTGCCGGCTCAGGGAGGAGAACGAAGAGAGACTTTGTTTCAAGCTTTGTCTTTCTATTCTTGAAGCAATTAAAATGGCCGCTGGATTGTGGGGAACAGTTGAAGCTTTTCACTGTATTTTACCATGTTGCTCATTGTAGAGTACATGTGACAATAAATCATCATCATCAAAAAAAGCAAAGGGACAAATACTTCCCTTTATTCACCTTTTCTTGCTGATGCTGTTTGTCAGTGGCTTCACAGCTCAGGCTCCAATGATTCTATCATCATAGCAGCCTTGTACATAAAAATTGTAAAGAAAGACCAGGCTGGTTCTGTGCAGTTTATTTTTGCCAACTGTCACACAGAAGTTAACAATCACAGATGGCCAATTCCGAGCAGCTTCAGCTCAAGCAAATAATTGGAAACATTTTCAATGCCTACCTGGCAGCCACGAGCAGCTGCTTGTCCAAACAAGAATCCACCAGGTTGGCTTTCAGTTCATTTTTATAGCACCATGAGCAGCAGGAATCCACAAAGAATTGACCCAAACCTACCGTCTTCCAAGCTTCATAAATCTCAGCTGGGCCACTGTCACTCTGTACACTTAATAGTGGAGACAATATTAGGGGATGTCATAGGGAGAGAGTTACAGGGCAAATCATCAAGTAGGCTAGTACTGTCCAGTTTATAATGCCTCACATCAGCCATCTAAATGCAGGTCATTGATATTTTATCGTCTCGTTCCCACCTACATAGGCTCTTTGGACTTGTACTTGATAACAGGGTTAACTTGACTAGCAAAACTTGGCAATTACATTAAAAAAAAATCAGCAAGGGAATATGACAAAGTAGCTAATTTGGTATCAGCAACTTCTGTTGACACAAAACCATTTATTTTTGCTTGCCAAAAGATCAAGCAACTAACTGCTGGCCTGCAGATAATTCACAGGATTTCCTCCCTCTGCACACTTATGATGCCAGGTGAGTATGTTACTCAAAGATACCACAAGCATCCAGATAGGATTGAGCATCAGGCAATAAAAATTCCTGGATCAAAAATGATTCAAAACACTATGAATGGATTCAGGGAGAATTTCAAATGGATAATTTTAATTAAATTCACTACCTTAAAATTCCTTAAATTTCTTTATTAGTCCTTTGCAGCACTCTGAAAACCTCGAGAGATTGAAGCAGTGGTGTTTCATTAGATAGCAGGCTTTCAGAGCTGTTGGAAATGGCACTGGTCAGTAACATGCTAAAATCTCCAAACAATGCCTGACCCCAGTCAATACAGCCAATTTTGCTCAGTTCCTGATCTAAACTGTGCCAAAATGTGTAAGCCCCAAGAGAAGGCTAAAGCTTTTCTCTTCCAATGGGAAGGAGAACTAGAAAATCGAAGGGTGCTATCATATTTTCATTTTCCAAGTCACCTCCAAGCACTGCAGCAACATATAACATTGACACTGTCTTGTAAGCAGTGCCTCAGCTGCACAGCGCAAAGGGAAGAAAACGGGAAAGAATAAAACGCAAAACAGGGAAAAAGGACCCAATATTTTCATAACTTAAAAAATGGTTGACTTGCAGGGAAATGACAGATAAGCTAAACAGCTACTATTCATCTCTCTTCACACAGTAAAAGGAGGAGAGAAAATCTCCCAGGGTTATGAGGCAAATAAGGGACTTGTACGATTGAAGAGCTAAAGCAATTAGTTTAGGGGGTAGCACACAAAAAAATTAGTTGGATTAAGGGTTGACAAATCTCCTGGGTTAGCCAACATTCATAATTTGAAGGAAGTGGCTGACGATCTGCAGGACATTTTGGTGGTTACCTTTTGTAGGTCTCTGAGTTTTGGACAGGCTCCTGCTGATTGGTAGCTAGCAACATCACCCAATATTGAAGGAGAGAGGAAAAGGAATGGTGGTGAACCACAGACTAGTTAGACTAATGTCCATGGTCTCTGATGAATCCCCACCCACCCTCCCTCTATTTCCTGAGCTAGAGTTATAGGAGATGCTCTGGGAATTTGCAATGCAGCACAAAAACACACAAACCATTTGACTGCATTGAAGATATAGCAGCTATATTACACTCACTGGAAGACAGAACACTAAGCAGACACATATTACAGAAAGAATATTTCCAGAGCTAACTCGCAACATCTTTCAATGCCTTTTAATGCACAGGATCAAGCCATTGTAAGACATTAACAAATTGACAGATATAGATGTATTTTTGCCCGAAGTATCAACTCTCCTACTTCTGGATGCTGCCTGATCTGTTGTGCTTTTCCAGCACCAAACTCCCGACTCTAATCTCCAGTACTCACTTTTGCTGAGGTAGAGGGTGCCAAGTAAGGGGAGAACGCTCTCATACTAACATTTCCATCCTGGGTTTGCTGCAATGTTCCAAAACAGCACGGCATAAGCTCACGGAACAATACCTCATTTTACACTGGAGGCACTTTATAGCCTGGGTCTCAACACTGAATTCTGTAATTTCAGAAACTGGCTGTTTTATGTCTGTGCTCTGTTTGTCTTCCACTCTTTCAACTCTTCCCTTGCAGGTTGTAACGTGTTTATTGTGCTCTTCATTAGGGCCCATTCTCTCCTTTTTACAGCTTAATTTACATCTCTTTCCCCTCCCCCCCACTTTCTTCATCACTAACAACCCCTTCCTCTTTTGCACTCGGCCTTAACACCTCTGCCTCTATCAAACATATAAAATAATTTCCACGACCTTTCAATTTTGAAGGAGAGAGAGTCGTACCAGACTTAAAACATTAAATTGGTAGCTCTCTCCATAGGTGCTGCCACACAGACAAAACACAACAAACAAGAGAAGGCTATTCAGCCCTTTGAGCCTGGCCTGTCATTCAATAGGATCATGGCGGACTTGATTGCAATCTCAGCTCTACCTTCTTGCGTATCATTGACAATCGTTCATCCCCTCTAATTGAGAATCTGTCTACCTCTGCCTTAGAAAATATCTAAAGATTCTTTATCCACTGTTTCTTGAGAAGGGAATTCCAGAACCCGTCAGATTCTCCAGCATCCTCCTCAGTTGGATTCAGAATTCCAGCAGCTGCTTTACTGAGAAGGTAAGGAGGTATGCTGGCAGGTGGGTGAGTGGGCACATGTGACAGAGTAGAGTGAGACAGATGTTGGAGATCAAGGGTCAGATGTTGATGAGTTGGGATCACTTTTATAGTTGGCCAGGAGTTAGAGTTTAATTCTCTAAATCTTTTCTAGGTATCTTTAATGCTGAATAAGTCAGAATCCTTGGAAGTGATAAAGAAGGCATATGGCATGCTTGCCTTTATTGGTCAGGATGTGAATACAAGAGTTGAGAGAGTGTGTTGCTGGAAAAGCACAGTAGGTCAGGCAGTATTCGAGCAGCAGGGGAAAAAAAAAAACAAAAACAAAAAAAAAAATTGACATTTCAGGCCAGAGCCCTTCATCAGGAATGAGGCTGGGAGCCCTGGGCGTGGAGAGTTAAATGGGAGGGGATGAGGCTGGGGAGAAGGTAGCTGAGTGTGCAATCGGTGGATGGGGGGGGGGGGGGGGGGTGAAGGTGATAGGTCGGAGAGGGTGGAGCGGATAGGTGGGAAGGAAGATTGACAGATGGGACAGGTCATGGGGACAGTGCTGAGCTGGAAGGTTGGAACTGGGGTAAGGTGGAGCAAGGGGAAATGAGGAAACTGGTGAAGTCTACACTGATGCCCTGGGGTTGGAGTGTTCAGAGGCGCAAGAGAAGGTGTTCCTCCTCCAGGCGTTGGGTGGTTAGGGAGTGGTGATGGAGGTGGCCCAGGACTTGCAAGTCCTCAGCAGAGTGGGAGGGTGAGTTGAAGTGTTCGGCCATGGGGCAGTGGGGTTGGTTGGTGCGGGTGCAACGCACCATAAATACAAGAGTCAGCAAGTGATTTTGCAGCTTTATAAAAGTTTGGTTAGGCTGCACGTAGAGCGTTGTGTTCAGTTCTGGCTGCCACACTACAATAAAAAGGATGTGGAAGCTTTGGAGAGGGTGCAGAAGAGGTTTACCAAGATGCTGCATAGATTAGATGGTCTGAACTAGGAGGAGAGGCTGGACAAACTAAGGTTGCTTTTTCTGGAAGGTGGAAGCTGAGGAGAGACTTTTTGAAAGTTTATAAAATCATGGAGAGGCATAGATAGTGTTAAGGGAAAAATATTCTGACTGTCAACCCTAACTCTAGAGGTTAAGGCAAGAAGGGGAAAGTTCAAAGGAGATGTGAGGAGCAAGTTTTTTTTTAAAACATAGAATGGTAGATGCCTGGAACATGCTGCTGGGCTGGTGGTGGAGGCAAATACAATAGGGGCATTTAAGGGGTATTCAAGGAATGGAGAGATATGGACCAAGGGCAGGCAGAAGGATTAGTTTAACTTGGCTTCATGTTTGGCACAACATCTTGGGCCAAAGGGCCTACTCCTGTGTTGAACAGTTCTATGATCTAGGTCTCGGACTCTAACTGAAGATTCTATGTGAGTCTTGAGCGAGGCGATAATGTTAACAGATAAGAATGCATTGAGTGTGGAGCTAAACAGGCTAAAACTGGAAGAAGCAAACCATTGCTCAAAGAACTGAATAAACAATTTGCTCATTGTGTCCTTAAGAAAGACAAAGAAGTCAAATGTAATGGGTGAAGCAGTGCATCTGGAAAGAGATAGACATGAGCATAGAGAATACATGATTAAAAATGGACTGATCTGGAATGGAATCAATAACTGAACAATGACAATGGTTAGCTAGAAATAGATGGGATCACTGTATGAAGAATTGAAAGGTTATTGAGCTAAAAAGAACCTTGGGTTGATTGAAAAGTAGTTAACAAGCAACCTACTGCAGGACACTGAATGAAATGTCCAGGAAACCACAAAGCTAACTTGTTTATAAATACATAGCAGCAATTCCAAGGCACATTTTAAGGAATTAGGTTTCACAGTATAAAAACATATTTCACGAGCAAATCAATATGTACCAAGATTAGCTTGGAAACAATGATGACGATGCAACACGTGTATTCGGTTTTTGTTAATGACTTAAGTTACAATAATTACTGCTATTTTTCACAGTCTGCTCAATGGATATGAATAATTCATCCCCATGAATCTGATCCATTTAGCAAGTTATTTTAATCACACAGACTCTCTCAATTTAATCAGGAAACAACACATACACAACTGTTATTTAAACTTGGTGTATGCCACACATGACAGAGGCTGTCCCTCAGAAATGAATGTTAAAATGCATAGAAGATACATTTATAAAATTCATTCTTGAAAGAATATTGAACAGAGAGAAACAGCACCAACAAGACAGTAACAAACCTACCAATCTCTTCTTACGGACTAAATACAAGCTGACATGTGGGTCAGTTAGTTCAGTTGGCTGGACAGCCAGTTTGCAATGCAGAGTGATGCCAACAGCAGTGTTTTGATTCCTGTGCGACAGCAGTTACTATGAAGGACTCTCTCAGCCTTTCCCTTGTCTGAGGCATGGTGACCCTTAGGTCTAACGAGAGAGCAACCTTCTGGTCCAGTCGGACTATGGTGGTTTTTATTTTTATGGCCAAAATATATCAGAACTGTACAGCTCACGCACATTGAACAAATGGAATGTGCGTCTGCTGCCTATTTCATCACTGAGCATGCAGATATTTTAATACCTGTAATTTCAAATATTACTAGTCTCTTGTTATCAAAAGATACTCAGTTTAACCTTACACTTTGGAATTTTGTTCATTTTCAACATATGGAATACCTAACAACACACGCACGCAAAGAAAACCTGATAATAACAATGATTAGGAAAGGTTATTGTGGGTCAACCTACAGCACATGGACTGCAGTGGTTCAAGAAGGCAGCTCACTCCCACTTTCTCAAGGCAGCTGGGAATGGGCAATAAATGCTGCCCCAGCCAGCGATGCCAACATCCCATGAGTGAATAAATAAAATAAGGCCTTTAACTAATCTGAAGGTTTTGATCCATTCAAACACCCATCCATACACGTCCAATGTCAACAGTTCAGCAACCTACAGACTGAGATCATGCTGGATTTTAGATTTTCTGGACATGAGACCAGTACTCAGACTGGTCATCAGACTGGCAAACCGTACATATCAGAATCCTCAGGCACCTCAAATGAAAACTATATACACTTCAGGACACTCTGATTCCTAGGTGGGTGTTAGAAGACAGGTTGTCTGGAAATGCAGGTCAATGACAAGCTGGAAGAAGTTAGAGGTCAAAATTGGAGGAACTCAGTGGTCAATAGCAGTCGTTGTCTTTAATGCATTCCTTTACCTCCTGGCTTTGTATTCAGACAAGTATATTCCCACGGTCTAGAAAGACCATGATAAGAAAAAAGTATGATAAGTATGGCCTTCATAGAGGCTGGGAATACATTTTTCAGCTTTGGGCATCCAATGTAACCATCAGCTCACTCTCCCTCAAATGCCGAGCCTGGCACCATCAAAGCTTTTAAACTATTCTTCATCCAATGTGCTCTATCCAACATTGACAATCGGCTTCCCTAGCTACCCTCCCACAGCACTAGCCCCTGTCAATTACAACCACCCATTGACTTTCCATAGTCAGACCACCAAGACTGACTGTAGTCTTTGACAGACTAGACAGGCAGTCCCAACTAATGACGGACCAGACCCTAAATGATCTGTGCAAGTGCCAGACTGGTTCACGCTAGATCCTCAGGGCCGATAATGGTCCATTCCCCAGACTCTACAGGTACAGACCCACTGACACTTAACACCTCAAGTGGTCAAACTGGAACCTCCCTACTCATGAATGAGAATCTCATCTCTCTGTTTAACACCTGGTTGGAAAATGGAACTTTTTGCTTTTGACATCATGAATTCTCTTTCTGTGCATCATGTGTGTTTTTCCCAACTTTCTCATCACTGCCCAAGTCATTCAGTGGCTGGGAAGATTTACCCAGAGTTGATGTTTTGCGTTCAGTATGACTTCTTTAGAATTTGCAGAGTCATATTTCATTTACAATGCTAATGTATTTATATTTGTTCCTTCTTCCTGAAATTTCCCTCATTTAAAGAAAAAAAATCTATGAAAGAATCATCTAGACATTTTATCAATTCATCAAAAGTGAGGGGCAAAGATTAACTCAATGGTTAAATGTCTTGCTCCTTCATTGTGGAGGATCAGATATGGAGACCGGCCAATACACTGCTGAAGCCTCATGTCACATAGCAGTACCAGTACAGATGTACAACTGCAAGGCTAGAAACATACAAAATTAGGGACAGACATTCCCAATCTTACTGTCGCAATTAGTTATGTGGATTCGAGATAAAGAAATGTATTGTTTAACGTTTTAACATAAAAAAGGATTCACAGAAGAATAAAGTACAAACAAAAGGGAAGAGATGCATCAATAAAATATGACTGTTGTAACCATGTTTAAACAACGACCACTAGAAGTCAGCATTGGAACTACAAACAAAGAGACATTTCCAAGAAAGAATCCTTGATTTTACAGGAATACACTTCACACATATTTTCATAATGGGCTTTCTAGGAAACTGGAAAGATAAACTTACTTTTCATCATCATGGATAAACTATGCACTCACTGTTGCTGTAATAAGTAAATAATGCATTATATTGCATCTTAATGCATTGTATAAAGCAATGCTGCCAAACAAGGCATTGGTCTCAATCACAATTGGATGATTATGTTTAGTTTGTAAGGATGCCATGTTAAATGTATGCATAATTTAGAAGAATAATATTGCCATTTGTTAAAACAATATAATTCTTCAGTCTGGGGCAATTTTAACAAACCAAAATTTAACATTACAGATTGAGAGAGTGAATGCTTGTGTAAGTTAGTTATAAAAAAAAATCAATGCAATTTTTAAAATGAATATCAAGACTTCCTACAGACATATTTTAAGAAAATCAATTGTAAGGACAGGAATACTGTTATATTCATCACTGCAATTGCAACACAGTCAAGAGAAAGATTAAAAATGGGTTAAAATTATTGTGGATATTCTGTATATATTCTCAGCTACTAATATCATTTTTGGTTCAATATACTATTTATTCTGATTTATTGAAATATTAGCAAAATTATAAAAGTCACAAGTGCCCTCAAGTATAAATTTCCATTATTTTAATAGTTTAATTGCAAATATAAATGAGGTATTAGGTTTGGATTATGACTTTTTGCTGGAAAAAACTTCACACTTTCTAAAAGTCAGAAGAGGAATTACCTGGAACTTTATTCATCCATTTGTTTTCAATATCAAGAACTGCCTTGGTAGTCAATTCTCCTATTTTCAGCAGTGGTCATGTGAAACAAATGGCAGCCAGGAGGTAGTGAAATGAAACACTGAATAAAATGATTTGCACCTTACAGCATGTATCATTAGATGGTTAAGATAGGTTTATGTTGTTTGTTTGTTTAGGCTTAGCATGTACACAAATGGTAACTTTGCTCACCTTCTAATCTTAGAAACTAGCCCCAGGATTCAACATGTAAACCTACATCCCTGTCACAGGCACCTTCCACAACTTCCACTGGGAAATTAAAGCCCTTCAAACAGGTTGGGTTGGTGGGATTGGCATGAAGTAAAATGAACAAGTCACATTCTCTGACAAATTGAAATTAAAATAAAATTGATTTAAGAAATATGCTGAGTATAAAATCATTTCAAATCAATTGGAGCAGGTCAGGCAGCATCCAAGGAGCTGGAGAATCGACGTTTCGGGCACGAGCCCTTCTTCAGGAATTGTGATTCCTGAAGAAGGGCTCATGCCCGAAACATCGATTCTCCTGCTCCTTGGATGCTGCCTGACCTGCTGCGCTTTTCCAGCAGCACATTTTTCAGCTCTGATCCCCAGCATCTGCAATCCTCACTTTTTCCTAAATCAACTGGAGCATCTACTGTGACCAAATGCACAAAGCAAGTCACTGGAGTCAAAATGTTAAAATTTGTCTGACTCTACACAAATATTGCCAGACCCTCAGTTGTTTATCCAGCCAGAAAATACTTTTTAGCAAAAGCACAGCTAGAACAATGAAGGGAACATAGATAACACTGATAAGTAGGCAGCTCAGGCTGAAGGATGTCCTGTTCAGGGCTAACCACTCAGGCGAGAGATACTTTCAGTGGTAAAGTTCCATGATGTATTTATTTTCTACCAAATGGTACCTGTCATTTTCAGCAAGTTACAAAGTAACAACTTGCTCACCATGGTCTGAGTGCCAAGTATAAAGACGCATTTTTTGTGCAGCAAGTTATTCACTATTTATTAACAAATTCATGGGGGGGGGGGGCACATTCATAGTTCCAAGTAATCTGATTCATGTCTTTATCTAACTTTCATCATGTGCCATTGGGGTAATGTGTTGGAAATCAGCTCCCACTATTCCCAGAGTATTCAGGAAAGTGCAAGCTGTTATCAAAGTACGTAAAGCACCCGAACTTAACTTGGCTCCACAAGACTGGTAATAGAAATTGTGTACCAGATTTCTGTATCGAACAGGAGGTACAGTTTATTACAAATAAACAGATTCAAGCTACAGGTAAACCACCATGAACTGTAAACATATCACTCTGCTGGTTAAAATTCTAATCCCTTTATAAATGCCCTAAACACACATACAGACAAACACAAAATAACATTGGTGTTATGGCTGGAGGGAAACTGAGAAGGCCCAATTGTCCTCACCCACAGGGTTTGATGAAATTATTCTTTTGCTTGTCAGGAATTGTTGCTCCATGACCCCTCCTCTCCAGCACTTTCAGTTGCTTGCATGCAGCACAGAGCCACAACTTATAATGTCACTGACTTATGGGTTGGAAGAAATAGCTTACAGCAACTGATGTGGGAAAGTGAATTGGCTTTCTTCAGGCTTGAAGTACTTTTTAACTACAGAGAGAGAGAAAAAAAAGGACAGCATCTTTCCTTCTAGAGATATGAAGGTTTCTGACCATGTTGCTCACATCCACAAGCTGTACAGCTTCCCGAGAGCCAATCACATAAGTGGTGGCAGGCAGAATGCCTTTTTCATTGATAATTGGACATCACTTCCTTTCTCATTCAGAATAAACTGACTTGGAGGAAGCTCCTGTATGGTGGCACACAATTCTTTGTGAACACCTATCGACAGGAGGAAGTACGGAAAAGGGAACGGAGAAAGGAATGTTGGTGATTTCAAGACCAAGGACCAATTTTACCTCCTGGAAACACCTGCTAAACCATGTGGCCGGAGATGTGGCTCCAGGATCAGGATCATCAACAACGCAAGGACCCACCCATGACCAGTGACACGGAATTCCCGACATGGACAATCATACCGGTTAGTGAGTCATTCCCACCACCGACAATTCCACAGGACAATCAGCCACTTGTCGCCAGCTGAAGATCATAAGGCACACACCACTTGGTGCTGGTTCATCTGCAACTAAACTTTCCACGTTGATTGAAAAAAGTAAAAAGTGTAAAGTGTTGGGAGCATGCCTTTGAAAAGCGGAAGAATTCGTTCCACAACCTTTTTTTTTTTAAAAAAATTCACATCCCATTTGAGTACACCATCAAAAGAAGGAAAAATAAAAAGATATTGGGTAGCATGGTGGCTAGCACTGCTGCCTCACAGCACCAGGGACCTGGGTTCGATTCCAGCCTTGGGTTACTGTCTGTGTGGAGTTTGCACATTCTCCCTCTGTCTTCGTGGGTTTCCTCCTGTCAGGGGTTTTTTTTAGTAATTTGACTGGGTGCCATTTGAAGGACTGGTAGCACCAGTGGACGGCTAATTATGAATTCTTGCTCAGTTTCCTCCCATAGTCGAAAGATGTGCAGGTTGGGTGAATTAGGTAAAACAAGGACTACTGATGCTGGAAACCAGATTCCAGATTAGAGTGGTGCTGGAAAAGCACAGCAGTTCAGGCAGCATCTGAGGAGCAGGAAAATCGACGTTTCGGACAAAAGCCCTTCATCAGGAATAGGGGAATTGGCCATGCTAAATTGCCAATTGTGTTCAGGGATGTGTAGGTTAGGCGCATTAGTCACGGGAAATGTAGAGTAATTGGGGAGTGGGAATGGATCTGGGTAGGATACTCTTCAGAAGGTCTGTGTGGACTTGTTGGGCCAAATAGCCTATTTCCACAATGTAGGGATTCTATTGTATTTAAACTTAGTATAGGCATCTACCAGTTAAAAGAAAATTGCACAAGAATTGATTAATCTACATGCATCCTAAATATGCTGTGATCCCTGTTTATTTCAGTTTCCACTTGTGGATATTTTATTCTAAGATTTCTGAAGTAATTTACATGTTACTCTTAAGTAATCTTGCATACTAAAGCCGAATTGCACTTCAAATCAAACCTACTAATTTGAGTTAGTGAAGGACAAACTGTACCTCGTGTGCATACAAAACATATTCCCAAAATAATTTAAAATATTGTGTAGTACAAAAATAAATTCATTAACTCCTCCTCATTCATACGCTTGGAAGTAGAGGTGGCTTCCGATTTCACCATACACGAAATGGTTTAAAAAAAAAATCTGTTGTAGATGATTTAAGAGAATCTCAAAGTCAAAAACAAGAATTCATAATTAGCTGTCCACTAGTGCTACCAGTTCTTCAAATGGCACCCAGTCAAATTACTAAAAACCTCCTGACAGGATAACGCCTACATATAGTGGTATGTTACAGTATGCTCAGAGGGTCTTAAGTTGCAGTGGCAACATTCATTTTTACATGCATGCCATCGTCTGGAATTATGGATAATGATAATGGAGGCTCCAACTTTTTCCATCAAATAGCTGACCCAGAATCTCTAGTAGTCTGACTACCCGACTATTAAATACATGGGTAGGATCTGCAGGATGACACGCCACCTGTTTGGTTACATTATTAAAACACCCTTCCCTCAGGCATCATGTGCTGACAAGCTCTGAATTGGAACTTCTGGATCAGAGGCAGGGAAGCTACCACTGTTTTAAAGGGGACAGGAGATAGATTTTAAAAAAAGGACAAGATGGCCAACCTTTTCATTCAACACCAAGACTGGTTAGTGTGTGAAATAAACTGCCAGAGGAAGTGATGGATGCAGGCACAGTTACAACATTTAAAAGATTTTTGGACAAGTTCACAAACAGGAAAGGTTTGGAGGGATAGGGGCCAAATGCGGAATGTGGGACTAGTTTAGTTTGGGAACAATGTTGGCATGAACTATTGGAACTGAAGGGTCTGTTTACATGCTGTATGAGACTCTAAAGACATCCTAAGACCAACTTATAGAAATCATCGCATTTCCAACTCTTACAAATTAAATTTCATACATTCACTCCATTTTTTAAATCTTTGTTGGCTATTTGAATTAGAATCTCTTTACGCAATATGTAAACATCACATCTAGACTGGACCAACATGCAACAGTTTTCAGCTTCATAGCATACCAATAGATTTAGACTTTTAGAATACCCCCATTTCACAGAATAAGTTCAGGTTGACTGGGATAGAAATGTATTTAAACTTACTACTTGCACAGATTTACTCAACATCAACAAAACTTTAGCTGTCAATGTAAAAAGGACAATATAAAGTCGTCAGTGTTGGATTATGATTAGGAACTATATATTGGAAATGCCATTCACTTTTGGTTCACTATTTTAATAAACCTTTTCTTCAAACTGAAGTCAGCATCCAGTACTGTGATTTGTCACCTGACTGTGACATGAATTACCCTCTACACAGTATAACCTTGGTGGCAGTCAAAGCCATTCAAATAACATTTTATTAAAATCCAAGTAAAATAACATGGATGCTGAAAATCTGAATTATAAACAGAAAATGGTGGAAATACTCAGCAGGTCTCCAGAATGTGAGAAGAGAAACAGAGTTAACGTTGAGTTAAGTAGGACTCCACTTCAGAACTGAAGGAAGATGAATTTTATCCTGTGCTGCAGACTATTTCAGACCTTTTCCTTTTGTATTCCCATTCTCATGGCACAATACTCATCACATTTCTACTTGCCAATTCTGAAGATGTCATATTTAACAAAAAAAATAAAAATTTTGTTTCTCTTTGCTGATGCTGCCAGGCCAGCAGAATATTTCCAGAATTTTCTGCTTTTTCTTCAGTGTTTTATTAACGAGGTTTATAATGTTCAAACTTAGAACACTACGATTCAACTTTATGCAAATCATTCTTCCAATTTACATGTCATTAAAAAAGTACAGTACTGTTTGGATACAAGTTCATTTTAAGTCATTCCTCACTTCTGTGCTGGAAGTAGCTGCTCTTACACACACTTTCCACAATGGGTATCAGACAGTAAATCAAGAATGGGAGCCCAAGAGTGTTGAGACATGTACTGATCTGGCTAACAGTAGCTCAAGTAATTACAAACAGTACTCTTACTGATGAGGTTATCAGGGAAGGTTATCAATTACTTTTTAATAAAGTAATTATTTTAACTTGCCTTCTTTCTTCAAGAACTTGACTGGAAATGGTGCATATTAATAAAAGCTATTTTAGAACAAAATGGTTGTTTTAACCCACTTCTATTTTGACATGATTCAAAGTCTCAATGCTCAGCTATATTCACTAATTAGGATTTGGATGCTGTTGCTTATGATAATCAGCATCCAAAAAAAAAAGTACTTTAATATTGATTTTTGTCTAATCATAAAGCCTATTAAAAGCAATCCAGTCATGCACAGATCCATTATCTCACACTAACAGATTAAACAGTAATTAATGAGCTGTTATGGCAGAGACAGTCGACATTAGTGCACAGCAAAAATACGTATTTTTCAAAATGAAATCTGTCAATGGAAATTATAAATGCTAACATATATCTAATGCTTGAATCACCCGCATTTCAGGCCAACACAAAATATGCCGAGTAAATGACTGGCCTAATGTTTACTGAAGGATTTGAGCCTACCACAATATTTGTTCTGCTTTCCTCTGGTTCACTGGGTCAGCTGATTTTTTTTGCAGCTTGCACGCTCAAGTAAATTGTTTGAAATCCAAACTTTGAAATAAATGAAGGAAAGGGTGATGCAGAATCAGCACATATATGAATATTGCTGCTAAATATGTCACAGTACCAAGTCTGTAGAACTTGACATTCTATTCATTATTTTGCTCAGCAAGAAAAGATGTCAAAGAGATAGAGGTGAGAAAGGGATTGTTTCATACTTTAAACTGACTGCAAAATATTTTGACAATTCAAAATATGTAATTTATAATTAGAAACTCAAAATGGTAGACCATGTAGTGTGTTAACTCTTGAGAGAAATGAGCAAGCCATTCTGGTAATAAAATAGATACATCATTCTGAATGCTTGTACTCTTGTTGATAAATATGCTGGAGAGGATAATGTTGTAACTGACTGATTTTGAAACTCATATGGTAGCTTAATTACGGTTTCTAAACATGAATAATTAAACACAACAACATCTTTCCAGCATGTTCCCTCACCTGATTTATTTTTAGCAAGTTGTCAATAAAAAGCGATAAAATGCTTATAGCTGTTGTATTAAAACAAAAGGCACTTCTCAGATACAAAAAAGTTCCTTTACTCAAGAAATCTGCAGATTAATACATATTTCCAGATTTCAAAGATTATTCACTGTCACAGGCAACTCAATGAAATGTTCTCCTCACTTCTGCACAAAGTACTGACTGTATAAGTTTAGTGACAAGTTAGCAATTCTTAGATTTTAAAACATTTGAGAGGAATTATCAGAACAAGTGCAATACTCATTATGAAAAACATTATAAAATGATAACTCCAACATCTGGAAACACCCGATCATCCAGAAAAGACTGGTCATAAGATGGCGATGTTACTGTAGATGTAGTGCAACATGTTATGGTATAACTTCACGAAAGCAATTTACTGTAACTGGATATTTGAAGTGAGGGAACAGTCTGAAATCAAAAGCCTACAGTGAGGAAGCAGGCCATTCAGCCCATTGAGTCCACTGAAGAGCATCTCACCAAGACCCACCCCCATTAAAGATTTAACCATTTGTCTTCTAGGTTTGTTTATTTTCCTTTACATACATGTCATGGGAAGAAAAGACCAACTGCACTATTTTGATTCAGACAGCAGACCTGAAGCAGCAAATGGAAGAATGTGGAAATATGCACATCCAATCTAGGGATATCTTATTACCCTTAATTGCTGACCCAAGAACTGAGACAGGGAGATAGTGAGGTTGCTGATATTCAAATACAAACAGTCAAATTTCAAAGAAAACTTGAATCAGTCAGTGAATGGTTCAAATACTTGAGATAATGATATTCACTGGTCATCAGTATCTCGGAGTAGGATTGATCAAGAGAATCAAGCATATTGATTGCAAACTTTCTATTTAATATCTCTACTGTGAAAGCTGAAACATTCTCAAAAAACTGGTAATGCTTAGAACAAATCTTTTTTACCTGCATATTTCCTTGAATGCTATTTAATTTAGGACACGCAATTGAGGCAAACTGTAATCAAGTGATTTACTTTTTATTTAAGAGAACAACTTTAATGTGACAAAAAAAAATTAGGGAGGACATTTGGCTCAGTGGTGGTAGTGCCATACTCTAGACAGAGCCCTGGTGACTGGATGTTACAATATGGCCCTTCAATATTGGACTAGCAGAGTACTCTGGATAGAATGGACATTGGCTCCATTTCTGTGTATTTCTACACTTAAAAGGTAAAGAGTTAAAATTTGTCCAGCTCCAGACATTGAGAGTGGGGACTGGATATTAATTCTAAATACTAGCTGAGCATTCAACAGGTATATTTGTCTCTATCAAAAGACAAATACCAAGGAAACCATCTCAGTCGCTCCCGCCAGCAAATAACTTGGAAATCTCATGTACGAAACTTAAACCTGGACCCGTCTATAGCAACACAATTAGTGATAGCTAGACCATGAAAATGATTCAGTAACTTACCTATACCATCAGGTGGTTTCTAAACAATATTATTCTGAAAATGTGATACTATTCTGTGTTACCCAAATAGTAAGGATCAAAGTTACATTTTTTTTTCTTTCCAGCAGAGCACAACGTAAATGAGTCTTCAGTTGGGTTTGGCTGATGAAGTACTGTATGCAAAAAGGTGTTTCCTGAATCTAATTTCGTGGCAGTCACATCATTTAATAGTGATCCTTTTGCAACATTAAAAATAATTTTAAAAGTCATCTTTAAAAACTAATATTGCATTCAAATGTCTCAACATATTTCACACAAAAAAATGTTTTTTGAAATACAGGAAGCAGAGTTCTTTTTCCCCCCAGCAAACAGTAATGATAAGAATGTTTGTGTCGGGCAGGTGTTGAATGCTCATAACCAATGTGTCCAAAATACCTATACTAATCAGTTCAGTAAGAAATCAGTGGTATCATTGATTTGATATTTAACAATGGATACCAAAAAATAACTATTCACTCGACCAACTTGCACAACTGAAGTGCAATGGGACAATACTGATACGGTATCATTCCATGCAGAAGTAATTTCGTATATTAAATGCATATTAAATATTTCTAATTGCTGTTTTCAAGTTAGGAGAGCTACCCCATCCCCAACAAACCTACTTTCTATTTATTGAAGCATTTTGGCAATGGACAATTCAAATAAATTGAATATTTCACTTGTACCTATTTTGGGAGCGATTAAATCACCCATCCAGTTTCACCTGATTAATGAATATAGTCAAAAATCAAACTAAATATACAACTTTGAGAAAAGAAACAGAAAGCTAGTGGAAACATAACTTACTTTAAAAGGACCCAGTATCTGATATCAATTGGCAACCTGTTTCTTTAAATTACAAATGCAATTTTAAAACACATACAGTCTTTCTTCACTTACTGGGAACTTCTTTGTGGATATAGTTGCCAATGCAGTGCTGGAGGGCAATCAATTAAAACTTGAAGCGACATTTGAAAATGAGCAAGGAGTTAAATAGTCTGTGACCATTTGGACAGCAAGCCTTGGTCAAAAAGTGAAACTGCTGAAAAGAAAGCACTGCATTTACATGGTATATTTCACAGCCTCAAGCCATCTCTGTGCATTGTCACTGCTGTATCATAAAGAGCGCACCCCTCAGTTTCCGCACTTAAACGTTTCACAATCCAACAAAGGTGATAACAGCCATCAGTTAATTTGTCCTTGTGTTTTTAAGTCCTGAGGGATAAATGTCGGGCACTGCACTAGGGAGAACTTGGAAGCAGTACCGCGGGGTTTATTCACATCCATCTGAACGGGTAGCGCGGGAGGGTCGGATTACCGTCTCCTGTACAAAGCTGCACCGACACACAGAATGCAAAAGGAAAACTGCTAAAGTTTTCAATGTCAAGTATTCGCCAAACGGTGTTTGAATATTTGATACACGATCGGGAATCACGCCTGCAACAGAAAAAAAAAAATCCTGAAATGTCGCATTTAAACTGTCGGCAAATAAAACGGAATCATCTGATGTTGGTCTGACTGGTGAAGGGACTCTGCTATCTGCCCAGGCCGAGGGGGCTACGCTGCTGAAATTCACTGGCTGCTGTTTCACCCCCACTCCGAGGACAGTAGGTGCTGCTGTACCTTTGAGCCGCTCTGTATCACAGCGCCAGACGAGGGTCTGTATGGAAACAATGGCTCGGGTCTTCTGCTTTTTCAAGCTGCTGAACTGTACCAGGGAGTCGAGGGGTATGGGGGGGGGGGGGGGGGCACCTTAGGACGGGTGGGCGAGGATGCAAGAGAGTCGGAGCTCAGTGCTAGCATAGAGAAGCCTATCACACACACATACATACATACAGCCTGGCTGGGGTCTTCACACAGCTCCCAAACCCACAAGAAAAAATAACACTTCACTGTACCACACTAACCGCAGCATTCAAAATCTGCCCTGCAATCCACATTCCCGGAATGGTATATAAAAAGACCGTTGTGCGGCTAGATTATAAAGGATTAACAGCCCGGCACAGACTAGGCTGCTTAGACTGCTGGGGAGAAACATTCTTAAATCTCGGAGCAAAATCAGAACGGCTCACTAGACCATCACAAACACGATGTGTGACTTCGCTGCACGCATTCTATACAATAATATACACATTTCCAGAAACCCTCCCGCTGCACAATCAACTTTCATAAAGTCTGACAAAGTTAGAAAAACAAAGCGAAATTGCTGGCTCATGGTCACTTTGTAACACACCTTAAACCAGGTTTGTTCATTGTTTTTTTTTAAAATCGGTAAACATTTGTCTTAAAGAAAACAGACTTGTGTTTCTGCCAATACCGAACCTTTCATCAACAGCAAAAGCACGCCTTGAGATGATGAGACATTCAGGAGAATATACAATAACATAAAAAGCAAAGGGGGGTAGGGGGAAATAGGGTCAGGGGGAAATGCAATTGGGGAAAGAAAAGGGGGAGAAAGGGACCAACTTACTCAAGGTGCAGCTGTGCCCGCGGCTTTGGAGTGAGAGACGCTTTTTCAGTAACTTTGGGCTGTCTGGAGGTGTGCAGCGACCGCTATAAATCCCAATGTTTAATGTGCCACTTGGCCGAGCGAGGAGCAAGTTTTATAGAGAAGGAGGAGGCGCGCAGGCGCAGCGGATGTGAACTGAAAGGAGACAGAGACATAGAGAGAGAGAGAGAGAGAGGCAGAGCTCCAGCACCTCATACAATAACCCACACACACACACAGAATCCAAAACAAAATCAAACTCCACAGCTTCCGCTCCTGGAAATCTCTCCTCCACCCAAAAAAAAAAATTGTAAAAGCAGAAGCCAGAGAAATGGCCCTGTAACATTAGCTGCAGCATCTCCCATTATCCAGCACCAAGACACTGTAACTGCAGATGACGATACCATCAACAGCACAGCCCCTTACCTCCACTGCCCGCACGATGAAGGCGGCTCCCTTTGCAAGATTCCCGGCCCTTCAGCTAAAGGGAAGCGGTCCTGTTTGTTTTGGGGGTTTTTTTTTGTTTTGTTTGTGGTTTTGATCTGGTGTGTTTGATGAACTATACAGCAGTTCTCCCAGTTTAAAACAGATTCCCCCAGTTTCAATCAAATTTTCTTATTTCCAGGATCAGATGCTTTTATTAATTTTGAATGCTTTAAATGGGTTTTTTTTTCAGGTCTCTCCCTCTCCGGTTGGTGGGCAGTGAGGCAGCAGGACGATAATATTATTTAGTTAATTCTAAGGGTTTTAAAAAAAAATCTCCCGTATTCCCCCTCCTCTCTACAGCTGATTGACTGCTCCGTCTTGCTCCTGCTGTTGGAGCTAAACCAGCGCAAGGAGCAACGCCGGCTTCACAATCACCTTCCCCACGCTCGCCGCCGATAAACCGGGGCGCGCTCCCGATGGCGGTGCTCACCCACGACTCAGGTCAGGAGTCTCTCGCCTCCTCTATATCTCTGCAAGAGCCTGGGGCGTGCCTGGACATTTGTTTTTCTCTTGCACCCATTTCAGCTTCTCTTTTTTTGTTTTAAAATTTAAAACCCGCAGCTTTCGCGCACAGCAAGGACTGATTAGGGATAGTCAACATGGCTTTGTGCGTGGGAAATCATGTCTCACAAACTTGATTGAGTTTCTTGGAGAAGTAACAAAGAGGGTTGATGAGGGCAGAGTGGTAGATTCATCTATATGGACTTCAGTAAGGCGTTCAACAAGGTTCCCCATGGGAGACTGGTTAGCAAGGTTAGATCTCATGGAATACAGGGAGAACTAGCCATTTGGATACAGAACTGGCTCAAAGGTAGAAGACAGAGGGTGGTGGTGGAGGGTTGTTTTTCAGACTGGAGGCCTGCGATCAGTGGAGTGTGACAAGGATCGGTGCTGGATCCTCTACTTTTTGTCATTTACAGAAATGATTTGGATGTGAGGATAAGAGGTACAGTTAGTAAGTTTGCAGATGACACCAAAATTGGAGGTGTAGTGGACAGCAAAGAAGGTTACCTCAGATTACAAGAGGATCTTGACCAGATGGGCCAATGGGCTGAGAAATGGCAGATGGAGTTTAATTCAGATAAATGCGAGGTGCTGCATTTTGGGAAAGCAAATCTTAGCAGGATGTATACACTTAATGGTAAGGTCCTAGGGAGTGTTGTTGAACAGAGACCTTGGAGTGCAGGTTCATAGCTCCTTGAAAGTGGAGTTGCAGGTAGATAGGATAGTGAAGAAGGTGTTTGGTTTGCTTTCTTTTATTGGTCAGAGTATTGAGTGCAGGAGTTGGGAGGTCATGTTGCAGCTGTGCAGGACATTGGTTAGGCCACTGTTGGAATATTGCTTGCAATTCTGGTCTCCTTCCATTCAGAAAGATGTTGTCAAACTTGAAAGGGTTCAGAAAAGATTTACAAGGATGTTGCCAGGATTAATGGATTTGAGCTATAGGGAGAGGCTGAACAGGCTGGGTCTGTTTTCCCTGGAGCGTCGGAGGCTGAGGGGTGACCTTATAGAGGTTTACAAAATTATGAGGGGCATGAATAGGATAAATAGACAAAGTATTTTCCCCTGGGGTGAGGGAGTCCAAAACTAGATGGCATAGGTTTAGGGTGAGAGGGGAAAGATATAAAAGCGACCTAAGGGGCAACTTTTTCATGCGGAGGGTGGTACGTGTATGGAATGAGCTGCCAGAGGAAGTGGTGGAGGCTGGTACAATTGCAACATTTAAGAGGCATTTGGATGGGTATATGAATAGGTAGAGTTTGGAGGGATATGGGCCGGGTGCTGGCAGGTGGGACCAAATTGAGTTGGGATATCTGGTCGGCATGGACGGGTTGGACCGAAGGGTCTGTTTCCGTACTGTACATCTCTATGACTCTATAACAGCTTCTTCTCTGCTGTTATTAGAATGGACCCTCTGACTTTAAATAATTTGATTTTGCTAATGTTGATCCTGTCTCGCAGTGCACCTCAGTCTGTCCAAGTTTGTTTTTCATCTCATGATTTGTATGTCTTGCTATGATCTGACTGTACTGCTGACGTACAAAGATTTTCACTGTACCTAGTGACTTGTGACAATAAAGCAATCAATCAAAAATCAATGTAACTTACAAAGTTATTTTACTTTGATACCGAACATGTCATAATTTGCCTTTAGCCTTTTAAAAACCTTTGTTTGTAATTGAAGTGTAAATAGATCTAAAGTAAGAAAAATGTATGCAATATTTAGTGGGTAATTGTGGAGATTTAAATGCCCACCCCTACCGTTTCTTGTCACATGCTTCGGTTCCTCATAGTTAAAAATTGTACCTACAGAGAGCATAAGGCTACAAATGTTCACATTGTGCCCCTTTACACCAATACAGTATGAAAAATAGGGAGGTGCAAGTTCATACCTATTGCACCCTAATGTAAATCAGTGGTCACGATGCATTTTATATCAGCAAATGTTATTGCAGCTGTCACTATCTTGTTTAAAAAGTTGCTATTTTTTTGCCAGTCTTTCATTGTGTGACTCTTGCCAGCACCAAAGTAGATGCCAACTATATATTCAAGCTTTAGGAACTGTGGCCTCGTGAATTCTCTTGATGTTTCAAAGGTGAAGGTCTTTGGAAATTTCATTCACCTGATAATCAGTTCTCCATGCATATGATTTTGGGTTGACGACTGAGGTCCATCCAGGCAACGTGACCCACCTAATGCAGTTGGATTTTTGGAAGTTCAGCTTCAATGCTGGTGATGTTGGCTATTTTCAGTGTTTGTGAGGGTTCTGCAGTAGAACTTAAAAGAAGCTGTGGAAGCATTGCTAACGGGAGGCTGCAATGGAAGGTGTATGGGACGTGTGGCACACAAGAGGGTGATAAGGACAATGGCATTATACACGTTCAGTTTGGTTTGCACTCAAAGGCTGTGCCCCACACTCATTTTGAGAGGTACACTAAATATTCTATTTGCTCGAAAAGACCTAATATCCACTTATTTGCATATTGTGGCATCAAACGAAATGACACCCCCCATGTGGGTAAATTGTTTGTCAGCATTCAGCCTGGATTGCTAAATGACGGTGTTTGGTGGTCTATATTCAACTTGGAGTGTAGGGTGATATGGGAGTGCAGTTTCCTTTCATCTAATTCCCAGTCCAAAATTTTATGTCACCTCATCTGCATTGCAGGTTGGACTGACTGTGGGTCAGGAAAGCACAATCATCAGTAAAAAAGAAGTTTGCGATGTACCTGTGACACTTAATAACAGGCCTCTTTCAGTCAGGAATCATATCTTTTCTCTCTCCTTAAAGGTTTCTGTTGCCTGCTGCAGTTTTGTGCTGAAAACGATTGTGATAAATTTGGGGCTGAAACACATTCCTGCTTCACACCACTGGGAATTCGGGAATGACTTGAGTTCATCACTGTGCTGGACTGATGGTACTGATTTTCAAGAAACTGCTTCAGCATGGCCACCAACTTATCTAGGCCTCCATAGTTTTTATGGATTTTCCAAAATCTGTCTCCATTCACTGGTTCAAATGTCTTGGTGAGTTCCATGCAAGTAATGTACAGGCTTTTATTTAGCTCACAACACTTTTCTTGTATTTGTCTGAGTGCAAGTACAATGGCTGCCTCCGTTTATGCTGAAACTGCACTGACCTTAAGTTCACACTATATAATGTTAGTGTAGGATTGCCTAGTGCACCATAATAAAATTCCCTCTTTTATGCATTTCAAGAGGACTCAGCCAATTAATTTAACAGGTTAACATCTCAATTAAGACAGTCGGTTAATAAATTCCCAACAAAAAATATGAATGGGCTTGTAAAGAATAATTACAGTGCGACTTCAAGTCTTCCGCAATTAAGATAAAGGAAGACCTGAAAAGCAGAGGTCTTTGTTCTGAGAATGTCAATAATTTTATCCTAAAGTCCTTACAGTCTACAAAAATATGAATAATTTTCTAATGAGTGATGCTAGGAAGAAAATTCTGCTTAGACATTAGAACACACAAATGTAATGGTGTGGAATTCTATATCTTAATACTTAGGGAGTAAATTTATTGGCAAGATTTGCTTTTTGAATGAAACAATAATAACTATACAAATAGATAATTAACAAGACAATGCATTGGCTTCACAATTTGCAGGTATTATTTATAGGAACTCACTACACATGCATTCATAGTGAAAATATATTAAAGGCGTGGAGTTCTTTAACTCAGAGCTTGGATTAGAGATCAATATTTTACAGACTTCTATCATCTGTAATGGATACAGCATTATCCCCAACATTCACGCTACCTCCTGGGTTACTGTTGCCACTTATTAATTCCTTATTGAGCTGATAGTCAGAACCAGCCGGCAAATTGTATAGGTACAAAAGTGACCATGTCAATTATTTTGCTGCACTCTGGTTAGTTAACTCTAGCAACAGCTGTAAACATACATTCTATTTATCTTTATCAGGTTAAAATGAACTTCTAGTGAATCATACTGTCGGTGTATTCAATATAAACATTTTATATGACACAACGCTGCACCATGTTGTACAGACGGATTCGAGTCAAGAGTGTGGTTTCTTGGGGAGCCCAACAACACTTCCATTGTATTTATTTTTCATATTATTGACAATTAACTATCATTTCCTTTTAAATTTCCAACATTTTCTTGCTGCTTCAGCAAGCGTTACATTGAATACACCGACAGTATGATTCTCTAGAAGTTCATTTTGACATGATAAAGATAAATAGAATGTGTGTTTACAGCTGTTGCTAGAGTTAACTAACCAGAGTGCAGAACACTTTGTTTCATGTTTCACTTCAGTTGTAGACAGCTGACTCCATTGTGGTTGTGAACTTCCACAGCTCTCAGTCTGTAAAATTGTGAAATCTTCAGGTATCCATGTAAAACGCTAAGACTTTTTATTGATTTCCAGGTACTGTCTCTGAAGGCAGCAGCCACCTATGACTCAATTACTTGGACACTAACTTATGACAGCCATTGATTTATTGTGAGAAAGATTTTTTTGCTCCCAGTCCAATTACAGCAAAATTCAATCATTTCCAGGCCTTAAGATTGCATAGATTTTCCTGCTTTATCCTATCAACTTGTGAATTTTCTGTATTACTGTTTTCAACCCAGGAGATCTTGAAAACTTTGCAATAGTCTCTGAAGTAAATTCAGGAAAAACATACCCAATTTGAAGTTAGTCTCAACAGTCATTGCCTATCTGAATTTATATTTCAGGATCAACGGTACATTCCAATATTGTAGCACATGTTTCTGTATTTTTTTTCATTCTTGGATGTAGATATTGATTTTTAGGCTGGTATTTATGGTCCATCCTGACTTCCTCTTGTTAAAGTGGTGGTGGGTTTTCTTGTTGAACACAGCAATACAGTTTATCTGCTGTAGGTATTCCCAGATTGCTGTTGGGTAGAAAGTTCCAGGATTTTGGCTAAACTATTGAAGGAAGAGAGTTGTCAGTGGACTTAAGATTGTGTACGAGCTAAGAAGCCTTCACAAATTTTATCTTTGCATCTTTGGTTAGTACGCATTGTAATTATCCTGCAGAAATGTTGAAGGGGGGGGAATGTATATTTTGGTGGATGATGTGCTGATCAATGTATATTTTGGTGGATGATGTGCAGTCTTGCTTTGTCCTTTGGATGATGTTCAGCTTGTAGATTGTTGTTGCAGCTGTACACATCCAAGTAAATAGAGGATATTCCATCACATTCCTGACCTGTGCCATTTCAATGGCAGAGATCATCAAGGGGATTTTGGACTCTCCCTAAAGTAAGGAGGTCATTGCCTGGGACTAAGTGACAACTAACATTTGTGCAACTCATCAGCAGTGGTTGTAATTCATGACAATTATGCATAACAAACAGCATTACTAAGGTCACCTATCTTTACAGCTACTTGTTCCATGAATTCAGTCATTGCTCTCAAACTCTTGGTCGATACAATAAGTTATTTTTGTGTGTTTTACAATGTGTATATCTAACTCTTTTTCAAAACATATATTATGCATTTTGCATTGGTGAACCTTTAGAAAACATCTAATGATAAAACATCAGGAAATTTGTAGATAAAGCGAAAGGTGTAAATGTCTTTGAATAACTGAAAAGGCTCATAACAAATTGTACAGTTCTAATTGTACAGTTGTGACTGAGATATAGAAATAATTTTGTTAAAAGTTGATTTCAACAAAAAGAGCAAACTACGTTTATGCATAATGTCAAGTTCTTAGAAAGGACAAATGAGTAACTGGGTGTCACAAATAGAATTCAAAACTTAAAATTGTACAACAGCATATACATCAGAATGAAAATTCGAAAGTATCATAATAAAATGTAAAGTAAACCCCATTAATAAAGTGGACTTACATTGGTTTTATTAATTTTTGCTAGACTTATTAACTACAGTGCTATGCAACAGTCACAAACTCATTTGAAAACGTGACTAAATTTTGATTCTGTACTTCACTTCCAAGTTTGGTGTGATGGTTAGGAAGAGATTCACTGAAATTATTCATCTCAAAGAGAATTGAGGCAAACATGGCTAATCTTTTCCATAGTGTTCAATATCCTTTTCATAGAATCCTGGTGAGACCATGGGGCATCGACTCATTGGGGTTTTCTTTTTTTTTTCGGGTCTCCTGGTTATATATATATATTTTTTTTAACCCCCACACTACCACCTAAGTGCGGTAGTGCTTATTTTATCCCCAGCACCCATGGTGTGTGTGTGTGCAGGTGTGAGACACAGTGAGAGACACAAAGTGCACGAATCTTTATTCAAATTCCACCACCAGGAAGATAGGAAAACACCCGGGTGGCCAGTGACAAACACTGCCCTTCACATCAAGGGACAGTGCTGTGTGATCAAAACAGTGAAGGGGAGGGTAGGGACTAAATCAAAATAGAGTTGGAGGAAGAAATGATGCACTCCACTCCCTGCGGCGCCCACCTCTCCCTGAACAACTCCAGGGTGTTGGTCGACACCGCGTGCTCCTTCTCCAAGGACACCCGGGCTCTCACGTAACCGCGGAAGAGGGGCAGGCAGTCGGCCCTAACGACCCCCTCCACGGCCCGCTGCCTCGACCTGTTGATGGGGTTTTCTTTTTTTTTTTCTTCTTTTTTTTCTTCTTTTTTATTTAACCCCCACACTACCACCTAAGTGCGGTAGTGCTTATTTTATCCCCAGCACCCATGGTGTGTGTGTGCAGGTGTGAGACACAGTGAAAGACACAAAGTGCGCCAATCTTTATTCAATTTCCACCACCAGGAAGATAGGAAAACACCCGGGTGGCCAGTGACAAGCACTGCCCTTCACATCAAAGGACAGTGCTGTGTGATCAAACAGTGACGGGGAGGGTAGGGACTAAATCAAAATAGAGTTGGAGGAAGAAATGATGCACTCCACTCCCTGCGGCGCCCACCTCTCCCTGAACAACTCCAGGGTGTTGGTCGACACCGCGTGCTCCTTCTCCAAGGACACCCGGGCTCTCACGTAACCGCGGAAGAGGGGCAGGCAGTCGGCCCTAACGACCCCCTCCACGGCCCGCTGCCTCGACCTGTTGATGGGGTTTTCAGGTTTATCACGTAGGTGATAATTGGGCAGTGCAGTTCAGCCTCCTTAATTGAATCATTTATTTTCATTTGTGAACTAAATGAAATGGAATTGAGTGGATTATCTGACCTATTTAATTTAGATACAGCCCAGCTGGGAATGTTGAGCACTTCTTCTGGATGGTCTGTTTGTGAACTTCCAAAGGAATTGCAGCATTTCTTTATGCAGCTGATGATGTGTTGCTGGTTGACTCACCTAGAATCCTGGGTGATTCTTGATATTTAGCTCAACATTGACCCTCCATATCCTGTTAGATAGTTCATAGTGTGGCAATGTGGCTTTGTGCATGTCAAAAAGGAATTGTTGAGATTTCGGATAGTAGATTTGAGGGATATTTGTCCCAATTGTCAGTTCTTAACAATACCTGGCTTAAATGAAAATTTGAGGAGAGTGTAAGCACTTTGCATCATGAAAACAAATCATAGTTTTCTGGACTTCTCAGTCACTTACTTTAGTTTGGATTGGCCTGGCACCTGCAGGATGTTTGAACAAATATTTCAAAGACAATGATTAATGGCTTAATACTCTAATGATCATTGGCACGTACTGCTGCTACAGCAGCTTTGTTCATTTGAACTTAGCAGAGGTTATTGCCACATAAGGCTGGCATATTGTAGTCAACAAGCGTTGCCATAGTCCATCTGTGGAAAAATTGAAAAACCATATGTGTATAACACATAAATGCTCAGTTCAGGTCACGAGGGATTATGATTGTTATAGCCCCAGGTTACACCATCATGCAGGTAGATATAAGGCAAGCATGAGTCACCTCCCATAAGATTAAGTTGCTCAGACCACTTACTGGGGAATCTGAGCTAATTAACTCAACAAATATCCATGGTAGTCTTGAATTTGTGACACTAATATTTCATTAATAGCTCATAATCAAATTTTACAATGCCCTCTGACACCGATGTGACCAAATAGTTTTTACTTGACTTCATTGCAGTGTTTGCAGTCTGTCCTTATTGGTGATTGTCCATAAAGAACAGTAAGGAATTTGGAGAATTAACATCCTGTTAAACCAAAATGAATTTACAAATTGAATACAATCAGAGCAAAATTATTTGTTCTGTTATAAAATTAACCAGAAAATGCAGTGACATTAATTTGGAATTAAATAAACCTGTTAAGTACATATTCTTGTGAGTAAAGAAGCAGACACTAGATGGAGACATCAAAAGCATTTGGACCAGCTTGGTATCTTCTCCATAGAACATTTTGAGAAATATTAATATGTATTACTGAATACCTTTTTACACTTCTCATTGTCACAGTAGAGAGGAATAGCATTGTTATGTTTTATAAATTTCAAATGTTATGCTGTAATTACTAACAAGGGCACAGTCAGAAAGCCATATGCAGTCTTTAGGCCAACTTACTAATTTAAATATTGTTACCAAGTAGTGTATTAAAATGGAAATGGCATTAATATCTATTTAATGTAAAACATTCTTTTGTTTAAAGTGATTCATTGTAGGTGAAAAAAAATCATAAACATGCATTGTTCATGAAGTGTATCATTCTGATAATATTGTACACATGCTCAAAATTGCTATTGGTGTGTTTTTGTAGCAACAAATTATCAAAGATGCTTGCTACAAATGAATAACTTTATCACTGCTTGTATGTGTGAAAGTAATTAATTATTTGTATTAAAAAGGCATTGTTTTTAATTTTAGAAATGTGTGAAAGGAGGTGTTCTATTTTATGATGTTATCCAATAGATAAGCATTGGTACTGAGCAATTGGCTGATTGCTTTGACCCATACGGAGATGATAATGTTTATGGTCCTAATTTGGCTAATGGATGCAAACCCAATCTCCAGCATCAAATTGTCATTCCCTTGTGCGTGTTCATTGGCTAAAGTATATTTTTGCTATACCATGTCACTTGCTGACTTCATCCAAGAAGCAGGAGAATCGACGTTTTGGGCATAAGCCCTTCTTCAGGAATTAGGAAAGTGTGTCCAGCAGGCTAAGATAAAAGGTAGGGAGGAGGGACTTGGGGGAGGGGCATTGGAAATGCGATAGGTGGAAGGAGATCAAGGTGAGGGTGATAGGCTGGAGTGGGGGTGGGGGCGGAGGGGTCAGGAAGAAGATTGCAGGTTAGGAAGGGTCACCACCTTCCTAATCTGCAATCTTCTTCCTGACCTCTCCGCCCCCCGCCCCCATTCCGGCCTATCACCCTCACCTTGACCTCCTTCCACCTATCGCATTTCCAATGCCCCTCCCGCAAGTCCCTCCTCCCTACCTTTTTATCTTGGCCTGCTGGACACACTTTCCTCATTTCTGAAGAAGGGCTTATGCCTGAAACGTCGATTCTCCTGCTCCTTGGATACTGCCTGACCTGCTGCGCTTTTCAACAACACATTTTCAGCTCTGATCTCCAGCATCTGCAGTCCTCACTTTCTCCACTTGCTGATTTCACCTGCTTTTGCTCTGGTATTCTTGTTGACCAGTTGGTAATGGCTTAAGAATGGTCAGCATCATACAAAAGTTATATCGCATCATAGGTTTGGCTGGTGTTATTCCAACCAGAAGATAAGGAGTAGATCAGCCTGTGTGAAGTGGAATGTTTGCTCAAATGTTTTCTGTTTCTGTTATATTACACCTCAACAATGCATATGCCAACTAACTCCTTAGTCCAATCCTTCAGATGATTATCAGTTAACCTGCTGTATATTCACTGGTTTGTTGTATATTTTGTATATCGGATTTACCTCAAAGTAATGCAGAAATAACACTAGTTGCATGACTGCAATAGGTTTATTTACAGTTTGTTCAGACAATCCTTTCTCAGTGTTGAATTGCTCAATGCCACTATTTGATTCTAGTTTTTATTTCAATGTCAGATGGTGATGAATTCTGTAATTAGCTAAGAACTCCGTGGAAACTCTGGGTTGGAAACAAACTGCGATTCATTTTCATTAGAGATAATCTCTGGCAAACGCTAATTTGTAAACAATTTGTCCAGAGTGTTGAAAATAAATGGTGGTTATGGTATTTGTCATTGCCAGTTTCCGCCCATTTGCAATTTAGATCATGAACTATCAACACAATAGGCTATAAAAATAAAGTGCTGTTGATGTTGGACATTTGAAATACAAACAGTCAACTCTGGAGAAATTCAACTGATCTGGCAGTATCTGTGGAGAAAGAAATAGAATTAATGTTTCGAGTCTGATATAACTCTTCTTCGGAACTGAAATAGGTTGGAAAAGGAGGGAAAAGGAGAAAGTGGAACTGATGGTGAGGGTACCCAGAGCAAAAGACAAAGAGAGTGGTAATTATAGTAGATGGACGATGTTGATGATAGATGATGAGTAGGTGTTAACGGTCAATATTAATAACATGAAATAAGTTAGTGCTGCTGAGAACAAAAGCATGCAAACAAGACATGGGTGATAAATGATGGATGGGGTGTGTAACAAAAGATGAAGCATAATTATCCAGGCTGGAAATTGTTGAACTCAATGTCAAGTCCGGAAGCCTGTAAAATGCCTAAGTGGATAACGAGGTGTTAGTCCTTTAAGAGGAGCAAATTACTGCAGATACCGAAATGCTGCCTGACCTGCTGTGATCTCCAGCATTTATTTCTTTCAGTGATATTCCTCCAGCTTGGGTTAGACTTTGCTGAAACACTGCAACAAGGCTAAGATAGACATGTTAGCATGAGGGCAAGATGTTGTACTGAAATAACAAGCGACTGCAAGTTCTGTGTCATTTAGTAGACAGAGGGGAGGTTTCTATTAATCGGTTCACTCATTCGCCGTTCGTTCTTCACTATGTAGAGATTGTGATCAGTAAATGCAGAAGGCAAGGTAAGTTGCTGCTGCACCTGCAAAGTGTGTTTGGAGTCTTGGACAGTGAGGAGGGAGGAGGTAAAAGGCATCTGTTAAACCTTCAGGGATTGCATGGGAAAATGCTCTGGGGTTGGTGAAGAGGGTTTGGAATTGGACCAGGGTGTTGTCAAGTGAAGCATTCCTGCTGAATGCTGACAGAGGAGGAATAATTTATTTTCACTGTCTCACCTCATTGTCCCCCAACAGCACTCAGTCTGCTGCTACCTTCATGCCAAGCTCCACAACTGGGACTGCCCTGGCAGACCCATCATTTCAGCCTATTCCTGTTCTGTTGATCTCTGTGACCCCCTTGTCCACTGCCCTTCAATCTCAACACATCTTCACCTTCCCATTCAAATGCAGGAGGTGTATAATTTTCCCTTTTACCTCAATCCTCCTCACAGTCCAGCACACCTTCTATTTCTTTCACTCTATTCTAGCGTATCTGATGCTCTCAGTGTGGTCCCTTCATCTTTGGCAAGACCAAAAGCAAACAATCGCAGCTGGCCATCTTGCTGAACTCTGTCTGTAAGAATGATTCATAATTCCTGACATTTGTCATTTCGATGTATCATCTACCTCTTTTCTAATATTTCTGTCCTAGACCTGCTGCAGTGATGCCCAATACAAGCTGGAGGAACAGCATCTCATTTCCTGTTTGAGCATTTTACAGTGTCAGGACCCAGCACTCAGTTCAACAACTTCAGACCTGAGCTTTGTTCTCCATTTTTATTACTTTGTGGTGTTGTCATGGTTTTTTTGACCATGGGGGAATTGAGAGTTGTATGGTTTTACAGATTTTTCATTGAGTATACAGCTTGTAGCCTCTAATGAACCCACCCATCGCTAGCCAGCAGACTGCTTCACAGGATGGCATCATTTTGACAACACTCAGAAGTCATTCATGGGAAATATGCAATACTAATTGCTGTAGTACTTTTGGGATAACTTCTTGAGTTCTGTGTGCTTTCCAGTTATCACCAAAGAATGCAAGTTCATTGTATACTTGACAGGATGCAACCAGCACTCCCTTCAATCCCTAAAACCATTCATTTTTCAATTACTGGTTTATTTTCTGAGGTGGTGTACTTATCAACAAGTCTTTCCCCAACTCCTCCTGCACACCAAAATTCACAATCACATGGCAAATCAGTGCAATCAAATAATCTTCGACACTGAAAGTTGCTTCATTAGCACAGGCCCTATCCACAAGACTTTAGCTAAACATATCAGTGACTTGATTGTGCGAACCTAGAAGATACAAGGCCTCCAAGTAATGGTGATGAAGATGATCTGACCATTTGTGGATAAGTAAAGATTGATAACTTGATCATGATGTGTCTAATTATATGATCAGTACTTAATACTCAATGTAGACTTTCTACCAGATTTGAAACTGTACCAACATACATGATGGTTGAGGATGCTGACTAGCGCTTCCCACTTTCCTGTAGAGTATTTATATCGTAAACTTGAAGAGTGCTGCAGGAGGTAAGAGAAAGTTGTGAAAAATAACAATGGTGACATTTTTGGCTCAAAATTTGGCCCCAACAACAAGAGGTCCACAATCTGAACTGAGTGTTCCTTAAAATGGTGCTTTTCCATTTTTGGTGGCACCCACATGTTTTGGCTCTGTCTCTTGGAAGAAATCCCACACGTTCAAGCTAATGATGTGCTCTTCTTCAACAAGTAGCATAGGTTTACAGAATGGACGAATTTTAAGCTCGAGTTACACTTTTCCCTTCCCATGCTGTTATGACTTGGTAAGCATTTCCATAAAATATTTGACTGGGATGATACACCCATTGCTGAGGTCTCCTCATCAATACTCCTTGCATTTGAACAAGTAGAATTGGACCATTAAGGATGCATTTCTGTGAAACGTCTTTGCATCCAACCTGGTTAATTTGATTTGGGCAGCAAGGTCATGGCTCTTTTCAAGGTTAAACCATCATCCTCTGTTAACAGGTATTTCCTAATTCATGGAATTGAAGTCTTCAACTAATTGGTCGCAATTTAGTTTCTTTGTGGTTGTGCCAAACTCACATGTAGAAGTCAGTTGTCATGAAATTGCCACATAGCGTTTAATGGACTCACGATTTCCCTGAGACCTCTAGTAGAGCGTACATTACTTAATCATCACACTTCCTGTTATCCCAAAGTACTTTCTGGCACTAACCATTGTATCATATCTAGATATATCTCTGCTGCATAGATAGTTGTTGGCTTTCTGCTAGGACAATGTGTGAGTATTACAACATAAAAATTTGTGGAGTTGTCTGTGGTGAAGAAAGTTGTCTGTGATGAGGAAGGTTGTCTGTGGTGAGGAACATTGTCTGTGGTGAGGAAGGTTGTCAAAGGATAAAGCATGATACAGATTAGTTAGAAGGTTGGACAGAGAAATGGCAGGTGGAGTTTAATCTGGACAAGTGTGAGGGGATGCATTGTGGGAGGTCAAACGCAAGAGGAAATGGCAGGAATCTTAAGAGTATTGATATATGGAGGGATCTTGGGGTCCAAGTCCAAAGCTCCCTGAATATGGCAACACAAGTGAATAAGGAGGTATGGCATGCTTACTTGGTTGGGGCATTGAGTGTAAAAGTTAGATTGTCACATTGGTTTAGTGAGACCACATTTGCAGTATTGTCTGTAGTTCTGGTGACCACATAATAGGAGGCTTTGGAGAGGGTGCAAAAGAGGTTTACCAAGATGTTGCCTGGAGTGGAGTATATTAGCTATTAGGAAGGGGGTTGAACAAACTTCATTAGTGCATTGGAGACTGAGGAGCGATCTGATAGAAATATGTAAAATTATCAGAGGCGGATTGGGTGGATAGTTAGATTCTTCTCCCAGGGTAGAAATGGCAAATATTAGGGTGCATATGTTTACAGTGAGAGGGGAAAATATTAATGGAGACATGTGAAGCAAAGTTTTTATACAAAGGGTGACAGGTACCTGGAACGTGCTGTCAGGGAAAATAGTAAAAGCACTAGGGAAGACCTCCTGGCAAAGAAACTTGGTTAAAGTTGGTAAAGTTAAACTTCTCTCAACTAGCTTTGTCACCAGTTTTGTTGTCTAGTCGATGATTTGTTGAATATTTTATATGTCCGAATGCAAGGCAAAAATTATACTCGTTTTAAGTCTATTACAGTGCTTTAAAATATCTCAGCAATCACAGGATTTTTACACATCGCCCTGGCTTCCCAAAGCTTCTGTTTACTTTAGGTCTCAGAAGCACCATTCAGGCTTGATCGATCAAACATTGTTTAGTTACATTAGTTTGTTGAAGAATCATAGATCAATAAAACCATTGAATATTACACATACCAAGGAAAGCAACAGCCTTAGTGCAGAAAATTACATGAAATCTATCAATGAGTAATGAATACAGAGACAATATAGATTTAGAAAAAACATCTCCAGACAGCCTAGTCAGGAATTGGTATCCCATGAAATGTTTGCAACACCTTATATTAGAGGATCCAGGGACCATAGTTTGAAAGTTTGAATTTTAATTGAAATGTAACACTGCAATGTTTACTATTAACATTTTCTAAGTGTTTCATTTTTTATTCAACACTATATTGATCATTCTTGTTTAAAGTTGGTCATCATAGTTCTTAGTTTTGCAAAGTGTTAGCTGACTGCAATTGTGACACTAGCAGTGAGCTCATGAAACTGCATTTCCAGTGTCCTGTATACTTTCCCGTGTCTTTTCAAATGTCATGTTTTTTTAAATGTATATATGTCACTTCTGTCTGTCATCATTAGATTTTAATGTTGCTTGGCACACACCTGCCATCACATTGTAGCAGCTATAATTGGACCTGTGAGCTACTGGTGACTGCTACCTTCCTGCAGCAACTTAATTCTTTCAGCTGACATTACATTCTCCCTTCATGCCCTCATGTCCTATTCCAGAATCATTACAGTGCAGAAAGAGTCTATTGGGCCCATTGTGCCTATTCTGGTCGGTGCCATTAGGTAAAGACAACTGCCAACACAACACTAGTTATGGACCAGGTCAGACTCCCCTCAAAATATTTTAAGAAGGTAGCCCAGACCCTACCCTTTTCTATTTTAAAGGCGGATGGGAAGTGGGTGTTCCAGGTATGATGCAATTGGTCAAACCACTTGGCTTTAAGCAAAACACTACAGTTGAAACACGAGCAGAAGTAAGTAGAAATTAGAATAACAACTATCGAAAAACTTAACTGACCTGACACAGTAACTATTATGAATTAATTGTTCCAGTACAGTAACATCCCCTTGGCAGAATGGTAAATTCAAACACAGATTCTCACAGGCAGGAGGGAGCAACTTCCAGAGAGAGAGAGAGTTCAGAAGAAGGTCAGAGGAATTCTTTACTGAAGCTTGCAACTCCTCTGGACTCACATGTCTTAGCTACAGTGAAACCAAACCAGAAAAACCTGAATTGGGAGAACTGGCCCCTCCCCTTCCATTGTTAAACTGACACTTCGTCACCTCTGCCTTTATGACCTCTCTTCAGAGAAAAAGGACAAAATAACCTTCTTAAAGTGACAGCATTGTCACACACTACTTGCTGCATCCTTGCCCCAACTGGGACTGAAACCCAGACTGACAACATCAAATCTTTAATACTCCTCATTTCTGTGTTCATGGCTGTTGTCTGGGATTGGCTTAAAACTCAAATGATTACAGTACTCTTAACATCAGTGCAATGTTTTTAAAAACACTGGAAGTGGGTGGCACATTGGTTAGCACTGCTGCCTCACAGCGCCAGAGACCCGGGTTCAATTCCCGCCTCAGACGACTGACTCTGTGGAGTTTGCACATTCTCCCAGAAGGGCACCAATATCCTGGGGGGTAGGTTTGCTAGCTATCTTCGGGGGGGTTTAAACTAATTTGGCAGGGGGATAGGATCTGGACTTGTAGTCCAGCAAGTAGGCTAGCTGTTTGTCAGGATGTGGGGAGGCTGTGAAGAAGGTAGCACTGACAGGGAATACTTGTGGACACAGAGATGGGTTCAAGTGTGTATACTTCAACGCAAGGAGTATCAGAAATAAGGTCGGTGAACTTAAGGCGTGGATAGGTACCTGGGACTACGATGTTGTGGCCATCACGGAAACGTGGATAGAAGAGGGACAGGAATGGTTGTTGGAGGTTCCTGGTTACAGATGTATCAGTAGGATTAGGGAGGGTGGTAAAAAAGGAGGGAGGGTGGCGTTGCTAATTAGAAATGGTATAACAGCTGCAGAAAGGCAGTTCGAGGGGGATCTGCCTTTAGAGGTAGTTTGGGCTGAAGTCAGAAATAGGAAAGGTGCAGTCACCTTGTTGGGTGTTTACTATAGGCCCCCCAATAGCAGCAGAGATGTGGAGAAACAGATTGGGAAACAGATTTTGGAAAGGTGCAGAAGCCACAGGGTAGTAGTCATGGGCGATTTCAACTTCCCAAATATTGATTGGTAGCTCTTTAGATCAAGTAGATTGGATGGGGCGGTGTTTGTGCAGTGAGTCCAGGAAGCTTTTCTAACACATTATGTAGATTGTCCGACTAGAGGGGAGGCCATTTTGGATTTGGTACTTGGTAATGAACCGGGACAAGTGATGGGCTTGTTAGTGGGTGAACATTTTGGTGATGGTGACCACAATTCTGTGACTTTCACCTTGGTTACGGAGAGAGATAGGTGCGTGCAACAGGGTAGGTTTTACAATTGTGGGAAGGGTAATTACGATGCTGTAAGACAGGATCTGAGGAGCATAAGTTGGGAGCATAGGCTGTCGGGGAAGGATGTCGTGGAAATGTGGAACTTTTTCAAGGAACAGATACGATGTGTCCTTGATATGTATGTACCGGTCAGGCAGGAAAGAAATGGTCTTGTGAGGGAACCTTGGTTGACAAGGGAGGTTGAATGTCTTGTAAAGAGGAAGAAGGAGGCTTACATAAGGTTGAGGAAACAGGGTTCAGACAGAGCAGTGGAGGGATACAGGATAGCCAGAAGGGACCTGAAGAAAGGGATTAGGAGAGCCAAGAGAGGGCATGAAAAATCTCTGGTGGATAGGATCAAGGATAACCCAAAGGCATTTTATGCGTATGTGAGAAACATGAGAATGACGAGAACGAGGGTAGGTCCAATCAAGGACAGTAGTGGGAGACTGTGTATTGAGTCGGAAGAGATAGGAGAGGTCTTGAATGAGTACTTTTCTTCAGTATTTACGAATGAGAGAAACCGTATTGTTGAAGAGGAGAGTGTGAAACGGACTGGTAAGCTAGAGGAGATACATGTTAGGAAGGAAGATGTGTTGGACATTTTGAACAACTTGAGGATAGACAAGTCCCCCGGGCCTGATGGGATATATCCTAGGATTATGTGGGAAGCAAGAGAGGAAATTGCAGTACCGTTGGCAATGATCTTTTCATCTTCACTGTCAACGGGGGTGGTACCAGGGGACTGGAGAGTGGCGAATGTTGTGCCCCTGTTCAAAAAAGGGAATAGGGATAACCCCGGGAATTACAGGCCAGTTAGTCTTACTTCGGTGGTAGGTAAAGTAATGGAAAGGGTACTGAGGGATAGGATTTATGAGTATCTGGAAAGACACTGCTTGATTAGGGACAGCCAGCACGGATTTGTGAAGGGTAGGTCTTGCCTTACAAGTCTGATTGAATTCTTTGAGGAGGTGACCAAGCATGTGGATGAGGGTAGAGCAGTGGATGTAGTATACATGGATTTTAGTAAGGCATTTGATAAGGTTCCCCATGGTAGGCTTATGCGGAAAGTCAGGAGGCATGGGATAGAGGGAAATTTGGCCAATTGATAGAAAACTGGCTAACCGGTCGAAGTCAGAGAGTGGTGGTAGATGGTAAATATTCAGCCTGGAGGCCAGTTACAAGTGGAGTTCCGCAGGGATCAGTTCTGGGTCCTCTGCTGTTCGTAATTTTTATTAATGACTTGGATGAGGGAGTCGAAGGGTGGGTCAGTAAATTTGCAGATGATACGAAGATTGGTGGAGTTGTGGATAGTGAGGAGGGCTCTTGTCGGCTGCAAAGGGACTTGGATATGATGCAGAGCTGGGGTGAGGAGTGGTAGATGGAGTTCAACCCTGCCAAGTGTGAGGTTGTCCATTTTGGAAAGACAAATAAGAATGCGGAATACAGGGTTAATGGTAGGGTTCTTAGTGAGGTGGAGGAACAGAGGGATCTTGGGGTCTATGTTCATAGATCTTTGAAAGTTGCCACTCAGGTGGATAGAGCTTGTAAGAAGGCCTATGGTGTATTAGCGTTCATTAGCAGAGGGATTGAATTCAAGAGTCGTGAAGTGATGTTGCAACTGTACAGGACTTTGGTTAGGCCACATTTGGAGTACTGTGTGCAGTTCTGGTCGCCTCACTTTAGGAAAGATGTGGAAGCTTTGGAGAGGGTGCAGAGGAGATTTACCAGGATGTTGCCTGGAATGGAGAATAGGTCGTACGAGGATAGGTTGAGAGTGCTAGGCCTTTTCTCATTGGAACGGCGAAGGATGAGGGGTGACTTGATAGAGGTTTATAAGATGATCAGAGGAATAGATAGAGTAGACAGTCAGAAACTTTTTCCCCGGGTGCAACAGAGTGTTACAAGGCGACATAAATTTAAGGTGAAGGGTGGAAGGTATAGGGGAGATGTCAGGGGTGGGTTCTGTACCCAGAGAGTGGTGGGGGCATGGAATGCGCTGCCTGTGGGAGTGGTAGAGTCAGAATCTTTGGTGACCTTTAAGCGGCAATTGGATAGGTACATGATGGGTGCTTAAGCTAGGACAAATGTTCGGCACAACATCGTGGGCCGAAGGGCCTGTTCTGTGCTGTATTGTTCTATGTTCTATGTTCCCTGTGTCTGCGTGGGTTTCCTCCGGGTGCTCTGGTTTCCTCCCACAGTCCAAAGATATGCAGGTCAGGTGAACTGGCCATGCTAAATTGCTCGTAGTGTTAGGTAAGGGGTAAATGTAGGGGTATGGGTGGGTTGCGCTTTGGCGGGTCGGTGTGGACTTGTTGGGCCGAAGGGCCTGTTTCCACACTGTAAGTAATCTAATCTAACATTCAACTTGTTTAGTGTAATGAGTGATACTGCAGCTTTTAGGACTGGAAATCAGGAAACTTTGACACCAATCTGGTTATGAAGTTGGAAGTTGGACTGGTTCTTGAAAAGGCTTCTGTAGCAGTAATGTGGCTGGATCAATGTTATTAAAAATAGATATTTTAATAATAAATATTCCCTAGTCCATTAAAGCAATATTTTTAAAAGTAATCCCCTCTTGCCAACAGTATATTTCTCCATCTTTTTTTAAACAAGCTCCGATACTATACTCAGTTGTGTCGAAGTCTTGAGATGACAATTATCTGGTGATTTGGGAGTTGGGATTAACTAGCAATAGAAGGGAAGGGAGACTTTCTTAAAAACAGTGATCAATGAAATTTGGACTGCCTCAAAAGAAAATCACTTTTCCTATGCTACAATGTCTAAGAATAAAGAGTAAGCCATTCAGGACTGAGATGAGGAAGAATTTCTTCACTCAGGGAGTTGCGAACCTGTGGAATTCTCTCCCATAGGAAGCTGTTGGGGCCAGTTCATTAGATATATTCAAGAGGGAGCTGGACATGGCACTTACAGCTAAAGAGATCAAGGGGTATGGAGAGAACGTGGGAATGGGATACTGAGATTGCATAATCAGCCATGATCATATTGAATTGTGGTGCAGGTTTGAAAGGCCTACTCCTGCACCTATTTTCTATGTTTCTGCATTTACAATGGCTCTGTTTACTTCTACAAGACACTGAGACAGCTTGACTCTTAATGCTCCAAATTTCTTCACTTCATTTCCAGTTTGTTGAAATCTTATTTTCTTTCCAGAGTGTCTACATTCCAAGACAACAGCCCAATACCAGAAGCCCAGACTGTTCTTAACTGCCTTCCACCACATCAAGTCCCAACACCATTTTATCCACCTGCAACCTAGAATGTTAAGCATGCCATGTTTCTCTCTTCCCTTTAAAAAACAAGGCGTCTTAAAGCAAAAGGGTAACATTATTGATACAGTAGCTAAGCTTTAAATGTTTCTCAAGAAACTTGGTTTATAGGAGCTGATTTTAATCACAAGCTCCATATCTAATCCCTGTCCAGTTATTCTCACAGGCTCCATATCTAATCCCCATCCAATTATTCTGTCTTGCTAGTGTAGCTTCTCTCTGCGGTACGCTGGCTGTCGTCACAGATGGATGGGCATCATTTGTCATAGATGTGACATTTTCAGTGGCTGAGTCATCATCCTATAGGATAGATGATGGGTAGTTAATGATATGCAATTTGGATATATTGTTTATTTCTTTACAGGATGTGACCTATTGCTTGTTACAATGTCACATGGTCTAAGCTGGACACAACAACGGAGTATCTTTCTGTGAAGTCATGAGCTTACACAAAAATCTCAATCCTGTGTGTTTTGTCCAAGTTCAGGTTGGCATAAGTGACTGCGTGCTCCTTGATCATGCTCCTGTCACGTTTCCTCCCTTCTTTACCTCAATGTAACATACTCATGTGACTGGATGATGAAAGTATTGGAGGGAGAAAGTGGGTGGATCTATTTTCCAAGTATGAAAGGTGCTATGGAGAGTAAATCATTGCCGAGAGAAGCAGCATTTAGATTTAACAAAGTGAAAATCTTGGGTAGTTGCTTTGCACTGAGGTGATCATGGATTTTCCAGTATGAAATGTGTCCTCTGTGAGACTATTTGCCTGAGGATAGTGAGGAGAAGAGTTGAATGCCCTTTCTCCTGCACATCTTGCGTTTGTGTATTGCAACTCATTGTCAGACACAATTTGTTGAAGAACTGAATGTGGCAGTCAATGTTTCAACAATTGCTGTTCTTTGATTTGTTCAACAGAAGGGGATCTTAGGAAATTTGTCGGTTACCAGAATGTAATGTTGTCCTTGGACATGGAAAATATCAGTGACAATTGTTGATTTTAGGGGGTTTGTGATCACAGATACCTAATATAGGCAGTGAGCAATGTTTTAATAATTTATTGAGTTTGTTATGAACATAAGAACTGGAAGCAGGAGTAGGTAATTCAGCCCCTCGAACCTGCTCAGCCATTTTCTACAATCAAGGCTGTCCACATCTCGGCCTGAATTCTCCATAATCATTTAATCCATTACTAATATAATAATCTGCTAAATAATATGAAGCAACAGTTTGTATTAGTTAATTAGACAAAGAAAATGTACAGGGAGGAAGTGAAGACTGCAGATGCTGGAGATCAGAGTCGAGAGTGTGCTGCTGGAAAAGCACAGAAGGTCAGGCAGCATTCAAGGAGCAGGAGAGTCAATGTTCTGGGCACAAGCCCTTCCTCAATAATCACCATGACAGATGAAAATGCTTCATCATTCCTGAAGCTATTCTGTAGGATGGAGGAACAATCTTGATGGTTTTGAAGTGATAGGGCTTTTAACCATGACATCGTCAGTCTTTAATAATAGTCTCTGATAGTGGCCATCTTTGTTCTTACCTCAGGGTGATGTAGAGGAATGTCTGAGCTTCTCCCAAGAAGATTGTGGCTCGTTCCCCTGAATTATCCCTCTCTCCCTCTTCTCTTATCCCTGTTGGTATACTTTATTTTGGATGCTAGCCATCTATTCTGTGTCAATTATGAGTCTAACGTTCTTGGCCAATGACCATGGACAGCTATTCAAGATGCTAAGTGACCATTGACCCCTGGCGCCTTTCTATATCAAGGTTAGTTTTCCCTCCTTGTAAAAACAAAGATTTTTTATTTTCCAAAACACTACATTTATAATAGGGTGTGTAGCACTTGATAAATCTTTAGTTTACATTTGTAGAGGACTAGTTAAATGAAATTCCATGCTGCACAGGAGATATGGACTAAATATGAATTACTAAGAGAACACATTTTTTATGGTGACTACAGGTTCCAAGACAATATTACACCAACTGCTCAGAAGGAATCTCTCTGGTAAGAGAGTTTCTCTTGGTTAATCAGGTTGACAGTACTGAAATGTTCCACACAACTTGAATTGTTGGTTGATGTCCTTATTAATCTTAAAGGTCAAGATCACAGCCCTGTTATTCGCTCCCACCCCTCCCAGTGGTCCTCATATTCTTTTTTATCTTCCTAACGTTCTATTCCTTCTCTCCCAATGGTGTTGATTGCATCCAAATATTTTCTTCCTTCCTTTCTTTGTTCCAGTTCTATTCTAGAATTAGATTCCAGATCAGACAGATAATAGCGTATTATAATGGCATGTGATGTGATGGTATAAAGGTGCTACCTGGAATTCAGTCACACCTGGAATGGAGTCAGTTTATTTAGACAGGCATAAATGTAACGTACAGTAAAATCAGTGTAAACATAGAATCCAGACTGTATGTGCAGGTATGTGCTATTTGTAACCTTGCATATAGTTACTGTTGTAAATAAGCTTTAGAACTCTGACTCACAAAGAATCTAACTATCTTTGGTATACATTATGCTGACTAATACAGACATCATAATGCCAGTACCCGGGCACTCAAAGATGGTGACAGCAACTGCACACTAAAAGCAAGTGGCAGTAAGTGGGAACTAAACGCTGATGGTAACAGCCAGTTAGTGGCAGTAATTGGATTCTAAAGACTGAGGAGATGACAGCAACACAGCAGTTGAGGGAAGTTATTTTCCCAACAGTCATTCAACAATCTGTCCATGTTCAGAGGCAAAGTTACGAACACAACAGAAATTAAATTGCTAAGACCCAAGCTAAGGGCTATGAACCTGTACTGAAGCACAATGAATATTCTACCATGCTCTCTTAAGAAGGAAGAGAACACACACCACAGGCATAATCTGAAAACGAGGGCCAGACCATTCAGGAGACAGCGAGGAAGCACTTCTAGGCACAAAAGGTTTGGATTTCTCTTCCAAAAATGGCAATGGATGTTGAATTACTTGTTAGTTTTAAACCTGAGATAGATACACTTTGGTTAGGCAAAGGTATTAGTGGATATGGGCCAAAGGCAGGTAGATGGAGTTAGGCTGCAGGCCAGCCATGATCTCATTGAATGATGGAACAGGCTCGAGGGGCAGAATGGCCTCTTCCTGATCTGATCTTCCTAGCTTGCTGATTTGATTAAAAACAAAACCTTTTCAATGATCTTGAAAAGATAGCCCAAAGCTCCTGGTAGAAAATGTAACTTTTAAATACTAAATAGTCATGGTTGTCTACATTTAAAAACCTTCCCTGTGTCAAGGGCCTGTAAGTTCCATCATTTTTTTCTAAAAAAAATAAAAACCTACCAATATGCCATCACCACTCCTTTTGGCACAAATATCACCTTGAGTTAAAATCCTGCTCCTGTAAACTTATAATTCCTAATGGACAGCACCATTCAATTAAAAGAAAACTATATTGCCATGCAATGGTTTCCACTAAGATATTAAAAAAAAACAGAGTACAATAAAAATTAAAAACAAATATATAACAACGGATTGGCAGACCATTAACATAGTGTCACGACTTCAACTATTCAAACAAAAAAATCAGTCTTTTTGTTATGCATCAGCAGGTAGCTGTCAAAGATTGACAATCTTTTCTTGGTCTGTGCATTGAAAGGTTAAGAAGATTAATATCTCCCAATATTTCTGCACGCAAAAGTCCTGGCAAAGCTTTTCAGACTCTAGACAATAAGCGTAAAGTTCAGGTTCATTTCGGGTTCATTTCAGGATACTCAAGTTTGACTTCATAGCATGCTACCAACAGCCAGAGGAAATACTCTACCAGTCCTTGGGTAGTTGCTAATGCAAAGGTATGGAATGTGATTTTGCTGTATATAATTTAGCTGGAAAAGCGCAGCAGGTCAGGCAGCATCCAAGGAGCAGGAGAATCGATGTTTCGGGCATGAGCCCTTCTCATGCCCGAAACGTCGATTCTCCTGCTCCTTGGATGCTGCCTGACCTGCTGCACTTTTCCAGCAACACATTTTCAGCTCTGATCTCCAGCATCTGCAGTCCTCACTTTCTCCCCTAAATAATTTAGCTGAAAGGCTTACAGAACTGGTCATTGCATTCATGCCTTTGTTTTCCCCCAAAAGGCACTTTGAGGCAAACCTAAGGAATATGCAATTGGCATTCACCTGGATGAAGGAGGCAAGTTCAGAGAGACTACAGCAGGTCAACAGCGTCCTCAGGTGCTCAAATTTGGAATGATGGCAGCCACCAATAGATTCAGTGGAATGTCAAATCTTGCATGAGGTATGGCTTGTCGCACCTGCCAAGGCAATGTCCAGCATTTTAAGATGTGTTAGTGATGTTCCCCAAGAGGATATTGGGCTAAAATGAGTAATCCAATCACCCAGAGAAACCCAAAGTACAACATATTTCACAAGTGCCAACCAAGGAACCAAGTACCAAAGAAAATTCTAAAGTTCCATCTGTGGAACACAAGCTATCAACAAAGTCTAAAGCGTAATTGCAACTTTATAGTTTACAGACCTCACTAAAACAGTACATGCAATAAATTTATTACAACACATAGATGGTATCAGAAAAGCTGAAGTCTTTACCTCCATACAAGTGACTGACCCCAAAAGGAATGGATAATTTTTACTGTATGCTATGTTTGACACTGGTGCGAGTGCAAATTTGCATCTTACATGAGATGTACTCAGGAATTTCACAGTGTAGTACAGTCCACATAAGAGAAGCTAACTGCTTACAATGGGTCCAACATCTAAACTATTGGCATTATTCATTTTAAATTCTAATACATCCTCTGAAAGCTTGTGCATCATTGAAACAGATGGACCTCCAACAGTATGCATAGTTACATATTCTTATCATTCATAAGGTAACAAACAAGGTAATCATTCACAGAGGCTCCAGACTAAAATATTGGTTTCATTAATTTTGATCCCTAGAAAGCAGAGCACATTTAGCAAGCTGCATCAGAAGATGACTAGCAGCAACAGCTCAAGAAGATCGCGAACGGATGAGTTCAACTCATCCAACAGGTCCTTGAGCAGTTGTGTCTCTTTGATCATTTAGCAATGAACTAGGACTCTCCACTAATCATAAACGGCAAGCAAGTTGTCATTCTGCAAGTTCTATGTCAAGATATGCGAGATCACGAACGGATAATAAGAGGGACACAGGAAAAGCCTCAAGAGATTGACGCATGAATATATATATATTGGCTCAGCATTAATAAGGACAACAACCAACAAGAAAAAAGTGAGGTCTGCAAATGGTCTGGAGATTAGAGTCAAGAGTGTGGCGCTGGAAGAGCACAGCAGGTCAGGCAGCATCTGAGGAGCAGGAAAATCAGTGTTTTGGGCATAAGCCCTTCATCAGGAATTCATTAGGCATCAACTAACAATTCAGTTTGTGTGGAACATGTCAGTACCATCAACCTGAATAACCAAGAGAAACTCTCTTACCACACAAGATTCCTTCTGAGCAGTTGTTTAAGATTGCCTTGGAACCTGTAGTCACCATAAAAAATGTGTTCTCTTAGTAAGTCATATTTAGTCCATATCTCCTGTGCAGCATGGAACTTCATTTAACTTTTCTTCTACCAATGTAAACTAAAGATTTATCAAGTGCTACACACCCTATTATAAATGTAGTGTTTTGGAAAATAAGAAATCTTTGTTCTTACAAGGAGTGAAAACTAACCTTAATATAGAAAGGCGCCAGGGGTCAATGGTCACTTAGCAACTTAAATAGCTGTCCATGGTCATTGGCTGAGAGTGTTAGACTGATAATTGACACAGAATAGATGGCTAACATCCAAAATAAAGTATAGCGACAGGGATAAGAGAAGAGGGAGAGAGGAATAATTCAGAGGAACGAGCCACAATCTTCTTGGGAGAAGCTCAGACATTCCTCGACATCACCCTGAGGTAAGAACAAAGATGGTCACTACCAGACACTATCATCAAATACTGACGATGTCATGGATAAAAGTCCCATCACCTCAAAACCATCAAGATTGTTCCTCCATCCTACAGAATAGCTCCAGGAATGATGTTGCATTTTCGTCTGTCATGGTGATTCCTAGCATCCAAAATAAAGCATACCAAAGGGATAAGAGAAGAGGGAAAGAGGGATAATTCAGAGGAATGAGCCACAATCTTCTTGAAAATAGGAACAGAAGGAAAAGGCCATTTGGCCTTTTGAGTAGGCTCTGTCAGTCAATATCATCATGGCTGATCATCCAATTCAGTAACCTGTTCCCACTTTGCATACCTTTGACTTCTTCAGCTCTGAGAACTATATCTATCACCTTCTTGAAAACATTCAATGTTTTGCCTTCAACCATGTTCTGTGGCACAAAACTCCACAGGTTCTGGGTGAAAATAAATGGTCTACCCCATATCCTTAGACGTGACATCTGATTCCAGACTCCGTGGTCATCAGGAACACCCTTTCTGTGTTTGCTCTGTTTAGTCCTGTTAGAATTTTATAGGTGTCTATGAGGTCACCTCTCATTCTTGTACACTCCTGCAAATATACTCTCACCAATTCAGTCTCTTTTCATATGTCACCCCTCCCATCCTGCCTTCATATATCGCTGTGGAATCTTTCAAGGAACCTTGATATTTATCCTTCAGTCCCTAATTCTGCTCAATGCCATTTTATTTCACTTTGATATGTTGCTTCTTTCTGTAGTTTTGACATGGATGCTAGGTTCAAATTGTGTTCTCTTTGTAAATTAGACCAAAAACCGTTTTACCTGTCTCTGACAATAAGAGCTACAGTTGGGTAGATTTCAGTATTTGGCTCCATCTGTTCCTTGTAACTTCCAACAGTATCAAAAGACCTTAAGAGAATTGATAAGGAAATCAGGATGAAGGTGAAGTAAAGCCACCAGTTAAAAATGTGGCAAACTTCCATTCAAAATTCCCACAGCAGCCACTTGCAATGCTGATAAGGTTAATGCTAAGGACTTGCCTTAATAATGCAAAACCTCAAAAGGTAGGAATCACATACCTAACAGAATCTCTGTTCTTTCATTTTCCTGGATCACTTATTTAATAAATTTGAAAGGTCATTTCACAGCTTCAGTGTTTTTGCACTTCAAATGTGATTTGGACCTGTACACATTTCATATGTAGTAAAGGTAATACAACAAAATTAAAACTATTCTTAAAATTATTTTCTGACAGCTCATTGAACAAATTACAAATTAAGTCTGGGATAACATAGATACCTGAATCTCAGCTAAATAAGGGCCTGTATACCAGCCTCATCTATCCCTATTACATTGAAGTTGTGATCATGTGACATGGCATAATTTGTTTGTTTCTCCTCAAGGGATTTCAATTGAATCCAACCTGGACTGAAATAATGTGAGCTTTTTGACTGTAAGGCATTGAAGTGGAATCAGTTTAGTCAGTTTCAACCCAATTTGTTTGTGGTAAATACAACCCCCCAGCATAAAACAGTCCATGACTTGTTCCTGCATAGCACAAATTTGTCTTATTCTGGAGGGTACAGATAGCTGGAATACTATCATTTCGGACAGAATAAATTAAGTTATCTTATTCTGAAACTGTATGGCGAGATTGGTATCATTTTGGTATACTGTCGAAATGTTTGTGGGGATGGGACAAGTCTTCTCAGATGTGAGTAATTGGAACAGAGGTCAAAATAATAATGACGTAGGACATTGACAAGTGTTATATAGCAGCACACAGGTGCTGAATGGAGGTGATGGGGTCAAGCATGTGTTCTGGATTAGTGGTGCTGGAAAAGCACAGCAGTTCAGGCAGCATCCGAGGAGCAGTAAAATAGACGTTTCGGGCTTCGGAAGGGCTTTTGCCCAAAATGTCGATTTTCCTGCTCCTCGGATGCTGCCTGAACTGCTGTGCTTTTCCAGCGCCAATAATCCAGAATCTGGTTTCCAGCTTCTGCAGTCATTGCTTTTACTTTTTCTCAAGCATGTGTTGTCTCCTTTGGAGATAGATCACTAGTATTAAGTATTTCTCATATTGGAGCACCCCTGTGTCTGTGTGGGTTTCCTCCGGATGCTCCAGTTTCCTCCCAAAGATGTGCAGGTTTGGTGAATTGGCCATGCTGAATTGCTCAAAGTGTTCAGGAATGTATAGGCTAGCTGCATTGGTCAGGGGTAAATGTCGAGTAATAATGTAGGGGAATGGGTCTGGGTGGGAAACTCTTCGGAGGGTTGGTGAGGACTTGTTGGGCCAAATATCCTTTTACCACACTGTAGGGATTCTATGCGGTCTGTGAAGTCATATCCCTCTACTCCTCACTACCCCGACCCCAAGCCCCATCCCTTCACTCTCATCCTGAGAGCTAGTGGACAAACAGAGACAGCTGTAATAGCCTGTAACTCCCTTTGAACATTGTTAATAGCTGAGCTGAGAGTGACTGTCCTTTGCTCTTCATACTAGCAAAACTGGAGTCAACAGGAATCAAGGGGAAAACAGTTAGAGTCATGTCCAGCACAAAGGAAAATGGGTATGTTTATTGTTTATTTTAGGGTAATCAACTCAGACCTGGGACATTTCTGAAGCTCAACGTTCTTTAGCTGCTTCATCAATGATCGTCCCTTCACTATAATATCAGAAGGGGGGATTTTCACTGATTTCTCAATGTTCATCACCATCCACAACTGCTCAGATACTGAAACAGTCTGCATCCACAGGCAACACAACCTGGACAATATCCACACTTGGTTTAATAAGTAACAAGCAACATAAGTGCTAGTCAATGACTATCTCAATAACAAGCACCAGTTGAAGATCACTAGCATTACCATCACTCTATAGGGTTACTATTGACCAGAGACTGAACTGAACTATTCCATATAAATACTGTGCCTGCAAGAATAGGTTAAAGGCTGGGAATTCTGTGGCAAGTAAATCACTTGCTGAATCTCCGAAGTATGTCCACCATCTACAAGACACAAGTTAGGAGTGTGATGGGATATTGCCCACTTGACTGGATAGATGGCTTCTACTACCCAGAAGGACAAGGGCTATAGACGCATATGCACCACCTGCAAGTTCCCCTCTGAGCCATACTATCTTGACTTAGGACTATAATCGCTGTTCCTTCAATGTTCGTGGGTTAAAATCCTAGAACGGATGTCCTATCAGCCCTGTGGGTGTACCTACACTCCTGGGACTGCAGCAGTTCATGAAGACAATTCACTACCATCTTCTCCAGAGTAATTAGAAATGGATAATAAAAGTGGCACTCACATCCCATGAATGAATAATTAAGAAAGATTTGAAGCTGGTCTGTTTCATGCTCATTGATAGTAACATCAGTGTTTTTGTCAGCCCAACAAATGTACCATGTAACCCAATGCGAGTTCCTATCAATCTTCATCCAGTGACCACCTCTGCACCAGAACCTCACTGCTTGGAGTTCTTCCCCACCCCCACCGGGTGCTAAGTATTGGGTTATTGGGTAGAGGGTCTTGGTCAGGGTCTGGGTGTGTTAAGGGGTCTGGGGTATGTGAGTGGGACAGGTAGGGGGTCAGTTTCTGATTTCCTCATGAGTTTAACTATGTATTTAATAGTCTAGCTTTTCTTGAGTAACTCTTCCACTTAATTTCATCAGAACCATCTGAAGCCGTCAATGTTTATGAAAACGTTCGGAGGGTTTCTGGTATAGGGGAGTTTCCCTGTAGAACATTCAATTGCAGGAGCAGTCCCTTTGCAGTGTGCTCCAAGGGGATTCTGCAGGGTTTCTATGGGATAATGACTGACTTGACCAGCAGAAAATACACTCTCATCATTCGAGGTCAGTGTGCTATAAAAGATTACCAAAGCATTTTAAATTCACAACTGTACTTCTATTAGGAAAAGATGTTGATTAAAAAAATACCATATATGGCAGATGGAACTTGAACCCAGATACTTTGGACCAGAGCTACAGACACTACCTCTCCTCCACAAGACCCTGTTCAGGATGTTAGTCTGTGCAAGTCCTGGGCCTTCTTCACTGCCAAATCCTAGCCACCTGATGCCTTGAGGAAAAAAAAACCTCATCTTCCACCTTGGGATCGTCCCCTCCCCCCTCACCTTATCCCAGATCCAACCCTCCAACTCAGCACCGCCCTCTTGAACTGTTCTATCTGTCGACCTTCCTTCCCACCTATCCGATCCACCACCTTCATCTACCTATTGCATTCTCAGCAACCTTCCCCAGCCCCACCCCAACTCCCATTTATCTCTCAGCCTCCTTGGGCCCCCCCACATTCCTTATTAAGGGCTTATGCCCAAAATGTCAACTCTCCTGCTCCTCGGATGCTGCCTGACCTGCTGTACTTTTCCAGTGCCACATTTTTGACTCTGATCTGCAGTCCTCACTTACTCCTTTTCAGGATGTTGCTCTAACACACTATTCTGGGGATTTGTGCACATATACTGTCAGGTCCCTTTGCTCCTGCACCCTTTAAAATTATACTGTTTATATTATATTGCCTATCCAAGTTCTCTTTCCCAAAATGAATCACCTCTGTATATTAAATCTGTTACTTGTCTGCCCATTTTCACCAAACTGTACCTTTTTGAAGTTTGACACTATCCTACTCACAGTCCTCAATGTTCCTAAGTTTCACATAACACACAAATTTTGAAATTGTCCTGTACACCAGGTTTAGATCATTATTATACTTCGGTAGGAAACAAGGTCCAAATACCGACCTCTATGGATTTTGGCTGCAAAACTTCCTTCTGTCAAGAAAAGTCCATTCACCTGTACTCTCTTTTTTTATTCCCACAGCTAATTTTGTATCCTTGTTGCTGCTGTCCCTTTTAGTCATAAGCTCTACTATTTTTTCACAAGTCAGCTACGTGGCACTATATCCAGTGTATTACATAAGTTAATGTAGACTACATCAATAACATAACCCTCATCATTCCTCTGTTACTTTATCAAAATATTCCAGAAAGTTAGTTAAAAATAATTTGCACATTTACCATATCACTATTCAGTTTGTCCCAAATTATTATTTCTAGAATCTTCCCCACAACCCAGGTACTTAAAGATAATTACAGTGTGCAGGCAGGAGGACTTTATCCAGAACTTAGCTGATTTATGTCACGCAGCAGAACAATCTGATGTATTTAGACAGATGTTAAGACTCACTTGGGAATGTGTGTTGATTTTTCACACCCAACTACTCATTTGGGTCATCACAAAAGTATTCAATCAAAGTGTGTGCGATAACCACTGCAAGGCCTGTGGGAAACTCACTAATTAATCTCCTTGTGGAGTTCATTGAGTAGGTGCTCCCTTAGTAACATGCAATCGCCTGCCTAATTGGAACTCATCACCTGAGCCCTTTATAAAGCAGACCCAGCACACAGCAATTATTGGTGGTTAGTAATTTAAAAAGAATGGCTATTTAGTGGTGGGAAAGTCACTCAGTTGTATGTAAGAAAAAGAAAATGGAAAGAAGAAAGAAAATAAAAGAAAAAAAAAACAGACCTAGTTTGATTTTCCAGAGTATTCTTGTAGCATAGACACAGAGAAGGCCTGGGTTCAAACCTCCCCTAGTCCAGAGGTGTGTAATGACATCTCTAAACAGCTCGGCGAGATAAAATGATAAAGTTGACCTGGCATGGTCTGTGTATGATAGCACTTTTGGGCATAAAGCAAGAAAAGAAAAAGATGTCAAACTCAGACATTGCCCATAATGCATTTGTATGCCAACTTCCTATTGGCTGCATGGGTAATTACTGGTGGTGGTTAATAGTTAAAAACTAAAAAAACAAGTCATGGTTGGGAAAGTCATTTGGTCATGTGTGATAACACTTTTGGATATAAAAATAAAGTAGCCCAGAGGCACAGTGGGGAGGCAGCTGGACTTGTGATCTGACACCTCAAATGAACGTTCTGAGGACGGGGGTTCAATTCCCATCACAACAGAAAGTAAGTTTTGAATTCAATAGAATCTGGGGAAAATGTAGCCAAACGGCAAAAACAAAATCACTCAGGTGGCTCTCGTGGTGCAGTAGTAATGTCCATACCTCTGAGTCAAAAAGCTTGTGTTGAGTCCCACCTGCCAGAGGTTATGACATCTCTGAACAGGCTGATTAGATCATTTCTATAAAGCAGACCTAGACTGGCAGTTAATAGATAAAGAGAGAAAGTGAGGACTGCAGATCCTGGAGATCAGAGCTGAAAATGTGTTGCTGGAAAAGCGCAGCAGGTCAGGCAGCATCTAAGGAGCAGGAGAATCGACGTTTCAGGCATAAGCCCTTCTTCAGGAAAGGGCTTATGCCCGAAACGTCGATTCTCCTGTTCCTTGGATGCTGCCTGACCTGCTGTGCTTTTCCAGCAACACATTTTCAGCAGTTAATAGATAAAAACAAAATCACATTTGGTGGTGGGAAAGCCATTCAGTTTTGTGTAAGAGCACGTTCTGGATATAAAGGGAAGACCAAGAAGAATTCTTGTGGTGTGTGCTGGTGTCCCTGTCTCTGGACCAGGAGGTCTGTGTTCAAGTCTGACCTGTTCCAAAGGTGTAGTTGCAACTCTGATCAGACTGGTTAGAAAATAAGTAAAGTAGACCCAAAATCAAATGAAAATAAAGCAGACTCAGGGATGGGTTTCCAGAACTGTCCATCTGGAACTGAGATTAGCCTGTGTAAGCGACAAGTACTGACTTTATCTTGGTGTTCGACAATAAACTAAGTTCCTTTCCAGTTGAGCTTCCAGACTTACTACAGTATGCAAGTAGGTGACCTGTCTGATGGAATGAGGCTAAGGGGTGGCATGGTGGCTCAGTGGTTAGCACTGCTGCCTCACAGCGTCAGGGATCCAGGTTCAGTTCAAGCCTCAGGTGACTGTCTGTGTGGAGTTTGCACATTCTCCCCATGTCTGCGTGGGTTTCCTTCGGGTGCTCCGGTTTCCTCCCACAATCCAAAGATGTGCAGGTTAGGTGGATTGACCATGCTAAGTTGCCCATAGTGGTCAGGGATGTATAGGTTAGGTGCATGAGTCAGGCTTAAACGTAGGAGGAATGGGTCTGGGTGGGATAGTTTTTGGAAGATCGGCGTGGACTTGTTGGGTTGAAGGACCTGTTTCTACACTGTAGGGATCCTAAAAACAAACTACTGACCAAGTTCCTATACAAACATGTACTACTGTTTCTGATAAATAAATAAATTCTAGCCAAGGGCAAACAAAGCTATGAACTATCAACATAAACTCTACTGGTTGAAACTCTAACCGTTTTAAAACCTCTACATAGAGAATCAGCTATGTGCAGACAAGTAAAAAATGCCTTATGGGTGGAGGGAAAAAATCCCTGGGGAAATACAATTTAATCCACAGATAATTTCCCTTCTTGGCAGGAAGCACAAGACTACTGGCACACTAATTATGAAGTTTTTTAAATTACTTGGTAAAGGCAACAGCTCATAGCAACTGGTGGGAGAAAATAACTAGCTGTCTTCCTTCAGTCAGTGGTTATTTTTACTGCAGAGAGATAGAGAGTAACAATTAGCTCTCTTTTGTAGTCTGGAGGCTTCTTTCCCTCCACCTGAAAGACTCAAGCTATTCACATATCTAGGAGTCGATCAGAGAGCTTCCTCAGGCTGATGACCTCTGGCATCCACAACTGGTCACAACTGCACAAACCAACCAGCAATCAGTTGTTAACCCAATCACTCTGCCCACACCCCAGTGCTGCAGAGTCTGATCTCTCCTCCCCCACTTCTGGCAAAGCAGCAATGTAAACATAGCTTACAATGAGCTTGAGTAACATGTTTCTTTTTAAAAAAAGTGCAGCAATTCCTTCCACAATCCTGGGATTTTAGAACATTCCTCTTCCCATTTCAGTTCACAATCAAAAATAAAAAGACGGGGTCTTGATATAGATATTACAGTTTATTGTAATACCCTTAGTTAGGCTTGGTGGCCTGACATTGGCCTTGGGTTATTTTAATTCCTCCACATGCTGGCAATGGGAAGTGGTGACTTGCAAGTGGGGAGTTCAGGAACAATCAAGCAACCAGAGGATGTCTTACAACCTGCTCACAACATCATAAAGTGCAGGGGGAAGGCTGCTGTGGGACAGAAAGGGGTAGAATTGAGAGCAGGGGAGCTCTTGCCTCCCAAAGTCAAGAGCTGCTGGAGTGCTCATTTGGCCACATGGAGAAAGCTTTTATATTTAACCTGGATGGCCCCCTCCAGTTTGAAGGAGGAAATAAGGACTGCAGATACTGGAGGGTCAGAGTCGAAAAGTGTGGCATTGGAAAAACACAGCAGGTCAGGCAACATCCGAGGAGCAGGAGAGTTGACACTTTGGGCTTTACACTAGTGGCTACGTTTTCGTACTTAGGGTTCACTTAGAATTTTGAAAAAAACTCCATGGAGGCCAATATCCCATCACCAAATGACCCATTATTTACACATGCATAGTACGTGGAGTCTGACAAGGAAGCTCAGAGCCAGTCACGAGAGTGAGGAGAATCCCCATGACTCCCATTTATACATACATTTTTTAATTCATTCACAGGATGAGGGCGTCACTGGCTGGGAAGCATTTATTGCCCATCCCTAATTGCCCAGAGGGTAGTTATGGGAGAACCACAGTGCTGTCGATTGGGAGTCACACGTAAGTCAGAGCAGGTAAGGATGGCAGTTTCCTTCCCTAATGACCTTTGTGAACCAGATGGGTTTTTCCCACAATGGATTCATGATCATCGTGAGATTCTTAATTCCAGATATTTATTGAATTCAAATTTCACCACCTGTCACAGTGGGATTTGAACCCAAGTCCTCAGAACATTATCTGGGTCTCTGGATGAACAGTCCAGCAATTATCCCACTAGGCCATCGCGTCCCTGTCAGTTAGGGCTCCCTGATTGACCCAGGGTTAAAAACTCCATTCAGGGACTCATACTCAAAGTGATTGACCTAACTAACCTCATTACAATCACTACAGATCCCACTGATACAAAGGATGACTTACTCCACAAATTAAAAACTGGCTGAACAGGTAAGTGTTGTGTTATCAGTGACTAAGAATCCTCTCATCTCTTTGCAGATTTTGAAAGTTAGGCTGCTATTATTATTCAGAAATGGCTAACCTTAGGAGAAGGCTTGAGATACACCTGCCTCATAATCAAAAACAATTTAGGATTCTTCGTTTCCATTATTTCAAATCTACAAAGGTAACGCACATGATTGTAAAGAAGACACAGCTAGAAAATAAATAAAACTCGGCTCAATTCCAGGAAGTGAGCTTAACTGCAAAGCTTCATAAATAGATATCAGTCACTCTAAAGAAGCTTACACTGTCAACACAGAAGTGGAGGAAGGAACAACATAACAGCAGAACATTTCTTACGGCAGCATCATGTACATTAGATGAATTTGCATGTTTTCATCCAAAATCTATCCATCTTCCAACATACATTTGAGACAGCAATATACAGCGTCTATGCTTGTTTTTCAAATCTCCACATGATAATTTTGGAGCTGATGTTCAGATTTTTTTTGCTCACTGCGAAGCAACTGAACTATTATTCCTCGTCAGGCTGGAGTGTCATTTGGAGAGGAACTTGTAGGTGCTGCTGTTCCCAAACATCTACTGCCCTTGTCCTTCAAGGTGACCAGCATGGAAGGGCTTCCTGAAGGTGGCTTGGTTGGTTTCTGTGATACATCTTATAATAGTTTACACTGATTCCCCCTCCCCTCAAAATATTTTAAGAAGGTAGTCTAGGCCCTAAACTGTTCTTATTTTAAAAGCAAATATAAATTGCCGATTCCAGATGCAATGCGACTACTCGACAATAAGTAAAAACAATTTATTTAAACACTGCAGATAAAATACAACCAATAAAAAGAAGAAATTAGAATAACTGAACTCTATTGGAATACTTAACCGAATAATAGATACAGCAACTATTTCTAATTAACTGTTCCAATACAGTAACATCCCACAAACACACCCCTCAGCAAAAAGGCAAGTTCAGACACAGAGTCTCACATGAGGTTCTTCAATTGAGGAGCAAAAGAACATTAAGAGAAAATTCAGAGAGAGTAGCAGCTAAGAGACATTCACTGAAGTTTCCAATGCTGTTGAGACCCCAATAGTTTCTGGTGTTACTGAGAAACCCAGAAATCCTGATCTGTGATAGCTGGCCACACCCACTCAGCCCAAGGCCTCCCAGGCTGTTGACTCTAGTCGTTTCTGTGGACTGCTCGATGCCTCTGCCTTACAATCTGTCCTTCAAAACAAAAGGACAAGATAAGGTGGTGGATGAAGTGTCGATAAAATGGATCATTTTGATTTGGAGGGCAGCAAATTAAAAAACAATTTCAGGTCTTGAGTCTTTCTACACGCATCCACGGCACGTTGCATCATTTCTGGTTGATGCCTTGCAGTCGGTGGATAGCTTTTAGTGGAATCAGGTGAGTTGCTCAGTGCAGGATCGTTGTAATCTGCAGTAATACCTCTTTCATTTCCGTACTGCTGCTGAAAATCTTTATCAGGTCAAGTTAGAAATGCACATGAATCAACATTGTATCCTGACGGACAGGAAACTTGTGTTTTTTTGGGCCATATTGTAGAATGAAAATGAAATTGACAGATGCAGCAGCAATGCACAGCTGGTGCCCAACACCTACGGAGAAAGCAGACCAGACTGGTGCCTGATCAGCAGGGATTGTATCTTCTTGTGAAACACTCGTCCAATAAATTCAATAATAGGATGTGAATGCCTCAGTAAACTTAATGAAAGAAAATCAAGACACATTGACAGAAAGGAAACTAACATGTTGTCAAGAGAAAGGCTTAGCTTTTACAACGCAGCCACTGTAGATTTGTTCATCGGTTGAACAATTCAAAGCAAATACTACGTCTATTGGCAGAGTTTTGGGGCATGACCAAAATTGAGAGAAATGGGGAAGAGGGTGGAAATGTAGAGTAGGTGTATAAGATCAGCCATGTTCTTACTTAATTTACTTTTCTCATCAGCCTGCGATGTTATTAAACTTTTCGGAAGCAGGTGGGACTTGAATCCATGCCTCCAGATTCAAATCATTCCAAGTTGCCACTTGAGTAGGATTCCTCAGTTGGGGCTCGTCTGCTCCATCCATTTCATTACTTTTTTACTCCTTTTTTTTGTTCTCTTTGTTTTTTTTTGCTTCTTACTTCTCAGTGATGTCCTGAACTCTCGGCCTCAGTACGGACTCGAACCCTTGGCCTCAGTGCGGACTTGGACCAGCAGTCTCAGCACGGACTCAGATTCTTGGTGTCAGTGCAGAGTCAAGCCAGTGGCCTCAGGGTAGACTCAGACCCGTGGCCTCAGCATGGTCTTGGACCCCTGGCCTCAGTGCCGACCTGGACTCCCAGCCTCAACATGGACTCGGACGCTCGGCCTCAACATAGACCTAGACCCTTGGTCTCAGCATGACATCGGACTCCCAGCCTCAGCATGGACTTGGACTCCTGGCCTCAGTGTGAACTCGGACTCCCAGCCTCAGGTGGTACTCCCGTTTTCAGTGTGGACATCGACCTCCAGCCTTGGCGTGGACTTGGACTCTCGCCCTCTGCATGAACTTGGACACCTGGCCTCAGCACGCACTCGGACCACCGGCCACCGAGCACTCGGACCCTCGGCCAGCGTGCATTCGGTCACCCGGCCTCAGCGTGCACTCGGTCACCCGGCCTCAGCGTGCACTCGGACCCCCGGCCTCAGTGTGGACTCGGACCCCCAGCCAGCGTGCACTCGGTCACCCGGCCTCAGCGTGCACTCGGACACCCGGCCTCAGCGTGCACTCGGACACCCAGCCTCAGTGTGGACTCGGACACCCGGTCTCAGTGTGGATTCGGACCCCTGACCAGCGTGCACTCGGTCACCCGGCCTCAGCGTGCACGAGGACCCCCGGCCATTGTGCACTCGGACCCCCGGCCAGCGTGCACTCGGACACCCGGCCTCAGCGTGCACTCGGACCCCCGGCCAGCGTGCACTCGGACCCCCGGCCAGCGTGCACTTGGTCACCCGGCCTCAGCGTGCACTCGGACCCCCGGCCAGCGTGCCATCGGACACCCGGCCTCAGCGTGCACTCGGACACCCGGCCTCAGTGTGGACTCGGACCCCCGGCCAGCGTGCACTCAGTCACCCGGCCTCAGCGTGCACTCGGACCCCCGGCCTCAGCGTGCACTCGGACCCCCAGCCAGCGTGCAATTGGACACCCGGCCTCAGCATGAACTCGGACACCCGACTTCAGTGTGGACTCGGACCCCGACCTCAGCGTGCACTCGGACACCCGGCCTCAGCATGCACTCTGACTCCCGGTCTCAGTGTGGACTTGGAATCCCAGTCTCAGTGTGGACGCGGACTCCTGGCCTTAGCACGGACTCGGACTCCAGGTCTCAGTGTGGACTCTGACTCCCGGTTTCAGTCTGGTCTCCATCACCCGGCCAGCGTGCACTCGGACGCCCTGCCTCAGCATGCACTCGGACGCCCTGCCTCAGCGTGCACTCGGACGCCCGGCCTCAGCGTGCACTCGGACTCCCGGCCTCAGTGTGGACTCAGACTCGCGGCCTCAACGTGCACTCTAACTCCCGGTCTCAGTGTGGACTCGGAATCCCGGTCTCAGTGTGGTCTCTGACTCCCGGTCTAAGTGTGGACTCGGACTCCCGGTCTCAGTGTGGACTCGGACTCAGTGTGGTCTTGGATACCCAGTCTCAGTGTGGACTCAGATACCCGGCATCAGCATGCACTCGGACTCCTGGCCTTAACCTGCACTCGGACTCCCGGCCTCAGTGTGGACTCAGACTCACGGCCTCAATGTGCACTCTAACTCCCGGTCTCAGTGTGGACTTGGACTCCCGGTCTCAGTATGGTCTCGGACACCCAGTCTCAGTGTGGACTCGGATACCCGATCTCAGTGTGGGCTCGGACTCCCAGTCTCAGTGTGGTGTCTGTGTCCCGGTCTCAGCGTGGACTTGGACTCCCAGCCGTAGTGTGGACCCGGACTCCCGGTCTCAGTGTGGACTCAGACTCCCGGTCTTAGTGTGGAATCGGAATCCCGGTGTCAGTGTGGTCTCTGGATCCCGGTCTCAGTGTGGACACAGACTCCCGGACTCAGTGTGGACACAGACTCCCGGTCTCAGTGTGGACTCAGACTCCCGGTCTTAGTGTGGAATCGGAATCCCGGTGTCAGTGTGGTCTCTGGACCCCGGTCTCAGTGTGGACACAGACTCCCGGTCTCAGTGTGGACACAGACTGCGGTGTCAGTGTGGACTCGGACTCCTGGCCTCAGGGTGGACTCGGACTCCCGGTCTCAGTGTGGACTCGGACTCCCGGTCTCAGTGTTGTCTCAGACTCCCGGTCTCAGTGTGGACTCGGACTCCCGGTCTCAGTGTGGACTCAGACTCCCGGTCTCAGTGTGGACCCGGACTCCCGGTCTCAGTGTGGACTCAGACTCCCGGTCTCAGTGTGGACTCAGACTCCCGGTCTCAGTGTTGTCTCAGACTCCCGGTCTCAGTGTGGACTCGGACTCCCGGTCTCAGTGTGGACTCAGACTCCCGGTCTCAGTGTGGACTCGGACTCCCGGTCTCAGTGTGGACTCAGACTCCCGGTCTCAGTGTTGTCTCAGACTCCCGGTCTCAGTGTGGACTCAGACTCCCGGTCTCAGTGTTGTCTCAGACTCCCGGTCTCAGTGTGGACTCGGACTCCCGGTCTCAGTGTGGACTCAGACTTCCGGTCTTCGTGTGGAATCAGAATCCCGGTGTCAGTGTGGTCTCTGGCTCCCGGTCTCAGTGTGGACACAGACTCCCGGTCTCAGTGTGGACTCGGACCCCCGGTCTCAGTGTGGACTCAGACTCCCGGTCTCAGTGTGGACTCAGACTCCCAGCCGTAGTGAGGACCCGGACTCCCGGTCTCAGGGTGGACTCGTACTCCCGGTCTCAGTGTGGACTCGGACTCCTGGCTTCAGTGTGGACTCAGACTCACGGTCTCAGGGTGGACTCGGACTCCCGGTCTCAGTGTGGACTCGGACTCCCAGCCGTAGTGAGGACCCGGACTCCCGATCTCAGGGTGGACTCGTACTCCCGGTCTCAGTGTGGACTCGGACTGCCGGTCTCAGTGTGGACACCGACTCCCGGTCTCAGTGTGGACTCGGACTCCTGGCTTCAGTGTGGACTCAGACTCACGGTCTCAGGGTGGACTCGGACTCCCGGTCTCAGTGTGGACTCGGACTCCCAGCCGTAGTGAGGACCCGGACTCCCGGTCTCAGGGTGGACTCGTACTCCCGGTCTCAGTGTGGACTCGGACTGCCGGTCTCAGTGTGGACACAGACCCCCGGTCACAGTGTGGACACAGACTCCCGGTCTCAGTGTGGACACAGACTGCGGTGTCAGTGTGGACTCGGACTCCTGGCCTCAGTGTGGACTCGGACTCCCGTTCTCAGTGTGGACTCGGACTCACGGTCTCAGGGTGGATTCGGACTCCTGGTCTCAGTGTGGACTCGGACTCCCGGTCTCAGTGTGGACTCGGACTCACGGTCTCAGTGTGGACTCAGACTCCCGGTCTCAGTGTTGTCTCAGACTCCCGGTCTCAGTGTGGACTCGGATTCCTGGTCTCAGTGTGGACTCGGACTCCCGGTCTCAGTGTGGACTCAGACTTCCGGTCTTAGTGTGGAATCAGAATCCCGGTGTCAGTGTGGTCTGTGGCTCCCGGTCTCAGTGTGGACACAGACTCCCGGTCTCAGTGTGGACTCGGACTCCTGGCTTCAGTGTGGACTCGGACCCCTGGCTTCAGTGTGGACTCAGACTCACGGTCTCAGGGTGGACTCGTACTCCCGGTCTCAGGGTGGACTCGGACTCCCAGCCGTAGTTAGGACCCGGACTCCCGGTCTCAGTGTGGACTCGGACTCGCGGCCTCAGTGTGGTCTTGGACTGCTGGTCTCAGTGTGGTCTCGGACTCCCGGTCTCAGTGTGGTCTTGGACTGCTGGTCTCAGTGTGGACTCTGACTCCCGGTCTCAGGGTGGAATCGGACTCCCGTCTCAGGTTGGACTTGTACTCCCGGTCTCAGTGTGGAGACAGACTCCCGGTCTCAGTGTGGACACAGACTGCGGTGTCAGTGTGGACTCGGACTCCTGGCCTCAGTGTGGACTCGGACTCCCGGTCTCAGTGTGGACTTGGACTCACGGTCTCAGTGTGGACTCGGACATCTGGCCTCAGCGTGCACTCGGACACCCGGCCTCAGAACTGACTCAGACACCTGGCCTCAGCGTGCACTCGGACACCCGGCCTCAGTGTGGACTCGGACCCCCGGCCAGCGTGCACTCAGTCACCCGGCCTCAGCGTGCACTCGGACCCCCGGCCTCAGCGTGCACTCGGACCCCCAGCCAGCGTGCAATTGGACCCCCGGCCTCAGCATGAACTCGGACACCCGACCTCAGTGTGGACTCAGACTCGCGGCCTCAACGTGCACTCTAACTCCCGGTCTCAGGGTGGACTCGTACTCCCGGTCTCAGTGTGGACACAGACTCCCGGTCTCAGTGTGGACACAGACTCCCGGTCTCAGTGTGGACACAGACTGCGGTGTCAGTGTGGACTCAGGCTCCCGGTGTCAGTGTGGACCCGGACTCCCGGTCTCAGTGTGGACTCAGACTCCCGGTCTCAGTGTGGACTCAGACTCCCGGTCTCAGTGTTGTCTCAGACTCCCGGTCTCAGTGTGGACTCGGACTCCCGGTCTCAGTGTGGACTCAGACTCCCGGTCTCAGTGTGGACTCGGACTCCCGGTCTCAGTGTGGACTCAGACTCCCGGTCTCAGTGTTGTCTCAGACTCCCGGTCTCAGTGTGGACTCAGACTCCCGGTCTCAGTGTTGTCTCAGACTCCCGGTCTCAGTGTGGACTCGGACTCCCGGTCTCAGTGTGGACTCAGACTTCCGGTCTTAGTGTGGAATCAGAATCCCGGTGTCAGTGTGGTCTCTGGCTCCCGGTCTCAGTGTGGACACAGACTGCGGTGTCAGTGTGGACTCGGACTCCTGGCCTCAGTGTAGACTCGGACTCCCGGTCTCAGTGTAGACTCGGACTCACGGTCTCAGGGTGGACTCGGACTCCCGGTCTCAGTGTTGTCTCAGACTCCCGGTCTCAGTGTGGACTCGGACTCCCGGTCTCAGTGTGGACTCGGACTCCCGGTCTCAGTGTGGACTCAGACTTCCGGTCTTAGTGTGGAATCAGAATCCCGGTGTCAGTGTGGTCTGTGGCTCCCGGTCTCAGTGTGGACACAGACTCCCGGTCTCAGTGTGGACTCGGACTCCTGGCTTCAGTGTGGACTCGGACTCCTGGCTTCAGTGTGGACTCAGACTCACGGTCTCAGGGTGGACTCGTACTCCCGGTCTCAGGGTGGACTCGGACTCCCAGCCATAGTGAGGACCCGGACTCCCGGTCTCAGTGTGGACTCGGACTCGCGGCCTCAGTGTGGTCTTGGACTGCTGGTCTCAGTGTGGTCTCGGACTCCCGGTCTCAGTGTGGTCTTGGACTGCTGGTCTCAGTGTGGACTCTGACTCCCGGTCTCAGGGTGGAATCGGACTCCCGTCTCAGGTTGGACTTGTACTCCCGGTCTCAGTGTGGACACAGACTGCGGTGTCAGTGTGGACTCGGACTCCTGGCCTCAGTGTGGACTCGGACTCCCGGTCTCAGTGTGGACTCGGACTCACGGTCTCAGTGTGGACTCGGACATCTGGCCTCAGCGTGCACTCGGACACCCGGACTCAGCATGGACTCAGACACCTGGCCTCAGCGTGCACTCGGACACCCGGCCTCAGTGTGGACTCAGACTCGCGGTCTAAGTATGGACTCTAACTCCCGGTCTCAGTGTGGACTCGGAATCCCGGTCTCAGTGTGGTCTCTGACTCCCGGTCTAAGTATGGACTCGGACTCCCGGTCACAGTGTGGACTCGGACTCAGTGTGGTCTTGGATACCCAGTCTCAGTGTGGACTCAGATACCCGGCCTCAGCATGCACTCGGACTCCTGGCCTTAACCTGAACTCGGACTCCCGGCCTCAGTGTGGACTCAGATACCCGGCCTCAGCATGCACTCGGACTCCTGGCCTTAACCTGCACTCGGACTCCCGGTCTCAGTGTGGACTCGGACTCAGTGTGGTCTTGGATACCCAGTCTCAGTGTGGACTCAGATACCCGGCCTCAGCATGCACTCGGACTCCTGGCCTTAACCTGCACTCGGACTCCCGGTCTCAGTGTGGACTCGGACTCCTGGTCTCAGTATGGTCTCGGACACCCAGTCTCAGTGTGGACCCGGACTCCCGGTCTCAGTGTGGACTCAGACTCCCGGTCTTAGTGTGGAATCGGAATCCCGGTGTCAGTGTGGTCTCTGGATCCCGGTCTCAGTGTGGACACAGACTCCCGGACTCAGTGTGGACACAGACTCCCGGTCTCAGTGTGGACTCGGACTCCCGGTCTCAGTGTGGACACAGACTCCCGGTCTCAGTGTGGACACAGACTGCGGTGTCAGTGTGGACTCGGACTCCTGGCCTCAGTGTGGACTCGGACTCCCGGTCTCAGTGTGGACTCGGACTCCCGGTCTCAGTGTGGACTCGGACTCCCGGTCTCAGTGTTGTCTCAGACTCCCGGTCTCAGTGTGGACTCGGACTACCGGTCTCAGTGTGGACTCAGACTTCCGGTCTTAGTGTGGAATCAGAATCCCGGTGTCAGTGTGGTCTCTGGATCCCGGTGTCAGTGTGGACACAGACTCCCGGTCTCAGTGTGGACTCGGACTGCCGGTCTCAGTGTGGACACAGACTCCCGGTCTCAGTGTGGACTCGGACTCCTGGCTTCAGTGTGGACTCAGACTCACGGTCTCAGGGTGGACTCGGACTCCCGGTCTCAGTGTGGACTCGGACTCCCAGCCGTAGTGAGGACCCGGACTCCCGGTCTCAGGGTGGACTCGTACTCCCGGTCTCAGGGTGGACTCGTACTCCCGGTCTCAGTGTGGACACAGACTCCCGGTCTCAGTGTGGACACAGACTCCCGGTCTCAGTGTGGACACAGACTCCCGGTCTCAGTGTGGACACAGACTGCGGTGTCAGTGTGGACTCGGACTCCTGGCCTCAGTGTAGACTCGGACACCCGGTCTCAGTGTGGACTCGGACTCCTGGCTTCAGTGTGGACTCAGACTCACGGTCTCAGGGTGGACTCGTACTCCCGGTCTCAGGGTGGCCTCGGACTCCCGGTCTCAGTGTGGACTCGGACTCCCGGTCTCAGTGTGGACTCAGACTTCCGGTCTTAGTGTGGAATCAGAATCCCGGTGTCAGTGTGGTCTGTGGCTCCCGGTCTCAGTGTGGACACAGACTCCCGGTCTCAGTGTGGACTCGGACTCCTAGCTTCAGTGTGGACTCGGACTCCTGGCTTCAGTGTGGACTCAGACTCACGGTCTCAGGGTGGACTCGTACTCCCGGTCTCAGGGTGGACTCGGACTCCCAGCCGTAGTGAGGACCCGGACTCCCGGTCTCAGTGTGGACTCGGACTCGCGGCCTCAGTGTGGTCTTGGACTGCTGGTCTCAGTGTGGTCTCGGACTCCCGGTCTCAGTGTGGTCTTGGACTGCTGGTCTCAGTGTGGACTCTGACTCCCGGTCTCAGGGTGGAATCGGACTCCCGTCTCAGGTTGGACTTGTACTCCCGGTCTCAGTGTGGACACAGACTCCCGGTCTCAGTGTGGACACAGACTGCGGTGTCAGTGTGGACTCGGACTCCTGGCCTCAGTGTGGACTCGGACTCCCGGTCTCAGTGTGGACTCGGACTCACGGTCTCAGTGTGGACTCGGACATCTGGCCTCAGCGTGCACTCGGACACCCGGCCTCAGCACGGACTCAGACACCTGGCCTCAGCGTGCACTCGGACACCCGGCCTCAGTGTGGACTCGGACCCCCGGCCAGCGTGCACTCGGACACCCGGCCTCAGTGTGGACTCGGACCCCCGGCCAGCGTGCACTCAGTCACCCGGCCTCAGCGTGCACTCGGACCCCCGGCCTCAGCGTGCACTCGGACCCCCAGCCAGCGGGCAATTGGACACCCGGCCTCAGCATGAACTCGGACACCCGACCTCAGTGTGGACTCGGACATCTGGCCTCAGCGTGCACTCGGACACCCGGCCTCAGCACGGACTCAGACACCTGGCCTCAGCGTGCACTCGGACTACCGACCTCAGCGTGCACTCAGACACCCGGCCTCAGCATGCACTCTGACTCCCGGTCTCAGTGTGGACTTGGACTCCCAGTCTCAGTGTGGACGCGGACTCCTGGCCTCAGCACGGACTCGGACTCCAGGTCTCAGTGTGGACTCTGACTCCCGGTTTCAGTCTGGTCTCCATCACCCGGCCAGCGTGCACTCGGACGCCCTGCCTCAGCGTGCACTCGGACGCCCTGCCTCAGCGTGCACTCGGACGCCCGGCCTCAGCGTGCACTCGGACTCCCGGCCTCAGTGTGGACTCGGAATCCCGGTCTCAGTGTGGTCTCTGACTCCCGGTCTAAGTATGGACTCGGACTCCCGGTCTCAGTGTGGACTCGGACTCAGTGTGGTCTTGGAAACCCAGTCTCAGTGTGGACTCAGATACCCGGCCTCAGCATGCACTCGGACTCCTGGCCTTAACTTGCACTCGGACTCCCGGCCTCAGTGTGGACTCAGACTCACGGCCTCAATGTGCACTCTAACTCCCGGTCTCAGTGTGGACTCGGACTCCTGGCCTCAGTGTGGACTCGGACTCCTGGTCTCAGTGTGGACTCGGACTCACGGTCTCAGTGTGGACTCGGACACCCGGCCTCAGCACGGACTCAGACACCTGGCCTCAGCGTGCACTCGGACACCCGGCCTCAGTGTGGACTCGGACCCCCGGCCAGCGTGCACTCGGACACCCGGCCTCAGTGTGGACTCGGACCCCCGGCCAGCGTGCACTCAGTCACCCGGCCTCAGCGTGCACTCGGACCCCCGGCCTCAGCGTGCACTCGGACCCCCAGCCAGCGTGCAATTGGACACCCGGCCTCAGCATGAACTCGGACACCCGACCTCAGTGTGGACTCGGACATCTGGCCTCAGCGTGCACTCGGATACCCGGCCTCAGCACGGACTCAGACACCTGGCCTCAGCGTGCACTCGGACTACCGACCTCAGCGTGCACTCAGACACCCGGCCTCAGCATGCACTCTGACTCCCGGTCTCAGTGTGGACTTGGACTCCCAGTCTCAGTGTGGACGCGGACTCCTGGCCTCAGCACGGACTCGGACTCCAGGTCTCAGTGTGGACTCTGACTCCCGGTCTCAGTGTGGACTCAGACTTCCGGTCTTAGTGTGGAATCAGAATCCCGGTGTCAGTGTGGTCTGTGGCTCCCGGTCTCAGTGTGGACACAGACTCCCGGTCTCAGTGTGGACTCGGACTCCTAGCTTCAGTGTGGACTCGGACCCCTGGCTTCAGTGTGGACTCAGACTCACGGTCTCAGGGTGGACTCGTACTCCCGGTCTCAGGGTGGACTCGGACTCCCAGCCGTAGTGAGGACCCGGACTCCCGGTCTCAGTGTGGACTCGGACTCGCGGCCTCAGTGTGGTCTTGGACTGCTGGTCTCAGTGTGGTCTCGGACTCCCGGTCTCAGTGTGGTCTTGGACTGCTGGTCTCAGTGTGGACTCTGACTCCCGGTCTCAGGGTGGAATCGGACTCCCGTCTCAGGTTGGACTTGTACTCCCGGTCTCAGTGTGGACACAGACTCCCGGTCTCAGTGTGGACACAGACTGCGGTGTCAGTGTGGACTCGGACTCCTGGCCTCAGTGTGGACTCGGACTCCCGGTCTCAGTGTGGACTCGGACTCACGGTCTCAGTGTGGACTCGGACATCTGGCCTCAGCGTGCACTCGGACACCCGGCCTCAGCACGGACTCAGACACCTGGCCTCAGCGTGCACTCGGACACCCGGCCTCAGTGTGGACTCGGACCCCCGGCCAGCGTGCACTCGGACACCCGGCCTCAGTGTGGACTCGGACCCCCGGCCAGCGTGCACTCAGTCACCCGGCCTCAGCGTGCACTCGGACCCCCGGCCTCAGCGTGCACTCGGACCCCCAGCCAGCGGGCAATTGGACACCCGGCCTCAGCATGAACTCGGACACCCGACCTCAGTGTGGACTCGGACATCTGGCCTCAGCGTGCACTCGGACACCCGGCCTCAGCACGGACTCAGACACCTGGCCTCAGCGTGCACTCGGACTACCGACCTCAGCGTGCACTCAGACACCCGGCCTCAGCATGCACTCTGACTCCCGGTCTCAGTGTGGACTTGGACTCCCAGTCTCAGTGTGGACGCGGACTCCTGGCCTCAGCACGGACTCGGACTCCAGGTCTCAGTGTGGACTCTGACTCCCGGTTTCAGTCTGGTCTCCATCACCCGGCCAGCGTGCACTCGGACGCCCTGCCTCAGCGTGCACTCGGACGCCCTGCCTCAGCGTGCACTCGGACGCCCGGCCTCAGCGTGCACTCGGACTCCCGGCCTCAGTGTGGACTCGGAATCCCGGTCTCAGTGTGGTCTCTGACTCCCGGTCTAAGTATGGACTCGGACTCCCGGTCTCAGTGTGGACTCGGACTCAGTGTGGTCTTGGAAACCCAGTCTCAGTGTGGACTCAGATACCCGGCCTCAGCATGCACTCGGACTCCTGGCCTTAACTTGCACTCGGACTCCCGGCCTCAGTGTGGACTCAGACTCACGGCCTCAATGTGCACTCTAACTCCCGGTCTCAGTGTGGACTCGGACTCCTGGCCTCAGTGTGGACTCGGACTCCTGGTCTCAGTGTGGACTCGGACTCACGGTCTCAGTGTGGACTCGGACACCCGGCCTCAGCACGGACTCAGACACCTGGCCTCAGCGTGCACTCGGACACCCGGCCTCAGTGTGGACTCGGACCCCCGGCCAGCGTGCACTCGGACACCCGGCCTCAGTGTGGACTCGGACCCCCGGCCAGCGTGCACTCAGTCACCCGGCCTCAGCGTGCACTCGGACCCCCGGCCTCAGCGTGCACTCGGACCCCCAGCCAGCGTGCAATTGGACACCCGGCCTCAGCATGAACTCGGACACCCGACCTCAGTGTGGACTCGGACATCTGGCCTCAGCGTGCACTCGGATACCCGGCCTCAGCACGGACTCAGACACCTGGCCTCAGCGTGCACTCGGACTACCGACCTCAGCGTGCACTCAGACACCCGGCCTCAGCATGCACTCTGACTCCCGGTCTCAGTGTGGACTTGGACTCCCAGTCTCAGTGTGGACGCGGACTCCTGGCCTCAGCACGGACTCGGACTCCAGGTCTCAGTGTGGACTCTGACTCCCGGTTTCAGTCTGGTCTCCATCACCCGGCCAGCGTGCACTCGGACGCCCTGCCTCAGCGTGCACTCGGACGCCCTGCCTCAGCGTGCACTCGGACGCCCGGCCTCAGCGTGCACTCGGACTCCTGGCCTCAGTGTGGACTCAGACTCGCGGCCTCAACGTGCACTCTAACTCCCGGTCTCAGTGTGGACTCGGAATCCCGGTCTCAGTGTGGTCTCTGACTCCCGGTCTAAGTATGGACTCGGACTCCCGGTCTCAGTGTGGACTCGGACTCAGTGTGGTCTTGGATACCCAGTCTCAGTGTGGACTCAGATACCCGGCCTCAGCATGCACTCGGACTCCTGGCCTTAACCTGCACTCGGACTCCCGGCCTCAGTGTGGACTCAGACTCACGGCCTCAATGTGCACTCTAACTCCCGGTCTCAGTGTGGACTCGGACTCCCGGTCTCAGTATGGTCTCGGACACCCAGTCTCAGTGTGGACTCGGATACCCGATCTCAGTGTGGGCTCGGACTCCCAGTCTCAGTGTGGTGTCTGTGTCCCGGTCTCAGCGTGGACTTGGACTCCCAGCCGTAGTGTGGACCCGGACTCCCGGTCTCAGTGTGGACTCAGACTCCCGGTCTTAGTGTGGAATCGGAATCCCGGTGTCAGTGTGGTCTCTGGATCCCGGTCTCAGTGTGGACACAGACTCCCGGACTCAGTGTGGACACAGACTCCCGGTCTCAGTGTGGACTCGGACTCCCGGTCTCAGTGAGGACACAGACTCCCGGTCTCAGTGTGGACACAGACTGCGGTGTCAGTGTGGACTCGGACTCCTGGCCTCAGGGTGGACTCGGACTCCCGGTCTCAGTGTGGACTCGGACTCCTGGTCTCAGTGTTGTCTCAGACTCCCGGTCTCAGTGTGGACTCGGACTACCGGTCTCAGTGTGGACTCAGACTTCCGGTCTTAATGTGGAATGAGAATCCCGGTGTCAGTGTGGTCTCTGGATCCCGGTCTCAGTGTGGACACAGACTCCCGGTCTCAGTGTGGACTCAGACTCCCGGTCTCAGGGTGGACTCGGACTCCCGGTCTCAGTGTGGACTCGGACTCCCAGCCGTAGTGAGGACCCGGACTCCCGGTCTCAGGGTGGACTCGTACTCCCGGTCTCAGTGTGGACTCGGACTGCCGGTCTCAGTGTGGACACAGACTCCCGGTCTCAGTGTGGACTCGGACTCCTGGCTTCAGTGTGGACTCAGACTCACGGTCTCAGGGTGGACTCGGACTCCCGGTCTCAGTGTGGACTCGGACTCCCAGCCGTAGTGAGGACCCGGACTCCCGGTCTCAGGGTGGACTCGTACTCCCGGTCTCAGGGTGGACTCGTACTCCCGGTCTCAGTGTGGACACAGACTCCCGGTCTCAGTGTGGACACAGACTGCGGTGTCAGTGTGGACTCGGACTCCTGGCCTCAGTGTGGACTCGGACTCCCGGTCTCAGTGTTGCCTCGGACTCACGGTCTCAAGGTGGACTCGGACTCCCGGTCTCAGTGTTGTCTCAGACTCCCGGTCTCAGTGTGGACTCGGACTCCCGGTCTCAGTGTGGACTCGGACTCCCGGTCTCAGTGTGGACTCAGACTTCCGGTCTTAGTGTGGAATCAGAATCCCGGTGTCAGTGTGGTCTGTGGCTCCCGGTCTCAGTGTGGACACAGACTCCCGGTCTCAGTGTGGACTCGGACTCCTGGCTTCAGTGTGGACTCGGACTCCTGGCTTCAGTGTGGACTCAGACTCACGGTCTCAGGGTGGACTCGTACTCCCGGTCTCAGGGTGGACTCGGACTCCCAGCCGTAGTGAGGACCCGGACTCCCGGTCTCAGTGTGGACTCGGACTCGCGGCCTCAGTGTGGTCTTGGACTGCTGGTCTCAGTGTGGTCTGGGACTCCCGGTCTCAGTGAGGTCTTGGACTGCTGGTCTCAGTGTGGACTCTGACTCCCGGTCTCAGGGTGGAATTGGACTCCCGTCTCAGGTTGGACTTGTACTCCCGGTCTCAGTGTGGAGACAGACTCCCGGTCTCAGTGTGGACACAGACTGCGGTCTCAGTGTGGACTCGGACTCCTGGCCTCAGTGTGGACTCGGACTCCCGGTCTCAGTGTGGACTCGGACTCACGGTCTCAGTGTGGACTCGGACACCCGGCCTCAGCACGGACTCAGACACCTGGCCTCAGCGTGCACTCGGACACCCGGCCTCAGCACGGACTCAGACACCTGGCCTCAGCGTGCACTCGGACCCCCGGCCTCAGCGTGCACTCGGACCCCCAGCCAGCGTGCAATTGGACACCCGGCCTCAGCATGAACTCGGACACCCGACCTCAGTGTGGACTCGGACATCTGGCCTCAGCGTGCACTCGGACACCCGGCCTCAGCACGGACTCAGACACCTGGCCTCAGCGTGCACTCGGACCCCCGACCTCAGCGTGCACTCAGACACCCGGCCTCAGCATGCACTCTGACTCCCGGTCTCAGTGTGGACTTGGACTCCCAGTCTCAGTGTGGACGCGGACTCCTGGCCTCAGCACGGACTCGGACTCCAGGTCTCAGTGTGGACTCTGACTCCCGGTTTCAGTCTGGTCTCCATCACCCGGCCAGCGTGCACTCGGACGCCCTGCCTCAGCGTGCACTCGGACGCCCTTCCTCAGCGTGCACTCGGACGCCCGGCCTCAGCGTGCACTCGGACTCCCGGCCTCAGTGTGGACTCAGACTCGCGGCCTCAACGTGCACTCTAACTCCCGGTCTCAGTGTGGACTCGGAATCGCGGTCTCAGTGTGGTCTCTGACTCCCGGTCTAAGTATGGACTCGGACTCCCGGTCTCAGTGTGGACTCGGACTCAGTGTGGTCTTGGATACCCAGTCTCAGTGTGGACTCAGATACCCGGCCTCAGCATGCACTCGGACTCCTGGCCTTAACCTGCACTCGGACTCCCGGCCTCAGTGTGGACTCAGACTCACGGCCTCAATGTGCACTCTAACTCCCGGTCACAGTGTGGACTCGGACTCCCGGTCTCAGTATGGTCTCGGACACCCAGTCTCAGTGTGGACTCGGATACCCGATCTCAGTGTGGGCTCGGACTCCCAGTCTAAGTGTGGTGTCTGTGTCCCGGTGTCAGCGTGGACCTGGACTCCCAGCCGTAGTATGGACCCGGACTCCCGGTCTCAGTGTGGACTCAGACTCCCGGTCTTAGTGTGGAATCGGACTCCCGGTCTCAGTGTTGTCTCAGAATCCCGGTCTCAGTGTTGTCTCAGACTCCCGGTCTCAGTGTGGACTCGGACTACCGGTCTCAGTGTGGACTCAGACTTCCGGTCTTAGTGTGGAATCAGAATCCCGGTGTCAGTGTGGTCTCTGGCTCCCGGTCTCAGTGTGGACGCAGACTCCCGGTCTCAGTGTGGACTCAGACTCCCGGTCTCAGGGTGGACTCGGACTCCCGGTCTCAGTGTGGACTCGGACTCCCAGCCGTAGTGAGGACCCGGACTCCCGGTCTCAGGGTGGACTCGTACTCCCGGTGTCAGTGTGGGCACAGACTCCCGGTCTCAGTGTGGACACAGACTGCGGTGTCAGTGTGGACTCGGACTCCTGGCCTCAGTGTGGACTTGGACTCCCGGTCTCAGTGTGGACTCGGACTCACGGTCTCAGTGTGGACTTGGACTCCCGGTCTCAGTGTTGTCTCAGACTCCCGGTCTCAGTGTGGACTCGGACTCCCGGTCTCAGTGTGGACTCGGACTCCCGGTCTCAGTGTGGACTCAGACTTCCGGTCTTAGTGTGGAATCAGAATCCCGGTGTCAGTGTGGTCTGTGGCTCCCGGTCTCAGTGTGGACACAGACTCCCGGTCTCAGTGTGGACTCGGACTCCTGGCTTCAGTGTGGACTCGGACTCCTGGCTTCAGTGTGGACTCAGACTCACGGTCTCAGGGTGGACTCGTACTCCCGGTCTCAGGGTAGACTCGGACTCCCAGCCGTAGTGAGGACCCGGACTCCCGGTCTCAGTGTGGACTCGGACTCGCGGCCTCAGTGTGGTCTTGGACTGCTGGTCTCAGTGTGGTCTGGGACTCCCGGTCTCAGTGAGGTCTTGGACTGCTGGTCTCAGTGTGGACTCTGACTCCCGGTCTCAGGGTGGAATTGGACTCCCGTCTCAGGTTGGACTTGTACTCCCGGTCTCAGTGTGGAGACAGACTCCCGGTCTCAGTGTGGACACAGACTGCGGTCTCAGTGTGGACTCGGACTCCTGGCCTCAGTGTGGACTCGGACTCCCGGTCTCAGTGTGGACTCGGACTCACGGTCTCTGTGTGGACTCGGACACCCGGCCTCAGCACGGACTCAGACACCTGGCCTCAGCGTGCACTCGGACACCCGGCCTCAGCACGGACTCAGACACCTGGCCTCAGCGTGCACTCGGACCCCCGGCCTCAGCGTGCACTCGGACCCCCAGCCAGCGTGCAATTGGACACCCGGCCTCAGCATGAACTCGGACACCCGACCTCAGTGTGGACTCGGACATCTGGCCTCAGCGTGCACTCGGACACCCGGCCTCAGCACGGACTCAGACACCTGGCCTCAGCGTGCACTCGGACCCCCGACCTCAGCGTGCACTCAGACACCCGGCCTCAGCATGCACTCTGACTCCCGGTCTCAGTGTGGACTTGGACTCCCAGTCTCAGTGTGGACGCGGACTCCTGGCCTCAGCACGGACTCGGACTCCAGGTCTCAGTGTGGACTCTGACTCCCGGTTTCAGTCTGGTCTCCATCACCCGGCCAGCGTGCACTCGGACGCCCTGCCTCAGCGTGCACTCGGACGCCCTTCCTCAGCGTGCACTCGGACGCCCGGCCTCAGCGTGCACTCGGACTCCCGGCCTCAGTGTGGACTCGGAATCCCGGTCTCAGTGTGGTCTCTGACTCCCGGTCTAAGTATGGACTCGGACTCCCGGTCTCAGTGTGGACTCGGACTCAGTGTGGTCTTGGAAACCCAGTCTCAGTGTGGACTCAGATACCCGGCCTCAGCATGCACTCGGACTCCTGGCCTTAACTTGCACTCGGACTCCCGGCCTCAGTGTGGACTCAGACTCACGGCCTCAATGTGCACTCTAACTCCCGGTCTCAGTGTGGACTCGGACTCCTGGCCTCAGTGTGGACTCGGACTCCTGGTCTCAGTGTGGACTCGGACTCACGGTCTCAGTGTGGACTCGGACACCCGGCCTCAGCACGGACTCAGACACCTGGCCTCAGCGTGCACTCGGACACCCGGCCTCAGTGTGGACTCGGACCCCCGGCCAGCGTGCACTCGGACACCCGGCCTCAGTGTGGACTCGGACCCCCGGCCAGCGTGCACTCAGTCACCCGGCCTCAGCGTGCACTCGGACCCCCGGCCTCAGCGTGCACTCGGACCCCCAGCCAGCGTGCAATTGGACACCCGGCCTCAGCATGAACTCGGACACCCGACCTCAGTGTGGACTCGGACATCTGGCCTCAGCGTGCACTCGGATACCCGGCCTCAGCACGGACTCAGACACCTGGCCTCAGCGTGCACTCGGACTACCGACCTCAGCGTGCACTCAGACACCCGGCCTCAGCATGCACTCTGACTCCCGGTCTCAGTGTGGACTTGGACTCCCAGTCTCAGTGTGGACGCGGACTCCTGGCCTCAGCACGGACTCGGACTCCAGGTCTCAGTGTGGACTCTGACTCCCGGTTTCAGTCTGGTCTCCATCACCCGGCCAGCGTGCACTCGGACGCCCTGCCTCAGCGTGCACTCGGACGCCCTGCCTCAGCGTGCACTCGGACGCCCGGCCTCAGCGTGCACTCGGACTCCTGGCCTCAGTGTGGACTCAGACTCGCGGCCTCAACGTGCACTCTAACTCCCGGTCTCAGTGTGGACTCGGAATCCCGGTCTCAGTGTGGTCTCTGACTCCCGGTCTAAGTATGGACTCGGACTCCCGGTCTCAGTGTGGACTCGGACTCAGTGTGGTCTTGGATACCCAGTCTCAGTGTGGACTCAGATACCCGGCCTCAGCATGCACTCGGACTCCTGGCCTTAACCTGCACTCGGACTCCCGGCCTCAGTGTGGACTCAGACTCACGGCCTCAATGTGCACTCTAACTCCCGGTCTCAGTGTGGACTCGGACTCCCGGTCTCAGTATGGTCTCGGACACCCAGTCTCAGTGTGGACTCGGATACCCGATCTCAGTGTGGGCTCGGACTCCCAGTCTCAGTGTGGTGTCTGTGTCCCGGTCTCAGCGTGGACTTGGACTCCCAGCCGTAGTGTGGACCCGGACTCCCGGTCTCAGTGTGGACTCAGACTCCCGGTCTTAGTGTGGAATCGGAATCCCGGTGTCAGTGTGGTCTCTGGATCCCGGTCTCAGTGTGGACACAGACTCCCGGACTCAGTGTGGACACAGACTCCCGGTCTCAGTGTGGACTCGGACTCCCGGTCTCAGTGAGGACACAGACTCCCGGTCTCAGTGTGGACACAGACTGCGGTGTCAGTGTGGACTCGGACTCCTGGCCTCAGGGTGGACTCGGACTCCCGGTCTCAGTGTGGACTCGGACTCCTGGTCTCAGTGTTGTCTCAGACTCCCGGTCTCAGTGTGGACTCGGACTACCGGTCTCAGTGTGGACTCAGACTTCCGGTCTTAATGTGGAATGAGAATCCCGGTGTCAGTGTGGTCTCTGGATCCCGGTCTCAGTGTGGACACAGACTCCCGGTCTCAGTGTGGACTCAGACTCCCGGTCTCAGGGTGGACTCGGACTCCCGGTCTCAGTGTGGACTCGGACTCCCAGCCGTAGTGAGGACCCGGACTCCCGGTCTCAGGGTGGACTCGTACTCCCGGTCTCAGTGTGGACTCGGACTGCCGGTCTCAGTGTGGACACAGACTCCCGGTCTCAGTGTGGACTCGGACTCCTGGCTTCAGTGTGGACTCAGACTCACGGTCTCAGGGTGGACTCGGACTCCCGGTCTCAGTGTGGACTCGGACTCCCAGCCGTAGTGAGGACCCGGACTCCCGGTCTCAGGGTGGACTCGTACTCCCGGTCTCAGGGTGGACTCGTACTCCCGGTCTCAGTGTGGACACAGACTCCCGGTCTCAGTGTGGACACAGACTGCGGTGTCAGTGTGGACTCGGACTCCTGGCCTCAGTGTGGACTCGGACTCCCGGTCTCAGTGTTGCCTCGGACTCACGGTCTCAGGGTGGACTCGGACTCCCGGTCTCAGTGTTGTCTCAGACTCCCGGTCTCAGTGTGGACTCGGACTCCCGGTCTCAGTGTGGACTCGGACTCCCGGTCTCAGTGTGGACTCAGACTTCCGGTCTTAGTGTGGAATCAGAATCCCGGTGTCAGTGTGGTCTGTGGCTCCCGGTCTCAGTGTGGACACAGACTCCCGGTCTCAGTGTGGACTCGGACTCCTGGCTTCAGTGTGGACTCGGACTCCTGGCTTCAGTGTGGACTCAGACTCACGGTCTCAGGGTGGACTCGTACTCCCGGTCTCAGGGTGGACTCGGACTCCCAGCCGTAGTGAGGACCCGGACTCCCGGTCTCAGTGTGGACTCGGACTCGCGGCCTCAGTGTGGTCTTGGACTGCTGGTCTCAGTGTGGTCTGGGACTCCCGGTCTCAGTGAGGTCTTGGACTGCTGGTCTCAGTGTGGACTCTGACTCCCGGTCTCAGGGTGGAATTGGACTCCCGTCTCAGGTTGGACTTGTACTCCCGGTCTCAGTGTGGAGACAGACTCCCGGTCTCAGTGTGGACTCGGACTCCTGGCCTCAGTGTGGACTCGGACTCCCGGTCTCAGTGTGGACTCGGACTCACGGTCTCAGTGTGGACTCGGACACCCGGCCTCAGCACGGACTCAGACACCTGGCCTCAGCGTGCACTCGGACACCCGGCCTCAGCACGGACTCAGACACCTGGCCTCAGCGTGCACTCGGACCCCCGGCCTCAGCGTGCACTCGGACCCCCAGCCAGCGTGCAATTGGACACCCGGCCTCAGCATGAACTCGGACACCCGACCTCAGTGTGGACTCGGACATCTGGCCTCAGCGTGCACTCGGACACCCGGCCTCAGCACGGACTCAGACACCTGGCCTCAGCGTGCACTCGGACCCCCGACCTCAGCGTGCACTCAGACACCCGGCCTCAGCATGCACTCTGACTCCCGGTCTCAGTGTGGACTTGGACTCCCAGTCTCAGTGTGGACGCGGACTCCTGGCCTCAGCACGGACTCGGACTCCAGGTCTCAGTGTGGACTCTGACTCCCGGTTTCAGTCTGGTCTCCATCACCCGGCCAGCGTGCACTCGGACGCCCTGCCTCAGCGTGCACTCGGACGCCCTTCCTCAGCGTGCACTCGGACGCCCGGCCTCAGCGTGCACTCGGACTCCCGGCCTCAGTGTGGACTCAGACTCGCGGCCTCAACGTGCACTCTAACTCCCGGTCTCAGTGTGGACTCGGAATCGCGGTCTCAGTGTGGTCTCTGACTCCCGGTCTAAGTATGGACTCGGACTCCCGGTCTCAGTGTGGACTCGGACTCAGTGTGGTCTTGGATACCCAGTCTCAGTGTGGACTCAGATACCCGGCCTCAGCATGCACTCGGACTCCTGGCCTTAACCTGCACTCGGACTCCCGGCCTCAGTGTGGACTCAGACCCACGGCCTCAATGTGCACTCTAACTCCCGGTCACAGTGTGGACTCGGACTCCCGGTCTCAGTATGGTCTCGGACACCCAGTCTCAGTGTGGACTCGGATACCCGATCTCAGTGTGGGCTCGGACTCCCAGTCTAAGTGTGGTGTCTGTGTCCCGGTCTCAGCGTGGACCTGGACTCCCAGCCGTAGTATGGACCCGGACTCCCGGTCTCAGTGTGGACTCAGACTCCCGGTCTTAGTGTGGAATCGGACTCCCGGTCTCAGTGTTGTCTCAGAATCCCGGTCTCAGTGTTGTCTCAGACTCCCGGTCTCAGTGTGGACTCGGACTACCGGTCTCAGTGTGGACTCAGACTTCCGGTCTTAGTGTGGAATCAGAATCCCGGTGTCAGTGTGGTCTCTGGCTCCCGGTCTCAGTGTGGACGCAGACTCCCGGTCTCAGTGTGGACTCAGACTCCCGGTCTCAGGGTGGACTCGGACTCCCGGTCTCAGTGTGGACTCGGACTCCCAGCCGTAGTGAGGACCCGGACTCCCGGTCTCAGGGTGGACTCGTACTCCCGGTGTCAGTGTGGACTCGGACTGCCGGTCTCAGTGTGGACACAGACTCCCGGTCTCAGTGTGGACTCGGACTCCTGGCTTCAGTGTGGACTCAGACTCACGGTCTCAGGGTGGACTCGTACTCCCGGTCTCAGTGTGGACTCGGACTGCCGGTCTCAGGGTGGACACAGACTCCCGGTCTCAGTGTGGGCACAGACTCCCGGTCTCAGTGTGGACACAGACTGCGGTGTCAGTGTGGACTCGGACTCCTGGCCTCAGTGTGGACTTGGACTCCCGGTCTCAGTGTGGACTCGGACTCACGGTCTCAGTGTGGACTCGGACTCCCGGTCTCAGTGTTGTCTCAGACTCCCGGTCTCAGTGTGGACTCGGACTCCCGGTCTCAGTGTGGACTCGGACTCCCGGTCTCAGTGTGGACTCAGACTTCCGGTCTTAGTGTGGAATCAGAATCCCGGTGTCAGTGTGGTCTGTGGCTCCCGGTCTCAGTGTGGACACAGGCTCCCGGTCTCAGTGTGGACTCGGACTCCTGGCTTCAGTGTGGACTCGGACTCCTGGCTTCAGTGTGGACTCAGACACACGGTCTCAGGGTGGACTCGTACTCCCGGTCTCAGGGTGGACTCGGACTCCCAGCCGTAGTGAGGACCCGGACTCCCGGTCTCAGTGTGGACTCGGACTCGCGGCCTCAGTGTGGTCTTGGACTGCTGGTCTCAGTGTGGTCTCGGACTCCCGGTCTCAGTGTGGTCTTGGACTGCTGGTCTCAGTGTGGACTCTGACTCCCGGTCTCAGTGTGGAATCGGACTCCCGTCTCAGGTTGGACTTGTACTCCCGGTTCAGTGTGGACACAGACTGCGGTGTCAGTGTGGACTCGGACTCCTGGCCTCAGTGTGGACTCGGACTCCCGGTCTCAGTGTGGACTCGGACTCACGGTCTCAGTGTGGACTCGGACATCTGGCCTCAGCGTGCACTCGGACCCCCGACCTCAGCGTGCACTCAGACACCCGGCCTCAGCATGCACTCTGACTCCCGGTCTCAGTGTGGACTTGGACTCCCAGTCTCAGTGTGGACGCGGACTCCTGGCCTCAGCACGGACTCGGACTCCAGGTCTCAGTGTGGACTCTGACTCCCGGTTTCAGTCTGGTCTCCATCACCCGGCCAGCGTGCACTCGGACGCCCTGCCTCAGCGTGCACTCGGACGCCCTGCCTCAGCGTGCACTCGGACGCCCGGCCTCAGCGTGCACTCGGACTCCCGGCCTCAGTGTGGACTCGGAATCCCGGTCTCAGTGTGGTCTCTGACTCCCGGTCTAAGTATGGACTCGGACTCCCGGTCTCAGTGAGGACTCGGACTCTGTGTGGTCTTGGATACCCAGTCTCAGTGTGGACTCAGATACCCGGCCTCAGCATGCACTCGGACTCCTGGCCTTAACCTGCACTCGGACTCCCGGTCTCAGTGTGGACTCAGACTCACGGCCTCAATGTGCACTCTAACTCCCGGTCTCAGTGTGGACTCGGACTCCCGGTCTCAGTATGGTCGCGGACACCCAGTCTCAGTGTGGACTCGGATACCCGATCTCAGTGTGGGCTCGGACTCCCAGTCTCAGTGTGGTGTCTGTGTCCCGGTCTCAGCGTGGACTTGGACTCCCAGCCGTAGTGTGGACACGAACTCCCGGTCTCAGTGTGGACTCAGACTCCCGGTCTTAGTGTGGAATCGGAATCCCGGTGTCAGTGTGGTCTCTGGATCCCGGTCTCAGAGTGGACACAGACTCCCGGTCTCAGTGTGGACACAGACTCCCGGTCTCAGTGTGGACACAGACTGCGGTGTCAGTGTGGACTCGGACTCCTGGCCTCAGGGTGGACTCGGACTCCCGGTCTCAGTGTGGACTCGGACTCCCGGTCTCAGTGTTGTCTCAGACTCCCGGTCTCAGTGTGGACTCGGACTCCCGGTCTCAGTGTGGACTCAGACTTCCGGTCTCAGTGTGGACTCAGACTCCCGGTCTCAGTGTGGACACAGACTCCCGGTCTCAGTGTGGACTCAGACTCCCGGTCTCAGTGTGGACTCGGACTCCCGGTCTCAGTGTGGACTCGGAGTCCCAGCCGTAGTGAGGGCCCGGACTCCCGGTCTCAGGGTGGACTCGTACTCCCGGTCTCAGTGTGGACTCGGACTCCTGGCTTCAGTGTGGACTCAGACTCACGGTCTCAGGGTGGACTCGTACTCCCGGTCTCAGGGTGGACTCGGACTCCTGGCTTCAGTGTGGACCCAGACTCCCGGTCTCAGTGTGGACTCGGACTCGCGGCCTCAGTGTGGTCTTGGACTCCCGGTCTCAGTGTGGTCTCGGACTCCCGGTCTCAGTGTGGTCTTGGACTGCTGGTCTCAGTGTGGACTCTGACTCCCGGTCTCAGGGTGGAATCGGACTCCCGTCTCAGGTTGGACTTGTACTCCCGGTCTCAGTGTGGAGACAGACTCCCGGTCTCAGTGTGGACACAGACTCCCGGTCTCAGTGTGGACACAGACTGCGGTGTCAGTGTGGACTCGGACTCCTGGCCTCAGTGTGGACTCGGACTCCCGGTCTCAGTGTGGACTCGGACTCACGGTCTCAGTGTGGACTCGGACATCTGGCCTCAGCGTGCACTCGGACACCCGGCCTCAGCACGGACTCAGACACCTGGCCTCAGCGTGCACTCGGACTCCCGACCTCAGTGTGGACTCAGACTCGCGGCCAGCGTGCACTCGGACACCCGGCCTCAGTGTGGACTCGGACCCCCGGCCAGCGTGCACTCAGTCACCCGGCCTCAGCGTGCACTCGGACCCCCGGCCTCAGCGTGCACTCGGACCCCCAGCCAGCGTGCAATTGGACACCCGGCCTCAGCATGAACTCGGACACCCGACCTCAGTGTGGACTCGGACATCTAGCCTCAGCGTGCACTCGGACACCCGGCCTCAGCACGGACTCAGACACCTGGCCTCAGCGTGCACTCGGACACCCGGCCTCAGCACGGACTCAGACACCTGGCCTCAGCGTGCACTCGGACTCCCGACCTCAGTGTGGACTCAGACTCGCGGCCTCAACGTGCACTCTAACTCCCGTCTCAGTGTGGACTCGGAATCCCGGTCTCAGTGTGGTCTCTGACTCCCGGTCTAAGTATGGACTCGGACTCCCGGTCTCAGTGTGGACTCGGACTCAGTGTGGTCTTGGATACCCAGTCTCAGTGTGGACTCAGATACCCGGCCTCAGCATGCACTCGGACTCCTGGCCTTAACCTGCACTCGGACTCCCGGCCTCAGTGTGGACTCAGACTCACGGCCTCAATGTGCACTCTAACTCCCGGTCTCAGTGTGGACTCGGACTCCCGGTCTCAGTATGGTCTCGGACACCCAGTCTCAGTGTGGACTCGGATACCCGATCTCAGTGTGGGCTCGGACTCCCAGTCTCAGTGTGGTGTCTGTGTCTCGGTCTCAGCGTGGACTTGGACTCCCAGCCGTAGTGTGGACCCGAACTCCCGGTCTCAGTGTGGACTCAGACTCCCGGTCTTAGTGTGGAATCGGAATCCCGGTGTCAGTGTGGTCTCTGGATCCCGGTCTCAGTGTGGACACAGACTCCCGGTCTCAGTGTGGACACAGACTCCCGGTCTCAGTGTGGACACAGACTGCGGTGTCAGTGTGGACTCGGACTCCTGGCCTCAGGGTGGACTCGGACTCCCGGTCTCAGTGTGGACTCGGACTCCCGGTCTCAGTGTTGTCTCAGACTCCCGGTCTCAGTGTGGACTCGGACTCCCGGTCTCAGTGTGGACACAGACGCCCGGTCTCAGTGTGGACTCAGACTCCCGGTCTCAGTGTGGACTCGGACTCCCGGTGTCAGTGTGGACTCGGACTCCCAGCCGTAGTGAGGGCCCGGACTCCCGGTCTCAGGGTGGACTCGTACTCCCGGTCTCAGTGTGGACTCGGACTCCTGGCTTCAGTGTGGACACAGACTCCCGGTCTCAGTGTGGACTCAGACTCCTGGCTTCAGTGTGGACTCAGACTCCCGGTCTCAGTGTGGACTCGGACTCCTGGCTTCAGTGTGGACACAGACTCCCGGTCTCAGTGTGGACTCGGACTCCTGGCTTCAGTGTGGACACAGACTCCCGGTCTCAGTGTGGACTCGGACTCCTGGCTTCAGTGTGGACTCAGACTCACGGTCTCAGGGTGGACTCGGACTCCCGGTCTCAGTGTGGACTCGGACTCCCAGCCGTAGTGAGGACCCGGACTCACGGTCTCAGGGTGGACTCGGACTCCCGGTCTCAGTGTGGACTCGGACTCCCAGCCGTAGTGAGGGCCCGGACTCCCGGTCTCAGGGTGGACTCGTACTCCCGGTCTCAGTGTGGACTCGGACTCCTGGCTTCAGTGTGGACACAGACTCCGGGTCTCAGTGTGGACTCGGACTCCTGTCTTCAGTGTGGACTCAGACTCCCGGTCTCAGTGTGGACTCGGACTCCTGGCTTCAGTGTGGACACAGACTCCCGGTCTCAGTGTGGACTCGGACTCCTGGCTTCAGTGTGGACTCAGACTCACGGTCTCAGGGTGGACTCGGACTCCCGGTCTCAGTGTGGACTCGGACTCCCAGCCGTAGTGAGGACCCGGACGCCCGGTCTCAGGGTGGACTCGTACTCCCGGTCTCAGTGTGGATTCGGACTGCCGGTCTCAGTGTGGACACAGACTCCCGGTCTCAGTGTGGACACAGACTGCGGTGTCAGTGTGGACTCGGACTCCTGGCCTCAGTGTGGACTCGGACTCCCGGTCTCAGTGTGGACTCGGACTCACGGTCTCAGTGTGGACTCGGACTCCCGGTCTCAGTGTTGTCTCAGACTCCCGGTCTCAGTGTGGACTCGGACTCCCGGTCTCAGTGTGGACTCGGACTCCCGGTCTCAGTGTGGACTCGGACTCCCGGTCTCAGTGTGGACTCAGACTTCCGGTCTTAGTGTGGAATCAGAATCCCGGTGTCAGTGTGATCTGTGGCTCCCGGTCTCAGTGTGGACACAGACTCCCGGTCTCAGTGTGGACTCGGACTCCTAGCTTCAGTGTGGACTCGGACTCCTGGCTTCAGTGTGGACTCAGACTCACGGTCTCAGGGTGGACTCGTACTCCCGGTCTCAGGGTGGACTCGGACTCCCAGCCGTAGTGAGGACCCGGACTCCCGGTCTCAGTGTGGACTCGGACTCGCGGCCTCAGTGTGGTCTTGGACTGCTGGTCTCAGTGTGGTCTCGGACTCCCGGTCTCAGTGTGGTCTTGGACTGCTGGTCTCAGTGTGGACTCTGACTCCCGATCTCAGTGTGGACTCGGACTCCCGGTCTCAGTGTGGACTCAGATTCCCGGTCTTAGTGTGGAATCGGAATCCCGGTGTCAGTGTGGTCTCTGGCTCCCGGTCTCAGTGTGGACACAGACTCCCGGTCTCGGTGTGGACACAGACTCCCGGTGTCAGTGTGGACTCGGACTCCTGGCCTCAGTGTGGATCCTGAATCCCGGTCTCAGTGTGGCCTCGGAATCCCGATGTCAGTGTGGACTCAGACTCCCGGTCTCAGGGTGGACACCGGACTCCCGGTCTCAGTATGGCCTCGGATACCCGATCTCAGTGTGGGCTCGGACTCCCAGTCTCAGTGTGGTGTCTGTGTCCCGGTCTCAGCGTGGACTTGAACTCCCAGCCGTAGTGTGGACCCGGACTCCCGGTCTTAGTGTGGAATCAGACTCCCGGTCTCAGTGTGGACTCAGACTCCCGGTCTTAGTGTGGAATCGGAATCCCGGTCTCAGTGTGGACACAGACTCCCGGTCTCAGTGTGGACTCGGAATCCCAGCCGTAGTGTGGACCCGGACTCCCGGTCTCAGTGTGGACTCAGACTCAGGGTCTCAGGGTGGAATCGGACTCCCGTCTCAGGTTGGACTCATACCCCAGGTCTCAGTGTGGACTCGGACTCGCGGCATCAGTGTGGTCTTGGACTGCTGGTCTCAGTGTGGTCTCAGACACCCGGTCTCAGTGTGGACTCAGACTCCCGGTCTCAGTGTGGTCATGGACCCCCGGTCTCAGTGTGGTCTCGGACTCCCGGTCTCAGGGTGGACTCGGAATCCCGGTCTCAGTCTGGACTCGGACACCTATTCTCAGTATGGTCTTGGACGCCCGGTCTCAGTATGGTCTTGGATTCCCGGTCTGAGTGTGGTCTCGGACTATTGGTCTCAATGTGGTCTCTGACTCCCGGTCTCAGTATGGTCTTGGATTCCCGGTCTCAGTGTGGTCTCGGACTATTGGTCTCAGTGTGGACACAGACTCCAGGTGTCAGTGTGGACTCGGACTCCTGGCTTCAGTGTGGACTCAGACTCACGGTCTCAGGGTGGACTCGGACTCCCGGTCTCAGTGTGGACTCGGACTCCCAGCCGTAGTGAGGACCCGGACTCCCGGTCTCAGTGTGGACTCAGACTCCCGGTCTCAGGGTGGAATCGGACTCCCGTCTCAGGTTGGTCTCGGACTCCCGGTCTCAGTGTGGACTCGGACTCGCGGCCTCAGTGTGGTCTTGGACTGCTGGTCTCAGTCTGGTCTCGGACTCCCGGTCTCAGGGTGGAATCGGACTCCCGTCTCAGGTTGGACTTGTACTCCCGGTCTCAGTGTGGACTTGGACTCCCGGTCTCAGTATGGACTCTGACTCCCGGTCTCAGGGTGGAATCGGACTTCCGTCTCAGGTTGGACTTGTACTCCCGGTCTCAGAGTGGTCTCGGACACCTGGTCTCAGTGTGGACCCGGACTCCCGGTCTCAGTGTGGACCCAGACTCCCGGTCTCAGTGTGGACTCAGACTCCCGGTCTCAGTGTGGACTCTGACTCCCGTCTCAGGTTGGACTCGGACTCCCGGTCTCAGTGTAGACTCTGACTTGCGGTCTCAGTGTGGTCTCGGACTGCTGGTCTCAGGGTGGAATCGGACTCCCGTCTCAGGTTGGACTTGTACTCCCGGTCTCAGTGTGGACTCGGACTCCCGGTCTCAGTGTGGACTCTGACTCCCGGTCTCAGGGTGGAATCGGATTCCCGTCTCAGGTTGGACTTGTACTCCCGGTCTCAGTGTGGTCTCGGATACCCGGTCTCAGTGTGGACCCGGACTCCCGGTCTCAGTGTGGACTCAGACTCCCGGTCTTAGTGTGGAATCGGAATCCCGGTGTCAGTGTGGTCTCTGGCTCCCGGTCTCAGTGTGGACACAGACTCCCGGTCTCGGTGTGGACACAGACCCCCGGTGTCAGTGTGGACTCGGACTCCTGGCCTCAGTGTGGACTCAGACTCCCGGTCTCAGTGTGGACTCGAACTCCCGGTCTCAGTGAGGACTCGGACTCCCAGTCTCAGTGTGGTCTCGGCATACCTCGACACGGTCCTGTCCCCATTAGTCCAAGAACTCCCCACCTACGTTCGTGACACCACCCACGCCCTCCAACTCCTCCAGGATTTCCGCTTCCCCGGTCCCCAACGCCTCATCTTCACCATGGACATCCAGTCCCTGTACACCTCCATTCCCCATCACGAAGGACTCAAAGCACTCCGCTTCTTCCTTTCCCGCCGTACCACCCAGTACCCTTCCACCGACACCCTCCTTCGACTGACCGAACTGGTCCTCACCCTGAACAACTTTTCTTTCCAATCCTCCCACTTTCTCCAAACAAAAGGAGTAGCCATGGGCACCCGCATGGGCCCCAGCTATGCCTGCCTCTTCGTAGGGTATGTGGAACAATCCATCTTCCGCAACTACACTGGCCCCACCCCCCATCTTTTTCTTCGCTACATTGATGACTGTATCGGCGCTACCTCGTGCTCCCACGAGGAGGTTGAACAGTTCATCCACTACACTAACACCTTCCACCCCGACCTCAAATTCACCTGGACAGTCTCGGACTCCTCCCTCCCCTTCCTAGACCTTTCTGTTTCTATCTCAGGCGACCGAATCAACACGGACATCTACTACAAACCTACCGACTCCCACAGCTACCTGGACTACACCTCCTCCCATCCTGCCCCCTGTAAAAACGCCATCCCATTCTCCCAATTCCTTCGTCTCCGCCGCATCTGCTCCCAGGAGGACCAGTTCAAAATACGTACAACACAGATGGCCTCCTTCTTCAAGGACCGCAATTTCCCCCCCAACGTGGTCGACGGTGCCCTCCACCGCATCTCCTCCACTTCCCGCTCCTCCGCCCTTGAGCCCCGCCCCTCCAACCGCCACCAGGACAGAACCCCACTGGTCCTCACCTACCACCCCACCAATCTCCATGTACAGCGCATCATCCGCCGTCACTTCCGCCACCTCCAAACAGACCCCAGCACCAAGGATATATTTCCCTCCCCTCCCCTATCAGCTTTCCGTAGAGACCACTCCCTCCGCGACTCCCTTGTCAGATCCACACCCCCCACCGACCCAACCACCACTCCCGGCACCTTCCCTTGCAACCGCAGGAGGTGCAACACTTGCGCCCACACCTCCCCCCTCACTTCTCTCCAAGGCCCCAAGGGAAACTTCCATATCCGCCACAGATTCACCTGCACCTCCACCCACATCATCTACTGCATCCGCTGCAGCCGGTGTGGCCTCCTCTATATTGGGGAGACAGGCCGCCTACTTGCGGAGCGATTCAGAGAGCACCTCTGGGCCACCCGGACGAACCAACCCAACCAACCTGTGGCACAGCATTTCAACTCCCCCTCCCACTCCACCGAGGATATGCAGGTCATTGGACTCATCCACCGCCAAACCACAACAACCCGACGGTCGGAGGAGGAGCGTCTTATCTTCCGACTGGGAACCCTCCAACCGCAGGGGATGAACTTGGACTTCACCAGTTTCTTCATCCCCCCTCCCCCCACCTTGTCTCAGCCGGATCCCTCCAGCCCGGCACCGCCTTCCTGACCTGCAGTCTTCTTCTTGACCTCTCCGCCTCCATCCTACTCCGACCTATCACCCTCACCTTGACCTCTTTCCACCTATCACATTTCCAACTCCCCTCCTCCAAGTCCCTCCTCCCTACCTTTTATCTTCTCCTGCTGAACACTCTCTGCTCATTCCTGAAGAAGGGCCTGTGCCCGAAACGTCGAATCTCCTGTTCCCTGGATGCTGCCTGACCTGCTGTGCTGTTCCAGCAATAAAGTTTCAACTCAGTGTGGTCTCAGACTCCCTGTCTCAGTGAGGACTCGGACTCCCAGTCTCAGTGTGGCCTCAGACTCCCGGTCTCAGTGTGGTCTCGGACTACTGGTCTCACTGTAGACTTGGACCCCCCCATCTCAGTGTGGTTCGGACTCCCGGTCTCAGTGTAGACTCGAACTCCCGGTCTCAGTGAGGACTCGGACTCCCAGTCTCAGTGTGGTCTCAGACTCCCGGTCTCAGTGTGGTCTCGGACTACTGGTCTCACTGTAGACTTGGACCCCCAGTCTCAGTGTGGTCTCGGACTCCCCGTCTCAGTGTGGTCTCGGACTCCCGGTCTCAGTGTGGTCTCGGACTCCCGGTCTCAGTGTGCACTCAGACTCCCGGTCTCAGTGTGGACCCGGAATCCCAGTCTCAGTGTGGACCCTGAATCCCGGTCTCAGTGTGGCCTCGGAATCCCAGTCTCAGTGTGGACACCGGACTCCCAGTCTCAGTGTGGACTCGGATACCCGATCTCAGTGTGAACTCCGACTCCCAGTTTCAGTGTGGTGTCTGTCTCCCGGTCTCAGTGTGGACTTGGACTCCCAGTCTCGGTGTGGTCTCGGACCCCCGGTCTCAGTGTGGTCTCAGACTACCGGTCTCAATGTGGACTCTGACTTCCGGTCTCAGTGTGGACTCGGACTCCCAGTCGCAGTTTGCTCTCTGACTCCTGGTCTCAGTTTGGACTTTGATTCCTGGTCTTAGTGTGGACTCGGTCTCCCGGTCTCAGTGTGGTCTTGGACTTCCGATCACATTGTGGATTCGGACTCCTGGTCTCAGTGTGGACTCAGACTCCCGGTCTCAGTGTGATCTTGGACTTCCGATCACATTGTGGATTCGGACTCCCGGTCTCAGTGTGCACTTGGACTCCCTGTCTCAGTGTGGACCCGGAATCCTGGTCTCAGTGTGGACCCTGAATCCCGGTCTCAGTGTGGCTTCAGAATCCTGATGTCAGTGTGGACTCAGACTCCCGGTCTCAGTGTGGACTCGGACTCCCGGTCTCAGTGTGGACTCAGACTCCCGGTCTCAGGGTAGACACCGGACTCCCGGTCTCAGTGTGGACTCAGACTCCCGATCTCAGTGTGCACTTGGACTCCCTGTCTCAGTGTGGACCCGGAATCCTGGTCTCAGTGTGGACCCTGAATCCCGGTCTCAGTGTGGCTTCAGAATCCTGATGTCAGTGTGGACTCAGACTCCCGGTCTCAGTGTGGACTCGGACTCCCGGTCTCAGTGTGGACTCAGACTCCCGGTCTCAGGGTAGACACCGGACTCCCGGTCTCAGTGTGGACTCAGACTCCCGATCTCAGTGTGGACACCGACTCCAAGTCTCAGTGTGGTGTCTGTCTCCCGGTCTCAGTGTGGACTCGTACTCCCGGTCTCAGTGTGGACTCGGACTCGCGGCCTCAGTGTGGTCTTGGACTGCTGGTCTCAGTGTGTCTCGGACTCCCGGTCTAAGTGTGGACTCAGACTCAGGGTCTCAGGGTGGAATCGGACTCCCGTCTCAGGTTGGACTCTTAATCCCGGTCTCAGTGTGGACTCGGGCTCCCAGCCGTAGTGAGGACCCGGACTCCCGGTCTCAGTGTGGACTCGGACTCGCGGCCTCTGTGTGGTCTTGCACTGCTGGTCTCAGTGTGGTCTCGGACTCCCGGTCTCATGTGGTCTCGGACTCCCGGTCTCAGTGTGGTCTTGGACTGCTGGTCTTAGTGTGGACTCTGACTCCCGGTCTCAGGGTGGAATCGGACTCCCGTCTCAGGTTGGACTTGTACTCCCGGTCTCAGGGTGGAATCGGACTCCCGTCTCAGGTTGGACTTGTACTCCCGGTCTCAGTGTGGTCTCGGACCCCCGGTCTCAGTGTGGACTCGGACACCCGGTCTCAGTGTGGACCTGGACTCCCGGTCTTAGTGTGGACTCAGACTCCCGGTCTTAGTGTGGAATCGGAATCCCGGTGTCAGTGTGGTCTCTGGCTCCCGGTCTCAGTGTGGACTCGGACTCCCGGTCTCAGTGTGGTCACAGACTCCCGGTCTCGGTGTGGACACAGACTCCCGGTGTCAGTGTGGACTCCGACTCCTGGCCTCAGTGTGGACTCAGACTCCCGGTCTCAGGGTGGACTCGGACTCCCGGTCTCAGTGTGGACTCGGACTCCCAGCCGTAGTGTGGACCCGGACTCCCGGTCTCAGTGTGGACTCAGACTCCCGGTCTCAGGGTGGACTCGGACTCCCGGTCTCAGTGTGGACTCGGACTCCCTCTCTCAGTGAGGACTCGGACTCCCAGTTTCAGTGTGGTCTCAGACTCCCGGTCTCAGTGTGGTCTCGGACTACTGGTCTCACTGTAGACTTGGACCCCCCCGTCTCAGTGTGGTTCGGACTCCCGGTCTCAGTGTAGACTCGAACACCCGGTCTCAGTGAGGACTCGGACTCCCGGTCTCAGTGTGGTCTCGGACTCCCCGTCTCAGTGTGGTCTCGGACTCCCGGTCTCAGTGTGGTCTCGGACTCCCAGTCTCAGTGTGCACTCAGACTCCCGGTCTCAGTGTGGACCCGGAATCCCAGTCTCAGTTTGGACCCTGAATCCCGGTCTCAGTGTGGCCTCGGAATCCCGATGTCAGTGTGGACTCAGACTCCCGGTCTCAGGGTGGACACCGGACTCCCAGTCTCAGTGTGGACTCGGATACCCGATCTCAGTGTGAACTCCGACTCCCAGTTTCAGTGTGGTGTCTGTCTCCCGGTCTCAGTGTGGACTTGGACTCCCAGTCTCGGTGTGGTCTCGGACCCCCGGTCTCAGTGTGGTCTCAGACTACCGGTCTCAATGTGGACTCTGACTTCCGGTCTCAGTGTGGACTCGGACTCCCAGTCGCAGATTGCTCTCTGACTCCTGGTCTCAGTTTGGACTTTGATTCCTGGTCTCAGGGTGGACTCAGTCTCCCGGTCTCAGTGTGGTCTTGGACTTCCGATCACATTGTGGATTCGGACTCCTGATCTCAGTGTGGACTCAGACTCCCGGTCTCAGTGTGATCTTGGACTTCTGATCACATTGTGGATTCGGACTCCTGCTCTCAGTGTGGACTCAGACTCCCGGTCTCAGTGTGGTCTCGGACTCACGGTCTCAGTGTGCACAGACTCCCGGTCTCAGTGTGGTCTCGGACTCCCGGTCTCAGTGTGGTCTCGGACTTCCGGTCTCAGTGTGCACTCGGACTCCCTGTCTCAGTGTGGACCCGGAATCCTGGTCTCAGTGTGGACCCTGAATCCCGGTCTCAGTGTGGCTTCAGAATCCTGATGTCAGTGTGGACTCAGACTCCCGGTCTCAGTGTGGACTCGGACTCCCGGTCTCAGTGTGGACTCAGACTCCCGGTCTCAGTGTGGACTCGGACTCCCGGTCTCAGTGTGGACTCAGACTCCCGGTCTCAGTGTGGTCTCGGACTCCCGGTCTCAGTGTGGTCTCGGACTCCCGGTCTCAGTGTGCACTCGGACTCCCTGTCTCAGTGTGGACCCGGAATCCTGGTCTCAGTGTGGACCCTGAATCCCGGTCTCAGTGTGGCTTCAGAATCCTGATGTCAGTGTGGACTCAGACTCCCGGTCTCAGTGTGGACTCGGACTCCCGGTCTCAGTGTGGACTCAGACTCCCGGTCTCAGGGTAGACACCGGACTCCCGGTCTCAGTGTGGACTCAGACTCCCGATCTCAGTGTGGACACCGACTCCAAGTCTCAGTGTGGTGTCTGTCTCCCGGTCTCAGTGTGGACTCGGACTCCCGGTCTCAGTGTGGACTCAGACTCCCGGTCTCAGGGTAGACACCGGACTCCCAGTCTCAGTGTGGACTCGGATACCCGATCTCAGTGTGGACACCGACTCCAAGTCTCAGTGTGGTGTCTGTCTCCTGGTCTCAGTGTGGACTCGTACTCCCGGTCTCAGTGGGGACTCGGACCCGTGGCCTCAGTGTGGTCTTGGACTGCTGGTCTCAGTGTGTCTCGGACTCCCGGTCTAAGTGTGGACTCAGACTCAGGGTCTCAGGGTGGAATCGGACTCCCGTCTCAGGTTGGACTCGTACTCCCGGTCTCAGTGTGGACTTGGACTCACGGTCTCAGTGTGGTCTCAGACTACCAGTCTCAGTGTGGACTCGGACTCCCGGTCTCAGTGTGAACTCTGACTTCCGGTCTCAGTGTGGACTCGGACTCCCGGTCTCAGTATGGACTTGGACTCCCGGCCTCAGTATGGACTCGGACACCCGGTCTCAGGGTGGACTCGGACTCCCGGTCTCAGTGTGGACTCAGACTTCCGGTCTTAGTGTGGAATCAGAATCCCGGTGTCAGTGTGGTCTCTGGCTCCCGGTCTCAGTGTGGACACAGACTCCCGGTCTCAGTGTGGACACAGACTCCCGGTCTCAGTGTGGACTCGGACTCCCGGTCTCAGTGTGGTCTCTTACTCCCGTTCTCAGTGTGGTGTCTGACTCCCAGTCTCAGTGTGGACTCGGACACCCGGGTCTCATTGTGGACTCGGACTCAGTGTGGTCTTGGACTGCCGGTCTCAGGGTGGACTCGGACTCCTGGTCTCAGTGTGATCTCTTACTCCCGGTCTCAGTGTGGACTTGTACTCCCGGTCTCGGTGTGGTCTCAGACCCCCGGTCTCAGTGTGGACTCGAACTCCCGGTCTCAGAGTGTTCTCGGACTCCCGGTCTCAGACTGTTCTCGGACTCCTGGTCTCAGTGTGGACCTGGACTCCCGGTCTCAGTGTGATCTCTTATTCCCGGCCTCAGTGTGGTCTTGGACTACCGGTCTCAGTGTGGACTTGTACTCCAGGTCTCAGTGTGGTCTCGGATTCCCGGTCTCAGACTGTTCTCGGACTCCTGGTCTCAGTGTGGACCTGGACTCCCGGTCTCAGTGTGATCTCTTATTCCCGGCCTCAGTGTGGTCTTGGACTACCGGTCTCAGTGTGGACTTGTACTCCAGGTCTCAGTGTGGTCTCGGATTCCCGGTCTCAGTGTGGACTCGGTCTCCCGGCCTCAGTGTGGTGTCTGACTCAGTGTGACCACAATGAGACCCAGGTGTCCGAGTCCACACTGAGACTGGGGGTCCGAGTCCAAACGGAGACCGGGAGTCTGAAAACACACTGAGACCGGGAATCTCAGTGTGGACTCGGACACCCAGTCTCATTGTGGACTCGGTCTCAGTGTGGTCTTGGACTGCCGGTCTCAGGGTGGACTCTGACTCCTGATCTCACTGTGGACTCAGACTCCCGGTCTCAGTGTGGACTCGTACTCCGGTCTCGGTGTGGTCTCGGACCCCCGGTCTCAGTGTGGACTCGGACTCCCGGTCTCAGAGTGTTCTCGGACTCCTGGTCTCAGAGTGTTCTCGGACTCCTGGTCTCAGAGTGAACCTGGACTCCCGGTCTCAGTGTGATCTCTTACTCTCGGCCTCAGTGTGGTCTTGGACTGATGGTCTCAGTGTGGTCTCGGACCACCGGTCTCAGGGTGAGCTCGGACTCCCTGTCTCAGGGTGGGCTCGGACTCCCGGTCTCAGTGTGGACTCGGACTCCCGGTCTCAGTGTGATCTCTTACTCCCGGCCTCAGTGTGGTCTCGGACTACGGTCTCAGTGTGGACTCTGACTCCCGGTCTCAGTGTGGCCTCGGATTCCTGGTCTCATTGTGGACTCAGACTCCCGGTCTCAGGGTGGACTTGTACTCCAGGTCTCAGTATGGTCTTGGACTCCCGGTCTCAGTTTGGACTCTGACTCCCGGTCTCAGTTTGGACTCGGAATCTCGTTCTCAGTGTGTACTTGGATTCCCGGTCTCAGTGTGGTCTCTGATTCCCGGCCTCAGTGTGTACTCTGACTCCCGGTCTCAGTGTGGTGTCTGACTCCCGGTATCAGTGTGGTCTCGGACCCCCGGTCTCACTGTGGACTCAGACTCCCGGTCTCAGGGTGGACTTATACTCCAGGTATCAGTGTGGACTCGGACTCCCGGTCTCATTGTGGACTCGGACTCCCGGTGTCAGTGTGGACCCAGACTCCCGGTGTCAGTGTGGACTCGGACTCCCGGTCTCAGAGTGTTCTCAGACTCCCGGTCTCAGAGTGTTCTCGGACTCTTGGTCTCAGTGTGGACTCGGACTCCCGGTCTCAGTGTGGACTCGGACTCCCGGACGCAGTGTGGACCCGGATTCCCGGTCTCAGTGTGGACTTGAATTCCCTGTCTCAGTGTGGTCTCTGACTCCCGGTCTCAGTGTGGTCTCTGACTCCCGGTCTCAGTGTGAACTTGGATTCCCGGCCTCAATGTGGTCTCTGAATCCCGGTCTCAGTATGGACTCTGACTCCCGGCCTGAGTATGGACTCGGACTCCCGGTCTCAGTGTGGACTCGGAATCCCGGTCTCAGTGTGGACTCGGAATCCCGGCCTCAGTGTGGACTCGGAACCCCGCTCTCAGTGTGGTCTCAGACTCCCGGTCTCAATGTCAAATCGGATTCCCGGTCTTAGTGTGGACTCGGACTCCCGGTCTCAGTGTGGTGTCTGACTCCCGGTCTCTGTGTGGACCCGGACTCCCAGTCTCAGTGTGGACCTGGATTCCCGGCCTCAGTGTGGTCACAGACTCCCGGCCTCAGTGTGGACTCTGACTCCCGGTCTCAGTGTGGACTCGGACCCCCGATCTCAGTCTGGTCTCGTACTCCCGGTCTCAGTGTGGACTCGGAATCCCGGTCTTAGGGTGGACTCGGAATCCCGGTCTCAGTGTGGACTTGGACTCCTGATATCAGTGTGGACTCGGACGCCCGGTCTCAGTGTGGACTCAGACTCCCGGTCTCAGTGTGGACACCGGACTCCCAGTCTCAGTGTGGACTTGGATTCCCAGACTCAGTGTGATGTCTGAACCCCGGTCTCAGTGTGGTGTCTGACTCACAGCCTCAGTGTGGTGTCTGACTCCCGGTTTCATTGTGGTGTCTGACTCCCTGTCTCCATGTGGTCTCGGACTCCTGGTCTCAGTGTGGTATCTGACTCCCGACCTCAGTGGTCTCAGGCTCCCAGCCTCAGTGCAGACTCGGCGTGGCAGCCTCCCGGCCTGGCGAGGCCTCAGCGTGGATTTCCAGCCTCGAGGTGGTACCAGAGCAGTGTCCCAGCCTTGCGAACTTCAGGGTGAAGCCTAGCGTGGTCTGGAGTCAAGGCCCCATGCAGACTAGGGTTTAGGTGCCTGTGTGGACTGGACTGGAAGGACTGTTATTCTGAACTTCTTCCTTCTTTATTTTTCTAATTTATTCTGATGATCTGTAATGCTGCACTTACTATTTCTTTATTTTTCTAATGGGTTTTTCCCCTGAGAATTTGCCCTTAAGAATCTGTACCTGTAACAAGATGGCGCCATAAGTGGTGACTTGTAAACTTTTCACTGGATTTGGTTCAGTACACGTGACAATAACCCAAATTCTAATTCTAAAGGTAGGGATACGACCACTGCACCACAAGAGCCCAAAATCATGTGCAGATTTGATGGGTTGTACCTTCTAGTATCCCCCTGTTTGCTGTGTTCTATGTTCCTGCAGGTTCCCAGCCTTGGTTTCCAACTGCATGAACTCACTAAAACCTAACAAATCTGAAGGCACTGATTATTAACATGGAAACATGACCATGGAGTTTAAACAGCACCAGGCTCTGTGAGCTTTTAACACTCACCCTACTTCTCCAATCTATTATCCAAATTAAAACTGAAACTAAAATTCCCTTAATTTTCCAGGTAATCATCAGTAACCAGCTGGAGCAGATGGACCTGGGTATATTAGTGCATGAGTTATTGAAGGTGGACAGGATGAGTTGAGAGGGCAGTCAATAAAGCATCCAGTATCTGAGTCTTTATTAATGGGGACTTGGAGTACATAGAACATAGAACATAGAAGAATACAGCGCAGTACAGGCCCTTTGGCCCTCGATGTTGCACTGATCCAAGCCCACCTAACCTACACTAGCCCACTATCCTCCATATGCCTATCCAATACCCGCTTAAATGCCCATAATGAGGGAGAGTCCACCACTGCTACTGGCAGGGCATTCCATGAACTCACGACTCGCTGAGTAAAGAACCTACCCCTAACATCTGTCCTATACCTACCACCCCGTAATTTAAAGCTATGCCCCCTCGTAATAGCTGACTCCATACGTGGAAAAAGGTTCTCACGGTCAACCCTATCTAAACCCCTAATCATCTTGTCAAGTCACCCCTAAACCTTCTTTTCTCCAATGAAAACAACCCCAAGTGCCTCAGCCTTTCCTCATACGATCTTCCCACCATACCAGGCAACATCCTGGTAAACCTCCTCTGCACCCGTTCCAGTACAAGAGTGAAGAGTTAATGTTGAATCAGTGGACTCAATGGGCTGAATGGCCTTACTTCCAGTCCTCTGTCTTATGGTCTTCCAGTCACAGTTGGTGTATAGTGTCCAGTTCTGAGTGACAAGCATTAGATAGTGTGTGAATCCATTGAAGAGAATGCAAAAGTAGTTTATGAACATTCTTTCAGAGGTGAGGAATTTCAGTTATGAAGATAGATCGGGGACATTAAAGCTCCCTACCTTGGAGAAAAACAGGCAGAGAGGAGATATGACAGAGATGTTCAAAGCCAAGAGATGGCTGGTCAGAGTAGATGAGCATAAACTCTTCTTCAATGTGAATGGACTGAGAACAAATGGGAACAGGTTTAAAGCAATCCTTAAAAAATGCAAAAACAAAGAGAGAAAAAGCATTTTTCTGCAGTAGTAGGTAAGGTCTGGAATGCACTGTCTCAGGACGTGGTCAAGCGTGAGGTAGTCAAATAGGATTAGACTGTTACCTACAAAGGAAGGATGCCCAGGGTTGCAGGATGAAGGCTGGATAGCAGAACTGAATGTATTGCTCAGTTCGAGAATTGGCACAGGTGTGATGGGCGAAATGGCCTCCTTCTGCAGAATTTGTGATCCAGTTGTAATTAGAACATTGGAATATTTTTAAAAATAGTACAGATTAAAAGTTTTGAACTTTGTTTTATTGCATCCAGAAACAATTTACACCAAATCCAGTTTCCGCAATACCTGTTCATAAAATCACTACAGTGTGGAAGCAGGCTATTCAGCCCATCAAATCCACACTGATCCTCTGAAGAGCATCCCACCCGACGTCACCCTGCATTCCTGTGGCCAACCCACACACCCCTGCATACTGTGGGCAATTTAGCATGACCAATCCACCTAACCCACACATCTTTATACTGTGGGATGAAAGCACAGGGAGAATGTGCAGACTCCACGCAGACAGTTGCCCAAGGGTGGAATCGAATCTGGGTCCCTGGCACTGTGAGGCAGCAGTGCTAACTGCGGAGCCACTATGCTGTCCATTGCTTCGTGATGTTGGACTTGGAATACTAACATCTAATTAATTGTTGAATTTGTGTAAGATACCTCCTAGTAGAAGCATTTATTCCAAACATAGCTAACTCTCCTAACAAAACAAAAGAGAAATTTCATGACAGTGTTTATCAGACCATATAATGTAGGCCATTCAGCCCATTCAGTTTGCTCTGCCATTCAATAGGATCATGGCTGATCTGATAATCCTCAACTCCACTCTTGATTTCTTCACTAATTACAAATCTGTCTTTCTCAGCTTTGAATATGCTAATAGCCCTCAGTCTCTACGGTAAATAATACCTTAGGTTCACTATCTTTTGAGAAGAAACTCCTTCTCATCTCTGTATTGAATTGGTGACCCCTTATCCTGAGATGATGCCTTCTGGTGCTAAACTGTCCCACAAGGGGAAACAACCTTTTGACAAGTATGCCATCAGGTTCCCTAAGAATCTTGTATGTTTCAATAAGGTGGCTTGGTGTCCTTCTATATTCCAATGAGTACAGGTCCAATCTGCTCAATTTCTTGTGAGACAATCCCTCCATACCTGTTATCAGTCAAGTGAACCTTTTCTGGACTGCCTGTATATTTTTCCTTAGTTAAGGAGCCCAAAACTGTTCCTGGTATTCCATCCGTGATCAGACTAGTTCCTTGTGTAGTTTCAGCAAAACCTCCTTACTTTTAGACTCCATTTGTTTTGAAATAAAGGCCATTAAATAAATTTCATTTGCCTGCTGGATTTGGAGCTGGATTTTTGTGTTTCACAGATGAGGACTCTCAAATCCCACTGTTCTGTAGCTTTCTGCAGTCTTTGTCCATTTAAATAACATTCAACTCTTTTCCTGCTAAAGTGCATAACCTCATGTTTCAAACAGCCAAACTTTTGCCCACTCACTTAACCTTTCTACATCTGTCTCTTCAGACTTTGTGTCAACTGCACCACTTGCCTTCACACCTTTTTTCTGTACAGGTGCACAATACTTTATCCGAAATGCTCGGGACCAGCTGGTTTTTGGAATTCAGAATTTTTCAAATTTCAGAATAAGTGACCGTTTGATGGTGAACTTTTTTTAAAAAAAATCTTACCGGAGGAGTAGACTCACTGAGTAAAACGGGCCTTGGAGACAGAATTGAAGCCTGTCAGTGCTGGGCCACGCACCCACCCCCATGTCGCATCTGAGTGACATGGTTGTCGACATGGGTTAACTGTTTGCATGCCAAACAACTTTGTCAATGAGAAAAAAACTTCACAAAAAAGCCTTCGGACTTTGCGGATTTCAGGATTTCGGATAAATTATCGCATGATGTATCTTCAGCACCTTGTTGTCGCTCTCCCAGAAATCAGTCAGGAGCAATTTGGCCGAGTTTACTCACAACTTGGGCCCTGCAGTGATAAAATCCAAGCCTGCGTTCTTAATGTTAAGAGAAATGAAGAGAGTGAGGTGGCAAAGTTTTATTGCACTGAAAAGAGCATGGAGAAAGTTCTGCAATGGCTTAGACTGCAGAACAAATCGACCTGGAATTTAAGACAGTTACATGATATCGCAAAATGTGCCAGTCTAGCATAGAGGTACCTGCATCATGGTCAGACTCTCTCTTTGATTAAGGAAGTGAGTCTAGTCAGTCTGCTAAGTGTGTATTATATATACAAGTATGTATAATGTTAGTAAGCACAGAAAAGCACATGTAAAATGATTCCTGAAATTGTTTGCATGCTTTATATTGACAGATTTCACTTGAGACTCCCTTCAGGATATTGGAATTGGAGGAGGTCAGTTGAAATACCCTGATTATATGCCATTTCAGAAACTCACTTAGTATTGGTTTCAATACAAGATCAATTTTCAGAAATTATGAAACTAAAATTAGGAAACTGAGTATGACATATTCATTGGGGAAAAGTAAGTGCAATACATTAGGATACTTTAATTACATCTTATAATAGATCTGCAGCTGCATTCTCACAGAAATGTTTGGTGGGGGAGGGTGGAAATGATGGAAGAGAGGAAAAAGTGGAGAATAGGAGGGAAGCTAATACGAGTACGGCAGAGAGTGCTGTTCACTCAACATAAAGCCAGTTGGAGAAACATCGTCGATATAAAGTACAGAGTGGAAATAAAGCAGGGGAAGGATATTTCTGAAATTGAAACTGAAACTGAAGCCATCAGGGGACAGTAAGCAGTAGAATGAGAAATGTTGCTCTGGAGAGTTTTTGGTTGCGTTGACTCAGTGGTTACTGTCAATGGTGAATGAATGACAATTCAATGTAGTGGTGCGAAGGGAAATAGTTTAATCCACAATTCACTGTTTATTCTCAGGATTCATGCTTACTGTGGAGGTGAAGTCAGAAGTCACATGACACCAGGTTATAGTCCAACAGGTTTATTTGAAATCACAAGCTTTCGGAGCGCTGCTTGGGTGAAATGGACTTCATCTGATGAAGCAACAGCGTTATGAAAGCTTGTGGTTTCAAATAAACCTGTTGGACGATAACCTGGCATCATGTGACTTCTGACTTTGTGCACCGCAGTCCAACACTGGCACCTCCACAAATTGTGGAGATGTTCATGGATCTTAATAGCTGGGAAGAAGAATCTAAGTCAGAGAGAGAGGTGTAGGCATCAGGCAAATGTTTTGCTTCTTTTTTAAAATCAAATGTCAGATGTTCCACTGCTGTCCACTTGGACACTTATTGGCCTGAAGCCAATACTGGGCACATTGCAACTGTCTGCTGTTAGGACAATGATGGAGGGATGCTCTGGAAAACAAGTCCTACCACTTTACCATGAGCCTCACCAAAAGTGTGAATGCCTTTTAAATCACCAAATTTGTCAATTTGTGATTACTACCTTACTACCTTTACCCAATAAAGCAACAAATAGGACATTGTCTAAAAACATGGGACAGACTGTTTAGGACAGATGTTAGGGAACACACAAGGATGTTTGGAATTCTCTTCTTGGTGCTAGATAAGATTGTTAATTTTAAATCTAAGACAGTTTTATTTGTTAAGCAAAAGGGATATGGGTCAAAGGCAGGTATATGGAGTTAGATTACAGGTCAGCCATAATATAATTGAATGGTAGAACAAGCTTGAGGGGCTGAATGGCCTTTTCCTGTTCTTATGTTTCTATAAAAAGAAACTTTCATCAAGTTTCTTCAATAACATCTTCTGCAATAACTTTTCACTCTAAAGAATTTTCCACCTCTTTTTTGTTGGTGTTTTATGTGCAGAGTTCTATTCGGCATTTAATGATATTTTCCAAATTTATTTCCGAGGGGAAATGAAATAACTGACTTAAAATTTAAATTTAGGAGCCATTCATCCCCTGAAGATTGCTCCTTTTTTTAATCAGAGCATTGATCTGTACCTTAACTCATCTGCCTACCTTGGTTCTGCATCATTTGTTATCTTTCCCTCAGGAAAAGCTGTCCATTTCAGTCACGGAAGTTCCAATTATCCCAGAATCCACAGCTGTTTGGGGTGAGAGTTGTAGATTTTTTTTAAACTAGCCTTTGTGTGCTTCCTGATTTCACTCCTGCATGATTTCTCTCTCTATTTTAATGCTTCATATCTCCTTGTCCCTGATTCTACCAACGGTTATCAAAGCCTTTTAACATTTACAAAATCTTAGTAAGATCACCCCTTAATCTTTTACACTTTAAGAAATGCAAGTTATGCCAATGCAGTCTGGTTTCCTAACATAATTCTCCAAACTCCTGTATCATTCTGGTGTATCTGCTTTGGGCACTGTCGAAAGTCAATTTATTCACCCTAAAAGGAATGTTCAAACCAGATGTACTACTTCAGATGGGATGTGACCAAGGCTCTGTACAGCTGAGGCTGAAATTGCTTTAACAAAAACAGAAATTGCTGGAAAAGCTCAGCAGGTCTGGCACCATCTGTGGAGAGAAATCAGAGTCAATGTTTCGGGTCAAGTGACCCTTCCTCAGAACTGAATTGAATCAAACTGAAATTTATTTCCTTTGTATTCCAGCTCCTTTAAAATAGACGCTAGAACTTCTTTTCAACTGTCTTTTGTTCTTGTCCACCAGCTTTTAATGATTTATGTGTTTCACAGTTTCTAGTTGCTTCTCATTGAGAAAATAAACTGATTATCCTATTTGAGTTCAGTGTGATTGATATTACAATTGCCCATAATCTGCAACAATTTCGCTGACTCACTTTCAAAGGCACGATATTTTGTAAGATTATCTTGTCGAATAATGTTTTAACATACAATGAACAGTAGTAAAATAAAAAGCTATTTCAAATTTAAACTTACAATGATGCATGAATTTACAAATAGCATTTCGTATGGCAATAGATAGCAGAAAACTAATATCTGTAAACTGTTGATAATTGTTTATGCTTTACATATTTCTATTACATCAATCCATCATCATGTAAATTGATTGAACCAAAATTGCTTGCATAGAAACTTGTTAAAAATTGGTCTACCATACTTTTTATTGCAGCGTTTTAATATTGTGTTGTATTGTTAAATTCTTCAGATGAAACTCACTGTTATCAATGGAAATATTCTTTTTCTTGATTATTAACCCATTGAAAGATTTTATTTCAGTAACTTTCATGCCAGCTATCTGCTCAAAAAGAATAGAAATGTCTGCTCTGGAGTCTATTTATATTCATAACTTCTTCTCCATGTTATCTTTGATGTGCTTGGTTTCATGAGTCAGCAGTAAAGGTGAATTCTCGTACAATCTTATTTTAGTCAAGGCGATTGCACAATGTTCAGCACCATTTACAGCTGCTCAGATACTGAAGCAGTTTGTGTTCACATGCAACAAATCCTGTATAATATTCAGGTTGGAATGATAAGTGGCATATAATATTAGTGCTATATAAGTGCCAGATAGTGACCATCTCTAACAAGAGGGAATTCTATTATTGCTATTGATATTTAATAGCAATCCTCCACTATCAACATCCTGGGGTTTACCGATGAATAGAAACTGAACTGGGCCAGTGTTTGGCTACAAAAGCAGGTCAGAATCTGGGAACACTAGAAAAAAAAATTCACCGACTGACTCATCAAAGTCTGTCCACCATCCACAAGGCAGAAGTTGGAGGGTGGTAGAATAATCTCCCCTTGCCTGGATGAGTCAACTCCAAAAACATTCAGGAAATTTGACATCATCTAGGACAAAGCAGCCTGCTTAATTGGCACCCAATCTAACACATTCAGGATGAATTCCCTTCACCACTGATACACTGTAGCAGCAGTGTGTACCTTGTAGAGATGCGTTGCAGTCATTCACAAAGACCCTTAGACATAAGCTAAGGCTGTTCTCCCTGGAGCATTGGAGGCTGAGGGGTGATCAAATGAAGGTTTATAAAATCATGAAAGGCATGGTTAGGGTCTTCTCCCTGATATGGGGGAACCCAGAATTAGAAAGCTTAGGTTTAGGGCGAGAGAGGAGAGATTTAAAAGGGATCTAAGGGGCTAACCTTTTTACGCAAAGGGTAGTGTGTGTATGGAATGAGCTGCCAAAGGAAGTGGTGGAGGCTGGTACAATTGCAACATTGAAAAGGCATCTGGATGGGTATTTGAATATGAAGAATTTAGAGGGATATGGACCAAATGCTGGCAAATGGAACTAGGTTAATTTAGGATATCTGGTCCTAAACTTTTTCCCCAGGTACAACAGAGTGTTACAAGGGGACATAAATTTAAGGTGAAAGATGGAAGGTATAGGGGAGATGTCAGGGGTAGGTTCTTTACCCAGAGAGTGGTGGGGACATGGAATGCGCTGCCTGTGGGAGTGGCAGAGTCAGAATCATTGGCGAACTTTAAGTGGCAATTGGATAGGTACATGGATGGGTGCTTAAGCTAGGACAAATGTTCGGCACAACATTATGGGCCGAAGGGCCTGTTCTGTGCTGTATTGTTCTATCTTCTATGTTCTATGGTCAGCATGGAGGAGTTGAACCGAAAGGTCTATTTCCATGATATACAACTCTATGACTATAACTCTATGAGTACCTTCCAAACCTACAACCTCTACCAACTAGAAAGTAAAGGGCAGCCAATATGTGGGAACACCAGCCCCAGCACATTCACCTTCATGTCACTCACCATCTTGACTTGGAAATATATTGCCATTCCTTCAGTGTCTCCCAGGCAAAACCCTAGAACTCTCTTCCCTAAGGGCATTGTGGGTCTACTTACATCCCAAGGACTGCAGCGCTTCAAGAAGGCAGCTGATCACCACCTTCTCAAGGGCAATCAGAAATACTGGCCTTGCCTCTAAGATCACGTCCTATGACTATGGAATAATACAGGAACAGGCCCTACAGCCCACCATGTCTGTGCCAACCATGGCGTCATCCTAAACTAATCCCATTTGCCTGCACATAATCCCCTATTCCCTACCTGTTGGTGTGTCTAGCTGAATGCATCTTAAACATTGCTATCGGATCTGCTTCTACCACCATTCTGGAAGCATGTTCCAGACACCTACCACCATCTGTATAAAAAGAAGCCTCACACATCTCCTTTAAACTTGCCTCCTCTTATTTTAACCCTAGTCCTGGGGATATTAACATTTACATTCTGGGAAAAAGACTCCGACTATCCACCCTTATTTATGCCTCTCTTAACTTTAAATATGTTTTTCAGCTTCTCAGTCTCCAGCACTCTAGTGAAAACAATCCAAGTTTGTCCAACATCATGTCGCTAATAAACTCCAATTGAGGCAACATCCTGGTAAACCTCCTTTGAATTGAATTGAACTGAATTAAATTTATTGTCACGTGTACTGAGGCACAGTGAAAAGCTTTGTCTCGCGAGCAATAACAGGCAGATCACAGAGTTAAGTAGCATAGATAAGTAAATAGTAGGTAAATGGCGGCAAAATCGAAAACACAGGTACAGGCGAATGTTAAGGGTTTGTGAGTCCATTCAGTATTCTAACAACAGTAGGGTAGAAACTGTTACAAAACCAGCTGGTGCGTGTGTTCAGGCTTCTGTACCTTCTCCCCGATGGTAGAGGTTATAGAAAAACATTGTCAGGGTGGGATGGATCTTTGAGAATGCTGGCGGCCTTTCCTTGACAGCGGGCCTGGTAGGTGGATTCTATAGATGGGAGGTTGGCCTTTGTGATTGTCTGGGCCAAATTCCCTCTCTAAAGCCTCCACATCCTTCCTATAGTGTGGTGACCAGAACTGCACACTACTCCAAATGTGGCTGAACTAAATCTTTATACAGCTGCAACGTGACATGCCAACTTTTATAGTCAATGCCCTGACCAATGAGGACAAGCAGCTCAAAGTCTCCTTTACCACCTTATCTGCTCGTGTTGCCACATTCAGGGGACTATGGACTTGCAGCCCAAGATCCCTCTGAATATTGATGATGCTAAGGGCCCTGCCATTTACTGTGTACTTTCCACTTTCATTGACCTTCTAAAATACTCCAAATGACACTTAATCAGTGAATCAATAAAAAAACTCTATAGGTGGAATCTAGTGTATTTCCGTCCCCACCCCTTTCTGCCTTCCGCAAAGACCGTTCCCTCCGTGACTACCTGGTCAGGTCCATGCCCCCCTACAACCCACCCTCCCATCCTGGCACTTTCCCCTGCCACCGCAGGAACTGTAAAACCTGCACCCACACCTCCTCCCTCACCTCTGTCCAAGGCCCTAAAGGAGCCTTCCACATCCATCAAAGTTTTACTTGCACATCCACTAATATCATTTATTGTATCCGTTGCTCCCGATGCGGTCTCCTCTACATTGGGGAGACTGGGCACCTCCTAGCAGAGCGCTTTAGGGAACATCTCCGAGACACGCGCACCAATCAACCAAACCGCCCCGTGGCCCAACATTTCAACGCCCCCTCCCACTCTGCCAAGGACATGGAGGTCCTGGGCCTCCTTCACCGCCGCTCCCTCACCACCAGACGCCTGGAGGAAGAACGCCTCATCTTTCGCCTCGGAACACTTCAACCCCAAGGCATCAATGTGGACTTCAACAGTTTCCTCATTTCCCCTTCCCCCCACCTCACCCTAGTTCAAAACTTCCAGCTCAGTACTGTCCCCATGACTTGTCTGGACTTGTCCTACCTGCCTATCTCCTTTTCCACCTATCCACTCCACCTTCTCCTCCCTGACCTATCACCTTCATCCCCTCCCCCACTCACCCATTGTACTCTATGCTACTTTCTCCCCATCCCCACCCTCCTCTAGCTTATCTCTCTACACTTCAGGCTCACTGCCTTTATTCCTGATGAAGGGCTTTTGCCCGAAACGTCGATTTCGAAACTCCTTGGATGCTGTCTGAACTGCTGTGCTCTTCCAGCACCACTAATCCAGAATCTGGTTTCCAGCATCTGCAGTCGTTGTTTTTACCTCGGAATCTAGTGTATACCTGGTTTACTGTCCTAATTTGGTTTATAACCATCTGATGAAGGAGCAGCACTCCGAAAGCTAGTGCTTCCAAATAAACCTGTCGGACTATAATCTGGTGTTGTGTGATTTTTAACTTTGAGGAGAAAGTGAGGACTGCAGGTGCTGGAGATCAGAGCTGAAAATGTGTTGCTGGAAAAGCGCAGCAGGTCAGGCAGCATCCAGGAAACAGGAGAATCGACGTTTCGGGCATAAGCCCTTCCTCAGGAATGTTCCTGCTCCTTCCTGTTCCTAAAGAAGGGCTTATGCCCGAAACGTCGATTCTCCTGTTCCTTGGATGCTGCCTGACCTGCTGCGCTTTTCCAGCAACACATTTTCAGCTCTGATTTTTAACTTTGCCCACCCCAGTCCAACACCGGCATCTCCAAATCATGATTTACTGTCAGTTGCCTGTAAAGGCAGGTACAAGTGTATTATGGGTGGTTATTTATCCATGACATCTGAACTAGGGAAGCACCACCTTTTACTGACTCCAGATTTCCTACTTGTTGTACAGCTGTGACAGCTTTTAACAAAGCGCTTGGAACAGTTTTGTCTTGTCAACTCCTGCCCATTGGGGACAGACTGAAATTCAGATCAAATATGATAAATAACTAACCAAACATACCATTAGTTGCCATTGGTTCCTACTCTCCCTCCTCCCACCCAGTGTGAAGCAGTGACTGACATTAATGCCTTTTATCTTTTCACACCCAGTTGCATGACTAATTCTGTCCACAATGGAAACGATTTGAATTGAAACACACATGGGGCTGGACTTTACAGTGAGGATGGGAGGCACACTGGTGTTTTCCCTAAGCCTTGGAAGAAAACTTGATCCTCAGTGGACTGACTTTCAAAAGAAACATTTGCAAGGCAGCAATGACATACTAAAGGGAGCATTTCAGAGGCAATTGCACAGGACATTCTGCCCGGGATAGCTCCTAGCCCTTCTGATTGGCTAGTTGCTCTAGTAGCCTGAGCAGCTCCAGAATTCAGTAGTGGTTGCCGCTGAGATTGCAAGGGCGACTGGAAGAAAGATAATGTTTGAGGTGAAGTTGCAGGCATTTGGGGGGGCTTGGGTGATGGGGGGAAGAGATCGAACATTCAAGGGAGTAGAGAGTGAGGCAGATGGGAATAATGGTTTTGGAGACCAGACAGGGAGGAACATCCAAAGGGATTAAAACAAGCATAGCAAAAAATGCCTAGGAATACTTGGAGGTGAACGTACTGGAGATCCATTTTGAGGAATATAAGTTGAGTCGGCACAGTATATGTAATATGCCAGCTTTATTGTCTGTTTCTCTCTGGGCAAAGAGAGGTGGCATCTTGAGATATGTGCTCCTAATTTGCATTGGACATGCACCCATCCGATCCTTCCCTGCATGCACCCTGTTTGATGCCAACCCAACGTCTTGCCCAGCATTTTTAAAAAATGCAGTGTTGGAACAACCATGACATTCTGGTTCACCCAGCAGTGGAAGTGAACTGAGGCCCTTTATTAACACAACGGGGCAATTGAGGGTCACAATAGGCCTAAGGGTGAGTAGTCCAATGTGTGCCTTACCCATTGCTCTCAAATTATGGTGAATTGACCAGGAGTGGCCAGGAAGGAGAATGGTGGCTAACGAATGTATTTTATGTGTCTCTCCCCTCACTCAATATACACCTGGCGGGTGAATCATAAAACTCACTTTTATTTTGTATTACATCCATTTAGTTGTTACATATTATGTACTCATAATTATGATACATACATTTTACACCCTGGAAAAAAGACTCTGGCTATCCACCTTTCTTAATTTTAAATAATTAAAATATAAATTTCTACAGATATATAAACATTTGACAAAATGTTTCCATTTACTGTAGCTGTTTAATTATGATACATACTACCTTTAAATGAATAGACCTTTGCACATTTTCTTTTGTTTCGTTTTAAGTAGCTGAATAAGATTTTTCTTGTTACATTCACTGAATGTTATTGATGGTCAGGAATTGCTACTTTATTCAAAAGTTACAGCTAATACCAAAATAAACCCTTAAGACAGAATTTACTTTTATTATATTTAGTTGCATAAATAAAATTCTCATTAGGAATCACATTTAGATAGTTAGGTAGAATTATGGGCATGCTAATGTTCTGACTGAAATATATACCTTGCTTATAATTAAACTTATCTTCATAAATTATTTTAATTTTCTCTGTACTATTTTTTTCACATCGGTATATGCGTTTATGCTATTTTAATGAAGTCTTTGACATTTTTAACTCCCTCATTGAGAGACTGGTTGACATTTATACATATTATTTATGTAATCTAAAATTGGATCTATTCTCCAGTTCGTTGTCCAAATTGAGACATTATTATTTTGCCATTACAATTACATGAAGCCAGCTGAAAATATGTGGAAGTCAACATAAATTGGGTTGACAGATTGATGTAAATAATTCAATATTATCCAGTCGATTTCATCATTTGAGTATTATATCCCCTAATCTTTCAGTACACTTCTTGCCATATTCATATCCTGATTCAAAAAGCTACAATTATCAGGTTTATGCCACTCTGTTGAAAAATGTGTTGCTGGAAAAGCGCAGCAGGTCAGGCAGCATCCAAGGAACAGGAGAATCGACGTATTGGCCTGTGTTGCCTGCAGATTCCTAGAGAGGGGCAAAGCTTCACTTGTACTGACAATAATATCATAGGAGTCAAATAAAGATGGCAGGTAAAGGGATTACAGGTCTTCTGCCTCTTTTGACAAGTCACTAATGGGGACTTTCTTTATTCATTCATGAAATGTGGATGTCAATGGCTTAGACCAGCCTTTATTGTCCACCTTGATTAGCTGTGAGACGGTGCTGGAGAATTACTTTCCTGAACTATCCCAGTGCATTTGGTGTAATTTAGACACTTTCTGCTCCAGGATCTGAAGAATCTGAGGTGTTGAGCCTTATGTGATGATCAGAGAACATTCCCACTTCTGATGTTATGATGGAGGGAAGGTCATTGATCAGGCAGCTGAAGATGTTTTGGGACATTGCCCTGAGGAACTCCTGCTAAGATGGCCAGGAATTGAGAAGGTTGACCTCCAAAAACAATAATCTTTCTATGTGCTGGATATGACTCCAATCAGTGGAGAATTTTACCCCAGACTCCTATTGACTCCAGATTGCTAGGGAACCACGATGCCATATTTGGTCAAATGTGGCAAATACAGACACTCACACCTCATCTCTGGAATTCAACTCTTTTGTCCATGTTTGAACCAAAGCCACAGTAAGTTCAGGAGCTGAATGACCCTGGCAGAACCCAAAAGTCAAGTATGTTTTTCCCTCTTGTTGGTTCCCTCATCACTCGTTGCAGACCCAGTCAAGCAGCTATGTCCTGTATCACTCCTCCAGCTTGGCCAGTGATTTGTTCTGCTGAGCCACTCTGGGAAATCTCCATCATCAAGTGTATATCATACACCCTTCCACTTTCACTGTTTCCTCCAAATGCTGTTCACCATTGAGAGAGCACTGATTCGTGACATGCTGGGGGATACTTGGAAATCAACAGGAGGCTTTCTCACCTTAATTTGCTCCCCAATACCCTCTAATTCCTGGACAGGTGTAACCATAAGACATAGCTGCAGAAATAGGCTATTTGGCCCATCAAGTCTGTGACTTATATGCATCTCAACTCCATTCTCCTGGCTTCTCCCCATAACCCTTGATCCTCTTATTAATCAAGAACTTAGCTATCTCTGTCTTAAATGTACTCAATGACTTGGCCTCCACAGCCTTCTGTGGCAGTGAGTTCTGCAGATTAACTATCCTCTAGCTGAAGAAATTCCTTCTCTTGGATCATCCCTTCACTCTGAGGCTGTGCCTCGGGTCCTACTCTCTCCTATTAGTGGTAACATCTTCCCCATGTCCACTCTATCCAGGTCTCTCAGTATCCTTTAAGCTTCAATCAAATCCCCAGCCGCATCCTTCTAAACTCCACTGAATACAGACTCAGAGTCCTCAACCGCTCCTCACATGACAAGCTCTTCATTCCCGGGGTCATTTTTGTGAAACCCCTCTGGACCTCTCCCAATGCCAACAGATCCTTCCTCAGTTATAGGGCCTAAAACTGTCCATAATATTCCAAATGCAGTCTGACCAGAGCCTTATACAACCTCAGCTGTTCACCTCTGGTCTTGTATTCTTGCCCTTTTGAAATGAATGCTAACGTTACATTTGCCTTCTTAACTGCCAACTGAAGCTGTATGTTAACCTTAAGAGAATCCTGAACTAGGACTCCCAACTCTCTTTGTGCTTCAGATTTCCGTAGCCTTACCCTGTTTAGAAAATACTGTCCACCTCTACAGACTGTTGTTTCCAGTTTCTCATTTTCTACCTTGATACTGGATTTCCGAAATGGTCTCACTGTTGGCACGCATGACTCTTAGTAATGCAGACTGGGGTTGGCTACCACCAGTAGGAACCCTTAGTGACATCATCCATGTCCTGTTTCACCATGACCCTTCTGCTGCTGAATACTTTGTTCTTTCCCTCCCCGTGCCTGAATAAGACTTCCGATTGACCAGAACGCTTTACTGATGGTAAGCGATTGATTTGTACGCTGCTTGCCACAATTCCCGAGTTTTTCCAATGCTTTGTCAGCTTCACCTCTCTGAAGGCCATCGTCTAGGTGGGCCTTAAACTCCTTGAACTATTATCTCCTACCGTTGCTGGGTTTCTCTTCAGGATTTTGTGCCAACTTTGGAATTCAGATGGCTGGTCCGGCCTTGGCCTTCACCTGGAGCATTGAGTTTTTTTTTCTGGATTTCAGGCATTTCTTTGCCACTTGTCTCCAGTTCTGTGGATCTGGTCACCGCTGGGGGCTATCATGTAGTAAGATTAGGGGTACACTCTCGTGAGTGAACATTGACAGGATTTATTAAACTTAACTGAAAGGGTGTAATGAAAGGCATGCTTTGGAAGCTACAGATTCTGGCTCCAGTTCCATTTGATCTGACGGCACCATGCCACAGCTCTTTAAGCTCTTGCTCAATATTTATTCTTTGAGCAAAGGTATGATTAATTCTTCATTCCACATCACTCACTTGAATATCTATTTGCAGCCAACATGCTGAAAGTCTGTGACTCTGTCGTTATTCCAGCACTTCTTAACTGTACAAGACTCTGTCGGATGAACAACTTACTTTTGTGGAATTCCATGCAGATGGCCAGTTGCAATAATTTGAGATGATTCTCGAGTTAGGAAGGAGCAGGATAGACATTGCTGAATCTTTTCTCGACGTACTCCATGAGTTTTTGTTAAACGACTTTGCCAAATCCTTGGGAGCAGCCTCCCCGGATAAAACCATTTTCAGCACATTATTTGCAACAAAAGCATTCAATAAAATGAAAACTAGAAAAAAAAATGTAATTATTCTGTGAAGTGGATTCCAGAGTTGACGACTCAGGTTGAGAATATTTTGGCAAACCAGATTCTTGGTTTTAATTTAAATCACATAGATGTTGAGTAAAGGTCAAGAAACAGTGAACTTGATAGTTGTGGATCAGGAGCAGGAGAACGTTTTTTGTGCGGGAGAAGCAAGCAGCTCTTGGGATCACTGAGGTTCTGGTGAACTTAACAGTAGGACGTTGGCAACCCCCCCATATTCATGCGTTTGCTGCCTGTCAGGCCTGAGAACCACCAGTAAAAGGTCTCAGCTTGGAACTACTGGGAATATTCCCCAGCAAAGACGGAGGAACCCAAGGGGAAAACAGCAAAGAGAGAAATCAAAAAGAAATGGGTATGAAGTGAAGTCAGTCAAGACCACTGTGTACAAAAGAGAGGGGTCAGCAATGTTCATGGAACATGAATAGGCACAGTTGGCAAAGGTTGAGGGCATAAAGAGATATTGGCAAATATTGAGGGCTGAAAGAGACATTGGCAAATATTGAGGGCATGAAGAAATGTTGACAAAGATCATAGGGCAGAAGGATGACTTCAGGAAAGTTTTGGGGACATGCTGAGACAGATCAGCAAAGGAGTCTAGGGGGTGCTGTTGGAAACTGAGGGACATAAGGGATGGTTGGCATAGATTGTGGAGCATAAGGCTTGGGATCTGGAGTTTTCTGCAAAGTAATAGTTGAGTTGCTGAAGTTTCCTCAGAAGTCATGCTGTTCCTGTTTGGCAGCTATAAAGGCTCTCATTCATGTCAATCCACCAGCTTCTGGGTTAATAATATGACCACACTTTTCCTGAGTGCTGGGAAAATTGACTTGCCAGTATTAAATGCATGCCAGCCTCTCAATTGAATTATGAAGTCTGATATAAATATTATGTGGTACAGTCCCATACACTAATACCAGCCGAATTAAAAGAAAAATCACCTCCAAGGCATTAACTTGCAAAACAGTGTTAGACAGAAAAAATATTGATTTATGTGTTCCCATTATGATTTGTGCTGCAGACGCTGATGATTTTATGTTTTCCACATTTTCTTTTGTCAAGGCATATTTAATTGTGCTATTTTGCTTTTTTTTACTATTGCTTACGTAAGGAGTTTTCTTTATTTTATTGAACTAATGATTACAACCAGTATTTCATTTTTAGACAAATTTGCAAACACTTACTTCCTTAAATATTACATTATTCCAGAAGCAAGTATTGATGCAAACAATGCTGTGGCTACAGATTAGCATTTCTCCTTTAGCAGTTCTGGGCATATTTGCAGAAGTGATGATTTTTCATACAGCGTGTTGTTTTGCTGTGTGCTTGATCGACCTTTTAACCATTACTCTTCTCTTTCAAGAGCAAAGCCACAATGACATATGATAATAGAGTTGTGCACAGTAATCTATGCATCTTGTGTTTGTTTGAAAGGAGGAATATATTCAGCGGCTTATTGCCAGATGTAAGAGTCAGTTATATTAATAGTGAGATCTCAACCAAGCTTGCCAGTGTGTGTTACAATGGTACGGAGGTTGTACATCATTATTGGAAGTAACAACAGAGAGCTGCTGTACTGAAATGAGTGCTGTGCTTGGCTTCCATTCTCCCACATAACCATCTGTGTTAATGATTTCAATTTCCAATGTCATCACAACAGCATGTGCAAGTGAAAGCCAGTTTGAAGATACTGAACTGTTAGATTCAGAGGCAACTGCTAACAATAGCAGATTGAAAGCAATGTCCAAATTGCTTCCTGTAGCACAGGATTTTCCCACTAGAAATGATTAATGATATGGTTATGGTAGCACGTTTGAGAAACATGCACTCATTTTAGAAACTGCCTTGCACACAGTACAGCTACACTTCCATCCTGGGCAGTTTCACTTTGTGAAGATTACAACCATCCAATGGCAAACTGTGCACTCTTCCTCCTTCACCAAATGTTGAATCCTGGCTTAAATTTATCAGGCAGAATTCATCTTAGTGCAGCTTCTAAGTTTTCGCCCAGCAGTGTTGTGGGGAGATACAGCAAACGGATACCTGCAAGTGTCAACGCAGAGAGGACACACTGAATCAACCCTTAATCTTCATCCAGAACATGACAGCGCCCTGCTGGTCCCTTTCCCATGATGTTGCAAGTTTGAGATTTTTGTTTTTGGCTGGATACGTTCCCTGCTACTGGCTGAGTATGGTTAATCTGATTGGGCAAGCTAATCACAATCTTTCTCTGTAACAGAAAGGGGTGAGGGAGAATTACATGGATGGGTTTGGGAGTGGCTGCATGTTCAAAGGACTGATTTGATAGCTCTTCACGTGGCCAGCACTGCCTTCCCACTTTAGCTTCAGTCCATGCGGCTGACCAGGAGAAATCCCCTTGGGAGAGGCTCATTAAAATTATAGAAAAAATAAACCAAGTGCCAGCCATTTCAATACAGCCATCTCAATTAAAATCCTGAATATACAGGTTTTGTCTGTTACCTGGGATTTACCAAGGAAACAACTTGAGAGAACAATCTACATTGATTGGGCTGGGCAAATAGCAGACAGAACAAAACCTTTTAAGTGGTCAAATCTCATACCCTGTTCCTTGCCTCAGTGAATAAACAATTCGTAATAGAACTTGCCAGGGTGGCATAGTGGCTCAATGATCAACGCTTACAGCGCCAGGGCATGGGTTTGCTTCTGTCCTCAGATGACAGTGTGGAGTTTGCATGTTCGTAGAATTATAGAACCTCTACAGTGTGGAAACAGACCATTTGGCTCAAAAGGTCCACACCGACCTCCTGAAGAATAATCTACACAGACCCATTCCCCTACCCTATTACTCTACATTTCCCCTAACTGAGGCACCTAACCTACACATCCCTGAACATGATGGGCAATTTAACATGGCTAATCCACCCCAACCCACACATCTTTGGACTGTGGGAAGAAACTGGAGCACCCAGAGGAAACCCATACAGACACGAGGCTGAAATCAAACCCAGGTCGCTGGCACTGTGAGGCAGTAGTGCTAGCCACTGAGCCACCGTGTTCTCCCTGCGTTTTCAGGGGTTTCTCCAGTTTCCTCCTACAGACCACAGATGTGCAGATAAGGTGGATTGGCCATAGTGTTCAGGGATGTGCAGGCTAGGTGGGTTAGCCATGGAAAATGCAGGGTTATAGACATAAAGTAAGAGAGGCATGTCTTATTGAGATGCTCTTAAGAGGGTTAGCGTGGTCTTGATGAGCCAGATGGCCTGCTTCCACACTGTAGGGATTCTATAACTTATTCTAAGGGTGTGCTCCCATTACCAGGGAGATGACTTCCAATACTTTGGAGATTATTTCTACTTCACTGAAGTTTTGAGAGTGTGATCCATATTTCCTGCCTGTCAAATATCAGGGCAACATGGTGCTACTTATGCAATTTTAACTTGGATCTCAGGTGAAGGTGGGCAGCAACTCTAGCCCCAGAGCTGGGTATTCCGTCATAGTCATTTGTAAGCTCTTTGAGGAGACCTGCGGCCAGTTGCTGCTCACAATGTCTCTTTGGGAAAGAGGCAGAGAGGAAGGAGGGCCAATGTGTGGAGGACGAGGAGAGAATTCAGATAGTCAGGAACCTGACAGTGGTCCACATAGCTGCCTGGAATGCCTCAAATGGCCTATTCTAGGCCTTTTCAGGTAGACTGAAACAGTGAACCATTTACCTGCCAATTCTGAGCCCACTATTGCTACCAGCCCCACCCAGCTCCCAAAAAATGAACAGAATCTCTTTGTCACAGATAGCAATTACTCACCTTTAACTCCTGCCCATTTATTACGCACAAATGCGAAGACTGGGAACTAGTCAAAATGATTGGTATTGAAAAATGATGCAAAACAAATAATTTTAATCTTACAGAAAAATCAAGCAGAAATTAAATAATCTAGCACTGTGTTAAATGTCCACTTGCATATATTTAGAACATGGAACATAGAACAATACAGTGCAGAACAGGCCCTTCGGCCCTTGATGTTGCGCCGACCTGTGAACTACTCTCAGCTCGTCCCCTTATGCTATCCGAAAATCATCCATGTGCTTATCTAAGGATTGTTTAAATCTCCCTAATGTGGCTGAGTTGACTACCCTAGCAGGTAGGGCATTCCACACCCTTGCCACTCTCTACTGAAAGATCTTGCCTTTGAGCAACTTCAAATCTTTACTCTTCTTTTTCCTCCATCTCCAGCACAGTGCAAACTGTGGCAGGCTCGAGGTTCCATGTGCAATTATTCTACATACCATTGCATTTGATAAGCTGGAGTGTGAGTGGTAACTTGTCAGGGGGGGGATGTGAGATGACTGGGTGGGAGTGAATATACAACTGTAGATGAAGTTGGTTAGAGGAGTGGTTTGTATTAGTTGTCTAAGGCTTTTCTGCCAAAGTTGAATGGGAGTCTGTTCAGTTATCAGACCCCCTCAAATATATGTGAATATGATTTTATATAAGTAGGAAATGCCTTGGATTTGTTTGTTGGATAGAGTCAAACTCCAATGTTTGTTTGTTTCTTCATATGTTACTATACAGAACCGAACTGCTTCTGTCAGGAGTCCTGAAGAAGGGCTTATGCCCAAAACGTCGATTCTCCTTCTCCTTTGATGCTGCCTGACCTGCAGCGCTTTTCCAGCAACACAGTTTTAAGCTCTGATCTCCAGCATCTGCAGTCCTCACTTTCTCCGAACTGCTTCAGTGCCTACGTATGTGTACAGGTCGTTCTGTTGTAACGCGTGTTTCGTCAATGCAAATTCACTGTAGTGCGATTGAAGAATTGGAGATGCTGTTTCTAAAGTGCAAAGTTTTAAAACATATGTTAGCTGTAGTGCAATTACAGCACCAACACTGTAAGTGGTATTTCTAAAGCGCGATGGTTCTATATCTTGTGATTGCACAAGAATGCAACCATCGCATTACAGAAGAACTGACTGTATAAATAAATTATTATGAATAACGTATAGTTTTAAAATTAAAATGTTTGTCACAGATTGGAAAGTCAGACTGCGGGGAATGGGAGTTTGATGTATATCTGGACATATTTGAATGTTCCTCGCACCTAGTCTAAAATAATTCACTCGCGAAAGCTCTTCCATCACTGTATCCACATGTGTGGGATATTGTACTGCTGCTGCTAACTTTATCAACAACTTCTGGTTGTTTTCTTGATGGCAGCTTTATTCCTCACATCAGCAGGGAAGAGAAGCTCCCAGGGGATTTTGCAACTTGCTACATCAGCTCTCTAGGAAGATGGTGTGAGTCTACTCCTGCAACCCCCTGTTGTTTGGAAACACCCGGATAATTTTTCTTTTGCAGAAATAGCCTCAAATGGATAGTCCTTGTGCCTGCTCACACTAGGTCATTGGCAAACCTCGAAATCAGATGCAAAATACGACAGAGCAGTAAAAAGCCATGAGCAAGCATGCAGCTAGACCCCCCCCACTGCTAACATGTGGAGCATTTAAAATCTAGCCCAACAATATGTGCTTTGTGCTGTTTTTTCACGCAGTAATAAACAAGATTCTGTTATGGACCAGACCAAACCCCTTCAAAATATATCAAGAAAATAGCTTAGACCCTAATGTTTTCTTATTTTAAAGGTAAATGTGAGGTGTTGCATTTCAGATACAATTCGATTGGTCAAATTACTTAACATTAAGCAATACACTATTTATTCATACAGTATAGTTAAAATACAACGAAAGAAAAGAATTGGCTCTATTCGAAAGCTTAGCAGAATAATAGATTCAGTAACTGTTCCTAATTAATTGTTCCAATATAGCAACATGCCATAAATATACTTTCGCAAAAGGGAAATTCAGAAAATAGATTGTCTTACAAGCAACTCTAGTCGCCCAGGAGGAGAGACATAAAGAGAACTCTGAGAGTGTACACAGGGATAAATGTACTGAGGCAACAAACCCAGCAACAATTTTGACTGTAAGACTAAGAAAACTAAAAATCCTGGTTCTGTGAGAGGTGGGCCACACCCATTCTATTGTTCCAACTTTAAAATAAAACCACAAGGCCCACAAGCTGTTTACTTTACAAGTTTTCAGTAGACATCACAGCGTCTCTGTCTTAAATTCTTTCTTTTAAAAAGTTCCAGAACAAAACAGACCACTTAAAGCCATACTATTGTCACAAAGTAAAGAGGTAACACACTCTCAACAATTAAGGAACACTTACAGGCTCTGTTTTCCATATTACTGTTTCACTAAGAAAATTTCAAAATAAGGTTGAATCATCATGTAAATGTGAGTATTAAGACTGCTGGGCCAAAGAGGCTGTCTATTAGCCTTGTTCAAGTTGAAAATTAAAAATTGCATAGGCTATATCTGGGTTCCCAGTTAGCTGCATGGTGTAATACTTTCAGACACCACTGTTCTACCCACATCAAGACAACCACCAAAACTAGGATATGTTAGAAACATATTGAATATCATTTAGCACTAGTGGAGAGTACCTCCAGAATTACTTCTATGTCAGTTTTGTAACATTTACAATTACTTTTATTTTCCTTTGAAATTCAATCTCCCACTATCCTACTTATATAAAGTTTATAGAATCTTGACAGTGTGGAAGCAGGGAATTCGAGTTCATACTGACCTTCCGAAGAACGTCCCATCCCATCTCTGTAATCCTGCATTTCCCATGGCCAACCCACCTGACCTGTACATCCCTGGACACCATGGGACAATTTAGCATGGCCAATCCACCAAACCTGCATATCTTTGGACTATAGGAGGAAACCCATTCAGACATGGGAGAACATGCAAACTCTATACCGACAGTCACCTGAGGTCAAACCTGTGTCCCTGGCGCTGTGAGGCAGCAGCGCTAACCACTGGGCCATTCTTATTACATTATCATTCTGCTTTATACCACAACATTAAGCAACAATCACCTCAATCAGTGGCATTTAGAGTGGAAGCCAGGATCACTATTTAATTTGGACATTCTCATAAGCAAATAATCTGTAAATTCAAGAGTGGCAGCTTGAGAATATAGCAAAATAAAGAGTTTTAATTTAAGATTGGTGATAGCTGAACCCCATCCACTATACAATTCTTTTCGTTGTTTCTTCCAAAAATAATTTTTGCACAAGTATTGCATCTGTTATTACTGGCCATCTGAGAGTGGTGCAAGATAAAGTCTGTCCTCAGCAGTTTCTACATGATCTGTTTACATTGGGGAGTTCAAGCTACCAGTACTGTTTGGAGAAGGCAAAGGTGTTTAAATAAATAACAATAAATGGAAGCTCAACATTATTACTAAAAAAACCCTAAATTTTGCCGAGTAAAGAGAACTTTGCAGATTATTTAAAAATACTCTCAAAGAGATTGGGTCAGTAGAACTCTCAAGATATGGATTTATTTAAATACTTAAACATCTAAAAATGAAAAGATTTTAGGTTCCTTATGTCTGTGATAATTAAAGCTATGAGAAAGTAAGGACTACAGATGCTGGAGACCAGAGTTGAAAAATGTGGTGCTGGAAAAACACAGCAGGCCAAGCAGCATCCGAGGAGCAGGAGAATCGACGTTTCGGGCATAAGCCCTTCTTTAGGAATGGTCAGTTAAAGCTATGATGGTATATAAGATGTCAACCTTAAAAAAATGAGACAAAAAATGTTTTCTATGTCATGTAGAGGTTAAAGAAAACTTGAGGTTTGAAATTATTTAAATCCCCAGCCTTTTAAAAATAAAAAAACAATGCTGCCAGTGAGCGTTGAACAGAAAACAAACAGTTCTGATAATTGCATTAGCTGTTTGCTGACATTGCACCAAGGCACACCTTTAAGTTAACTTTAATACTTGGCTGGCTATCAATGAGCCATCCTTATGTCAAGGGATCCCACATTCACATCTGTTTGACAGCTCCAAGAGGTTGTTAAAGGATTAGCTGCTTCATCTCAATGTGACTCTTGAGCTCTGCCCCTGGTGAATACTGTGAAAGTTGTCATGGAGAGTTTAAGGACATGGTAGTTGTAAAGGCAAAAGCTGCTGTGTGGGTTAGTATGTTTTGCTTTAAGTTTTAATAGGGTCTCTAGGGGGGCATTGGAAAAAGTGAGCCTGAGTTGGTACTGGGAAGGTATGAAGTTCCATTAATAGTGCATGTGGTCTATGGGTTTGTGTACATTGTATCAGAGGACATCAGAGTGCCAGAGGAACCAGTGTAAAGGGTTGACAGGAATTGACATGGATGGAACATGGTGAGTGGATTTTAACATGTGAGGGCTTAACAAGACAGCTGCAATGAAGTGCCAGAGAAAGCGGTGACCTCTAAAACAACCCACCTCAGCACTCAGCAATCCCTCTGCCAGGGAGGTGCTGGGCATAAATCTGTGACCCCACCCCCAACAGCATAAATGGTGCTATCCAGGAAAGTTCCTTCTGGGTAGGTATGGACAGCTAGGAGATTTTCCAATTTGAGCTAACCTGTATCAGGAGTGAAAATCTGGGCCATTACATTTAAAAAAATAATTTGCAGATTAATGACTGTTCCTGCTCTCAGTGTTACTGTTCTGTTTAATACTGCTCAGTGGTACTATAAATATCTAAGACATCATTGAATCAATGGTTTGACAGTTGCCCCATAGGACATGATAGAGTTACCACCTTCTTATCAGTTTTTCAGGGAGTCCAGTGCAACTGATGGAATAGTACTGAAGAAAAATGTTCAGCAATAATCATAAACAGAGCTCAGGCAAAATGAATAGCTGCTCAGAAAATTGCAGTGGGGTATGCCCTTTTTTTTGTTGCCAGATTTTTGCCTCAATTTTGATCTTTCACATATATTTCAGGCTAAATGCTTGCTTATGCACCAAAAATGGGCACCAAATCCTCATTGAATGGAGTCCAAAGTTCACTTCTAACTTGGTCTCCTCACCATTGTTATCAAACTTGTGTATTCTGAGAGAAGAGAAGGGGTACAATTAGAATGGGTGGTCAAGAACAGGCAGACATTGGCAACAATTGGCCAGGCGGTGTGGTTGGGGTTGTGTTCAGAGCTGAGGAGGAGAGAGGGTGAGTTGTATCTTGGAGCACCTCACGATTTTACCCATGGGATGGAAGATGCACTGCTCCACATCATCCCTTCAGTGGTGGTCTTCAGTGATGGGTCTAAGTCACATCTGCTTGGCTGCAGTTGATCTGGACTTACTGAATATCTCATCACAAACCAATACTACGGAGTTTGAACTGAAGCAAGCATTTGGATCAGCAAATGAGAGGTTTAATTCCTGTTTTGGGAACATGGCCTTTCTTTGACTATATGTCCTAACTGGGTAGACATTGTATTTCTGGTCCAATATGTGTCTTTTCTTCTGTTACCATCAAATTCTTACCCCTTCTGTTCATTTTCCAGTCAATAGCACTTCCTCTTTGATCCACGTTTGTCAACAGCATGCCGTTGACAGATATGATAATACAAGGCAAAGAAACAACTACTGGCTTTAACTTGTCTTTAAAAGCTCAGCAGGTCTGAACTGTTCTGATGAAGGGTCACTCAGTCCAAAACATTAACTCTGCTTTCTCTCCACAGATGCTGCCAGACCTGCTGAGCTTTTCCAGCAATATGTGTTCTGATTTCTGATTTAAAGCATCCACAGTTCTTTCATTCTTTTTATTTAACTTGTCTTTGTTAAGGGAAGATTTCAGTTAGCTGGTTATGTAACTTACGGCACTAGTAATGCTGAGCTTGACCATACCAATAAGCTATTGCTGAAGATTTTGCACACTGTGAAATACAAGTAAAGAATGAATGAGCACTAATCATTCCAGTGCTTTGATGAACAAAGAAGGGAGCCAAAATGTCCCATGGTGTATTTCAATACTGTCACAGTCTACCTATCCAATTGATAGTCTGAACTAGCGAGGCTCTGTGTTGTTGAATTCCTTTGGATATGTTGAGAAGATGCTATGTCTCAGCAGTTGTGGTATAGGTCACTCTATCACTGACATGCAGATCATGTGCACAAAGATGTGATTAAAAGGTAGAAATACTAGGCATAGTTACTGAATATCTCCAGTTGTTTGATCAAAGGCACATTTCGTTTTGTATTTTTTAATGGAGATTGTATTACTGTTTACACTTTGTAAACTTCAGTGGAAAATTGAGTGGTGTTACTGCAAAACTATTGTTGGTGGCAGTGCAATGATACATGGGAAATAATTACAAATGCAGCAAGTAACACAGCACATAAAATAAATATGTACATAGGGCAATAGGAGCAAGACATACTGATATGTCAATGGGCTGAATTGTCTAAGAGTGCCAATCACTCTGCTCCTTTTTGCTTACCCTGGAACCTTGCCCCTCACATCACCCACCTGCTATCATACTCTCTCATTGGCTTATCTTATGCAATTGCCTTCCATCATTGTCAAAGAGACTTTGTACCTTTGACCTTAGAATGTAATAGATACTGCTATGAAAAAAGGAATATGGTCTGGTTGCCAATGCTCATCCTGTGCTGGCTAGAAAGGTCCTTAACCAGATATGGCTTCCACATTTCTGAAGAGAAGCAAATTGCATGATTGCACCAGAACTGTAAGGTTTCACAGCAAGGTAATTAAGAAGGGGTGGAGTAGCAATCTGATTGGGATTACCACAGATTGGAAGATTCAGTCCCTAAACTTTCTCGGATCTGACCCAAAGTTACTCCCAGCTTCCAACAGTCTTATTTCTCCCTATTTCTCTGAACCTGAACATCTAGTCTCTGTTGAAAATTATTTTCATAATTCTTTTAAGAATCATCAACCCAGCATCGCGGCTTAGTCAAGCCATTCGTTCGCCCAGTCACACCCGGGTAAATCCTTCAGTGCCCTAAACCTCCATTGGTCAAAACCTTCAACAAAAGAATGAGTTCCCACCAGCATCCTGCCAACATCAAACAGCCTTTCCCACTGCTGGACTCAAAACACATTCTGGATTAGTGGTGCTGGAAGAGCACAGCAGTTCAGGCAGCGTCCAAGGAGCTTCGAAATCGACGTTTCGGGCAAAAGCCCTTCATCAGGAATAGAAAACACATTTTGTTTTGGTTCAGTTGCCATCCATTATGTCTCTCACTTGTGCTCCAAACTTTAACCAGACTGGTGTGCTCTTGAAAGACTTTTTTACAGTTATGCTCAATATCTTTTCACGTTCTCATTTTCTAGAGTCCTTTCTGCTGCTTTGATTATCCATTGAATGTGTTTCTGAATATTCTTATTAACATCTGTGATAGCAGCCTCCAAATTATTTCTAAGAGACCTTTTAGGAATGTGAAATAGTCAATGCTTTGTCACTGTTAATGCACAAAATCAATGTTACAACTATTACAATTGTTACCTCCAAGAGTGATTTTACCACAAGTTATTATATCTCTATTGTGAAATATTTGAAGGAATTTAAAATAACATTTTGGAAATAATTTGGAGAAAGTAGGTATAAAACGGTTCTCCATAATTACAGCACCGTTGGGCATAATGATAACTGACAGCAACATATTCCATCTTCTTGGTGAAAAAAATTAGGAGATGGATTTTAAAAATGGATTAACAGAAAAAAGGACATTTTTCAATAGAAGAGTCTGCATTTAAAACTATAAGCTATATATTCACATTATTTTTCAGCAGTTTATTTTTTACGTGTAGCAACTTGTCTAAATATTTTGGAACTGTTTAAAACATTGATAATACAAACTTACATCTTTTTGAATGTTGGCATTATGTTGAAATGCTTTATAGTCACAAATCTGTAGTTACAGTTGGTAAGGTCTTGCAGCCAGAAATAAACATACAAGTAATTGACTAACTTTTATTATACCTTAAAGTAAATACTTAACTATCCAAAATGCACCCCAGCTCCTCACCCCACACCAGCCCACACACACGGTGATGTTAAAAGAGAACCATAGCAAGGTATAACGTTCAGAAAATAGCCAGTTCAGAGGATGGTCTGTTATGAATGCCTGGAAACCTTGAAATATCTAAGGAATGTTGTGGTCTACTTTTATTGAGAATTTTTCAGTTACAAAGAAAAACAAATCCGTAACCTCTTAAATTTTTACTGACTTAGAATGATAATTCTCTGCGTATATTCAAATATATTTTTCAATTGTTGTAATCACTGTCATCGTTTAATTGAATATTTTTCTTGTTTTGCAGGTTTGTATAACAGGAAGCCTGAATTATAACAGGGAAATTCCATATTGCATATTTATTTAAAGGAAACTGCCTGTTTCTGCAGCCCATGTTTATTTTTGTTTCTAGATAAGTTCAAAACTGGAAAAATGGTGTGGTATCGAGTGCAAAATATTATAGGAAGTACATTTCTAAGTGAAATTAGTGGGATACTCAGTTAAAGGGACAAGCTATATTGTAGTAACTGCATGATTTTTGATGTTGAAGTGTCATTAGCCATTGGAGAATTATCCTGTGTTTGTAACATCAAGGAACTCAATGCTAAATTCCAGGATTTATAGCTGATATGACTTTGCTGAAGATTACTTATAAAACCTGACGTCGCGTAGGTTAAAATATTGAGGCAGGAATCATCAGAAATGTTACATCTAAAGGTTACTTGCAGTCACTATTGTACCGAGTTAATCAAAAGCTTGTGTTGTTTTTCAAATAGCTTGAGGTCTTTAAAAGGAATGACTTACCAGATTATACAAAAAAAAACAATGCAATCATTATTCTCTTGCCTTGGAAAATTGCACAGGCATTCAAAGGGAAATAACATGCGAACAAAAACTCTGCTGTTTCTAAATCTGAAGAGAATCTGCCTGGCCAGACCCTATAGTACTTTCCCATTCAAGACAGTGACAGTAAGCAGTTGTTTGCAGAGCTCTTGGTATGTTCATTTGGTTCAGGAGGTGGGTGCGAGGTGGCAACTTTGTAAACCCAGGCAGTGTGCCAGGTTTCTGACATGGTCCAGATCGAAGCCATAGCATTGTACATAGGCTGCTCGCCCACCCAATGTGGTTGAAAGGGCACTATCCTAACACTGACTGGATCTTTAATTGGATATGCGGGGTACCTGTCACTGAAACTGTGGCACCCTCCTACAGCAGGACAGGTCGAGATCAGAGATGGAGATCCCAATCAATTGGAAACTGATACTTTGAAAATTCAGAATCATAGAAGGTTTCCTTTGGGCTGGCACTGACATTCTTTTGGCTAGATCTGAATTGCTTCAAGCATTTGGAGGGTTTATACCATGGGGCCGAGTGTGCTTTGTCACACCAAACCCTCGGGTGTCTACATTGAAATATAGAAGATAGGAGCAGGAGTAGACAATTTTCTTCTCAATCCTGCTTTCTTGATTTGCTTTGATTTAATGTAGTCACATGTACCTGAATACAGTGAAAAGTTTTGTTTTGCAAGCAGTACGGGCAGGTCATAACATACAAGGACATACAGATCATAGGGTGCTTAGACAGAGCGACAAACACAGGGCTATGGCTGCACAGGAAGTGCACAAAAGCAAGATCGACATTAGATTTGAAGTTAGAGAGGTCCATTCAGCAGTCTGATAATAGCAGGGAAGAAGCCTGGTGTGTGTGTGTTCAAGCTTCTGTATCTTCTGCCTGATGGGAGAGGTTGGAAGAGAGTATTACTGAGGAGGGAAAGGTCCACCATTCAACATGATCATGGTTACTTATCAGGCTGAATACCCTAATCCCACTCTCTCCCCTTATCCTTTGATCCCATTAGCCACCAGAGCTATATTTAGCCCTTTCTTGAAACCATGATGTTTTGGCCTCAGCCACCTATTGTGGGACTGAATTCCATTGGCTCACAATTCTCTGGATGAAGAAATTTCTTCTCGTCTCAGTCCTTGTCCTTAAATTGTGACCCCTGGTTCTGGACTCTCCTACCATTGGGAACATCCTGCCAGCATCTAACCTGTCCTACCCTTGCCTAGCCCAGTCTTTCATGTTTGATTCTGCCTCATTCACCACTCAGTGGACATCCACTGAAAGACTGGCACCATCTTGTCCATGCTGGTTTTGAACAATTGGTGTGCACCCAGGCAAGTGTTGACAATTTACCACTGCCCTTCCTTGACATTGTCATGACACAGCAGCTACAAAGCCACTCACTACCCGTGGCACATATTTGACAGAGCTGATGCTCCCTCACAAATACAACCCATTTGTTCACACTCATCGCTGTTTAACCACTAGGCCACAGACTTTATCCATATGTGGCTGGGTCTATCTGAACTCCATCTAAGTCAGCACCACCTGCCCTCAATGCCCATTGCACACCTGCAGTTTCTCATTGTCCAGTGGGGCGATATCTCACACAGGCAAGCAATTGGACACATATAAATGTGAACTTTGATTTACAGGAAGCAGAAAGGAACGCAAATAAAATGTACAGAGGCAGAATTTCACCCCAATAAGACTTAAGGGCAGAAATTAGACCATTTGGCCCATTGAGTCTGCTCTGCCATTTAATCATGGCTGATGGGTTTTTCAACTCTATTTTCCTGCTTTCTCTCTGTAACCTTTGATCTCCTTGGCAATCAAGAACTTATCTCATCTCTGTTTCAAATATACTCAATGACCTGGCCTCCACAGCCTTCTGTGGCAATGAATTCCACAGTTTCACCACTCTCTGGCTGAAGAAGTTTCTCCTTATCTCCATTCTAAAAGGTCTTCCCTTTATTGTAAGGATGTGCCGTCAGTCCGGAGTCTCTCTTGCCAATGGAAACATCTTCGCAATATCCACTTTATCCAGACAGTTCAGTATTCTTAAGTTTCAATTGCATCCTTACTCATCCTTCTAAACTCCATTGAGTAATGGCAATCTGATTTTGGCATTGGGACCAAACAATATCTTCTTTCTGCTGCGCCCAGTCCTTGCCCTATTGGAAATGGTTATCAGTGAGGTTCACTCTGGCATTTTATTTTTCATTCATTCACAGGATATGGGCATCACTGCCTAGGCCAGAGGGCAGCTAGGAGTCAACCACATTGCTGTGGGTTTGAAGTCACATGTAACCAGGTAAGGATGGCAGCTTCCTTCCCTAAAGGACATTAGAGAATCAGATGGATTTGTTTTCCACAACAACTGACGATGGGTTCATGGTCAACGTTTTGCTCTTAATTCCAGACTGTTATTGAATTCAAATGCCACCATTTCCCAAAGCGGGATTTGAAGCTGGCCTGCAGAACATTAACAGGGTCTCTGGATTAATAATCTAGTGTCAATACTACAAAGTCATCTTCTCCCTCACTTGGTGCCTGATGCTGTTGAGTTCTATCATAGATAACAGCTTTTTCCTCTCCAATGGTCTTGCCCTTAGTGCCATGTGTGTACAGTCAATGGTACCTGCACCTGGGGGTACCAGCCTTGATCCCTGAATCCTACGGCCTGGGCAGCAGCACTGGCCTCATCGTTGGAGAAACAAAATGAACCAGGGTATGATCTTGCCCAAGTTGCCTTGGTCTCCGTCCTGATGTATACATGGGAGCATGACTGAGAGATCCCACACTGGTCACTCCCTGGAAGGAGCCAGGTGGACAGAAGTTGAGTGGCTGCAAAGGTTGATGGTGGGAGTGGATGGCCACAATGCTGCAGCTATCAGGTCCCACTCCAGCATCCATCACTGTCCCAGGACACTTACAGCCTGCGGTGGCATTGGAGATGAGCCAGAAACAGGTGGGTTTAGAAGGTGACTAAGAATCTTTTGTCAATCTCTGCAGTGCACCTTGTACTGTCTACTGAAGTTCCAATCAACTGGGCTGCTTTGTCATGGATGGTGTCGAGCTTCTTGAGTGTTGTTAGAGAATCACTCATCCAGGCAACTAGGGTGTAGTCTATCATACTCTTGACACGTGCCTTGAAGATGGTTGACCATCTTTGGGGAGTCAGATGGTGAGTTACTCGCCACGGTATTCTTAGCATCTGACCTGGTCTTGTAGACACTGTGTTTATTTACAAGGCTAGTCCAGTTCAGTTTCTGGCAATGGTAAACCTCAGGATGTTGATAGCAAGGGATTCAGTGATGGTGACACCAGTGAATGTCAAGGATAGTAGTTAGATTGTCTCTTGTTAGAGATGATCATCGCTTGGCATTTGTGTGGCATGACACAGTTTGCCATAGCCTACTGTGAACACTGCTTAGACATAACTGACCAGATTCCTATGTTTGCACAGCTCCCCTCCCCCCGGCTGCTGGAACTGACAATAGGGGTGATGGGACAGTTCCTAGACAGCAGTCAGACCAATCTTCTGATGGTGAGCGTTCTGAACAGATAATTGACAATGGCAAAGCCCCTGTGCAGACTGCCTGTGACTGGTGGCACCGCCTCCCCCTGACTAACCGTGGCTGGACTGAGGACTGGTTCAGAGATGGCTATTTGGCTGAATACACATGCAGTGTGTTTACTGCTTGGCCAGCTGATACATTCCATGGGTGATGGAATAACACCTTGGTGTGCCATCCACCAAGGTATCCTCCTCCCCCCAGCCATCCCCACCCCTTGGACATATCCCTGCTAGCAAGCGTGACAAGCAATCAGTCTGTGTGTCTGCAGCGCACATAGCCTTTGGCTCTGGCAAGTTTGGTAAGAGAGCAAGCTGAATATTAATGAGACACATTGTGCTGTTAGTAAAGCATTTAATGAGCAATAATCCTCTTTAATTGACAACTTACCATGACCCAGCAAGAAATCCACCATGCAGTGATTTTATCAAGCATACAAGATGGGAGGCAGTGGTGTTGTGGTATTATCACTGCAATGTTGACCCAGGTTCAAATCCCAGCATGGCAGACAGTAGACTTTGAATTCAATCAAACAAAATCTGGAATTAAGAATCTAATGATGACCACAAATCCATTGCTGATTGTTGGAAAAACCTGTCTGGCTTGCTTATGTCCTTTAGGGAAGGAAACTTACCTGGTCTGGCCTACATGTGACTCCAGACCCACAGCAATGTGGTTAAATCTTAACAACCCTCTGGGCAATCAATGCTTCTTAGCCAATGATACCCTCATCCTGTGAATGAATAAAGAAAAAGAATGGAGGAAGGTGGTTCTTATGGTGCAGTGGTAATATTCCTACCTCTGGGCCAGGTCGCCTGGGTTCAAGTCCCACCTGTTTCAGTGACTATATAATAACTTCTATGAACAGATTGATTTTAAATTCCTGCAAGATGGAGTGAGTTGCTCCTAACAACAGACTTAGCCAGGTCTTGATTCTGCTACACATCTCACTGTAGCATATGTTAGTCAGATCCCTTAAAGATTCTTCCCTTGCTGTCTGAAGACCAACCTTGCTTTATATTAGCAGGCAACAAGAAAAATGAAGGTGTCCTCGTGCCTCTTTCCCTACTTCCGCATCTCCCACCAACCTGTTAATGCTGAACAACCATCTTTTAACCATCTCAATCCCAGAGCATGGCCACAGTCCTTCCTCAGTCAAAGTTTCCAGAGGCAGCTGCTTAATAGGTCATTTCCTTTAAAATTGCTCTCTGGGCTTAATGCCAATATTTACAAAGTTCCCATACCTATATTTAGGATGGGAATGGGTAATACCCATACAGAGTTGAACTTTAAATTGCTAAATTCTCCAGGCCTCAAATTTCTTCTGGCCAGAAAATAAGAGAGCAATGCTTCCTCATGAAGTAATGAACAGTTTGATGCTTTTGCAACCTTAATCTTTTAAAAAATATGGCTAGTATACAGTAAACATTGAAACTGTTGTGCTAATTCGGTTACAACAGAGAACTAGTTTTTGCAAATGGTTGAAAAACAACTAAGAAAATCCAAGGTCTTGAAATTGCAAGAAAAGTTTGTAATGGAATTATCAGGAACATTTCTGGTGAAAGATGATAGCTCCAAAAATATGCAGAAAAGATGCCAAGCTTGGACAAAATGAACATTGACTGAAAATCTCAGGGCCTTGACATAAATTTGGAAGGTGTAACATGACTTTGAAGCGAAACATTAAAGTTAACACCTGGATCTGTGTAGTAACAGCCCAAGGCATATGGAGACTTGAAGAAAAGCAGTCGAGTAGTTATCAAACACAAAAGCTGTTCTATTGACATTGAACTAGTCTCCAACATGTCCAGGGAATGCTGTATACCCGCAATATGAAACGGTCAATGAAATCCCAGTTGCTGTAAAGAGCACTGCGCTCCGGGGACTGATTATACAAACCCAAATGTAAATAATCACATTAATTGCACCTTAATGAGATGTGTAAGGCTGATTGAACAGCTGCTTGCAAACCTGAGAATGTCTGAAATAAGTTGAGCAGTTAAATCAGTAAATGCAGGGGATTAACTAATTAAAGTAATCACACATAAGGAGCTGTGATGAGCTCGACTTTGTCCAAAGTAACTCGAGTCCTTAAATTCTTGAGTTTTAGCTCTGAAGGCTGATAGCTTTAACATAAAACTACCATAATGAGGGGACTCCTGTGGTACGTCCCTACCTTGAGACCAGCTGTTCCAGGATCATGTCTCAGTTGCCATTAGAGGTGTCGAATCATATCTCAGAATGGGTTAATTAGAAGTATCTAAAGCTGACTCAGGATACAACATGTCGGACTCGCTCATATAGATCTTCAATCCGAACTCCCTTCCACAGTAAACTAGAATTTTCTGACATTATGTCACTCATAATTAAAATAATCTATGAGAATTCTTTGTCATATACTGTCATATACTTTGTCCATGCTTAGATTAGTTTTACTTGCCCTACAATAATCCTTCACAAATAATGTTCAGAAAGTATGTTGCTAGGAAAAACAAAGAGTGCTGAAGAAGCTCAGCATGTCTGAGTTGCCAGATCTCCAGCATTTTCTGTATTTTTTTATTTCTGCATCTGCAGTATTTTGCAGCTAATAATCTATGCAAAGTTTTGACTGGAATGAGTCATCTTCTTATCTCACCAGACATTAATAAATAGCAACAGAAACTAATACTTGTAACTCGGGGATGGTATTAGAGAATTTATGTTACAATTTTAATTTTTGCAAATACCATTTCTTTAAAATTCAGTTCTCTTTTGTGCATTTTTGACTTCCCTGTGAGATGACTGGCATCTAGATTATGGCTAATTCCACAAATGTTTTGAAATCTTTTTCTGTTCAGGTACCTTTTCTTTTTCCTATCCCTTTATGTACTTGTAAATCTGTAAGAATAAGTCTGACAAACCAGGCCTGTAATATTGCTAACAAGGTGGAATGCATTGTACATACAACACTCAAAGACTAGGGATTCTGATATTATTACCAGAGACAAATAAGGCCATGAATGGCTAATCCAGGGCGGCTAAAACACCACATATCCACATAACAATATTGACCATTGCCATCCATATCCTATTCACAAATTGGACCAATCTAACCAGCAATAACAGAACTTTCATTCATGTAGTTATGCTAACAAAATTAAACATCCCATAGTGCCTCATAGGAGTATATGAAACAACATATATTACGAAAACCTGTGAGGAGTTATGAGGAGTGATGGTCAGAAGTATAGTCAATGATTTTGAGGAGTCTTCAGTGATGAAGAGGAGGTAGAGAGGAGAATAGGACGGAACTCCAAAGCCTCGGGTCTTGACATTTGAAGATGGTAATCTGAGATTCTTACAGGTTGGAATTGGAGGAACGCATATAAGACCATAAGACATAGGAGTGGATGTAAGGCCATTCGGCCCATTGAGTCCACTCCATCATTCAATCATGGCTGATGGGCATTTCAACTCCACTTACTCACACTCTCCCTGTATCCCTTAATTCCTTGCGAGATCAAGAATTTATCCATCTCTGCCTTGAAGACATTTAACGTCCTGGCCTCCCCTGCGCTCCGTGGCAATGAATTCCACAGGCCCACCGCTCTCCAGCTGAAGAAATGTCTCCTCATTTCCATTCTAAGTTGACGCCCTCTATCCTGGAAGGTTATGGAGCTGGAGAAAATTAGAGATAGGGAAGGACAAATGGAGGGATGGGAGAATAGGATTGGAAATTTAAAATTAAGGTGTTGCCTAACTGTGAGCTAATGTAGATCATCGAGCACAAAGGTGAATCTGAGTTGGTGCGGGTTTAGAACTGGGTGCCAGAGTTTTGGATGACATTAACTTCAAGGAGAGTAAGATCTGGGAGGCTGGCAAGAATGCATTGCAATAGTCAATTCAAGAGATGACAAAGACAATTGAACTGAACTGAATTGAATTAAATTAGCTTTATTGTCACCTGTACTTACATGAGTGCAGTGAAAAGTTTACAAGTTGCCACTTATGGTGCCATCTTAGGTACAAGGTACAGAGGTCCAGGTTCTTCAGTACAGGTTCTTTGGAAAAAAAATTAGAAAAGTAAAGAAATAAAAGTGTCCAGCATTACAGATTGTAGGAATAAATTAGAAAAAGAGAGATAAAAATTCAGAACAACAGTTTTTTCAACTCAGTCCATGCCAGTACGTTGCCTCTAGTCTGCACTGGGTTTAGACTCTGGACTGCATTGGGCTTCACCTTAAAGCTCTTGAAGCTGAGAGAGCACTCTGAAATTACCTTGGGGCTGGATGTCCATGCTGAGGCCACACCAGGCTGAGAGATCACCACATCAAGCCGCGAGATCAGCACATGGGGCCAAAAGACCACAACCCCAGGCCGAGGGACCACCATACCAGACTGAAAGACCACCACACAAGGCAAAGAGACCACCAAATTGGGCTGAGTGATCACCACACCGGACCGAGACACCACCACACCAGGTCAAGAGACCACAACACTGTGCAGAGAGACCACCACACTGGGGCGAGGGGCCACTGCACCAGGCAAAGAGACCGCCAAACTGGGCTGAGCTGAAATTTCAGAAATATTAGGAATGCTCAAATAATACTTCTTGAAATGTTTTTACTTCTTCTGGAGAGGCTCAGGACTGTAAGGTAAAAATCTACTTCAAATGTTGAAGAATGTTCTATTCTGAGGTATTCTTGGATATTCCTAAATGTTCTTAGATATTCTTGAATAGTTTACATCACATCAAAATGGATTCTGTTCTGTTTGGAATTATATTTTCTGATAGCTTTCGACATGGCAGTATATATTATCCAATCAAAGCGTAATGCTCATTAATTTGTTAACAATTTGTGTTTTCTGTTACAAATGAAACATATCCTAACAATTTATAAGTGCAGAAATGCATTTTGTGAAGGTAAAATATCTGGACTTATAAAATATCTGGGGGTTTTATGGCACACTAAGGCTAATAAAAAATAAGCAAGTGATTTGAAGAACAGCAACACTCTCAGACAGCTTCTTCTCCCATGAGATGGTTCTGTAAAACTTGCAAACAGCATTTCCTCTCATATTTGTGTTTTTGCATGGATCGCCCAGGTCTGTGCATTGGCAGTGATTTCCGAAATCAGCGTTCAATTCTGATAAATGGCCATTGATGCATACAAACCCTGCGCGTGCGCAGCCATGCAGCTGAGAAGGAATGTTGCTTACAAACCCGAAACCTTAAGCATTTGTGGAATTGACTAACTTGAACTCACCGTTAGCAGTTATCAGGGGGACAAACTGTTTCAAAGTTAGCTCTAAAGGCAAGAAGAAAATTAGTTAGCTCCATCATTCCAGATGAGCTCTTTCTCCCATCCTGCTCTGTGAACTTGCCCTATCACTGAGGTGTGAGCTTGTTCCACCATGAGCTTGGTCAGCTATCTGACTGTAAATTCACTCCATCACCTAGTCGTGAACTGGGTCTGCCATTAGCTTGTTCTATTGACATCATGGTCAAAAGTGGCCAATCAGTCCTGGACTGTAACTTGAGTCCAGAGTTTCTGGTTCACAGGCTGGGATATCACCTCTGTGCCACACAATGTCCTCTGCATCAGGCAGACTCTTGATTTTGAATGGTGTCACGGTATGTTTGACGTAAGGTGAATGGTCAGCCTCAGCACTGGGTGTGATGTTCTTTCCTGGCCTGCACATCACTCAGATTGAAGACTGAAGCAATAATCTTGGCAGAATTGGATGAACTCTCTGTATTCTGAAGGAGCTTTCCACAGAATGAAGATCTTCAGTGAGCGTTTGCTCATGTCAATCAATTGTTAACTTAAACATCAAATAATATCCAGTTACTCTGCTATATGAATCTATTGTCCTATGCTGCTAACTAACTGTTTGCTTTCTTTCTATATCCTTGCATCTCTGAATTGACTGATAATAAACACAGATGGTGCAAATTCAAGAATTGTAGAAATATCATGTGTTTTGAGCAAACATTTGCTCCAGTGTTGCCCTTAAGAATGCACAATATTAAAGTGCATGCTGCTGTACTAAAGAGAAAGGCTGTCCTTCTTGTGGTGTGCTGTGATATCCAGTAACCTGTATTGCTATGTTGGAAGTACCAGTTAGATTTGGATTATTTTGCTATTTTATAAGTGATTGAAAATAAAGCAGATTATTTATATTAACAATATATACTTACTGACTATTATAGCATGAATCATATGAAAATATAAATTGCATACTAGACACATCTTTCACTCATGTTTACGCCTTTTCTTTTTATTATTGGTATCGATGTGAGTACTTGGCCACTTGATTGCTTTATTTTTTCACATGTCTATAGTTAGCAATGGTCCTACACTCCTGCTATTTTCTGATCATAACTGATAGTCATCGAAAGGACTTATGTGAGGAACTAGGTGGATTCCCAGAAATGTCCAGGGTTGTCTCTGCATTTAGTGATTTGTTCTTTTGTTAGTTTGGCTGTTTGTTAATGGTTTATTCCTTCCTGACTCTCTATTCTTTATAGGATGAAAAGCGACAGTTTCATGATTTTACAATGAAATAAAAGCACCTTGAGAAGTGGTTAGCTCTGCTTCCATTCCAGCCTCAGGAGACTGTGTGGAGTTTTCACATTCTCCCCATGTCTGTGTCAATTTCCTCCGGGTGCTGCGGTTTCCTCCCACAGTCCAAAGATGAGCAGGTTAGGTGAATTGGCCATGCTAAATTTGCCCATAGTGATCAGGGATATGTAGGTTAGGTGCATCAATCAGGGGTAAATATAGAGTAGGGGAATGGGTTTGGGTAGGTTACTCTTCGGAGATTTGGTGTGGACCTGTTGGGCCAATGGACCTGTTTCCACACTGTAGTGATTGTATGATCTATACACTCCTACTTTTTTCTGGACATAACTGTCAGTCATCGAAAGGACTTATGAGAGGAACCAGGTGGAATCCCAGAAATGTCAAGGGCTGTCTGTGCATTTAGTGATTTGTTCTTTTGTTAGTTTGGCTGTTCGTTAATGGTTTCTTCCTTCCTGACTCTCTATTCTATTATCGGATGAAAAGCGACAGTTTCATGATTTTACAATGAAATAAAAGCACCTTGAGCAAAATGAAATGCTTTGCACAATGACAACTTTTGAGTAAACCATTCATTCTGAATGACAGAATAAGTTGGTTGTCTGGCATGTTTTTATCAGTCAGTCTCTACATTTCTGTTGAAAAAAAATCAATGTATATTTGGACAGAACTAAATCTGTGGAAGGTACAATTCACTGAAATAAGTCTTCATTCAAACTCAATAAATAACTAATTTTATATAATGGACACAGATACTGGGGAGACTTTACAATTTGTTTGGTTACTTCTCATTACTTGCTTCCTAATATTTTTGTAATTTTAAGAAGGTGCTTTTAAAAAAAATTGATTTTCCTCTATTATCCTTGACCTTTTGCAAATAAAATTTAACGACACAAGAGTTGATTTTATACCAACCAATGACTGGGAAACTGAAAGTCAATCACGCAGTTTGATCTTCAACACACTAGTCACTGGCATTGGAGGGCTGGTTAACTCACTTTGTTGCAATGTGGTGTTTTTTGTCAATGATTACATCAATTCAGTCCTGTCCTGGCTGAGGCAGTTCTTGGCTGCTGTGTCTTCCATTTGTCATATTGTGATCTCATGGTGTCATGAAAACATGAATAGAGATGTGCAGAAGGTGATGACTAATAACTCTTGAACAATGGAGGGGATTATATAGAGAAGAGTCATTACCATAGAGTCGTAGAGATATATAGCACAGAAACAGACCCTTCGGTCCAACTTGTCCATGCCAACCAGATATCCTATATTAATCTAGTCCCACTTGTCAGCAAGTGGCCCATATCCTCGAAACCTTTCCTATTCATATACCACCAGATGCCTATTAAATGTTGTAATTGTACCAGTCTCCTCTATTTCCTCTGGCAATTCACTCCATTCATGCACCACTCCCTGCATGAAAACGTTGCCCCTTAGGTCCTTTTAAAATCTTTTCCCTCTCACCCAAAACCTATGCCCTTTAGTTCTGGACTCACCTACCCCACGGAAAAGACCTTGTCTATTTATTCTGTCCATGTCCCTCATGATATGATAAACCATTATAGATCATCCCTCAGCTTCAGGGAAAATAGGCCCAGCCTATTCAACCTCTCCCTCTCGCTCAAACTGTTCAACACTGGCAACATGTCTGTAAATCTTTTCTGAACCCTTTCAAGTTTCACAACATCCTTCCAACAGGAGGAAGACCAGAATTTCACACAATATTCAAAAAGTGGCCTAACGAATGTCCCGTACAGCTGCAACATGAGTTCCTATACTCCAGGCTCTGACCAATAAAGGAAAGCATACTAAACGCCTTCTTCACTATCCTATCTATCTGAGACTCCACTTTCAAGGAGCTATGAACCTGCACTCCGAGGTCTCTTTGTTCAGCAACACTCCCAAGGACCTTACCATTAAGCATACAAGTCCTGCCCTGGTTTTCTTTTCCAAAATGCAGCACCTCACATTTATCTAAATTAAGCTCTATCTGCCACTCCACGGTCCACTGGCCCATCTGGTGAAGATCCTGTTGTAATCTGAAGTAACCTTCTTCGCTGTCCACTACACCTCCAATTTAGGTGTCATCTGCAAACTTACTAACTATATCTCCTATGCTCACATTCAAATCATTTATGTAAGTGACAAAAAGTAGAGGACCCAGCACTGATCCTTGTGGCACAATTCTGGTCTCAGGCCTCCTGATTGAAAAGCAACCCTCCACCACCACTCTCTTCTACCTTTGAGCCAGTTCTGTATCTAGATGGCTAGTTCTCCCTCTATTCCATGCGATCTAACCAGTCTACCAAGAGGAACCCTGTCGAATGCCTAACTGAAGTCCATATATTCTCCCTTAAGAATCTTATCCTGTTACCTTCCTATGTTGTTAGTTCCAATGTGTATAATGGCTTCCTGCTGGTTCCTCTTCCCTTTGAGAACATTCTGCACTCTCTCTGAGACTTCCTTGATCCTGGCACCAGGAGGCAACACACCATTCTGGTCTTACGCAGCTGGCTGCAGAAAATTCTGTCTGTGCCCCTGACTAGTCCCCTAACACAATCAATCACTTGGAACCTGACTTACTTCTCATTACATTAGAGCCTGTCTTGATACCAGAAACTTGGCTGTTCATGCTACATTCTGCTGAGAGTCCATCACCCCTTACAATTTTTAAAACAGCACATTTCTTTGAGATGGGGATAGCCACGGGAGACTCCTGCACTACCTGCCTCCCTCTCCCACCGTTTCCAGAGGTAACCCATCTACCTGACTCTATCTGTGGCTTTTCTCCCTTCCTATAACTGCCATCCATCGTACTCCCTGTCTCCTGTAAATTCCTCATTGTCTCTAACTGCCGCTCCAATCGATGCATGCAATATGATAGGATTCACAACCAAAGACACTTCCTCAGACATAATCATCAGTAACATGGAAGTTCACCCTAATCTCCCCCATTCAACAGGAAGAACACATCATTCTAGTTAAGGCGATCTTTGCACTTTAACAATCTACAGACCCAGAGAATAGCATGGTCGTACTGCTCTAAAAAACACTATTCCAGCTTAACTTAGTACCTATGTTTTATATTTTTAAATTTTAAACAAGAGACAGATCGCAATAAAACATATGACCAAAAAGAACCCATTGTACTCATTATTAAAAAAAGGCAGCAAGGTTACACTTAAAAACTATGCACTTATCTGCTTCTGTGTTGTGAACCCTCCCATAAAGTTTCCTCCAAGGTCACCTACGAATTTCGCTGTTTATTAATTCTTCTTAGGCACACTCCAATGTCCAGAAATACTTGAACTCAAACAGCAAAGGCCATAGCTGTGCAGATTCATTGCTGTGTCAGACAGCAGTGTAGGGTTTCTTTCTTTTTCTCTCTCTCTCTTCCTCTCTCTCCCTCTTTCACTGACCACGTGGTCTCTGCCTTTGTCTCTCTTCCCCCTTTTTAAAGTGCCTTTGTTTTGATTTTTTTTCCTTGAAGTTTCAAAACAATGCTACAGTTTATAAAACAGTAATTGCTGATCCTGGAATTCGAGGAAATCAACTCCAAAAAAGGAGCAGCTCTTACAGCTGCAATCTTTTCTCATCCTCCATCTTGGATTACAGATTTAGCTGAATGCAGTTCTTGCACTTTTAGTAATATAAAATACATGCACATTGTACTTTAAAATATATAAATGTGTCCAAAATCTTGCACCTCCATATGGTTCTTGTGCAATATTTACTTTCTGTAATAATAATTGAGAGTATGGTGCTGTGAAAGTACAGCAGGTCAGGCAACATCCGAGGAGCAAGAGAATCGAGGTTTTGGGCGTAACACTGCTTGGGTGTTGCCTGACCTGCTGTGCTTTTCAAGCAGCACAATCTCGACTCTGATCTCCAGCATCTGTCGTCCACACTTTCTCCTCTCTGTAATAATAGCCATGAAGTGCTATACTTCCCAGTTGTACTTAATTGATTAGTTAAATTCAAAACAGCAGGAAATCAGAACTTGGGAGGATTTAATGTATGAATCAGCACTGAGGAAACTGGCTCAACAATTACAGGGGAGTCCTAATAACTTCTAAGGAAAATCAATCCCAGTAATAAGAGAATGGATTAGGAGAACCTGTCAAAGCCCCCAAATACATTTTGTGAAACAAGTCATATTTTTCTCAATAACTGACATTTTTAATGTTCTAAGTAATAGCTTAAAAAAGCAAAAATGTTGATAATCATGAGTTAAATTATCTTATGTTTCTTGTATGTGAATTTTATCTTGTTAGCTTAAAGTCTCAGCCTTTCTCAGAAAACCTGTTCTTGGAGTTGATACCTTCTCATGTGAACAACTTCAAGGATTTAACATAATATATTAGGAAGAAGGATAAAGTTGTTAATTACAGACCCGTCAGTTTGACTTTGTTGACAGGCAAGCTTTTAAAAAGAATACTTCCGCAGAAAAGTAACAGCTTTTTGGACAAGGTTTGAATCTCATCTGTCCTAGAGATGGTTCATACCGTGTCTGAATAGATTGATTGAAAATAATTATTTCTAGATTAACAAACAAGAGGCAGCAAGGATCGGTTCAGGCAAGTCATATTTGGCCAACTTGATTGACTTATTCAGTGAGTTAAAAGAGAGAGGATGATTGAGGACAGCCCAGTGGATTGTTTTGTGTATCTGTCGTGTATTTATAATTTCACAAGGCATTAAATAAGGTACACATAAGGTGCATATATAAGGCTCACTAGCAAAATTTAAAAATAAAAGTGGCAATAACAATGTTAATGTTGAATTGGCAAAGAGAAAGAAAAAAGAGTTGTGTTAAATTGCTGTTTTTCCGGACTGAAAGGAGAAATACAATGGAATTCTGTAAAGTTCAACATGGGGGTCACTGTTGATTTTGATGTATGTTAATACATTGGACTTGTGGGCACAGAGTGCAGTTTTGAACGTTTCATTTACAAGTAACATGAAACGTGGAAGAATATACAATTGAAGATAACAGTATTAAACTTAAAGAGAACACAGCCACACTGATGAAATGTTACACATTTGGAAGATAAAACTCAGGGTGAGTTGGCACACTGAGGCGAGACAATGCTCACTATATATTTTTAAAGATATGCAAGAGATAAACTTGGTGATGTTGCATAAATTTAAAAAGTGAAAAAGATTGGGATTAACAAAACAATTCATAAAGTATGTCATTTATGCCTATCCTGAGCTCTATAAATAGAGGCATGGGATAGCAGAGTCAGGGTGTTTCACTAAACGTACATAAAATATGTGTTCAACTTTAGCTCGAGTATAGCTAGACTACTGAATCTAATTTTTGGTACCACACTTTTCTTCTTTAATGCTAGTGGAGGGTTGTATTTTGAACAGGGTGGCCTGTGACCAGTGGTGATCAGTACTGGATCCACTTTTGTTTATCATTTACAAAAATGATTTGGATGAGAATTTAAGAGACTTGGTTAGTAAGTTTGCAGATGATACCAAAATTGGATGGACAGTGATATCTGAGAGTACAAAGAGATCATGATCAGTTGGGTCAATGGGCTGAGAATTGGCAGATGGAGTTTCATTTGGATAAGTATTACATTTTGGTAAATCAAACAAGGGCAGAATGTACACAATTAACAGTAGGACCCTGGGTAATGTTGAAGAACATAGAGACCTTGAAATTTAAGAATATAACTCTGAAATTTGCATCACAGGTAGACAGGTGTGAAGAAAGGGTTTTAGCATGCTTGCCTTCATTGCTCGGACCTTTCAGTATAGGCATCGTACAGGCCGTTGTTGAGTCACTTTTGGAGTACTGGTCTCCTGCATAGGAATGATTGCATTAAATTGGAGAGTGTTCAGAAAAGATTTACCAGGATGTTGTTGGGACTGGAGGGTTTGACTTATAAAGACAGGATGGATAGGCCAGGAGAAAGTGAGGTCTGCAGATGCTGGAGATTAGAGTCGAGAGTGTGTTGCTGGAAAAACACAGCAGGTCAGGCAGCATCCGAGGAACAGGAGAATCGATATTTCGGGCCGGAGCCCTTCACCAGGAATGGGACTTTTTTCTCTGGAGTGTAGGAGGTTCAGGGGTCACCTTATAGAGATTTATAAAATGAGGGGCATAGATACAGTAAATAAGGCATTTTCCCTAGGGTAGAGGAGTTCAAAACCAGAGGGAATATTTTTAAGATGAGAGGAGAAAATGTAAAAAAGACATAGCAGGCAATTTTTTTTGACACAGGGGATTGTTCATATGTAGAATGAACTGCCAGAGAATGTAGTCAATACAGATACAGTTGCAACATTTAAAAGATATTTGGATAAGTACATGAAGAAGAAGGTTTTGGAGGGATACGGGCCAAATGCAGGTAAGTGACAGTAGTTTAGTTTGAAAACATGGTTGACATGGACTATTTGGATGAAGGATTTGTTTCCCTGTTGTATGACTCTATGTCTCTATGACTCTACGTGGTCAATCCATTTAGCTGTAATTCCACATCCTTGGAACCATTCTAGTAAAACTGTTCTGAACCCTATAAATATTTGCATCATTTGTATGGTTTTACTAGTGTTATAAAGATATAGAAGTGCACTATACCTTCAAGAGAGTGAAACACTTAGCAAGCACACAGAGTGCTGGAGAATTTATAATGTAACATTTGGTCCATCAGCTAGCAGTACCTGGGTTGGTATGAGACAAAAACAAATTTGAATTCAGCCAATCAGTTTACATTATACCCCAAGATACTAAACTCCAATCAAGTTTGAATTTGGTAATTTGACAAGATTAAAACCAATGACATGATCTGATGCTTTAGGGTATAAATATTAAATAAATTGAACAGTTGGGGGAGAACTGCCAAAAGGCCAACAGATGTAGACTGCTGGTCAGAACTCTCTGAGAGGTACCTGTCTAGAGAAGGAGTTTGCACAGAGAAAAAACATTGACACTGACCTGGAGAGCAACTCTACAGAGAAAGATATAAAGAGAAAATTCGACAGATGGCTGGATTTGAAATTTGAATTTTTTGGTAAATCTTAATCGGGGGTTTTATCGGACCAGTATTGTAGAAGAAAAGTAAAAGATAGGTTAGGGAAAGGAGTTGTAAACAATTGTTAGTTAATAATTCTCTGTTAGACTTCTAAAAAAAGTTGCTGGTTTTTACTTTAAATAATGACCTTTGGGATGGTTCTTGGCCTCTCGAATTTTAACAGATTATCATATGGAGTAAATCTTTTCTGTGTTACTGGTTTAAATTAGCAGGGGGTGTTTAACCAATGTTGTAACACTAGAATGGTCACAAGAATGTGGAATTACAGATAAATGGATTGAACGCTTTACAGATGAGAAGGCTGGCAGAATATTTAATAAAGATGTTTACCATCATGAAGGATTTAGTCAGGTTAAAAAGTGAAAAACTGTTTCTAATGATGCAAGTGTTATTAACCAAAGAGCACAGTTTTAAGTAGGTTGGCAAAGGATCAAGAGGGCACACAAGGAGAACATTTTGATGCAATGAACGATTAAGATTTAGAGGGCACCTCCTGATACGATGGTAGATATAAATTCAGTAGTTTCTGTATAAACATCACACCTGGGTTTTGAATGCTTTTGACAGATATAGACTGGAAAACATATCCATGAACATAAATATTTCAGCACGACTCCAGTACAACCATTTTTCCTCAGGGCATGGTTCCATGGGATCTGGCTTCACTTATGATGCACTTGAGCTGTTAGCATCACAGCTATTAACATTTTTTTGTGAAATTTACCTTCAAAAGAGAAGTGGACAAAAATAGAATGTAACAAAAATGGAATGTTAGTAGCAAATCACCAAGAGATTGAGGAGGAATTGGGAAAGCGTGGTTAATGGATCACGGTTTGAAAGAATTCAGCAGACTGGATTGGCTGAAAGACTTCATTCAGTAGATTCATAAAATCCTACGAGCCCTGCAGTGGAAACAGGCTGTTTGGCCAATTGACTCCACACTGACCCTCTGACGAGCATCCCATCCAGACCCAGCTCTCTACCCTATCCCTGTAACCTTGCATTTCCCATTACTAACCAACTTAGCCTGCACATCTTTGGGCTGTGGGAGGAAACCCACACAGACATGGGGAGAATGCATAATCTCCACATAGACAGTTGCCCAAGGTTAGAATCAAACATGGGTCCCAGGTGCCATGAGGAAGCAGTGCTAACCACTGAGCATTCGTGTTGTCCTAGTAATAATTTGTGATTTTATAGTTCTATGTCTATGTGCTCTGAATATGCTGAGTTTCCTTAATCTTCACATGTACTTCAATATATTTGTATTTCACAGAAATACAAAGCTATTTCCAAATGTCCTTTGAGATTATAAGTATCTTTACTTCAAAACATACTTACTTGAAACCAGTTACATGTGTAAGTTATTAACAACTGCTTTTCAAAAAATAATGAACTGCTGAATTTTATTTCACGGAGAATTTAACAACATCTGTGATTGAAAGCACCTGTGATTTCATTTGTCTGTGTTTAGAACATAAATCAACAGTGCTTATTGCGAATACCAATCTTTTGCGCAACTGAATGGTATTTCTAAGCAACTTGAATTAATAGTTTCCTCCAGATTCCTGCTGTCAGGCTCCAGATCAACTTGATTTTTATTTCTGACAAAGTTTGAATGTTTAAGATAACATTGCTTAACTTTTTGGAAACTCTGCAAGACATACAAGTGTCTTGAGAAATATTCCCTGCGTATCAGAACCTTTCTTTCACGAAGACTAAATAGGACTCACTCATTCACTCATTTACTCACTCACTCACTCATTCACTCACTCACTCACTCATTTACTCACTCACTCACTCACTCACTCACTCACTCACTCACTCACTCACTCATTCACTCAGTCACTCACAGCCAAAGTAGTTGATATTTCCAAATCCTTTGGCCTCAGATCCTATGCACACTTTTAGGACCCATCAACCCAATGCTGACTATTACATAACCCTTTTTCTCAGTGGTCCCACATGGAAGAGTCTACCCCCTGCTCTCAGAAAGAGTTCCAGTGTTCTAGACACTGACCGCATCCTAACAACATCCTGAGCTTGGTGCTCCATTTCAAAGTACAGAAGTTCCAGTACCACTGCAATAATGTTGTATCAAAATTTTCATTGCAATTCCACACTCTTAACAAGCATCTATTTCATTCTGAGCAATTCTGTATAGATACAAAACCTTACATCGAAGCCACACATTTTTACCTGGCTTGTGGCTATTTACTTTGCAATGACTTTTTGTGTTCAACCTGATGTAAAACATACTCTGCACCAAAATCAATCAGGACTGACAATTCTGTATTGGTAAACAGATAAATGAAGTTTTACTTGGAGCAACAAACAGAACCAACATTCTGCTAGCTGAACATAATTGACATTTTAGGATTAATGAGTTTCCAGATCAATTCCTTTGCTCAATAGTTTTATTTTCTTAGGCAAACAACATTGTAACAAAGTGACTTTAATACAAGGGCTAACATCTGCATCTTTTTATGATATCATGGTGCTAAATTCCTCCAGGTAATTATTCCACTCACTGTAACTTCAGTAGAAATTACTGAGAGAGACAAAGCTTAGAAATTTAACCCTCTAAGTGGACAAACAAAAGATTACCAACAAAATACAGACCAGAAAGATATTGTGATAGAAATATAGATGGTCGTTGAGGTCTATAGAAATAAAAAAGCAGCATAATGAAATTTAATACATGGGGATTTATGAATTAGGAATAGTGATATGTCAGTGTACCATAAGCTAATAAAATAACCCTATTGCTTTTAATATTTGTAGAGTAAATTTAAACTTGTACCCTTCTGAATCTAGTTCTTATTAAAAATAAATGCATTACGATCAATTGCAAAACAAGTTGTTTTTCACTAAGGAATTGTTTTTCATCTTATCACTTTAAAGAGTGAAATGGCAGCAGAGCAAAAAACTCTACATTTTCTTTTGCTGTAAAAATAGCATTTGATGTGTATTGCTCTTGAACATTGTTAACTGAATAGCAGAGACCATTAATTAGGAGTGAGCATATGGCAATATTAAGATTACAAGATCTCTCTTGTATTATTTTTGTTAGTTTAGGTTTGGGATTTTATATATATATACATAGGTTTAAAAGCCAAACCTGGTAGATTTACCATATAAATTTGTACGTAAAAATATAAATAGGTAAAGGAAATGACTACATTCTGTGAATTGGATCTGGAAAGGAAAACAGTATTTTAATGCCACTTGTAAATATAATCTGATAAAAGCTGATTTGCTTAAACAACCTACTTCCACGATACAATACTGCCTAGTTTTCAAAAATTCATTGCAAAAGTGTAGTCAGTCAGAAAGTAAAACCAATTTAAATCTGTCTGGGTGGCAGAATCTCTTCGAATGCAGTCATCATCTTTTCGCTAATGGAAACTGAGTTCAATTTCAATCATAACAAGCAAGATGAAAATCTTTCTTTTGATTGGGGACATGCTGCTCCATCGCACTGATGTATCAAGGCACTTTGTCAAGGAGTGATAGGATGTCGCTTTGTAACCCACACACTGGGTTTCCAGTTGCAGTGAGAGCATCAAGGGTAGATGTTGAGTGGAGAAATAGCAGCTCCCCACTGGGGAAGAGAAAAATTTAGGCCATTTCTGCACTTCCTAATTGCCAGTTGGAGCACAACAGAACTTTGGCAATAGTTGTTTTTTTCTCTGATGCTTAGTCTCGATGAAGGAACTGTCAAGTAAGGTTGGGAAAAAGTGGCTGATATTAGTCAGAAGAAAACCATGGGGGGATAATTAATTTAACTTCTGAGAAAATGGAATGTCCTCTCTTCTGCAAAAGAAGTAAATTGGTAAAACTCCAAATGTATGAGAGAATTCAGTTTATAGAATAGATATTCAATTAGTACTGATGAGAATAAGAGTGAAGAGAATCTTTAAGGGTCAATTTTTCAGTGTCTTCTCTGTCCAAACGCTAAGCAGGAGTAGAGGGCATGTGGTGCACAAGTCCATATGTGTGGCAAACTCTAATTGCTTCCTCAGGCCATTTAAATACTCTGCCTTTCTGGTCGAGCTGATTGGGATCTTTCAATTGCAGTTGAGATGTAGGCTTATGGAAGGAAGATAAAGATTAATACAGAAATTGCTGGTGAAACTCAGTAGGTCTGGCAGCATCTGTGGAAAGAGAAAGCAGCATTAATGTTTCAGGACCAGTGACCCTCCTTCAGAACTGATTGTGGCTAGGAGAAGGTAGTGTGCATACTGAAGACTGGAATGGGGGAGGGTGGGTGAGAAGGGGGGGAGGGGAGGGAAAGCATAAGCTAAGAGATGGAGGCAAAGCCTAACGAGAGAGTGAATGACATTTTGACAGACAGAGGGATGAACAATAGTATGCCAGGGAATAAGAAATGCTGACAACGGGGGCTATCAGTAGGTGAAAATGGATTAGTCCATGCCATTTCAGGGTGTGGGTTGTGGGGATGAGTAAAGGACATGGATGAATGTGTTTTATTTTAAATAAAAACTAGTATTGAAAATCACTTACCTGGGAAGCATGGATGCATGCTATTCCTTATTTTCCTGGCACAGTGCATATTTGGTGCTTTCTGTTAATGACACATGGTATGAAATATGATAGTTATGCTGTTTCTAACTAATGATATAGCAAGGAGCACACAAACTCCTTTGATCTTAAACTGACCACAAGCAATGTTGAGGAGAATTTTTTTTAAAGAATCAGCACTCAAATTGTGCACTCTACTATTTGGTGCCCATTTCTAGTTGAACTGAGAAAGCAGGAGGTTAGGTGACTTCAGAAAGAGTCACACAGGAGGCTGGCAGATCACAGCAAGCCAAGCAGCATCAGGAGGTGGAGAAGTCAACGTTTCAGGTGTAACCCTTCTTCAGGTATGGGGGTGGGGGCAAGGGGAGCTGCAGATAAAGGGGAGGGGATGGGATGAGGAAGGGTTTTGTGTGGGGAGAGATGCGGGATGGTGAGGTAAGGATAGATGAATGCAGGTGGAGCTTACGACCTGTTGGTCAATTGGAGGAATGAATCCGGTTGGTAGCTGGAAAGGTTGACTTCTTCATCTCCTGATGCTGTCTGGCTTGCTGTGTTCGCCTAGCCTCCTGCTTGTTCTACCTTGGATTCCAGCATCTGCAGTTTTTTGTCTCTTCAGAAAAAGTCAAGCATGTTTAAAAAAGCATGTTGGTTTGGAACTGGAGTCATATATAGTTGGGACTGAATAAGGACAATAGGTTTGCTTTCCTAAGTACGTTAGTAAATTACTTGCATTTTTATATTAATTCATTGTAACATTTCCTTGGGACAACCTTTCATTTCCAACTTTCAAAAAATGGAATTCAAATTCTCAAACAGCAGTGGTGGGACATGATCTTGTATTCTCTGGACTATGGGTTGAGGTATTTTGATTACTATTCCAGTAACACAACCACTGTGCTCCTGCACTCTGTTGACACTATGGTAACAACATGACTAATTTTTTTGCTAATGTCTTTGTTCAGGTCGGCATAAGTGACCTTTGTCTGAATATGATGAATATGGATAAATGTCAGAAAACCCCAAGAAAATTGGCCGGACGGGTTCAGGCTAGAGACAGGTACATGCTGTTATGTTGGCATAGCTTTGCCAGATCACTGGGGCTTTGAGAGAAACGACTGGTGGTGATTTAACCTGAAGGCCACCAGACTCAGGTGAGGCAAGAAGTTGAGAAGGAGAGTCCTTCATGGGAACCTCAAACTGGTGATGGGAATTGAACCCACGCTGTTGGCATCACATGGCTCAGAGACAGTTAGAGTGACACAGTTACAGTGGGGGTTTTCCCAGGTGGTACGTAGTCCCGTTTCTGGAAAGGAAAACTTCCCCCAACCCCATGTAGTTGGGTGGCAGGACCCTGTGTGATATTTTACTGTCAGCCCATTATGAAGCCACCACTGGAACCCCAGTCTGATTGATGACAATGCCCTGTCTCCTGCAGAGCTGCTGGCAAAATTGGAGAGCTGGGAGTGCGGCTGATCGAGATGGCTATTGCTGAACTGGCAGGAAAATGGAAGAGGGTGCTTTCATGCTAAGACTCTTCAAACCTGCCCTGCACCCCAAAACCTCCCCCCACCCCCCACCCTGGCCATCCCCTCAGGGCCAGGCAGGTGGTGATCACTCAAAATGGTGGAATCCATCTTCTTACTCCAGTGCCTTCGGTGCAGGAGCTCCCATAGGGATACTGCCTTCTGAGCAGATGTGCATTGAATGATGAGTTGGTCCAGAAATGGTAAAAAGGGTGGACATCAGATGTGAGAGACATCAGAGTGTAGCTAATTATTGAAGACACCAAATGCTGGAGATCACAGCGAGTCAGGCAGCATCTATGGAGAGAGAGCAAGCTGACGTTTCGAATCAAGTTGAAGAACTACCTTGCTGTCTCCCCATGGATGCTGCCTGACCTGCGGTGATCTCCAGTTATCAGTACAGATTCCAGCATCTGCAGTAATTTGTTCCTAATTACTGAAGCTAACTTGGTAAGATAGAGCAAGAACACTCACTTTGTCTCAGAGCAAAAGATCCTCCAGAAATCTCAATGCAATTCCGGTTTAGCTAAAACCTGCATAATTCAGACCATTCTGCTTCGATACAGTTGCTTCCCATTCCATTCCATGCATATCAACCTCTCCTCGAACGAAAATTCTTCCATTTCCAAGATCAACTTATCAAACCTTCTCCAGACTGCCTCAATCATTTATTTCCTTAGATAAGGGGACCAAAACTGTTCACATTCTTCCAGGTCTGGGTAATAACTTGTACAGTTTTGGCAAAACTTTCCTATTTTAATCTTTCATGACCTTTGAAATAAAGGCCAATAGTTCAGTTGGCTTCCATATTGCCTGCTCAACTTGAAAGTTAGCATTCTGTGAGTCATACAAAAAAATCCCTCCATCCTTTAGCCTTCAGCAGTATTCCACCACTTCACATTTTCCCACATTATATTCCACCTGAAATGGTTTGCCCATTCACTTAACCTGTGAATTTCTCTTTTTATTCTATTTGTATCATTCTCACTACTTCCCCTCCCTCCTAATTTTGTGTTATCTTCAAATTTGGCTATAGTACATTCACTTTTTATATTCGCGTCATTAATCTCTATTGCAAATATTTGTGGCCCCAGCATTAATCCCTCTGGCACTCTCCTAGTTACAGATTGCCTTCCTGAAAATGCTCACTTTATCCCAACTCTCAGCCTTCTGCTATTCAGCAGATCTGCTATTCTTGCTAATATACTATCCCTAAAACCAATGTCACTTATCCTATTAAGTAGCTCTATGAGTAGTACTTAACAAATACTTTGTGGAAATTTAAATACATTACATTGATTGGTGTCCTTTATTAATCCTGCTTGTTGCCTTCTTAAAGAACTCTTAATAAAGTCAAAGGGTCAGTTAGACTCAAAACATCAGCTCTTTTCTCTCCTTACAGATGCTGCCAGACCTGCTGAGATTTTCCAGCATTTTCTCTTTGGGTTCTTAATAAATTTGTTGGACATGATTTCCCTTTCATGAAGGCAAACTATCCCATCTTGATTATGACATGTATTTCCAAACACTTGACTCGTTATTTTCTTTCTAATTGTCTCTAACATTTCCCCAAGAACAAGTGTTTAGCATTCATTTTGAGAGGATGAGAAAACAAGAGCAGTCGATGTACCGCTGAGGTTGTGGTATAAGGCTTTGGTCAGACCACATTTGGAATATTGTGAGCAATTTTGGTCCCTATATTGAAGGAAGGATGTGCTGGTGTTGGATGTGGTCCAGAGAAGCTTTACAAGAATGATCCCAGGATGAAGGCTTGTCATAGAATCATAGAATACCTACAGTGTTGAAGCAGGCCATTTGGCCCATCAAGTCCACACCGAACCTCCGAAGAACATCCTACCCAGACTTCCCTTCTAAAGTATCCTGTTACCCTGCATTTCCCATAGCTGATCCACTTAGTCTGCACATCTTTGTGACTGTGGAAGGGAACTGAAACCCTCAAAGGAAACTCATGGAGAAAACTCCACACAGACAGTCGCCTGAGGATGGAATTGAATACAGGTCCTTGGCGCTGTGAGACTGCCATGTAACTACTGAGCCACCATGCCACCTTGTACAATGAGTGATTGAGGAGTCTGGCTCTGCACTCAGTGGAGTTTAAAAGGATGAGGTGAGGGATCTTATTGAAACTTACAGAATACTGAGAGGCCTGGATAAAGTGGATGTGGTGAGGGATGTGGTAAGAGAAACGAGGACCCGAGGGGACAGTCTCAGAGAGAAGGGGTAACATTTTGGAACTGAGGTGAGGAGGAATCTCTTCAGCCAGAGGGCGGTGTATCAGTGGAACTTATTCTCAGAGAAGGCTGTGGAGGCCAAATCATTGAGAGTATTGTAGGCAGAGATAGATAGAGTCTTGATTACTAAGAGGATCAAACATAATGGGGAGAAGGCAGGAGAATGGATTTGAGAAATCAGCAGAAGCTTAATTCTGCTCCTACCTTATGATCTTAAGCTAACCGGTTTATAGTTACCTGTTTTTGTCTCCCTCCCTCTTTGAATAAGTAAGTTACGTTGGTAGTTTTGCAATCCTCTGGGACTTTTCCAGACTCTTTGAAGACTATTGCCAATGCGTTCCTTATTTTTGTAGCTACCTATTTTCATACCCTTGAATTGGACCCATCTGGTTTATGGGACTTGTCAGCCTTTAGACATTAGTTCCCCTTGTACATTTTCTCTAGTGATAAGTCTGCTCTGTTTCTCTGTCTCTCTCCCTCATTGTCTCTCTCTTTCTGTCTCTCATTTTCTCTCTCTCTCTCTCTGTCTCTCTCTCTCTCTGTCTCCCTCTCTCTCTCCCCCACACTCTAGCCCTTTGATTATTTAGCATTTTTGGAATGTTATTCGTGTCTACTACCATGAAGACTGATGCAAAGTATTTATTCAGCTCTCTTTCACTTGCTATTTCCCCACTATGATTGCCCCAGCCTTGTTCTTTAAGGGACCTTTGTTCACTTTGGCCCCTCTCTTCCTTTTCATAAATGAGCTAATATTGTCCATTTTTATGTAACTTGTTCATTCACTCTCATAGTTTATTTTCTTCCTCTATTATTTTTGGTCATCTTTTGTTGACTTTTAAAACTTTCTGAAACCTCTAGCTCATCACCAAACTCTGTCACATTGTATCTATTCTTCTTTCAGTTTGTTTTTTTCCTTAATGTCATTGGTAAACCATTGTCAATTTCTCTCGTCCCTCCTCACTGGGATATATCTTTGTTGTGAGTTATTAACTATTTTCTTAAAAGCATGTCATTGTTCCTCATAGGTCATTTCTTCTTAACTCCTTTCCCAGTCCACTCCATCCAATCCTACCCTCATGCTTCTGTAATTATTCTTATTTACATTTTGCACATTTGTTTCAGATCCAAATTTCTCACTCTCAAATTGAATGCTAAATTCTACTGTTGTATGGTCACAGTTCATTAGTTACTTTGAGATCATTTATTAGACTTGCCTCATAGTACGTTAACAGATTCTAAACAGCTTGATTTATGGTTAGATCTATAAAATATTTTTGTACCAAACTTTCTTAACTACACTCTACAATCTTCCTCATGACTGTCCTTGCCAATTTGATTTTCACACATGAAGATTAGATTAGATTAGATTAGGTTAGATTAGATTACTTACAGTGTGGAAACAGGCCCTTCGGCCCAACAAGTCCACACCGACCCGCCGAAGCGCAACCCACCCATACCCCTACATTTACCCCTTTAACCTAACACTACGGGCAATTTAGCATGGCCAATTCACCTGACCCGCACATCTTTGGACTGTGGGAGGAAACCGGAGCACCCGGAGGAAACCCTTACATTAGTAATGTGCTCCTTTATTATAATACTTTATTATCTCATGACTTATTGTCTGCTCTACAAAACAGCTACTGTTAGGGGGCCTATAGAATATTCCTATCTGTGTTCCTTCCTCATGTTATTTCTTACCTCCACCAATGTGATTTGACAGCTTCTCCAGCGAGATTGTTTGCACAACACTACCACCCCAATAAAAATTCATTTACGCTCAAATGGACATGCTCTCATTTCATTTGCACAAGTAATGGTTAACTGGAAGTTAACAAGCACAAACAGTTCCCTTTATATTTACATACAAAATACAAAATGTGATAATGCTGTGGCTTTAAGAAGTGTGTTTTGCCCTGGTTTCTTTTGGAGGGAGACTGAGGGCCAGGAACAGAGCAGTCTATGAGAAGATAAACAAGTTGTAAAGCCTTAGGTGTCTTTTTCTTAAAATTTGGAACAATAGAAGTAGCCTTGAATGGGTGTGGTTGAACTTTCACAGGACCAGGGATTTTTGGTTTAGCTTTCAGCAGTTGTTGTTGGGGTCTATTCTTTCCCTCTCTTGGTTACAGCTAAAAGCTGATGGTTCTCTGCCTGCTATGGGGGTTGCATTTGAGACAATCTGTTTTCTGAATTTGCCTTATATCAAGGACGTGTCTATGGGATGTTATTATACTGGAACAGTTAATTAGTAATAGTTACTGTACTTATTATTCTGTTAAACTTTCAAGCAGAGTTAAATTATTCCAAGGCAAAAGTGAGAACTGCAGATGCTGGAGACTAGAGTCAAGGGTGTGGTGCTGGAAAAGCAAGTCAGGCAGCATCCGAGGAGCAGGAAAATCAGGAATGATTTGATGAATCCTGATGAATCCTGATGAAGGGCTTTTGCCCAAATAGTCAATTTTCCTGCTCCTTGGATGCTGCCTGACCTGCTGTGCTTTTCCAGTCCTGCACTCTTGACTTAAGTTATTCCAATTCCTTCATTCTTTCATTGTGTTTTAACTGTAGTGAATGAATAAAGAATGTTTTATTTTAAACATGGTAGTTTGACCAATCAATTTGTGTCTGGAATGCAGCACCTTTAAAATAAGACAAAGATTAGGGTCTAGATTATCGTATGAATATTTTGAGAGGGTTTGGTCTGATACAGAGCTTTTGGCTCCTTAAGTCTGCACGACCAGTCAATAAAATTATGACTGAACTATTTTGTGGCATCGACTTTACTCTCTTGCCTGTCCCTAATTATTAACATTTATTTTAGAGCCACATCTGTAGGGAAGGTCTGGTAAACAAGATGATGACGTCCTATCGAAAAAAACCTACTGAGCAGACATTAAGTTTCGTAGCTGGCTGAGAAGGGTTATACCCAAAATGTCGACCTCTCCACCTTCTGTTGCTGCCTGCCTTGCTGTATTCTCCCAGCCTCCTGATGCTGCCTGCCTTGCTGTGTTCCCTCAGCCTCCTGATGCTGCCTGCCTTGCACCAGCATAATCTTGAAACAATGCAGCTTCAGCCCCCTAACCTAGTCATAGAGCTCTTTAAACACTTCACAATTCTTGTTAGCTGTACAAGTGCACCTTGAGGCAGCCTACTCTGTGGGTGAGAGCTCTGTCTGATTAGTATATTCATGGAAGTGTTTAATTGCTGGTTGGAGTAGCTGGATGAAAACTGTCAGTGGTAACTTCTGCATTGCACAATTCTAGACCAAATAGCACCCCAACTGTAATTTCTGTCCTTATATAACAACTCGAGCCAAACTGCGTGATTATCATTCTACTTTCAGTGCTACACAATTTCCAAATTGTTCACACTGATGGTAATATAATAGTTTAAGTCTGGAGAGAAAATTATTCTCAGTTATCTTCTGGAGGGCATTGCAAGGACGAATCACAACAGTTTTTCAAGCTTCATTTTTGTGATAATTAGCTTTGCAATAGACTTTTCTTTCCCTCATAACATGATATTCCCCCATTACCTCTATTAGGGATCTGACAGCTCTTTGTAATTTGATAACAGTGAAGGTGTGCTAGCACTGAAGAGCAACCCACTCATTTTCAATCTTTGTAAGAACCTAATTACTGGTAGTAAATACTAATTATGACAGGCCCGCTAGGGATTTTTCTCCAGAATAGGTAAAAGAGAAGACTTGCATTTGTGTAGTGCCCTTCCCAACCTCAGGATGTCCCAACATGCTATTCTTTCAAATAAGTACAACTTTCCATACATTAACTGCTGTAATGCAGTACCAATTTGTACGCAGCAAGCTCCCAGAAGCAGCATTGTAATAAATATCAAGATTTACTGTTTGTTTTTAGAGTGTGCTAGTTGGATCTTGGGAAGGACGTAGAACCGGGCTGCATTGGTGCCACCTCGTGCTCCCGCGAGGAGGTTGAGCAATTCATCGACTTCACCAACACATTCCACCCTGACCTTAAATTTACCTGGACCATCTCTGACACCTCCCTCCCCTTCCTGGACCTCTCCATCTCCATTAATGACGACCGACTTGACACTGACATTTTTTAACAAACCCACCGACTCCCACAGCTACCTGGATTACACCTCTTCCCACCCTACCTCTTGCAAAAATGACATCCCGTATTTCCAATTCCTCCGCCTCTGCCGTATCTGCTCCCAGGAGGACCAGTTCCACCACAGAACACACCAGATGGCCTCCTTCTTTAGAAACCGCAATTTCCCTTCCCATGTGGTTAAAGATGCCCTTCAACGCATCTCATCCACATCCTGCACCTCCGCCCTCAGACCCCACCTCTCCAACCGTAACAAGGACAGAACGCCCCTGGTGCTCACCTTCCACCCTACCAACCTTCGCATAAACCAAATCATCCGCCGACATTTCTGCCACATCCAAACAGACCCCACCAGCAGGAATATATTTCCCTCCCCACCCCTTTCCGCCTTCCACAAAGACCTTTCCCTCCATGACTACCTGGTCAGGTCCACGCCCCCCTACAACCCACCCTCACATCCTGGCACTTTCCCCTGCCACCGCAGGAACTGTAAAACCTGTGCCCACACCTCCTCCCTCACCTCTATCCAAGGCCCTAAAGGAGCCTTCCACATCCATCAAAGTTTTACTTGCACATCCACTAATATCATTTATTGTATCCATTGCTCTCGATGCAGTCTCCTCTACATTGTGGAGATTGGGCGCCTCCTAGCAGAGCGCTTTAGGGAACATCTCCGAGACACCCGCACCAATCAACCACACCGCCCCGTGGCCCAACATTTCATCCCCCCCTCCCACTCTGCTGAGGACATGGAGGTCCTGGGCCTTCTTCACCGCCGTTCCCTCACTACCAGACGCCTGGAGGAAGAACGCCTCATCTTCCGCCTCAGAACACTTCAACCCCAGGGCATCAATGTGGACTTCAACAGTTTCCTCATTTCCCCTTCCCCCACCTCACCCTAGTTCCAAACTTCCAGCTCAGCACTGTCCCCATGACTTCTCCGGACTTGTCCGACCTGCCTATCTCCTTTTCCACCTATCCACTCCACCCTCTCCTCCCTGACCTATCACCTTCATCCCCTCCCCCACTCACCCATTGTACTCTATGCTACTTTCTCCCCACCCCCACCCTCCCCTAGTTTATCTCTCCACGCTTCAGGCTCACTGCCTTTATTCCTGATGAAGGGCTTTTGCCTGAAATGTCGATTTCGAAGCTCCTTGGATGCTGCCTGAACTGCTGTGCTCTTCCAGCACCACTGATCCAGAATCTGGTTTCTAGCATCTGCAGTCATTGTTTTTACCTCATTATCATTAGACTGTTAATCCAGAGAGTTGGGTAATGTTCTGGGGACTTGGCTTCGACTCCTGTCGAGGCAGATGGTGGAATCTGAATTCATTAAAAATCTGGAATTCAGTGTCCGATGACAACCATGAATTCAGATTATTGGGAATAACGCGACCCTTGTTCATTGATTTCTTTCAGGGAAGGAAACTGTTAGCCTTACCTGGTCTTGCCTAGTTGTGACTCCAAACCCACAGCAATGTGGTTGATTCTCAACTACCCTCTGAGCAATTGTGGATTAACAATAAATCTGGTTCTAGCCCAAATTCTGTGAATGAATAGAACAAAGGGATGCTCTGTGTTATGGACCAGACCAAACCCCCTCAAAATATATTTGAAATAGAGCCTAACTTTTTCTTATTCTAAAGTAAAGTGTAAGGCCTTGCATTCCAGATGCAATTCGATCGGTCAAACTGCTTGTCTTTAAGCAAAACACTCATTATTTTTACAATTAAAATACAGACAAAATAAAAACAAAAGAAAATAATTAGTATAACTGTGAATTTGTCAAAATGCCTCACAAAATAATATACATTAGCTACTACTAATTATCAGTCCCAATATACTAAAATCTTATAATCACAACCTTGGCAAAGACAAATTCAGTAAAATAGATTGTCTCACACACAATTCTAGCAGCAGGAAGAGAACCCCAGCTTTTAGCTGTAACAGGGAGAGCTGTAATCCAGCTTCAAGACCCCAGTAACTGCTGAAAGCTAAAACTATAAATCCTGGTTCTGTGGGAGCTTGACCCCACCCATTCAGGCTTTTTCTATTGTTCCAACTTAAAAACAACCTTAGGCTTCACAAGCTGTTTACTTTATTGGCTTTGAGCAGACCGCTCAACACCTGTATCTCAACCCTTCTTCGACAAATAACCCAGGGCAAAATACACCTCATTATGTCATAGTATCGTTGTGTCTCCCCTACTTAAGAAAATGAACCATCAATGTACAAAGTTGGCTTCATTTTTAAAAACCTTCAGCCTTACACAATTAGACCATTATAATACATATACATTATATTGACTCTAAGCATGCAAACATTCACTAAGACAGTCCATTTCAGTCTGTTTTTCCCTGTCATCTAATGCCTCCATCTTTGTCCCTCAAAAACATGACAACGCGTCGGCAGTTACGTTCTCTCATTCTGCTATGTGTATAATTTTTAAATTGAATAGCTGCAATAATAAACTCCATCTAAACAGTCTGGTATTTTTATCTTTTAAATTTTCCAAAAACTTTAAAGGGCTATGCTCAGTATATCCAATTGTCTCAGACGCATCACTGGTAATATAAATGTTGAAATGTTGCAATACCAAGACCAAAGTCAAGGTCTCCTTCTGAATTGTGGATTATTTCTGTTGACGATTGCTCAATTTTCAGGAAAAATACCCAACAGGTCGTTGTATCTTCTTGTCTTTGTTGAAAAGTACAGCACCGACACCTACATCACTCACATCGATAACCACTTTGAATGGCTCAGTGTAATTAGGTGCGGCTAACACTGGGGGCAGTGGTTAACACAGCTTTCAGGCTGTCAAATGCCTTCTGACGTTCTTTCATCCACCGAAAATTTCTGCCCTTTTCCAACAAATCAGTCAGTGGAGCAACCACACTGCTAAAATTCGGTACAAATTTCCACCATAAACCACTCAGACCCAGGAATTGCAATACTTCCCTCTTCATCAATGCTTTGGGGAACTCCCCAGTGAACTTTGTTTTCACATCTCATAGGGTCATTTGTCCATGTCCAATAACATGGTTCAGAAACATGACTTGGCCTTTTGCAAATTTACTCTTAGCTAGGTTTACCATCAAGCCCACTTCCCGAAGTTGATTGAACAATTCCGATAGATGCTCCAAATGTTCCTTCTGTCTGTGACTAGAAATCACCAGATGATCAATGTACACCAGACAATTGGTTAATCCAGGAATAACCTTACTGTTAGTCCTTGAAATACAGCTCATTTTTCATACCAAATGGCATGACTTTAAAGTGGTACAATCCATTTGGTGTCATGAAAGCCAAAATTGTCTTCGCTTTTTCAGATAAAGGTACCTGCAGTATCTTCTGAAAAGTCCAACTTTGAAATGTAAGTTGCTTGTCCCATCTTCTCAAACAGTCTTCCAAACATGGAATAGGATATGAATCAGGTTTTGCAATTGCATTGACTTTGTGATAGTCCATACATAATCATTGGCTACGATCTGGTTTTGGTACCATTAATATGGGTGAGCTGCATTTGATGCAATTCACTTTGATTACATTGTCTTTGAGTATGCTTTCACTGTCTTTTTGAATCTCTGCTAACTTTAGAGGGTTAAGTCTATAAGGAAGTTGCTTAATTGGAACAGCGTTTCTGATATCTACATCAAATTGATACATCCCAGCTCATTCCCACATATCGCCCCATGTGATAGTAATAAATCTTTCAGGTCATTTAGAGTTTTCTCTGATTGGTAACTCAATAATTTATCCCAGTTTTTGAGAACTTCCTCATTGTCCAACTTAATTTCAGGAATGTCTAATTCACAATCATCTGAACTTGATTCTTCACTCTGTGTGTTGTAACCATTAACATGTTCTCCCTTTACTTTCCTTCCTTATCAACATATCTTTTGAGCATAATCACATGCCACACTCTGTGAGATTTCTTTCTATATGGCATTCTTATTAAATCATTCACCTCACTCAATATTCTTTTGAAATGGTAAGGTTAATCAAACCTGACCTTTGAAGATTAACCTACCACTGGAAGTAACACTAACATTTTTTTTTCCACTATCAAAATTATGAATTCTTGATTTCTTCTCTGCTTCCTGTTTCAGCACATGCTGTGCTACTTTCAAATGTTGTCTAGCCAGCTCACCCACTGTATCTAATCTTTCCCTGAAATTTGACACATAGCCCAAATATGTGGTCATGGAACTCTGACTCACCGATTTCTCTTTAATTAATTTTAGCAGTCCTCTCACTTCATGCCCAAAACCTAACTCAAATGGACTGAATTTAGTTGATTCATTAGGTGCATCCCTAATTACAATAAGCACAAATGGAATTCCTTTATCCCAATCCTCTAGATAGTCTTGACTATAAACCTTCAATATTGTCTTTAAAGTTTGATGCCACCATTCTAATGCTCCTTTTGATTCTGGATGGTCTGCAGTAGATCTGAATTGTTTTATTCCTAAGCTATCCATAATTTTATTGGATAATTTTAAAGTAGAATTTGACCCTTGATCCAATTATATTTTTGTGGGTAGTCGGTATTTTATGAAAAGTTTGAGTAACTCTTTTACAATCCTTTTAGATGTGATACTGTGTAATAGATTGGCCTCTGGAAATCTTGTAAATACATCAGTTATGGCCAACAAATATTGGTTCCCACTTTTGGTTTTAGGTAGGGGTTCTACACGATCAATTAAGATTCTTGTAAAAGGTTCCTCAAATGCAGGAATGGGTGTTAAGGGTGCTGGTTTTATCACTGCCTGAGGTTTTTCAATTACCTGACACATGTGACATGTAACATCCAAAAGAAAAAAAACACCAAAACTCACCACTCCCTGCCTTTGAGTCCAATAACCCTGAACCCAAGATTTTCATCCTGAGAAGAGCTTCCAATTTGTTATGGACCTCCAAACCCACTCAAATTGTAACAAGGTGATAGCCTAGACCCTAACTTTTTTTATTTTCAAGGTAACTGTAAGGCCTTGCGTTCCAGATAGCAATTGCATTGGTCAAACTCCTTGACTTTAAGCAAGACACATCTTATATTTACAAAATACAGACAAAATAAAAATTAAAAGAAAAGAATTGGCTTAACTGTAGCTCTATTGAAATATTTAATGAAATAACATGCATATTAACTATTACTAATTACTGTTCCGAGGTAGTAATATCTCATAAACCCACCCTTGGCAAAGGCAAATTTAGTAAAATAGATAGTCTCATATGCAATCCTAGCAGCAGGAAGAGAAATCCAACTTTTAGCTGTAACAGGGAGAGGAATAAAAGCTTCCTCATCCAGTTTCAAGACCCTAGTAACTGCTGAAAGCTAAACTAAAAATCCTGTTCTGTGGGAGCTTGACCCCACCCATTCAGGCTGCTTCTATTGTTCCAACTTTAAAAACAAACCTAAGGTCTCACAAGCTGTACCCTTTCTTGGCTTTGAACCCATTGCTAACCACCTCTGTCTCAACCTTTCTTCACAAAAGAACAACTATAGTAAAGCCATAGTATTGTCACATTTCACCTCAAGATTTGCCCACTCCAACATATTCCCATTTGGTCTACTATATTCTACGCTTGTAAACTTGAAGTCATCTAAAACTCTGCTGCCTAACGCTAAGACCATCCCATTAACCCTCACAACATCCCATTCATTCTCACACTTGGTGCTTGGTGCATGATATTGGCTCCAAGTAGAAGAACACCTTGATCTTAGAAGTTTCATCATGACTTTGACATAGTTCCACTGCCTCTCCTTTCCAATCTCCACAATCCACACCAGTTTATCTTAATTCTAGCCTCTTGAGAATTCAAATTTAATCACTCTGCTGTGAATGGCTTTCCCCCCAGCTTCCAATACCTAAAGCTCAGGAAAAAATTTTCACAATGGAGAGGGTGACTGTTGCGATGAGAATGCTCGAATCAGTCAGGAATCCCAAATCCTACCTACAAACACTGCTCTTTCCAGAGTCTCTGGGATTGTACATTACTTGCACATGTGCAATTCCCAGAAGCAACTGCTCACTTTTATGATCTTAGAGTCTCTGAACTGTGGAACATGGAATGTGGACATTAAACCAGGTCAGAACAGTTCTGTTCTCAGTGCATTTCTTCAGGATACCAAATTGATTCATAGGATGACAGGGCTGACGTGTGAGGAGGGATTAAATTGTTTAGGATTATATTTATTGGAGTTTAGAAGAATGAGGGATGGTCTCATAGAAACCTATAATGTTCTAACAGGACTAGATACACTAGACCCAGGAAGGATGTTCCTTATGGTTGGGCAGTCCAGAATAAGGAGTTGTTGACTTCAGATAAGGGGTAAACCTTTTAGGACTGAAATGAGGAGAAATAACTTCACTCATAGAGTGGAGACCCTGTGGAATTCACTAGCACAGAAAGTTGCCGTAGTTATGGGTATGTTTGTCGAGCTGGGGAGTTGATTTGCAGATGTTTTGTCCCCTCTCTAGGTGGCATCTTCAGGGCTTTGGAGCCTCCTGTGAAGCGCTGCTGTACTGTGTCTTCTGGAATTTATTTGGTTCTGTTCCTGCTGCTTCTGATTGCTGGGTCCGGTTGATCGTTGTAGTGGCCAGTATATATGGTCCAGGTCAATGTGCTTATTGATGGAGTTTTTGTGGCTGATTGCCAAGCTTCTAGCAATTCCCTGGCTGTCCTCTGTTTAGCTTGTCTTATGATTGTTGTGTTGTCCCAGTCGAATGTGTGGTCCTTATCATCTGTGTATGTGGCTGCTAGGGACAGCTAGTTGTAGCGTTTAGTGGCTAGTTGGTGTTCATGGATGTGGATCGCTAGTTTTCTGCCTGTTTGTCCTATGTAGTGTTTCGTGCAGCCTTTGCCTGGAATCTTGTAAGTTACATTAGTCTTGCACTCCTGACCTGTGAAGAGAAAAAGAAGAGCATCTGTAAAGAGTCTTCACCAAGAATGGATCCCCCGGCAACTTCATCCACAGATGCCTAACAGACAAACAGTGTGATGAGGACATGCCATGACTAGCCAGGCTACGTAATATAACAATCACCTCAGAACTGACAGCCAAGCTTCTCTGACCACTTGGATTCATGATAGCCCATAAACCGACAGGCACGCTCAGACAACTCACCAGGACAAAAGACCTGACACCCATCGTGTGCAAGACTAATGTAATTTACAAGATTAGGATATTGAGCTTGATGATCAGTCAGGTTGAGTGGTCTACTCCTGCTTCTATATTCTATGTACCTTTGAATAGTCATGGTATCCCTATGGAATGGTAATGTATCTCTTTGTATCTGGTTCCAGACATCCTGGACACAGGGAACATAAGCCACCCTTTGGTGGTAACAAGGTACTCTTTGAGATTCTGAAATGTAGGCATTCTTGTGCATAGCAAGTGCATAAATGTACTATTTTAATTTCTTTCAGGGGATGTTGGTGACATTGGCTAGGCCAGAATTTATTGTCCACTCCGACTCGCCTAGAGACGTGAGTGATCTTATTCAACCTTTGAGTACAGGTACATCTACATAGCTGTTACAAGGGGCAGCCCAGAATCTTATCTAGAGACACGGAAGAAATGGCGATATATTTTCAAGGGTGGTTGACATGTGGCTTGGAGGGAACTTGAAGGTGGTCATAAAGTCATAGAGTCATACAGCATAGAATCAGACGCTTTGGTCCAACCACTCCATGCAGAACATAATCCCAAACTAAACTAGTCCCACCTGCGTGTTCCGGGCCCATATCTCTCCAAACCTTTCCTGTTCATGTATCCATCTAAATGTCTTTTAAATGTTGTAATGGACCCACATCCACTAATTCCTCAGGAAGTTCACTTCACATGCGAACCAGCCTCTGTGTAAAATATTTGTGTCTTATGACTTTTTAAAATCTCTCTCCTCTCACATTAAAAATGTGCCCCTAGTCTTGAAATCCACCATCCAAGAGAAAAGACAACTACCATTAATTCTATCTATACCTCTCATTACTTTATAAACTTCTGTCAGATTGCCTCTCAATCTCTTACGCTCCAGTGAAAAAGGTCCCAGCCTATCCAACCTTTCCTTATAACTCAAACCTTCCATACCTGGCAACATCCTGGTAAATCTCATCTGAACTCTCTCCAGTTTAATGATATCCTTCCTATAACTGGGTGATCAGAACTGGACATGGTATTCCAGAAGAGGCCTCACCAATGTTCAGTACAACCTCAATGTAACATCCCAACTCCTTGACTCAAAGGACTGAGCAAAGACAACAAGCATGCCAAATGCCTTTTTAACCATCCTGTCTACATGTGACACAAACTTCAAGGAATTAAATACCTGCACCCCTCGGCCCCTCTGTTCTAAATCACTACCAAGGCCCGACTTTTAATTGTATAAGCTCTAGCCTTATTTCTTGTACCAAAATGCAATACCTAGCATTTATCCAGATTGTATTCCAGACGCCATTTTTCAACTCATTGGCCCATTTGCTCAAGAATCCTTTGTAATCTTAGAAAATGTTCTTCACTGTCTACTATGCCACTAATTTGGTGTCACCTGTAAATTTATTAATCATGCCTTGTATATTCTCATCCAAATCATTTATATACATGAAAAACAAAAGTGGACCCAGAACCACTCCTACGGAACACCACTGGTCACAGGCAACTCTCCACCATTACTCTATGTCTTCTGCCGTTAAGCCAATTATGTATCCATTTGGTAACTTCTTCAAAAAACTCAATCAATTTTGTGAGACATGATTTTCCTTGCAGAAAACCATGCTGACTATCCCTAATCAAATTTGTCTCTCCAAATGTCCATAAATCCTATATTTTATAATCACCTCCAACAATTTACCCACAACCAAAGTCAGACTCATAGGTTGATAGTTCCCTGGTTTCTCCTTAAAACCTTTCTTAAACAAAGGTACAACATTAGCCACCCTCCAGTCATTAGGCACCTCACCCGCAGTTATAGATGATGCAAATAATTCTGCAAAGGGTCTCAGAATTTCCTTTCTTACTTTCCACAGTATTCTGGGATACATTAGATCAGGTCCTGGAGATTTATCTACGATTATATTCTTTAAGACCTCCCGAACTTCCTCTTCTGTAAAATGAACTGCTTTTAAAACGTCAAAATTTATTTCTCTGCATTCTTTAGACTCCATTTCTTTCTCCACAGTAAAAACTGATGCAAAATATTCTCTTAGCATCTCTCCAATCTCCTGGGGTTCGACATAAAGATGACCTCTTTGATCTTTCAGGACCCCTATCCTCTCTCTAGTTACCCTTTTGCTCTTAATGTATTTGTAGAATCTCTTTGGATTATCCTTAACCTTATCTGCCAATGCGATCTCATATCCCCTCATTGCATTCCTGATTTCTCTCTTAAGAATGCCAGTACACTCTTTACATTGATTCAGAGATTCAACCTTAACGAAAATAAGATTCTCTTTTATTCCTGACTTTTATTCTTTATTCATCCATTGTTCCTTTATCTTACCAGTCTCACCCTTCACTCTAACAGGAACAAAATGCCTCTGAACTTTTGTCATCACATTCACGAATGCCTCCCAATTGCTAGATATCTTTTTACTTGTGAACAGTCAACTCCAATCAACATGCAAATGTTTTTGTGGTGGTATTGTTCTCTTTCATTTGCTGCCCTTGTCCTTCTAGGTAGTACTAATTGTGGGTTTGGATAGTGCTGTTGGTGAGATACTGCAGTGTATTTTGTAGATGGTACATAGTGCTAGTACTTTATATCAATGAGAGGGGAGTGAAGGTGGTGGATGGGTTAACAGTCACATGGGTTCCTTTGTCTTGGATGATATTGAACCCCTTGAAGTTGCTGAAGCTGGACATATCCAGGAAGGTAGAGAGTATCCCATCAGCCTCCTGACATGAGCCTGTAAATGGCACATTGATTGTGGGAAGTCAAGAGGTGAGTTACTTAACACAGAACTCCTAGCCTCTGATCTGCTGTTTTGGCATAATATTTATATGCTTGATCCAGTTCAGTTATAGAGTCATAGAGTTTTACAGCATGAAAACAGGTCCTTCGGCCTGACTTGTCCACGCTGCCCAGTTTTCACAATTAATTTTGTCCTGTTTGCCTATGTTTGCTCCTCATTTCAATAGTGTCCCTAAGATGTCGATAGTGGAGGATTCAGTGATGATAATGCTATTTATTTCCAAGAGGTAATGGTTAGATTCTGTCACTTTGGAGATGTTCATTGCCTGGTGTTATGGGCTAGGCCAGGTCACTTAATACATTCTTAAGCAGGCAGCCTTTGCAATTTGTTTTGGTAAGTGTACAGTTAAAATTACTTGGAGCTAGGTTGATTACCAGGTTTTAAAACAGACAAAAATGTATTCACAAAATTGCACAATAAAACACAAGAACAAAATAAAAACCCCTACAGAACTCAGTCGATCAATTATGCTGTTCCAAAGATACACAGAAGTCCCATTAAGCAAACCCCCTTAAAAAAACATTAAAAATAAAACAAATGTTTACAGGTTGAAGTTAGAAGGGCAGAAGAGAGAGAGTTTCGCAACCTGTTTCCACATAGTTGAACTCCTAACTGGTTCTGGACTGAACTGCTCAGGTGGAGAGCTGACCACTCCCCTTTCATTGTACAGGTCACTTCTAAAACATGACCACTTTGGCCTGAAGTCTAATCTGTTTACATATAAACAAAAGGCCTCTCAAAATCCTTTTCCATCTCTGTACCAGACTAGTCACCTTGAAGCTGGGAGGGTTTTATGACCCCTCTGAAAAAAGCCAAGAACACAGTATCCTTGAGAAAAGGAACAGCTTTTAGAAAAAAAAGGGACCAGCTTTGTGACATTGGCACTTAAGTGACATAAATATTACTTCCCACTTAACAGCCCGAGTCTAAATGTTGTGTAGGTCTTGTTCCCTATGGACATGGGCTAGGTAACTATCTGAGGAGTTGCAAATGGTGCTGAATGTTGTGTAATTGTCAGTAAACATGCCCACTCTGACATTATGATGGAAGGAAGGACATTGATGAAGAAGCTGAAGATAGCTGGCCCTGGGACATTGCCCTAAGGAACCCCTGCATTGGTGATCCAGCATGATGCTATCCAGGCCTGTGATTCCACCACATAACTCGTTGAAGCTTGTTGGAAGCTTTTAAGAGCTGACTGGAGGCAACACAATGAGCTTTCTCGTTGATGTGTTTGTTGCCACCTAACATGTTCACACCGTAGTTTGTTTTAAAAAAAAGTGGAACATTTTGCCCATTGGGTTTAAGTTGTATGTCACAAGCTTTTGCATATTTACGAGGCATTTCTGTTTGGAATAACAAGTTGGTGTCACAGCTGATACCTGTAAAATAACAGGTACATTTCATGAGTCATACTTACCATGCACTGTGAAAAAAAATGTACAGTTCCATTGGTAAAGGTCACTCATTGTTTATTATCTGCAAAGTGGAGTGTTTTTCAGATTTGTCATGTCTGCTTGTCCAAAACATGGACTGTATGTGTCTTCCTGGAGGGCTCTTACTGCCTCATGTTATTGTCTAAGTCAAACAGGTTTGTTTCCTGTGAAGGTCAAGATATGATTTTTCACTGTTTCAGAGTCCTTATTATCAGGTAGCCCTTCCTTTATGTTCTGAGGAGCATGCAATCCACAATGAGGCCAGGCAACAATTACCAGCACGAAACATGGAAACATAGGAGTGGGAGGAAGTCATTCAGGTACTTGAGCCTCACAAAGGAGCTGTGTGTCTGGCTGTGCTGCGTCTGTGAGTCTATAATCTGCTGTAATGTCAACCACAGCACTGGAGCAGGTCACACACGTCACTGACTCTCAAGAGAAAGGAGGCAGATGAAAGTGTATCTATCACAGGCGGTCAGCTTACTGCTTGCTTTCTGTGCTCCATCAAAATTGTATTAATCCACTCGCCTGGATGTTTTGTTATGTTGGCTGTGCGAGTTGCACTGCATTATTTGGTGGGACTCTCGCTGTGAGAGTCAGCACAATTTCACACTGTATCGAGCTGAACGTGCCTCATTAAATACCTATCTCACACTGATTGCATCCCTCAAGTCCAATTCTAGCCCATCTTACCAGGCACCATAATAACTCACTACGCACTGGATATCCACTGAAAGGCTGACCTTCCTTGTGCCCATGCTGTCTTTGAAAGGCCAGTGTACATCCAGGCAGTTGTTGGCAATCTGCCATTGCCTCACACCGATTACATAACGGCAGAGCAACCACAAAGCCACACACACTGCTCACGGCACATAACCGGCATGGCTGACACTCCCTCAGACATGTAAACCATCTTGTCACCCTTGTCACCAGACTATAACTGGGTGACCAGAACTGGATACTGTATTCCAGAAGAGGCCTCACCAATGTTCAGTACAACCTCAACATAACGTCCCAACTCCTAGACTCAAAGGATTGAGCCATGATGGCAAGTGTGCCAAATGCCTTTTTAACCATCCTGTCTACATGTGACACAAACTTTAAGGTCAAAAAGTGTGGTACTGGAAAGGCACAGCAGGTCAGACAGCATCCGAGGAGCAGGAGAATCGATGTTTTGGGCATAAGCCCTTCATAAAGATTGAGGCTTGTGCCTAAAATGTCAATCCTCCTGCTCCTCGGATGCTGCCTGACCAGCTGTGCTTTTCCAGCACCGTACCTTTTGACTTTGGGTAGTGTTGGAGAACAGAGGGGCCTGGGGATGCAGGTACATAATTCTTTAAAGTTTGCATCACATGTAGACAGCATGGTTAAAAAGGCATTTGGCACGCTTGCCGTCATTGCTCAGTCCTTTGAGTCTAGGAATTGGGACGTTGTGTTGAGGTTTACCTGTCCTGAGCTACATCAAGTTTAAACAATGTCTCTGAGTCCCTGCTACTTCACCCCCAGTGCCCAGTGATCACTCAGTAGGGAAACATCACACTAAGGTCAGCAGTTAAAGTCCAAATGTGAGCTTGGTTGACAACCAGTAAAAGGGAACATGAAGGAAATGAGTAGAGGATACAATCTGCCCCCACACTGCAAACCCTGACAGCCCATGATGATGTTCTACACCCAGCTCTTAACTGCTGGAATAGAGTGTCCTTCAAATCCTATCTGCCTTCTACTATTCACTGTAGATGAACCTATCACCCACAATGAGAGTTTTCTCCAGCTCAATGTCCTCATAATTCTCAGGAGTTTGCTGCTGTTCCCCCTTCTTAGACTTGGTTCAGGATCTTAGGGAAGTCAGGGACAGGGTGAAAGCAAAAGCATACAGTGTGGTGAAGATTAGTGAGAAGCCAGAGGATTGGGAAGCCTTTAAGGTGATGGAATCCTTAAGAGCCAGTGACCATAGAATGATAGAATTCACCCCGCAGTTTGAGAGTGAGAAGCTGGAATCAGAAATAATGGCATTACAATTGAGGAAGAGTAACTACAATGACATGAGTAAGGAGCTGGCCTGAGTTGATTGGAAGGGGAGCCGAGCGAGGAAGATGGTGGAGCAGCAATGGCAGGAGTTTCTGGGGGTAATTTGGGAAGTACAGCAGAAATTCATCCCAAGGAAGAGGAAACATACTAAGGGGAGGACAAGGCAACCATGGCTGACCAGGGAAGTCAGGGACAGGGTGAAAGCAAAAGCATACAGTGTGGTGAAGATTAGTGAGAAGCCAGAGGATTGGGAAGCCTTTAAAACCTACCAAGGGATAACTAAAAATTGGTAAGGGGGAGAACATGAAATATGAAAGTAAGCTAGCTAATAATATAAAAGAAGATTGCAAGCTTTTTTAGATATATCAAAAGTAAGAGAGAGAGACAAGAATGGACATTGGACTGCTGGAAAATGAGGCAGGAGATGTAATGAGGGGGAACAAGGAAATGGCGGGGGAACTGAATAGGTGCTTTTCATCAGTTTTCACAGTGCAAGACACAAGCAGCATGCCAGAACTTCAAGAGAGTCAGGGGCAGAGGGCTGTGTTGTTACCGTCATGAAGGAGAAGGTGCTGGAGAAGCTGAAAGATTTGAAGCTGGATAAATCACCTGGATCAGGTGGACTACACCCCAGAGTTCTGAAGGCGATGGCAGAAGAGATTGTGGAGGTATTGGTGATGATCTTTCAGGAGTCACTGGAGTCAGGGAGAGCCCCGGAGGACTGGAAAGTGGCTAATGTAACACCCCTGTTTAAGAAGGGAGGGAGGCAAAAGGCAGAAAACTATAAGCTAGCCTGACCTCAATTGTTGCTAAGATTTTAAAATCCATTATAATGGATGAGATTGCAGAGCACTTGGAAGTGCATGGTCAAACAGGGTTGAGTCATGACTGACAAAGCTGTTAGAATTCTTTAAGGTGGTATTCAGCAAATTAGGGAAGGGAAAGTCAGTGGATGTCATCTATTTGGATTTCAAGAAGGCCTTTGACAATGTACTGCGCAAGAGGCCGCTAAATAAAGTAATAGCATGTGGTGTTAAGGCAAGGTACTGGCATGGGTAGAGAATTGGCTGACTGGCAGAAGGCAGGGAGTGGGGACAAAGAGGTTTTCTTCCGGATGGCAGCTGACAATGAGTGGAGTTCTGCAGGGGTCAGTGTTGGGACCACAACTATTCAAATCATACGTTAACAATCTGAATGAAGGAAGTGAGGAACTGAGGGCATTTTTACTAAGTTTGCAGATGACACAAAGATAGGTGAAGGGAAAACTAGTGTAGAGGAAGCAGAGAGGCTGCAGAAGGATTCAGAAAGGCTAGGAGAGTGGGCAAAGAAGTGGCAGATGGAATACAATGTGTGAAAGTATGAGGTTATAGTAGGAAGAACAGAGGAGTAGACTATTGTCTAAATTGGGAAATCTGAAACACAACAAGACTTGGGAATCCTAGTTCATGATTCTCTTAAGGTTAAAATGCAAGTTCAATTGGCAATTAGGAAAGAAATACAATGTTAGCTTTCATTTCAAGATAGCTAGGATACAAAAGCAGAGATGCAATGCTGAGGTTGTATAAGGCTATGGTCAGAACACATTTGGAATGTTGTGAGCAGTTTGGGGCCCTGTATCTAAGGAAGGATGTACTGGCATTAGAGAGGGTCAAGAGGATTTTTATGGGAATGCTCCTAACGATAAAGGACTTGAGGAGCAGTTGAAGACTTTGAGCCTGTACTTGATGGAGTTTAAAAGAATGAGGAGGAAACTCACTGAAACCGACAGAATAGGGAGATTGTAGAGAAGATATTTCCACTTTCAGGAGAGACTGAGACCCAGGAGCACAGTCTCAGAGTGAAGGGACAACTCTTTAGAACTGAGATGAGAAAGATCTTCAGCCAGAAGGTGGTGAATCTGTGGAACTCATTGCCACAAAGGGATGTGGAGGCCAAGTCATCGACGGTATTTATGGAGAGAAGACAGGAGAATGGAGTTGAGAACCATTTTAGCCACGATTAAATGGTAAAGCAGTCTCAATGGGCCAAATGGCTTAATTTTATTCTTACTTCTTATGGTCTTAGTCACAGAGTTTTTGGCTCTGGCTGAGCCACTAATGTTCTCATGTAAATATTGTGTCGTTCATTATTTTTCTATATTTTTAATTGTGGACTGAAAGGAGGAAAGGACTGTTTAAAAGAGTACTGGTGCTTTTGAAAGCAAATAATCTGACCCTCCTTGTAAGCACTGTTTATACAGCTGCTAATTCCAGCTGTATTTGAAATGTAGGTTGGAAATGAGTTGGAGGGGTTTGTACAAATGGAGTTCTGATTGCCAACATCATGAGAGCTTATGCTCAAAATCTCGATTCTCCTGCTCCTCAGATGCTGCCTGACCAGCTGTGCTTTTGCAGCGCTACACTTTATGACTTTGATTTCCAATATACCATTCCTGTGAGGCGTAAAGCCAGGCAAACCGTGGATGGTACAAAAATGTAGATAGGCATATGAGTGATGGCTCAGAGGTAAAGCAAGCAGCTCTGAGATGCATCCTGGTCAAATCTGTGATCTGGACTCCTGCCTGTTTGTGTAAACTATTGTAGCTGCAGCTTGTGAACAATAGTGGCTGGTGTGCCCTCCAATTCACTTTGGGACATGAGCATCACTCATTGGGCCAACATTTATTGCCTGTCCCTAGTTGCTCTTGAGAAGGTGGGCGGCACGGTGGCACAGTGGTTAGCACTGCTGCCTCACAGTGCCAGAGACCCGGGTTCAATTCCCGCCTCAGGCAACTGACTGTGTGGAGTTTGCACGTTCTCCCCGTGTCTGCGTGGGTTTCCTCCGGGTGCTCCGGTTTCCTCCCACAGTCCAAAGATGTGCAGGTCAGGTGAATTGGCCATACTAAATTGCCTGTAATGTTGGGTAAATGTAGGGGTAGGGGTATGGGTGGGTTCCGCTTTGGCGGGTCGGTGTGGACTTGTTGGGCCGAAGGGCCTGTTTCCACACTGTAATGTAATGTAATGTAATGTAATGTAAAAGGTGAAGGTGAGCTGCCTTCTTGAACTACTACTGTCCACGTGCTGGAGGTTGACCCAATGCCTTTAGAGATGGAGTTCTAGGATTTTGTCCTAACGACAGTGAAAAGCCGGTGATATATTTCCAAGTCAGGATGGTGAGTGGCTTGGAGTGACATTTGTAGTGGGTGGTGTTCCCATGTATCAGCTGCCTTTATCCTTCTAAATGGAAGAGGCTGTGGGTTTGTAAAGAGCTGTCTCAAGAGACTGAGTGAATTTCTACCATCTCATAAATAACACACATTGCTGCCACTGAGTGTCAAGGTGGAGGGAGATTTGTGAATGTGGTGTCAATCAAGTGGGCTACATTGTCCGCATTGGTGTCAGCCCGATCCAGGCAAGTGAGGAGTATTCCATCACACTTCTGACTTGAGCCTTGTAGATGATGGGCAGGTTTTGGGGAGTCAGGAGGTAAGTTATTTGCCACAGTATTCCTAGCCTCTGACCTGCTCTTGTAGCCATAGTCCAGTTCAGTTTCTGGTCAATGGTAAGCCCCAGGTTGTTGCTAGTGGGGGATTCAGTGTTGGTAATGTCAATGAATGTCAAGGATTGATGGTTAGATCGTCTGTTACAGGAGCTGATCATAGCCTGGCATTTGCCTGGTATAAATGCCACTTGCCTCTTTTCAGCAACAGCCTGTGCCTCATTTATGGCGTGTGTGTGCGTGTGTATATGCGTGTGTGTATGTCCGTGTGTGCCTGTATGTGCATGCACACGTGTGTATGTGTGTTGTGTGTGCATATGTATGTGCACACGTGTGCGCGCGCGTGTGTGTGTATGTGCGTGTGTGACTGTGTGTGCGCGCACATGCGTGTATGTGTGTTGTGTGTGCATATGTATGTGATGCGTGTGTGTGTGTGCATATTAGGGAGATGCCATGATGGTTGTGAGGATTTGAATAGTATTTGATTCCAATATGTGAATAAAAGGTGGTATAGCTGGTGCTGATGGATCGTGCTCTGGGATACTATCTGGTACTGAGCAGCATGGAGGTTCCTCGCAGTCAGTGGTGAGCTAAAGTCTCACGTTGAGAAGTCTTATTGTCTAGTTTCTTCAGCGCATTTGCTAAGAAGCTGAATATTAAAGAGTTGAGTGGTTTCATTAATAAGGTGTTAAAGAAGATATAATCCCTCTAATTGGCAACTCACTGTTGCTAAGTGAGAAACTCACCTCACTGTTTAGCAAAAAGCATAAAAGATGCATCAAGATGATCTCAAGGTCAAGATAGGCCTCACCAGGTATCTCACCTGATGCTGCTACAAAGTTTCATCATAGTCCACATCACTCAGACCTTTTTAATTCAGAGAAATATAATTTGTTGTTGGAATAAACTGATCAAAATATATATAAAACTCATGTCATTCAACTGAATAAATTACCTCTTCTCAGTCAGTAGTATTCCTGAAAAAAGATGTTTTAAAAAGTCATACATTTTTATGACCAATTAATTTATACCTATGTTCTTGCAAGTTTTCTCCACTCAGCACCTGAAGCATTGATTTTTGTTCTGGTCCAGTGACAGTGTTTCAATCATTCTTTGATCTATCACTCGATGTGCCATTATTGCTGTATGGGTCTCGTCAGAGAAAGCTTTTAGGCTTTCTGACTGCTCGTCTTGCAACTCATATGGCCCTCACTGCCCACAAGTGAACTTCCAGGACTCAGCAGCACCAGAAAAGGATTGATTTATTTTCCCCCTCAACTCAAGAGCTCTGAACTCTTGGGATTATTTTTTACCATTACCTCAGCTGAGATCAAACAATTTAGCATAGATGGGTGTCAAATGAAATATTTTTCTGATTAACATGGTCCTCTAGCAAATATTGTTGTGAAAAAAACATTTTGCCCCTTCCTCGTTTCTTCAGCCCATACTTTCATTCCTCTCTGTTTGTTTTCATTCTTTAATTCATTTTATTTCTCTCACCCACACTCGGACCAAAGTTGGAAGAATGCTACTTCTTAACAGTCACCACATAAAATAAAAGTACTTTTTCCAGTTACTGGGATGACCAAATAAATATCTTCTCGATTGAAAGTGAAATACTGTGGATGCTAGAAATACAAAATAAAAAGGAGAGGAAATGCTGAAGAAACTTAATAGGTCTGGCAGCATCTGTGGAGAGAGAAATCGAGTTAATGTTTTAAGTCTGATATGATTCATCTTTGAGACTAAATGTCTTCTGTATATCAGATTCTAAATGAAAAGATTTATGAACAGTTTTTTTTTATTAGCCTATAAAAAGACCACAAGCAATAGAAACAGGGGTAGGCCATTTGGCTCCTCAATCCTGCTCCACTGTTCAATAAGATCAAAGTTGATTTAACATTCCTTGTACTCTCTTTCCTGCCTTTTCCCCTTAACCCTTGATTCCTCTAATGTTCAAGAATCTATTTAAACAATAGCACAGAAGCTGCAGTTATGTTCTAATGATAACTGTGAAACTATTGTCTATTATTGTAAAATCCCATGAGTTCACTGATGTATATTAGGGAAGGAAGATTGCTAGGCTTACCTGACCTGGCCTACACATGACTTTTTTTTATCATTCATTCACAGGGTGAAGCTGTCTCTGGCTAGGCCAGCATTTATTACCCATTCCTAATTGCCCAGAGGGCAGTTGAGAGTCAACCACATTACTGTGGTTCTGGAGTCACATGAAGGCCAGACCAGGTAAGGATGGCAGTTTCCTTCCCTAAAGGACATCAGTGAACCAGATTGGTTTTTCCCGACAACCCACAATGGACTCATGGTCATCATTAGACTCTTAATTCCAGATTCTAGATTAGAGTGGTGCTGGAAACGCACAGCAGTTCCGGCAGCATCCCAGGAGCAGGAAAATCAACGTTTCGGGCAAAAGCCCCTTATCAGGAATGATTCCAGATATTTATTGAATTCAAATCCCACCATCTGCCATGGGAGGATTCATTCCCAGAATATTACCTGGGTCTCTGGATTAACAGTCCAGTGACAAAACCACTAGACCATTGCCTCTCCCAATACAATTCCAGATCCATGCAATCTAGTCTGTCTGCTGGACAATTAGGGGACAGGTAATAACTATTGGCTTAGTCATCAATGCCCACATCCCGTGAATGAATAATGAAATCTCCTGATTGTTTGACGTGGGCCTGCAGGATTGAATGAGTCTCACTCTGCGGACTGTAGTGAACTGGACTCCGACTGCATTCACTCCAATTGAATGATAGATAGTGTTCGAGCATCTGATCTGAGATCAAAGATGACTTACCATTCTAGGATCTCGTGTCTGATAGTAAGTTCCATGGATAGGACTGAACACTACTCTCCTTAGACTTTGAGAAGTGGCTTGATGATGCACATGCAATGCATTTACCTCATGGACTGCTGTCATATCCTGTAGGATTGCGAATGAAATAGATGGTGATATACAGATCCTCACACCACACCTCAGGAGGATATATTTGTGTTTGATGGGATGCAGTGCAGATTTATTGTGGAAAATTGATGGGTGATCTAATTGTGGCATCTAATGTGATTCAAGGATTGGATGGCACAGATAGAGAGAAACAAGTTCCTTTGGTCAGGGAGTGCAGAACAAAGTGACATGGCCTTAATAATAAGGGGCACCCAAAGAAATATGACATCAGCAAGCAGTTTTTCATATGTTGGGTTGTAGAAATCTAAAGTTCCTGTCTCTAAAAAGCATTTGACTCAACCAATGCAAAATTTTCAAACTAATATTGATAGATATTTGTTAGGTAAATATGTTATGGCGCTGTGGACCAAGTCAGGTGTCCAGCTCAATAGTAGACTGGCTCTAGATCCTGGAGCTTACTCCCATTCCTTCTTTTAGAGATTTTCTAAGAATGTCTGCCATATTTCTGTAGTTTCCAACTGTAGAGCAGGTGAATACGTGTCAGGAAATCCACCAGTATTCATTTTAACATCAGTGTTTCTGTGAACAATGAGAATCTCAATCTCAATGAAAGTGACTGCTACATGTGTAACACTAGGATTGAGGTTCCTGCTTACACTGTAGATTACAGATAGTAACATGTTTTCTGTTGACTAAAAGTAATACTGAACTTCCCACAGAAATCTATGATTTATGTTGTAGCACGCTGCTAACTAACTTCTCACCTTGAAGCCTCTGAAAGGCAATTGGTTCTGTTTTTTCCAATTAACTAATTTGTCATTTGAAGAATCTGAGCTTTTATATCCCAATCAGATTCCATAATCTCTATCATGAGTGGATTGGCTACAGGAATATGAAGTACAACAGACAGGGAAATAAGCAATATTCATACACAGAGTAGTTCTGCATTGCATCTGTCTCTGACTCTTGATTCGGACCTTGTCAGACCAAGTTTGAATCTTATATTTTACAGACATCAGAATGGCAGTTGCTTTCCTAAGGGTTCCAAAATAAATTGCAATTCATTTTCCTTTTTTATAGCCTGTACAGTAATTTTGATTGCAATAGCTATTTCTTAGATTACCATCTAGCTCTTAAATCCAAACGACAAATGTCACATGTAAATCTTTTATTACGAATAGTATCGAGTGAATTGCCTGAAGCTTTGAATTGACGATATAGTCTGCTGTGGAGAGGTAACAATTTATCTTGGAGGATCAAGCCTGAGTGTGAGCAGTGAGAAAATATAGATAAATAAATCCCTGTTGATAATTGATTTATGAGCAGTTGATTCAATATATTGAAAAGTTAGTATGTGTTGTACCAAATAAAAGAGAGTCCCTGGAGCTTTGGATAATATAACACGGCAACGTGGAAAAGGCAGGAGATTGATATGAAGTAATGATGCTCATTTACTGAGCAGGTGCAGGCACGAAGGGCCAAATGGTCTCCTTTTGCATCATGACACATTTATGATTCTGACAGAGCACAAAACCATAAGATAAAGGAGCAGAATTGGGCCATTTGGCCCCTTGAGTCTCTGCCATTCGATCGATGCTGATATATTTCTTGACCCCATTCTACTGCCTTCTCCCTGAAACCCTTGATCCCCTGACTAATCAAGAACCCATCTATCTCTATTTTAAATACACTCAATGACTTGGCCTCCACAGCTTTCTGTGAGAATGAGTTCCACAGACTCACTACCCATAGGCTTCTTTATCTCAGTTTTGAAGGGTCGCCCCTTCACCCCAAGGCTGTGCCCTCAGGCCCTGGTCTCTCCTGCTAGTGGAAATAGCCTTGTCACATCCACCCTATTCTGGCCTCTCAAGTACTCTATAATATTCAATCAATTCTCATCCTCCTAAACTCCATCGTGTACAGCTCCAGAATCCTCAACTGCTCCACATAGCCCTTCATCCCCGGAATCATGTTGTAAACCTCCTCAAGACCCTCTCCAAGGCCTGCATGTCCTTCCTTAGATAGGGGGCTCAAAACTGCTCACAATATTCCAAATGTGGCCTGACCGGAGCTTAAGACAGCCTCAGCAGTATATCCTTACTCTTGTATTCTAGCCATTGAGAAATGAATGCCTTAATTGGATTTATTTTCCTAACTGCCAAATGAGCCTGCATGTTAAGATTAGATTAGGTTCCCTACAGTGCGGGAACAGCCCCTTCGGCCACACCAAACCTCCGAAGAGTAACCCACCCAGACCCATGTCCCTGCTCATGCACCTAACACTACGGGCAATTTAACATGGCCAATTCACCTAACCTGCACATCTTTGGACTGTGGCAGGAAACCGGAGCACCCGGAAGAAACCCATGCAGACACAGAGAGAATGTGCAAACTCCACACAGACAGTCGCCCGAGGCTGGAATCGAACCTGGGTCCCTGGCACTGTGAGGCAGCAGTGCTAACCACTGAGCCACTGTGCTGCCCAAGAGAATCCTGTACTAGGGCTCCCAAGTTCTTTTGTACTTCAGATTTCAGAAGCCCCACACCATTTAGAAATTAGTTTATGCCTCTATTCTTTCCACCAAAGTGCATAACCTCACATTTTCCCACATTGCATTGTTAATCCTGCTTTGTACATCGATCCAAAATGCCTGGAATTTTCAATGTCTAGATAAATGTGTCTGCAGCTACCTGGGAATTGTGTGTCATGACACTAACATAGCAGACTTTGACGGATCTGCTTGGGAAATTGAAGATTCTACTGGATGCAGCTGGAACCCACCAAAAATATCCGTTGAAATTGGAGATTTTGAGAGGGTTCTACACGGTGGGCGGCATGGTGACATGTGGGCGGTACGGTGGCACAGTGGTTAGCACTGCTGCCTCACAGCACCAGAGACCCGGGTTCAATTCCCGCCTCAGGCGACTGACTGTGTGGAGTTTGCATGTTCTCCCCGTGTCTGCGTGGGTTTCCTCCGGGTGCTCCGGTTTCCTCCCACAGTCCAAAGATGTGCAGGTCAGGTGAATTGGCCACACTAAATTGCCCGTAGTGTTAGGTAAGGGGTAAATGTAGGGGTCTGAGTGCGTTGCGCTTCGGCGGGTCGGTGTGGACTTGTTGGGCCGAAGGGCCTGTTTCCACACTGTAAGTAATCTAATCTAATCGAAACAAACAGTTGTTCAGGAAAGATCAGTCTAGCAAATACCTAGTCTAACTCTTGAGTAACTACTTCACCGACTCCCAATTTACCTCACACATCTCCAACTACACCTGCCCACAGCCCTCGCACTCTCCAGACCTTGACACAGCAACATTTTATCTCCAGAACCTGGTATCTCCCCATCCTGCACTTAGCAGCACCAGGACCCTTGTACCTGTCCCCTCAAGACCTAAGCAGCCCCTGCCTTCTCTGCCACTAATCCCTAGACTACCCTAGTTCTCCCCGGGACTCAGCAACCCCAATCTCTTCCTGGTACATTGCTCCTGCCCCTCCCTCATGAAGGGGATACATGACACCACCAACACCTCTCCTGGGACCCCTGTGCACCCACTCTGACCTACTCTAGATATCCCAACACTTACCTTGTCTGTGTTTTACCTTCTAACTTGACACACTACCTTCTACTCAGGTCACAATTTATTTGCTTGGCATCTTATTTCCTACCTGCCTGTAACCCAGCCCACCTGGCACCTTACCAATCTGGCACCCAGACACCCTATCAGTTTACATTCTTACCTGCTCACAGAAGCTGTCAAAGTGGCTGTCTGCGATACTGGGCATTTTCATGACAAAATACGGCAACTGATGAAGGGTTTTTGCCCAAAACATCAATTTTCCAGCTCCTCGGATGTTGCGTGACCTGCTGTGGTTTTCCAGTGCCACACTCTTGATTCTAATTTCCAGCATCTGCAGTCCTCACTTTCACCTAAAATATGGCAACTGACTGCTGTGATAAAGGGGAGGTGGTTTGTCATCTCCAACTATCCTGCTCTACCAGGGGCCTGTCAGAATTAAAGCACGCTCCAGATTTCTGAATGTTTGATTTTGATTTGTTTTATTATTGTCACATTACCGAGATACAGTGAAAGGTATTGTTTGTGTGCTATCCAGACAAATCCGACCTTACATAAGTGCATCAGGGTAATAGAACAGAATGCAGAATATAATGTTGCAGCTATTTGAGTAATCTCCTGTCTGAAAAGCTGAGCTGTAAAAAGTGAGTACAGATGCAATCTGAGTGTGATTGCCACTCTTCAGAAAATCTGGCCCAATATTTGATACAAAAGGACTAATTTAAAACGCTTTACTGAGGCGATATTAATAATGACTGTTTGCTTTAATTAAAAAGGCCAAGCATATGTGGATGTATGCCTATATGTGAGACAGAAAATGCTCATGGTCTGATTACGTACTCAGCATTTGGTAAGTGGTGTAGAAGAAAGAGGCAATATGGAAGAAATAGAGTTCAGGTTAGAGAAAGTAAAAGAGAGCGAAAGAGATCGAAGAGTGAAAGATAGTGAGTAACAAGAACAGCAAATGTGTTTGAAGCTAATGAGGTAAATAGGCTGCTCTTTGTTTGTTCAGAATTGACTTTTTAAAATAAGTAATTTGAACTTTGAAAGGAATAACACCCTCCTTGAGAGAAAATTATAGGAAAGCAAAATTGAATTTAAGGACAGAAACTAATTGAGGATGACCAGACTTCTGGTCTCTTGACAGTAATCATTAAGATAAGAGTTGAAAAATATGACAATGAGTTAAATGATAGCAGAATTTTGGGAAGGCCTAGAATGAGTCATTTGACAGCGATGGGGATGGTGTAGAGCTAAAGATGGTGATACAGGCAAGGGAACAGTATGAAGTGGAACAAAGAGAGAAAATGGAGATGCAGTGAGTATGGCAGGAGGACTGAAGTAGTAGTGGTTGCAAGCTGGATGAAAGGGAAGTTGATGAGTGACCTATTTTCCCTGAACTTTCCTCATTCCTGAAGAAGGGCTTATGCCTGAAACGTCGATTCTCCTGTTCCCTGGATGCTGCCTGACCTGCTGCGCTTTTCCAGCAACACATTTTCAGCTATTTTCCCTGTTACCCTCAACACAATTCAGTCTTCAGCCATTAATACCTCCTCCCATACATTCTGACACCATGCCTTGCCAGTCCATCAAAATGCAGACAGAGAAAGAAAGAGTCAAAAGAGAAACAGAGTTATGAGAAGAAAAACAGTCAAGAATTGGAAGAGAGGGGACCACCAACAACAATGACAACTTAGATTTGTATAACATTTTTAGCATAACATGGTGGTTCAGTCACAGCAGCCATGATCGTTTTTTTAATTCATACATGGGCGTTTCTGGCTGGCTAGCATTTATTGCCAGTTACCCTTGAGTATTGACAAACAAAACTTGACAACAAGCCATTATATATTAGGGCAGATGACCAAATCTTGATCAGAGAAGTAAGTTTAAAAGATCATCCTTCAGAGGAGTGCGAGGTAGAGAGTGAAGAGGTTGAGGAACAAGGCGTTGACATTAAGGATAGGCAGCTAAAGTGGAGTGTTAAAATCACAATCCCATGTGACAGAATTGGAACACCTAAAATGTTCAAAATCTGACACTGGTGTTCACTTGCTCTGCCATCATAACGGGGTTAAACCTTTTCCAAATTAATTAGGACAATATTTCCTAACCTTTTTAAAAACATAGCAAAATTCAATTATGCAAATAATACCGTGGTGCATCCATTTTTTTTTCAATAATCTCAGTTACGTCCTCTTGTCATGTACATTTAGAATCTTCACATTTCAGAATCACATGACTGATACCATGCTTTTAATTCGATGATTAATTTTCGTGAGTTTTAAGAGTTGTGATTTTGTTTTGGGTAGAATGTTGTATAAAATGAAACAATGTTTGTTTTACATTAATTCTCATGAGTTTTGTACAAAATTTCACAGTGCACTTAGCTCTCGTGACACATGCCAGTGTGGGGTGGCACGCTGGTTGAAAACCTCTAGGTTAGACAAAACTTTTATCCACAGGAGAGTCAAGTAAGAATAGTGGAGTTAAGGCCATCAGTTATGGCAGCCATGATTTCTTTTAAATGCATGCATGGGCGTTTCTGGCGGGGCCAGCATTTATTGCTCGCTCCCCAGTTGCCCTGAGAAGCTGCCACCTTGAATCACTGCAGTTGAGAGGTGGAGCAGTCTCCAGGGTTAAAATAGTAAATTCCTGATTTCTTATGTCTTTTTACCTCCATCTGTGTTCTAATCATTCATTTAGTCTACACTCTTTACATCATTCATGTTCGTGGTTGTATCTTTTAGCTATTTACCAGATCTTCAGATTGAAGTCCTTTGTAACCTTGGAGGATAGTAAAAATGCAAGTATCAAAACTAGGAGCAGGAGTTGGCCATTCAGCCCATTGAGCCTGATCTATCATTCATTCTGTATCACTGGACCATTCACCTGCTCTTGCCTCATGCCTCTTAGTGTCTAGGAATTGATTTCTTTCTTAAGCATATCCATTGACTTCTATGTGGTAGAAAATTTCACAGGTTCACCAGTGTCCATATGAAGACACTTCCCATAATCTCACTCCTAAATGGGTTCCCTAATTTCTTCAGGGTTTCTATGGATTTTCTGCTGAATGTATCTCTTTTTTCACTGTGGACTGAAATGGGGAAAGAAATGTTTTAAGAGTGCAGATTGAAAAGGAATTGCTGCACTTTGAAAAACAAGTTACCTGAAACTCATTGTTAGTTATGTTTACACTGCTGCTTTGAAATCAGTAGGAGAGGAGAGGTAAGACAGCATGACACCTGTGTGTTTTTTTTGTGTGTTTGTGTGCATATGTGTGTGTGTTTGTGTGTGTGTTTGTGTGTGTGTGTGTGTATTTGTGTGTGCGTGTGCGTGTGTGCGCGCGTGCAGAGTGAGATACGGTTAGCAACGTGTTGCTGATTGGCTATAATTGAAGAAACCAATCACAAATGCCAGAGATCATTAGCCTGGTGACAGCTCTCTGGTTCCTGGGCAGCTGAACAACTTGTCTGTGTGAATGATGAAGAGGCAGTTGGTTTCCAGACTGGAAGAGACAGTATGCTTAGCAATTTTTGAGAAGATTTGTAGCTCAGGTTGATGATAAGTCTATAAGTTAGCTTGCTGAGCTGGAAGGTTTGTTTTCAGATGTTTCATTACCATACTAGTTAACATAATCAGTGAGAATATCTGGTGAAGTATTGGTGGTATGTCCCGCCTCTCTATTTGTTTGGTTTCTTAAGGTGGGTGATGCCATTTCCGGTTCTTTTTATTCAAGATAAGGTAGATAGGATCTAATTGATGTGTTTATTGATGGAGTTCTGGTTAGAATGCCATGCCTCTAAGAATTCTCATGTGTGTCTTTGTTTCGCCTGTCCTAGGAGGTGTGTGTTGCCCCAGTCAAAGTGGTGTTGTTCTTTGTTTGTATGTATAGAAACTAGTGATAGGGGGTTGTGTTTTTGGTGGCCAGTTGGTGTTCATGTATCCTGGTGGTAAGTTTCCAATTTGTTTGTCCAATGTAGTGTTTTTAACCAGTCCTTGCATGGTATCTTGTAAATGACATTAGTTTTGCTGGTGGTATCTAATGAACCTTTTAAGTTCATTAGTCACTGTTTAAGTGTGTTGGTATGTTTCTGGGCTATCATGAAACCAAGGGGTCTGAGTAGTCTGGAAGCCATTTCTGATATGTCTTTGATGTAAGGTAATGAGGCTATAGTTTTTGGTTACGTTGTGTCTGCTTGTTTGGGTTTGTTTCTGAGGAATCGACTGATTGTGTTTATTGGGTACCCGTTTTTCTTGAAAACATTGTATAAATATTTTTCTTCTGCTGTTTGTAGTTGTTCGGTGCTGCAGTGTGATGTAGCTCATTGAAATAATGTCTTGATGCAGCTCCATTTGTGGATGTTGAGATGATTGCTTCTGAAGTTAAGTATTTGGTTTGTGTTTGTTGTTTTTCTGTAGACACTGGTTTATAGAGTCATAGAGATGTACAGCATGGAAACCGACCCTTCGGTCCAACACGTCCATGCTGACCAGATATCCCAACCCAATCTAGTCCCACCAGCATTCGGCCCATATCCCTCCAAACCCTTCCTATTCATATACCCATCTTTTAAATGTTACAATTGTACTAGCCTCCCGATTTGAAGCTCTCCGTTAACTGAATGTTCAACTGTAACGTCTAGGAATGGGAGTCTATTGTCATTCTCCTCCTCTTTCGTGAATTTGATACCTGTCAGGATATTGTTGATGGTGTTGTATGTTTCCTTTAATTTGTTCCGTTTTGTGATGACAAAGGTGTCATCTATGTAGCGGACCCAAAGTTTGGGTTAGATAGATGGGAGGGCAGCTTGTTCAAGTCTATGCATTACTGCTTCCACTATGAGCCCTCATATTGGTCATCACAAAATGACATCACCCACTTTAAGAAACTAAGACCTATAAATAGAGAGGTGAGACATACCACCAGCGCTTTACCAGAGACTCTCACCGATGATGTTACTTAACATGGTGATGAAACATCTGAAAACAAACCTTCAAGCTCAGCGAGCAAATGTATATACTTAGACAGTATCCTGCTCTCTCTTTCTGCAGTGAAGTAACCAAACCTTGAAAAAGGAACTTATTTTCTCCTATCATTTGCAGTAAACTATTGCTTCTAACCAATGATTTTGAAGGATCAGGATACAAGAGTAACTCATCACTTGATTTCCCAATTCTTGTTCAACATCTGCAAGGACAAGTCTTAAATGTGATGGATTACCCTCCATTTGCTTGTATACGTTCAGCTCCAAGAACACTCAAGAAATTAACACACTAAGGTTGGTGGAGTAGCAGATAGTGAAGGGGACTGTCAGCGAATACAGCAGACTATAGATAGATTGGAGAGTTGGGCAGAGAAATGGCAGATGGAGTTCAATCCGGACAAATACGAGGTGATGCATTTTGGAAGATCCAATTCAAGAGCGAACTATACAGTAAATGGAAAAGTCCTGGGGAAAATTGATTTACAGAGAGAACTGGGTGTTCGAGTCCACTGTTTCCTGAAGGTGGCAAAACAGGTCAGTAGAGTGGTCAAGTAGGCATACGGCATGCTTTCCTTCATTGGACGGGGTATTGAGTACAAGAGTTGCCAGGTCATGTTACAGTTGTATAAGACTTTGGTTCAACCACATTTGGAATACTGCGTACACTTCTGGTCGCCACATTACCAAAAGGATATGGATGCTTTCGGGAGGGTGCAGAGGAGGTTCACCAGGGTGCTTGCTATGAGGAAAGGATTATTTTCATAGGAAAGATGCAGGTTGAGGAGGGATCTGATTGAGGGCTACAAAATCATGAGAGGTGTAGACAGGGTGGATAGCAAGAAACTTTTTTTCCCAGAGTGGAGGACTCAATTACTTGGGGTTACGAGTTCAAAGTGAGAGAGGAAAAGTTTAGGGGAGACACGTGGAAAGTTCTTTATGCAGAGGGTGGTGGGGGCCTGGAACACATTGCCAGCAGGGATGGTAGGGGCAGGAATGATAGCATCATTTAAAAGATATCTAGACATAAACATGAATGGGCAGGGAGCAAAGGAATACAGATAGTTAAAAAATAGGTGGCAGGTTTAGATAGAGGATCTGGATCAGCACAGGGTTGGAAGGCCAAAAGGCTTGTTCCTGTGCTGTAATGTTCTTTGCTCTTTATTCTATCGCAGGTAGAGCAACTTCATTGATTGACTCGCCACCCCTCCCCCCACTCGAAACAGTTACTTCCTTCAGCATTGGTGCACTATGTTTGCAAAGCGCATCAACAACAAAGTGTACTACAGCAACTTGCTGAGACTTCTTTGATCACATTTTTGAAATGCACAACTGCTGTGACTCAAAGGGTAAGGGCAGCAAATGCAGGGAAATCTCACCACTTACGAGTTTGGCTCCAAGTCACAAACCATTCACACCCTATTCCTTCACCTTGCTGAGTTAAAATCCTGCAATTCCCGAAACAGTAGCACTGTGGAAGTGCTGAGACATATGTCCAAGAAGGTGGCTTAACATAGTTTTCTCAGGGGCAATTACTGATGGTAAGTAAGTGCTGGCCTTGCCAACAACAACTAGATCAGAGGGTAACAAAAAAACTGGCTTTGATATGAGTTATAAATAATGTTAATTTTAGCTTGAAATAATGTGTGTACATTTTGTTCCTGCCTAATAGAAGCATAATTTTTAAATCTAAGATTGCTCTGTTATTTTAGAGGTAGTGAGGTTTCCCATTCCATTACCCTCCCAAGCAGTGCATTTCAGATTCCTACCACCCTGTGGCTGAAGAATATGTTTCCTCAAATGTCCTCAAAACTACCATTTCCTTTCATCTCACTAGAGCTCATACAATTGTATTCTGAATTACTTTTTTCTCAATTTACTTCAAGTTTTCTCAATTATTTAGAATGGAATCAAATCCCTACAGTGTGGAAACAGGCCCTTCAGCCCAACAAGTCCACACCAACCCTCCAAAGAGTAACCCACCCATCCCTCTATCCTATATCAACTATGTGCAATTTAACATGGCCAATTCACCTAAACTGCACATCTTTGGATTACGGGAGGAAACTGGAGCACCTGGAGGAAACCCACACAGACTGGGGGAGAACATACAAACGCCACACAGACAATCCCCAAGGCTGGAATTGAACTTAGGTCTCTGATGCTGTGAGGCAGCAGTGCTAATCACTGAGCCACCGTGCCACCATTTAGTTGCATGGAATCAGCCAAAAGTAAAACTAAAAAATTAATCTAACTTCTTCAACAACTATATTCTCATCTCTGGTTCTTAATTCAGAATTATGTTTCAATCTCTTCAGAAATACTAATGGACTATAGATAATGATATTCATAGCTAACTAAACTGCATAACTCTGGGTGATGATGTGAAGAAATGGATTGTAGTTCTGAAACAACATTTAGGAATTAAAACTGTATTGTTTATGCTCATTGATGATAACCGTGTCTGATGTCAATGAAACACACCTGATCTCTTGCAATGATGATTGCCAGGTCTGCTCAGTAACAGGATTACACTTCTGACAGATTGAAAACTGTCATCCATCATTTCATAAAGTGCATTAAGTGCAGAGAACGCCTAAATTATGTAAATTTTACACAAACGATCATCACATTTCCAAAGCACAGTGTCTGTTTTGGAGAGTTGAAGATATAGTATTCTTTGTATTCTTATCAAGAACATAGATAATCTTTAATTTGAAAGAGATATAAAGGGATAAGAATTAATCATCCAACTATCCTTTTACGTAGCTAAGTTTTGAATTCCTGATTTGTTGTCAACTACTTGAAAGTTTCTTCCTTCAATTCATTGTAATCAAACTGTTCCCAATGACCACACAATTAGTGTTGAAGAAGTTATAAGTTCCCTTTACATTCCTCATAAAAGCACACAAAATAGGAGCAAAAGCAGGGGATTTGGCCCATGCTCTGCCTTCCAATACGGTCATGATTGTTTCTTTTTAAGCCACCTCAGAATGTTACATATCTCAATAAAGATCAACTCTCATTCTCCTAAACTGCAATGAGCACAGTTCCAACCTTTGTAACCTTTCCTCGTAAGATTTCCTCTTAATGCCAGGAATCAACCGAGAGAAAACTGCTCTAATCTGCTTCCATTGCAAGTGTATCTTTCATTAAGTAAGGAGAACAGAGCTGTACACAATATTGCAAGTACAGTCGAGCCAGTGCTCTATGCAATTCCAGCAAGAGTTCTTACTGTTATACTCTATCCCCCGAGCAATTAATGTTTGATTTGCAATAATTTCCTTGTTTTCAAGAAGCACTAGACTTGCACTCACTTCTTTCTTAGGAAAACATAGATAATAGGATGACTAAGACTGTATCATACTTTAGAACTGCACTTACAAAATAATTTCATAAACGTATTGACTGTTAACTTAAGATTCGGGTTAAAAATCTAAAACATGCGGCAGACTGGCAGAGTTTCCGGTTGCTGATCCCACCTTTCCATGACCCCATCCCATTTTCTTGGACATGGGCCAATTAATAATTGATGGAAGATCCTGGTACCTACAAGCCCTAATTGTGGGTCCACACCTCTTGGGGAAGGGAATGCAATATTTCTGCAATGATGCACTCGCTACATATTCTACAAGAGCCTTTTTGTGCTGCAGTTTAATGACAGAGAAAAATGAATAAGTTGAAGAATGTTTCAGCACTAGAAGGGGGAAGAAGTAGAGTTGTCACGAGGCAAAAGTGAGGACTGCAGATGCTGGTAACCAGAGTGGTGCTGGAAAAGCACACCAGGTCAGGCAGCATCCGAGGAGCAGGAAAATTGACGTTTCGGGCAAAAGCCCTTCATCAGGAATAGAGCTCAATTTCAGGCTTTTGCCCGAAACATCGATTTTCCTGCTCCTCGGATGCTGCCTGACCTGCTGTGCTTTTCCAGCATCACTCTAATCTAAAAACTATTGGTTGTCACTGGCTGGCCAGCATTTATTACCCGTCCCTTGGTGCTCCTGACAAGGTGGTGGCTTTTGAAACTGCTGCAGTCAGCCTGCCATTAGGAAGGGAATTCCAGGATTTTGACCACGTGACAGTGAAGGAGTGGTGGTATGTTTCCGTGTCAGGATGGTGAGTGGCTTGGAGGGAAACTTGTCCACTCCGGTCCAACTCTGACGTCTCCACATCATGGCTGTGAACCTCTCCAAATATGTCTTTTTCAAAAACTTGCAGATCTTTTCCATATTTTCTCTTGCTGATTTGTTGGTCATTAATTATTTGAGGAGGATGTTAAAGATCCTACTGAACTTTAGGAAATTTCTTGATGAAAATGTTGGGGAAAAAAACCCATGTCTGGAATTGGTTAGAAAGGCAGCACTCAGGGCTCCTTTGTATTGCTCTTATAAAAAATGAGTGATAGCTTTCTTCTTGACCTTCTGCAGCGCATTCAGCTTCAAATCCAATGGGACTGCTCTTCATATTGGGCAATTTGACTGCCATTACGACTGCAAACTCAGGATCAACTTCTTTGTTGAGTCTCATAATATGCATTTCAGGACACTAGTTACTCAGACTCTTGTCTCGGTTCCATTTGGATTTCTATAAGATAATTTGGAGGCTATATTCCTCTCACTACATGCTATGATGTTTTGTGGAGCCGCTTTGTCTTTTTCAGCCTCTATGATCTTTTTCAGCCTCTAGGGGCAATAACTGGGTGAGTTTGGCCTGGAGAGAGATTCAACCTCTTCCCTAGGTGAGAAGACTCATGGATCCCTTTCTTGACACATCAATGATTAAAGGCCTTTAATACTCAGTTGGTCAACCCTTCAAGGCCTCTCTGTGACAAATTGCTGATTACCTGTCTCGCTGGCAGATAGGAAAAGTGGCCAGTTTCCCAAATGGGAAACCAGGGTGACCTGCCTGCTGTGGTTTTGTGGGGTGAGTGGAGGGGTGTATGTGTCTTCTTTGATTGCCCCCAATCTGGGGGCAAGCAGAGATATGGATAGTGGGCAAGGGGCCAGCCTCTGAAATCTAACACCCTGCCTATGCTTCTGACTGCCCTGATCACAAGAAGAAAAATCCTTATCTTCTCGGGGTTGGATTTCCTCTGGAGTAGGTCTCCATTGGGTCTCAAAACTAGCCTCTGATTGAGTCAGCCAGTGTGGCTGCCTTGCTTGGGCAGACTTGCTGATCCAGCAGGGCTTCACCCTTAACAATATCAACATTCAACAACAAGAAGCCAGACTTCATTTCGCTGAGACTTCTCATCACCAGATTGACCTGATAAGTCTTCATTGCTAACAGAAAGAACGGCCTTGAGGAATATAAGAGTAAAGTCTCACGAAAGTTCTGTACAGTGCAGTCGGAATTCCTTACTCCTCCACTCAAGCCCTCTTGAAATGAAAGACAAAATACCATTTGCTTTCCTAACTGCACCTGTGTGATTGCTTTCAGTGACCAGTGTACAAGATCTCTCTGCACATTAACATTTCCCAGTCTGTCACCACATATGTAACAGGATTCCTGAAGAAGGGCTTATGCCCGAAACGTCGATTCTCCTGTTCCCTGGATGCTGCCTGACCTGCTGCGCTTTTCCAGCAACACATTTCCACCACATATGTAACACCCTGCCATTCTGCATTTTCTACTTAAGTGAACAACTACACACTTATCCGTGCTATAGTGCACTTGCCAAGCATTTGCCCACACAGTCACTATGTCTAAATCACCTGTGCATCATCTTCACCACTCATAGACTTATGTCATCAAATTTGAGCATTGACCATTGTCTATTGACCAAAGAAAACTGGATACATGGTTGAAAAGGAAATGTATGAAAAGGGGCTCCGAGCTGAAGATCCTAATAATAAGCCTAAGGATGATGGGGTAAAAGCCCTCTTCTGTGCTTTAACTCTCAGGAACTTTTCTCGGTACTTTTAAGAAATATATGAATTTTATTTGTAACACTGAAACTAAATTTATTTGACCTTGCTTACTGTCAAAACCCTAACCTTGGGTTTGAGGCAATCAGCTCCATGGAAAATCAAATTGCAGTTAAAGCTAATCCACTGAGGTTTCCTGTGTGAACAAGTAATCTCCTAGTAATTGTATCCATTTTAACAGGTTTCTTCTGTATTTTTTGACAGAAATGTGTGAAGAACTCTCTTCGCTTATTCATGGTGGGAGTTCATGTTATTTGAACAACAGCTCCTCCTTTGTTTTCTTTGTGTTGCAATTATGCCACTTTGGGAAGACTGTCACATCCCTGCTGTTTCTGTTGTGCCATTCCTCAAGGACAACTCTTAATGACATTTGAGTTGTACCCAATTTTTTCCATCAACTTCTTGTGTTCAAAGTAATAAAAGCACTCTGCCTGTCAGTCCACTTCTTGATTTAAAGAAACTTGTCATCTCTGTAAAGTGATTATTACTTGAATACTGCTCAATTGCTGAAGGATTTAAAGAATCGAAGACTCCCTACAGTGTGGAAAGAAGCCATTTGGCCTATTGAGTCTGTACCAATCCTCCAAAGAAAATACCCCACCCAGATCCAACCCTCCATCCTAACCCCATGTCTAATCCGTGTACCCCTGGGCACTATGGACAATTTGGCAAGGCCAATCCACCTTACCTGCACATCCTTGTACTGTCAGAGGAAACCGGAGCACCCAGAGGAAACCCATACAGACACAGGAGAATGTGCTAACTGCACACAGACAGCCACATGAGGGTGGAAATGAAAGCAGGTCCCTGGCACCATAAAGCAGCAGTGCTAACCACTGTGCTATCATGTAATCCATTTAGCTTTCTATGCCTATGGCTGGTGGAAACCCAAGCTGAGCACCAGTGAGCAGGACATTGATTAATACACGCTGTTTGATTGCACTGTGGATGGCACCTTCTATTTCTTTGCTGATTATTGAGAGTAGATTATGCTGCAGTAACTGTCTGGTTTGGAGTTGTCCTGCTGTTTGTGGACAGGACATATCTGGGTAATTTTCCATTGTTAATGGTGGACCCCACTGTTGGGTTTCTACAAGGGATGAACTCGGATTTCACCAGTTTCCTCATTTCCCCTCCCCCCACCCTGTCTCAGTCAAATCCATCAAATTCAGCACCGCCTTCCTAACCTGAGATCTTCTTCCCGACCTCTCCGCCCCCACCCCAGTCTGACCTATCACCCTCACCTTGACCTCTTTCCACCTATCACATTTCCGACGCCCCTCCCCCAAGTCCCTCCTCCCTACCTTTTATCTTAGCCTGCTGGACAAACTTTCCCCATTCCTGAAGAAGGGCTTATGCCCGAAACGCCGATTCTCCTGTTCCCTGGATGCTGCCTGACCTGCTGCGCTTTTTCAGCAACACATTTCCAGCTTTCTACTGGAACAGCCTGGTTAGAGGTGGCACAGGTTCTCAAGCACAAAATCTTTGCATAGCAGTTGTCAGGGCCCCAAGCCGTCCCCATCTTCGATATGTCCAAGGTTTCTCGATATCATGCCAAATGCATTGATTTGGCACCCTCAGGTCAAGGTGGACCTTATCCTGGACACTTCAGTGTTACCTTTTGCACAAACCTGCCAGGCACGACCATCATTGGGCTTAGACATGTTTGATATGATTTATTTACTTAGATTAGATTACTTCTTACTTCGATCAGATTACTTACAATGTGGAAACAGGCCCTTCGGCCCAACATGTCCACACTGACCCGCCAAAGTGCAACCCACCCAGACCCATTCCCCTACATTTACCCCTTCACCTAACACTAGGGCCAATTCACCTAACCTGCACATTTTTTGGACTGTGGGAGGAAACCAGAGCACCCGGAGGAAACCCACGCAGACGTGGGGACAATGTGCAAACTCCACACAGTCAGTCGCCTGAGGCGGGAATTGAACCCGGGTCTCTGCCGCTGTGAGGCAGCAGTGCTAACCACTGTGCCACTGTGCCACCCTCATTGTCACATGTTTTATATTACCGAATACAGTAAAAACAGTGGGGTAGTGTCACCAATCATCAATGCCATCTTAAAACATGGGAACAATAAACCAAAACATTTTTTAAAAAGGCAGAAAAATGAAGAAACAGGGGAAAAAAAGTGTCCAATTTCACATCACTTCATGTTAAGGGCTCCACCATGGACCTGGTGGCCAGGCACGAGTTTCTGTTTATGGAACCTGTTCCCTTTAATATATGACTGAATGTTAAAGGAGAAAGTGAGGACTGCAGATGCTGGAGATCAGAGCTGAAAATGTGTTGCTGGAAAAGTGCAGCAGGTCAGGCAGCATCCAAGGAGCAGGAGAATCGACGTTACGGGCATGAGCCCTTCTTCAGGAGAAGGGCTCATGCCCGAAACGTCGATTCTCCTGCTCCTTGGATGTTGCCTGACCTGCTGCACTTTTCCAGCAACACATTTTCAGCTCTGAATGTGAAAGGACTACAGAATTGCGATCTGAGTTATTGGGATCACTGAGCTCTGAATATTCCGACTGCTGTTTTGCAGACGTGCAAACCTGTGTTCTGGCTCCACTTGGTTGGCACCACATTGGTCAGTATGCCTGGTCTTGTCCACAACATGCTTTCCTGCACTCTCTGTCTGAACCAGCATTAGCCTCCTGTCTTGCTATTATTGATTAAGCCAAGGAGATGTCTGGCCGTGGGGTTACAGTTTGTACAAAATACAATTTCCTTTCTAAACTTGAAACGACTGGAGTTGAATGTATTATTTGGAATGTACAGTTGCGGCTTTTTTAAAAACAGATGTATTAAGTAATATTTCATGGTGCTATTTCTATTTCAAATTTCAAAAAACATTTTAATATATTGATTCAACTTTCACAGAGACCCGCATTTCCTTCATATTTTAGCCATCTTTCTTCTTCATATATCATTGAACTGGTTACAAATCTCACTGTGGAATTCAAGAGATGCAACCAACACACACAAGAAAAGTACAAAAGAGCAGAAAATACATTGCTCTTCTGTTGTAATTCAAATACACTTATGTGATGTGTTTCTACATTAAAGACACCTCATATTTCTGCCCCTCAGGAGCAGGCAGAGAGCTGGGGGTGAGGTCATGGTGATGAGGTTTGAAAAGCAAGTGCTATAAAGGAATCTAACTCAAAGTTTGCCAAAAAGATATAGTTATCACAGTGGAGTGTAATGTTCTTTCTTATTTGTTCACGGGATGTGGGTACTGCTGATTGGCCATCCTATCCCCCTTCCCTCCGATTCACTCAAGGACAGCAAGGATGAGGATGGCATTCCTGCCCAGAAATTAATGGGCACTTAAGGTTAGGGATCAAAGGTTACGGGGAGAATGGGGTTGACAAACATGTCAGCCATGATCGAATGGCGGAGCAGACTTGATGGGCTGAATGGCCTAATTCTGCTCCAATACCGTATGGCTTTAAGTGATCAGCTTGGGGAATGGGAGGGGTGCACTCAGGCACTCTGTAGTTCATGGAACATCCTCTACTGATTGTAAGGGCTCCTCCATTGGAAAGCAACCCTCTCCCTCATCCCTTTTCTGGAGATTGCCTGATTTGCCCCAATGATGTAGAGGTGATGGTGGGTTCGACTGGAATGGACACAAAAACCAGGTTATAGTCCAACACGTTTATTTGGAAGTACTAGCTTTCAGAGTGCTGCTCCTTTGTCAAGTAGCTAGAGGGGCAGGATCATAGGACACAGAATTTATAGCAAAAGATCAAAGTGTCATACAACTGATGCGATATATTGAACAAACTGAGATTGCTGTTAAGTCTTTAATCAATGACAATAGGTTGCAGGTTTCGATTCTTTAATATGTAAATCCCAGAACTTCTTTCTGTCACATTCCCAAGATAACTTTAGGTTTTATAAAAATAAAGGTGATTTGCCTTAGTTAACTTTAACAATTTGCTTCCACTCTGTAGCGTCCTCCATGACTGGCAGCTGCTTCAGCAGTGGCTGTCACTCCGAGAGGCACCGAGAGAACTGGAGACCTGCAGTCATTCAACTCTTTGCGCTGGGGACAAACTCCTGGAACATGGACAGAGTGCAGTTACAATTATTCAGCCAGAACTGGCCAAAGCGAGTTTACCACTGGCTTTTAAACCATAGGCTGTCATCACAGCCATAAAATCTAGCCCAAAACTGTAAGGTTTTGTCTGTCATTGTGTTAGAAGCTAAAAATCACACCACACCAGGTTATAGTCCAACGGCTTTATTCAGAAGCACTGGCTTTCGGAGTGCTGCTCAGGAACAGCTCTCTGAAAGCTTGTACTTCCAAATAAATTGTTGGACTATAACCTGGTGTTGTGCGATTTTTAACTATGTCCACCCTAGTCCAACACCAGCACCTCCACATCATTGTGCTGGAACGACAAGAAACTGTATTGGTGTACTGTGAAAAAGGACATGGAAGATATAGAAAGTAGGGAAATAGGTGGTGACATCTTGAAACATGTCCATATTACTGAGGAGGAAGTGCTGGATGCTTTGAAATGCATAAAAGTGGATAAATCCCCAGGACCCATTAAGATGTACCCTACAACTTTGTGGGAAAAATAGGCTGGGGCTGACTTCCTGGAGCGTCGGAAGTTGAGGGGTGACCTTATAGAGGTTTACAAAATTATGAGGGGCATGGATAGGATAAACAGACAAAGTCTTTTCCCTGGGTTGGGGTGTTCAGAACTAGAGGACATAGGTTTAGGGTGAGAGGGGAAAGATGTAAAAGAGACATAAGGGGCAACATTTTCACGCAGAGGATGGTACGTGTATGGAATGAGCTGCCAGAGGAAGTGGTGGTGCAACATTTAAGAGGCATTTGGATGGGTATATGAATAGGAAGGGTTTGGAGGGATATGGGCTGGGCTCTGGCAGGTGGAGCTAGATTGGGTTGGGATATCTGGTTGGCATGGACGAGTTGGACTGAAGGGTATATTTCTGTGCTGGACATCTCTATGACTCTATGATTCTATGACACATGGATTTGTCAGGTCTTAGGCTGGCTTAAGTACACTCGCAAAGCCTTTGTTTGTCCAAGTTTCTGGTTAGCCTTTGCTATGAGTTCACAGGACGACAGCCTGGCCTTTACTGTGTTGACATTGAGAGGCATTAGCTTCACTCTGTTGCTGGACAGCTGGTTTGCAATGCTGAACAATGTGTTGCTGGAAAAGCGAAGCAGGTCAGGCAGCACCCAAGGTGAAGAAGGGCTTATGCCCGAAACATCGATTCTCCTGCTCCTTGGATGCTGCCTGACCTGTTGCGCTTTTCCAGCAACACATTTTTCAGCTCTGATCTCCAGCATCTGCAGTCCTCACTTTCTCCTAGCTAGTTTGCAATGAAGAGTGATACCAACAGAATGGGTTCAAATGGGTCCAGTGGGCAGCACAGTGGTTAGCACTGCTGCCATACAGCGCCAGAGACCTGGGTTCAATTCCCACCTCAGCCAACTGTCTGTGTGGAGTTTGCACATTCTTCCCTTGCCTGCGTGGGTTTCCTCCGGGTGCTCCAATTTCCTCCCACGGTCCAAAAATGTGCAAGTTAGGTGAATTGGCCGTGCTAAATTGCCCGTAGTGTTAGATGTAGGGTTGCTCTTTGGAGGGTCGGTGTGGACTTGTTGGGCCTAAGGGCCTGTTTCCACACTGTAAGTAATCTAAATCCCAGACCTACTGTGGTTACCAGGAAGGGCTCTCCTTCTCAACCTCCCCCCTCTCCTGAGATGTGGTGATCTTCAGGCTAAACCTCCACCAATTGTCTAATGAGAGAGCTGCCCCATGGTCTTATAAGACCACAGCAACTTTCACCTTTTTGTTGAGAAAGCCATAAGATCACATTGAGCAGCTCAAGTTAGGGGACACAAGCTGTGGGAAACCAGGAAGTAGATGAGTGCAGTATTGCATTTCCATCCCAAATATCCCTCATTCCATACAAAGAATACAAAAACAATGTGTACAGTTACATTTATATTGTGAATTACCCAAGTTACCGTTACACATGGATAACTATTGTCATGCATTTCTGGTTCATTATTCTTGTCAGTTTCTGTACATGTATTGCAAACATAGGGCAGAATCTTATATGGGTCTGTGCGGCAGGATTCAAGGAGACGTCTGGTGAAGCCTATCTCACCATCTTGAGCATTTTGGTCCATCCTTTATGCCTTTGCAAGGTTTCTCATAGGCAGCAGTGCGTCATTACCTAACGAGGACTATAACTTGTTAAACTAGGTAAAAACAATAACTGCAGATGCTGGAAAACAGAGTTTAGATTATAGTGGTGCTGGAAGAGCACAGCAGTTCAGGCAGCATCCGAGGAGCAGTAACATCGAAGTTTCGGGCAAAAGCCCTTCATCGGGAATACAGGCAGAGCGCCTGAAGGGTGGAGAGATAAATGAGAGGAGGGTGGGGGTTGAATTTCCCAGTGCCTGGAATGCACTATATTTTGGGGCATTTTTTAATTTCAGCAGAGTCACTGAAGTCAGCTGGTCCATCTCTCCATTCAAAATAATAGTTTATGGTTTAAGACTGTAATAGATTGACTCTTGATAAGTCGGGGAATCATGGATTATGGGAAAAGGCAGAAAAGTAGACATGAGGAATGTCAGATCAGCCATGATCCAATTGAATGGTGGAGCAGGCTGGAGGACCTGAACAACCTGCTTCTGTTCTTATCGCCTTACAGTAACCAGTTCGTATGAATGTGAAAAGATTATGAGTGTATTTCCAGCTTTATCCAAGCTCTGTTTGAGATGTAATCTGCTTCTCTGGCTCTCGAGCTTCTTTAGCTTTGGAGGTATTTATTACAAGCTGATTATGGTCCTTGATTTTATCATTGATATTTGGTCAGTAGAGCAAGTCACTTGTTTTTCTCAGACTCAACTCAATTACTTGTGGACATCATAGATGCACTTTAGCATCTGTCTTCTTTACACCTTTGGGACAATGACTCTATTTCCTTTATACAAAATGCTGTCTTGGGCGGCCAATTCAACTCTGCGCGCCAAATATACAGTTTTGACTGCTCATTGTTACTTATTGTCACGTTTGGACAGTTGCATCCTCTTGGGTAGTTTGCTTGATTTGAACAAGGTCCTTGTCTGTCAGATATAATGTCTGTGCTGGGCTGATGACTTTCACAGGATGCTGAGCTGCTGCAATACATTGAATATGTAATATTTCACACTCTGTCGCAGAATTCCTGCATAGGGAGTGCTGCTCTGAAAACCAAGCCAGCAATATACAGCTGTGTCACTAGTTTATACATCACAATCAGATGGTATCTCTGTAACTGGAGGTGCATCCTTTGCAGATACTTTGGAGCAGATATTAGCAGCTTGAGGAAAATGCCATGAATTAGCTTATGGTCAGACTGGACTGTCACTTTGTTTTTTCCAATTAGGAATGACAAGATTGTTAACAACCAAAGACAATGGCTCTCTGTTTTGATCTGAACACTTCATAGTTATGTACTAAGTAAAAACGGAAAGAATTGCGGATGCTGTAAATTAGGAACAAAAACAGAAGTTGCTGGAAAAAACTCAGCAGGTCTGCCAGCATCGGTGGAGAGAAATCAGAGTTAATGTTTCAGCTCAGGTGACCCTTCCTCAGAACTGATCGGTTCTGAAAAAAGGTCACTGCATCCGAAACGTTAACTTTGATTTATTTTCCCAGATACTGCATATTGTGTTTGGATTAATACAAATGTAACCAGCTGTCCTTGCTACAATACGGTGGCACTACTGCCTCACAGCGCCAGAGACCCAGGTTCAATTCCCGCCTCAGGCAGCTATCTGTATGGAGTTTGTACATTGTCTGCGTGGGTTTGCTCCGGTTTCCTCCCACAGTCCAAACATGTGCAGGTCAGGTGAATTGGCCATGCTAAATTGCCCATATGGTTAGGTGAAGGGGTAAATGTAGGAGAATGGGTCTGGGTGGGTTACTCTTCGGAGGGTCGGTGTGGACTTGGGCCGAAGAGCCTGTTTCCACACAGTAAGTAATCTAAATCTAAAGCAAGAGGGTTGCCGGTCCTGTCTTGTACTACACTGCAGGGTGACCCCGTCATTACTATCTTTAGCCTGGGTGTGGCTGACACAAGTTACTTCATTTGGTTTTATTCTGTGCTCCAATATCATTACACACCCTCTGCAATGAGTTGCCACAGTTGATAATGCTCCAATGACAAATCGGGCAAGAATTTTGCTAAGTTCATTACAACAAACCATTGCACTGTATTTACATCTCTCGCTTGCTGCGTTACTGCTACTGCTGACACCTCTTCAGCATTTGGGTGAAGATGTTGTGCTGTCAGCAGATGACCTATGTTCTTGTCTTTGGGCATCATTAGTTGTAATTTTTCTTGTTCAGCTTTGGCTTCATCTGATGCGCTGTTGTATAAGATAGATTTTTATTGTGGTCAGCATTTGTTTCTGCCATTGCTTCTCTGCATCAATAATCCAGCAGATCATACACTATAGCCTCGACTGAGAAGATCATTAACTACAGAAATTATCCATGGAAATGCAGTTCGTGTCTCTGACTCAGTGCTTTCAGTCATGATCTGCTTCTTTGTTTTATTCCTGTAGCTTCCTGTGACCACTGCAGCTCTTCTGCAGCATTGCACAAAGCCGGGTTTCTCCTTTAGGAGCTGTGTTTCTATTCAGTTCTTTAAGAAGCAGACTCAGCCATTCTCCAACACCACTTTACGAACTCATGGGACAGCAGGTACTGTGTCTTTAATGGATGTGTTGTAAGATGGATGCCTGTTGTGAGTGCCTCATCATGGATGTCACATGACCTCAGCAATTCAGGAGGCACATTGGCTCAGTATTATACTTCTATCCAAAACAGCCTTAACAACAGTTTTGTGGGAGGGTAAGGCTGGTGACAAGAACTCCCAGCTCAGGAGTTTCAATGTCCCAGTTCAGACTGGAAACGATAATAAGCTTTGTACATCGCAGGTCACCTATTTGCTTGCAATGGTGAGACCCATACGATGATTTATGTTATGAATGGAATCTGAAACCCTAAAATGTCAGGTCCAATTTATTTTGACTGGTAGACTGATTGTTGTCGCATGTGCAGAGATACCGTAAAAATGTGTTATTTTGCGTGCTGTAAAGGCAGATTGTACCATACAAGGTGCAGCAGGGTAACAGAACAGAGTGCAGAATACAGTATTACAGCCACAGGGAAGGTGCAGAGAGAGAGAGAGGCGGAGAGATCAGAATTAGCATGTGAGAGGTCAGTTCAAACGTCTGTTACCTCAGATCCTCAGCATGATACTTCCTATTGGATTTGCAATCTACAGACACAAGGCCCAAGATGTATCCTTTTCTGATGAAGTGCTTTTGCCTGAAACGTCGATTTTCCTGCTCCTCGGATGCTGCCTGACCTGCTGTGCTTTTCCAGCACCACACTCTTGACACTAATCTCCAGCATCTGCAGTCCTCACTTTTGCTAAGATGTGTCCTGAGTGAGTACACTTTTTCTTGTGTCCTCCATAGATCTCCAGTTCCACAAATCATTCAATACTTTTCACGTTAATTTGAAAAACAACTAACTTTTTCAGGAGCCACTGGAGAATGACAGTGGTTACCAGAGGAGCTTACACAATATCACCATGTTATTTTTTAGAGAAATCCTCGAAATAAGAAATCAAGTCTAGTAGATGGAGTACATTGCACAAAAGCCCATCATTTGAAAAAAAAAAGTTTGTTTGGGACATTGCTCAACACTATGAGTCTTGGCATAAAAGCAGTACATAAAGTAGCTGTTGGAAGATGCTGATAGTTAAAGGAGATGATAGCCTAGAGGTAGTATCGATGTACTATAAGTACAGAGACCCAGGCAATGTCCTGCGTGCCTGGGTTTGAATCCGACCATGGAATTTAAATTCAATGAAAATCTGGAATTAAGAGTTTAATGATGACCATGAAAACAACTATATAGTTCTCTAATGACCTTTAGGGAAGGAAATTGCAATCCTACCTGGTCTTGCCGATGGGTGACTCCACACCCACAATTGCTCTCAAAGTAATTCGGGATAGACAGCAAATCCCAGCCTAGCCAGAGACTCGTGCTGCTAATGATTTTTTTTTGAAAAATTATCCACTTGCTAAAAATAGCATTCACAAGACAAACCTATTTGAAAGACTGGTTTGAGTGTACTGGAGGCTGCTAACATAGGAAACTGTAGATAGTCACTACTTCCTGAATTGTGTGGGCCCCACGCACTCATTTCCTCAGAAGTGGAATGTTCTCGCTGATACTCAATGGCATGTTGCAGTGTGTGGCTCAGGGATGAAAGGAATGGCCACACAGATTCCGGGATGGGACTCTCGGAGGGCTGTGGGGAGTTCTGGATAAGGGAGGCATTTGCAGCTTACAAGATGTGGCTATCTGATATGAGAAACAAGAAATATCAATTAACATCTTTACAAATAAATGATGGTTGTAAGTTTAGATAAAGATAGAAATAATTGAGTTTTACATGGAACAAAATAGCTTAATAGTTAGTCCGTGGAAATATAGTAAAAGAATGGGAACTATTTCTAAACTGTGCATTTAGGATATGAGGCTATGAGGGTAAGTTCAAAGGGAAAGTTATTATTGTTAAGTTTGAACATTCATTCTAATTTAAGTCAATAAGCTCCATCTTTAGTGCCTTGATCGGGAGTGAAAAATATACTCAGCAGTTTCTCAGTGATGCAGCCACCTTTTACACATTGTGTAAAAAAAGCAAACTTATTATTTTGAAGTGTGTTAAGACAGCATGGCTGAAGTTATTCTGTCAGTGCTTACTATGGTTACTGCTTAAAAGTATGCTGGAAGTTAAAATAGTGCACGTTTTTTTAATACTAGTGCCTTAACTAATGGCAGAACAAGCCAATCCTGCTCTTAGAGACTGTGAGCTACAATAAATGGATGGCACAGAGTCACTGACTGATGCTTCATTTCCCAGGAATTGCATCTTTTGTCATCCAAAACGATGATGCATTCAATGTTCAGATTCACTAGGTGACAGACTTAAAGTTGTCAAAAGTAGAAAGAAGGCATTACATCGATTTTTTTTTAACTTTCTCTATGTATGTTTCTAAAGACCATACAACATGTATACTATAATGCGAAATGGACCAGGTTATATGCTTTTATAAACATGGTAAATCTACCATTTAACTAAACTTTATATGACATAGCCATGAGGCATATGTCCTGAATACAACTTGAGAAATAATATTGTTGTTAATATGCAGTCATTCCGAGATATGCAACAGAGGTGGCAGGAGTCAATGTGCAAATGTACTACATTACAAAGTGGCAGAATATGGTTATGATTCTCAATATTTCCAATACACTGAGGTTTCAACCAAGCTTGGCTAATGGAGTGAGATACCAAGTACTGCTTTAGAATGGGAGAATGAGAATTTAAATGAAATCATCAGATATAATTTATCATATTTATTGCCTGCTATCTTATTTCAAGAAGAATGAACCTTTACCTACTGAGCTGAAACCATTCCTCTTCATATAAATAAAGCACATAACAACACCAATATTCTCTTGCAAATCAACAAATACAAAATCATAAAATATTAACAGTTATTCATGCTCAAAAACAGCCTCTGTTAGCACATCTGTCCTTCCTGTTCCTCAAATCTTGTCGACAATGTACAATAATGTCAAGAAGATTACTTACAATAGCAGTCTTCTAATTGGGAGTCAGAAGGCTACAATGGCAATCATAGATAAAGGGAAGCCATCTAAGACCTGAGGGATATGAATCCATTAAAAAGGTAGACAAGACATTGAAGATCTGCAACAATATGAAGACTTATTCAACATGAAGGGAGCCTTTTAACTGCACAGCAATGATACTTGAAAAGAACTAACATTTTGTGTGAGTTTGAGTGTAACTGCTTCATCCTATTTAGAAATAACCATTTGTATTTATATGTCATTGTTAAATGGCTGTGTTGCCATGACACCTCTTCGTCAGTGCAATTGCATCTTGTGCATCTTCCTGAACAAACAGATAGTCAGGGCCTCAGTTTAAAGCCAAAACCTCAAAAATGACAACTCTAAAAGTGAGCCCTTGAATATCAGCCGAGTTTATATAATTGCAAACCTGAAATGGGCTTGTATCCAGTACCTTCTAAGGTCAAGTCAAAAGTACTTCCAACTGAGTCAAGCTGACAGTTGAAAACTCTTAGATTAATCTATATCTGTCAGTATGAGCAAAAAGCTTCACATTCCAATAAATTTTCCATTGACATTGAAAATAAATGTATTGACATTATTTTGCTTTCTTAATGTAAGACCTGATTTCACTTACTGAAGAGAAATATGGGACAAATCTAGAATGTATGAACTGTACTTCAAGTGATTCAAGCAAAGAATTTTGATTCTGCTCCCAAGCAAGAAGAAGGATAGGCAGCTAGGTAAAAGTGGAAGGATAACTCTGTTCATCACATTGGCAATAGTTAGTACAATTGTCAGAAATGACCTTGGTTCAGGAAACCAGCGTATGGAATTAGTTTAATTAGAGATGAGGGATAGTAAGGGAAAGCAGTCGCTCGTCAGTGTGGTCTACTACTCCCCAATAGGAACCACAATGTTGGACAAAGCATACAGTGTCCAAAGTATATTGAAGAAATACTGAGTGCTTGTAAGAAAGGGACAGCACTTCAAGTGATGTGTAACAGTTGCAACAGGTGAGGGTTCCTGAATGTAGCTTGATCCAGAGCAAATGCATCTTCAACATTGAAGTTTGAGCAGATTCAGCTCAGAGAGTTCATGACCTCGAGGCTGAGCTACCGACACTACGATACTTCAGGGAGTGGTCACATTACCTGGATTCTTTGCACCATGAGGCACTGACAGTTGGGTCATCTGAGTTAGGGTCAGCAGAATGTGAATGGGCACGAGCCTCAGCCGTTGCAAATATCCAATTGGTTTGGGGCTCTTTCAGCTTGTTTGGCTGAAAGTGAGGGCTGCACGGTGAATGAGCTAACTGATCATGATTCGGTGGTGCAGGAAACCATCCAAGGGGCAGCGGGGGAGGGGGGAGGGGGGAAGGAGGAGCCTCTGCACAATCTCTACCTGAACTGTGCTCGGACTGGTGCTCTTCTATGATTAGGGAAATAGAGAGAATTTTAAAGTATATTATATAGTGGGATAAAATTTGGAAAGATGTAGTAATCTTTCAATGTCAAAGAGAAATATATTAATATAGAAAATGGTAAACAGGCCTAACAGGATGGGATAGGGAATATAAACCTAAGAATTAACTAAAGGAAATACTAGAATTTATAAAAAAATGTTGCATTTAAAGATTCTGTATCTGAGTGTATGTAGTATTTGAAACAAGGCAGATGAACTGAAAGTGCAAATCAAAATGCATAAGGAAGGTCTGGAAGCCATTTCAGAAACATGGTTGGAGAATGGACATGGTTTGGGACTTGAATCTTCAAACAGTTAGGAATGACAGCAAACTAAGCAAAGGTGGAGGGGTGACTCTGTTGATTAATGATGGTATTAGCACAATTGGTAAAGATCACCTATGTTCATGAAACCAAGATGTGGAAACAGTTTGGGTAGAATTGAGAAATTGTAAAAGCAAGAAGTCACTTGGAGGACACTTGGTGTACAGGGCCCTAACAGCAACCAGATGGTGGTGTGGAATTGAAATAAAGAAATAATGAGACCTTGTCAGAATGGCAATAATCATGGGAACTTTTAATATCTGTATAAACTGAAAAATATCAGTGTGACTCCAACAGTATGGGCTCAATTCACAAACCCACCATGAAGGTCCTGCCTTCTCAACCTCACCCTTTGCCTGAGGCATGGAGACCTTTACATTAAACTCACTACCAATCTCATCTCTGTACTGAGAGAGCAGTGCTGTGGTCCGATGGCCCTATGAGTTAAAAATCACACAACACCAGGTTATGGTCTAACAGGTTTATTTGGAAGCACTAGATTTTGGAGTGCTGCTCCATCATCAGGTGGTTGTGGAGTATAAGATAGTAAGACACAGAATTTATAGCAAACATTTACAGTGTGATGCAACTGAGAAAAAGAACTGGATTGTTTGTTAAGTCTCTCATCTTTTAGAATGATCATAGAACATAGTTCATAGAACACTACAGTGCAGTACAGGCCCTTTGGCCCTCGATGTTGTGAAACCAATCTGAAGCCCATGTAATCGACAATATTCCATTTTCATCCAAATGCCTATCCAATGACCATTTAAATGTCTGTAAAGTTGGCGAGTCTACTGCTGTTGCAGGCAGTACATTCCACGCCCTACTACTCTCTGAGTAAAGAAATTACCTCTGACATCTGTCCTATATCTATCACTCCTCAATTTAAAGCTATGTCCCCTTTTGCTAGCCATCACCATCTGAAGAAAAAGGCTCTCACTGTACACCTTATCTAACCCTCTGATTATCTTATAAGTATCAATTAAGTCACCTCTCAACCCTCTTCTTGCGAACGAAAACAGTCTCAGTCTTTCCTCCATATCAGGCAACATTCTAGTAAATCTCCTCTGAACCCTTTCCAAAGATTCCACATTCTTTCTATAATGCAGTGACCAGAACTGTGCACAATACTCCATGTGTGGCTGCACCAGAGTTTTGTACAGTTGTAGATGATCTCATGGTTCTGAAACTCAATCCCTCTACCAATAAAAGCTAACATACTGTATGCCTTCTTAATGACCCTATCAACCTGGGTGGCAACTTTCAAGGATCTATGTACCTGGACACCAAGATCTCTCTGCTCATATACACTATCAAGAATCTTACCATTAGCCCAGTACTCTGCATTCCTGTTACCCCTTCCAAAGTGAATCACCTCACACTTTTCCGCATTAAACTCCATTTGCCACCTCTCAGCCCAGATCTGCAGCTTATCTATGTCTCTCTGGAACCTACAACATCCTTCAACACTATCCACAACTCCACCGAACTTAGTGTCATCTGCAAATTTACTAACCCATCCTTCTATGCCCTCATCCAGGTCACGTATAAAAATGACAAACAGCAGTGGACCCAAAATAGATCCTTGCAGTACCCCACTAGTAATTGAACTCCTGGATGAAAATTTCCCATCAACCACCACCCTCTGTCTTCTTTCAAATCGCCAATTTCAGACCCAAACTGCTAAATCCCCCGTAGTCCCATGCCTCCGTATTTTGGGCACTAGTCTACCGTGGGGAACCTTATCAAACACTTTACTGTAATCCGTATACACCACACCACACCAACCAGTCTAACCTCATCCACCTGTTTGGTCACCTTGTCAACAAACTCAATAAGGTTTGTGAGGCACAACCCATCCTTCACAAAAGGTGTTGACTATCCCTAATCAACTTATTTGTCTCTGGATGATTATATATCCTATGTCTTATAAACCTTTCCAACACTTTACCCACAACCAAAGTAAGGCTTACAGGTCTATAATTTCCAGAGCTGTCTCCATTCCCCTTCTTGAACAAGGGGACATTTGCTAATCTCTCGTCTTCTGGTTCTATTCCTGTAGACAATGACGACATAAAGATCAGAGCCAAAGTCTCAGCAATTTCCTCCCTGGCCTCACAGAGAATCCTTGGATAAATACCATCTGGCCCAGGGGACTTATTGACTTTTACTCTTTCCAGAATTGCTAAAACCTCCACAATCCCACCTAGTCTAGTAGCTTGTATCTCAGTATTTTCCTCGACCACATTGTCCTTTTCTAGTGTAAATACTGATGAAAAGTATTCATTTAGTGCTTCCCCGATCTCCTCTGACTCAATGCACAGCTGCCCACTACTATGCTTGGTTGGCCCTAATCTTAGCTGAAAATGTGTTGCTGGAAAAGCACAGCAGGTCAGGCAGCATCCAAGGAGCAGGAGAATCAATGTTTCGGGCATGAGCCCTTCTTCAGGAGGGCTTATGAAGAAGGGCTCATGCCTTCCCGTGAAGTCACAGTGCTCACGCTGTCGATTCAGGCCACAGGAATATTGAAAATGGGGTCTGTTTGAACTCAGATCTAACTTCAAAGAGCATTGCTGGGTATGGCTTTTCTCCCTTGCGATATGTCCTACTCTTGGCCTTCCCCTTGGCAAAATTTGGATCTTCTTGGAATTTGAGATGGATCTTCATTGTTGGCTTGACTCCATGAAAATCCAGGAGGTATTGAGGACTGCAGATGCAGAAGAGTCAGAGTTGATAAAGTGTGGTGCTGGAAAAGGCACAGCAGGTCAGGCAGAACCTCAGGAATGAGACAGTTGACAATTCACGCATAGCCCTTCATCAAGAGTCCTGATGGAGGGTCCTGCCTGAAACGTTGACTCTCTTGCTCCTCAAATGCTGCCTGACCTGCTGTGCCTTTTCTAGTGCCATACCTTATCAACGCCATCAAAATCTAACCGTGAAGTAATGCCTGTTCCAAACCGTTCGTACTTTTATAATTTTAATCCCTGTCATGTGTAATGTCAATTCTTTAGTTGTCATTTATGTAACCATTGGAATTGTTATCTTTGTTAAAGATTTATTCATGGGACATGAATCTCGTGTGTAGAGGCCAGCATTAATTGCTTCTTCCTAATTGTCCTTGTGAGGGAGGTGGTCAGCACTTGCTTTAATCCCTGTAGTGTAGGTTAAGGGAAGATTCTTGCACAGAACCCTCTCCCCTCTCATTTTAGGATACAACCCACTGACAAGTGATGACTGGGGCAGTTTGCTGCCACAAACTAAGTCTTAATGAAAACACTCAATCTGTTGAAACTGTCTGACATTTGACATGATCTGGTTGATTAAAAACTTCAGTGATTTTTTTTGTTTACCTGCACGATTGTTATAACCCTTCACATCATCGGTAATACAAAACCTATCAATCTATTTTGTCTCAAATTTTTTTGCATGGAGTCATAGAGTTGTGGAAATAGACCCTTCAGTCCAAATCGCCCATGCCAACTAGATATCCTAAATTAATCTAGTCCCATTTGCCAGCATTTGGACCATATCCCTCTAAACCTTTTCTATTCATACATCCATTCTGATGCCTTTTAAGTGCTAGAAATGTACTAACCTCCACCACTTCCTCTGGCAGCTCATTCTATACCTGCACTACCCTCTGCATGAAGAAGTTGCCCCTCAGGTCCGTTTTAAATCTTTCCTCTCTCACCTTAAACATCTGCCCTCCAGTTTTGGATTCCCCTACTCTGGGGAGAAGATCTTGGCTTTTACCCTATCTATGCCTCTCATAATTTTATAAATCTCTGTAAGGCAACTCCCCAGGCTGCAATGCTCCGAAAAACAGCCCCAGCCCTTTCCCTACAGCTCAAACCTTCCAACTCTGGTAACATCCTTGTAAATATTTTCTGAACCCTTTCAAGTTTCACAACATCTTTCCTATAGCAGGTATGGTAACAATGAATTACAAGTTACATTGGTGAGAGAGACATTGGACTGAAACTTGCGTTGAGTTTGCTGGAGGGAATTTCTCCATGGGGCCTAAATATGTTTCTCACTATATCTTCCTAAACTTGCCTCATGGACTAACTACCCTTGGAAACCTTCACATCTGATTCTGGCTCCATCTTAAGACACACCATTCCCACTCAACAGCACACCAATCAGCAAACATCCCAGAATTCACCAGTCCCTACACAATCTTTAAAGGCCCTTTTAGCACCTGGACAGAGGCTGTGAGTGTGGAGCTGCCCTGTACAATTGCTGACATTTTCCCTAGCCAAGGCAGACAGAGTGTCTTGCTTCGCCAGTGTGGACTTAGAAGTCCTGCTGGTTGGGTTAATGCAGAAGCTTGCACTTTCTGTTAGTCACCTGTCTGACAGTTAAAATCTAGCTCCATGTTTTCAGAGTCACACATGATCGATAGAAAAAGACCATTTGGTGGATGTTTCAGATTTGATTTTAAAGAAGCGTTTTCTAATATAGGTTGAAGTCAAAATTCTATTTGAATTTGTTTATTTATCTGAGTATGTGCTGAAGACAGATGTTGTTGTATTAGTAATGCTTAACCTACTAGGCATGGGAAATACTGCAGTACTACCGCTTATCCTGTAACGATATCCCTTGCCACAGACAAGTTTAATCGTACAAGTATAATTGACTCTAGAGCTGCTAAATAGCTTGTTCGTCCATCAACATGTCTTTGGGGTTTGACACTCAAACCACCAGCTTTGTTTTCAAAGTCCCAAGACCATCTATGTCATGTCTTGTGACATTTTGTTGCCCTTAAATAGCAGCAAATATCACAACACATGCAAGAAAGGGTTTAGAATTTGTCACATCTGATAAAGTCACACATTTAAGCTCCAAAATGTTTGGCTGGGGAATGTAATGATAGTGTTCCCATCTCATCTTTCAATACAAAGCCCCAGGCCCAATAAGGGCTGCACCTTAAGCCTAACTGGTGAAGTCCCTGTCCTTTTTGTTCTAGCCTGTTTTTTCGAAACTACCGTGTTGACCATTTCAAGAGAACCTATTTCTGGGATCGAAAACTGCTTCGGAATAGACTTAGACATTTGGCTTGACTCTATCATTTAGATGTCGATCCTTTATTGCCATTTGTCTTTGTCTGGTTTTTAAGCCGATTGTTGTGAGAATGAAAAGAAAATATTCCTCGGTTACTCACAAAAGCTGTCGAATCCCAACCGGAGAATTGAAAGTGTTTGACTATCTTGATTTTATTCTAATTACAATTTTCTTTTGTTCTCTGTATTCAGTTTAATTTTTCTAAATATTGTTTCAGTCAGGCTTCTATTCTGCTGCTGGAAAGACAAAAGGATGTTTTGCTAATATCCCACTTTAAAGACAGCTAAGGATGAATGACAATGACCGACCGAGAATACTCAATGCTGATTTTCATTTCCTTTCACTTGGGAAACTCTTTAGAAAACAATGTGTCTATGATCAGCAACAGTGCACAGTAGTGGAGGTAAGGGGTGATTGAATCAGACATCTCTGAAATGACTATCAAATGTTGAAAAACAGCATTAATATGGATCAATTTTTTTTTCAAAAGTGTGACCTTTTAAAAATGTCTGCAATTTAACTTCTCCGAAATCAGTTTTCCCATGGTGTCTTGGTCCAGATCATAGGGAGAAATAGTAAAAGAGCTGGACTATGTACTTTGTACTTTATGTTTCCTGAGGAGATTAACCAACTAAAAGGACCACTTTGTACTAGATGTCTTCAGTGAGAAAGTCAATGAACAGGATTGCACTTTTCCTAACTTTTGCTTTAATAATCAAACCAAAATATGATTTAACAAGTAGAATTTTAGGTATTGTAACAAAATGTTAAGTTATTTTAAGGTAATTCTTGTTCAGTGTATATGAACACATTTTATGACTCTCAGTACAGAGAGACAACCGGTGATGGTTTAATCAGAGAGTCACCTCAGACGAGGAGAGAGTGATTGAGAAGATGGGGGCTTCATGGTGACTTCAGCCGAAGTGGGAGTTGAATCTGGAAAATGAACTATTGGCAGTAACACTGGTATTCCTTATCTCCTCTTAGATCCAGCCTTGCTGGTCACCTTTTCTCAAAGAACAGGGTTTGGGGATGGCGTACCTGATTTATGAACTTCAATTCATGACCACTCGTACTTATGAATGAGATCCTGTAATTTTAAAGATTCAACATGTGAACATTTCCAATTATGAACAACTGCTTTACATTGTCTGCATTTTATTCTGACTTGTGTACAAATCGACTCATGAACGTATTCTAGAACAGAACCTGGGGACTGCCTGTACACTCCAATCTCTTCCCTCTCCAGATGAACCTAGTCAGATGGGATTGTTCTGAATTCAGCTGTTCTGGTCACATGAAAGTCAATCCTCTAAAAACACAGTCATTATTGGGAACTCCCAAATCTTGGGGAATGCATTCCATAACTCCAGCCCATTGATTATCACTCAGCCCTAGCAGAGGGAACTGGGGTCAGTAAAGGTGGTGGATGTCTCTGTAGCTCACGTTAACTCCATCAGAACCTTGCCTTTCGTTATTGCATTGCGTACATTCCTAATTCTGACATAACTGGGCTGGACTTTACAGTGAGTATCAGTCACTTTAGATCATCAAACTTGAACATGCCCATAAACATTTTTTTTTTGGTCAGAAATTAGATTCTGCTTGTATGAAATCATTAGCACTGGCTCAGACAAGAGTCTAGGACATCCATGGAGCAGTGTCTGAACAAAGAAGTTTGCATTAGTATGTGTAAAGTCGATTCAGATACTGAAAGTAAAATAGAGAGAAAGAGAAGTACAGATTGGTTAAGGTAGAGGTAGGAGACAGACAAAAAAAGTCTCAAAATGTCTTTTTAAAAGTTTCCAACACTAATTAAAATTTGCAGGAAAGAGACAGCAAGCTTGATAAGGTTAGTTTTGACTGTCAGAGAAGATTTTGATGGTAATTAAGGACTTATTGCATTATTAAAAATCATACTGGAATGGATAATATCTAATATTTTCTGCAGGGAAAGAGTGGGCAATGCTTTGTCAAACACCAGGAGCAACAACAAAGGTAATGAGGGTGAACAAGAAGAAAGATTAGAACAGAAATCCCATTGGATGTTCTGAAGAAGGGTCGCTGGACTTGAAACGTTAACTCTGTTTTGTCTCCACAGATGCTGGTCGAAAAGTGTGGCACTGGAAAAGCACAGCAGGTCAGGCAGCATCTGAGGAGCTGGAGAGTCAACGCTTTGGGCATAAGCCCTTAAAGGATTTTAAAAATTACAGGATCTCATTCATAAGTATGAGTGGTCATGAGTTGAAGTTCATAAATCAGGCACCCCTCCCCTCCCCGTTCTTACAAAAAACATGAACAGCAAAGCTGGATCTAACAGGAGATAAGGAATACTAGTGTTACTGCCATCCTGCTCCTCGGATGCTGTCTGACCTGCTGTGCTTTTCCAGCACCACACTTTCTCCAGCATCTGCACCACACTCTGGTCTCCAGCATCTGCAGTCCTCACTTTCTCCACAGGTTCTGCCAGACCTGCTGAGTTTCTCCAGTGGTTTCTGTTTCTGCTTCAGATTTCCCACATCCGAAGTTCTTGGATTTATTTTAGCCTAACATTTTCCAGCAGGATTAGTGAAACGTCTGAGGGATCTTGACTGAGTAGGTCCTGAGAAAATGTTTCCTCTTTTGGGAGAGACTAGAACTAGAGGACGCAACAAAAATATAAGGCGTCCCATTTAAGATGGAGAGGAGGACGAGAATTATTTTCTTTCAGATGGTCATTGCTCTGTAGATTTTCTTCCCCACTGAACAGTGGAGTTGCAGGTAGGTGGTGGTCATTGAATATTTCTAGGCAAGTTGTTGAATGACAAGAGAGGCAAATGATAGTTGGATGAGAAGACAAATAGTGTCAAGGTTACAATCAGATCAGCCAATGATCTTGCAACTGGTGGATGTCAATGGCTTTGTCCTGCTCCCAGTCTACAGTCCTCACCCTCTCCACAGGTGCTGCCAATGTGTTACATGACTATCTATCAGGTATGTGCAGCTCCTTTGTTCCAGTCAATGGGCTGGATCTCTCATCCCTCCATAAGACAGGTTGGAATGTGGGGTAGAATACTGGGGTAGGTTGACACACTCCCTGACATTTGACAGGAGGCAACAGGCGCTTACTCTTTATTGAGGCCCGTGAGTGACAAATGAAAGTGGCCTAAAGGCCTTACCCTGCATTCCACTGGGTGCTTTACCCCCAGGAGTGGAAGCTCACTGTGTATGGGAAGCGTGACACCTTTTACTGCACAGGCAGGTGAGAGGAAAGGGAGGGGGAAACTCCTTTCAGGTGTTGCCATGACTCACCAGAGTCACCTTCCCACCAAGGTCTTTAATGCACCCCTCAGCTCCCCCCACCCGCACAAATCCCTCATCCCTCTCACTGAAACTCCGGATCCCAGGCTTATCTTGGGGTCTTTCTCATTGTGGAGCTGCCTGTAAACCCACCAGACACTACTCCCTCCTGTGTTCTCTGTATTAAACATCCCCAGAGTGCACTGTAGGATTGTGGTAAATTTTATTTGGGGGATGGGGTGTTTATGGGGACTGGTTTTAGAAAAAGAAAGGACAGCCACTTTTATAATAAGGAAGGCAAGTAGCCTGTTCATTATTTCTATAGGAAAATGTGACCCAAGGCTTTGATAGTTGACCTGTAATATGAGCAAGCAAGCAAACAATGATCTCTAACACCCAGTCTCTATGTTAATAATGTTTAAAATTCTAGACAAATACAAAAATTCCATTTTTTTAAAAGATGTAAGTGTGAGGAACATTATTAGTTCAAAGTTAAAAGGTATAGGGGTTTACCCAACTTTAGCTGAGGGATATGACTGTGGACGAAACAGAATGTAGAAGATTCTTGGGTTCACCATCTGCAAGAATCCCTCTGAAGTTATGGCAGTTCATCAAGAGAATCCCTGTGGACAATTGATCCTTACTTCATTTGCATTCCTTAATCGTAATGAAGACTGACAAACTGATAACTGGCACAAGAGACCATTACCATATGAACCTCTTGCTCCGAGTTGTCCATCTCATTAATGAACGAATCCATAAGATGGTACATTTCTGAAACCCTCGAGACAGATCAAATTGAATTCCTGCCTTGAACAACCAGCAGCAATTCCTTCCAATCTTTATAAGGTAAAACACTTTCGAGGAGATAAAAAATATATGAAGCAAGCTTTATCTGTTTACTCAAAGTAAATTTCAAGAATTAATCATCAGAGTGAGGAGGTTTATTTACGGGGTGTGGTGACTGGGTATTCAGGAAAAGTTGTACAGTACTCATCGACACTTCTCGCTGCCAACATCATCAAAGACTCCTCACACCCCAGTTATAATCTCTCCAACCTTTCCGTTAGGCAGAAGAGACACACATACCAACAGGTTCAAGCACAGCTTAGGGTGGCACAGTGGGTCAGTAGTTAGCACTGCCGCCTCACAACACAAGGGAGCTAGGTTCAATTCCCACCTCGGGCAGCTTGTCTGTGTGGAGTTTGCACACTCTCCCTGTGTCTGTGTGGGTTTCCTGTGGGTGCTCTGGTTTCCTCCCACAATCCAAAGATATGCAAGTTAGGTGAATTGACCATGCTAAATTGCCCATTGTGTTAGGTGCATTAGGCAGAGGTAAATATAGAGTAGAGGAATGGGTGTGTTACTCTTTGGAGGGTCGGTGTGGACTTGTTGGGCCAAAGGGCCTGTTTCCATACTGTAGGTAATCAAATCTAACAGCCTCTTACTTGCTGTTATTAGACTTTTAAATGAACATCTCAAATTTCAAACCTAATATTGATTTTGCATTTTGTGCACCTTCTCTGCAGCAGTAACACAGAACATAGAACACTACAGTGCAGTACAGGCCCTTCGGCCCTCGATGTTGCACCAACCTGTGGAACCAATCTGAAGCCCATCTAACCTATACTATTCCATTCTCATCCATATGTTTATCCAATGCTCATTTCAATGCCCTCAAAGTTGGTGAATCTACTACTATTGCAGGCAGTGCATTCCATGCCCCTAGTACTCTCTGAGGAAAGAAACTGTCTCTGACATCTGTCCTATGTTTATCACCCTTCAGTTTAAAGCTATTTTCCCTCATGCTAACCATCACCATTTGAGGAAAAAGGCTCATACTGTCCACCCTATCTAACCCTCTGATTATCTTGTATGTCTCTATTAAGTCATCTCTCAACCTTTTTTTCTCTAACGAAACAGCCTCAAGTCCCTCAGCCTTTCCTCATAAGGCCTTCCCTCAATACTAGGCAACATCCTAGTAAATTTCCTTTGTACTCGTTCCAAAGCTTCCACATCCTTCCCTATCATGCAGTGACCAGAACTGTACACAATACTCCAATGTAACCGCACCAGAGTTTTGTACAGCTGCAGCATAACCTCATGGTTCCAAAACACAATCCTTCTACCAATAAAAGCTAACACACTATACGCCTTCTTAACAACCCGATCAACCTGGATGGCAGCTTTGAGGAATCTATGTATATGGACACTGAGATCTCTCTGTTTATATACACTACCAAGAATCTTACCATTAGCCCAGTACTCTGCATTCCTGTTGCTCCTTCCAAAGTGAATCACCTCACACTTTTCCACATTAAACTCCATTTGCCACACCTCAGCCCAGCTCTGCAGCTTATCTATGTTCCTCTGTAACCTGCAACACCCTTCGTCACTATTCACAACTCTACCAATCTTAGTGTCATGCGCAAATTTGCTAACCCATCCTTCTATGCCCTCATCTAGATCAGTTATAAAAATGACAAACAGAAGTGGCCCAAAACAGATCCTTGCAGTACACAATGAGTAACTGAACTCCAGGATGAATATCTCCCATTAACTACCACCCTCTGTCTTCTTTTAGTTAGCCAATTTCTGATCCAAACCGTTAGATCACCCTTGATCCCATGCCTCCGTATTTTATGCAATAATCTTGTCAAATGCCTTACTGAAATCCACGTACATCACATCAGCCGCTTTACCCTCATCCACCTGTTTGGTCACCATCTCAAAGAACTCAATAAGGTTTGTGAGGCATGACCGACCCTTCACAAAACCATGTTGACTATCCTTAATCAACTTATTCATCTCTTGATGATTATAGGTTCTATCACTTGTAACCTTTTCCAATATTTTACCCACAACCATAGTAAGGTTCACTGGTCTATAATTACCAGGGTTGTCTCTACTCCCCTTCTTGAACAAGGGGACAACATTTGCAATCTTCCAGTCTTCTGGCATCAAGGTCAAAGGTTCTGCAATGTCCTCCCTGGCTTCCCAGAGAATCCTAGGATAAATCCCATCCAGCCCAGGGGACTTATCAATTGTCACACTTTCCAGAATTGCTAACACCATGAAGTTTATGAACTTGAATCGGATCTAATCTTGTGGCCTGTATCTCAGTATTCTCCTTGACAACATTGTCTTTTTTCAGTTTGAATACTGATGAAAAATATTCACTTAGCACTTCCCCTATCTCCTCAGACTCCATGCACAACTTTCCACAATTATCCTTGACTGGCCCTAATCTTACACTAGTCATTCTTTTACTCCTGACATACCTATAGAAAGCTTTTGGGTTTTCCCTGTTGCTATCTGCCAACAACTTCTCATGTCCCCTCCTGGCTCTTCTTAACTCTCTCATTCAGTCTTTCCTGGCTAACTTGTAACTCTCAAGTGCCCTAACTGAGCCTTCATGTCTCATCCTGACATAAGTCTTCTTCTTCCTCTTGACAAGAGATTCAACTTCCTTAGTAAACCATGACTCCCTCGCTCGACCACTTCCTCCCTGCCTGACAGGTACATACTTATCAAGGACACACAGTAGCTGTTCCTTGAATAAGCTCCACATTTCAATTGTGCTCATCTCCTGCAGTTTCATTCCCCATCCTATACATCCTAAATATTGCCTAACTGCATCATAATTGCCTTTTCCCCAGCAATAACTATTGCCCTGTGGTTATATACCTATCCCTTTCCATTGCTAAAGTACACATAACCGAATTGTGGTCACTATCACCAAAGTGCTCACCTACTTCCAAACGTAACACCTGGCCTGTTTCATTACACAGTACCAAATCCAACATGGCCTTGCGCCTTGTTGGCTTGTCTACGAACTGTGTCAGGAAACCATCCTGCACACTTTGGACAAAAACTGACATTGTATTCCTCATCCTGTTCTATTACCCTATGAACTTTGTACGGTATGATCTGATTGTACTGCATATAAAATAAAACTGTTCCCTGTACCAAGGCACATGTGACAATAATAAATTAAATCAAATCGAATCAAAAGGATTGTTTCCTTATCTGAATGCTTATGGAATGGGGTTGAGTCCACCAATCTAAGTGTCTGGATGCCTGATGTTTAGTTCTCGAAATGAATTATTCCATGATCTATTTTGATTATTTTCAAAATGTGCTTTAGTAGATGCGCACATAAGATCACTATTGTTTTTTTTTTCTGAGAAAAGGTCAGCGGACCCAAAAAGTTAACTATGATTTCTCTCTGCAGATGCTGCCAGGCCTGTTGAGATTTTCCAACAACTTCTATTTTTGTTTCTGATTTGCAGCATCCACAGTTTGTTCAATTTTTGTTGATTCCTTTTCTTCTCTCTCTACTCTATTTTGCCATCATCCAAGCATCGATTCAAAGCAGTTTCTGATAATCATTGATATAAAGTTGGCAGTGTGAAGCACTTTGCAGAGATTTGGTTACTGGTGAGAAACCTCACAGGCAATGGTGAAAAGACCAGGCTTGTGGCTACGTACACTATTTTCACAACAAATGCTAATTTCTTGCATAATCCTCACTTTAGCTACCAATAGAATGCTCTCATGTAAAAAGTAAATTTCTGAGGCTAACGTTTAGAAGGCCAACTGACCACATCCAATTTCTCAGACAGGTTGCAATGCAGAGAGTCAAACAGCACGGAAACAGACCCTACTCTCCAACCACCCCACATCCACCATATTCTCAAACCGAACTAGTCCCACCTGCCTGCTCCTGTAAACCTTTCCTATTTATCCACTTATCCAAATGGTTTTTAACTACTGTAGGGGTACCCACATCCACCACTTCCTCAGGAAGTTCATTCCACACACAAACCACACTCTGTGTAAAAAGGTTGTCCCTCATTTCTTTTTTTTAATCTCTCCCATCTCACCTTAAAAATGTGCCCTCTCGTATTGAAATCCCCCATCCTTGGGAAAAGATACCTACCAGTAACTCTATCTATACTTCTCATTATTTTATAAACCTCTAAACTCTCTGGAGACTGTTCCCAACAACCCCATCCACAAAAGGGTCAGAAAGGTATTTTCATTACTTAATATATTAGTTATTAATGTATAATATTCTTCATGGTGACAGATGCTAATTTCTAAATGCACCTGATTTCAGGTGCTGGGGAAGCCCACTATAAGAAAACGGTTCTGTAATAAGCTTGTTAGTAAATGTGTTCCAATAGCAGCACACTAATACAGAAGCTGGATGCGCCATTTGAAATGAGCAGCCATTTATTGACCGACATATTGGATGCATATGAATGCATTTAGTGCCTGAAAAATGGGTGGAATGTTGTCAAATTTCTACATCGACGTGGTAATTCTTTTAAAATCTTTGGTCACCTCGAAGGCTTAAGGAGATGTAACAGAGAAATCACTTTCATTACAACAACTAATCTGAGCAGTAGCGAATGGGATACATGCTGGCATGTCCATTGTGTACAAGTTGAATGTGTGCCTGGAGTTAGTAGTCCTTTGGGATGGGCTGGAAGGAAAGAAATCTTGCAAAATGGCATGAGAAAGTAGCAGACAACATGTCCAGGGTTTGCCAACTGCTATGGCATTTTGACAGAAGTAGGAAAGATGGTAGATGGCCCACCCACCCAAAGAGCCCAGTTCTGATACTGAATCGAGACTTACCTCTTATATGTGACTCTGCTGCATAGAGAGAATATCAAGCGAAGACTGGTGGCCTTGGTTGGAGACCCTCCTCTTGGGTTTTAGATTAGATTAGATTACTTACAGTGTGGAAACAGGCCCTTCGGCCCAACAAGTCCACACCGACCCGCCGAAGCGCAACCCACCCATAACCCTACATTTACCCCTTCACCTAACACTACGGGCAATTTAGCATGACCAATTCACCTGACCTGCACATCTTTGGACTGTGGGAGGAAACCGGAGCACCCGGAGGAAACCCATGCAGACACGGGGAGAACGTGCAAACTCCACACAGTCAGTCGCCTGAGGCGGGAATTGAACCCGGGTCTCTGGCGCTGTGAGGCAGCAGTGCTAACCACTGTGTGCCGCCCACAAAACCCGGGTGTTTTGGCCAAATGGAGGATGCCACCTTACCACTTTCTCACTGATGACTAATAATGAGCAATACAAGCTGGCCCAGCCAGGGTCATCTACATTCCATGAATGAATAAAAAGAATCAGTAGCATGGTTCACACCGAGGGCAAAAGTGCTGCCTGCATCCAGGATTGCTCCACCTCTTCACCTGGGAATGATTGAATGCCTGCTTACCACCCAGACCTCACTCATTTGACATTGATGGGCATGATTGTCAATTTGCTCTCAGCCCACAGTTGCAGCACCCACAGTGACCATTGCTAAGGGTGGTACTGCTGAGCTACTTGCCCTTTGATTGGATTTGCACCTCTTGGGGTGCATCACTATCCTTGATCTCATATGGGTACCATTGCTTATTGAAGTTTTTTACCCCATATTAGGAACCCTCAACCTCCAAAAAGATTCATTCACTTCTAGATTGGAGCATCAATACAACAAAAAATCTGTAAATTAAAACCCTGTGAATATCAAATGCATTGTTCAGATATATCTGCAGTCATTATAAGGATAATTTTTCTCAAGGCAAGAAAATAACTTACACACTTACAGACTATATTCCACATGTACAGAGTTATTTAATTTCACTTGTTCAGATAACATTCTACTTGTGATAAATCTTGAGTTGTCCTTCCTACCTCCCATGGATGCAGATGTGTAGCTTTGTTTTCGAGTGTACATTTATCTTGTGTCGCCTGATATGATTGAAAGCTCCCTCTGATGAAAACTTTTCTCAATGTTAGTTAACTTGTGCTATTATTTTCTGATTTTCTTCAACCTTGCAGATAACTGCTCTGCCTAGTCTGTCTCAATCTTACACAATCATAAAACAATTACAATTAATGTCTTTCCAAGAGCTAAAAATATAATACCAGGCTGCTGAGAGGCTTAATAGTAGCGGCATTATTCTATTATGTAACCATGTAGTCATTGATTCATACAACAATACAGTGCAAAACAAGACTGTTCAGTCCATTGTTGGACTGGCCTCTTTAAAGAGGACTACAATTATTTCCACTGCCCTGCTCTTTGTCAAAAGGCCTGCAATATCATTTCCTTTCTCAAATACATGTATCCATTTCTCTTTTGATAGTTAGTGAATGTGCTTGCACCATATTTTCAGGTCACATACCCTAGCTCATAATAATCCACTGTATAAAAATATTCAATGAATCTTGCTTCTGTTTTATCTCTCCCAATGACCTGAAATTTCTTTTCAACATCCCTGCCATGATTTATTTGATCATAATCTTGAACATAATACAGGAAGGTTTTGAACATTCCAGCTGCATGTAATACATTTGATGACATTTATCTTATTGCAATACAGTGAACCAGTCCCTTGTTGCTGTTGACCCATTCAGGTCAATCAAGGTTAATTTATATTTTAATGCTCTGCATAACTGGCATATGAAGGGGAATAGAAAGTGCAGGACCACAGAAGTGAGAATGGGGCTGGCTGGAGAGCTCTTGTAGACAGCTTATACAAGAACAAATGGGTCTCAATCTCTGCTGGAACCATTCTATGGTTTTATTTACCGATCTTGGTTCTGTAATTTAGCTCAGCAAAACTCTATTAATCTCAGTTTAGAAATTTTCAACTGACCTTGCCTCATAAATATTTTTGAGGAATAGGGTGTTCTTGATTTCCACCAGTCTTCATTTCAAAAACTGTATTCTGTCATCACCCATGAATGGTTTTGTTCTATGTTAAATATTAGGGCTCCTTGTTCTGAATGAACTTCTTTTGATCTACTCCATTAGCTCTCCTATAATATATAAGTTAGCTCACTGAGCTGCAAGGTTTGTTTTCAAACATTTTGTCACCATGACTAGATAACACCATCAAAACTAATGTAATTTACAAATTACCATTCAAGAACTGTAAAAAAAACACTACATCAGACAACCTAGCAGGAAACTTGGCACCAGGATACATGAACACCAACTGGCCACCAAAAGACAGAACCCATTATCACTAGTTTGCTTACACACAGACAAAGAAGGACACCACTTTGACTGGGACAACGCACACATCCTGTGACAGGCAAAACAACGACACTCACAAGAATCCTTAAAGGCATGGCATTCTAACCAGAACTCCATCAATAAATACATCGATTTAGATCTTATCTACCTTCCCTTGAAAAAAAAGGAATCAGAAATGCCATCACTCACCTTAAGAAACCAAGACCTATGAATAGAGAGGCAGGACATACCACCAGCACTTCACTGGAGACTCTCACTGATGATGTTACCTAGTCATGGTGATGAAACATCTGAAAATAAACCTTCCAGCTCAGTGAGCTAACTTGCAGACTTATCATCAACCTGAGCTACAAGTCTTCTCAAAAATCACTATCTCCTATCATACCTCCACTTCCAGTTCAGCTCTGCCCAGGACAGTCAGGGTCAGAATAATTTATGAACATTGTAGTAACTTTTACATAGCAAAATTAACAATAAAGGAATCTAACTAATATCTATGATTTAAACCCAATAACTTTTGTTTTCACTCCCACTCTCAGAAAAGACAAACAGACAAACACAGTTCAGGAATAAATTAATCTTAAGGAAAAATAACAAAATGGGCCTGTTTGCTTAAGCAGTTCCCATGATACACTGCTTCACAGGCACATGGGGTTGTCTCTTGAATGATTTTCTGCAGACATCGATCAATGCTACCTTTTACAGTTCACTCTGAGAAATATTCAATGATACTCATAACTTCGTTTCCATTCTCTGAACTTCCAATCCTGATAATGGGAGATTAGTCAGGGTGCTTTCAAATCTTCATGCTGTACCATCGATAGCCAGTTCAAGACAGCTGGCCCCTCCCTCTGTTTGATCACGTTCTCTCCCAGACCTGTTGGCACTAATTTGCAGGTACTGACCTTGTCAATAAACAAACATCTGTTACCTGATTACTGTCACTCTGGAGTCAAAGCGTCTACAGACTTTTTTGCTCAAGGACCAACATGCAATTAACTTTCAGGCCTCGCTTCAAAAACAAAAAAAAAGCTCACTTATTTTTGTTTAACACAAGCTACTTCTCACTGTCCACAGGTCACTTTTCAGCTTTCATCTCACATTTCACAGCTTGATACCAAAAATGTTGAACAAAAATAAAAATAGTGAAGAACCAGCTAGAGTTCTAACAAAACTTTTATAAACACTAAGGTCTCATGCTGACAGGGGTGGAAGATCATCTCGCTGATTGTCGATTTGATTTTAGCCAGAAAGGGTTTTCACTGCCTTTAATTATAAATTATAAACAAATAGGCAATTAATAAAGATATATAAGGAAATGGAAGAAATTCCTGATGAAGGGCTTATGCCTGAAAAGTCGATTCTCCTACTCCCCGGATGATGCCTGACCTGCTGTGCTTTTCCAATGCCACACTTTTCGACTTTGACTCTCCAGCATCTGCAGTCCTCACTTTCACCAACTGGAAGAAATTGTGCAGTTAAGTCTGAACCTTCAGGGCAGTAGGTGTGCAAACTGAGAAAATGGAATAAGTAGTAGGAATTATGTTACCCCTTTGAATGCTTCCTAATAAATCAAATTGTAAATGATACAAATATTATTTTGAATTAACATCACCTCATCACCATTCCCGTAAATCTTAAATAACCTCAAGTACTCCAATTTGCTGTTGAACATGTAGAATTGCCAGGAAGTAAATAAGTCGGAACTGTGGTCACCTTATGAAACAACATTATTATATTTCCTGCCATTTTCCATACATTTAGTGCAATGTCTGGTAGCACTCAAAAATAAACTGCCTCATTATTCACTGTAATATAGCTGTGTGTGTGGGCACACCATCTATTTAGAGGCTAGATTTAACAGCACCAGGGGAGATTTCATTAATAAGTGTGTGGGTGAAGCAGAAATCATTTTGAGGCATAAGTAAGTCAGCACTTTTAGCAGTGCACTAAGGGCTCCATGCCACAAATTAATTCATAAAAAAAAATCAGGGTGGCATCATTGGGCAATACCTTTCAATAAGTTTTAAATCTAGCCTAGACTGATAACATGAAGACTCGTTTTAACGTACTAACTGTCAGAATTGAAATGGGCAGTCTCAGTCTGCATCCGCTTGTTGGAAAGACATTCTACTGTAGTCATGGGACGCAACAAGAGGAGTGGCCCTCAGACTGGCAACTATGCTCTGAGTCAAGAACATTTCCATGGTCTTTCTACTTCTTCACCTCTGAGTTGTCAATGGAAATCCCATTTGTGGGACATAGGTTTTCAGCTGAACATCTGCTGAAGCTACAGCGGCAGAAAAGGAGGAGCCCTGAGGCAACTCACCCTCCACACATTAATTTTCTAGGAGTTTGCTCGTCAATGTCCCTCTCTCCCACGGGTACCAATTGCCATACTGTGCATTTTCAGAATCTTCCTGGTTTATTTTTGGAATCCATTGTCGCAGGAGAGCTTCCTTTACTGCTCAGTCTTGAGTTTATTTACATTTGGATGTAGCATGTGTATTTAAATTGCATCGCTTAACAAATACATATTCATTATTTCAGTCGTAAATTTTCGCAAGCACTTCTTGCATTAAAATGTTTCTCCCAGTTTAAAACAGTTATAGGCTTATACTGACAAGATTTATATGCCATAAAATATTAGCACTCAGCAAGAATGACTGATTTACTGCTGCAAGCACAGGAGAGGTGGAACAAATAACAGTTATTATGCAGCATTCTACATATGTTATAATTTGCAAAACATTTCTGTTCTGTCTGAGAGAAGATGAAGTTTCAAAACTCAACTCTAAAGTGCAACCAAGTTTCCTTTCTGAAATTTGCTCAATAACAGGTAAGTGCCACCTCTTAGACCATGGATCCAACCTAACAATGACCAAACTTTAATGGAATTTAAACAGTGCGACTTGGAATGGTATTTTTTTCTCAAAAAGATGCAAAGAACGATTTGAATTTTCAGATACAGTACTTGACTTAGGTGGAATTTCTGTTTAACATCTGCATTTATTGCTGTCTGGACATTAAGTGGTATTTTGCTGAAATGTCCTCACTGAATCTCCAAACACAGAAGTACTCTGTAATTACATGCCAGGCCAGAATGATCTCGACCAAGTTAATTGTGCAGGTACAGCACCAACATAAGACAATAACAGCTTCCAATAAGCATTGTTTCCACGCCACATCAAAATAATCAAGTTTCCTGTTTAATAGAATCATAGAGTCCCACAATATGGAAACAGGCCCTTCGGCCCAACAGGTCCTCCGAAGAGTATCCCACCCAAACCCATTCCTCTACGTTTACCCCTGACTAATTCGCCTAACCTACACATCCCTGAACACTATGGGCAATCTAGCATGGCCAATTCATCTATGTTAAATACCAGGTTTAATTCTAGTATCTTTTCAGTTTGTTCTGTGAGGTTATACCAGTAAGTAACAAAGGTGATAAAATTATCTTCACAGAAACAAAATAGTAGCAGCAGATAAGAGTCTGAAAGGATGCAGAGAAACTTTAAACAAAAAAAAACCCAAAGAACTGCAGATACTGGAAATCAGAAACAAAATCAGAACTTGTTGGCAAAACTCGGCAGGTCAGGCAGCATCTGTGGAGAGAAAGCAGAGTTAATGTTCTGATTCCAGTGACCCTTCTTCAGAACAGATTATTTTTTGCACTGAAACTTTAGTAGGTTGAGATTGGGAAGGGCAATTAAGGCTATGAGAAGCAATGGTTAAGGCATAGCGAAGGCAACTAGACTATGGTGGATCCTTGGCAGTTTCAACAGGCCTCTGGTCCTCGGCTATTTTGGTAGGCCTCCAGTTCTTGACAGTTTCGACAGGCCCGCAGTGGTCCACAGTTTCAACATGCCCCCGGTCTTTGGCAGTGGATGGCTCATGAAACCAAGATGGAATAAACAAATGATATTTGTCTAAACACTGTCACTTTTTTTGAATATATAATCAATGTTAATTGAATGTTGCTGTTTTTGTGGAAACTTATACATATTTTACTGTGTTTTCACAAATACAAATAACAATACATTTCTATCTACCAAAAGCATTAGATCATTAGTTTAATAGCAGTTAAAAATTCACTGCTTCTTCTTAGATATTTTTGTTGATCGTTCCCAATTTTAACAGCAAAGGAAATAAATTTCTGAAGTGTTAACATTTGTTTATGTTGTACATATTCCAGCATTAGCTCCATGTTATTTAGGTGTGCCTTTATGCTGTAACTGTATCCACTTCAGTAGATTATAGTCTGAATTTGGAGTCTAATTGAATACAGAAATCTTTCACATAACTGCATTGTGTGCTACTGGAAGCACATAGCTTGATTACATAGAGTGGATAATGGATACTTGATTCATGAAAGCATTTTCATTTATATAAATATGTTCAAGAGTGAAAAATGAAAGGTGATCCCTAAGAATAAAGAAACTTAACAGTTATAATTGAATGGCCAAATTCTTAGAATGTTTTCAAACCAAGAACAATGAGCACTTTCAAGCTGAGTATTTTGCAATAAAGCAAACCATGCATATTTCTGTTATGTGTGGGAAGAGTCCAACTGAAGTTCTTTTCAATGTTTTGAAATCTGTTTGCAGGTTATTAAACCCTGCACAGCTGTTTTGTGAATGTACAATTTCAATACCAACCATCTTTTCCTCTTATACTCTACTCTATTTCTAAAAACAATTTACTAGTCCTGCTAGCTTTGACTATTTAAAACTATTCTCTTCCAATAAATGCTAACTAATCTTTTCATTCAGCTGCTGACAAACTTGTTGTATTTTTCAATGTACTTCCTTTATTTCACATTTGACATTTTGCTTTATATCTATGGAAAATGCTAATTCAGCAACATACATCTAAAGCATATGAACAGTGAGCGTTCTCAGAACTCTCAAGGCTGTGATTATCCAAAGTGCTTGTAGTTTTACATCCTAGCAGTTTGCTAACCCAAGGTTTGGGATATTTAAAAGGATTGGTTCAGGCCTGTATGTTTTATGTAATTGATTCACCATAAGCAATACCATGCGTGACAGCACGCTTATGTCATTGAAGGCTCTTTCTCCTTCTCTCTCTCTCTAAATTTTGGTAACATCTGTTTGGCTTCGGGCTTCTGTGGAGACAAGACGACGCAGAAACATAATGAGTTTTTGCTGTCCAGTTTTGCTCTTATTTCTTTACTCATATAATAATTGCTCCAGAATATGTCTCTCAAAAAAAGACATTTCTGATCTTTGACCTTTGGTATGAGTTCTGTAACAATTGTCTACAGATCTGAACCTCTCTCCTTTACCATGTTAATCGAGCGCATTGCTCATCGAAGCAGCACATGTGTTCTGCACACCAACTGCATTGGTATAGCCACCACTAGAAATTGTGGGGTAAGGTCATTATAACCTTACTCACATGGACAAAGGCATGAGGCCAGATCAACAATTGTAAAACCTCTGTTGTATAAAGGTGTCAGGGTTAATGCAGAAGAGTACCTGTCCATTAATGATGATGCCATACAGATGGTGGGAGACTATTTTAGGTTCTGAAATGAGGAAGACCTACCATCATCATATTCTCTGTAACAATGTCTATCATATCAGTGTAACTTGTACCTGACTACTATTATCCAATAAACCAAACCTTGTTTAAAACAAAAGCCACTTCTGATTAGAGTGGCTTTCCTCTCCCAGTCCAGACAAAGCAGACCCTGTAGATCCCTACAAAGAATGAGGAATATAGCAGCTAATTAACATGATGAGATGTGGTGAGGATTAACCTTACAATTGCTGTCTGTGACAGTCTGAAAATATGTTTAACATGGGAGAGGAGAGAAGGTATTGGGGACACAGCTGCAACATTAGAAGATTGACTGTTCCTAAAGCTGAACCATACGCAGGAAGGTGATAAAATTGTTCCTATTGAAAACAAACTGCAGACTTCTCAGAGAGTGGCATAAATATTTTTCTTTTTGAAATTCATTCAGAAGTCACACAGCACCGGGTTATGGTACAACAAGTTTATTTGAAAACACAAGCTTTTGGAGCGCTGTTCCTTTGTCAGACTTTACCTGATGAGGGAACAGTGCACCAAAAGTTTGTGATTTCAAATAAACCCGTTGAACTATAACCTGGTGTCATGTGAGTTCTGGCTTTGTCCAACTGAAACCACCACCAGCAACTCCACATCAGTCAAATTAAACGCACAGGAGGAAATATTGGGAGTTGTCAGACAGGATTCTGTGTTACTTCTGTGTTACCTTCCAACACAGCAGCTATGACCATGGGAAAGAGGCACAGGGAATAACTGACAACTTCCTAACTTCCTGGGTTCTCTCGAATGTAAGCTGAGATTTAATGACTCTGTAAGGTCAGCAAATGTAAATGTTACAGGTGCAACTTGCCATGAGTGTACCTTTTGTACTTTGAAGCATAAACCTTTATTTAGCTTTAAAGTGCATTCATAAATCTAACAGCATCAGTCTGTGCATTAAACAAACTGTACTTCATGACACTTGCACATTGGAGAGTTCAATTAAATATATACAGGAGCCTGCAGTGCATCGATGTCTGTTGATGCCTCACTGTCTCAGCGGGAATTCTTTGAGAGAAGTGACGAGAATTCTCAAATAGTTCTAAAATTAAACAGCTTGTGACTGACAATTATAAGTATTTCTTTGTCAGGCAGGGATAGAAACTGCACAAGCTCAGAAAATAACAGCATACATGCTCAATTAATGCTGTCAAAGATTGAAGCTTTGTCGAGGATCTGTAAATGACCTTAGATCAAAGATCAGAATTTTGCTTTTGAGAGGTGCACTCTGGACATACCATTTCATGAGCAGGAGAAAGAAGAACAAAAACGGAAGGCAAAATACTCATTATTTCTGATTCTTCTTGTCATTATAAAAGCCAGAAGTCAGAAGGCAAACAAAATATTGTCAAAATTTAGAGAGAGAGAGAGAGAGAAAGAGAGAGAGTGGAAGGAAGCCTCTTGCCCATTGAATCTGCACTGACTGTCTGAAGAGCATCCCACCCAGACCCAGTCCCCATCCTTACACCTCAACTCTGCATTTCCCATGGCTAATCCACCTAGCCTACGTATCCCTCGACACTATGGGAAGTTTAGCCTGGCCAATCCACCTAACTGCAACAATTTTGGACTGTGGGAAGAAACCAGAGCATCCTGAGGAAACCCACACAGACCCAGGGAGAACGTGCAAACTCCACCCAAAATAAGATTGTTGGTACATTAGTTTTAATTTTCCAAAGCTCCCTGAATGTGGATACAGTCCCATTGAATTGAAAGTGAATGTAACTACGTTATTCAAAAAGACCTGGAGTCAAAAAGTAGGAAAATACAGAGCAGTTAGCTTTTATAAGGAAACTTTTAAAAGTCATTATTAAAGAATGCGTGTCAGGGCATTTGGACAAGTTCAAAGTAGTCAAACAGAGTCAGCATGGTTTTGTGAAAGGGAATTCATGTTTGACCAATTAATTGGAGTTGGTTGAAACAATAATGTATTGTGGAAATAGGGGAACTGGAGGATGTAATGTATATAGATTTCCAGAAGATATTTTATAAGGTGCACATCAAAGGTTCCTGGTAAGGGTTCTGGCTGTAGGCCATTAAGGATTGAAATGAAGAGAAGTTTCTTGACCCAGAGAGTGGGGTGCCTCTGGAAATCTCTGCCACCGAAAACAGTTGAGGCTGTAACATTGAATGCTTTTAAGAAGCATTTAGATGTAGTTTCTAGAGCTAAAGGGATCAAAGGATATGTGGAGAAAATGGGAATAGTGTACTGGGTTGGATGATCAGCTATGATCATATTGAATGGTGGAGCAGGCTCGAAGAATTAAATGGCCTAACCCTGCTCCTATTTTTTATCTTTCCATATTTCTAAAATGACAAAACATTCTATTTAATAATGTTCTACTTACTTACAGTTTTGAGACATTAATAACCTCTCCTTGACAGTCAGAAAATGACACATTATTATTATTATTTAACATATGTATTTAAAACCAAATCCTTGCATTATTGCAAAGCAAACTAAACCAATCATTCTCTTCTGCAGACTATGGTAGTGGTTTGGATACTAAATACTTGAAGAACGATTTTACGTCAACTTTGGTTCAAGCAGCAAAATAATAGAATTCACCTTGTTTGCTTACAAAGGGATACATTTTCATCTGGAGTAATTCCTGGTGAAGAACATTTTGGTTTTGAAAGGATTAACGTTGGAGACGGTCCTAATCTGACAATGTCATGCTGACTGGAGCAAGGATGAGAAAGAGCAGTGCAGCATCTCATGGAGGGAGGACTTGTACCATATGTCATCCAATCATCTTTGTGATCATCTCTTTGGCTAAGTGCCAATTGCATCAAGTTTTTTGCAGGGTTTTTCACCATGAAGCCAAGCGAGTTCACTCAAAGTATATTAGCAAGCTTAGATCCCTAACCAGGAGAAAGTGAGGACTGTAGATGCTGGAGATCTTAATCGAGAGTGTGTTGCTGGAAAAGCACAGCAGGTCAGGCAGCATCTGAGGACCAGGAGAATCGACATTACGGGCATAAGCCCTTCACCAGGGGGCACCATTCCTGATAAAGGGCTTATGCCCGAAACGTCGATTCTCCTGCTCCTCGGATGCTGCCTGACCTGCTGTGCTTTTCCAGCACCACACTCTCGACTAGATCACTAACTACCTACCCTGGCCTAATGTCTTCTCTCTCCCATCCAATTCTAGCCCCACCTTACCATTGGCCATTCCTAAAGTACCTTGCCATGGCTGAGATGTCCTGGAATTGACCAGCATCCTTTATGCTAGCATTGATTGAACATCTAGACAACCATCATCAGTCCAAAGCTGCCCTGCTTGTTAAGGTTAGGGGAAGGCCCAGTGGTATTATCGCTCGATTATTAATCCAAACATCCAGGAAATTGTCTGGGGAACTGAGTTTGAATCCCACCATAGCAGATGGTGGAATTTGAATTCAATAATAATATAGAATTAAGAGTCTAATGATGACTATGAAACCATTGCTGATTGTCAGGAAAAAAGCCATTGGGCTCACTAATATCCTTTAGGGAAGGAAACTGCCATCCTTACCTGGTCTGGCCTACATGTGACTCCAGACCACAGCAATGTGGTTGACTCTGAACTGCCCTCTAGGAGAAAGTGAGGACTGCAGATGCTGGAGATCAGAGCTGAAAAATGTGTTGCTGGAAAAGCGCAGCAGGTCAGGCAGCATTCAAGGAGCAGGAGAATCGATGTTTTTGTCCCAGGGATGAAAGGTTTAACATATGAGGAATGTTTGAGGAATCTAGGTCTATACTCGATGGAGTTAGAAATATGAGGGAGGATTTAATTTAAATTTACAGAATACTGTATGGCCTGGACAGAGTGGATGTTGGGAAGATGTTTCCATTGGTAGGAGAGACTAAGACCCGAGGGTACAGCCTTAGAGTAAAGGGAAGGCTTTTTAGAACAGAGATAAGGAGAAACCGCTTCAGCCAGAGAGTGGTGAATCTATGGAATTCATTGCCACAGAAGGCTGTGGAGGCCAGGTCATTGAGTATATTTAAGAGGGAGATAGATAGGTTCTTGAGTATCAAGGGGATCATGGGTCATGGGGAGAAAATGAGATAATGGGGTTAAGAGATTTATCAGCCATGATTGATGGCAGAATAGACTCGATGGGCTGAATGGCCTAATTTCTGCTCCCATGTCTTATGGACACCAGATCATGCCAGCCTAGCCTCAGGCTGTTACTCAGGTCAGTAGAGTCTCAACCATCTGATCAATACACAGCAGTGAAGGAAGATCATCAATGGCTTTTTCCAATCTGCCAGGGATAAATGCCACCAGATTCTCTCTGCTACATCGCACTCACTCTACCTCTGCTATGGTCACTACCAGACACCAAAGCTCATTTTTAAAAAATCATTTGTGGGATGTGGGTGTCGTTGGCTGTCCACCATTTATTACCCGTCCCTAGTTGTCCTTGAGAAGGTGGGAGTGAGCCGTCTTAAACCTCTGCAGTACACTTGCTGTGGGTTGACTCACAATGCCAGAATGGAGGGAATTCCAGGATTTTAACCTAGTGACAGTGAAGGAACGGGGATATATTTCCAAGTCAGGATGGTGAGTCGCTTGGAGGGGAACCAGAAGGTTCCATGTATCTGTTATCCTTGTCCCTTTAGATGGAAGTGGTTGTGGGGTTGGAAGATACTATCTGAGCATCTTTGGTGAATTTCTGTGGTGCACAGTGCTGCTGCTGCGTGTTAGTGGGGGGAAGTGGATGTTTGTGGATGTGGTGCCAATCAAGCAGGCTGCTTTGTCTTGGATGGTGTCAAGCCTCTTGAGTGTCGTCACATTGTAGTTTTCCAGCCAAGTGGGGAGTATTCTGTCACACTCCTGACTTATGCCTTGTAGATGGTGGACAGGCTCTGGTTGTGAGGAGGTAAGTTACTCGCCACAGTATTCCTAGCCTCTGACCTGCTCTTGTAGCCACTGTGTTTTTGTGGTGAATCCAGTTGACGTTTTGGTCAATGAGAACCATTATGATGTTGATAGTGTGGTATTCAGTGATGATAATACCATTGAATGTCAAGGGGCAGTAGTTTGATTGTCTCTTATTGGTGATGGTCATAGCCTGGCATTTGTGTGGCACATATGTTATGTTCCACTTCTTAGCCCATGCCTGGAGATTCCTGATGAAGGGCTTATGCCCAAAATATCGAATCTCCTGTTCATCGGATGCTGCCTGACCTGCTTTTTCCAGCGCCACACCTTTTGTCTCTGACTCTCCAACATCTGCAGTCCCCACTTTCTCCCAGCTTGGATATTGTCCAGATTTTGTTGCATTTGAACATGGACTGCTTCGGTATCTGAGGAATCGCAAATGGTGTTGAACACTGTGCAATCGTTGGCGAACATCCCCACCTTTGACCTTATGATGGAGTTAAGGTCATTGATGAAGCAGCTGAAGATGGTTGGGTCTAGGACACTACCCTGAGGAACTCCTGCAGAGATGTCCTGGAGGTGAGGTCACTGATCTCCAAACAACCACAACCATCTTGCCAGGTATGATTCCAATCAGTGTAAAGTTTGCCCCCGATACCCATTGATTCCAGTTTCTCTCGGGCTCCTTGATGCCACACTCGGTCAAATGCAGCCTTGATGTCACTCTCACCTCACCCCAGGAATTCAGCCCTTTTGTCCATGCTCTACCACTCTCAGTATTCTCCTCACAATCTTACATCACTCGCTGTCACCCATCCAATCTCCGACAACACGAAGCCCGTGTGCCCTCTGTGATGCCTAATCACTTGCTTGGGTCAGCTACACCAAATGTAACAGCTGTGTCATCTCCTATCATAGCCCTTCATGCCTGCCTCTATCTCAAAGTCCAAGAGGAATACAAATGGACCAGTTATTAACTTGTCTGGTGTCAGAGGATCCCAGAACAAGAGGGGAGTCAAGACAGGCGATGGGCTTGTGTCCCCCCCAAGTCTCCTGGCTCTGACCACCATGAGTGGCTGACACACCATGTCTAAATCCCTGGACTGGTATCTGAGGCTGCTCTAGACATACTATACCAGGATCCCCACCCCACCTCCAAATGAAGGCTATCTCTCTTGACTTGAATGAGACTGGTCATAACCATGACAAGATCCCTGGCTTTGTGTCTGTGGTAAATAGACATTGCTGCAGTAATTTGAGCCTGGTATCTATGACTGAGGAGGCAAAATGGAAAAAGGCAAAGTTGGTCAGGGATGTTGCATGCAATAAGATAGGCCCAGAGTCAATGAGCATGAAGAGAGCAAGCAAACAGGCTAGTGTTTCCAATGAGCAATTGTAATTGTTTTTGTCTTCCATATGCACAGAATAAACAGGGTTAAAATCAATTCTTTGGTCTTGACTTCGCAAGCTTTAGAATTACTTAAATTTTCATTCAGTTTCTTGCTATTCCTTAGGTGAGAAATTGGTGGATTCTCGTGAGGTCAGACAGATTTCTGGGAGAAGACCCCTTGGAATTTTAGGGTGGACATGTCAAATTCCACATGAAATTGGTCAATTTATATGAAAAACGTGCCGCACGAATCCTAGGACACCGGACAAGTTAATAACTGGGTCCATTAGTGATCCTGAGAGACGTGGAGATGATTTGTTGCGGGTGCTGTCCATGCACTAATCCCCATTCGGATGCCAATCTGCAGGTGTAGTGAAGGTATCAACGTCAGTCTCTCTTTGCCTCATGCTGTGAATCCAATCGACACAGCTGCTGACTGTATCCTTCTGTGAGAAATTAAATGCACTGAATGTTTTAAAAGTTTACCTGTAGGGTACATTGCCTTTCTAGCTGTGCACCTTTGGAGTCTCCAGCTGTCAGGCTTGTGAAGTAGCACTTCAAATTCATAAGACTTCATCATTTTTGCATTTTCTTACCTTTGACCTTTTCCATTATCTCCAACATGCCTGGAAGGAATGATAAGCATGCTGAGGAATTCTGCCATTTTCTCTATTTGATGAGAGACTCTCTGCAGTATTTAATTTAGCACAGAGTGTGCAAGAGATTCTGTCCTCAGCTGTACACTAGTTTTCTTTATGTTTCTGTGAAAGTCTTTCTTGTTGTCAACCCTGCCATACATAATCTTTGATGTTACTTTTATTTATTTCCATTCTAATGCTACTTTCTGACACATTTGATTTATGAGGTGATTTATATTCTCCATCTCGGACCAACATTTCAGAAAAGGCATTTTAAAAACATGAAATAATCTCATAAAAAGGGTTATTTTCATCTAATTATTTTCCTACCTATGCTCAATGAGAGGACATTGGGTTGTTAAGAAAACAATGAGGAAGGGTGGCTCAGCTCCACCTGATGTTCACAATCTGTAATTGCAGGATAAAAAGTTTACATAGGCGGTTTCCAATATAAAATGCAGGTTCACGCCTTAAAATGGCAGTGCTCGGACCCGACGTAGTGCACCAGTTGGAGGACGCTCAGGTGTGCGGTAGGATCCCGTCCGCGCTCACCCCAGCCCAGACGGAATTTCACATTGGCCCCAAGGTCCCGTACTTCCCGCGGGAGCCTGTGCCCCACAACCTGAGCCGCCTCCGAAATTTTAATTTTGTTTCGTTTAAGGAGGTGAAAAGAAGAACCCTGTACAGACTGCTGCTGCACACCATCCACCTCTTCTCCCTCATCCACCGTCCGGACACGCCTTGGCGTGCCCATTTGCCACCGGGCAGTGGGGATCCCCAGTGGAGGGCTCTCTACGCGGGAGTCCTCCCCCTTTCTCTCGGGGATCTGGGGTGGAGGGTGCTGCACGCAGCAGTCCCCTGCAACCGCAGGTTGCGGTGGTTCACGGACTCCCAGCCCAACTGCTTGTTCTGTGGCGCTGTGGAGTCCGTGGACCACGCGTATATTGGGTGTGGGTGTTTGCACTCCCTTTTTGATTTCATGAAAAACCTCCTCCTCTGTTTTTGGCTGCACTTCAGTCCCACGCTCCTGATCTTTGGGCACCCGGTACGGAGGAAGGAGGGCAGGTCTGAAGACCTCCTCTGGGTCTGCTCCTGGGCCTGGCCAAACTGGCCATCAACAGGTCCAGGCAGCGGGCCGTGGAGGGGGTCGTTAGGGCCGACTGCCTGCCCCTCTTCCGCGGTTACGTTAGGGCCCGGGTGTCCTTGGAGAAGGAGCACGCGGTGTCGACCAACACCCTGGAGCTGTTCAGGGAGAGGTGGGCGCCGCAGGGAGTGGAGTGCATCATTTCTCCCTCCAACTCTATTTTGATTTAGTCCCTACCCTCCCCCTCACTGTTTTTGATCACACAGCACTGCCCTTTGATGTGAAGGGCAGTGTTTGTCACTGGCCACCCGGGTGTTTTCTTGTCTTCCTGGTGGTGGAAATTGAATAAAGATTCGTGCACTTTGTGTCTCTCACTGTCTCTCACACCTGCACACACACACACCATGGTGCTGGGGAAAAGAATAAGCACTACCGCACTTAGGTGGTAGTGTGGGGGTTAATTAAAAAAGAAAAAAAAGAAGAAAAGAAATAGACTGCTGCTGCACACCGTCCACCTCTTCTCCCTCATCCACCGTCCGGACACGCCTTGGCGTGCCCATTTGCCACCGGGCGGTGGGGATCCCCAGTGGAGGGCTCTCTATGCGGGAGTCCTCCCCCTTTCTCTTGGGGATCTGGGGTGGAGGGTGCTGCACGCAGCAGTCCCCTGCAACCGCAGGTTGCGGTGGTTCACGGACTCCCAGCCCAACTGCTTGTTCTGTGGCGCTGTGAAGTCCGTGGACCACGTGTATATTGGGTGTGGGCGTTTGCACTCCCTTTTTGATTTTCTTAAAAACCTTCTCCTAAAAAAAAATAAAATGCAGGTTCAATAACTTAAAAGGGAAAGTTAAAAATCACACAACACCAGGTTATAGTCCAACAGTTTAAACCTGTTGGACTATAACCTGATGTTGTGTGATTTTTAACTTTGTACACCCCAGTGCAACACCGGCATTTCTAAATCATTAAAAGGGAAAGAAATTGACAATGAAATGCAACACCAACAGTGGTAAAAAGCAAATAAGATGTTGTTCATAAAAAGTGCATGCAGATGTAAAATATTTGAATGAATTGTGTCTAGATCTACTGTTGTTGATGTAGATATAGAATCCCTACAGTGTGGAAACAAACCGTTCAGCCCATCAAGTCCACCCTAACCCCCAAAAAGCATTCAACCCAGGCCCACCCTGCCACCCTATATTTCCCATGAGGAATCCTCCCACACTGCATACTATGGGCAATTTAGTATGGCCAATCTACCTAACCTGCACATCTTTGGACAGTGGGAGGAAACTGGAGCACCCGGAGGAACACGCATGGACAATTGCCCGAGGCTGGGATCGAATATGGGTCCTTGATGCTGTGAGGCAACAGTGCTAACACTGTGCTCCCCTATTTCATTCCCTATTCCATACACCTCACAGCTGAGTGCAAAATACATCAGTAGGAATGAAAATTCTAATCAAAACAGAACACGTTTTTCAATCTTCTCCTTTCATCCTCCTTGACTTTGTTTCAAACCCAGGGATTGGTCCAGAACTAGAGAGCATAAGTTTAGAGTGAGAGGGGAAAAATTTAATAGAGACCTGAAGGGCAACTTTTTCACACAAAAGGTGGTACATGGATGGAATGAGCTGCCAGAGGAAGTGGTGGAGGCTGGTACAATTACAGCATTTAAAAGGCATTTGGATGGGTATATGAATAGGAAGGGTTTGGAGGGATATGGGCTAAATGCTGGCAAATGGAACTAGATTAGGTTAGGATATCTGGTCGGTATGGACGAGTCGGGCCGATGGGTTTGTTTCCGAACTGTACATCCCTTTGACTCTATAAGTCTATCTGCGTGATAAATGTATGCAGTCAAAATTTCTGATGCTGGAAAAGCACAGTCAGTCAGGCAGCATCCCAGGAGCAGGAGAGTCACATTTCAGGATTCCTGACAAAGAGATTATGCTTGAAACGTCAACGTTAGGGTGGCATGGTGGCTCAGTGGTTAGCATTGCTGCCTCACAGCACCAGGGACTCAGGTTTGATTCCAGCCTCGGGAAACTGTCTGTGTGGAGTTTGCACATTCTCCCCGTGTCTGCGTGGGTTTCCTCCGGGTGCTCCAGTTTTCTCCCACAATCCAAAGATGTGCAGGTTCCATGAATTGGCCATGCTAAATTGCCCACAGTGTTATGTGCATTAGTCAAGGGTAAATATGGGGAATGGGTCTGGGTGGGTTACTCTTCGGAGGGTCGGTGTCGACTTGTTGGGCTGAAGGGCCTGTTTCCACACTGTGCGGAAACTAATCTAATCTCCTGCTCATCGGATGCTGCCTGACCGGTTGTGCTTTTCCAGCGCCACACTTTTTGACTCTGATCTCCAGCGTCTGCGGCCCTCACTTTCTCCTCCCTGATAACTGTATGCACAAATGTTGGGACACTGTTGCTCTGAACAGGGGAGCCTGGAGCCTGGATCAGGCCCAATATAAGAAAGTCAGAAAGAGCCCTGCTTTCGACAATGGAAAGCAATCCATCTGGGACTGATCACCATTTGTCTTTGTAGGTCAAGGTCACACAGTAATGGCCCATAACTGGACTGATGCCTTCTCTCAGCAGACATCGTCCTACTGGGTCATGGTGAATAAATTCAGCATTATCCCTGGGGAGTTTCAAGAAAGCCGCGGGGATATTTCAAACCGCCAGGAGATAAACGAATGGGCAGGAAAGGTTTCTGCTACCGCCTCTCCCCAACAGTACAGTATTTTTCCATTGATTTTGTAACAATGAGGGTGACCTTACAAGTTCATGCTGGAATCAATCAAAAATTATTGCCCTCCCCCAATTTAATTTAGTTTATATTTTTTTCTCATTCTTCTTATGAACTGAGTCATTTCACAACTTAAATTTCATTTGCCAAGTTTATTTCTATTTCACCAGTCTGTATATGATCTTGTGAATCCAGCATGGATTTATCAGGGTGAAATTGTTTTAATTAACTTGCTGCCGTTTTGTGAAAAGGTAACGGGGAGAGTTAACCAAGCCAATGATGATGATATTGTGTACTTTGACTACCAGGTGTTCGATACAGCGCATCACAACAGACTCGCAGAAGTCTGGAATGCCTTCTCAAGTGAAAATAAAAGATTCAGGGCAGTAACGGAATAAAAGCAGGAGAGTTGTCCTGATGAAAACAACAAATGCTGGAGATTACAGCGGGCCAGGTGGTATCCATGGAGAGAGAGCGAGCTAACGTTTCAAGTCTAGATGACTCTTCATCAGAGCTGAAGTGAAGTTCACACACTTCATGTTAGCTCTGATGAAGAGTCAGTTAGACTCAAAACGTGAGCTTGCTCTCTCTCCATGGATGCTGTCTGACCCACTGTGATCTCCAGCATTTGTTAGTTTTCTGTACAGATTCCAGCATCTGCAGTGATTTGTTCCATGAGTTGTCCTGATGTCTTAGCCTAATATAACATGACCAAGATCAAATAGATTAGTGGGACTTTGCTGCAGAAACATTAGCTGCCATGTTTCCTTATATTAGACATTGCCTGCATTTTATAAACATATCACTGATATAAAATGCTTTGGGGCATTCTACAATTGTGAAAAATATTATTTGACTTCATGTCCCTACTTTCTTTGTACCTTCTTCACATTTAATCTATCCTACTGCAGGCAGAAGGAGCACCACCTAAAGTAGATGGGATCTCATTGATTTATCTTGACAATAGCACTTTATATCTTAATTGGACCAGACTGGAGAAGGTGCCATGACTAGCCCACTGAATATTAGCTGGTCAACAGATAAACATCTTTTGAGATAGGTCTAAAATTACCATTTATGAGACAGGAGAATTGGGTGTCCTCTTCAAGGCTTTATTAGGAAAGCCATTGCTAACTCTGCTTTGGACACACAGACAGACAGACACAAATAGACACTCCTACACATGCATACACACACCTACACACACACACACGCACGCGCACACACAGACATTCCTATACACCTACACACACACACCTACACACGCGCACACAACACTCCTACACACCTACACACACACCTACATTCACAACTACACTCACAGACACACTGTCCTACAGACAAACACACTCATGCAGACTCTCTCTCATACGCTCACACATACACTCCCACACACACCCTCTCACAGACGTATACCCCTTTACACTCACACTTACATACATACACACACTCTCTCACAGACAGTCATAACCACCCTCCACCCCCCACCACCACATACACATGTACATTTGTGGGGTGAATTTGTATTTGCTGAATTACATTTTACTTTGCTTAAAAACTGCATGAATCCATGTAAGATTCTGTAAATCCGTTTTTTAGATTAGAATCAGTATGACCATTGTTGCACAGACAGCCTCACACAGGGCAACTTGCACCTTCTATGCATTATCTGAGCCGACATGACACCAAATGTTAAAGTTCACTTGAGAATGTAACTTTTAAAAAAAGATTTGCAACTTACATATGAATGAACTGAAACCAACATGGTCATTCTAAAAGATGAAAGACTAAACAAACAATCCAGGTCTTTTTCAATATATAATTTCAGTTATATCACACTGTAAACTTTTGCTATAAATTCTGTGTCTTACAATCCTATTCTCCACAACCACGTGATGAAGGAGCAGCGCTTCCAAATAGACCTGTTGGAGTTTAACCTGGTGTTGTGTGATTTTTAACTTTGACCACCCCAGTCCAACACCGGCATGTCCAAAGCTTGGACACCCTCATTTTTTGAAATTCTCTCGTTTCCCCCTTACTTATGGAAGATGGACAAGGGCTATTCACTCTCCCTGTTGGTAGCTGCTTCATAATCTTACGTCAACTGTTCTGGACAGGATTTTGAATGGCCACATTTTAGTGATGTCTACAAGTTAAAAGATCATGAACCAGAAACTTAAGCAACTGCATATGTTCTTCATTTGCTTCATGAGCCAAAATTAGGGATTTTTGAGTAAATCAATTCAATCAAAAATAAACTGTGATGCTGAAATGGAGAAAAGTAATTTTCTAATTGCAGGATGTTTATGTACAGAAATCTATTATCAATGTTTACATTAGAATTTTTAATTTTAGATGTTGGTTTGTAAAATGCTATAGAAAGTAATGTTTAGAAAGTGTGACAAATGCACATTTTTCTATAAAATATACATTTGTAAGGTTACAATTTGTTTGTAGTTTTGTAAGACAGGATTAAATGGAATTGACAAAAGCCATGTGTTCCTACTCCTATTTCAGGGATGTATTGTTAGTTTCTAGGGCTCCCAGACTTTGACTGCAAAAGTGCAGCTTTGTGGAATTATCAGTCAGAGGGCGAAATTAAAACTATAGTAACAGGATGAGGAAAAATACAAAAGCTGGAATTCATATCCTAAGTGCCGGTTATTTGATGGATTAGAAGCTTATTTCAGTTGTCATCATACAAGGTTTATAGAGAATCGAAACATTGTGAATGTTATTCAATAGAAATAGAAGCATACACCCTATAAAAATTAGAAATTAAAATTTATGTTCAGCACAATAGACCAATAATCCAACACAGACACAAATAAAGCTCTGAAACCTTGGAAATACTCTGTACGATGCATCACACCTAATGGTTGTATTTCCTCAGTAAATAGTTGCAAGTAAGCCATTTCACAAATAGTTGCATGATGACTGGAGGGTGAATGATGAAGACAAGCCCACCTTGAAATACTGAGAATGATTATCGTTCTGCAGACAACCAGACAAAGTAAATTAAATTGAGACTCGCACAAAACATATCCTTGAGGACTGTCTGATTGGCCAGTATGTGAACACTGTTCTCATTGATCCTCTACTGCAGTTATTGTACTTGTTGGTAATTGCAGAGGCAGTTTGAAAGAATCCCTAAGCAAAGTCCAAGGATAAGTTTTAAGAAAAATTACAAAGGGAATTAATTTCAATGTGTAAGATGAAACAATGCTGATTGTTGAAGATTTTGTCATTTACATAAATGATTTGGATGTGAGCATAAGAGGTACAGTTAGTAGGTTTGCAGATAACACCAAAATTGGAGGTGGAGTGGACAGCGAAGAGGGTTACCTCAGATTACAAAAGGATCTGGACCAGATGAGCCAATGGACAGAGAAGTGGCAGATGGAGTTTAATTCAGATAAATGCGAGGTGCTGCATTTTAGAAAATCAAATCTTAGCAGGACTTATACACTTAATGGTAAGGTCCTAGGGAATGTTGCTGAACAAGGAGACCTTGGAGTGCAGGTTCATAGCTCCTTGAAAGTGGAGTCGCTGGTAGATAGGATAGTGAAGAAGGCGTTTGGTATGCTTTCCTTTATTGGTCAGAGTATTGAGTACAGGAGTTGTGAGGTCATGTTGCAGCTGTACAGGACATTGATTAGGCCACTGTTGGAATATTGCGTGCAATTCTGGTCTCCTTCCTATCGGAAAGATATTGTGAAACTTGAAAGGGTTCAGAGAAGATTTACAAGGATGTTTCCAGGGTTGGAGGATATGAGCTATAGGGAGAGGCTGAACAGGCTGGGGCTGTTTTCCCTGGAGTGTCAGAGGCTGAGGGGTGACCTTATAGAGGTTTAAAAAATCATGAAGGGCATGGATAGGGTAAATAGGCAAAGTACAATTGTAACATTTAAGAGGCATTTGGATGTGTATATGAATAGGAAGGGTTTAGAGGGATATGGGCTGTGTGCTGGCAGGTGGGACTAGATTGGGTTGGGATATCTGGTCGGCATGGATGGGTTGGACCGAAGAGTCTGTTTCCATGCTGTACATCTCTATGACTCTATGACTCTATAAGATGAACATTAACAGAAGGTTGACCTATTGAGCAACATCTTTTTTTCATTGATCATTATTACTAATTGAATGGAAAAACACAGGGGTATAATTTTCATTTTCATCTCTTGCAGAGTAAATACAGGAATGCTTTCCTGTCCATTAAAGAACCTAACTGATTTTAATTTTAATTTAGAATTGACTGGTGATCTGCTCCAGATGTTGACTTAAGGGTAGCACGATGGCTCAGTGGTTAGCACTGCTGCCACACAGCACCAGGGACCCAGGATCGATTCTAGCCTTGGCTGACTGAATTTGTGAAGTTTGTGCATTTTCCCTGTGTCTACGTGGGTTTCTTCCGGGTGCTCCAGTTTCCTCCCAAAATGCAAAGATGGGTAGATTAGATGAATTGGCCGTGCTATATTGCCCATAGTGTTCAGGGAAGTGTAGGTCAGGCGCATTAGTCAGGGGTAAATATAGGGAATGGGTCTGGGTGGGTTACTCTTCAGAGAGTCAGTCTGGACTTGTCGGGCCGACTGGTCTGTTTCCACACTGTAGGGATTCTATGAAACCAGTTGGAGACGGTGAAAGTTCTATGCCTTCAAGCTTATGCTTGCTTTTGTTTAATGTATTCAGCAAATTTGTTCTCAAATTAATATTCCAGTTTCAACATGGATGTCTTATTTGTGTACATCTACAGCTTCAACATCCATACATTGGCAATTTACTATTTAACAAACTTGTGTACCTAACATGGGATTTATTCATGTAATTTCATAAACATGAGGGGAGGAACAATTTACAAGATTTCCTACTCCACCTTTCCTGACTGCAAGTTGTGACTACTATATTGTTATTTTCCCCATAGCTTATACTTATTTAGTTAAAAATCACACAACACCAGGTTATAGTTCAACAGGTTTATTTGGTGCTTCCAAATAAACCTGTTAGACTATAACCTCATGTTGTGTGATTTTTAACGTTGTACATCCCAGTCCAACACTGGCATCTCCAAATCACAACTTATATTTATTGAATCAGAGTAAGAGATTGATCACAAGAGGGAAGAATCCTATTTACCTGTTGTGTTGTATGGCAAGACCACCCTATCATATGGGAGCGATTCAGATCAGATCTAGCTACTCAAAACTAGGGACCCACGTAATACGTGCTCTGCCACTTCATTATATCTTAACCTGAGGCTCAGACTTGGTTTGCTGAGTTGTATATGAGAGAATGCCTGGTGTAGAGAGTGTGGTGCTGGAAAAGCACAGCAGGAAAATTGATGGCTTTTGCCCGAAACGTCGATTCTCCTGGCTCCTCAGATGCTGCCTGACCTGCTGTGCTTTTCCAGCACCACGCTTTCGACTCTGATACTCCAGTATCTGCAGGCCTTACTTTCGCTGAGTATGCCTGGAATAGACAGCAGGCAAACTTAAAAATAAAGCATCAAAGCAGCATAGGGCTAAGCTATTTGCAATCAACAGATCATATCGAAACTATCCAGTTCTTTCATACCCAGTTTTGGATGTTAGTAAGTAAACAACCATTTGGAGGAGGTTCTCCATAAACATCTTCACCCTCAGTTATGGGAGATCCAAGGCTGAAGCATTTGCATCCATCTTCAGCTAGAAGTGTCAAATAGATGTTAATCTATTTATCTTAGCTTCCCATTGAGACCTCTACCATCATAAATGTCTGTCTGCAATCACTCGACTCTGATCTCCAGCATCTGCAGACCTCACTTTCTCCCTGTCTTCAATCATGTCAATTCTCTCAACTTTGTATCAAGAAATGGCTGAAAACACCAGATGTTGCAAAAGCTAAGGACTCTGAAAGATCCCACAGCTTTGAAGACTGGTGTTCGCAATGAGCCATCAGTCTAGTCAAACTGTTCTAGTACAGCTATAACTCTGGCACCTATCAGATAATTGTGGAAAATTAATCAAGTATGTCCTGCCCTCAAAAAGTAGGACAAACCTAATCTGGCTACTTCTTCCCCCACCAGTCTACTCTCAATCCTTGCAGATAGTTCTACTAAGCAACAGGTCACTCAATGATAAATTGCTCATTTATACTCGGATTGGTTCCATAAAGGCCATTCAGCCTCACACCTCATGCTGGCACAGAAATATTGAGCTGCATTTAATAAAAAAAGTATTTCATGGGATGATGGTGTCACTGGGTAGGCCAGCATTTCATGCCCATCCCTAATTGCCCAGGGGGCAGTGAAGAGTCAGCCATATTGTTGTAGGTCTGGACTCACATGTAGCCCAGACCAGGGAAGAATGACAGATTTCCTTTCCTAAAGGACATGAGTATACTAGATTTGTTTTTTCCTCTGATGATTGACAATGGTTTCATAGTCATCATTAGACTCTTATTTCCAGATTCGTGTTTATAACCCATAGGGCAGTTACAGATCAAGCACATCAATGTGGGGCTTGAGTCACTTGTCAGCTCGAGTAGGTAAGGATGGCCGATTCAAGATTGGAGTGGTGCTGGAAAAGCACAGCAGGTCAGGCAGCATCCGAGGAGCAGGAAAATTGGCGTTTCGGGAAAAAGCCCTTCATCCATTTTCCTACTCCTCGGATGCTGCCTGACCTGCTGCACTTTTCCAGCACCACTCTAATCTAGACTCTGATCTCCAGCATCTACAGTCCTCACTTTTGCCTAAGGATGGCAGATTGCTTTTCCTGATGGACATTAGTGAAGCAAGTGAGTTTGTACAATAATGAAAAGCTGTTTCATGGGTTGTCGTGAATTCCATAATTTTATTAAAGTCATAATTCATCATCTGCTCTGGTAGAATTGAAACACAAGTCCCCAGAACAATCATGTTCAAAATTACTGGTCTATTGACACAATTGCTATACAAGCACCTCCCTGAGATGATGTGCGAGTGATTAGTTTGAACATCAGGCAACATTTGAGTATGTATAGTATTAACTAGGAGCCGTGCTTCACCTCACAATAGAGAATGAAATGCGAACCATTGGCTGAAACCTTAGCTAATGAAATGAAACATAATTGTAGTTGGGGTGAAGTCAGTCATAAGAGGAATTCCTCAGGCATTATCTGTGCCCTAAACATTTCAGTTGCTTAATAATGTCAGAGTGAGAATATTTGCTGATGAGTGCACAGTGTTCAGTTCCACTTACAGTCCATCAGATAATGAAGTAACTTGGAGTTGTATGCAGCAGGACATGGACAACATTCAGGCTTGTGTTGATAAATGGCAAGATACATTCAGCCACATAAGTAGCAGACAATGACACCTCTATCAAAAGAAATTCCATCTCCCTTTGACACTCACCAGCTTTGCCATTGTGAAATCCTTCAGCTTTGTGGACATCTCTATAGAAATATAATGGCTTCAAAAGCAGCTCAGAGGCTGAGAATTCTGCAGTCAGCGATTCACCTCCCGACTTCCCAAAGTCAATAGCAAGGCACAAACCTGGAGTACGATGAAATACTCTCCAATCGTCTGGATGAGGTGCACTCCAGCAATGTTCAAAAGTTTGACACTAGGTCAAACCATCTTATCCAGCTCCTTTAGCATTTTCAGGTAGTTCTGTTATAACACACAATTTGTCAACATGAATTCGCTGTTACGCGATTGATGAATTAGGGACGCTGTTTCTAAAGTGCAAACTTTTAAAACATTGTGTTGGCTCTAACATGATTACAGCGCCAAATGGTGTTTCTAATGCACAATTTAACACAAGGTTGTACAAGAACACAATCATTGCATTATAGAAGAATTGACTATACTCCTTCCACCACCGACATATAGTGAGAATGGATGGTGTAGCCTGTACAAGATGCACTGTAACAAATCACAAAGCTTGTCTTTTATAGCACACTCCATACCTGGGAGTTCTTCAGCCTAGAAGAATTAGGGCAGTGAATGCTTGGAAACACCACCAACAAACACCAACACCACATGGTGGTTCATATAGAAATAACATACACCATCATTACCTGGAACCTTTTGCTAATCCATCATTTGTTGCTAGGTCAAAATTCTAGAACTCCCGGTGACAGTGACAGATGCACTTACCTCATGTGGGACTGCAATATTTGATGTTGTAAGAAATGTTGGCATTAAACAGTGCTTAGGAGTGTCTTGATTTTTATTGCTTGATTCTTTGGAGACATATCATAGTCTATGAGGTGGTTATAATTCTGTATGTGCAATTGTATCAGTAACATATGAGGTGAACAAAGTAATCCTCATTTATTGCCTAGTTTGTCAGCAGGTGGTGTTCATTTTCAGCACAATAGGTCTTCCAGATCAGTATCTATCGATACCGCGGCCATACCTCAGTCAGGAGAATTCAGTATGTTGCTTAAACCCCACCAGGAAAGCAGCCAACTGGATGATTGATGGTTTAAGAATTAATTTGAAAGTTCTTACTACTCTATAAACTGCAATGGCTCTTGAATTTTGAAGCCAAGTAATTCATTGGGAGAAAGCTGACAAAGGCCACGATCTTCAGGTTTGAAGTAATCAGACATACATTGCAGAGCTTCACTTCAGAATCTTATGTGACTCATTTTCTGGTGATTAAATTGCCACACACAAAAAATTATATAGAGCTTTCAACATAGAGCACACCTTCCTACAAGGGGAAAACAAACATCCAGGACTTGATGGCCTCTACCCTTGGATTCTGAAAGAACTGATAATGATTAAGGATACATTGATTGTGATCCTTAAAAAAATTGTTATATTCTAAGATGGATTACAAAGTAATAAATGTAACCTGCATTCTGAATAAGAATCATATCAGACTCAAAATGCTACCTTTCTTTCTTTCTCCACAGATGCTGCCAGGCCTGCTGAATATCTCCAGACCTCTGTTTTTAATTTTGAAGTAAATATAATCCAACTGTTCAGAAAAGGACAGGGCAGCTTGCCTGGCACCTATCATCACGAAAATAGAGACGTAGAGATGTACAGCACAGAAACAGACCCTTTGGTCCAACTCATCCATGCTGACCAGATATCCTAAATTAATCTAGTCCCATTTGCCAGCATTTGGCCCATGTCCCTCTAAACACTTCCCAGACATATACCCAAACAGATGCCTTTTAAATGCTATAGTTGTACCAGCCTCCATCACTTCCTCTGGCAGCTCATTCCATACACACACCGACCTTTGTGTGAAAAGGTTGTCCCTTACGTCCCTTTTAAAACTTTTCCCTCTCACCCTAAGCCTATGCCCTCTAGTTTTGGACTCCCGTAACCCAGGGAAAAGACCTGTTTACCCTATCCATGCCCCTCATGACTTTTTCACCTCTATAAGGTCACCCCTCAGCCTCTGATGCTTCAAGGAAAACAGCCCAGCCTATTCAGCCTCTCCCTACAGTTCGAGCCCTCTAACCCTGAATCCTTTCAGGTTTCACAACATCCTTCCTATATCGGGGAGACCAGAATTGCACACAGTATTCCATTAGTGGCCTAACCGATGTCCTGTATAGTCACAACATGACCTCCCCACTCCTATATTCAATTCACTGACTAATAAAGGAAAGCATACTAAATGCCTTCTTCATTATCATTTCTACCTGTGACTCCACTTTCAAGGAACTATGAACCTGCATGCCAAGGTCTCTTTGTTCAGCAACACTCTCTAGGACCTTACCATTAAGTGCATAAGTCCTGCCCTGATTTGCCTTTCTAAAATGCAGCACCTCACATTTATCTAAATTAAACTCCATCTGCCACTTGCTGGCTCATTGGCTCATCTGATCACAGTCCCATTGTACTCTGTGGTAACCTTCTTCACTGTTCATTACACCTTCAATTTTGGTGTCATCTCCAAACTTACTAACCATGAAAATAATGCAATCTACTTTTAAGGAAGTGTTAGGAAATTACTCAGAACAGTATTATCTGATAAGGCAGAGTCAACCTGGTGTTATGAAAGAGAAATAACATTTGATCAACTTATTGGAGTTTTTGAGAATGCAACTGACAAAGTAATCAAATGGGAACCAGTGGAGGTAGTATATTTGGATTTCAAAAGACATTTTAGGAGTAGGCAGTGATATAGTGGTAAAAATCCCTGGACTATGAATCTAAATCCCCTGGTTAATGCTCTGGAGTGAAATTTGAATGCAATTAAATTCTGAAATAAAAGGTGAATCTATTGGTGATTATGTAGCCATTAGAACATAGAACATAGAAAAATACAGCGCAGTACAGGCCCTTTGGCCCTCGATGTTGCGCCGATCCAAGCCCACCTAACCTACACTAGCCCACTATCCTCCATATGCCTATCCAATGCCAGTTTAAATGCCCATAAAGCTGGAGAGTCCACCACTGCTACTGGCAGGGCATTCCATGAACTCACGACTCGCTGAGTAAAGAATCTACCCCTAACATCTGTCCTATACCTACCACCCCTAATTTAAAGCTATGCCCCCTCGTAATAGCTGACTCCATACGTGGAAAAAGGTTCTCATGGTCAACCCTATCTAAACCCCTAATCATCTTGTACACCTCTGTCAAGTCACCCCTAAACCTTCTTTTCTCCAATGAAAACAGCCCTAAGTGCCTCAGCCTTTCCTCATACAATCTTCCTACCATACCAGGCAACATCCTGGTAAACCTCCTCTGCACCCGTTCCAGTGCCTCCACATCCTTCCTATAGTATGGTGACCAAAACTGCACACAATACTCCAGATGCGGTCGCACCAGAGTCTTATACAACTGCAACATGACGTCAGGGCTCCGGAACTCAATTCCTCTACCAATAAAAGCCAGTATGCCATATGCCTTCTTCACCGCACTATTTACATGGGTGGCAACTTTCAGAGATCTGTGTACATGGACACCAAGATCCCTCTGCTCATCCGACCATTAGCCCAGTACCCCGTCTTTTTGTTACTCTTACCAAAGTGAATCACCTCACACTTACCTACATTGAACTCCATTTGCCACCTTTCTGCCCAGCTCTGCAACTTATCTATATCTCGCTGTAACCTGACACATCCTTCCTCACTGTCAACAACTCCACTTGTTGATTGCAGTAAAAAAAATCTGGTTCACTAATGGCCTTTAGTGAAGGAAATCTGCTGTTCATACCTGGTCTGGCCTACATGTGATTCCAGACCTACAGCAGTACAGTTGACTGTCAAGTGCATTCTGGGCAATAAATAATAGTCTAACCAACAACACCTAATTAATCCATTATTTGATGAAATACTATTGATAAGATACTGTATAATGAATGGATCAAGAATAAGGCATTAAGTTTCTCAGTGATACAAATTCATTTTGGACAGTCAGGTTTGTGAAAAGGCTGCAGAGAGATCAGATCATGGTGTCGGGAAGGACATAGATTATTCTTGAATACCTAAACATTGTCACAGGAGAAACAGAAGAAAGAACAAAATACCATTGAAAAGTAGTATTCACAAGTCATTTAATTCAGATTGAAAACTGTATCTCATTCATGTACCCAAAGGTTTGAGTGTACAATTTTATATCTTGATAAGTACAAATTTAATGGAGCAGCTCAGGCAGCATCTGAGGAGCAGGAAAATTAATGTTTCAGGCAAAAGCCCTTCATCAGGAATGAGGCCTCATTCCTGATGAAGGGCTTTTGCCCAAAACATCGATTTTCCTGCTCCTCGGATGCTGCCTGACCTGCTGTGCTTTTCCAGCACCACTCTAATCTAGACTCTAATCTCCAGCATCTGCAGTCCTCACTTTCGCCCGACAAATTTGAGGATTCAACTTTAATTGGATATTGATCAGTAATATTAGAATGATAGAATTGGATATTGATCAGTAATATTAGAATGGTAGAATTGGATATTGATCAGTAATATTAGAATGATAGAATTCCGACAGTGTGGAAGCAGGTTATTCAGTCCACAGAAACCTCCAAAGAGCATCCTACGCAGACCCACCCCCATCCCTGTAATTCCCATGGTTAATCCAAGTTGCCTGCACATCTGTGGAGGCTATGTGCAATTTAGCAACCTATGTGCAACAACTAACTTAAGACGTCTCAGCGATCTAACATAGAGACAACATTCAGAATGCCCTCCTGGATTGTAATCATTCAGTAATTCTAACCAAATGCTCCTGACTCATTACTGGCTTTTTTGGGTTTGATGTGTGCTGCATTTGGATTGTTTTTTTCAGGGTCATTTTTCGAAAATCTATATGAGTGCCAGATTAAACTGGAGAGTAAGTGATTATTTTCCTGTCATTGTTTCGTGGATGATGAGGTTTAACTTCAGAGGTACTTCCCTAAGCAATTCCATGTATCCAACAGCAAAGAAAAGAAACTTTACTTGATCCAATGCATTCTATGTGAAGTCACCAGATAGGTTTTAGCGTCCATTTTGTTCCATTTTGAGAAAGGTTTGTCCTTAAAGGTAGCACTGCTGTATTGATCAGAGGATCTCACTATTGCTGGAAAAATTTCCAGTATCTTCAGTTGAATCTTACGTTTTCCCCAATGTTTGTTGACAATATTTGCGACAAACAGGATGTTGTTCTGCCTTATGGTACAAATGCCTGCAGTGATCTACTGTACAAGCTGATTAATAGCTTGACATTAAAATGTTCCTTCCTGAGACCCAATAGCTAAGGTGAATAGGTTTTTGGCATGTTGCTCAACTTACAATACCACTGCTGCCTCATGCGATACAAAACTGCTCACCAGATACAAGACAACTCAAAAAATTGAATATTATTTGGCAGACAAAAATCAAGGCAATCCCAAGCCAATTTCTAAAAGCAGGATTAGTAAAAAAGAAGTCCCACTGCTACAATAAAATACCTTGTCAAGATTAAACATGGCGAATTCTTCAGAATCTCGCTAAGAAGAAAAAAGGTAACAGGCAGCAGTTTAAGTGCAACAGCAAGTGGATATCAGATCTTACAATATAGTAAAGTGATGATTTGTGAGTTATTTTGGAGGCACAGGGGATAATCATAAAGCAGAATAACAGAAAGTCTAAGTAAAATTTGAAAAAATTGCGGATACTGTAAATCAGAAACAAAAACAGAAATTGCTGAAAAGCTCAGCAGGTCTGCCATCCCCCAGCAAAGCTCAGTGTACATTGGAAGGACAGCACCTCATTTTCCACTGAGGACCCTGTAGCCCTCTGCACTCAATATCGAGTTCAATAACTTTAAGGCTTGAGCTCTCCCACGTCCTTATCCCAACCCCCACAACCAGGCCTTGTTAACGCATAGTTGGCTATTGCACATAACCATTCCTAGTGACTAATAGCTATTCATTCTCCCAGCCAGATCATTATCCACTCCTTTGTCTGTCTAACTGTTCTCCTCTCTCTGTGGGCTCTATCCCCACCTAATATTTCCTTGCAACCCCCTTCCCCCACCCTATCTTCTGCATTTAAACTGACATTTTCTGAGCTACCATCAGTTCTGAGGAAGGGCCACTTGACCCGAGACATTGATTTTGATTTCTCTCCACAGATGCTGCCAGACCTGCTGGGCTTTTCCAGCAACTTCTGTTTTTGTAACAGCAAGTCTAGTTATGTCCACATAATGCAGGGAGAGACTTTATTACTGGCTGGAGTAATTCCTAACACAAAGGAAGATGATTGTGATCATGGAAGGCCAATCATGTCTACCCAGATGTATATTTGCGAGAGCTCCTCAGGGTAGTGTCTTAGGCCCAACTATCTTAAGACCATACGGTACAGGAGCAGAATTAGGCCATTTGGCCCAGTAAGACTGCTCTGCCAATTGATCATGGCTAATACATGAAATGTTGAGAGTGGAGTGCTGGAACAGCACAGCAAGTCAGGCTGATGAAGGGCTCTTGCCTGAAATGTCAATTCTGCTGCTCCTCGGATGCTGCCTGACCTGCTGTGTTTTTCCAGCACCTCCACTCTCGACTCTGATCTCCAGCATCTGCGGTCCTCACTTTCTCCTACTTGTATGAAATGTTCAGCACTCTTCATAGAATCTTATAGTGTGTAAACAGGCCATTCAGCCCAACAATTCCACACTGACTCTCTGATGAACATTCCATCCTGAATCACCCTGAACACTGTGGTCAACTTCCCATGGCCCAATCCACCTGACCTGCACATCTTTGGACTGTGGGAGGAAACTGGAGCACCCGGAGGAAACCCACGCAGTCACAGGGAAAACATGCAAACTCCACACAGACAGTTGGCCGAGGGCGAAATTGAACCCCTCCAAAAATATTCATTGAGTATTAAACTATCCAGGATCAAGCAGACCACTTGGTTGGAATCTGAATCAGCAACTTAAAAAATTACCGCTCAAACACCAGCAGGATGCAGTTGCAATCTATACGTTCCACAAAATGCAACAAATCAAGGCTAAAACTGGAATCTCTAGCACTTAGAAAGAAAAGGGCAGCAGGTGCATTTGGAAACCAAGCTCCAAGTCACAGACCATTCCAGCCTGGAAGTACAGTATTACTGTTCTTTCATCATCCCTTGGTCAAAATCTTCAGTTTCCTACCAAATAACTTGATACTTTCACAAGGACAATTGAGGATCTGCAATAAGAACTGGCCTTGGTGATAGCACCCACATCCTGTGAATCCCGAAATAAATAAATAACCACAACAGTATGTAAGGAGATGACATTGCTGCTAATCAATAGAACACTGAGCCAACAAGCAATTGATATCTTTGATGGAAAAGACTTCCATGAATTGTCAAAAAGATGATTGCAAGAAAACTGTTCCACAAAACTACACCACACTGACTCTACCCTTTAAAAACTTTAACTTAAGAATTACATTTGAAACTTTACAATAGGATAGAGGTTTCATTAAAGTTTGGAATGACAAGTTTTTTGGAGAGGAACGTTTATTTATATTGATATAATCTTAGTAATCACAGTCATTAAAAACAAGTTTTTCTAACTCTTTTGCCTGAGGAATACTACTCTCTAGCAAAGTATTGGACAGAACTGTTAGTAGATTAGCCGGAAATGTTTGTATATTGTTAGGTATTAACTGTTGACAATCAATGACACATATTTTGAGGACAGCAGTCTCCTCCAATTTGTTATTTAATGACGTTCACTGTGAGCGACCTTACCTCAGTTTATGGATTATTTTCCCTAATTTTCTCTGCTTTGGTATTTATCTCTCTTCCTTCACATGCCTCATCTATAACTTGACCATGGGCTTTCTCTGTTTTGTATATTTTGACTTCTGGATCACTATTCTGTAGGCATTTGTGCCCCATGAAACACCTCGAGATGTTAAAGCTGCTGCAATAAAAGCAAATGATTGTTATACTTGTTACACATTCTCGTTGTTCTAGACAAGAGTGATTGATTAAAAAGTTATTCAACACTGAAACAATGAACTTTACAAGTGCTATGTCAGGTTTCCTAAAGGTAAGTTAAAGTCTGATTTATGCAGTCAAGCTAATCAAGTGAACAGGTGAATAAATTTCTATAACATTTTAGTGTACTGGAAAAAAAAAGCTCCATAGTATACACAGAAAAAGATGGAACCACTAATGTTATCTAGCCGTTAGTCTTTGTTATAAAACTATTTTGGTATATATTTCCTACTAAAACTAAGATGCTAAGAAATTTTACCAGTGTAACTGGCTGTCAGGTCTTGGATAAAATCCCCTTTTCTATTTTATCATGTTAAATCCTTTTGCCTAAAAAGTGGTCATTCAATATTTATTGGGTGATTAATTTTGAAAGAGTTTCACTTCTGGAGAAATGGGATTATTTCTTGGTCATCTGTAGCACAGAGACAGCTAATCTATACTGACTGAAGATGAAATCATTTGGGAGTATTCTCAATCTGAAGACAAGCGAAAGAATAGATTAATGCAGAATAGGCCCAATTAGATAGTGCAGATCTAATAGTTCTTAGATTACGCACTTCTTTCTACATTGCCTAAAATTCTCCGCTCAGTTGAGATAGTATGTTGGTGATGCTAGTGAGTTGGGCTGGGATATAGGGAAATAAGGAGAGGTCTTTAATGTGGACCTATCCCAGGGACATTTTCACATAGTCAGACTGGGAGCTAGCTTTTTACCACTCCATATATGCTGGTGGAAAATCCACTTGTTACAAAGGCAGGTCACTCTTTGTTCATTTAGCTTCTTTCAGTATTTTACTAACTTTGGAGCTGTTCCACTCCTGTGCAGTAGGGGCAGCTCATTCATCACCAAGGAGCCATCGGTGTTACAGCCAATTCCAGTGGTGCAGGGCATCTCTGTGCTGACATACCCTTGGGCAGATGATTGCCCACTTTTTCAGTGACAATTTCCCCCAGTCTGCCTGACATTGTCAGGGGATGCCCAGAAGGCATTGAGCTTTCCAAGTTAATCCACCATGCTTAATAGAGAGAGATCATGATGCTGATATTCGCAAGTTGGGCCCCCAATATCTACCTGCATTGAGACTCCAATATGTATCTGTCAATGGACACCCCAACATTTACCTATCTTTGAGATCCCACTATGTATCTGTCATTGGAGACCCCAATATTTAGCTGTCTTTGAAACTCCAGTATGCATCTGTCAGTGTGACTCCAATGCATACCTGTCAATGGACATCCCAATATATAACTGTCAATGGAGACCCCATACATACCTGTCAATGGAGACGCCAATATATGTTTGTCAATGGACACCCCAATATATAACTGTCAATGGAGACCCCATACATATCTGTCAATGGAGACCCCAATATATAGTTGTCAATGGAGACCCCAGTGTGTAGCTTTCGTTGAGACCAAATATGTACCTATCATTGGAAACCCGATTCTACTGGAAAATGCTACCGATCAACTCTGTTTGTCTCTCCAAAGATACTGTTTGGTCTACTGAACATTTCCAATATTTTTGGCTTTTATTTCAGAATTTCCAGCTTCCATAAAGCTTATGTTGTAGCAAGTGAAAGAAACCAGCCAACAGCAATGTTCATGCAGAAGATTAATTCACGGACTAATTAATCAGATTTGAAATGTCTAATTGGGCCTGTTTTTGTATTAGAAGGTATTCTGTTCCTTCTCTTCAGATTAGGAATACCTCCAACTGATTTGCTAAATCTTCAGTCAGTATTCATCAAAAAATCTCCAACGAAAAGTTAAACCAACAAAAATGAAGAGGAGTACACATTTCAGGTCCAGTTTGAGTGGGCAGTCTGCTGTTATTGGCAAATTACTGTACTTCCCCTCCTGCCTTAGCACTGTCAGATGTCGAGAAACCACGGGCAATCCCAATGTCCAATGTTTTCAACATCTTAATAACAGAATGTACTTGTTATTGACATACTCATACAATGAGCATCTCATCATTTATCTCCCAATCCCAGTTTCTCTTGAGAAGGTGGTGGTGAGCTGCATTTTTCAACTGCTGCATTTTTCTCGGGACAAGTACACCCACAGTGCTCTTAGGGAGGGAGTTCCCATGATTTTGACCCAGCAACACTGAAGGAATGGCAATATATTTTCAAATCAGGATTGCAAGTGTTTTGGAGGGGAACTTGCTGGTGCTGGTAATCCCATATGTCTTCTGCCCAGACCATCCCGATGGCAGTGGTAATGCAGTTGGAAGGTGCTGCCTAAGGAGCTTTGGTGAATTTCCTTGGTTTATCTTGTAGGTGGTACATTCTGCCACTATTGAGCATTGGTAGTGGAGTGGGTAGAAGATTATGGATGTGGTACCAATTAACTGGTCTGCTTTATCCTGGATAATATCAAGCTTCTTTAGGTGCTGGAGCTGCACTCATTCAGACAAGTGTGGAGTACTCCACCACATTCCTGACTTGTAGATGGGGTACAGACTTTGGAGAGTCACAATGTAATTTAATTGCTACAACATTCTTAGCCTCTGATCTACCCTTACAGCCACATTATTTATGTAGCAAACCAGTTCAATTTTTGATCAATGGTAACCCGCAGGATGTTGAGTCTAAGGCAAGTGCGATTCATTCTCAAAATCAAATGCTGTCAATGACAACAATGTATTCATTGAGCTAGTTCTTGGTCAAACACTACTTGCCAGTGTCACGTGGTTTGAATGTTCCACTATATGTTAGCACATGGAATATGTAACTGACTGACTGTACATAACAACATCAGAATTAGGAAAAGGAGCAGGCTTTTCAGGCCCTCGAGCCTGCTCTGCCTTTGAATAAGATCATGGCTCATCTCGACCTCAACTCCACTTTCCAACCTATTCTCCTTAACCCTTTAACCATTACTAATTAAACATCTGTCTATCTCCTCCTTAAAATTTACTCAATGTCCCAGCATCCACTATACGCTGGGATTGTGAATTCCACAGGATCCATTACTACATTGATTCCATTGTACTGAGACAAGCAAGGAGTCATTTATCAGGGGCATCACATGTCTTAGTGTGTCCTAAAGGTGCACTGAATCTGTGCATTAATACATTATTCTAGGGAACATAGGACTAGATTTTGTCGTTCAGTCATTTGATGTGGTTGCTTCTACTCAGTTAAGTACAGCTGTTCTGAAGGCCTCATCTATTTACTGAACCTTGTTGTATATGCCTTGATACTCTTACCTCACAAATATCAGTACCATCTATAGAATCCATCTATGGTTAATGAAAGGCCGCCAGCATTCTTAAAGATCCATCCCACCTGGCAATGTTTTCAATAACATATACCATTGGGGAGAAGGTACACAAGTCTGAACACACACACACCAGCCAGTTTTAAAACAGTTTCTACCTTACTCATGTTAGAATACGAAGTGCTCTGGAAGCATGTGTTCAAATACTACTGTGGTACCTGGGTGAAGTAAGTTCAATTAATTGGAAGTCTCAGAAGTGATGCCATTAAGCTATTATTGATTGCCATATAAACCTATCCAGATCTCACATGCCCCTGAGGAAAGCCATCTGTTATCCTGACTCAATCTGGCCTAAATTTTGACTTCAAACCCTGAGCAATGTGATTAAAAGCATTGATGGCCTGAACAAGCCTCTCACTTCTAGAGCAACTCAGGTGGAACTAAATTAATTTAGGATATCTGGTCTTCATGGCCGAGTTGGACCGAAGGGTTTGTTCCTGTGCTGTACGACTTTATGACACTAAATGCTTGGTCTTCTTATTGACACTCACATCCCATGGAAGAATAAAGAAAAACATGTAAGTCAGTCTTTGTCATCCTTTGTCATCCTTTCCGATACAACTTTACAAAATAATTCATACCACATTTCCATTCTCCTTGGACTGGAAAAAATGTTGCATTAATGCCATTGATTAAAACAGAATATTATAGAAAATACCGTCACAGGCACCTTTCTTCCAGGTACATTCATTTCTTTGCACTTCTTAATTCTGCGATGCCTGACTCTCTTTTTAGCCAACAATACCATATTGTCATCTGAACTGAAGCTTGTTCTCTTTTGCAGACAAGGAACAGCCACATCATCCCTTTCACTCACTACAAAACTAATTTTATGCTAGAATAACAAATGCAATGAGTGTAATACAAACATGAAAAGTTCACAGCTACAAATTCATGTGCAGATTGAGATCACTTGTATGAACTGCTTAAGCTTTGCTCTTATAACACAGTAGTTATCTCAAGCATTGATCAAATTATTCCTTTCAAACATACTCCTCAGTGGTAATATCCAAACCATAAATCTTATTTAATTTGCAAACATTTGGAAATCTAATTTAATTTGCACAATTATCTTCGATTTTTACAGGGTTTAATGTTATTTTATTCCCATTTGCTCTTATTCTTAGCTTTTTGAGGAATGTACATGCATTTTCAACCCTGAAGCTGATTCATGTGAGGGTGGCACGGTGTCACAGTGGTTAGCCTGAGGCGGGTTCAATTCCCGCTTCAGGCGACTGACTGTGTGGAGTTTGCACGTTCTCCCCGTGTCTGCGTGGGTTTCCTCCGGGTGCTCCGGTTTCCTCCCACAGTCCAAAGAAGTGCAGGTCAGGTGAATTGGCCATGCTAAATTGCCCGTAGTGTTAGGTAAGGGGTAAATGTAGGGGCATGGGTGGGTTGTGCTTCGGCGGGTCGGTGTGGACTTGTTGGGCCGAAGGGCCTGTATCCACGCTGTAATGTAATGTAATGTAATCTAATCATTCAGGTAGGTCATGCTCACATCTACCACATGTAATCAGCTGAAATCTAAAAAAAAGTTATTCCTCTTGCCTTTCACTCTTGGCTTGTTCTTTTCCATGGTAATCTGTATCCGATGTCCTGGGATAAAGCACGTTAATTAACTATCGAGGAATAAGGCTAATATTTATTAGAACAGACAAACAATTCATAAAATCCAATATGCCATACAAAGTAATGTGCCACATTTACTTTGAAATAATGTGAATATCAGGATGGATTCGAGGTTACAAGTGGATTCAAATCAGATAAACCATTCCAAGGTCTTGAAATAATCAGTTTAACTTTTCATTTTATTCATTTGCCAGGCCTAGCATTTATTGTCTATCTCAGTTGCCTTTGAGGAGGTAGTGGTGAGCTGTCTTCTTGAACTGTTGTGGTCTGCGTGCTGGAATTAGACTCACAATTCTGTTAAGCAGGAAATTCCAGGATTTTGACTCAGTGACAGTGAAGGAACGCCAATACAAAGATCATGTTGCGGCTGTACAGGACATTGGTTAGCCACTTGTGGAATATTGCATGCAATTCTGGTCTCCTTCCTATCGGAAGGATGTTGTGAAACTTGATAGGGTTCAGAAAACATTTACAAGGATGTTGCCAGGGTTGGACGATTTGAACTACTGGGAGAGGTTGAATAGACTGGGACTGTTTTCCCTGGAGTGTCGGAGGCCTAGGGGTGACCATATTGAGGTTTATAAAATCATGAGGAGCATGGATAGGGTAAATAGACAATGTTTTTTTCCCTGGGATGGGCGAATCCAGAACTAGAGGGCATAGGTTTAGGGTGAGAGGGGAAAGATATAAAAGAGACCTAAGGGGCAACTTTTTCACGCAGAGGGTGGTACGTGTGTGGAATGAGCTGCCAGAGGAAGTGGTGGAAGCTGATACAATTGCAACATTTAAAAGGCATCTGGATGGGTATATGAATAGAAAAGGTTTGGGAGGATATGGGCCGGGTGCTGGCAGGTGGGACTAGATTGGGTTGGGATATCTGGTCGGCACAGATGGGTTGGACCAAAGGGTCTGTTTCCGTACTGTACATCTCTATGAGTCTAAGTCAGGATGGTGAGTGGCTTGGAGGGGAATTTGAAGATGGCTATGTTCCCATTAAGCTGCTGTCCTTTTTCTTCTAGATGGGAATGGTCATGGATTTGGAAGGTGCTGTCTGAGACTTATTGGTGAATTTCTGCAATGCATCTTGTACATAGTACACACTGCTGCTGCTGAGCTTCGGTGGTGAAGGGAGTGGATGCTTGTGAATGCAATGCACCTGGATGGTGTCAAGCTTCTTGAGTGTTGTTGGAGCTGCACTCTTTTGGGATGGTGAATATTCCATCACACTCCTGATGTGTGCCTTGTAGATGATGAACAGGCTTTGGGGAGTCAGGAGATGAGTTACTCACTGCAGTATTCCTCATCTCCAACCTCTCTTGTAGCCATTGTGTTTATGTGATGAATCCTGATGAGCTTCTGGCCGATGATGACCTCTTGGCCGTTAATAGTGAGGGAAATAGTAATGGTAATGCAATTAAATGTCAAGGGTTGGTGATTAGATTTTCTCTTATTGGAGATGATCACAACCTGGAATTTGTGTGAGTTAAATGTTAAATACCACTTTTCAGACTATGCTTGGATATTGTCCAGCTTTGTTGCATTTGAACATGGAGTGCTTCAACATATGTTGGGGCGACACGGTGGTACAGTGGTTAGCACTGCTGCCTCACAGCACCAGGATCCCAGGTTCAATTCCAGCCTCGGGTGACTGCCTGTGTGGAGTTTGCACATTTTCCCTGTGACTGTGTGGGTTTCCTCCGGGTGCTTTGGTTTCCTCCCCCAAACCAAAGATGTGCAGGTGAGGTGAATTGGTCATGCTAAATTGCCTATAGTCAGGGGTGAATATGGGGAATGGGTCTGGGTGGGTTACTCTTCGGAGGGTCAGTGTGGACTTGTTGGGCCGAAGGGCCTGTTTCCATATTGTAGGGAATTTAATCTAATATGTGGAATCGTGAATGGTGCTGAACATTCTGCTATCAGCATCAAAGATATCCACCTCTGACCTTATGATGGAGGGAAGGTCATTGATGAAGTAGCTGAAGATGGTTGGGTCTGGGACACTACCCTGAGGAACTCCTGCAGAGATGTCCTGGAACTGAGATGACTGACCACAAATAACCATCTTCCTACATGCCAGGTCTAACTCTAACCATTAGAGAGTTTTTCACCTAATTCCCATAGCCTCCAGTGTTGCCTGGGCTCCTTGATATCACATTTGCTCAAAAGTGGCTTTGCTGTCAAGGGCAGTCACTCTCACCTCACCTTTGGACCTTACACTGGAATTGTTAATTGAATTTACATTCACAAAGAATTTGCTCCTTTATATTTGAATAAGACCAAATGGGTATCGTGAACCCTATAATCCTCAACAGCTACAACAAAGCTCAGCAGGTCTGGCAGCATCTGTGAAGAGAAATCAAATTTGTGTTTCAGGTCCAGTAACCCTTCCTCAGAAGTGCCAATGCATCACATCAACAAAGATCATTTTCAGGAATTATATTCCAATATAAATCATCACGCAATAACAATGGCAAAGTCTCACTTTGCAGTGCTTAAAGGTTGATTGATTGATTGATTTATTGTTTTCACATGTATTGAGATACAGTGAAAAGTGTTGTTTTGTGTGCTATAGAGGCAGATCATACCATACTAGACCAAGATATGCTGTTTGGACTTTGTTACACATTCTTCTACTGTACTAGAGAATGCTGGGGAGAAATGGTGGATGCTAATTGAGGATATGTAATCCACTTGTAACAATAGAATAACATCGTTTGATCAGCCAATGCCACAAATGACTTTGATTTCTTTGCTTCTGTACTTTTCTAAACATCTAGAGATGGAGTTTTAGAGTTGTACAGCATGAAAATCAACACTTTGGTCCATGCTGACCAGATATCCTAAATTAACCTAGTCCCATTTGCTAGCATTTGGCCCATATCCTTCTAAACCATTCCAATTCTTGTACCCGCCCAGATGTCTATTAAATGTTGTACCAGCCTCCATCATTTCCTCTGGAAGTTCATTCCATACACACACTACCCACTACATGAAAAAGTTGCCCCTTAAGTCCCTTCCAAATCTTTCCCCTCTCATATTAAACCTATGTGCACTAGTTTTGGACTCCCCTATCCTGGGGAAAAGAATTTGGCTGTTCACCCTATCCATGCCCCTAATGGTTTTATATACCTCTACAAGGGCTTGCAGTTGTATCACAGAGTTCACTATTGTTGTTCTGTGGTGACAGTGTTCCCAAAGATAAGGAACAATTCACAGAACAATTGGAGCACTGAAAGTCCCAGATAACATTCCCAGAAAGGACTCAATGTGGAGCTAGTGTCTCTGTTATCAATGCATTTGAATAGTTGCTGGGAAAATAAGAAAGAAAAAGACTGGAAAAACTCAGCAGTACATGCAGGGAGGGAAAGAAAGCTGAGTATCTGAATGTTGCTTTTTGGGAAGCCGTTATAATCCTCATGTACCAATGCATCATCTCACTGTAGATCATTTCCAACAATTAACAAATGTGCAATTGCCAAAAAGCATTTAGTACTCCAAGCATCGATCTGTGTCCAGATGACTTTGAGATATGCATTACAATAGTTGTTTGAAGAACATGGCTTACAATATTGGCCAGATCCCAGTGTATGTGAAAGACTTATAAGGAGACCTACGCTGCAGCAAAGTTGACCAGAGAAGATATAATAATTCGGGATCCTTATCTTCGACATCTGGGTAAAGTAGTAGAGCAATAAAAGGTAGCCAGAAGTTGGAGTATTGAAACTTGCATACATTGTCACCATTCTCTGGGCATCAAATCAGTGAATAGCCTGTATCTAATTGCTTGGTTCAAGTACATCGTTTGTAGGATGATTCCTTGGGTGCTCCTGCCAGATGTCCTAATGCCCTGGCATTAGGTCACTTAAACATATTCATGAGGGCCCCATCTATGAAGTGTTCCAGCTTTGTCTACAATGGTTGTACCTTGTTGAATTTACTAGCAATGGCAGTAACAATCGTTTTGAATATAAGTACTTGTTTTCTTTCCCAGCCAGGCTTTCTGTGCCATCAGTTTAAAGTTTTTCTGTCTTGACCAGCTTTATTCATTGAGCTCCAAACTGCTCTGACAGAGCCTCCTTACATAATGACTCTAACTTCTTAGTGTAGCTAGATTTTCTGCTTTCCTGAGTCCATGCTGTTTCTCCTGTACCTGAGGTGAAAGTTTCGACTGGAGTGCTGCCTTTTCCCCACTGCTGCTGTATTTTGCTGCCTGTATATTGACTCACTTTCTACTACAAACCAACCGACTCCCACAGCTACCTGGACTACACCTCCTCCCATCCTGCCCCCTGTAAAAACGCCATCCCATTCTCCCAATTCCTTCGTCTCTGCCGCATCTGCACCCAGGAGGACCAGTTCAAAATACGTACAACACAGATGGCCTCCTTCTTCAAGGACTGCAATTTCCCCCCCAACGTGGTCGACGGTGCCCTCAACCGCATCTCCTCCACTTCCCGCTCCTCCGCCCTTGAGCCCCGCCCCTCCAACCGCCACCAGGACAGAACCCCACTGGTCCTCACCTACCACCCCACCAATCTCCATGTACAGCGCATCATCCGCCGTCACCTCCGCCACCTCCAAACAGACCCCAGCACCAAGGATATATTTCCCTCCCCTCCCCTATCAGCTTTCCGTAGAGACCACTCCCTCCGCGACTCCCTTGTCAGATCCACACCCCCCACCGACCCAACCTCCACTCCCGGCACCTTCCCTTGCAACCGCAGGAGGTGCAACACTTGCGCCCACACCTCCCCCCTCACTTCTCTCCAAGGCCCCAAAGGAAACTTCCATATCCGCCACAGATTCACCTGCACCTCCACCCACATCATCTACTGCATCCGCTGCAGCCGGTGTGGCCTCCTCTATATTGGGGAGACAGGCCGCCTACTTGCGGAGCGATTCAGAGAGCACCTCTGGGCCACCCGGACGAACCAACCCAACCACCCTGTAGCACAGCATTTCAACTCCCCCTCCCACTCCACCGAGGATATGCAGGTCATTGGACTCATCCACCGCCAAACCACAACAACGCGACGGTCGGAGGAGGAGCGTCTTATCTTCCGACTGGGAACCCTCCAACCACAGGGGATGAACTTGGACTTCACCAGTTTCTTCATCCCCCCTCCCCCCACCTTGTCTCAGCCGAATCCCTCCAGCCCGGCACCGCTTTCCTGACCTGCAGTCTTCTTCTTGACCTCTCCGCCTCCATCCTACTCCGACCTATCACCCTCACCTTGACCTCTTTCCACCTATCACATTTCCAACGCCCCTCCTCCAAGTCCCTCCTCCCTACCTTTTATCTTCTCCTGCTGAACACTCTCTGCTCATTCCTGAAGAAGGGCCTGTGCCCGAAACGTCGAATCTCCTGTTCCCTGGATGCTGCCTGACCTGCTGTGCTGTTCCAGCAATAAAGTTTCAACTTTGATCTCCAGCATCTGCAGACCTCACTTTCTCCTCACTTTCAGCTGAGGACTCGTTACCTGTATCTTCTTACAACAGTAATGTTTTCAAGTGGTAAACTCATTTTTCTTCTGCAAATTTTCCTTCTGTGTTGAATAGATAGAACATTGAACATAGAACTTTACAGCGCAGTACAGGCCCTTCGGCCCTCGATACTGTGTCAACTTGTGAAATTAATCCGATGCCCATCTAACCTACACGATTCCATTATTATCCATATGTATGTCTAATGCCCATTTAAATGCCCTTAATGTCAGCACATTTACTACTGTTGCAGGCATGCCCCTACTACTCTCTGAGGGAAGAAACTACCCCTGATATCTGTGCTAAATCTATCGCCCCTCAATTTAAAGTGGTGTCCATTTATGTTAGCCTTCACCGTCTGAGGAAAAAGGCTCTCACTGTCCACCCTATCTAACCCTCTGATTACCTGACATGTCTCCATTAAGTCACCTCTCTCCAACAAAATCAGGCTCAGTTCCCCCAGCCTTTCCTCGTAAAACCTTCCTTCCATACCAGGCAACATCCTAGTAAATCTCCTCTGACCCTTTTCAAAGCTTCCACATCCATCCTATAATGCCAGAACTGTACACAATACTCCAGGTGTGGCCTTACCAGTGTCTTGTACAGCTGAAGCATGACCTTGTGACTCCAAAACTCAATCCCCCTACCAGTAAATGCCAACACACCATACTCCTTCTCAACAACCCTATCAACCTGGGTGGCAACTTTCAGGGATTTATGCACCTGGGCAAGCATCTTACCATGAACTTTCATTCCTGTTACTTCCTCTGAAGTGAAGTACCTCACACTTTTCCACATTAAACACCATGAAGATTTTTGTAACATTGACATATTTATGCAATGATACCTATAGCAGATCACCATGTCGTGTGGTGGATTCCGGCTGAATACAGTACTGTCACCATCCTACTTTATAGTTTATGTCTAAGGGCTTGTACAGTGAACAATGATATCTCAATGGAGCAAAGCACATGTCTTAAGAATAAGATATAGTTTAATGCATTGGTTCCAAGTTACTCTGACAGTTAGGCATAATTACAAATTATGGAAATGACATGTCTGGTTACTTCATCTTCCCTTCCACTGAAGAACTAAATGTACCTTTAACATTAACTCTTTCCGGACCATAATTTTCACAGCAGTATCTGGAACAATAGCTACCCAGAGCTCTCTGGACCAAACGTGCAAACGCTTATGGAAGGGAATTGATTTTTTTCTTGTTTTGAACCCAGGAAAAGAAATAACATGATCTTGAACTGTTATAATAATGCACATACCTAATTCTTCCTATGTTCTGTGCCAGAAGGTAGACCTTGCTGACAGCTAAGGCAAGGAAACAGATCCCGAGTCCATGCTAGCCAGAACAAGCATCACCTCCAATACTGTGGTGTCAATCTGATCCATACCAGTTATTCAGCCAACTGAGCTAACCAGATGTACCCACCACCACGAGGAATCTGACATGCTATGGCAAATTACAATTGTAAATGGATATTGCGTTACTGGAGCTATGAGTTATTGATAGTAGAGGCTTCACTTTCTTTTCATATGGCTGACCAAGAATCTCTTTCATTCTTACCAGCTGCTGTTTTTGTGTGTTGGAAGGATTTGCAACTCAAAGCCTATTTCACCATATCAACAGCACAACTTCCTTGGCCATCAAGTCCTAGAGTAGGACTTGAACTTGAAGCAGCCAGCTCATAGCTAGGGAGACTACCCATTAAATCACAAGACCACTCGTATCTACATGACACATTCAATTGTAATATTTCAAGAAATTTAAATCATGAGAGAAATGAAAATCAAATCTGTAATCTGTTGTTTGTGAATCTTTTACTGTGAAAAACAAAACAGTGGTTCTATTTTGCTACTGTTTTTTTTCCACCAACATATTATTAATATTTTTATCATGATAAATAAGATATTGATGACCTTGCATCGAAATGTTATTAGAACTTATGAGATGATTTTTGTCTGTGCATTGTTACACATTCCCTTGACGTTACTGAAAACTACAGGTTTTATTTTATGTTTATAAACGAGACTGTTGTAATATATAATTGGCATCTGACATTGAAAGTAGCTCCAAATTGAAAACATATTACTTCTGAGTAATACACTAAGTAGCAAATTTTGCAATGGTTATGAGATAGTAATTTACGATGCCTAATAAATATTCACTCTAGCCCAAAATGTCGATTACTTCAATCCAAAAGTAGCTGTATTAAGAACTCTGGCTGATTCACATGAAGAACATATTTATTAGTTTCATCCAACTCTAAATTATTTCCTTATGGAAAATATAGGATCTGCTTTAATTGCATCTTGTAATATATGACAAATCATCAGAAGTGATGAATAGATAATTCCTCATCGAAACTAATGAGAATTGCAGCTGTGGGAATGATGTCCTGCGTTTGGCAAGCCAATTTAAATCAAAGGAAGAACATGTCCTCTTTAAAAAGTCATGGAAGTTATCCCATAGTAACAATACTGGCAACATTTAATGCTCATTGATTGTGATTTTGTCTGTATTCTCTTGAACTAAAGTGAATTAAAATGTACAGCTCTTTGTATAATACTAATCATTCTAGGAATGTAACAAGTACTATTGGTGGAATTGGGAAAGATGGTGATGTCATGGTAATGCCACTGGACTGGTAATCCAGAACTACAACCAAAGCTCGAGGGTTCAAACCTCATCACGGCACGTGTTTAAAATTATATTGAATAAAACTCTGGAATTTGAAAAAGAGCTAATGGTGACCATGTAACCAACAGGCAGCAAGGTGGGTCAATGGTTAGCACAGGGCCAGGGACCCAGGTTTAATTCCGCCCTCCGGTGACTGTGCATATTTGCCCTGTGTTTGTGCGAGCTTCCTTCAGGTGCTCTGGTGTCCTCCCACGGTGTAAAGATATGCAGGTTAGGCATGGGATTAGCCATAGAAAATACAGGGTTAACGGGTAAGGAGGTTGCTCTGGGTGGGATTCTGTTTGGATGGTCAACGGGACTTGGTAGACTGAGTGGCGTGTTTCCACACTGTATGGATTCTATGATCCAATGACATTTGTGGCAGAAAATAGACCCATCTGGTTCACTAATGTCATTTAAGGAAGGAAATCTGCCATCCTTATCTGGTCTGGCCTACATTTGACTCTAAACTGATATGGTCGACTGCTTGCTGCCTGCCAGGACATTGTGACCATCTTGAGATATTTGAGGTGTTCACACAGCCAAGGAGATAAGGCAATGCATTCAATCTATTGAATGTGTACCTTGCCTTTAAGATACATTACTGTTCAGCATTCCCTGTGCTGAGTGTAGCCAAAGTTGTAATTCAACTATCAGATCGTCTGGCTGTGGGAGTACAAGCTGCACACAAGCAATTCAGTTGTTATGCTGTAGTATCTGTTTAATTGCTGATAATGTATTCATTGTTAAAAATAACCTAACCAATGGGGTTCATCAATCTATGATAAGCAATTGATTATTAGATCACCAATAACATGACATGGTGATCAATGGTGTTAATTGTAATTTAAAGCTTTGAAACAGCTAACAATGTGAAAAATCTGTGAAAAGTCCAAACAGAAACAACAAAATAAAATTCTTTGGTACAATGAATATAACCTCTATGCAACGCACCATTAAGAAAGCACTTGGCAGACAGATCCAGGAAAAGGTATCCATTAAACTGAAGGAAGCAGCCAGCACAGAGCAGTAGCTATGGAGTTGTTTTAGAGTTGAAAGAAAGTTCTTCAAAATGCTGAGAAAAGCAGTTAGGCTATGGAAAGGTGCAGAGAAAAGCCGTAGTGGACTAGACAAGATTGCACTGGGCAGAAAGGGGCAGCATGGTGGCACAGTGGTTAGCACTGCTGCCTCACAGTGCCAGAGACCAGGGTTCAATTCCCGACTCAGGCGACTGACTGTGTGGAGTTTGCACATTCTCCCAGTGTCTGCGTGGGTTTCCTCCGGGTGCTCTGGTTTCCTCCCACAGTCCAAAGATGTGCAGGTTAGGTGAATTGGTCATGCTAAATTGCCCGTAGTGTTAGGTAAAGGGGTAAATGTAGGGGAATGGGTGGGTTGCACTTCGGCGGGTCGGTGTGGACTTGTTGGGCCGAAGGGCCTGTTTCCACACTGTAAGTAATCTAACCTAATCTATTCTAAAGCAGCCAATCCCAGCCAGAAATCAATGGGATGTAATTGGAACTCTGGCCCAAGCAGCTGAGATGAGGTATAAATATGGTTTACTGCAAATTGCGGTTCTTGGAATTTGAAATTAAAGAGATGGGTTTGGAGTTAACAATTAACTTCTGCAAACAATACACATAATTCAAAATGTGAGGAAGTTACTCAGGGTTTCTCGGGAAATACTGAGGGAGTTTAGAGGGGAGAATTTTCCAACTTTGATTTGAGTTTTCAGGTTGTGCTGGGAAGTTGCTTGAGAGAAAAGCAGATGTCCAGCTCTGAGAAGTCCTTTGATGAAGTACATATGTGAAGCAGTGTTTCTAACAAAAGGAATTTGAAGTAATGAAATCTAGTAGACTAAGAAGTTATTCCTAATCGCAGACTAGTGCCCTCAGATACAGATGATGGAAAACAATCCACGTTAAATTTTTGAAGCTTTGAAAAGAAAGAGGAAAAGACTGTGTGAGTGAGAGCATAGCACCAGAAAGATGTTATGTCAATAGCATAATAATACTTTTTAAAATCACAATAAAGGGACATTTATCTGCAGTCCAAACACAGTTGAAATTTTAATTACTCAGCAAATCCTAAAAAATATCTGTCTCCTTTGGCAATGAGCTGGACTTGGTCTTGCTAGAGGTGTAGCACAAGACTTTCTTAGAATTGCAACAAAACTTGTAAACAGTACCAGGGTGTAGTGCTTCTGATACAAAGCATTTGTTTCTGTTCGATCCATACGGAGTTGGTGGGTTATGTCTACCATGTGCTTAAAAATGTTGGAATTCTTTATTTTTCTTGGTTATCTTCATTTGTTATATTAATAAACTGTAGGGATTGGAATCAGGTGGATCTCATTGACTATGCGATTCTTGATTGGGCTTGTTAACCTGGGCTAATCAGAAGGCCCTTGCTAACTGATATATTTAGGAGATTTAGGCTCTCTTATGGTGTAGTGGTAGTGTCCATGCCCCTGCACCAGAGAGGTCTGGGTTCAGGTCCCACTTGCTCTGCAGTAACATCACTGAACAGGTTGATTTGAAGATTCCTATAAACAGGGGATTCAGAAAGTCTCCTCACTTCAAGGACTGACTCTGAGCTGGCTAGTCACAGCCAGAGTGCTGTACACATATAAATTAAGGGTGACTTGGTGACTGGATTCTGGCCTCTTTGCAGTTATTTCACAAATGCTTGTGTTTTATTATTAAAATGAATGCAGCAGCCATATGTGCTTAAGAACACTTCACAATAAAATCATAAATAATGATCTGTCCATCCAGGTGCCTGTTGAGGATCAGACATGCCCGATATAAACATCAGCTGGGCATCACCCTATGATGGTGACAATTACCCTTGCATTCTTCCTCTTCCTGCATTAGAAATCTGTGTTTAGTGTGGGCCACAGGTGCTGATCTTGCGCTGTGTCTTCAGCTCAAACTTCCCAGTTCTGAGGGAAGGGACCCCTGCTTCCATCTCTGGAAAAAAGGTTTTCCCTATTCCCTGGACGGTCTGCATTAGAAATCCCAGTTTAGCATTACTAAATAATGCATGAAATGAGCTGCCAGAGGAAATGGTGGAGGCTGGTACAATTGCAGCCTTTAAAAGGCATCTGGATGGGTATATGAATAGGAAGATTTAGAGGGATATAGGCCAAGTGCTAGCAAATGGAGCTAGATTAATTTAGGATATCTGATCGGCATGAAAATGTTGGACTGAAAGGTCTGTTTCTGTACAGTATATCTGTATGACTGGGGCTAACCTACCTCTGGTCCAAGGCATCCCCGGGGCTGGGAGTTGAGTGGGGAAGGTGGGGGTGGTGACCTGGGGTGAACCATAGTGGGTGGTATGAATAAACCAAACTCTAGAGATGCTGTGGATTTTGTGGTGTGTGGAGCCAAGTGGTCCATTCAGTTTCCTTCCTTTTGTGAAACCTTCTCAGAGTTGATAAACCTAACTGTTTCTCTAGGCTATTTCAGATGGCAATTAAGAGTCAATCACATTGCAGTGGGCTTAAAGCCACATGTAGGTCAGTCCAGCCAGGAATAGCAATTTCTCTTCTCTGAAGGGTGCTAGTGAACCAAATGAATTTTTCTAGCAATTGACAATGGTTTCATGGTCATCACTAGTCTGTTAAACCAAGATTTTTATTGAATATATGTTTTATCATCTGTCCTGGTGGGATTCAAACCTAGCTTCCCCAAAAGTTAGCTGGGTCTCTGATTTGATTTGATTTAATTTAATTCATTTATTGTCATGTGTATCTAAGTACAATGAAAAGTTTCATTTGTGAGCAGTACAGGTAGATCATAGCGAGCAAGGGCATACAGATCAAAGGGTCAAAAAAATCTTCGAAGCTTACAGGTTATGTCACACAGCGCGTACACTAAGCAAGATCAACGTTATTTCAAGTTAGAGAGTCCATTCATCAGTCTAATAATGGCCAGGAATAGTCTGTTCCTGAATCTGCTGGTGCATGTGTTCAAGCTTCTGTATGTTCTGCCTGATGACAGAGGTTATAGGAGATCATTACCGGGGTGCGATGGGTCATTGCTGATATTGGCAATGTTTCTGCAGCAGCGAGCCGTGTAAATGGCGTCCATGGATGGGAGGTTAGCTTCTGTGACAGTCTGGGCTATGTGCACCACCTTCTGTACTTCCTTACGGTCCTGAGCAGAGCAGTTGCTAGGCCGTTGTGCACCTGGACAGTATCCTCTCGGTGGTGAATCTGTAGAAGTCGGTGAGGGTCCTTATGGACAAGCTAAATTTCCTGACCCGCCTGAGGAAGAAGAGGCGTTGTTGTGTCTGCTTGAGTGCTGCATCTACTTGGAAGGTCAAGGAAGCGTCACTCCTAGGAACTTGAAGCTCTCTACACTCTGAACTTCAGCTCCGTTGATGCAGATGGGGATGTGTTCTTCTCCTTTCTTTCTGAAATCAATGATCAGTTCCTTAGTTTTGCTGATGTTGTGAGAGAGGCTCTTCTAATTGCACCACTTCATCAAGCCTTTCTGTATTCTGACTCATCAGTGAAGATAGACAACTGTGTCTCTTTCACAATAACACACAACACTGGAGCCCCCCAAGGATGTATCCTCAGCTCCCTACTCTCCTCCCTGTCCTGCCATGACTGTGTTGCCAAACTCTGAATGAATGCCATCTACAAGTTTGCTGACAGCACCACTGTGTTAGACAGATATCAAACAAGAGATTACTAGTCCAGTGACAATACCACATAAACCCTTGCTTCTCTGTACAGAACTCATCATAACTCAAGCAGGAGTGACTGCCTGGAACATGCCCAATGCCAGACTTACCGTCCACAATGAAAAATTGCACCTTAAGTCAATAACCTCTTTCCTGTATTAATTTATATCAATGAGATTAAAACTGCATTCCCCCCCCAAATGCAATGCAAAAATTCTAACTCATAATTATGAATTCGCTTTTTAAAAATCTCTATATTCTGTTTTGCAAAACCATTCAGTGGGAAGCCTTCGGAACTTGACAAAATAAACAAAAATGAGCAACTGTTGCCATGGTTACAGATTTGTCTTGTTCCACACAATAGACAGTCATCATGGGGCCAACATTAATTTATAATTAGGATGTGTTGCAAACTGATGACTTCCGAGGTCAGAGACTCAAAAAGAAGATTGTAAATTTTTTAAAATATGCTTATTTTATCATATCATTGGGACACAATTTATGAATGTATATACAAATACACATGTTTAATACGTTCTCGTGAATTGAGATTAAAAGAACTTTAAAAGAAATTAGGAATTCATATGAAATGCTAACGAGCTGTGAGGATTGCAGATGCTCCAGCTTAAGACTGAGAAAGATTTTTGGTGCGTTAGAGTTTCAAGGAATATGGGAAATGGTTAGGATGCAAAGATCAGCAATGTTCATATTGAATCAAGGAACAGGCTCAATGGGCTACATATTGCATACTCCAGCTCCTAATCCTTGTATTTTTTAGTTGAACAGGATAGTGGCTAAGAAATATCAGCATATTAAAAGAAGGATTTGTTTTACAGTGCCTGAAGGTGTTAGTGTACATCATGAGATAATCTCGTGCTCTCGGATATAAAGGAGCGTTTCTGGGAGAAGCTAACTAATGTACTAGTTGTTGTGTTACATATGTATTTCAGCTAAATGTTAAGTCTGTGCAGCTTAATGTAATGTGTACTTACTCTTAAGTATTACCTGAGATCGTACAAAGGACTCGCAAATAACAAAGATGCAATGTAACTAGTGATTAAGTACTATGTGACAAACCTAATTTGTTTATCAAGACAGAGCCTCACTTTGACCAAAGATTATGTGTGTGCAATCTTTCCCATTTGATATTAGTAACAAAGACTAAGACCAAAGTGAAGGATTGGTACCAATGAATTTACTCAAGACACCTCAAATGGTTTTGCTGAACTCAACCACAACAGATACCAAGTTATTGGAACTGGTATCTGAAAATATGCCATGCCAAAGCAACGTAGATTTTGCACTATATACTAGGACTGAAGTTAGCTGATAGGTTTATTGTGAGAACATCAGTGTAGCTTAGAAGACATTTATAATTAATTAAGCATTTCCTTTAGGCCAACTGTAATTGAAATTTTACAACATAAGAATGACATTGCAGCACATAAAACTACATTTCATGCTTAATAAAATGTTGCCATTATGTTATTTGTTTTTTATAATAATACTTGAATTACATATAGCGCCATTATTGTGTTATTGGAAAGGGTCATATTCAGATTACCTTTAAATAATAAATGTAAAGTTGAATAACATTTGAAATATTTCCCTTCCTTGTTATAATAAAATCTTACACAGCTGAACACCAGACGGGCTTATTCCAAGCAAGCACAGTTATGATTCGAGTGTTCTATGACCACAGAAACGAAGTAATAAGGAGAAAAGGGAATCAGATAAGGAACTGGAGATGAAAAATATTAAAGGAGACAACAACTTCAATTCATAAAGCACATGTAAAGGAATAAGATGTTAGAATTTTAACTGACTGCTGGACATGCACATGGGTAGCAGTGAGTTAAAGGGTGCGTAGGTTATGTAATTATATTTTACATTAGGATTAAATCTCGGCACAACATCGTGGGCCAAAGGGCCTGTTCTGTGCTGTACTTTTCTATGTTCTATGTAAGTTTCCTTTCAGCAGCATTGCTAAGCAAAAGTTGACTCAATATCTCATTGGGCAGACTCCAGAAAGCTTAGCCAAAAGCAGCACATTTAATGAGGAAGGCAAGATAGAGATATCTATGGAGTTGATTCCAGCAATTAGGAACAAAGCAACTGAAGACAGGTTCAAGGGCATGAGAACTTTGCAAACAGGAATGAGAATATTATTGAGCAAATGAGAGATGCTGTTGAAGCTTTTCATTTGGCACTTATGAGGGCAAATGCAAGAATGCAAATTATAAAAGGGAGCAATAATTATTATTACATTAAAAAAAACCCAGTACTGATCGGTTGGCATATTCGTTTTGATTAGTTGAGGCATTGCCATGGTGAATACACAGGGGCTTGTCCCTCATGCTTTTGAATAATCCACCAACATATGCAATACCTGAATAAATTCCTTTTCCCTGATGGGGACACAGGAAGTGGTGGAGGCTGGTAAAATTGCAACATTTAAGAGACATTTGGATGGGTATATGAATAGGAAGGGTTTGGAGGGATATGGGCTGGGTGCTGGCAGGTGGGACTAGATTGGGTTGGGATATCTGGTCAGCATGGACGGATTGGACCGAAGGGTCTGTTTTTATGCTGTACATCTCTATGACTCTATCTCTGCATCTAGCTTCTAGCCAGTCTAAGTGAGCTACATTGTAAGCCTGAATGATAATTTGAGTTTTGCAATGCATGCGTTGATTGAGTGCAGTCAGTATTCTGTCTACTGTCAACAGCTAAGGGCATGTGTTTTTCGATATGATCCACCACTCATTTGGATGTGGTTCCTACATACCTGGAATTACATCAGAACTGAGAGTCATATTCCATGTTATTCATTTGTGTGGGAAACTGAATGCCTTTTTGGCTTGCATTCTGTTTGTGGAGAATACCACCTGTGCTGCTACTGCATTGTAGCAGCATGAAACTCACCTGTTGCTCAGCTTTTTGAGACACTATACCCTTCCAAGTAACTTGAGGTAGGCTTAACATTTCCCAAACAGAAAATCAAATGGCTTTGTAAGGCACTTCAACATCCCAAGAATGGATTAAAAGCTCAACTACTTGTACATTGCACATGTGACAATGGTGAATCAAATCAAACTCAAAAAAAGAACGAGAGGACATATTTTTAAGGTGAGAGGGAAAGATTTAAAAAGGACCTGAGCTGCAACTTTTTCACACAGAGTTCATATGCAGAATGAACTGCCAGAGGAAGTGATAAATGCAGGTACAGTTACAACATTTAAAAGACATTTGGACAGATCCATGAATAGGAAAGGTTTGGAAGGTTATGGGCCAAATGCAGGCAAGTGGGACTGGTTTAATTTGGGAAAACTGGTTGGCATGGATGAGTTGGATCGAGGGGTCTGTTTCCATGCTGTATGACTTGATGACTCTGTAAGTGTGTAGTAAGGCATATGAATTTCAGTGCTAGAGTGATATCATGTATATCAGCTGTATGTCCTAATGACCAGCGGATAATGTCAAACAGCATATCGTTTTGGCTATTTGCAGTAGTCAGAATTTGCAAAATTCATAATGTGATGTACAGCAAACTTTTCATTAACTTGTACCTATGGAACGAGGAGTGAGTTGGTTGATCAAATATGCCAAATAATCAAGAACTCCACATAATCAATGTAAAAGCACATGCTAAGTAATAGAAAGGTAATGCAGGGGTTTCCACATCACTCATACTTTATTTACAGCATAAAGCGCTGAAATAATAATGCAACTTTGTTTTAAATAAAACTTAGCCTGCAGAGACCCTTCTCATTCACACCCACAACTGACTACCCGGACATCGCACCAGGGAAGTTCAGGCCAGATTTTTGAACTGTCTTAATGGGGTGATTTTTGTTAGACAAGAAATCAATGGTCATCAGGAGTAAACATAAAAGTGGAATTCAAACACAGAATTCAATCAAGATCATAAAGAATAGTGAACTAGGCTTGAAGGCCAAATAACCTGTTTCTGTTCCTAATACAGATGTTTGCCTGACACCATAGAACATAGAACTTAGAACATTACAGCTCAGTACAGGCCCTTTGGCCCTCAATGCTGCACCAACCTGTGAAACCAATCTGAAGCCCATCTAACTTATACTACTCCATTCTTGCCCATATGCCTACACAATGACCATTTAAAAGCCCTTTACCCCTCCACCACAGCCCCCTCCCCCCCCCACCCTCCATTTATCTCTCCATCCTGGCGGCTTCCTGCCTCTATTCCTGATGAAGGGCTTTTGCCCGAAACATCGATTTTCCTGCTCCTCAGATGCTGCCTGACCTGCTGTGCTTTTCCAGCACCACTCTGTTCTAAACTCTGGTTTCCAGCATCTGCAGTCCTTATTTTTGCCTTAATGTTGGCGAGGATGCTGAATTTGCATTGCTCCTGAAACGTGGAGAAATGTCAGCAGGACCTGGCATGGAGGAAGGGAGAGCTGGATTTATTTATGTATTTGCCTCTTTTCCTGGGAAATGGGAACTGAGATCAATGCTGCAGGAATGAAGGGCTTGTTTTGCTATTTTGCTAGGAGTCAGCCACATGACTGTGGATCTGAACTCTTTTGTTGGTGAGACCAGGTCATGGTGGCAGACCTTACTTCCAGAAAGAGAGTTGTGATCAATATGGACTTTTTTAAAAATGTAGATACCTGCAAATTAGATAAACTTTCAATTTTATCACCTGCCTTTCTGGGATCTGAGCGATAGTAAGGGCTGGAGAGTCAGAGTCGAAAAGTGTAGCGCTGGAAAAAAGCACAGCAGGTCAGGCAGCATCCGAGGAGCAGGGTAGCTGAGGTTTCAGGCATAAGCTCTTCATGGGGAATGTTGGGACCAGAGCCCACAGCATTGATCTGGGACCTGCTGGATTACTTATCCAGTGACATTACCATTAAACTACACCTTCCTCCTTACTGCGCTAGCAAAGCTAACAATGGCAGAAATCTGAATGACGTTACCCTGCTTCAAAATTGATATAATTCTGAACAAAGGGTTAAATCTAAAAGTTGACTTATTCCTTTCTTACATCCCTCACTCTGAGCACATATCTTGGCCGCACTACTTAAGCAGGATAATTTCACTGGTAATTTCCTTAGATGCTTTTTAAGATGCATTCAATACTCAAAGTGGCAGTAATAATAAGAAAGGTGATCGCTAATAGCCTTAAACAGGCCTGGAGATTTTACTCCAGGACTTATTTGTAAAACTTCCCAAGGAAAAGGATGCTCTGGATGATCTCAAATATATTGCACATACATAAAGCATGCTTTCCAAAACTGCGTGACCTCAAAAATAATTTGAACATCTCCAGAGCTGAATGCTGTAATGCAATGATTTTGTAGATGCTGATCTGTGGAAATTTTCACTGTGTTCACTTAAAAGATTGACATCAATTTGGAACACGAATACCAGTGAGAAACTACATCTGCACATTTTCTGCTTAGTTTTCAACACCTTTTTGGCAGCTCAATAAAATAGTCATACTTGTCATTTTGATGAACAGTGCACGAAAAGAAGTTAAACATATAAGAAAGTATAAGAAAATAATTTGCTGCAAGTTTTACTGCCGTGGGATTGCAGGATTCTTACTTTACTCTGCTGTCCATAGCTGCATGATGTTATGAGTTGCTATCAAAATGATGGTCAGTAAGGAGCTCTTTTTTTGTCAAACCACAATCTTTTGCTTCTCTCATGGATTGTTTTTATACATATCAATGAGATATCAGAACAATTTGCTATAAATGTCTTGTAAAATATCCAGTTCCAGTTATAATCAAATCAACACTGCACTCTATCATTGACTGTTCCTAGACTCAAAGATGACATCTACTCAGGGCCAAGGGGTTTCAATTGTGACCATTCTTGTGTCGATTCTAGACCTGTAGATCTTTGGGCCCGTGGGGCAGTGCGCCTCAATGGAACCTGGATTTCATGATTTTTTTCCTTTCCCACCACCGTTGTGCCTGGCCATTGAAGTGTTTGTAATCAGAGCATGGTGCTTCTTGGTGCCTGTCAAATCCTCCACCTCCCAAAAATATTGAAGGAGAGGCTCTGTAATATGCTGAGCAATTCTCAAACTTTGGCAGACTAAGGCAGTGGGTACTGTAGAACAAAGGCCTCCACAAACTGTCAGAAGTCCCACAGCTATTGTCACTCATGTACTGCATTAAGGCTTAGAGTGAATCAGCAACGCAGGAGAATGCAGATGGTGGGGGGTGGGGGGTGGGGGTTGACAAGGTGTTTAGCACACTTGTCTTCATTATTCAGTCCTTTGAGAAGAGGAGTTGGGACATCATGTGGAGATTGTACAGGACGTTGGTGAGGCTTCTTCCAGAATACTAGGTCCAGTTCTGGTTGCCCTGTTATAGGAAGGATATTATTAAGCTAAAGAGGGTTCAGAAATGTTTTACCAGGATGTTGCTAGGAATGGAGGGTTTGAGTTATAGGGTTAGGCTCTGGCTTTTTTCACTGAAACATAAGAAGTTGAGGAGTGGCCTTACATGGGATAGAGATCAGAGCTGAAAATGTGTTGCTGGAAAAGCGCAACAGGTCCGGCAGCATCAAAGGAACAGGAGAATCGACGTTTTGGGCATGAAGGGCTTATGCCCGAAGCGTCCATTCTCCTGTTCCTTTGATGCTGCCTGACCTGCTGCGCTTTTCCGGCAACACATTTTTAAGCTCTGATCTCCAGCATCTGCAGTTCCTCACTTTCTCCTATGGGATAGAGATAAGGTGAATACAGAGGAACCTTGATTATCCAGCATTCGATTATTATAATTTCAGATTATCCAAACAGGATCTCAAGGTCCCGATGCTTGGGTAAACTGTATTATCCAGCATTCGACTATCTAAATGTTTGATTATCTGAAAAAAATACTCCCTGCCCATGTCATTTGGATAATCGAGGTTCCTCTGTACTAGGCCTAGTTTTCCGAGGATTGGGGATTACAAGACTAGGGGGCACATTTTTGAGGTGAGAGGAGAGAGATTTAAAAAAGACGTGAGGGGCAATGTTTTTAAACAGAGAGTGGTTTGTGTGTGGAATGAACTGCCAGAGGAAGTGGTGGATATGGATACAGTTACAATGTTAAAAGGCATTTGGATAAGTACACGAATAAGAAATGTTTGGAGGGATATGTACCAGGAGCAGGTAGGTGGGGTTAATTAGTCTGGGATTATGTTTGACATGGACTGCTTGAACTGTAGGGTCTGTATCAGTTCTATAACATTCTATAACTCTGTAAAAACTGGAGAAAGATTCCACCAGCAATACCTCCATTGCATTCTTTAGATTCAGCGGAAGGACTGTCAAACAAATATTAGCGTCCTTTTTGAAGACAGCTTTACCAGCATTCAGATGAAAACCCTGCATCTGATCAACAATGTTACCATCAGATAACTTATGGTATGCAGGTCTCATCTCTATGCCAAACCATTATAAGCAGTGAAAGATAATGGGGTGTAAATGTATAAAATTTGTTTTGGTGTGATAATAAAGTTTTATCTTTACACAGTATACATATCTTAACTTCACTCATGGAGTAATTGTTATTGTATTATGAAATGTTCTAATGTGTCAGCATAGAAAAGACACGGAAGAAAGTGTTGCAATGTTTATTCAATAAAAATAAAGCAGATTGTAAATGCTAGATTCGATAACATGGCTGACTATCCAAATGCGTACACACAGCAAGTGTACACATAGAGTCATAGACTCATAGAGATGTACAGCATGGAAACAGACCCTTCGGTCCAACCCATCCATGCTGACCAGATATCCCACCCAATCTAGTCCCACCTGCCAGCACCCGGCCCATATCCCTTCAAACACTGGATAAAAGCAAACTACTGCGGATGCTGGAATCTGAAAGCAAAAGAGAAAATGCTGGAAAATCTCAGCAAGTCTGGCAGCATCTGTAAGGAGAGAAAAGAGCTGACATTTTGAGTCTAACTGACCCTTTGTCAAAGCTGTCCAGCTGAGATTTTCCAGCATTTTCTCTTTTGGTTTCCCTCCAAACCCTTCCTATTCATATACCCATCCAAATGCCTTTTAAGTGTTGCAATTGTTCCTGCCTCCACAACTTCCTCTGGCAGCTCATTCCACACACGTACCACCCTCTGTGTGAAAAAGTTGCCCCTTAGGTCTCTTTTATATCTTTTCCCTCTCACCCTAAACCTATGCCCTCTAGTTCTGGACTCCCCGACCCAGGGAAAAGACTTTGTCTATTTATCCTATCCATGCCCCTCATAATTTTGTAAACCTCTATAAGGTCACCCCTCAGCCTCTGATGCTACAGGGAAAACAGCCCCAGCCTGTTCAGCCTCTTCCTATAGCTCAGATCCTCCAACCCTGGCAACATCCTTGTAAATCTTTTCTGAACCCTTTCAAGTTTCACAACATCTTTCTGATAGGAAGGAGAACAGAATTGCACGCAATATTCCAACAGTGGCCTAACTGTACAGCCGCAACATGACCTCCCAACCCCTGTACTCAATACTCTGACCAATAAAGGGAAGCATACCAAACACCTTCTTCACTAACCTATCTACCTGTGACTCCACTTTCAAGGAGCTATGAACCTGCACTCCAAGGTCTCCTTGTTCAACAACACTCTCTAGTACCTTACCATTAAGTGTACAAGTCCTGCTAAGATTTGCTTTCCCAAAATGCAGCACCTCGCATTTATCTGAATTAAACTCCATCTGCTATTTCTCAGCCCATTGGCCCATCTGGTCCAGATCCTGTTGTAATCTGAGGTAACCCTCTTCACTGTCCACTACACCTCCAATTTTGGTGTCATCTGCAAACTTACTAACTGTACCTCTTATGCTCGCATCCAAATTATTTATGTAAATGACAAAAAGTAGTGGACCCAGCACTGATCCTTGTGGCACTCCACTGATCACAGGCCTCCAGTCTGAAAAACAACCCTCCACCATGTGTGCTGAACTCCAAATCCATAGCCTCTGGTTGCACTCCCTGTAATTTTCTTATGGTAATTTAATCATAATTAGTATAAAATTGTGAGGAGCCATACTATGATTTCCAATAGCACTTCTAATGCACAAAAATACACATATAGAAAATAGACCATTAAATCTCCATGACATCAATGGAAGTAGAATTCAGTAGAGTCTGGGAACCCAACGACGCAGGCTCAGAGTGAAGGGCTGACATTTTAGAACTGAGATGAGGAGGAATTTCTTCAGCAGAGGGTGGTGAATCGGTGGAACTCATTGTTGCAGAGGGCTGTGGAGGCTAAACATTTGAGTGTCTAAGACAGAGATGTCCTTGATTAGTAAGGGGATTAAGATGTACGAGGGAAGAAGGCAGGAGAATTGGATTGAGAAACATCAGCCATGATTGAATGGCAGAACAGACTCAATGGGCTGAATGGCCTAACTGTCTCCTGCTATCCTACTTATGGTCTTATGTATAATGTGATACTCACCAGAGGTTAAATGCTATTTTGACAGAAACCATGATATGACATTTCTAGTCAAGAGTTTTATTCCAACCCACGCAACACAAAATGGCAACACACTGAATACTTGTTCTCCATAACCATTAGAATGTTTTCTTATGGTTGTTATTTATCCGCCATTTTTGTTTTCATTCAAGTTGTCATGAAAATAAAGGAATATCAAAGAGACAAATGTGGTAGTTTCTGACTGATTCACAAGAACTGTGATTGAATGAGGACAGAAAATCTGAAAATATTGTAAATAGGCAGTAAGCCTAAAAGCAGCTCATAGAATCATAGAATCCTACTGTGTGGAAGCAGGTAATTTGCCCAATGGTGCTGACCCTCTGAAGAGCATTTCACCCAATTGTTACATTAGCAATTTTTAATTAAAATCAAGTATTCCCCAGACTATCACAAGAATGCCATATCGGGCCAACAGTTTGGTTATTTACAGTAAACACCCAAATCTTACAAGAAAACAATATTTTTAAAAATCAAATAATTAAGTTCATTCAAACTTAGAAACAAAACTAATGTATTAACATTGTGGGAGACTTTAAAATCTAATTATAACAGAATCATGGCATTTCTACTGTGAAAAGCTTCAAAATATAGAAAATGGCATATTGTCAATGTTGAAGCCCATTTTATAATTAGTTTCTTAATTGGAATTGCTACATCAGAATTAGCATCACTAACTGCTGTGTGAAACCTTAATCAAAATGTAATGTGTTTGTTATATTCCCACAGTAATACAGTTTCCAAGTTATCATTTTAACTCAGTTTAAAATGGACAGCAACGTTCCCTGAATTCAACCATCTTCTTTTTCATTCACACAAAAATTGAAGCATTTATCTTTCAATGAATCTAGACCATAAATTTAACATTGAAAATTTTCTCTCGCTGCTTTTTAGGCTTAAAGAATAACTGTAATTTATTCCAATAAATGAATTAGAACAGGAAAGCACAATCATGAACGCTATTATATGTGAAAACTCACCAAATAAGGGAATGTTGGCAAACTTTATGAATTTTTAAAAACATTTTGTGGCATATGGATGCTCCTGGCAAGACTTTATTGCCCATCTCTATATCTGAGGGCATTGTTTAACATACTCGTTCATGGGATGTGGGCATCACTGGCTGGGCCAGCATTGTGTTGCCCATCTCCAATTGCCCTTCGATCTGAAGAAATTAAGAGTTAACTACATTGCTGTAGGTCTGGAGTTGCATGTAAGCCAGACTGGGTATGGATGGCAGATTTTTCTTTTTAAAGGATATTAAGGAACCCAGAATGTTTTTGGTCACAATTGACAATGGTTACACAGTTGCCGTTAGATTAGCTTTTCATTCCAGATATTTATTGAATTCAGAGTTCACTAGCTACTTTGGTGGATTCGAACCCATGTCCCCAAAGCAGAAGTCTGAGCCTCTGAATTGCTAGCCCAATAATTCTGTTTTCATGACTGAAGCTCAGAGCATCCACCAAGAGTCCCAAGCAGCGTTGCTCCTGCAAAAATAGATTAAGTGGTCATTCGTATTTTTCTGGGATCATGCTGAATACAGAGGAGCGAATGCATTTGCTTGAAAATTAACAGTGAATTAAACTACCATAGCAACTTGTGGAAAATTCAAATTTTTCAGACTGTTTTTAAGGTTATATTTATGGGGTCAACTATTACATGGATAATACTTTTGAGAGGTTGAAATACATGCTACGTCTAAAATACTGTATCATTAGCAGGAGCTCAATCGATCTCTATGCAAATAAAGTAAAGAAAACACAATGAATTGCAGTAATAAGACTGTATTCCATGAGTGCTACAGGAAAACAGATCAGCTGAGCTGCACACAAAGGAGATTGTCACCTGGCTCTGACGCATTTTAAACATTTGCACCAAATTGGTGTGAATTGTACATCAAAACACATAATAGCGTAAAAAACATTTATTTCCTCTTTGTAACCTTTATGTTCAGGTTAAACCTTGACTCCGAAATGTTGATTTGTTATCTGTGAAGAAATAGAGTTGACTTTTACACAATGGAAAATTCCAGACTTTTGGACAATTGTCTTTCAAATGCTTTAAATGTCTTCTTTGAAAGTGGAAATGTGCGGTCTTAAACTATTTGCTCCCTGTTTGATTGTCTTTACTAATGCAAGGTTAACAGTGTAATTCACTATTCCACAATGAAGATGCAGAAATATTGCTTGAGTTTATGAAGGGATCCTTCCAATAGCACTAACTGATCAGATTTATAGGTGACAGGTCTTCATGCCTCTTAAATACACAAAATCTGTTCCACTTAATTGGATCCATGCCTTAATGAGCTTAATTAGTATACTAAATTAGCTTCCTCAATCCATTTCTGAAATTGGTATACTTTATATTCCAACGGTTGACTATGATAATGTTTTTTTCCCCACACATCATTATGCCATCAGAATTTTTCTAACACCTCCAGAATTCTTTTGCATAATGTTCATTATGGTTAGGAAAGTAATGTAAATAGTGAGAAGCTCTTAAAAAATTGAAGTTATTTCTGTAGCTTTTAGTCTTTGTAATTAAAGATTTTAATCCTCGTCTGAGGCACGCTGACTTTCAGGTTAAACTATCACCAGCCATGTCTCTCTAGGAGAACAGTCCTATGGTCCTCTCGGACTACAATGACTTTACCATTTAGTTAAAAAGACAAATGTGCTTTGTGGTTTTGCATATGTATAACATATCCCAGAGAGTTGGGTTCTTGTTGACTCAGATATTTAGAAGTTTATAATAACATAAGAACAAGGAGCAGGAGTAGGCAGAATAGCCCCTTGAGCCTGCTCCACCATTTAATACACAGCTCAGTTTCAATTCCACTTCCCTTCCTACCCTCCATAACTCTTCAACCTATTCCTCTTTAAAAAATCTGTTTATCTGCTCCTTAAATTTTTTCAATGTCATGGTGTCCACAGATTCATAACCCTCTGGGAAATGTAATGGAGGACCAAACCCCATGGAGCCCCATCAGTAACAGCGTGCCAAGATGAAAAAGCCCATTTATCCTGGCTCTCTGTTTTCGGCTGGTTAGCCAATCTCCTATCCAAGCTAATAAATTACCCCTGGCCACATGTGATCTTACCTAGTGAACCTTGCCTTTATGAGACATCTGACTGAATGAAGTCCAGATGTACGACATCAAGAGGACCCCGATTATCTATATTGTTTGTTACATCTTCAAAGAACTGTAGCAAGTTGGTTATTAACATTATTTATAGCTACAATTCACAGACACGTAGAATCAAACTGTGTTTATTGGTATTACTGTACATTACATACATAGAGCTGGCTGATAACACTGCACTGGATACATTACACAAAGCCTGACTCAAGGTACCTTTATACTAGAATGTCATATAGAATCATAGATATGTACAGCATGGAAACAGACTCTTCGGTCCAACCCGTCCAAACCCAATCTAGTTCCCATTAGCCAGCACCTGGCCCATATCCCTCCAAACCCTTCCTATTCATATACTCATCCAAATGCCTCTTAAATGTTGCAATTGTACCAGCCTCCACCACATCCTCTGGCAGCTCATTCCATACACGGACCACCCTTTGCGTGAAAATGTTGCCCCTTAGGTCTCTTTTAAATCTTTCCCCTCTCACCCTAAACCTATACCCTCTAGTTCTGGACTCCCCGACTTTGTCTATTTACCCTATCCATGCCCCTCATAATTTTGTAAACCTCTATAAGGTCACCCTTCAGCCTCCGACGCTCCAGGGAAAACAGCCCCAGCCTGTTCAGCCTCTCCCTGTAGCTCAGATCCTCCAACCCTGGCAACATCCTTGTAAATCTTTTCTGAATCCTTTCAAGTTTCACAACATCTTTCCAATAGGAAGGAGACCAGAATTGCACACAATATTCCAACAGTGGCCGAACCAATGTCCTGTACAGCCGCAACATGACCTCCCAACTCCTGTACTCTGACCAATAAAGGAAAGCATACCAAACACCTTCTTCACTATCCTATCTACCTGCGACTCCACTTTCAAGTAGCTATGAACCTGCACTCCAAGGTCTCTTTGTTCAGCAACACTCCTTAGGGCCTTACCATTAAGTGTATAAGTCCTGCTAAGATTTGCTTTCTCAAAATGCAGCAACTTGCATTTATCTGAATTAAACTCCATCTGCCACTTCTCAGCCCATTGGCCCATCTGGTTCAGATCCTGTTGTAATCTGAGGTAACCCTCTTTGCTGTCCAGATGCCCAGTTTCCCCCCACAGTCCAAAGATGTGCAGGCCAGTTGAGTTGGCCATGCTAAATTGCCCATAGTGTTAGGTGCATTAAGGGAAATGGGTCTGGGTAGGTACTCTTTGGTGGGATGTTGTGGACTTATTGGGCCACACTAATCTCATCAAAAAGAAATGCAGGGATATGATATAATATCTTAATGGTTCAGGCCTGTCTGGTCTGAAATCTATGCCTTATCCAACAATGACTAATTGAGAAGCCTATTAAAACAACATGTGGAGTCTTTGGCTTTCTAAACAGAGGCATAAGTTGGAATTTAGCCCAAATAATGGGAGGGTTCACCCATTGGCTCGAGTGTCACTGAAAGCTCTGCATTGCCTCCACCTGTGTTCACCCATCTCTACCTCACCACTCCACCCTTCTCCCCACCCAAAACCCTCTAGCATTCCCCCTGCCCCGCTCCCCTTTATCTGCAGCTCTCCTTACCCTCACCCCAAGTCCTGAAGAAGGGTTGCACCCAAAGCGTTGACTTCTCCTCCTCTGGATGCTGCCTGGCTTGCTGTGTTCTTTCAACTTCCTGCTCAGTTGCCCCTTGGATTCCAGCATCTCTACATCGAAGGCCTGCTCTAGTAAATGGCCACTATCAGGGGACAACTCCCTCAGTGCTGCCAACCAGAGGTGGCAACATGCCAATGTAGTGAGCGGTGGTAATTGTCAATAATTGCCAATAATGCACCCAGCAGAGTTCCGGGGGGGAATTGGGGCCATAAAGGAGTGAGGGTAAACAACGGTTGTCTGAAGAAGCTTGCTGCCTTGGAGGGATACAGGGGGTCTGATGGGGAAGTGTGCGGCAGGGTGTGATCAGAATGAAAGGACAGTGTGACTCTCAGCAGCCCACCTGAACTGATGTTGGGCTCCTTCATCAGTCAGAGTGTGTCTGAATGAGGGAACTTCCATAAGCTACCACACCCTACCCTGGAAACCTGCTTTCCTAGTTCCCTGCATTTGACTCTCCCTAACTCTACTGGGATTATCCAATGACACTTGTGTATGATTCCATGACTAAGCCTTTCTGGCCTGGAATTTATCTGGACAAATTTGAGGAGGTGGTGGGGTCCCAACTCTCCTCTACACTTGCTTTGGGATGGGTATTAAATTCTGCACACAATAAAGCAGCACAAATTCCTGCTTTTTTCATAACTTATGAAACTTTGCAAAAACAGCAATTGCTGAGCAGACTCAGCAGGTCTGGCCGCTCCTGTGGGGAAAAAAAAAAGCAGAGTTAACGTTTTGGCACTGGTAATCTCTGCTTTCTCCCCACAGATGCTGCCAGACTTGCTGAGTTTCTCCAGCAATTTCTGACTCAGATTGCCAGCATCCACAGTTGTGCATTTTATGAAACTTCATGGGAGTAGGAGAGATCTTGATGGAAAAAATTAACATCTTGATCAAAATATTTGCCATTATTAAAACCAATCCACCAGAATTCAAGGGATTAAGAATTGTGTTGTCAATTCAGAATGCATTGAACATTTTTCTGATGCTCCTTCATTTGACCCACAAGAAAATTACCTTTCCCTCCCAACTGTCCTTAAAATCTTGCTAGATTTGTACATCAATTGGTCATTAGTTTCCTGAATGTTATGTTTAGAGCTCATTATGTAATTAAAGTAATGTTAAATGTTATTGGAGTCTTGGCCTCAGCACTGTCTCCCAGCCTCAGCTGGGCCTCCTGGCCTTGAAACCCTCAAGGTGAAGCCTGGCACTGGCTGGAAATGAGGCCTAGTGTGGTCTGGAGGGGAGATCTGGTGCAGTCGAGATTGGAAGGACTGTTATTCTGATCTTTTTATTCCTTTATCTTCCTAACTTATTTCTATGATAGGATTTCATTTGATTTGTTTTATTGTAGTCACATGTTGCAGTGTACAGTGAAAAGCTTTGTTTCGCGAGCAGTACAAGCAAATCGTAGCCAGCAAGGACCGTACAGAGTGAGGCATACAAGGCTAACAACTGCACAGGAGGTGCACAAAGCAAGATCAACATTATTTAAAGTTAGAGAGGTCCATTCAGCAATCTAATAACAGCAGGGAAGAAGCTGTTCTTGAACCTGTGCTGTTGTATCCGAGATGGCACAGAGATCTATAATGCTGGACTTCTTATTTCTTTACTTTTTAATTTTTTTCCTAAGAATTTGAACTTGGGAATCTGTACCTAGGTACCTTTGTACCTAAGACAGTGCCATAACTTGCAAACTTTTCACTGCACTCATGTGAGTACATATGAGAATAAACCTGATTCCAATTCTAATGCAGTACCAAACAATCTCTTTGACATAGAAAGGGAACAATTTCAACTGGTCAGTCTAATTCATGATTGTAGTAATCTCCTGTTAGAGCTTTTAAAAATGTGGATTTTTAAAATGTTTTGTTTGTCAGCTGTGACTGAGTTGGTAGCACTCCCATCTCTGATTCAGAAGACATTGGTTCAAGTCCCACATCTGGGCTTTACTGCAAACCACACCTAACCCTAGCCCCACCCTGACCCTACCCAGTGCTACACTGTGGGAAGTGCTATGTGTGACGATGCTGCCCCTTTAGCAAGGTTATGTTGTCCTTGGATTTTCTATAGAGGCGTTGTAAAGGCAGAGGTTCCGCTCTGTCTGGAAATACCTACTTGAAAAGGCTTTTAATTTTTTTTAACAAACACTTATACAATGAAAGGGGAGTGACAAGCTCTTTCAGTGCAGGGTTTTTCTTGTTTTGTTTGGTTTGGTTTGGTTTGTTTTGGTTTGGCTTTAGCAAGCAGAGCTGAAAATGTGTTGCTGGAAAAGCGCAGCAGGTCAGGCAGCATCCAAGGAGCAGGAGAATCGACGTTTCGCGCATAAGCCCTTCTTTAGGAATGCTTCTTCAGGAATTCTTCAGGAAAGCCCTTTTAGCAAGCAGTCTGTTGAAGCTGCTGCTCAAAGAAAGCTGCTGGGGGAGAAGGTTCCCAGATTTCAACAAAGGTTTTGTATCTGTCTGTCTCTCTCCCTCTATTTATCTGTCCATCTGTCCATCCATCCATCCATCCATATTTACCTTTTAACCAAATAGATTTTATGGGATGTTGCAGGAAATCTGAACAGTTCTTTGATAAGTTACGTTTTCATGCCAGTTAGGTTTTCAAATTGTTAAGTTACTCCACACTTGGTTTTCTTTTGTTCATCTGTAAATAAATTCTGTTTTGTTTAAAACTGAGTGATTTGACCAGCCACATCGCTCCTGAAATATTAATCTTATATCGCCTTAAAACAATGAGAACAGGTAAGGTCTGGGTTGCCTTGTTAAACGATTTTGAGGGGGTCTGGCCTGGTCAATAACATATCTGTCTGCTGTAATGTTAGCACCTAAGATACTATCTGCCTGACTGGATTGCTAGAAGGATCATTTTGTAGTAAAGCAGGTGAGCTATCCCCAATGAACAGGTCAATATTAATCCACAATAAAAATCACAAAGGTGGATTTTTATTATATTGCTGTTTCCGGGGGTTTGCTGCATGAAATGGTCTACAGCAATTCCCACCCTGTATCAGTCGCTATTCTTAAAACGTAGTTCACTGCTTGTAACATGCTTTGAGATGTCAGGTGTTTGAGGCAGGCACTATAGAAATGCAGGTCACCTTTTCCTTTTTTTATGTCTCTTAATCCAATCTACCTTTCTTTCTCTCTTTCTGCACTTGATTTCACTCTAATTCATTGTCCTTACCAATGATGCACCTATTTTTATCACAGCCCTTACATTAAACTGGTTCAGGAGGGAGAAGTCTAAGGTGCCAGATGCCCCTTTCCCTTGCCTTCACCTTGACCCACTTGCCATTCTGACATGTTAATGACCCAAACTGGCCTGAAGGCTGCAATAAAAATCCTAAGGAACGCCATTTGTTGGGATGTGCCCCACTTCCACAAGTTCTGATTCATTCTTTCAAGCTTGTAATGAAAAAAATATGCAATGGGTATTAGCAATTCATTATTCCAACTGCTTTTGAAGTAAGGACACATGAAGAACTGAGAAAAAAAAAAGCTATTTCTTTCATTATTCTATTTTATTTCACATCATTCCATCAGCAATATTCCATCAATCATAACAGAAACCCATCTATATAGCCTGCTAGGAGAGTTTTGCTTTCTTGATGTTGCCGAGACATGGTGGGCAGTTATTGATGATGTTGATAAGCTAACATTTGGAGTCTGACGTTTTTGAGAATTTATGACATTAATCCTTGGTTTCTAAAAATAATTTTCTTTCTATGATTCCTTCCGCAACATGGTGCTGCATTTACACCTATAGGCAGCTGTAAGTGAACCATGGGCATCTCAATGACATGAAGGAGAGTGACTTTAATGTTAATTTTCTCTTTTACCCGGTTGGACAGTCTGGGCTGAGGGTTTGTCTACTCCTGCTGTCAATGCAATTTTGTTTCATGTTCAGCCGACAGGAAGAGCTTTACTGCACAGCAGGGTGAATTGAACCTCCCTTCCCTTCCATACACCGCTGGATCATTTTACTGTGGAGAATTGGTGAAACTTATGAAACAATTTAATGACATTTAGACATAAGATGAGGAAATGGATCCCAGGCGTAGCAATGTCATTGTTCATTCCTACCTTGAAGGAACCGCGTCTGGTCTAATGCAAAGCATTTAAATAAAATATACATGAAGGCTGCAAAATAGGAAATGCAGACAGGCACTGACATTACCACTCACCCAAAACTGTGAAGTTTTTCATTATCGATGGGGAGCATTTTTAGCAACTTACCAAAGTAAAACCAGTGGGTGGCCAAAATTTCAGTTTTCAAAACATTTCAGTCATGGGACATGGGCATCACTGCGTGGTCAGCATATAATGCCAGGGTCTAGCTTGGCCATTTCAGAGGACAATTGAAAGTCAACCACATGTGGCTGGAATCACATGTAGGCCAGATCTGAGGATGGCAAAATTCCTTCCCTGAAGGGCATTAGTGAGCCTGAGAGACTCCAACAATCAGCAATGGTTCCATGGTCATCAATAGATTCTTAATTCCAAATTGAATTCAAACTCCACCGTCTGCTGTGACAGGATTCGAGCCCAGTACATGAGCTGAGTTTCTGGATTGATTATCCTAGTGATAATATCACTTGGCCATCACCTCCCATACACTTTGTTCTAGAGGGGAAAGGAGTTTGGGATAAGGTGAGGGGTCAATTACTCACATTGCTGACACTGTTTAAGGGGTGAGGGGGCTAATGATTAAGGGCTGATGAAGGGCTTTTGCTCGAAACGTCGATTTTCCTGCTCCTCGGATGCTGCCTGACCTGCTGTGTTTTTCAAGCAGCACTCTAATCTAGACTCTGATCTCCAGCATCTGCAGTCCTCACTTTTGCCACTGTTTAAGAAATGTCCATCCCTCTTAGAAGGGAGGCACATTGTCGCTGCAGGTAACTGGTGCTGAGAATTGCAGAAAGAATACAAGTTGTCTAACCAACCACCCTCTACCTCATCCCAGATTTCTGAAACCATGTGGAAGGGCTTTGTGGAGAACATTGGCAACATGGATGGATGTTTACTACCCAGCAGGTGGCACAAAGGCATTATGGGGAATTACTTGCTGTCAGAAATTGCAAAACATGTCAATGCCAGGCGTATCATGACAGACATTGAAGCAGGATGGGATGAAATAAAATTATATCAGGAACTAATGAATGGATTTGAACATGGACTATCTCACCTGTGAGCAGGAGTACCAACAAGTGCTGTCTGCTGCCTCTGTGCTGAAGTGCCTAACACTTTAAATGACAGTACGGGCGTTCAAATGGACAGGGACCCTGATTTCGGCTCCTCGTGCTGGAGGGAGGAGGAATGCAGGGTGGAGGTCATGGAAGAGGGAGTCAGCAACAAGGCCAGTGGGTGATGCTTCATGGGATTCTACCCCCCTCCTGATGCCTACTCCCTCTGCTGTAAAGGCTCAGTTCACTGCTTTCCCAAGGAATTGCTCATATCAACTTAATCCCACTTAATGTCCTGAGAACAAAGAAGTTTTGTCAAACTTTAATTCAAACAATAATGCTGCCATGAGGGACTCTCCCAGGAGCCTGCATGGAACTCTAAAGGGATTTGCTTTTTGATCTTCCCGCATGGTGAATCTGCCATCAGGCTCCAGGCTCCATTCCAATGACAGAGCAATTAGATCCTTACCACAAATCTAATCAGGGTGGAATTGGGCAACAGTAAGCTCTGACCTCCCACTCCTTTGTCCAGTTAAATATCCCCTGACCAACAAACTTACCAAGGGAGAGGGCCAGAAAGTCCACCTTATATCACTCATTACTCTGTCCTTGGTCTTGCATTGTTCTGCCACTACTATTGTCATAATCCCACCTCCCTTGATTACCATTGCCCTCCTACAATCACTTCAGCAAACTGCACTCCATCTCCTCATTCTTCTACTGTAGCAGTCTGTAGCTCACTTTCCATTTCATTCATCTTCCTACATTTCTGCTGTCTTTCATGCACCACCGCACCAAGTCTCATATTCCAACAATGGGCAGGGTTTTGCTGACCTGAGATGGGAAGCTGGGAGGTGTGGATTCCAGACAAGTTACAGGAAACCCACGTTGGGATAGTTCCCTAATGCAGACATGCCCCAGGGGAATTTTCCACTGAACAGAGATGTACAGCCAACTTAAATATTTAAATACCATATTAGTACGGATTCTTTGGGCAACTTGTTTTATTCATTCACAAGATGATGGTGTCGCTGGCTCGGCCAACATTAATTGACCAATCCCTAATTGCCACAAGAGCAGTTCAGAGTCAATCACATTGCTATGGGTCTGGAGTCACCCATGTAGGCCCAGACCATGTAAGGATGGCCGTTTCCTTGCTCAAGGGACATTAGTGAACCAGGTGGGTTTTTCTGACAAACAAAAATAGCTTCCTGGTCACCATTAGACTCTTAATTCTAGATTTTTTATTGAATTCAAATTCTGCCATGGTGGGATTTGAGCCCAGGTCCCCAGAATACCAGCTGAGTTCCTTGATTAATAATCCAGTGATAATAACACTGGGCTATAGAGACCCCCATTCTATTCTGCTGTCTATGGAACTCTACATCCCCCCTCCCACCCTCCACGCAGCCCTGCCTGGTGCCCCCAAGCTATGGAGAGGTTGTTAGCTTCAACTACCCTGTTGTCGTGAAGAGAGGACTAGCTGAGCTGGAGGGATGCCATGGGTGGGAGGGTAGTGCCAACTGGGTGCCAGCGATCATTCAGAAGGGCCTGCTTATTAGTGTGCTCAGACCTTTAGTGTTTTATTTACATTGCCTCCATGTTTAAGCTTCCTCTTATCTACGAGTTGCCTCAGTCACATTGTCTGTCTAAGCTGCCATGGTCTTGGAGCGGCCAGCCCTCTGTTTGTTCAAGTACCATCATGAGTATGTCCTCAGTGAGCTTGGGAGCAGGCCAATAGATGGCAGCCTCTGGTAAGATCACTGACCAGGTCATAGGCTGGGCCTGTTTTCCCTGGAGCATCGGAGGCTGAGGGGTGACCTTATAGAGGTTTACAAAATTATGAAGGGCATGGATAGGGTAAATAGACAAGGTATTTTCCCTGTGGGGTCAGGGAGTCCAGAACTAGAGGGCATAGACCTAAGGGGCAACTTTTTCACACAGAGGATGGTATGGTTATGGAATGAGCTGCGAGGAATTGGTGGAAGCTGGTACAGTGCAACATTTAAGAGGCATTTGGATGGGTATATGAATAGGAAGGGTTTGGAGGGATATGGGCCGGGTGCTGGCAGGTGGGACTAGATTGTGTTGGGATATCTAGTCAGCATGGATGGGTTGGACCGAGGGGTCTGTTTCCATGCTGTACATCTCTGTGACTCTATGACTATGACTCTAGTGATTCCTCATTTCAGCCCGCAGTAAGAACCTGTCCAATGATTGCATTCCTCCTTTCTTGGAGGGGAAACCCAAATACAATAACAGTACAGGCAGCCACAACAGGTGGGTCACTGTGTGCTGCTCCCAATTGAAGACCAAGTGACAGACATTGTGGGCATGGAGCATGTGAAGAGGGCTGGGAGGACCGAGTCATTGATGTCTTTAAGACAGAGCTAGATAGGTTCTTGATTAGTCAGAGACTATGTGGAGAAGGCAGAAGAATGGGGCTGAGAATCATATCAGTCATGATTGAATGAAGGAGCAGATTCAATGGGCTGAATGGCCTCAATCTGCTTCTTTATCTTACGGTCTTATAGAATGGCTTGGAAAATCCGTACAAGGGGACTATGCCTTCTCCTGTGACCTGAAGCACAATTCCATTCAAAAACCAAAGCCAATTTTAAGCAAAAGCTTTCTTTGAGTAGCCTTTATTTGATTCATACAATTGCAGAATTGTTACAGCACAGGAGTCCACTCAGTTTATTGTGTTTGTGCTAGCATCCTGAGTAAGCTTCTCCCTATAAGCCTGCACGCATTTCATTTTCAGATATCAATCATTTCGAATGTTTCAATCAAATCTGCTTCCAGCATTATGTTGGCTGGAGACAAAAAAAACTGCAGATGCTGGAATCCAAGATAGACAAGCAGGAGGCTGGGGGAACACAGCAAGGCAGGCAGCGTCAGGAGGTGGAGAAGTCGATGTTTCAGGTGTAGTGGACTGAAGTCCTGAAGAAGGGTTACACCCGAAACGTCAACTTCTCCACCTCCTGATGTCTGGTTTGCTGCATTCTCCCAGCCTCCTGCTTGTCTATCCAGCATTATCTTGAGCAGTGCATTCCATACTCTAATCATCCTACCATAAGACACAGGCATACCAGTGAGCCATTCAGCCCATCAAGCCAGCTCCACCATTCAATAAGATCACAACTGATCTGACGATCCTCAACTCCACTTTCTACCTTCTCCCAATAACCTTTAAATCCCTCACTGATTGAAAATCTGTCGCTCTCCACCTTGAATATACTTACCGACCCAGCCTTGGCAGCCCTCTGTGGTAAAGATTTCCACAGATTCGCTACCTTCTGACAGAAGAAATTCCTCCTCATCTCTAATTTTTAAATCTCTTTACTCTGAGATCGTGCCTCTCGTTATAGACTCTCCCACAAAGGGGAAACAACCTCTCAACAGTTACCCTATTGTGACCCCTTAGAATCGTGGGTGTTTCAATAAGATTGTCTCTCATTCTTTCTAACTCCAGACTTAAACTACCCCACCTTGGGAAATCCCTTGATGCCCAGGATCAACTCAATGAACCTGCTCTGCACTGCCTTGAAATTCTTTCCTTCGGTAAGGGGCCCAAAACTGTTCACAGTGTTCCAGCTCTGATAGTTTTAGCAAGACCTTCCTACTTTTATCAAATCCCTACAGTGTGGAAGCTGGCCATTGAACCACACCAACCCTTCGAAGGGCATCCCAACCAGACCCCAACCCCTCCTACATTCCCCATGGCTAACCTTCCTAGCCTGCACATCCCCGGACACTATGGGCAATTGAGTATGGCCAATCCATCTGTACATCTTTGGACTGTGGGAGAAAGCTGGAGTACCTGGAGGATACCCCCTGCAAACACAGGGAGAATGTGCAAACTCCACGCAGACAGTCGCCCTGAGGCTGCAGTCGAATGTGGATCCCCGGTGCTGTGAGGTAGCAATGCTAACCACTGAGCTACTGTACCACCCAATATGCTCTATTTTCTTTTAAAAAGGGCATAGATTCTATTTACCTTTCCTATTACTCACTTAACCCAATGTTAGCTTTTGTGACTTGCTGTGTAAAGAAGCTTGTCATTATATCCCTTTTGCCCCCTTTACTGATTGTTTGTGCCCTCTCATTCTTGATCTTTTCACGAGTTGAACTGAGATTCTAAAACCTCATTGGATCCTGACTTGCATTTTTAAATATGAGACTCTCCCGCTTCCTGCAATAGCCAGTGCAGCCCACTTGGAATTGTGAGCTAAAGACAATTCAAATAAAAAACATTGAAAGTTAAATCACCCAATTGTTTTTCATCACTTACGCATCGAGATTCTCCCAAGTGAAAAATGTTACAAACCTCCACCCCGACTCCAGTCTCTTGAAATCAGGTAATCTTAATATTCAGACATAAATACTGAAAGCATGTGGGTAAATATTCTTGACTGCAGTTTTTCCAGATACTTGAAGCAGTTTGAAGTAAATAAGTAAATGCTTCTGTTAAACTATTGTTCAAAGAAATTTTATTGCAATAGTTTTAGTTATGGTGCTCCAATCTCATACCGTATAAATTCTAAGATTTAAAAGTTATAAAAATGTTCAAAGAATATTCTGCCTAAAGGCACAAACAAAGTGAATACCATCAAAAAAAAACTGAGGAAAGAAACGAAAAAGAATTACTTATCAATGTAGCTAATACAATAACTCAGGAAGAGCGACTGGAAAGGAACATCATTTACTACGGAGCCCCATATTAGAGCAACAACTCATGGTAAATCAGTTAGACTCAACCCAGGACATGGATTTCACTGGCTAGTTCCAGCCCAGGGCGTGGCATACATCAGCTAGTCCCAGCCTAGGACATGGTATACATCGGCTAGTCCCAGCCCAGGACATGGCAGACATCGGCTAGTCTCAGCCCAGGACATGGAATACATCGGCTAGACTCAGCCCAGGACATGGCATACATCAGCTAGTCTCAACCCAATTTGTGGTATATATCGGCTAGTCTCAACCCAGGATGTGGCATGCATCAGCTAGTCCCAGTCCAGGACATGGTATACATCGGCTAGTCTCAACCCAGGGTGTGGTATACATCGGCTAGTCTCAGCCCAGGACATGGTATACATTGGCTTATCTCAGTCCAGGTTGTGGTATACATCGGCTAGTCTCAGCTCAGGACATGTATACATCAGCTAGTCTCAGCCTGGGACATGGTATACATCAGCTAGCCTCAGTCCAGCACATGGTATACATCGGCTAGTCTCAGCCCAGTACATGGTATACATTGGCTAGTCTCAGCCCAGTACATGATGTACATCGGCTAGTCTGAGCCCAGTACGTGGTATACATTGGCTAGTCTCAGCCCAGGTCATGGTATTGATCGGCTAGTCCCAGCCCAGGATATGGTATTGATCGGCTAGTCTCAGCCCAGGTCATGGTATTGACTGGTTAGTCTCAGCCCAGGATATGGTATGCTTCGGCTAGTCCCAGCCCAGCCCAGACAAATCTGCAGTCCCCTTCCTGGATTTTTTTCTTGGATGTTTTCTAATCTACCTGTTATGAGATATTGATACACTTGGTGGAGCGTTTGAACACAGCCTTCCACAGCACAGAGGCAGGGACACAATCAAGAAATCAAGAACTGCTGGGCCTCTTAGCCCACGGATCGGACACTGCTAGTGTGCCACAACAGTCTTTTGGGTCTGCGTGACTTTTTTTTATATATTTGGAAGTCTTATCGCACACAACTGAACAACTTTCCCACCACTAAATCACCATGACTTTTTTTTTTGTTTTTAACATTTAACCGCCACCAGTAATCTCCCTTGTAGCCAATTAAATATTAGAAGTTTGTGCGCAATGCAAACCATTAAAAGTGATGGATGGGGTAGAGAGAGCAAGAAGGGACTAAATCAAAATGGAGTTAGAGGAGGCGATACCCACCTCTCTCTAAAGGTATTGTTCTTTCTCTCTCTCTCTCCAAAGACACCAAGTCATGAACATAAATGTCATGAAAAAGGGACAGACAGGATGTTTGCTTTATTATTTTTATATATGCCAAAGTGCCATTATGCACCTTCCCACCAGAAAAATCACCATGACTTTATTTTGGGCTCTTTTTCTTAATGACTACCCACCGCCAGTAAAAACTACCTTGTAGCCAATTCAATACCTACATGCAAAGCCCATTATGTACAATGCAAGCCATCAACGATAAAGGTGGGGGATGTGGGTAGGATGAGTGGGAAGGGACTAAATCAAATTGGGGTTTGGTGGGGAAATAAAGCACTGTAAACCCTGTGGTATCCATCTCTTTCTAAAGGCATCGAGAGCTTAATAATATCCTTTCTATAACAGGGAGATCAGAACTGCACACAGTATTCCAGGAAAGGCCTCACCAATGTCCTGTACAGCTTCAACATAACATCCCAACTCCTAAACTCAATGTTCTGAGCAATGAAAGTAAGTGTGTTAAACACCTCCTTAACCATTTTATCTATATGTGATGCAAACTTCAAAGAATTAAGTTCCCCTCGGTCTCTCCATTCTGAATCATTACCTGGCGCACGACCATTAACTGGACCAGTCCTGTCCTTGTTTGTTTTACCCAGAATGCTATACCTCGCATTTATCCAGAACTCCATCTGAAATTGCTCCTGCTAATAGGACACCTGGGCTCAAACGGAACTGTGGAGGATGGGGAGACAGTGGGTATGCTTTTTGTTTTTAGTTTCCCCCGGGCAAGCCATTGCCTGTTACTGAGGGATCTCGTACATAATGAACTGCACAAGGGGACTATTTGTTGATTCTACATGAGCTTTGTAGGAGTTACCACACTAGATACCTTTTGTTTGAATGGGGGAATGTAGGAACAGATTGGACCTGTCAACTCCTCAAGTCTGTTCCGCCATCCCAGTAGATCATGCTCCATTTGTACCTCGCTTCCAGTCACTGCATTACTTTGCAGTTGAGAGTGTGGTGCTGGAAAAGCATTGCTGGCCAGGCAGCAGCACATTCCTGACTCTGATCTTCAGCATCTGCAGTCCCCATTTCCTGCTTAACTTTGCAACATGTTTCAATGAATAGTTCTTGCTTTCTTTTTACCTTTTCCTCTTATTGAGGGGGTGGCATGGTAGCTCAGTAGTTAGAGCTGAAAATGTGTTGCTGGAAAAGCGCAGCAGGTCAGGCAGCATCCAAGGAGCAGGAGAATCGACGTTTCGGGCATGAGCCCTTCTTCAGCCCTTTGGGCTCATGCCCGAAACGTCGCTTCTCCTGCTCCTTGGATGCTGCCTGATCTGCTGCGCTTTTCCAGCAACACATTATCAGCTCTGATCTTCAGCATCTGCAGTCCTCACTTTCTCCTAGCTCAGTAGTTAGCACTGCTGCCTCACAGCACCAGGATCCCAGGCTCAATTCCAGCCTCGGGTGACTGTCTGTGTGGAGCTTGCACATTCTCCCCTTGTCTGCATGGGTTTCCTCCGGGTGCTCCGGTTTCCTCCCACAATCCAAAGATGTGCAGGTCAGGTGGATTGGCCATGCTAAATTGTCCACAGTGTTAGGTGCATTAGTCAGAGGGAAGTGGGACTGGAAGTTCGGAGGGTCGGTGTGGACTTGTTGGGCCGAAGGGCCTGCTTCCACCCTGTAGGGCATCTAATCAAATCTGAGATGAACTCTTGTCTTAACTTTTATTTTTCTTTTCTTATATTTGACTTCTGTCATCAATACAGGTGCTGTGGTATGACAATTTATAAAACTTTTCACTTATTTTACAAAAATACATTAAACAAATTGCTATTCAATTCTATAAAATGATTGACAGGGTTTATTTTTCCATTGACAATACTGTACCTTGTAGGCAGGGTCGAAACCACTGAATCATTCATTCCTATTTCACTGAGAAGGTCAATGCAGGAAAGTATTTACAAGACTTCAACAAAATTGGGCAGAAGGCACTCTTACAATGCAGTGTGCACAGGATGTAAGGGAATGTAGGTTCTATTCCTTATGGCTCAGTTACTATTCATAATGGAAGTAATCTAAGTATTTGTTCAGATGTCTAAGAACTGTTTAAATTTTTCAGGAAACATCACTAATCTCTTTTGACAACATCAATCAAATCCACAACCTCTACGAAGTGGGTTGGAGGCCAGAGAGCTTTTTTTTTAACCGACAGGAGTTGGGGTGTCATGTTGTGGCTATCCAGGACATTGACTAGGCCACAATTTTGGAATACTATGTTCAATGCTGGTCTGGCTACTGTAGGAAAGATGTTGTTCAACTCGAAAGGGTTCAGAAAAGATTCACAAGGATGTTGCCAGGGCTGGATGGTTTGAGCTATAAGAGAGATGCTAAGTTGATTGGGGTTTCTTTACTTGGAGCATCAGAAGCTGAGAAATGAGATGGCATAAGTCTAAGATGAGATCTAAAAGATTTAAAAGGGACCTAAAGGGCAACTTTTTTCATGTAGAGGGTGGTGCGTGTATGGAATGAGCTGCAAGAGGAAGTGGTGGAGGTTGCTACATTTCCAGCATTTAAAAGGCATATGGATGGGTAAATGAATAGGAAGGGTTTAGAGGGATATGGGCCAAATGCTGGCAAATGGGACTAAATTCATTTGGGATATCTTGTTGGCATGGATGAGTAGGACCAAAGGGTCTGTTTTTGTGCTGTACAACTCTATGATTCTACAAAATCCTAAGTGCCTAAAATGATTATTGAAAGCTAAAAAATAATTTGAGCATTTCTGAACTAAACACTTGGTAAGTGTACAAGTCTCCCTGGCAAGTGCCAAATATAATAAATAGAATACATTTTCAATTTATATACTAATATGAAAAAAATCACAAATTAAAACACACTTGCTATGAATTATTGCCTTTTGATTTTTTTTGCATTTTTAAACATTTCCTTTATATTTCCAGTGCAGATGAGTCAATAGGCCAAGGAGTAGCAGATGGGGTTTAATTTAGATAAATGTGAGGTGCTGCATTTTGGAAAGGCAAATCAGGACAGGACTTATACACTTAATGGTAAGGTCCTGGAGAGTGTTGCTGAACAAAGATACCTTGGAGTGCAGGTTCATAGTTTCTTGAAAGTAGAGTCGTGGGTAGATAGGATAGTGAAGAAAGTGTTTCGTATTCTTTCCTTTATTGTTGAGAGCCTTGAGTTTAGGAGTTGGGAGGTCATGTTGTGCCTCTACAGGACGTTGGGTAGGCCACTTTTGCAATTCTGGTCTTCCTGCTAAAAGGAAAGATGTTGTGATATTTGAAAGAGTTCAGAAAAGATTTACAAGGATGTTGCCAGGGTTGGAGGATTTCAGCTATATGGAGAGGCTGAATAGGTTGGGGCTGTTTGCCCTGTACACAATTGATATCCTTCACTATCCTGTTAAGGGCCATATCACTGCCTCCACTTACCAATCTGGGATTGCAACATAGAAAGCTGAATGAAATATGTTGCAAAATCTATGCATATAAAGATTTTCCAGTGTAGACATTTTAAGCAGTACCGAACATTACTATTCTGGTATAACTGTTGGGCAGTGAAAGGATGTAGTCAATATGTCTGAATTTTCTCACATACACATCTGTTTTTCTGGCAGATTGCTAAGTTAAAAATGGAAACTGAGTCACAGTACCACGTAAATCACAACATAAAGTTGAAAGAAATATAGTCTTTTAAAATGGTCTGGACTGGCAACACATCAACAAGTTAGCTTTCAAAATTAAGCTCAATTGCAATGTTCCAGACTGGTTATTTTTATTTCACCGGTGACCTTAGCTATGAAAATATCATGGAAAATAACACTCATTTCAAATTGATTTTCAAGGAATCTTTTCAGAATCACATTTCAGTATTTTCAAAAGCTGCTTGTTTCCCTTTAAGCAAAATAACATTTTCAACAGTACTGCTTGCTGACAAATATTGTGCTAGTATTTTGTATAAAACTATCAAATGGAACATAATAGAAAAATATATTCATATAGAATATGGTTGGAATGTTGTTTTTAAAAAATCGATCTATTTTAACATTATGAAACTCAGCACAATGCTTGAATTATCTGAGGTCCTGACATTAGTGAAATGCCTTCATCAATGTAATTTTCGAGGAGAGAAGATTAAAAACATTGGTGGACAAGGAAGATAAATTAGTAAATCTGTATTCAAGTGTTTCCATCCTCTGCAGTTTGCCAACGTGCAGTGTGTGATATAAAGTTGTACCGACAGTGAGAAAACTCTATATGCAGGTTCTTTATTTACCACTGTACTGGCCTCACAGCACAGGTCAGACCAGACACTGGAAAAGTTTAGCCAATAAGCTTCAATTTTTTTAGAAAATCCACTTGTGATTATTATTGCTAGACAATCCCGAATCGTTATTTACTTTTAATTTAGGAAACTTTGTTTATTGTGTCTTAAATGGGATATTGATTGACCAGAAACAAAATCAGAAATTGCTGGAAAAACTCAACGAGTCTGGCATCACCTGTGGAGAGAAAGCGGCATTAATGTTTTGGGTCCTGTGAACCTTCTTCAGAAGTACCTGTAGCTGGAAAAAGGTAGTATGTACGCTAGAGAAGATGTGAGAGGCAGGAGTAGATGGTGGATAGAGATGAAGATGGAGCTGAGAGATAGTAAAACAACTGGGCAGACAAAAGAATGAGTAAGCGTGAACCTGAGAGAATGAATAGCTGCTAATGGGAACCATTAATGGATGTAGGTTTGCTCGCTGAGCTGGAAGATTCCTTTTCAGACATTTTGTCACCATACTAGGTAACATCTTTAGTGTGCCTCCAGATGCTGATTAGTGGCTGACAATTGCTTGTTCCATCAGACCTAAAATAATTATCACAGACATTAACCTGAGTGATTACCTCCGCTGTTGTGATTTCTGTCAATAAATTCGTTTTCTTTGTGACAGCAGAAATTTTTGGCAGTTTTAGAGAGTGTGAATCCTCGCTTCAATGGCATAAGCGAGTCATAGAGTCATAGAGATGTACAGCATGGAAACAGACCCTTCGGTCCAACCCATCCATGCCGACCAGATATCCCAACCCAATCTAGTCCCACCTACCAGCACCCAGCCCATATCCCTCCAAATCCTTCCTATTCATATACCCATCCAAATGCCTCTTAAATGTTGCAATTATACCAGCCTCCACTACTTCCTCTGGCAGCTCATTCCATACACGTACCACCCTCTGTGTGAAAAGGTTGCCACTTAGGTCTCTTTTTATATCTTTCCCCTCTCACCCTAAACCTATGGCCTCTAGTTCTGAACTCCCCGACCCCAGGGAAAAGACTTTGTCTATTTATCCTATCCATGCCCCTCATAATTTTGTAAACCTCTATAAGGTCAGCCCTCAGCCTCTCCTCCAGGGTAAACAGCCCCAGCCTATTCAGCCTCTCCCTGTAGCTCAGATCCTCCAACCCTGGCAACATCCTTGTAAATCTTTTCTGAACCCTTTCACTTTTCACAACATCTTTCTGATAGGAAGGAGAACAGAATTGCACGCAATATTCCAACAGTGGTCTAACCAATATCCTGTACAGCCACAACATGACCTCTCAACTCCTGTACTCAATACTCTGACCAGTAAGATTAGTTTCATATTTCTCTGGAAAAAAGAGGTAGTATGGACATGATAGGCTGACTGTCCTTGTTCTATGCTATAAAATCTGATGATTCCTTGGCCCAAGTTTACCTGTGTGAAAACCTCCCCACTTAAGGAATTGGTAAAGAGAGACATTTAAAACTAGCACTCAAAGCATCTCCAGAATCAACCTAAAATTTTATAAATGATATTTCAAATACGATCTTGATCAAATGGGCCAGTGGGCTGAGGAGTAGCAGATGGAGTTCCATTTAGATAAATGTGAGGTGCTGCATTTTGGAAAAGCAAATCAGAGCAGGATTTATATACTTAATGGTAAGGTCCTGGGAAGTGTAGCTGAACAAAGAGACTTTGGAGTGCTAATTCATAGTTCCTTGAAAGTAGAGTCACAGATAGACAGGATAGTCAAGAAGGTATTTGATAGGCTTTTCTTTACTGGTCAGAATATTTAGTATAGGGGTTGGTAGATCATGTTGCAGCTGTACAGCACATTAGTTAGGCCACCTTTGGAATATTGTGTGGAATTCTGGTCTCCCTCCGATCGGGAAGATGTTGTGAAACTTACAAGGGTTCAGAAAAGACTTACAAGGATGTTGCCAGGGTTGGAGGATTTGAGCTATAGGGAGAGGCTGAATAGGCTAGGGCTATTCTCCCTGGAGCGTTGGAGACTGAGAGGTAACCTTATAGAGGCTTATAAAGTCATGAAGACCATGGATAGGATAAACAGACGAGGTCTTTTCCCTGGGGTGGGGAACTAAAGGGCATAGGTATAGGTTGAGAGGAGAAAAATAAGGAACCTAAGGGGCAACTTTTCATGCAGAGGGTGGTACGTGTATGGAATGAGCTGTCAGAGGAAGTGGTGGAGGCTGATACAATTGCAACATTTAAAAGGCATCTGGATAGGTATATAAATAGGAAGGGTTTGGAAGGATATGGGCCAGGTGCTGACAAATGGCACTAGATTAGGTTAGGATATCTGGTCAGTATGGACGAGTTGGACCAAAGGGTCTCTTTCTGTGCTGTACATCTCTATGACAGTATGACTATGCCTCTGCCATTGAGAGCTCTAATGCAGATGTCACTGGGAGATTTCACAAGCTCCTTGCTAGTCTGTGATACAAACAACCATCAGCTGTTACTGTTCAAGTGGAATAATGTCCTTTTTTATTCTGTTACCCAGCTCTTGTAGACTATTGAGCACAGATACAAACACATGGTTTAGCTCACTGGTGGGTCAGGTGTGAAGGGTGGTTAGTCAGACTACTTGTCAGAGTAATGTGGTTCAAAATGATGACAGCACTATAGCTTTGATTATCATTCCAGCTAAGGTGGACTCAGGGACCTGTCTTATTGTCCTGCCCTGAGAGTGGAAGACAATGATCCAATGTCATTACCACTGATACTGTAAGACAGCATGACCAGCCAGCTAACAAAGGACCTGTCTTTAGGAACCGTGCATGTGAATGAGTGAAAGACAGAATGGTGAGGTGTGAATCCTTACACACTGCAACTGGGCTGAATGCTCGTCCTTCATTAGTTGCTCTTACTGATGCTCGAAACTGTACATTGTGATTCACTGTGTTGCACATTCTTAACCCTGCAAACCACGTTCACCAGCATATTTATAACAGTGCTGGTATAATTATGATCTTCTCACTTGCTTGGAGCTAACAGCTGTCTGTGTTCCCTACGTTCACAGCACCAAATGCTTAGGTTCCCACCTGTCTGGGATAATGTCCCCATTCCTTTACTCCATTCTTCAAGGAAGCCTGACCAATTTGGCTTCCCTCTGCCTGGCTGATATATGCAACTGTGGGTGGCACAGTGGCATAGTGGTTAGCGTGGCTGCCTCATAGCATCAGGGTCCTGGGCTCAATTCCACTCTCAGGCAACTGACTGTGTGGAGTTTGCACATTCTCACAGTGCTTGTGTGAGTTTCCTCCCACAGACCAAAGATGTGCAGGTTAGGGTGGACTGGCCATTTTAAATTGCCCATAGTGTCCAGGGGTGTGCAGGCTCGGTGGATTAGCCATGGGGAATCCAGGGTTACAGGGAGATGATAGGGGGTTGAGTCAAGGTGGAATGCCCTTCAGAGGGTTGGTGTGGACTTGATGGGCTGAATAGCCTTCTTCCACACTGTAGGGATTCTACGATTGTGCCTTTACAGATGCCTCATCATTCCCTTTTAATAAGCCCTAGTCTGAGGGAATTGATATGGTTCCTCAATGGATGGACCACTGTGGGTGTTTTAACAGGATCGCCAAAGAAGTGAAATTAGATGTTAAAGCACGTTTTATGCAGCTCTCAATAAGAAGTGGGACATTAAGTCAATCCTTCAGTAGCACAGCAATAACAATTTCTCAGACCCTATCTATCTTTCACAGAGCAGATCCCTGCTTATCAGTAATAGTGATGTAATTTTTCTATTAAAGGCTCAGTTATGAAGCACCTTCTGGAATGTGTAATTCGCGTGATGCCAAAGAATTTAACTATCTAACTTTAGTTTATTGGTTACATATCCCTGTATTGAGTTTCTGTTTGTGCTATTCAACATTTATTTTAAATGAACAATGACTGCGTTAAAATAATGCAGACAGACATACAAAGCAAATGCATTAATCAATGCAGTAAAAATGTCACACAGAGGAAGCAAATCCTGTGAAATGTAAGTCTCTGTCTGCAAACGTGATTGTGACTCTTAGCTTTACAGCACCTCCAGAATTAATATCGCCCACAGTTCAGTCTCAAGCGCGCATGGCCATTCATTTCCAGAATTGCAGAAATGGGATGTATTAAATATATTTGTTTCATTTTCATACTCCCAAAATACTCTGATACCTGCAGTACAAACAGAAGTTGATGGAGGAACTCCATCAACAAGTAGTGCGTTTCTCAAGCAATTTCTGTTTTGCTTCAGATTTCCAGCATCCGCAGTTCTTTGATTTACTCTAATATCTGCAATTTCTGGTGTATCTAATTAAGTGGGAATTTCAAGCTTTGTGGACTTGACAACATTAATGTTATGTTCTGTAATCAAAAATAAGTTAGCTTCAGTAATGTTTCTGCTAAACATGGCAAAGATATTTCTAGAAACTCTCCATATTATCCTGCCCGCACAATGTTTTGTTACCGTTTTGTAACCAGGCTCTATTATTGGTAGCATGACTTTCCGTTTATTATAGGTATTTTTATTGAAAGGTAAAAATACATTTTTTAAACATTTTTTACAAAATTACAAAGTAATACAAACAAGTATAAACACTAATATACAATTACATGTATATATAAAACAAGAAATAAATAATAACCAAAACACAACAAAAGAAAAAAAGAGAGAAAAAAAACTCAGCCAACTACTAATCTATCATACAAACAATCAAAGCATAAAATAGGATATCATACATTACCAGTGAAAAATAATAGAATAATTAAGTACATACTCAATATGGATTAACATCAAGTCATAATAAAACCCGTATTTATATGGGATTCCACCTCCTGGAGTCCCCTGGAGCAGCCAGAACCACTACCACAGCTAGACAAAAGCCCTTGACAATATGGCCAAAATATCTGTGTCTGTATATTTCAGAAAGGGCTGCCATATTTTATAGAATAATTCAGTTTTTTTGGTGCACTATAATTGTGAGGAAGTCAAAGGGGATATATTCCATGATTAATCTGTGTCAGGTGTAAAGAGTGGCTGATGTCACCTGGAGTAAAGGACCAACAGAACGCTGCTCCTCTGCATGTTGTCAGTAGCTGTTGTAAATATTGAAATCCTGCTGAGAACCCCTAGTATCCGACTAGAAATCCTCAAGGAATGAAATGAATGGTTCACTGGTTTACAACTTACCTAAATGTTTGGGCAATCTGACAGCATCATGTTACACTGGAAGAAAATGATACCTTTTGGATGGAGGAGAATGGAAGAAGCCTCTCAGCAGCAGAGTGTTGGTGAATTTAAAATGAAGAGGGGACAAAGTGCTGCTATGAACTGGGATTGCTGAACACGATAGAGAAGAAGTCCTGCTGAATTTTTCTGATCATCTGTAGTAATACTGCTTGAAGAACTGCAAAAATGCAATAAAGTACTATCATCTAATGAATCTTTCATTGATATTACAGTTGTCAAGTGGGAGAACTTGTCGTAATTCAATCCCAGTGTTGCCGAGGTCTGGACTAACAAATCTGATTTAATTTTTTGAGGAGGTGATCAAGTGTGTGGATGAGGTTGGAGCAGTTGATGTAGTCTACATGGATTTCAACAAGGCCTTTGACAAATTTCCACACTTGAAACTGAAAGAAAGTAAAAGCTTATTCTTTTACTCCATTCTTCAAGGAAGCCTGACCAATTTGGCTTCCATCTGCCTGGCTGATATATACAACTGTGGGCGGCACAGTGGCTTAGTGGTTAACTTGGCTGGGTTCAGAATTGGTTTAGTAGTAGGAGACAGGGTGGTAATAGAAGGCTGTTTATGTGACTGGAACCACAGGAATCAGTAATGGGTCTCTCATTGCTTGTGATTTATAAATGACATCAATGACAATGTGGGAGCAATGATGAGTAAGTTTGCGTATGACACAAAGATTGGCCAGATGATTGACTGTGAGGACAAAGGTTTCAGAAGGAATTAACTGGGTTGGTCAGATGAACAGATCAATGGCAAATGGAATGTAACCCTGATAACTGTGAGGTGATGCACTTTGGAAGAAGCAAAAAGACAAAGGAGTACTCAATGAATGATCTTGAGGAAATTTGATAGAATTTGTTCATGATTAAATATGCATGGTTAAAAGAGGTATGTGGGGATATGTGGAATTAATGGCTACTGAACATGTGTTTAAGCTATATTAGGTAACATGTAGGATTCTAGAAAATGTCTTCTTTTACAATCCCTTATATACAATTATATTTAACAAAGAGCTCAAATGTTCACATACCTGAGTGTAGATCTGATCTTACTGCAATTATTTAAAACACAGAGCCATATCTTAAGTTAGCTGCTCCCTGGGGATTTTTTTGTGACAGCTTTTTTGAAGCAGATGGTGAACTTTTGCTCGTTTCTAACTTGGCTTTTGGAAATTTTCCTTTTCTCCTGGTTAAATTATTACTTTATTGTGAGGATGGCCATGGAAGATTTTCCTGCAGCCAACATTAATACCTTGTTATTGAGCAATTTGCTACATTACTTTGACTTCATTAATATTCCTATTAACTTCAGCAACTATTTTTTTGTTTGTGCAAGTGAATCCTTCACACCAATCTGTTCTTTATCATTCCCCCCCCCTTATTGTTTCCCATCTCTGGGTCTTTCATTTATATTTATATTGATCAATTAAAATGGTGATTGAAACTAAACCATCAAAGAGTATTGATTAGATTAGATTCCCTACAGTATGGAAACAGGCCCTTTGCCCAATAAGTCCACACCGACCCTCCAAAGAGTAACCCATTCAGACCCATTACTTACCCCTGATTAATGCACCTAACACTATGGGCAATGGGCATAGCCAATTCACCTGAACTGCACATCTTTGGATTGTGAGAGAAATCCAAGAGGAAACCCATGTAGACACTGGGAGAATGTGCAAACTCCACACAGACAGTTGCCTGAGGCAGGAATTCTACCCGGGTCCCTGGCACTGTGAGGCTGCAGTGTTAACCACTGCATAGCCACTGTACCACCCGTTTAGTCTGTCTGTCTATCAGGTTAATGTTCTGGCATACTGAAGCTGGATATAGAATTGATGTTGTATATCAATTGTATAATAATCATTTATAAAAATGCCCTAGGACAACAATAACAACAGAAATTGTGAGAGAAACTCAGAGGTCTGGCAGAATCTGTGGAGAGAAAGCAGAGTTAACATCTCAAGTTCAGTGACCCTTCCTCAGAATCCAATCGGGTTAAACTGTTACATTTCAGATTTCTGGCATTCACAGTTCTTGTGTATTCTTGGGAAATAAACCACAGCTCCTGCATTTAAAAGAGAATAAAATTGAAGAGTATCTTTTTATTCATTGTCATGAAGACCAATAATGCCAGTTGTGCCCGAAGACCTTTGAAGAATGGAATGATGAGTGGGATAAATCTAGAAGAATTTCACTGGGATTAAAAGCCTATGGATCTGGACTGATTGGGCACAATTTGTCAGTACATGCAGAGGCAATCTAACAGATCATGGGGTTAGATTCACCAACACTTAACTCATTGTTAGATGAGCATCCTGGGAAAAAGTTGTAGAAGGGCAAATCATTAAATCAGCACCACAACCAATTGAACTTCTGCCAGTACAGCTCACATGAAATACAATTTAATCATTTACAGAATGGTTTATGGCTGTTTGTTCAAAATTAAACTTGGAAATAAACCAGAACATTTAAAAAACACTTTCCCAGCTCCAGATCACTGCTGTTACCGTTAATTATTTATTCTGACCCAGATATTTAATTACATTTCAGAACAGAACTGTAATAACAAAACAACGCTCTCAAGATGGTAAATAAAAAAATTGAAGAAAGAAAATTGCTTCAATTTCTCCACAACAATAATAAACTTTCATTTTAAAAAGCTGTCATCATAAAAAGAAACATCTCAGGGAGTTTTATCCCACAGAGAAATAAAAGCATGGAAACAAATGGGTGATAAACCTTCATAGGTTTTTGCAGATCTCTCAGTAGAACCATAGAGTCAGATTGTACAGAAAAGCAGCCATTCGGCCCATTACTATAGCCCATGTTATCTCTTTGAAGAAGATTTCCAATTAATTTAATTATCCTTCACTTTCCCATTCAAACCCTGCAAATCTTCCCTTTCCAGGTAAAAGATAATTTAAGGATTTGCCAAAAAAAAGAGGCCAAATCAGAAGCAAAGTGAAAGCATAGTTGTGGGAAAGAATTGTTTAAAAAGTGCTTGAAAGAGGGGGCAAAGTTAAAAATCACACAGCAGCAGGTAGCTCTCTAGAAAACTAAAAAGGGAGTGCAAACGCCCACACCCAATATATACATGGTCCACGGGATCCACAGCGCCACAGAACAAGCAGTTGGGCTGGGGGTCCATGAATGACCGCTATCTGTGGTTGCAGAGGACCACTGCGTGCAGCACCCTCCACCCCAGATCCCCGAGAGAAAGGAAGAGGATTCCCATGTAGAGAGCCCTCCACTGGGGATCCCCACCGCCCGGTGGCAAATGGGCACGCCAAGGCGTGTCCGGACGGTGGATGACAGTGAAGAGTTGGACGGTGTGCAGCAGCAGTCGATACAGGGCCCGCTGTGATATGTCCCTGAAGGGGACAAAACTAAAGTTCCAGAGGTGGCTCAGGTTGTGGGGCACAGGCTCCTGCGGGAAGTACGGGACCTTGGGGCCAATGTGAAATTCCGACCGGGTAGGGATGAGCGCGGACGGGATTCCACCACACACCTGAGCATCCTCCAACTGGTGCACTATCGCGGGACCGAGCACTGCTGTTTTAAAGTGTCGAATGGCAGTGGCCACGAACTGGACATCTATCGCTACCCTGCTCGCTATGTCCTGCGGCAGCATCCAGCCCAGGCCCCGGCACCCAGCACGTCCCCAACCCTGGTCACCCTCCCCTCTGACAGCCACTCGAACCCGCGAGTACGGAGGTGTGGATTCCTGAGCAACGGCTCCCTGACGACAGCCGCTACTCCTGCCGGAGGGTAGGTGCGACGCGATTCGACCATATTCCAGACAGTGATCAGGTCCTGGTAAAAGACAGGCAGCGTCTTGAGGGCGACCTCCAAATCGTCACGGTCGATGAACAGGAGCTGCGTGTCATAGTTGAGGCTACGCACCTGGCAGAAAAAATACATTGCCAGGGCGCACCACCTAGGAGGAGGCTCGACGTAAAGGTATCGCCGCAAGGTCTGAAGGCGGAACGTTGTGACCTGGGTGCGGACGCACACCAGCGACTGACCGCCCTCCTCAATAGGGAGACTCTGAACTTGCGCAGCGACCCAGTGCATCTTTTTGTCCCAGAAGAAGTGAACCAACGTTCTCTGGATGTCAGCGACAAAACCAGGAAGAGGGACCAAAGGACCAGCCGGTACCACAGCATGGCGGCCACCAGCTGGTTTATGACCGACACTTGACTCCTGTAAGATAGCACTCAGCGGCCTAGGTGAGCCAAGACCTTGGCCTCTAGTTCCTGCCAGTTCTCCGACCAGGAGTCCTCAGCTGGGCAGAGGTAGACCCCCAGGTAGAGGAGATGGGTGGTACTCCAGCTGAACCCCTGTAACTCCTCCGACAGAGAGTCCATCCACCACTGACCGATCAGTAGTCCGGAACATTTGGCCCAGTTGATCCTGATTGGACCAGGTTAACAACCTCAATCAAAGATCTCATAGTTAATGAGGTCTGGATGGTCCCAATCGGTCCAAACACTCAACAGGATGCTTAATGTGGTTTCACTGGGAATAGCACACATATGTTTGGAGAAATAAAGAGTTATCACACAATACTGCAAGTTCAGTCCATATCAGTATTTCAAAGACACCCCTAACAATGTTCAAGGAGCTCGAGAGGAGTAGAATATTCAGCAGAAACAGCAAGTGAAGAATTGCTAATTTGTCAGACGGTGTTGCACTAAGTCCTTATTGTAGGGTTGACCACCGGAGAGCTCATCAGATATGGACACAATGGCAACTTTCCCCTTAAAGAAGTGAGGGCTGTCAGATGTACACAATCACAGGATCTCAGAGACATTATGATGCAGAAGAGGTCATTTGGCCCATAGTGCCTGCGCCAGTCCATTAATTGAGCATCATTACCTCGTGCCAATCTCCTATCTTCTCCCTTACCCCTGCACACAATTTGTATCCAAATCACCATCCAATGCCCCTCTTAAATGCACCAAATAAACCTGCCTCCACCACATTTCCAGGCAGAGCTAACCATACCCCAACCAATCACTGATGGAAAAAGTCTTTATTTTCTTAATTATTGCTTCTTTTGCATGCTTTAAATCGATGCCCTTTTCTCTCTGTCCTTTTATGAGCCAGAATATTTTCTCCTCATCTACTCTACCCAACCTGTTCATGATTTTGAAAACCTCTATCAGATCTCATCCTAGCCTTCCACCCTCCGAAAAGAACATCCCCAACCTCTTTGATCTATCCTCATCACTGAAGTTCCTTATCACTGAGTCCATTCTTGTAAACATCTTCTGCACTCTCTCCAAGGTGTTTACATTTTTTTGTATAATGTGGCACCCAGATCTGTACATTATACTCCAGTTGAGGTCTATCAAGTGTCAAACGAGTTCAATATCATCTGCTTGCTCTTGTAATCGATGCCTCTGTTAATAAAGCTGAAGGTATTGAATGTGGTGCTGGAAAAGCACAGCAGGTCAGGCAGCATTCAAGAAGTAGACAGCATCTCCTGCTCCTCGGATGCTGCCTGACCTGTTGTGCTTTTCCAGCACCACACTCTATACTCTGAGCTCCAGCATCTGCAGTCCTCACTTTCTCCTGAAGATATTGAATGCCTTACTTAGTGCTCACTCTACTTGTTCTACCACTTTCAATAATTTGTGCAGATATCTACCCAGGTCCCTCTGAACCTGTATCCCCTGTTTTATATTGTCTTTCAAAGTCCTTCACATCAAAATGTATTGACTCATACTTCTCTCCGTTAACACTATTCTGCCAACCATTTGCCCACTCCAACAATTTGTTTTTGCCTTTTGGGAGATCTCCACTGTTCTCCTCGTAGGATACAATTCTTCTAAGTCTTGTATCTTCTGAAACCTTTTAAATTGCCCCCTGAACACCAAAGTCCACAGTATTAATATTTATCAAGAAAAGCAAAAATCCATGTATTGACCTCTGGAACTCCACTGCAAGCCCTCCTCCAGCCTTAAAAAGTATCCACTGGCCATTACCATCTGTTTCTTAGCGCTCAGTCAATTCTGTATTCATGTTGTTGCTGACCCTTTTATTCCAAAACCTATAATTTCTATCAAATCTGCTGTGTATCATTGCATTAATTGTCTTCTGAAAACAATTGTGCAGTTTGCAAAATAGTAACCTTGTTCAGTATTTGATGAGCATATGCTGCCGTTTTATTATGGTGAGGTGGTCTGATTTACCCAATATTTGGGGGGGGGGTCATGCTGGAACAGTTTGCAATGATGACCTCCAGGGTATAGACTCTCTTGCTGCTTCCTCAGGGATTGATATTCCTCACTTTGTACACAGAATAAGCTTTTAGGATCACTATTTCAGAATCTCAATGCAAGAACACTTTCATTACAGGACAGAAAATTAAGGCTGAAGATGTCATTGTACTTAAGTGTCTTTACACTCCCTGGATTTTTCATTGGAATTTGAACAGAATTTCCTGTATTCCACCATTATAATTCTGAAATAATTATGAGGAGATCCAGCTTATCCACACTGGATGGGGTTTAGTTAATATCTTTGGCAAACTATGTCAGTACTGTGACAGAATCTCTGCTTTTTGGGCTTACTCTACTTATCTTGTTTCCTGCTTCAGAAACATTGCAATGACTGAGAAATTTGTGATTGGTGTGCCTATCAAACAGACCTCCACAAGCATATCCAAAGCTCAGAATCATACTTCCCTCCCAACCTGCCCAACAAATCAACATTGTGTGGCATTTGTAAATAAACTGTTTTCCTTCAACGGTGAGCTCATCCTGTATTTAGTTGGGATGGAGGTATCACTGCTACATTAATAGATAGGCATCCTAGAATGTGAGTCAAAGAAGATTGAATTGGAAAATCTCAAGCAACAGTGGAGATTTTGATGTGTGATTCACTCAGTGAAATGCAGAGAACGTAACATCTCAACAAACAAAAAACAAAGAACTGCAGATGATGGAAATCAGAAACAAAAACAGAAATTGCTGGAAAAAACTCAGCAGGTCTTACAGCATTTGTGCAGAGAAGGCGGTGTTAATGTTTCAGGCTCCAGTGACACTTCTTCAGAACTAAGTGTTCTGCTAGACCTGTTCTAGATTTCCCCATATCCTCTCAGCATCTACAAGTGCCTTTAGAACAGAATATGACTCAATAGCTCATGTCTCGTTCCTCGAAATTCCAATGAGTATCAATGATATCCTCCTCAGTGAAGGGCAGATGTCCCAACCATTAATTTTTTCTGAGGTTCAGCTGGAAGAATTGCTCCCTGAGCAGTCTGGGCATCTATTAACTCCTGCTAAGAGCCACTCTTGACCCTCACCAACCACCCTTTCTATGCACTCTGTTTATTTTTCCAATACAAAGGAGAGGCTTATTCGGGCAAGTCTGGGAACATATGGTTTGTTCAGAAGTCTCGAAAACAGTAAATAGGTCTTCCATCCCTTTGTACTTTTGAAACAATTTTGGGAAGCATCTTAGATGTGTAGAATTTTTGCAACAGCCAGAATAAATCAAGCAGTGTTTTTTTTTAATATAAGTACATGACAAACTGTTTTATTCGCATTGATTGAGGTCATAGAACTGTTCTTCATACTGTCTCCTTTCCATTTGTTCTTGGGATGTGGCTGTTGCTGAGTAGGCCAGCACTTCTTGCCCATCCCTAACTGCCTTTTGTACATAACTGTGCAAGACAAAAAGAGAGTGTTGACTAAGGACTGGGGCTCAAAAATAATGTCAAATTACCAATCATTATACAGTGATTGATGGTACAATGTCATTCCTGATGAAGGGCTTTTGCCTGAAATGTCGATTTTCCTGTTCCTCGGAAGCTGTGCTTTCCCAGGACCGGACACTCGACTCTGATCTCCAGCATCTGCAGTCCTCATTTTCGCCTGATGGTACGAAGTGCCCACTCTACAAAAATGTGGCCAATATCACCTGTTCCCTTTTACCAATGTGCTGTTTGGTATCATTCCTGTCAGAATCTTGAACACATTTCTGATCCTACCAGTAGGTGTAAGCCCAAAATCCTACATTTCAATTTCCTGAATTAATATTGATGCCCAAAATGGGCTAGAATGGAATGTTTGCATTTTATCTTTTCCTAATCAGACAGAAGTTTTCCTTTTGCCTCTCTCACGACCTCTTTCATGTGGCTTGGTGGCTTTGTGCAAGTGTGGGTTTGTCAGAATAAACGCACAGTACAAGGTAGATGTACCAGTGAGGTTTTTCTGTACGTTGAATCTGCATGGTTCTCTTACACTTTGTATCAATGTTGCTGAGGCACTGTTTGAGAAAATTGAACAAAATTCAGCATCCTCGTTACATTAGTTCCACTGGAAGCTGAATGCACTGGAAATGCAGGATGGCTACATCTGTCAGACTCCCAATGAATAATTTATGTGGTTTAAATGTAGTAAAAGCACATGAACACAGAATGTTTTCATGCCTTTTGTGATGAATATTGGCAAAGGGATTAAGGATGATTCTACATTAGAGCAATTGTTTATCAGAAACATGCTTACCAGGGAGTATCTGCTTTAAGGAATATAGAACTGGGAATTTCTTTTCTTGTTGTTAGTTAGTGGGAATTAGTGGGAGTACTGTACTCTGCTGCTAAAACCATACAGTGTTTCATCTGGATTTACTAACTTTATGTGTGGTTAAGAATGACCATGCCACTCAATGGGAATTAAGAGAAAGGAACATTGATTTAAAACACTGTAGTGATTTAGAGATGGATATGCATTTCAGGAAAGCAGATGCCAGAATGTCTGTAGAAACATCGTCAGAAAAAGCTTACTGCATTTCAGATACATTAACAGAAGCCTTACTGGCTGAGGTAAGGGATAGGAAGGAATATCTGTTGATGACTGAGCAGGATGTCTCACAAGAGGTTGAATGTGGAGAGGATGATGTAATTGCAAATTCTACCAGCCCTAGTCATTCAACAGCTTCACAAAATGGCCCATATATGATGAAGCATTATTCCTAATATACGCTTTGGGTTTCACACAATACCTTAGCTCTTTGGATTTTTCTATGTCACCACCTAATTGTCCAGGAAAGCCAACAATGCAAAGAATATCACTGGTGGTGAGCCATATTACCCCAAACACTCTCAATTGCCTCAGGCATTCTGATAGTCTTGAGGTTCAGTTGATTGACAGAACAATGTGTTTGCCAGTTTAATCATCATGGAACAACACATTCATGTGAGTTAAGAGATTTCACACTTAACAGCAAAGAAGGTTACCTCAGATTACAACAGGATCTTGACCAGATGGGCCACTAGGCAGATGGAGTTTAATTCAGATAAATGCAAGGTGCTGCATTTTGGGAAAGCAAATCTTAGCAGGACTTATACACTTAATGGTAAGGTCCTAGGGAGTGTTGCTGAACAAAGAGACCTTGGAGTGCAGGTTCATAGCTCCTTGAAAGTGGAGTCGCAGGTAGATAGGATTGTGAAGAAGGCATTTGGTATGCTTTCCTTTATTGGTCAGAGTATTGAATACAGGAGTTGGGAGGTCATGTTGCGGCTGTACAGGACATTGGCTAGGCCAGTGTTGGAATATTGTGTGCAATTCTGGTCTCCTTCCTATTGGAAAGATGTTGTGAAACTTGAAAGGATTCAGAAAAGATTTACAAGGATGTTGCCAGGGTTGGAGGATTTGAGCTGTAGGGAGAGGCTGAACAGGCTGGGGCTGTTTTCCCTGGAGCAGAGGCTGAGAGGTGACCTTATAGCGGTTTACAAAATTATGAGGGGCATGGATAGGATAAATAGATAAAGTCGGGGAGTCCACAACTAGTGGGCATAGGTTTAGTGTGAGAGGGGAAAGATATAAAAGAGACCTAAGGGGCAGCTTTTTCACACAGAGGATGGTACGTGTATGGAATGAGCTGCCAGAGGAAGTGGTGGAGGTTGGTACAATTGCAACATTTAAAAGGCATTTGGATTGGTATATGAATAGGAAGGGTTTGGAAGGATATGGGCCAGGTGCTAGCAGGTGGGACTAGACTGGGTTGGGATAACTGCTCGGCATGGACGGGTTGGACCGAAGGGTCTGTTTCCATGCTGTACATCTCTATGACTCTATGAGGAAGGAATTATGTTTAGATAAAGTACAGAGAAGCAGTTGAATGAGAGTAAGATTCGTCTAGCTGGGTAGAGCTGCTGCAACAGTTTAGTATCAACACTGGAATTTCATGGAACACAGAATCCAAGATTTTAAAAAGATGCTGGTTTCAGACAATGGAAATAACATGGTGAAAGTGGGGACAGCAGATGCTGGAAATCAGAGTCAAGGGTGTGGTGCTGGAAAAGCACAGCAGGTCAGTTAGATTCCAAGAAGCAGAATTGACATTTTGGGCAAAAACCCTTCATCAGGAATGTGGCTAGGAGCCTCAGGGGTGGAGAGATAAATGGGAGGGAGTGGGGCCATGGGGAAGGTAGCTGAGAGTGTAATAGGTGGATGGAGGTGGGGGTAAAGGTGATAGGTCGGAGTGCTTAGATGGGAAGGAAGATGGACAGGTCTGACAGGTCATGAGGACAGTGCTGAGCTGGAAGGTTGGAACTGGGGTAAGGTGGGTGGAGGGGAAATGAGGAAACTGTTAAAATCCACATTGATGCCATGGGGTTGGAGGGTCCCGAGGCATCAGGTAGTGAGGGAGTGACAATGGAGGAGGCCCAGGACCTGCATGTCCTCGGCGGATTGGGAGGGGGGAGTTGAAGATGTTCATCAGTGGGGCAATGGGGTTGATTGGTGCTGTGTCCCAGGGATGTTCTCTGAAGCGCTCTGCGAGGAGGTGTCCTGTCTCCCTAATGTCGAGGAGACTGCATCAGGAGCAACAGATACAGGAAATGACATGTCAGTACAAATCATAACACAACTAGCATTCATTGAATATTATCTTCTGTCCCAGCAAATGAAAAGGCCATTGATAACCAACACTACAATAATACAACTGGAGGAGAATCATTATCACTGAAAACCCTGAGGCCAGTATGCCAAAAGCTGAGCAAGAAATAGGCAAACAGAAATAATGAGGTGTAGGTGATGATAAGGCAGTGACAAGGTCACGTTGATAAAAGCTGGAGAAGGCTCATCAATGGTAGAATCAGTTCTCCTTCTGCCTGACTTCTCCATTTCAGCTTCTCAAACACGCTCCTCTTTTTTATCCCAATATATGTATCATGGAATCTATCACAGCAAGAAAAGGCCATTCAGCCCACAAGTCTGCACCAACTGTCCAAATAGCATCCCAACTCCCCATCTCTGCAATCCCACATTTTCCATGACTAATCCACCCAGACTGCACATCCTAGCCACACAATTTGGAATTCCCTAACTCAATCCCTGCTCTTTTATATCTCTCCTTAATATCTACCTTCCTGGCTCACTCTTCCAATATCTCCTATTTTAACACAGTATCTTTTCCTTACAGTTGTGTAGATTTATTTGAGATATTTTTTCTGTGTAAATCCAAGTCATTGTCATTTGGTGTTTCTTGGAGCCCTTATATTCAGCCTTCTTTATTTCAATGGGAACTGTCACATCACGTGCATAACTGTAAAGCTACAAAATTTCTGCTGCTAACCAATATGAAATGGAATAGTATTTGCTAAAATACCAATCGAGAGCACTGAATGGGATTTTGACCAGAATACTAGGAGTTGGGTGACAGAGGGGAATCTTAATCACTTTTTAAAAATCTATTTTGAATTTTTTTTATTGAACACTTAAATGAAATTGAATGCTCCAATTCGAAATTTCGCCCACGCTTAAGCAGGAGTTTATAACCTCTCCGCCGGAGGGCAGGTGAAGTTAGTTAATTGAGGAAAGTAGCTTAAACTGAATTTTTCTGTATTTGGGGCTGAGATACACGATAACAGAATAATGTGGCATTTCAGTGTGACTCAGCAAAATAGTTGGCAAATGGGTGAATAAAGGAGTGAGGGGAAGAAGGAAGGAGGTATTCCTTACTTTTTGGTAACACTTTCACCTTGTAGGAACTATATATTTTAAAAAATCAAACTAGGAATTAAAACAAAAAAGGCAAAAATTAAAAGTCCTGTACTTGAGCACACATCGCATTCAGAGTAAACAAAATCACAGAAGTGTTGCAGCACAAAGGAGGCCATTCAGTCCATCCGCTGTACTTGCTGTCCAAATGAGAGTCATTACTGAATTGTCCATAACCATACCATTGCACATTGCTTCCATTTAATCTAATGGCCTCATGAATGTCTCAAGTGAACCTCCTTTGGTGAAGCCATACCTGGGGTACTGTGTACAGTATTGGCCTCTTTATTTTAGCAAGGATATAATTGTGCTGGAAACAGTTCAGAGGAGGTTTGCTAGTCTAATATCTTGAATAAACAGGTTGTCTTCTGAGGAACGGTTGGACAGGCCATGTTTGGATCTAGGTAAAACCAATGACTGCAGATGCAGGAAACCAGGTTCTGGATTAGTGGTGCTGGAAGAGCACAGCAGTTCAGGCAGCATCCGACGAGCAGCAAAATCGACATTTTGGGCAAAAGCCCTTCATCAGGAATAAAGGCAGAGAGGCTGAAGCGTGGAGAGATAAGCTAGAGGAGGGTGGGGGTGGGGAGAAAGTAGCATAGAGTACAATAGGTGAGTGGGGGAGGGGATGAAGGTGATAGGTCAGGGAGGAGAGGGTGGAGTGGATAGGTGGAAAAGGAGCTAGGCAGGTCGGACAAGTCCGGACAAGTCCAGGGGACAGTGTGGAGCTGGAAGTTTGAAACTAGGATGAGGTGGGGCAAGAGGAAATGAGGAAGCTGTTGAAGTCCACATTGATGCTCTGGGGTTGAAGTGTTCCGAGGCGGAAGATGAGGTGTTCTTCCTCCAAGCGTCTGGTGGTGAGGGAGCGGCGGTGAAGGAGGCCCAGGACCTCCATGTCCTCGTCAGAGTGGGAGGGGGAGTTGAAATGTTGGACCACGGGGCGGTTTGGTTGATTGGTGCGGGTGTCCCAGAGATGTTCCCTAAAGCGCTCTGCTAGGAGGCGCCCAGTCTCCCCAATGTAGAGGAGACCGCATTGGGAGCAACGGATACAATAAATGATATTAGTGGATGTGCAGGTAAAACTTTGATGGATGTGGAAGGCTCCTTTAGGTCCTTGGATAGAGGTGAGGGAGGAGGTGTGGGCGCAGGTTTTACAGTTCCTGCGGTGGCAGGGGAAAGTGCCAGGATGGGAGGGTGGGTCGTAGGGGGCATGGACCTGACCAGGTAGTCATGGAGGGAACGGTCTTTGCGGAAGGCGGAAAGGGGTGGGGAGGGAAATATATTCCTGGTGGTGGGGTCTTTTTGGAGGTGGCGGAAATGTCGGCAGATGATTTGGTTTATGCAGAGGTTTGTAGGGTGGAAGGTGAGCACCAGGGGCGTTCTGTCCTTGTTACGGTTGAAGGGGTGGGGTCTGAGGGCGGAGGTGCGGGATGTGGACGAGCTGTGTTGGAGGGCATCTTTAACCACGTGGGAAGGGAAATTGCGGTCTCTAAAGAAAGAGGCCATCTGGTGTGTTCTATGGTGGAACTGGTCCTCCTGGGAGCAGATACGGCGGAGGCGGAGTAGAGTTTATCGGGGTTTGAGATGACTTGATTGAAAGCATACAAGGTTGTAGACTACGAGATCCTTGACAGGGTGGGTGTGGAAAAATCATTTCCTTTTGAGAGATAATTAGACTAGAGGTCACTGTTTAAAAATAAGAGGTCACTCATTTAACACAAAGAAATTTTAGTTCTCATAGAAGGTTATAAGTTTTTTGAATTTTCTTCTTCAAAGGCTTTGGAAGCGAAATCTATGAATATTTTTAAGGTGAAGTTGATAGATTCTTAATAAGCAAGGGTGTGAAAGATGAATGGAGAAAATACTAACTCAGATGACAATACCAGGCTCAGTCTTGAAAAGACCAATGTTTCAGCAGCACATGGAGATAGTGAAGGTGATGAGTAAGCTTATCAGGGAGATGATATCCGGGGAGCAGTCCACACTGCTGAACACACTCCAGCCACATTCACATGACCTGTAAAACACCCAGGATGGAGTCAGGAGATTTATTCAGCACCAAGGCACCAGGGAAAACTGGGAGGGACAAGTTAGCTTTTGAAGGGTCGTCAAACATGGTTCTATTGAATGCTTTTGGGGGTCTGTCTGATCATGACATCTCCACAGAATTCCCAAGACTTGCTTGGATTCAATAACATTTGTGTGGCAATAACATTTAGGGTGGCAAGGTGGCTTGCACTGCTTCCTCACAGTGCCAGGGACGTGGGTTTGATTCCCGCCTCGGGCGACTGTCTGTGTAGAATTTGCACATTCACTCCATGTCTGCGTGGGTTTCCTCCGGGTACTCCGGTTTCCTCCCACAATCCAAAGATGCCTAGGTTAAGTGAATTGGCCAAGTTAAATTACCCGTAGTGTTAGATGAAGGGGTAAATGTCGGGGAATGGGTCTGGGTTGCACTTTGGTGTGTCGGTGTGGACTTGTTGGGCCGAAGGGCCTGTTTCCACACTGTAAGTGATCTAATCTAATCTAAAATCTATAACGCTGGCATTACCAAACATGAGGGAACTGCACGGATCGGTTATGGGTGCTGCTGTCTTGCTGGAGAACATAAGCCTGCTTCCTTAAGGTCTTCACCAGGTGAAGGAGTTTTATAAGCACTGAATCTTCAAAATCTGTACCCATGGCAGTTTGAGTACCCAATTGTGCCATGTCTTCAGTGACTGGCAAGCCCGGTCATGACTGCCACCTCCCTTTTCAAAGGACCCCCTTGGGACTTTTGTCCCTGGAGCGTCGGAGGCTGAGGGATGACCTCACAGAAGTTTATAAAATCATGAGGGGCACAGATAAAGTGAATTGCCAAGGTCTTTTTCTCAGGGTAGGGGAGTCGAAGACTAGGGGGCATAGGTTTACAGTGAGAGGGGAACGATCTAAAAAGGGCATGAGGAGCAACGTTTTCACACAATGGGTGGTGCGTGTATGGAATGAGCTGCCAGAGGAAGTGATAGAGGCTGGTACAATTCCAACAGTTAAATATGCTTGACTTTTGCTTTTCATATTTTGCTGTTCACACCAACCAGAGAAAACTTCATATTCATTTCGGCTACTCATCGTTATTTACCAAGGAGAGAGTATCTGCTTCTGGTTAGTTGTCCCCAGTGGTAAATTAAGGTTCAAATACATAGCACTCTACACTGACATTAAGTCAATGAACTTACTGTCACAGAATAGTGAATCATGGGTAAATAAAATGGTAAGGGAAGGACAAGAGGGAATTCATTTTACTTTTAATGCCATTTATTAGCCTTGCAGACATCTAAACACTGAAACAAGGAGTTACAATACTATTTCCCCCACTCCAGCTCAGAAAGGAACAGCAGGAAATTGAAGCATGTTTGATCCTAGAGATTCTGGTAACATCAGTCTGGGGTTCAGTGAGTGTGATAAATCACAGAAACGTATTGGTGTCGCAGGAACTCATTTAGCCCATGGTCTGTGTGCTCTGCTCCAATAACAGAGCTGTTTGCCTATACCAGGGTGGCTCAATAGTTAGCACTGCTGCCTCACAGTGGTAGGGACCCAGGTTCAATCCCACCCTCGCATGACTGTCTATGCAGAGTTTTCCCAAGTCTGCGTGGGGTTGCTCTACTTTCATCTCAGGGTCCAAAGATGTGCAGGTTAAGTGGGTTGGCCTTCATTGTGTCCAACAATCTGCAGGCTAGGGGATTAACCATAGGAAATGCAGGGATAGTGTGTAGCATGGGTCTCGGTGGGATGCTCTTTGGAAGGTCAATGGGCCGAATGGCCTGCTTCCGCACTGTAGGGATTCTATGATACCTTGGCTGGAATTTTGGGACTGCCTTTTTTTTTCCTGATGCATGGATGATTTCTGGGTGCCAGCTCTGTAATAACAATGCTAATTTTAAATGTAAAACACATCATTGGCCTAGTGGTGAATTTGGAGCCTGATCAGCCATGCCAAGGGGGTCCTTTGAAAAGGGAGTTGGCAGTCATGACTGGGCTTGCCAGTCACTGAGCACATGACATAGTTGGTTACTCAAACTGGCATGGGTGCAGATTTTGAAGATCCAGCCTCTCCTTGTAACTCAAACCTTCCAGTCTTGGTAACATCTTTGTAATTCCTTTTTGCATCCTTTCCAGTTTAATAGCATCCTTCCTATAAGCAAGGTGACCAGAATCAGATGTAGTATTCCAAAAGTGGTCTTACCAATGTCCTGTACAGCCACAACATGACATCCCAACTCCAATACTCAATGCACTGACCAATGAAGGCAATCGTACCAAACGTATTCAACACCACCGTGTCTATGTGCGACTCCACGTTAAAGGAACTATGTACTGGACCCCTTAGTCTCTCTGTTTGACACCATTCCCCAGGGCCCTACCATGAACTGTGTAAGTTCTGCCCTGGTCTATTTTACCAAAATGCAACACCTTGCACTTATCTGAATTAAACTCCATCTGAGGTTGCTTGGCTCACTGATCCAATTGATCGAGATCCTATTGTACTCCTGGAGAACCTTCTTCACTGTCCACTATCCCACCAATTTTGGTGTTTTCCGCAAACTTATTAACCATTCCTCTTGCCTTCTCATCCAAATTATTTATATAAATGATGAACAACAGTGCACCCAACACCGATCCTTGCAGCACACTGCTGGTCACAGGCCTCCAGTCCGAAAAACAACCCTCTACCACCTTCTGTCTTCTACTGTCAAGTTAATTTTGTATCCATTTGTCTAACTCTCCCTGGATTCCATGGCATCTAACCTTGCTGACCAGTCTACCACGCAGAACATTGTCAAAGGCCTTACTAAAGTGCATGTAGACAATGTCCACTGTTCTGTCATCATCTATATTCTTCATCACCTCTTCAAAAACTCAATCAAATTACATTGAAATACATGAGTGTTCAGTTAGTACTAACATAAGCCTTATAATTCATGTATCTTTTTGCAATGTTTGTGTAATCCTGGGTCGAAATTATACTTTTACACAATTTGAAATTATAAAATAATCAATAGATTTTTTCTAACAAACTTAGTCAGCAACAAACCTGGAGCAAGTGTGACTTGAACCCAGACCTCCTGGTTCAGAGGGAGGAACATTACCGCTACATCACAAGAGCACCAAATCAGAATAAGAATACACTTCTTAATATCAAGAACCAATCAATCCACCACTCTTCTATTCTAGATGATTTGGCAGGATTCAAGCACAGGTTCCCAGTGCATTACCTGGGTCACTGTATAAATAGCAATGGAAAACAGAAATTACTGGAGAAACTCAGCAGGTCTGGCAGCATCGGGGGGGGGGGGGGGAGGGGGAACAGAGTTAACAGAACTAGTTCTGAAGGAGGGCTACTGGACTTGAAATGTTAACTCTGTTTCTCTCTCCAATGATGTTTCCAGACCTGCTGGTTTTTTCCATCAATTCCTGTTTTTCTTTGTTTCAGACTTCCAGCATCCATGACTTATTGCTTTTAATCTCTGGTTCAGTAGTCTCGTAATAATTCCACCAGGCCATCTCCTCCCAAGAGATATTAGAAAGGAAATGTGAAATCTGATCATATGGAGCCCTAATATTGGGTCAATTGGCTTTTTAATCTCCCCTCTTGATATTCTATTTGCAGCACGCACATTTAAGTCTATAAAAGCATCACTTTATTTGTACATTTCATTACACCAAGCTTCTATCCATATTGCAATTAAAAATGTCCTTGAACTAAATCATTACAGCCAGGAATATCAGCACCAGTGTAAGATGTTCATCTCCTCATAAAATATATTCATTTTTTGTGCTGAAAGCATTGTTTAGTTTTTCCAATTATACCTTTCGAGCGCTCATGGATTGATTGTTCCAATGTCTGTTGGCTATTGAGATTGGTTACAGAGTTTACAAAGGGCAGTGGGTTACACTGCAGTCATCTGCAATCCCGACCACATTCTTAATTCAACAGAAATCTCAGACCAAATTTCAAATGCACTAGCTATGTTTGTATGCATGCACAAGGTTCACATTTAAATGTCGGCTGGTTTTCTGTCACTAGTGATCCCGATATGACTGAATTAAAGATTACAGCCTGCACTTGGCTTGACAAAAGGTAATGAAAGCTTTTATTTGAAAATTGAAAATCATATGCTGAAGTTTTGAAGCTCTCTGAGATTTAAGTAATCAATCTATTCTGCAAGGAGCTGTGTCAGTTCCTGGTCAGGCTACAAGGTGGACAGCTTCATCTTACTCTTCAAAGACACTCAGGACCTCTTCCTGAAAATTTCCTGCACAGCTGACTGTGGAATGTAAAATTGTGAAATGGTCTTCATAGAATGAATGGCACAAAACCTACTTTACACTCTCTCCGTAATTTGCCAAAGTCCACCTGGGATTGTCTTCAACAGAGAGAGGAAAGAGAGAGACAGAGAGAGGGAGAACTGGTTATAGATCTGAATCAAACGTAGTTGACCTGGAATCTTTTTCTGCCTGCCATGGGCAATTTGAAAGGATTATTGGCTTAGTACCCGAGCATCATGTATACGCTGGTCAACAGGACGTGGAGCTGCCGGTGTTACTCACTGAATCACAAGTCCTTCCCATGTGTTATAGTATCAGAAAGAAAACAGCAGTATGGTGCAAAGCATACATCTTTCAGAATCACTGACAATGATTTCAAACCTGAAATGAAGATTTGTGAAGAGTATCTTGTTTAGGGAATTCCTTTCTCTTTCATTCTTCAGAAGGTTATTTACAACCTTCAATAAATAATTTTAATATTGAATCACAAACTTATTTTTATTTTGTCTGGACTGTTAGAAATTATAGCAATAAAAAAAACACAGGTTTAGGAATATTAGATTCCACTCAATACTGTGGATAAAGAATCTATTTGACTAGGTGCCTCAGGCAACCTCACTATTTATCTAAATAAAAAACAGTTTTTATAAGCTCAAAACTGCCCAGTTATTAATGAAATTCATAATATTAGGACAGTTTAGTCATTTTAATCCTGATTAAATAGCCATTGAACATATTTTAGCATCTGACCTATGGCTCTTTGTCACTGTAAATATGACTAAGGTTCCTCTGTTCATTATTCTTGGTGCTTTTATAAATAACTTTGAGCCCATCTCCCTGTTTGCCTTTCATGAGAGATAGGCATCATTGACGAGGCCAATATTGATTGTCCAATCTAATTACCCTTGAAGTGATTGGCTTGCTAAGCCACTCAGAGGGCAGTTAAGAGTGAACCACATTGCTGTTGGGTTTTGAATCACATGTACGCCAGATCATGTCAGAATGGAATCTTAGAATCCCTATGGTGCAAGAGCAGGCCATTCAACCCTCACCGGAGCATCCCAACCCCATACCCTATCTCCTTGTAATCCTGCATTCCCCATGATCCATCCATGTAACCTACATACCCCTGCACATTCTGGGCAATTTAGCATGGCCAATCCACCTAACCTGCACATCTTTGGACTGTGGCGGGATGCCGGAGCAAACCCACACAGACATAAGGAGAATGTGCAAATTCCACAGTTGCCCGAGGCTGAAATCAAACCCAGGTCCATGGTGCTGTGAGGTAGCAGTGCTAACCACTGAGTCACCATGCAGCCCTTTTTAGTAAACCAAAAGGCTTGTTAGAACAATCAATGGTAGTATGTCATGATTACCATTACTGAGACTAGCTTTTAATTTCATTAATATAATTTAAATTCCATTTGCTGCCATGGTAACAGAACGTTAGTCTCTGTTTCCACAGCACGAGTTTGGCATTCAGATTCTGAGTCTGGTAATGTTACACTGTTACACTATCTTCCTAAATTCCTTAGTGTGTTATAATAAATGGGTTAAAGCTTTAGTTAATGAAATTTGATGAATGGGTTAACCAATTTGTTAAAAATAAGATATTGGGTATTGGGAGTCTTAAGCTAAGGGTCGACAGAAGATGTGTATGTTTATGTACACATGTGATCGCGCACACAATAAAAAAGTGTGGCTGTTTAATAGAAGGCATTGTGAATTTCTCTTGTTTGTAATACCCACCTTCCTAGATGGGAAAGTTCAGGCACTTATATGCTGCAAAACACAGAACAAAATACGTTTTCACTCCATTCATATTTTCCCAGGACAGGCAAGTCCTCTGACATTTTACCATTATGGGTATATGCTAACAGCCTGTGCTCTTCAATGCAGAGCTTCTGGATAGAAATCTCAACGGATTTAAATTTCACAGCAACATTCCTGTTTCCTTTCTGTGCGTTATTAGAACTAATTCACTGACAATAAAGAATCTCAGCAAGACTTCTTTATTAACTGCTGTTTCCAACACAATGTCTGTTAATCAGTCCAGTTGACTCTGTCAGAACTGTTTTAATCTTCTATGTTTTGAACGCCTCTTGCATGAACACAACTTTGTTCCAACTGAGCTTCAGTTCATCATCAAATTTCTCTCCGTTCCCAATGCTGAAACTCTTCATAGCTTGTTATATTCAGGGTTCCAACTGCCCTGAAGCTAACAGGTTTGAAAATGCTTAGTAACAAAGCAGCTTGGTTTTGGTACAATGCAATGACTCCGCTGGCAATATGAAAATAGCATCATCCAAGTTAGATTAATGTCCAAAATAAAGACCGAACTGGTAGATAGGGCTACACCCTAGCAGTGCCTGAAAACACCTCAGGCCTTTAATTCAGGATTGCAATAAAAATGACAGTTCTCAAGACTTGCAATGGTGTTTATGTTGCTAGTTAACCCACTCATTATAGTCTGCTTGCAATCCCACACAAACTTACTTGTCAGTATGTATCCACATAATGATACAAGTTTCAATGGTGTATGGCAGCAAAATAATGTGACTTAGCGCAAACTAATTGCTGGTTGGGTGATAAGATAAATGCAAAATATAGAGCAAAAATCATATCCTTCTTCCTCCTTGCCTCCTTCGGGGAACTAGCTGCAGATTATGCTCCACGATCTGACCTGTACAACTGAACGTTAATTCCAAAAGTATTGACAGATAATTGGAGACTTTCTCATTCTGGGTCCTGGGTGATTGAGTTACCATGCAGCCACCAGTCTCTACAGAGGGAAGATCTTGCTAACTACTTGTTTGAGAGGCTAAAGCAAAAATAAGTCTGAATGTGAAGAAGTCACAAAGATGTGCAGGTCAGGTGAATTGGCCATGTTAAATTGCCCATAGTGTTAGGTGCATTAGTCAGAGGGAGTTGGGTCTGGGTGGGGTGCTCTTCAGAAGGTTGGTGTGGACTGGTTGGACTGAAGGGCCTGTTTCCACACTGTAGGGAATCTAATCTAGTCTAAAGTTATTGATTTAAATAATAAAAGGCCATTTGTTGCATTATAACAGTAGGTTCAAGTTACATTGACAAGGCACAATAATTAAGGTTATCAGGAGACAGGTTTGTCACTCTTGACTCCATTGGTATTTTGCACAAGATTGTCTTTTGAGTTGAAAATTGGGCAATCTATTAACAATATTGCACATTAATGAAACTTCAGCAGTAACTTTTTCAGAATCACGACCATATATATCTCCCCTTCATTTAAAACAGTCTTTCTGTTTATATGCATATGGCTTTCTTAATATTTGCCTCTACCCTATCTCTCCCAAGTCTCTAGCTTCAAAAGTTCAGGTGGTCTGGATGTGTCAAAATGTGTTCTCTTTGAATGTGGAGGATTGGCACATTTTTGATTTGAGAACTTTAACCTTGTTTTCATCTTGACTGAGATTGACCTGCAAACCATTAACGTCATGATGGTCTACATCGAGTTCATCCCAGTCATGGACAGATTGCTGTATGAGTCTATGACTCTAAGATCCTTGAGGTTCTTCCATACATCTCTTTCAACAGCCTGGACTCTATATGGTCACTGCTTGTTTGCTGACTTTTGGATGACTGTACCATTCCTGTTGAGGCCCCTTGTCTAAAGTTGTTGACCTTGGTCCATGCATGGCAGTTGTCATGCTCGGTTGTGTTTATTATAATGATTATCCTCCCAATAAGACTACACTTTTTTTTATAGTTGCATGGACTTAACTATGGAGCCAACCTCTTCGGAAGAACAGGGAGATGAGGCTTTGGTTTTCAGATGGGCAGCAATTTTGATGGCAACATGTCATATTGGAGTAGAGTGGACCGGTAATAGGGTTCTAAAACAGTCAATTTATTTTTCAGAAGGGTTGTAACAATTTGAACTCCACACTCAGTCCCCCATTTGACTGTGTGTATCTCTGTGAACTGGTCACCTGTTAAAATTTGTAAGTGATCACAGATTGTCTGAGAGACATGTTAGCAGACTGTGGTACATTGTCCAACACAAGCACATCTGCGATACCATGCATAGCGAACATTTCATGTAACAGCACAACTACATCTGTGGTGATGCTTCTCTACCCACTTTGAAAAATAGTTTATAGTGATAAGGTAAGACCATCCATCAAACATGCTGAGATCAGCAGGATTCCTATGGTCAGCTGGGGAAACTAGTGGGGATCAGTGAATCTCTCTGTTCAAGTCTGTGAATAGAACAAGTTTCATAGTCAGACACAAGGTCCTCAATTTCCTTTGAGTTCCCAGGCCACTACACTGAATTACATCCTTCCGCTGCACATGGTAATTCCCAAGTGATCATGTTTAGAATGTTATTCTGCAGTGAAGTTGGAATGAAAAAGCTTTACCGAAGCACCAGGAAGTTGTCTGTTGCAATGAAGTACTGTCAGTTTTTGGAAAGGTTCTTCATAGCCACACTTTGAGCTTTTATCTGGCCACTGTTCAATACAAAACTAATTAACAGGGAGTCATTTTTCATTCTGTCTGATTTATCTGAGCGGGATGTGTTTGCTGGCTTCCATGGCCCAAGTACATGATTCCGTTTCACCAACAGGTTACTCTTCATTTGTAACATTAGCGCAGGTCATTTCAGAGAGCACACCTACCATTGTTTGTAGCCTCCCCTGTACATTTTTAGACTTGAATCCTAACCTTATAAGCCAGAGTAAGGACTTCTATATCAGTAGAGCCATCCCTGCTTTCTCATCTAATAGTGAGGCCAACAGGTTATGGTTTGCTATTTTTGAGAAGATTTGTAGCTCAGGTTGAGATTCCATTTGTGGATTTGCTCGCTGAGTTGGTAGGTTTGTTTTCAGATGTTTCGTCATCATGTGAGGTGACATCATCAGTGATCCTCTGGTGAAGCGCTGGTGTACTGTCCTGCTTTCTAGTTATGTGTCTGGGTCTGTTAAGGTGGATATCATTTCCGGTTCTTTTTTTCAGAGGTGGTAAATGGGGTTCAAATCGATGTGTTTATTGATGGAGTTCCAGTTTGAATGCCAGGCCTCTAGGAATTCCTGTGCATGTCTCTGTTTAGCCTGTCCTAGGATGGATGTATTGTCCCAGTCGAAGTAGTGTCCTTCTTTGGCTGTGTGTAACAATAGTAGTGCTAGCTGGTCATGTCTTTTGGTGGCTAGTTGGTGCTCATGTATCCTGGTGCCTAATTTCTGCCTGTCTGTCCAATGTAGTGTTTGTTGCAGTCTTTGCATGGTATTTTGTGTATGACATTCGATTTGCTGTTGTTGGTATAGGGTTCTTTAGGTTCATCAGTAGCTGTTTCAGTGCGTTGGCAGGTTTGTAGACTACCATGATGCCAAGGGGTCGGAGTAGTCTGGTAGTCATCTTCGAGATGATATCAAGGAAGGGGAGTCTGTTATTGTTCTCAGATGTCACAGTGGAATGAACAGTCAAAGAAGTACTGTAGACAAGCATCTACAGGAAAGCAACACACACAGTGCAGATATTCAACTACAGGAGCAATCATCCCAATACCCACAAATGGGGCTGCATCAGGACATTATTTAAATGATCCACAATACACTGCAACAGTCAGGAACTACAAGCAGCAGAAGACAAATACCTATACAGCGTATTCAAGAACAACAGGTGCCCGATATCACAGTCTGCTGATTCTTAAACAACAAACCCAAACAAGAAGACCAACATGCCCAGAGACACTAGACCCCATTTACCAACCTCTGAGAAAAAGAACCAGAAATGATATGCCTCACTTTAACAGGCCAAGACACATAAATAGGAAGTGGGACATAACACCAGCGCTTCATTGGTGGCTCATGGATGATGTCACCGAGCACGGTGATGAAATGTCTGAGAACAAACCTACCAGCTCAGCGAGCAAACTTACAACCTGAGGTTATGGTTTGTTTTTGTGAGAACTTTGAAGCCAAGTATGCACTCTGAAAGCTTTCACATGTTTATGTGAATGAGAGAACCTTTTACTATGACTGTGAAATGAGTCTCCAAGTCTAACAAAGGCCTGGTCACATAAAACATTGGTTTCTTCCACCATCTCATGCCCAGGACTGAAGCAACCTTAATTCCAATAGTTGGAAAGAATGGACTGCTGTGGGCATCAGCATGTTCTTGATCTTTTGGAATAGCGTACTCTTGAAGTAGGGCCCATGACCATCCTTGCATCTTCCTCAGTAATTGTCTCAAGGGTTTAGACATTGTTGCCAATTGAGGCAAAAGGTCCACTAACTGGATTACTATGCTGAAAAATCTTTGCAAGTCATCAACAGAGCTTGGAGTTGGGAAATATCTGATCTTCAGTGTATCTGACCTTCTCCCATCTTTTTCAATGCATCCTAAGAAGCAAAAGGATTCCTTGGAAGTTTCATATCAAAGCCTGTAGGCATTTAGAAACTATATAGACCTTTCAGTTGTGTTCCTTCATTGTCTCCTTGTCTATCATACGTTATCCACATGACATATGATACCTTCTAACACTTGGACCACATCAGACATGATCTAGCAAACATCTCTGTGGCCAAGGCAATCCAGAATGGCAGCCTATTAATGCAATATCTCCAAAATTGGTTAATTAAGGTAAGCAGTTTTGACTCTTCGTCTAATGGCAGAACCTACCGGTGGCAAAAAATGATTGGAAGATATTCCATATTTAGGCAACTTGGTTGAATTCCCATCGTCTGTAGACCTGAGGTGGGGGATCTCCCTTTCTACCATTTTGCTGAGCTGTGTGAGGTCATTGGATATTCTGACAGATCCCTTGAGTTTTGATAGAGTAACGTTTCCTGAAAACTGCTCAGTTAGTTTTATCACCAGAGGAATGATGTGAGTTCTGGTTACTCCCTCAAGCTACTGCTGCTGGACTTGATGCATTAACTGATGTGGAATCCTCCTGTGTGTATGGAGACGTAATGGCTTACCATCCTTCTAGAACAGGATGCTGTAATCAGTATTGAGTTTTCTTAAAATTCATTCATGAGATGTGGATGTCGCTGGCTGGTCAGCATTTATTGTCCATTGCTAGTTGTCCTTAAGAAGGTGGTGATGGCTTTGCATAGTTCTCTGAGCAATTTGATGAATCCCCTCTCAAAGGAACGTGCACTTCTGTGTTGGAGAACCCTACGTACAGTCTGTGCTGAATTTAGTACCCGTGATTATGGGCCAGTACAATAGTTGGAAAGCCACAGGAAACTTCAATATAACAATTTCTGGGAGTTCCGATCGGATTCAATCTCAAATGGGCACTCAGTTGCCTGCTGTTGGGATTCCTAAGTCTTTGGAAGTGAAGATGCTGTCTTCACTAGCCGACCGATAATAATGTGATTGACAGCTCTTCAGTCTGAGTCGGACCACGTGAAGCATTGACCACCGCAAGTAGGCAAAAGACTGGGACTCGTGCTGGAAGCCAAGGGTAAAGTTAAATGGGGATGGCTTTCCAGAGCTGAACTGTTGATACAACAGAAGTCAGTTAACGGTGCTGATAAGGTTGACCAGTAAGGATACCAAGCCCCTCTGAAGAGACACACTTGGCATTGGCTCTGGTTCATGGACATCAAAATACCTGTGAGCATCAACGTCTAGTTATTGATGAGGTAAAAATGAAGCAAATAATTTGTGTTTGCACAGTTCAGTCGGGTACAGAAGCAATGGAAGATTTTATCCCAATAATTCAAAAGTTCAATGAAATATTACGTCTCAATATTTAGACTACTTATGCCGTAATAAAAGTGCTGAAAGCAAGGATCAGGAATATAGAAACTAAGTAAAATATTTTGGATATGTTGCTAATACAAAACCTAATTTCAACTTGGCTGAAGGCAAATGTCATTTTACTGAAATTTGGCTTAGTTCCAGTAAACCATCACTGTTCCATTTAGAAACAGCTCAACACAGACTACTATCTAATGAACTGTTAAATTAATTGAAAATTTTTGTAGAGTAGTGCAATTATCCACAGAGTCATGACAGTCTTATGCTTTAGTTTCATCGGAATATCAGAGCACGAGGAGACAATTCAGCCTGTCGAGCCTGTTTGTTTCTTTTATCTATTTATTCATTTTAGTGGGATATGGGTGTCACGTCCTGGGCCAGCATTTATTGCCCATCCTTAGTTTCCCCTTGAGAAGGTGGGGGTAAGCTACCTTTTTGAACTGCAACAGTCCACCTGTTGTGGGTTGACCCACAATACTCTTAGGGGGGGGATTTCCAGGATATTGACCCAGCAGCAGTGAAAGAACAGCGACATATTTCCGAGTCAGGATATTGAATAGCTTGGAGGGGAAATTGAAGGTGGTGATGTTCCAATGTATCTGCTGCCCTTACCCTTCTAGATGGAAGTGGTCATGGGTTTGGAAGGTGCTGTCTGAGGGTCTTTGGTGACCAATACAACTGTGGTTGATCATGTATTTCAATGCCTTTATTCCACACTAACCCCGACTAATTTTTGTCATTGGTATTTAGAAATCTATCAGTCTCCACTTCAGACGTATTCACCGGATGGACTTGTACAGCCCTCTGGGATAAATAATCCAAGGTTCATAACCCACTGAGTAAAATAATAAATTCTCCTCACCTCGGTCTTACTCTGTTTGTGAAATTCTATCCCCCGGCTCTAGACTGCACAACCAGGTGAAACATCAAACCTTCGCACATAGAGTCAGAAGGACGTACTGTACAGAAACAAACCCTTTGATCCAACTCATCCAAGCTGACCAGATATTCAAAATAAATCTAACCCCATTTGCCAGCCTATGACCCACATCCCTCTCATCCTTCCTATTCGTATGCCCATCCAAATCCTTTTTATGTTGTTTAATTGCACCAGCCTCTACCACTTCCTCTGGTAGATCATTTTGTACATGCACCACACTTTGCATGAAAAAGTTGCCCCTTAGGTCCATTTTAAATCTTTCCCCTCTCACCTTGAGCCTAACCTTCCTATTTTAGGATTCCCCGAGCCCCAGGGAAAAGACCTTGTCTACTGACCAATTATTTTATAAACCTCTGTAAAGTCACCCCTCAGCCTCCAATGCTCCAGGGAAAATAGCTCTAGCCTATCCAACCATTGCAGTAGTTTGTAGCTTTGAGTATGGCCACCTCTCATGCTTCAAAGCTGTAAACAACATAGTTCTGAGGAAAGTCAAGTCACTCGACCTGAAACATTAACTCTGATTTCTCTCCACAGATACTGCCCGACCTGCCGAGCCTTTCCAGCAATTTCTTTTTGTTTCTGTAGAGAATACATTTCTACTTTCTCAAATCTCTCTCCATTAGACATCCCTGTCATCCCAGGAAGAAGTCTGGTAAACCTTTGTTGCATTCCTTCTGTGAAAACAATATCCTTCTTAAGGTAAGGATCCTAAGCTAACTGCACACAGCACTTCGGGTGTGATCTCACCAGGTTCAATAAAATTGAAACAAGATTTTGTGACTTCTGTATTCAAATTCTCTTGTGATTAAGACTAACCTACTGTCAGCCTTCCTGATTGTCTGCTGCTTCTGCATGTTAGTCTTCAGTGATGTATTAACAAAGACATCTAGGCCCCTTTGTGCATTTATAACTCATCAAAGGCCTTTTGAAAATTCAAGTATATTGCATCAACTAACTAATTTTTATCAATTTATTTATTAACACCCTCCAAAATCACCAACATACACTTTTGCATTTACGAATTCAGGCTGACCATGCCCAATCAGATTAATTTTATCTAAGTATCCATTTATCACATATTTTAGATGACAATGCAGTCATTTCTCAATGACTAATGCATGGCTAACAGGTCCATCGTCCTCTGTTTTAGCTCACCTTCACTTTTCAAACAGTGGTGTGACATTTGCTATCTTCCAGCCTGCAGAATCCAATTCAGAATCCACAGGGTTTCAGAGGGTGAGCCCCAATGCCTCCATTATTACTATCACTCTTCTTTCAACTCTCTAGATTGTGGAGCATTAGCTCCTGATGGCTTTATCTAACAGAGCCTTCTTGCTAATTTAATTCTTAACTTATAATCTTTAACTGTCTTTGTTAGTCAGAGTTGACTGACATTGTTTTGGGTTTTTTTGTCTTGAGGGAATGATTAGTTGTTGTAGACAGTGTAATAATTCGTTAAACACTATCATTGACCTATTTATCATCAGGCTTTCTAAGGTATTTTCTCAATCCAGCTCAGCCAATTTGCCCTCATATGTTCATAATTTCCTTTGTTCAAATTGAAACAGCATACTTCAGATTGAACTACCTCATGTTCAAACCTAATATAAAATTCTATCATATCATGGTCAGTCATCTGGAAAGGTCCTTTAAGGCATGATTATTCGTGTTTTTTTCTGACATAATATAAGTATAAAGTAGCCTATTCTGTTTTCGATTTCTCAACATACTGTTCCATAAACTATCCCTGACACATTCAAGAAAAATGTCCTCTGCATTAGTGCTCATTAGATTTACCCAATCTATGTGGAGATTGAAGTCACCAGTGATTACTGTATGATCCATGCTCCTGATTAATACCATGCCCCACATTACCATGCCTGTAACAACTCCTACTCATATTTGCTGTTCATTTGTTCCTTCTTGTTTCTTTGCTCCATCCAAGTAGCTTCAACATTTTGCTTTTCATACTTGAGATCCTTCCTTGCTAATGGATATTCAATTCATAGTCCTGGTCACCTTCCAACCATGTTTCCACAATGACACTGATTTCCTGCATGTTTACCTCTGTGAGTGCCTTTACATGTTCCATTTGTTGCAAATGCTTAATGCTGTCCTTAATTTGTCTTTTTCACATTATTTTGCATTGGTTGATTGGTTGACAAAATTGGTTAATTTTGTCTGCATTTGGATATTACTTGCCACTTTTCTACTTCCTGTTACAAGTGGTAAGTCCGATCAGTTTGAGCTACTCCCTGGGTTCCCACCTCCTGACAATCTAATTGAAACCCTACTCAACAGCACCAGCACCAGCACATCTCCCTGAGGGAATATCTGTTCCTGTCCTGTTAAGGTGTGAATGATCCAACTTTTATAAGTCATATTTGCCTTAAAACTGACCCATTGTCTCAGAAGTCTAATGCCCTCCCTATTAGAGTAATTCTGAGCCTGTGATCACTAATGTTTGCACTGGGAGTAATCATGAGGATTTGATCTTGAGGATCTGATTTTTATTTTTTTCCTAACTCCCTAAATAATGCTTTCAGGATGTCATCCCTTTTCCTGTCTGTGTTGTGCCAATGTTGGTAGCCGTCCCCTACACGGATCTTCTCCAGTTGTCCTGTGACATCTTAACCCTGAATTAAGAAGCAACATATCATTTTGGAACCACTTCTATAAACACTGAAATGACTGACCGAACCCCTGATGATGGAATTCCCATCACTTCAATCCTTCTTCCTTCTTCTCCCCCATAGCTGTTGGTATAAACCGGACTCTGGCTGCAGTTCTCTGAGGAACTATATGATAACAAAGATGGAAAATTTGAGGGAGAGGGGAAGGAAGTAGTTCCTTTCCACGTTTTAAGAACTCCGGTGATTGGGATTTAAAGAAGCTGATTAGCGATTCATCGCTTAGCTATTGCACCTACTCTGCTTGTACTAAATTGTTTCTCAAGCTTCAGCTCAGAAGTGGTCAAGTCGCAAGTTTGGAGAGTACCAAGGTGCCAAGGGAATGGACGACCAGACAGCAGTCTAAGAAAATAAGGCAGGCACTGCCGGAACCCCAGGTCAAGCTTCTTATTAATCAATTTTCCATTTTAGTTATCAGACACATTGTGCACCCAAAATAGTATTCATTGTAGATGAGGAAGTACTAAAGAAGGTCACTTTTTATGCTCCCTGATAAATTGACTCTGAAAAGCCACTTAAACTAGCCACATCATTAATTCATTGCAGCTAATCTCAGAAAGCTCATATACCCCTAGGTTAAATCTGGAGTAAAACTTAATGTCTCTTACATTAAAGAATAATTTTTAGTTAATTACTGAGTTAAGGTAGAAAATCTAGACTGGAATCAAACCTGGGACCCTGGTGCTGTGAGGCAGCAGTGCTAACCACTGAGCCACTCCCTAGATTAGATTCCCTACAGTGTGGAAACAGGCCTTTTGGCCCAACAAGTCCACACTGACCCTCCGAAGAGCAACCCACCCAGACTCATTTCCCTCTGACTAATGCACCTAACTATGGGCACTTCAGCATGGCCGATTCACCTGAGCTGCACATCTTAATGACGGTGGGAGCAAACCCACGCAGACACAGAGAAAATGTGCAAACTCCACAGACAGTCGCCTGAGGCTGGAATTGAACCTGGGACCCTGGTGCTGTGAGGCTGCAGTGCTAACCATCGTGCCGCCCCAATGCTCGGGAAACATCTATTCCCGAAATCTTTTGTGGACTTCACTTGGAATAAATGGATGCAACATTCTTCCTGCTTGTCATAGCAGGTGGTTGCTACTTACCATAATCATAGAATCCTTACAGTACAGAAAGAGACCATTCAGCCCATCAAGTCTGCACCAACTCTCCAAAGAGAATTCCACTCAGGCCCATCACCCACCATATCTCTGTAATCCTGCATTTCCCATGGCTAATCCATCTAGCCTACACACTGCAGGGTAATTTAGCATGACCAATCTATCTAACCTGCACATCATTTTTGACTGTGAGAGGAAGCCAGAGCACCCCCATGCAGATACGGGGAAAATGTGAAACTCCACACAGACAGTAACCCAAGGCTGGAATCGAACCTAGATCCCTGGCGCTGTGAGGCAGCAGTGCTAACCAGTGAGCCACCATACCACTCAGAAGAAGGTGTGATCTGTCGTGGACCTGGTGGCTGTACTTTTCAATAGCTGTCAAAGGATCAGAATCTTGCCAAGACATATCCAGAATTTCCCAGTCAGCAGTGCGCAGGTTTATATAATGGGGGACTGGCAGATGTGTGAACCATACCTGAGATAATGTCAGTCATGGCTCTGTTTGGCTTCCCATACGTGGAGAGTGTCATTAACTGCACTCGCCTGTCAATATGTGTTGCCGCAGATCAGTCATGAACTGAAAGGGTTTCAGCTCCATTGGTGCACAACAGATATTTCTGCAGACACACTCAAGAGTCCCAGAAGGCTCTCATTCTGCAACAGTCCCTCTGAAAAGGTGAAGTTAATCCTTTGTTCCATCTTAGAGCAGATGAAAAAAAAACTCAGGCTTTCTTGTTAAAACATTTATTCATGCATGCGTGGGTGATGTACAAATCAAGAAATGCTGTACAACTCAAATCTTTATTACAGATAATAAACTTCCTATCATCTATTTCTATATAATTTCCAATAACAAATAATTTTGAATGAAAAGATTGCACATTTACTCACCCATATCTCTAACAGTGTACACATCATCTCCATTCCAGGTGAGTACGTATGACTATTTTATCCAATCATATTCAAACTAATACACGTGATTTGTTATCCAATCATATCAAAATATGTTCACATCTTTTAGCTGGAAGCTGAAAATCTACACTGTATATTTTTTCCCCTTTCACTCTATTCACTGCTCCCTGGACCTGTAAACAGACTCAGAGTTTGCTGCTAGGACAGACAAGAGACAACCTCTTCAAACCTGGCTGGTGACACTCATCAGAAATTCAAACAGTAAAACCCAACATTACTACAATAAATGCCATATGGCCACCAGGTGTGTGATCAGTATATTGAAGATAAGGGTGTTTCAGGGGCTCTGGAAGTGCCCAACGGTCTGAAGGGTCGTGTTGTGCTCTGCTCAGTGCTATATTGGACAGCATCAATCAGCAGGGAGAATAAGATGGAGAGCAGTCAAAGATCTTTGGACAATCCTGAGGAGGAAGACAAGAAAGAAGGAAGGCGAGCTGCAAATGCAACGCCTTCTGAAGATTTTGTGTTTAATGCTTGTTGTTAACTTGAGTTAGAGAGCTTGTGGGTACCTAGATTGTTTTTATTTTTAACAGGTCAATGAAAGCATTGAATTTATTTTTAATCAAGGCATTTCTTGTGGTCACACGGTTTATGATAGCTGTCTATTTACTGGAGACCAGGAGAAGGTGAGGACTGCGGATGCTGGAGGGTCAGAGTCGAAAAGTGTGGCGCTGGAAAAGCACAGCAGGTCAGGCAGCATCCGAGGGGTAGGAGAGTCGACATTTCGGCATAAGCCCTTCATCGGGAATGACCTGATGAAGGGCTTATGCCCGAAACGTCGACTTTCCAGCTCCTCGGATGCTGCCTGATCTGCGGTACTTTTCCAGCACCACACCTTTCAACTATTCACTGGAGATCCCACCCTGGGTTTATGACTGTCAGGTTGCTGTGTCTGTTTGGATATTGTTTGGAGTGGTTGGCAGTCAGCTTGAGCATCCAAGTTTAACCCTCTTTGTTATGGTTCCACCTGAAGCCCTGAGCCAGCTGCCCTGGCATGTAAAGCTTCTGGATGAGTTTGTCAGTATTGCCTAGGTTACTGGATCTGTAAAGGTCCCCGACCACAGCATTCATTCAGCAACATCACCGGAAGGGCAGACTGACACCTCTGTAAATACCTTAAGCCTTATCCTTCCTGTTGAAATCCTGTTGAAACACGGAAACAATAAGAGGCCATTTGACCCGTCAAGCTTGCTCTAGCATTTGACATCATCATGGCTGATCACCCTGTGTGATCTTATGGATAAATGTGGCCATAAAGTCGTCAGTTGAAACTCAACAAGCATGATGGGAAATTATGCTAACTTCACATAAGCACTAGATCAGCTTGCAGTGCAAGGAAGAAATAAAACCAGACCGTTGACTGAGTAAATGGTTGATGCTAAAAGTTATTTGAGCTCTGTTATCACAAAAAGGGATGAAATAAGACTGATAATAGGAATGATGGAAACAAATATCTCTTGTTTACACAACTCTTGGACAAATGAGCTCAGAACCATGAGGGTCCTGAACAAGGGAGTCTGAGGTCAAGCAATTTGGGAGAAAACAGGCAAAAGAAGGCACACCGAAGATCTCTTTGGTGATAACTCGAGACCAACCATTGCAAAGAGATTACGTTATTCAGTCATATCAAAATATGTTCACATCTTTTAGGTGGAAGCAGAAATGGGTGGCATGGTGTCTCAGTGGTTAGCACCTCTGCCTGACAGCGCCAGGGACCTGGGTTCGATTCTAGCCTCAAACGACTGTCTGTGTGGAGTTTGCACATTCTCCCCATGTCTGCGTGGGTTTCCTCTGGGTGCTCCAGTTTTCACCCACAATTCAAAGATGTGCAGGTTAGGTGAATTGGCCACGCTAAAATTGTCCATAGTGTTAGGTGCATTAGTCAGGGGTAAATATGGGGAATGGGTCTGATTGGGTTACTCTTCGGAGGATCGATGTGGACAAGTTGGGCCGAAGGGGCTGTTTCCACACTGTAGGGAATCTAATCTGTACGTTATTTTCCCCTTTTTGGAACTCAGAGAAGTATAAGCTTGTTGGAAAGAACCCCTGCCCAGTTTGTTACAAAGAACAAAGAAAAGAAAGAACAAAGAAAGAACAGTGACCACAAATGGGGACAGTGACCACAATTCGGTGACTTTTACTCTAGTGATGGAGAGGGATAAGTGTGCACTGCAGGGCAAGAGTTATAGCTGGGGGCAGGGAATTTATGATGCGGTGAGGCATGACTTAGGATGCGTGGCTTGGAAAAGTAAGCTTCAAGGCAAGGGCGTAACTGATATGTGGAGCTTGTTCAAGGAGCAACTATTGAGTGTCCTTGATAAGTATGTACCCGTCAGGCAGGGAGGAAAGGGTCGTGTGAGGGAGCCGTGGTTTAATAAGGAATTGGAATCCCTTGTTAAATGGAAGAGGGCGGCCTATATAAAGATGAGGCGTGAAGGTTCAATTGGGGCGATTGAGAGTTATAAGGTAGCCAGGAAGGATCTGAAGAGAGAGCTAAGAGCAGCAAGGAGGGGACATGAAAAGTCCTTAGTTGGTATGATTAGGGAAAACCCTAAGGCTTTCTATAGGTATGTCAGCAATAAAAGTATGACTAGGGTAGGAATAGGTCCAGTCAAGGATAGTAGTGGGAAGTTGCGTGTGGAGGCTGAAGAGATTGGGGAGACACTGAATGAATATTTTTCGTCAGTATTCACTCAGGAACAGGACATTGTTGCCGATGTGAATACTGAGTCACAATTAATTAGAATAGATGGCTTTGAGGTATGTAGGGAAGAGGTGTTGGAAATTCTGGAAAGGGTGAAAATAGATAAGTCCCCTGGGCCTGATGGCATTTATCCTAGGATTCTCTGGGAAGCAAGGGAGGAGATTGCAGAGCCATTGGCCTTGATGTTTATGTCCTCGTTGTCTACAGGAATAGTGCCAGAAGACTGGAGGGTAGCAAATGTGGTTCCCTTATTCAAGAAGGGGAGTAGGGATAACCCTAGTAACTATAGGCCGGTGAGTCTCACTTCTGTTGTGGGCAAAGTCTTAGAGAGAATTGTAAGGGATAGGATTTATGAACATCTGGATAGGAATAATGTGATCAAGGATAGTCAGCATGGTTTTGTGAAGGGCAGGCCGTGCCTCATAACCTTATTGAATTCTTTGAGAAGGTGACTTAGGAGATAGACGAGGGTAAAGTGGTAGATGTGGTGTATATGGATTTTAGTAAGGCATTTGATAAGGTTCCCCATGGTAGGCTACTGCAAAAAATACGGAGGTATGGCATTGAGGGTGAGCTGGAGGTTTGGATTAGGAATTGGCTGGCTGGAAGAAGACAGAGGGTAGTAGTTGATGGTAAAGGTTAATCTTGGAGTGCAGTTACTAGTGGTGTTCCGCAAGGATCTGTTTTGGGACCCTGGAGGAGGGGCTAGAAGGTTGGGTGAGCAAGTTTGCGGATGATACGAAAGTCGGTGGAGTTGTTGACAGTGAGGAAGGATGTGGCAGGTTACAGTGGGATATAGATAAGCTGCAGAGCTGGGCAGAAAGGTGGCAAATGGAGTTCAATGTAGGTAAGTGTGAAGTGATTCACTTTTTGGTAAGAGTAAGAAGATGGGGTACTGGGCTCATGGTCGGTTACTTGGTAGTGTGGATGAGCAGAGGGATCTTGGTGTCCATGTACACAGATCTCTGAAAGTTGCCACCCAGGTAAATAGTGCAGTGAGGAAGGCATATGGCGTACTGGCTTTTATTGGTAGAGGAATTGAGATCCGGAGTCCTGAGGTCATGTTGCAGTTGTATAAGACTCTGGTGCGGCCGCATCTGGAGTATTGTGTGCAGTTTTGGTCGCCATACTATAGGAAGGATGTGGAGGCACTGGAACGGGTGCAGAGGAGGTTTACCAGGATGTTGCCTGGTATGGTAGGAAGATCGTATGAGGAAAGACTGAGGCACTTGGGGCTGTTTTCATTGGAGAAAAGAAGGCTTGGGGTGACTTGATAGAGGTGTACAAGATGATTAGGGGTTTAGATAGGGTCGACCATGAGAACCTTTTTCCACGTATGGAGTCAGCTATTACGAGGGGGCATAGCTTTAAATTAAGGGATGGTAGGTATAGGACAGATGTTAGGGGTAGATTCTTTACTGAGCGAGTCGTGAGTTCATGGAATGCCCTGCCAGTAGCAGTGGTGTACTCTCCCTCTTTATGGGCACTTAAACGGGCATTGGATAGGCATATGGAGAATAATGGGCTAGTGTAGGTTAGGTGGGCTTGGATCGGCGCAACATCGAGGGCCAAAGGGCCTGTACTGCGTAGTATTTTTTCTATGTTCTATGTTCTAAAGAAACAGGAACAGGCCATTCGGCCCTCCAAGCCTGTGCTGATCCAAGTCCACTGTCTAAACCTATCGTCCAATTCCTAAGGTTCTGTATCCCTCTGTTCCCCACGGAATCATGCATTTGTCCAAATGCGCCTTAAATGAATCTACCGTACCTGCCTCTATTACTTCCTCTGCTGATAATGCATTCCAGACACCTACCGCCCTCTGTGTAAAGTACTTTCTGTGTGTATTCCCTTAAACTTTCACCTCTTACCTTGAAGGTGTGACCTCTCGTTATTGAATCCCTCACCTGGGAAAAAGCTTATTTCTATCCACCCTGTCTATACCCTTTGTGATTTTGTAAACCTCAATCAGGTCCCCCCTTGATCTCCTTTTTTCTAATGAAAACAATCCTAACCTACTCAACCTCTCTTCATAGCTAGCACCTTCCGTACCAGGCAACATCCTCGTAAACCTTCTCTGCACCCTCTCCAAAGCATGCACATCCTTTTGGTAATGTGGCGACCAGAACTGTACACAGTATTCTAAATGTGGCCGAACCAAAGTCTTGTACAATTTTAACATGACCTGCCAGCTCTTATACTCAATACCCCGTCCTATGAAGGCAAGCATACCATATGCTTTCTTGACCACTCTATCCACCTGTGCAGCCACCTTCAGGGTACAATGGACCTGAACTCTCAGATCTCTCTGCCCATCAACTTTCCCCAAGGCTCTTCCGTTTACAGTATAGTTCATTTTAGAATTAGACTTCCCAAAATGCACCTCACATTTGCCTGGATTGAACTCCATCTGCCACTTCTCTGCACAACTCTCCAGTCTATCTATATTCTCCTGTATTCTTTGACAGTCCCCTATGCTTCCTGCTACTCCACTAATCTTTATGTAATCTGCAAACTTAATGATCAGACCAACAGTGCCCTCTTCCAGATCATTTATGTATATCGCAGACAACAGTGGTCCTAGCACTGATTCCAGTGGAACACCACTGGTCATCTTTCTCCACTTCAAGAAACTCCCTTCAACGACTACTCTCTGCCTCCTGTTGCTCAACCAACTTTTTATCCACCTAGCTAGAACACTCTGTACACTATGTGACTTCACTTTCTCCATTAGTTTACCATGGGGAATCTTATCATATGCCTTACTAAAATCCATGTATATGACATCTACAGCCCTTCCTTCATCTATCAATTTGGTCACTCCCTCAAATAACTCTATTAAGTTGGTAAGGCATGATCTCCCCTGCACAAAATCATGCTGCCTATCACTGATAAGCCCATTCCTTTCCAAATATAAATAGATTTTATCCCTCAGTACCTTCTCCAGCAATTTTTCCACCATGACGTCAGGCTCACTGGTCTGTAGTTACCTGTAATATCCCTACGACCTTTCTTATACAGGGGGACAACATTAGCAACCCTCCAGTCCTCTGGCACTTCACCTGTGTTGAAAGATGCTTCAAAGATATCTGTTAGGGCCCCAGCTATTTCGTCTCTCACCTCCCTCAGCAACCTGGGATAGATCCCATCCAGTCCTGGGGATTTATCCACCTTAATATCCTTTAGCCTACCCAACACATCCTCCCTCCTTATGTCAACGCGATCCAGAGTAAACAAACTTCTATCTTTAATCTCAATATTCATCATGTCCATCTCCTCATTAAACACTGATGCAATGTAATCATTGAGAATCTCACCCATCTTCTCAGGTTCGACACACAACCTTCCTTACTTATCCTTTAGTGGACCAACCTTTTCTCTCGTTATCTTCTTGCTTGTTATATATGAATAAAACGCCTTAGGATTCGCCTTAATTCTGCTTGCTAAAGTTATTTCATAACCTCTTTTAGCCCACTTGATTCCTCATTTAAGACTGATCCTACTCTCCCAATATTCCTCTAAGGCCTGTTCTGTTCTTAGCTGCCTGGACCTTATGTACGCTTCCCTTTTCCTCTTGGCTAGTCGCATATTTCTCCTGTCATCCACGGTTCACGAATCTTGCCATTCCTACCCCTTGTTTTCAAAGGAGCATGCCTTTCTTAAATGATCTTCAACCTATCTTTGAAAGCCTTCCACATATCAGATGTGAACTTCCCTTCAAATAGCTGCTCCCAATCCACATTTCCCAGCTCCTGCCGAATTGTGATATAATTGGCCTTGGCCCAGTTTAGTACTCTTCCCTTAGACCACTCTCATCTTTGTCTACGAGTATTCTAAAACTTACAGAATTATAGTCGCTATTCCCAAAGAAATCCCCCACTGCAACTTCTACCACCTGGCCTGGCTCAATCCCCAACACCAGGTCCAATGTGGCCTCTTCCATCGTACGGTTGCATCTGATTCTAATTTGGCTGTCTACCCTTTATCTCTCAAAAAATTCGAGACCTTGATGGAAAAGGGGTCAATACCTATTCCCGCTGTTGTCCCATAGCTTTTGATCCCTTTAGCCCCCAGCTCCAGATCTAGTTCCTTCTTGAAACCACTCAATATTTTGGCCTTAACTGATTTTTGTGAGAAAATTCCACAGGCTCCCCACTCCATGCATGGAGGAATTTCTCCTCATCTCAGTCCCAATTGGTCATCCGGTATCCTTCGAGTGTGATACCAAGTCTGAACTCTCTGGTCATTGAAAACATCCTTCCTGTGTTTGCCCTGTGAAGTCCTTTTAGGATTTTACAGGCTTCCAAGAAATCTCTTTCTTCCCTTTACCTGTTACCTGGGGGTGTTTTTGTGTGTGTTTTGAAATATTCAGCAGTTATGCTTTCATATTTCAATGTTGTGGTTCTGTTCGCCGAGCTGGGAATGTGTGTTGCAGACGTTTCATCCCCTGTCTAGGTGACATCCTCAGAGCTTGGGAGCCTCCTGTGAAGGCTTCACAGGAGGCTCCCAAGCTCTGAGGATGTCACCTAGACAGGGGACGAAACGTCTGCAACACACATTCCCAGCTCGGCGAACAGAACCACAACAACGAGCACCCGAGCTACAAATCTTCTCCCAAACTTTCATTTTTCAAGTTGTGCGTTAATTAGCTTTCTATATTTGGCAAATAAAACTTACTTTAACAATAAATAAATAATTCTGTGGTTTATTAACCAAACCCACTGAATGGATTTTTAAAATTTTACATGTAAGATAAATAGAACATTTAATTAGTCATGTCAAAAACCAGGTCATAAAAACCAAATTAATGTTGAGATCTGAGGAATAGAGACACTAGAGGAAGAGAGTGCACTCCTACAGCTCCAGACATGACAATTACAGCTGATTAGATTGTTTCTCAAAATACCAAGGATGTTTTTATTAAATCAAGATTTACTTATGGTGCATTAGTGGAACCATATCAGATGCTAAAGTAAAGAATACATTTATGGAGGCTCATACTATATTCTTATTGTTTGAGAACTGGGGTTCTAAGGGAAGAGAAAAAATTGCTTTTCCGATTTTTTCCTCAGTTCTATGAAGATAGTCATTTTAAATATTGAACTCATCAGAGCATTTGCAAGAAATCATGTAATTTCAGCTACCTGACCAGCAATTCATCTGGGGAGGGAATTGTTAAAGTATTTGCTGACCTTAGTTGAATGACCTTCAGGAAGCGATAGAAGCAGAGGTAAAGGATTCATAGCAGCGAAGGTGCCATTTCCTGCAATCTCCAAATAGCAAGGGCTCGGGGAGATGTCCAGAGATGTTTCAAAGTTGGTGAAAAGAAAGCTCCACAACAAAAGATTGAGGAAATGTTCGAGAGCAAGACATTAGAGAGCGAGGCTATTACTGACATGAGTTTAGGGAACTCTTATTAAGTAATCTGTGAGCTGAGTTAGCAATTTGTCCACGTTTTCTTGGGGAGAGTCTCTAACTTAAGAAAAGATGAGGAGAAATTTCTTCACCCAGAGAGTGGAGAGTCTGTGGAATTCGCAGCCACAGAAGTCAGTTGAGGTCAAAGTATTGAAGGTTTTCAAGAAGGAGCTAGATATACTGGTTAGGGCTAAAGGGAGTGCACAGAAATAGTTTATTTTTTCTTTTGTGCAATAAGTTTTTATGTGCAACTGTGCATACATTTCCTGGCCAGGTCTTATTGTTAAAATGCTTCCTTGCTGAAACCATGAGTGTGCTCGAATGGTCCTGATGTTGATTTTCTCCGTCCATGCTTTCTTATAGATTAGATTAGATTCCTTACAGTGTGGAAACAGGCCCTTCAGCCTAACATGTCCACACTGACCCTCCGAAGAGTAATCCACCCAGGCCCATTTCCCTCTGACTAATGCACCTAACACTACAGACATTTCACCTGACCTGCATATCTTTGGACTGTGGGAGGAAACCGGAGCACCCGGAGGAAACCCACGCAGACACGGGGAGAATGTGCAAACTCCACACAGACAGTCACCCAAGGCTGGAATCGAACCTGGGACCCTGGTGCCGTGAGGCAGCAGTGCTAACCACTGAGCCACCATGCCGCATAGTGACAGCGGCAGGTTTCTGTTGACCTTCTCTGAAGAAGAGTATCTCTCCCAGACCCAGCTGTATGTTAGTCATTGAAATGGGACACAGGCTTTGAGAACCTTGAATTGATTGTGAAATTTTGCATCCAACTCCAAACTCCTCCGGATGTTACCCTCAGATTGGCCCTTTATTTATTTGACCTGAGATCTCACTGGTCCCCATCAATCAACACCAAACCCAGAGTAAAATGATAATGAGATATTTGTGTTAAAATGCCACAGATATGTAGAATGCCATTTCTAACATGCCTCTACACCAAGGTCTTAATATTTCTGTCACTTGGAAACATTGGTGATGGTGAAAACTAATATGAAATATATTTTGTGCTATCTGTAGTGATGTACTGATGTAACATAAACTGACCACCCCCAATAATGTACTGGGTCAGCTTTAGTACTGCCAGAATGTGAAGTGTCCTGGAATTCCACATCATTTTCTGTAAACATCCAGTCATACCAGGCAAATTAATACCAGTTAATCTAAATTACCTGCTATGTATATCTATATGCAGTAGCTGACAATAACTTTAAATGCTTCAGGAGTTCAACTTATCCATTATTCTAGCACTATTTTATATAAAGTCCAGTGTGTTCCACCATAAACAGCAATAGTCAGTAGATTTTGAGTTGTTGTTTTCAGAATATCTTAACTGTTCTCAAACACTCACAGGGTAGTTATTTTTATATGACTAATGAATTGAGTAAAGGATGTTTTGTTTCTTTTCATATTGCAGCTCATACCACAGCGGGATACAGACAGACAGAACTATTTTAATGATGTTTATCCTCATACCCTTTCACATAACACCGTGATGTTTCGCAGTAAAAGCCAATAGATGTTACTTATAATTACTCATCTGAACCAATCCTTTTATTAAAAAAAAATCTCCACTCCATGGACCAGAGGTCATTCCTGTCATTGAGAAGGTGAGATGAAGTTAGAAGATAATTAGGAGGAAATAGCCACAGGCAAAATAGACACGATAAGAGATTTGAGGCACTAAATTAAACAGCTAAGTTATTTGATTGTTTCAGTTTAATAACCTTGCTGCACTTAAGTACTTAGACGGCTACACAAGAGCAATACGAGAAAAGGAAGGTGGAAGTCATGGATGGAAGGAGATGCAGGACTCGAAATTAGACTTCATTGCACAGTTGGAGCTGGCGCTATGGAAACAAACTATTTCCTTCAGCCATGCTGTGCCCCATGTTGGGAAAGGATGCTAATGTGGTGGTGACACGCATGCATAAGGAGCATTCTAAAAGGCCAGATCACACAGGTGCACCAACTGCTTCGATAGAGGATAGACAGACATGGAAACATAGATACACTCACATATTCACTGGTTGTATTTGAGAACATTCATTCAGCTGAGTGAGTGGCCCATTACTAGCAGTATTTGAAGGACCAGGTACCCAGCTTAATAAAAGCAAACTACTGCGGATGCTGGAATCTGAAACCAAAAGAGAAAATGCTGGAAAATCTCAGCAGGTCTGGCAGCATCAGTAAGGAGAGAAAAGAGCTGACGTTTCGAGTCCAACTGACCCTTTGTCAAAACTCAGATACCCAGCATGCCTTCAATGGGATTTAGACCAACATCTGCTCTTGCAAATTTTTGGAACTGCTTTCGAGTGTTGGTGATGTTGTTGTGATGTGTTGCTGGGTTTGGCAACATGCTCTGTCTCATCTCACAGAAAGTGGGGAGGGCTTGGTGACCTATCTCGAAAGGAGACTGCAGCAGCTATGAGCTGCAGTGTGTCTTGGTCTACACATGGCAGACAGAGATGGAGCAGAAGCTGTGGAGAGGGATAGAGTCCTCTGCTAAAGGGGAACCAGGTCAATGACATAGGGGAGAGTCGGGCAGGTCTGCCATGAACCCAGCATTTGATGTAAATCCTCATCAGTGTCCTCTTTCATGCTGTTCCACTGAAATTTCCGCTGAGTTCCTTGTTGCGATATAGATTTGTCTGAATCCTCACTCTAATGATCAGTTGACACTCAAAATATGCTTTCCAGCTGGATTGAACCCAATGTGCTGATCACAACTCTACATTAGCCTCTGATAGGTGTGTGCATCTCCAGCGGAGGTTGTGGGATCTCCTCAAAGGTCGCAGAGATGTTCTTGTGGATCATTTCAGAGAACATCTCTGGGACACCCGAACTAAACAACCCCACCACCCTGTGGCTGAACACTTTAATTCATGCTCCCACTCTGCCAAGGACATGCAGGTCCTCGGCCTCCTCCACCATCAAACCCTAACCACCTGATGCCTGGCAGAAGAACGCCTCATCTTCTGCCTTAGAACCTTCCAACCACACGGAATCAATGTGGATTTCACTAGTTTCCTCATTTTCCCCTCCCCCCACCTTCTCCCAGCTCCAACCTTCCAACTCGCCGCCACCCTCATGACCTGTCCCACCTGTTCATCTTCCTTCCTATCTATCCGCTCCACCCTCCTCTCTGACCTATCACCTTTACCCCCACCTTCATCTACCTATCACATTCTCAGCTACCTTCCCCCCAGCCCCACACCCCCCTCCCATTTACCTCTCAGCCCCCTTGGGCCACCTGAAGGGTTTATGCTCGAAGCGTCGATTCTCCTGCTTCTCGAATGCTGCCTGACTGGCTGTGCTTTTCCAGCACCACACTCTTCGACACTGAAAGTTTAGTTCTTTTTTGCAATTTAAATGAAATGAATGTAGAGAATTGTAAAAAAATGGGAAATCAAATCATAAATTTGATATATGATTATGGAAAAAAAAGGATTAAATATGCTTTCACAAGTCGCATGTTTATAATTTTATTAAAAATAACATACAGAGCAAAGTATTGTGGCTAGGAACTAAAACAAGAGCAATAAACTTGTTGGTAACAGAATACTGGAGCTTCACTGTTCATGGGGTAATTAAATCTGATCTCTGCACAGAAGACAAAGCAAAAGATAATAAAATTAATGTACCAGATTTTATGAGAGCTAATTTTAAGGCAATTAAGCAAATTAGCCTGATATTATGAAATAAAAGTGGTTATGAATGAGAATAGTTATGACAGGTAGCTATGATTAAAGGAATACTCAGGGTTGGTTGAGAAGACCTCAATAATTCATAGTATCTGATGTTTTTCAAGATATTACAAGCAGAGCAGTGGTATTTGACAATGGCACACCACAGGGTGGGGGACACGATGGTTAAAATGAGACTATAAGCAAGTCTAAAGAAATTGTCTTGTTAATATTTGTGGTAAAAACATAAACACATATAACAATGGATTTGTTTCTTATAATTGGACAGAAATGAGGCAGATTCTAAAATGAATGGGCAATCTATTAACCTTGTGTTGCAAGAATGACAATTACCTCAAAGATTTGTAATTGCATTTTGAACAGATGTGAAAATGTATTGGTCTTGTGGGAGTGGGGTGTGGAATGCTAGGAGGGGTGTGAGAACAGTCATAGTCTTTTCATCATGCTAAGGATAAGGTGAAAAGGAAACGAAAATAGGAAATATTTAGAGAATGTTAAGATCCAGCTATTTGGCCTTGAGTAGATAGACTTGAAAGTTTTGAAGTTTATGCATGTCTATTTCCTAATGACTGAGGGAAATAAACAGTGATTAATTAGGGAATTGGAGTTGTTAGGGAAGAGAGGTATAACCTTCCAGGTCTGCCTGGAGCATTCAGTACAGGCAGACAACCTTCATTGTGTGGAAGGCCTTTCACCAGTTTCCTGATGATGGGTTAAAGATTTGATGTTAAGTTTTTGGAACTCTACAGGTAGGTGCTGTGAAGTGAAAGGTGAGTAAATGCCCCTTGACTAAACTTGACCAGTTTGCAGTAATCCGTTTTAAATCAGTTGAGTTATCCTATGAGACAGACCAAGGGGACAAGACTCTGAGAACTTTATTGGACCAGTTATCAAGGAAAAACAATATTTATCAGACTCTACTATTGTTCTTTAATTACACTGTATCAACCTCTAATAATCTCTTCACATTCAGTAAAATGTCTTAAATCTGTAAGTAAATGGTCTGAACTTTACCCAAGCTATCTACTTCTGACGTGCTTCCAAGATTCACTACATCCCATCCACCAGCCCCGACTGCTGTAGTTGAACTGCTTGTCTGAAAGAATTGGTTATATCCATTCAATAAGGCTGGGACAAGCTGTCATAGAGTCATAGGATCATACAGAATGGTTCAACACATCAGCCCAGACCAGATATCCCAATCTGATCTAATCCCATCTGACAACATTTAGCCCATATCTCTTTAAACCCTCCCTATTCATATACCCAGCCAGATGCATTTTAAATGTTGTAATTGTACCAGCTTGCACCACTTCCTCTGGCAGCTCATTCCATACACATACCACCCTCTGAATGAAAAGGTTGCTCCTTAGGTCCCTTTTATATCTTTCCACTCTCACCCAAAACCTATGCTCTCTGGTTCTGCATTCCCCCACCCCAGGGAAAAGACCTTGTCTATTTACCCTATCCATGTCCCTCGTGATTTTATAAACCTCTATAAGGTCACCTCTCAGCCTCCGATGCACCAGGGAAAACAGCCCCAGCCAATCAACCTCTCTCAGTCTTTGAGGGTTGGCTAATGTTTCAGGGTCTGCAGTCATTGATTTCGGCTGCCCCTCTCATTCTTGTTCTGGTCTTCAGGTTGTCTCTGGGTCTAGTCAGTCTGATGATAGTCCACAAGGTTCAAGATGCTGGAGATGCTGTGAAACTTGGCTGCCACTAGGAGGTGCTCTATGGGGATGCCGTTGAAGATAGTGAAAAGATAGTGAAAAAGCAGAGTGACTGGAGGGTCCAGGCTGCTCATATTATCCAGTTCTTTGCACTCTTCTGTGGCTGTCTCCAATACTGCCATCAGGAGGGGCAGGAAGATCCAATGAGGTGACTACTTGCCATATTTAGAAGTCACAGAACATAGTTTTGAACCTTCAATAGTTAAGTAGTATCCTTGTCCTTCCATGCCTTTGGCCTCCTTCTGAGCTCGGAGCCATTAAGTCTGTGTAACGTTCTTCTAACAAAGCAGGTTCACTGCAAATATAAACAATGGTTTGTTCTGAAACAATGTGGCCTTTAGCACCTGGTCAAGCAGTTCCCAGGTCTCTCTGATTACGACAGGAAGTTGATTGTCCAAAGGCTGGCTGCAGAAACACTGCCTGTTCTAGCTCTGTAGTTTGCAAGTTGTAACATCAGGCTAGGTTTAATCTTGGTTTCCACATTTGAAAAAGAATGCTCATGGAAAATTGTCAATATTACTGGAAAATCCTGGAGATCATGGGTCACCTGACCGCATGGGCCAGCTTTCTGGATATTTTGTATTCATTAGGAGAAAGTGAGGACTGCAGATGCTGGGGTAACAGAGTTGAAAAATGTGGTGCTGGAAAAACACAGCAGGCCAGGCAGCATCCAAGGAGCAGGAGAATCGACGTTTCCAGCATAAGCCCTTCTTCAGGAATGAGGCTGGTGTGCCAAGCGGGCTGAGATAAAAGGTAGGGGGGAGGGAATTTGGGGGAGGGGTGCTGGGAATACGATAAGTGGAAAGAGGTGAGGGTGATAGGCTGGAGAGGGGGTGGGGCAGAGAGGTTGGGAAGAAAATTGTGAATTTGTGAATGGATATGGAAGGATCCATTGGGGCCCCTTGCATGCAAGGAATACTCTTAACACCTGACTCTGGGATATATGTTCACAGGTGCAAACTTATCAGGGAAAAAGTGGGAAGTACGTTCGTTCAAAAACCCAGAAGATTTATGAGGCATGCACCAGATGGGGTTGACTTCTTCCTCCAAGTGAGTAAAAAATTTTTCATTAACTTGGCTTCTTTATAACCAAAATATTTCTTTGAGATACATTTTCAAAGGAAATAGTGAAGCCTGACTGGGTCACTTGATAAACATTTTGCCATCAGCAGGATATCTTTACTTGATGTGGCAATTCTTGATGTGGGACTGGAAAAGCTAGAGGTGGGAAGCATTTCCCAATGTTGGAGGAGTTCAAAACTAGTGGTCACAGTCTAAGAGTAAGGAGGAAGAATTTCTTCACTCAGAGAGATGTTAACCTGTGGAAGTCTCTCCTACAGGAAGCTGTTGGGACCAGTTCATTAGATAGATTCAAGAGGGAGCTGGACGTGGCCCTTGCGGCTAAAGGGGTCAAGAGATTTGGAGAGAAACTGGGAATGGGATACTGAGATTGTGTGATCAGCCGTGATCATATTGAACGGTGGGGCAGGCTCGAAGGGCTGAATGGTCTATTTTCTATGTTTCTATTTGCGATTATCACAGCCTTAGCAATGTAGTTGACTATTAACTTTACAATGAAATAGCTTAACAAACTGCCTACTTTAAGGGCAATTACAGATGGACCACAAATGCTGACCTTGGCAGCAATGCTCACATCCAATGAATGAGACAAAAATACAATTATTTGAACAAGTATATAAAGTTCACCATTATTACTTCTCCCCACTTGTCTCTGACTTTCCAAATGTAATCATTCTGGAAAAGTTTTTCAGAATGTCTTAATGTTGGAGTCGAAGAATTGGTTTGACAATGATTGACTCAAATTTTGATCCCAGCCCAGAGGTGATTGTGAACAATTGTCATCTTAATATTCATCCCTGGGCTCATTCTATTGCAGCAATAAGGCACAATGGTTGTTCAACGATACAAGGTTTCTACATTTTCCACATAGACTCCCTCTGATGTGCAGGCAAGGTATCAATGTTGCTAGACTGTTAACTTCATTAAAGTATCATTTCTGTTGAGATCTCCTATTCATATTGGTTGTGCTCAGTTCAATCTTGCAAACTGTTCAGTGTAGTGATGTTTGTTTTGGTTGTCTCGATGCTGTTGATAATGCTCTTCTTTGCAGTAAACATTCTTATAGTCTTTGGGATTCAGCTAGAGTCAAATGTTTTGGAAGACTGTGAACTGTGTTTTCATCTTTCCCCTGCTATGGACCAGAACAGAACCCCAGCAAATATTTTTAAGAAGTAACCTAGAACCTAATTCTTCCTTATTTTTAAGGCAAATGTGAAGTGCTGTGTTCCAGATGCAATTCCACTGGGCCCACTACTCGACTTTAAGCAAAACATAATTTATTCAAACACTACAGTTAAAATACAACAAAAGAAAGAGGAATTTTGAATAAATTGACTCTGCTGGAAAACTGAACAGAATAAAAGATACAGTAACTATTACGAATTAGCTGTTCCAGTATAGTAACACCCCGCGGCAAAAAGGCAAATTCAGATATCAATTTTTCTTACATGCAACACCTGCAGTTGAAAGAGAAACCCCAGCTTCTAGATGCAATTGACAGAAAGGGGAAAAATAACATCTGAATCTGAAAGTTAAAAAAAGGGATTAAAGATCCTTGTCTATGAGAGCTGGCCACACCCACTCAAGCTGCTTCTATTGTTCCAATTTAAAAAAAAACCCACGGTCTCACAAGTTGCTTACCTTACCCTAGGCAGTTCAGGGCATCTTGTTCAATTTCTCTCTTAAAAGAAACCAGGACAAAATACACCTCTTAAAGCCATCCAACCCTCAGATATAAATTCTGATGGTGATACCTGGAGCAGAGTGCATTGTTATTTAGCAAAGATTTATAGAAGTCAGAATTCCTTTCCAAGAGGATTTTAACAGTTTGTACCCCTGGAGTGGTGCCTCATTTGACTCTCAGTATCTCAATGAGCTGGCTATGTGTTGAAATCCAGAAACGGTTGCAAACTTGTGTTGGACATGTCCAATTATCGTGACTCACCACCGAATATGGCTCGTAGGCAGTCAATTAATGGCCACTTAAAGGTGTCAGCTCACCTTCTCCCTAATTACCTGCCTCCCTGACTGGAAATAAAGGTGGTGGCTTCCCATATCGAAAGAACTGCACTGACCTGCTAATCAAGTTAGGGAAAGGGCTCCCACATTCGAGTCTGCAGGCAATTGGTGAAACAATTGGCTGGGAAGCAGGTGGCATTAGAATAATACCCAGTCTTACTTCTGACTCCCTCAAATCTCTCTCCCTGTGACTCTCATCTAGCGAGAAGATGTTATAAAAGCTTACCTTTGCATTGTTAGATCCCCAAAGGTTTAGACCTCAATGAGCAAAGATTAAAACCCAGAAGCTGGCTTCTGATGACCTAATCACCAGGGTGAAGATCACTAGAAGGTGAGACACTCAGCTTTGCTCGCGTTTCAGCTCTTAATAAGCTGATTCGTGGACTACTGGGTGCGTAACCTTCCTGGTTGGGTTGATGTGTTAGTCACTATCTGACATGCCTGCCCCACTTTACAAACAGATTGTGCAAAAGCTGACAATCAAATGTTGGATTGCGCAGAATTCGAGAAAAAGCTCCATGGCAATTGTCACCGAGTTAACTTAGCTGGGTCCTACTTTATTCAGCAAGCCTTGTTCCAGAGACATATGAGCATTCTGAGCTGCTAGTATCACAAAAAAGATGAATTTGTTTACATACATAGTCATAGAACTGTCACACTATTTGCAACAGAAGATGGAATGTGTGCGATTATTAGAATTCACATTATTCCATCTTACTTATTTGACAAACGCTAATAATTGAAAATATTTATCAATACTTGAGATGTTTTATTTGTCAGCTTCACGCTCTCTAATTTCCTAATCAATTTTCTGCATTGCTTTATATGAAATGAGCTAATTCAAATTAAGTATCATTATTAATGGGATCTTATTAACTTTTTTACTGTGTAATATTGGTTTCACTCAATTCAATTTTCTTTTATGATGCTAAACCCCCTTTTATGGTTCTGAAGCCATTAGTTTTTCCAAACTGCCTTAAAAATGTATTGCTTCTATCAGTAGTCTTCCTTCTGGGATGTTCCTATAGTAAGTTAAATAAATAATTGATAAGCATCTCATTTATCCATTTTGTACTAATCTTGCTAGCTAACAGATCTTGTTTAATTAATTTGTTCTGCATTTGGTGCTGGGAACTAGGAGTGGAACAATACTGATCATGGCAATTGAATTAACAGTAATCACAATACTCCCACATCTAAGCCGGTTTCACACGGCTGTCACTTAGACTTATAAAGTTATGCCTGACAGTGGAGGGTTTACTGCTGCAAGTGTAATGTGACACTCACTGCTGCTCTTTTAAAAGTTAGTGTCATAATGTTTAAACAATTAAGACCTTGAAGAAACCACTTCTGCACCCAGAATTTTTAATTTTCTTGTTGTCATGCCATTCCTCTGCAGCTGATTCAATCTATGAAACTTCTTCCAGTTTTTAAACATTCCTTTCTCTAACATAACATTGCAACTGCCCTGAAACTATATGCACCAGCAAATATATTTTGTTGTTTTGAGACTACATGTGAGTCTGGGCCCCAATGTATGAGCTACTTTTAGCTACAGCTTCGGTTTTGGAGTCATTTAGTTATACAGCCCAGAAGGCCCTTCAGCCCAACTCGTCCATGCCAACCAGGTTTCCTGAAGTGAACTCGCCCTATTTGCCTGCATTTCACCCATGTCCCTTTAAATCCTTCCTATCCATGCATCTGCCCAAATATTTTTTAAATGTTGTAATTATACTCGTCTCTACCACCTCCTCTGGCAGTTCTTTCCATTGATGCACCACCCTCTGTGTGAAAAAGTTACCTCTCAGATCTGCTTTAAATCTTGCCCTGAAACCTATGCCCTCTAGTAATGGATTCCCTCACCCTGGGGGAAAGGCCTTCACTTGGAATTGGTTACACTCACAGATTGTAGGCTCAGCGACTATTTGGGAGCTCTGTAACTATTTACTGAGCCTGAGCACCGTGTTTTCTGTCAGTTCGCCTTGAATATCTGGCCTGTTGCTAAAGAATCAGGTGAACTCCATAGATAAAGTTAAAAATCACACAACACCAGGGTATAGTCCGACAGGTTTATTTGGAAGCACTAGCTTTCGGAGTGCTGCTCCTTCATCAGGTGCTAGTGGAGTATAAGATATTGCACAACCACCTGATGAAGGAGCGTCGCTCCGAAAGCTAGTGCTTCCAAATTAACCTGTTGGACTATGGCTTGGTGTTGTGTGATGTTTTAACATTGTCCACCCCAGTACAACACCAGCATCTCCAAAACATGACTCCAGAGATAATGCATGTCCTAAGTGCTGAGTTGCTTAGCGTTATGATGAGCAGATTAATTGATTTCCTGATTGCACATCCTGCTGCTTCTCCACTTTTACTTCCTTACAAACAGCCGAATATGCAGTAGGTAAATTAGTGATTGTACTGGCCCAACATTGAAAGAGTCTTCTTAAACCTGCCAATCTTGCTTTAGAGCTAATTTAATTACATTTTCACATTGAAGAATTACAAAGAGTATTTGAATGTTAATTGGTGAGCATCTCAAGTTTCACATTAAATTCATTTTTTGGCTCACTTTATCTATCCAAACCATTCAAACAATAAACAGAAAGCGACTTAATAGATTTCTCCCTGTATTTCAGATTCAGGACTGGAATCTCCCTGTATTACTGCCCATCTCAGATTCAGGAATTGAATCTTCCTGTATTACTGCCCATCTCAGATTCAGGAATTGAATCTCCCTGTATTACTGCCCATCTCAGATTCAGGAATTGAATCTTCCTGTATTACTGCCCATCTCAGATTCAGGAATTGAATCTTCCTGTATTACTGCCCATCTCAGACTCAGGACTGGAATCTTCCTGTATTACTGCCCATCTCAGATTCAGGACTTGAACCTTCCTGTATTACTGCCCATCTCAGATTCAGGAATTGAATCTCCCTGTATTACTGCCCATCTCAGATTCAGGAATTGAATCTTCCTGTATTACTGCCCATCTCAGATTCAGGAATTGAATCTTCCTGTATTACTGCCCATCTCAGATTCAGGAATTGAATCTCCCTGTATTACTGCCCATCTCAGATTCAGGAATTGAATCTCCCTGTATTACTGCCCATCTCAGATTCAGGAATTGAATCTTCCTGTATTACTGCCCATCTCAGATTCAGGAATTGAATCTTCCTGTATTACTGCCCATCTCAGATTCAGGAATTGAATCTTCCTGTATTACTGCCCATCTCAGATTCAGGAATTGAATCTTCCTGTATTACTGCCCATCTCAGACTCAGGACTGGAATCTTCCTGTATTACTGCCCATCTCAGATTCAGGACTTGAACCTTTCTGTATTACTGCCCATCTCAGATTCAGGACTGGAATCTTCCTGTATTACTGCCCAACTCAGATTCAGGGCAAACCATGCACTCCCATCCCTTCCCTTCGTCCACTCCTGCTCTAACCCCCACTTAAAATTTTGCCTCGGTAAAGCTATTGCCCCATTCCAGATTCTAGCCTTTCTCTGTATCAACCATTTTCCCCTCACATCACCTCTTGCTCTTTTGCCAAACATTTTAAATCTGTATCTTCTGCTTGTCAATCTTTCAGCTAATGGGTAGAATTGGCTACAAGCCCAGGCTTTTATAAAAAGGGTTATAAACATAGAACAGTACAGTATAGGAACAGGCCGTTCGGCCCACCATGACTGTGCCAACCAAGATGCCATTCTAACCTAATGCCATCTACCTGCACATAGTCTGGACCCCTCTATTCCCTAGGTGAAAATGAGGACTGCAGATGCTGGAGATTAGAGTTGAGAGTGTGGTGCTGGAAAAGCACAGGCAGCTGCTGCCTGACCTGCTGTGCTTTTCCAGCACCACACTCCCTATATTTCCCACCTGTTCATGTGTCTGTCTAAAAGCCTCTTCAATGTTGCTATTGTATCTGCTTCTCTCACCTCCCCTCGAAACATGTTCCAGGCACCTACCATCCTCTGTGTGAAAGATCTGTCGCACATATCTCCTTCAAACTTTCCCCCTCTAGCCTCAACTTCGTATTTAACATTTTGCCACCCCGGGAAAAAGACAATGACTATTATCTGAGTGAGTTTGGTTACACAAGTTGAGAAAAGTTCAAATTTTACTTTGTTAACATCTCTACATGGTTATATTACTTGTTCTATGACCTGTTTTGTCAATGTCCAAATGCTCATTTGCCCAAGGTTAAGATGTGTCATGTGATTAAGGCTTCTCTTATTGAGACTTTTATATGGGGCTGTTAGAATGTAATTTTATTTTTCTGAGCAGGTTCACTATTACTACAAGTTTCCTTGATTCCATATGTTAGATAAATGGCATTGAAATGCTATGAGGAGCATGGAAGGTATGGGGGAAACATGAAGGGTGTTTGGGGAACATAAATGGAAATCAAACTCAGACGTGGTTTGTAGTGCTGGAGTTTGAAAGGTAAGGGTCAAAGGGCCTAAAATGTCATCAAAGAATTGAATGAAGTCCAAGATAACTGAGGGAGGTCTTTTATTTAGCCGGTCTTGCCTATTGGGATGGTAGGCCCAACTCTACCCCTTCTCCCCCTTCCTGGAGATAATACAAAAAAAGTGCTCCAGTAAAAGGGCACTTTATAGTGAAAAGGGGGAGGGGGGGGGAAGGAGTTCTGCTGAATTCAGAAATATCCCTGAAATAACTCTACAGAGGCTGGTATTCCGTCACCGTCACCCTTTATTTACACAAAAGAGTCCTTGACACTGATCCAGCTCCCTCAGAGCCAGCTCTCAGAGTGAGCAGGATGTCTGACACTCCTGTTTATTTATTTTTTCTTTTTTTCTTTTTTTACAGAACCTCTGACACTCCTGTTTATTTTTTTTCTATTTTTTTTCCTTACCCTCACACTACCGCCTAACTGCAGTAGTGCTTATTTTTCCCCAGCACCCATGGTGTGTGTGTGCAGGTGTGAGGCACAGTGAGAGACACAAGGTGCATAAATCTTTATTCAGTTTCCACCAGCAGGAAGAAAGGAAACACCCGAGTGGCCAGTGACAAGCAGTGCCCTTCACATCAAAGGGCAGTGCTGTGTGAACACTCCTGTTTATATCTGTCAGCCAGGGCTCTCCGATTGGACCAGATTAACAGCCCCAATCAGGGAGCTCATATTCTATGAAGTCCACCTGGCTGACCTCATTACAATCCCAGCAATCCCACCATCAGCAATCTACCTTGGTAGCAAAAATACAGCCCAGAAAGTCTGCCCAGCTGCTTTGAGCTTATTTCAGGTGTGAAACTTATGCAATTTTCTCTCAGTCAGTCTCATCTAGCCCTCACCATCCCTGCACCCCTCATCCCCATGGCAACAAAACTATCCAGGGTGTTATCAAGAAAAACGGGTTGCATGACCCTGTCCAGCCTGCCATTTTACCTTAACTTAAAGACATGTTTTTAAAGATAGACTCTCATAAAACCTCTTATTCATAACAACGGTCAGTTATAACTGTATCAGAGTGATTGATGAGAATGGGGTCAAGGCAGTATTGCCCTCTTGTTGGTTCCCTCACTATTTAACACAAACTTAGCCTTTGTGACTGGAGCCAACCCAATCATCATTTGCGCTCCCAAGCCACTCTTAATGATGGTCTGAGTTCCTTATCCAGAACACATGCTGTGCTCTCATCACCCCCAATATCCTCACTCCCCAAGTGGTGCTCAGCTTGGACGAACACGACTCATCAGCTGAAGGAGGATTGGGAGGGGTGCTTTTGTTTTGCAGGTGTTTGAACTAATACCATGACAGTCCCTGGACATGTTGAGAACTCTCATGGCCAACCCTCCTAACTGGGCAGACACCTTTGGTAGGTCTGTGGTGTTGTTGGGGCCAGGACATAACCAGAAATGGTGATGGAGGACGCCGGAACATAAGCTGCAAAGGCATGATTATGCCAGGATCATGCAACTCACCAAATATTAGCAAAGTCCCCAAATGTTAGTGAGGAGGACTTTGCAGAGTCAAGTGGACAGGCTGTGGTTTACTTGTCTCTAGTGCCTGAGCTGTTTCTATTCTAGTTCACCAAGTGGCTTTGGGGGTCATTTCAGAAGGCAGTAAACAGACAATCACATTGCAAAAAGTGTGGAAAAACACCTAGGCTCAGATAAGAGGGCAAGGACAATGGGCTTATGCCCGAAACGTCGATTCTCCTGTTCCCTGGATGCTGCCTGACCTGCTGCGCTTTTCCAGCAACACATTTCCAGCTCAAGGACAATAAATACTCTTCCCTGAAGGAAATTTGTGAGTAGATAGTTTTCAGTGAGGGAATGTGGAGGTTTAATTGGTAACCTGTTGGGTCTGGAAATGCATATTTGATTCTCCCAACCCATATCATAGAATCCCTAATCTGTGAAAGCGGGCCATTCAGCCCATCAAGTCCACATCGACCTTCCAAGGAGCATCCAACCCAGGCACACCCCACCTACTCTATCCCTGTAACCTTGCAATTCTGATGGCTACTCCACCTAGCCTGCACATCCCTGGACACCATGGACAATTTCCCATGTCCAATCCCCATAACCTGCGCATCTTTGGGCTATGGGAGGAAACCGGAGCACCCGGAGGAAACACACGCGGACGCAGGACAAATATGCAAATGCCATGCAGACAGTTGTCCAAGGGTGGAATCAAACCTGTCTCCCTGGTGTTGTGAGGCAGCAGTGCTAACCACTGAGCCACTGTGCCACCCAATGAGAGTCTGTAAAGACAATTACCCCAAAATTAAGTTTTCCCATTGCCTTTAAGACACTGGGTTTCCCAAAGCCCGTGAAACCCAACAACCTGGTGTCAAAATCAGATTGAATATTTAAATTAAGACACACATCTTCATTCCAATATCAATATAGCCAACTTACATCTCCAATTGACCTTTTCCAGCCTCCATTAAGACCAGAATTGGGAAGGTTCAAGATGGATTGGGTTCTTGGCTCAGACTTCTTCCATTTAACTTGTGATATGATCTGATCCACCCATTCGTTGGAGTCAAAATTTAATCCATCAAGGAAAAGGGGGTTAAAAAATGTAAGATGTGGTAGGAGAGGGGGAAACAACAAAAAGGCAGTCAGAGGTGTACAAGACAAAATCGTGGGGGAAGAAGCAGAGAGGTAATTACTCAATTTTTAATTTTACTTTTGCCTGTGAAAGGCCACAAGAGATCAACCAGCATATAAAATAAATGCAGAGGAAATGATCTGCATTAAATTAGCTCCTTGTGGAAATAAAGCAGTATATCCCAGAAGACTGCAAAGTAAATACAATCGTGTTAGGAAGAAGTCTACTACAATCATATTGTTAACATAAACCAGTTTGCTGGTCTCTATGGATTCCGTACAAGTTGTATTGGATTATGTTAAAATATTGATAATAAAACCTTTAATAAGAACTATTTAGCTGGTCCAGGAAGAATTTTAATATTCATAATGTTATACAATGCAAAGTAGATGCAAGAATTCTATTTCAATTATTTTATGATAATATTAAAGTTCTCACATCAATACAATTATGATTCAAATTGTGGGCATGTAAATAATTGGGAAAATTAAAGTAATACCAATGATCAGAGGTTAATTATAATTGAAATCTCGTAGTAGTAATTAAACTCTCAGTCCATTTTATGTGTTCCAATTGATAGGAATGGTATTTTAGTAGAATCTTTGTTTTGCATATTTACAAAATTGTAGGTTTCAATGGTTGAAAAATTATCAGGAAAAGATAACTTTCATTATTTGTCTTTCTCTCTCTCTCTCTCGACATCTCTTTGAGCCTGAACACTGTGGGTCCAAGCACCAAAGTAGAAACCTGAGCTTAAAATCTGGATTGTCTTATTTCCCTGTAGGACACAGTGTTAAAACTAATTTTTTTAGCAATAACACATGTTATGCTTTGTGGTTATGAAAGGTGACAGATGCAGGTCTTTCTTTCTGGTGTGAATTTCTATTTCTCGAGGTTAAATTGTGCCAGCCCTGAATCATGTAAGCCATGGTGAGAAAGTTGGAAAATTCACTTGAGATGGCTAATGAGGCCACTTGATGTCAAGAATAAATATTCCCATTATTTAATCAGATTTTGAACAGAGAGACATGCCTTTCAATGGTGAAGAAGGGCTTATGCCCGAAACATCGATTCTCCTGCTCCTTGGATGCTGCCTGACCTGCTGCGCTTTTCAGCTCTGATCTCAAGCATCTGCAGTCCTCACTTTCTCCTTTCAATGGTGAGTGGACGGACGTCAATGTGCATGTATTATAATCGCATTATTACCTACTTTCATCTCCTTATTATTGCCTTTTCACAAACTGTTCGATAGAACCAAGATTGTGACAGTTCCCCCAGGCAAGTCAATGCAGGGACCTGGTGACCTGATGGCAGTGAAGAAACCGCAAGTCAGGATGTTGAGTGGTTTGGAGTTGAATTTGCAGGTGCTGGTATTCCAATGTAACTGCTGCCCTTGTCCTTCTAAATGGAAGTGGTCGTGAGTTTGGGAGGTGCTGTCCAAAGACTTTTGGTGGATTTCTACAGTGTATCTTTTAGATAGCACGCATACTGCTCCTGAGCGTCGATGGTGGAGGGAGGGAGTGGATGCAATGCAATCAAGCAAGCTGCTTTGTCCTGGATGGTGTCAAGCATCTTGAGTGTTGTTAGAGTTGTACTCGTTCAGATAGATGGGGAGTATTCCATTACAGCCCTGTCTTGTGCCTTGTAGGTAGTCAGAAAGTGAGTTGCTCACTGCAGATTTCCTAGCCTCTGACCTCCTCTTATAGCCACTGTGTTTAAATGGCAAAGTCCAATTAAGTTTTTGGTTAATGGTTGTTCACAGTGTGTGATTCAGTGATGGTGACACAATTGAATGTCAAGGGGCAGTGGTTAGATTGCCTTTATTGGAGATGGTCATTGCCTGGCATTTGTGTGGGACGAATGTTACCTACGACTTGTCAGCCCAAGCCTGGATGTGGTCCAGATCTTGTTGCATTTGATGATGGACTGTTTCAGTTTCTGAGGAGTCACAAATGGTGCTGAACATTACACAATAATTGGTGAACATTCCCACTCCTGATCTTATGATGGTGGGAAGGTCATTGTTGATGCAGCTGGAGATGGTTGGGCCTAGGACACTACCCTGAGGAACACCTGCAGAGATGTCCTGGAACTGAGATGACTGACCACAAACAAACATCTTCTTCTGTGCCAGGTATGACTGACCAGTGGTGAGTTTGATCGCGATAACCACTGATTCCAGTTTCTCCAGGGACCCTTGACACCACCCTCGGTCAAAAACAACTTTGATGTGAAGGGCTGTCACTCTCAGCTCCCCTCCAGAATTCAGCTCTTTTGTCCATGTTTGAACCAAGACTGTAATGAGGTCAAGAGCTGAATGACCCTGGCAGAACCCAAACTGGGCGTCACTGAGCAGGTTATTGCTGAGCAGGTGCTGCTTGATGCGCTCTTGATGATACCTTCCATTAGTTTACTCATGATCGGGAATAGGCTGATGAGGCGGTAATTGGCCAGGTTGGATTTATCCTGCTTTTTGTATACAGGACATACCTGGGCAATTCTCCACATTGTCGTGTTGTAACTGTACTGGAAGAGTTTGGCTAGGAGAGCTGCAAGTTCTAGAGCACAAGTCTTCAGTGCCATTGCAGGAATATTGTCAGGGCCCATAGTCTTTGCAGTATCTAGTGCCTCCAAATATTTCCTGATATCATGTGGAGTGAATTGAATTGGCTGAAGACTGATCACTGTAATGCTGGGGACCCACTGGAGGAAGGCAAGATGGATCACCAACTGAGAATGCTTCAGCCTTACCTTTTACACTGAAATGTCAGGTTCTTCCATCATTGAAGATGGGGATACTTGTGGAGCTTCCTCCTCCTCATCCAGTGAGTTGTTTAATTCATGGCTGGATGTGGTAGGGCTGCAGATCTTAGATTGGATCCATTGGTTGTGGGATCATTTAGCTTTGTTCATCATTTGCTGCTTATGCTGCCTGGCATGCAAGTAGCACTGTTTGGATCTGTGTGGAGTTTGCACATTTTCCCTGTGTCTGTGTGGGTTTGCTCCGGCTTTCTCCCACAATCCAAAGATATGCAGGTTAGGTGAATTTGCCATGCTTAATTGTCCATAGTGTTCAGGGATGTGTAGGTTAGGTGCATTAGTCAGGGGTAAATGTCGAGTAATAGGGTAGGGGAATGGGTTTGAATGGGATACTCTTTGGAGTGTCGGTGTGGACTTATTGGGCCAAAGGGCCAGTTTCAACGCTGTAGGGACTCTATAATTCTATACTGTTTGGTAGCTTCACCAGGATGACACCTCACTTTTAGGTATGCCTTATACCACCTGTATTTAAGCAAATTTATTTCTTCAAGCCCTTTTCACCAGCCAAGGCTTTTTCTTTGTCATTTATAACAAAGTAATTGGATGGAATCTTGTCTGAAGAGCATGTGCTGTGGCAAGAAATCTGGTAGAATTGTATGAGAGACCTGGGAGAAAACTGGAGAGACCTGGAGAGACCTGGAACATTGAATTTTTCAACTGAGATGGTGAGGTGACATTCTCACCGAATGAGTTCCCCATTGAGGGGCTTATTGCTTGTCAATGACCCTATTAACTGCAAGTCTTGCCTCATTAATATACAGCTTTCTATCTGAAATTCCACCAGGAGCAAGCTACATATTGAGATTTCTTGATACAGAAGTTGGAATGGGTACCTGATGATTTCCAAATTGCTACTTGCTCCAAAGGATTTCCGTGTTGGACACCAGGCACCAACATTTCAGGGCACTCTCCATGGGCACTGACCACATGCATCTCAAATCCACAATCATTGGAATCTGACATGTGCTAGGAGTGAGGTTTTAAAGAATCTGCGTGAGCCCTTGTAATGGAGCTGTATAAGGTGCTAGTTAGGCCACAGCTGTAATATTGTGTGCTGTTCTGGTTACCACATGAGAGGAAGGATGTGATTGCAGTAGAGAATCTGAGAGGACATTCATGTGGAGCCCGTTTGGCTCCCACTGGACAAGACTTGCTGGTCCAATGCTTGCAGGTGTATCTGTTCCTCCACAGTCACACTTGCAACAAACCTGTTTTTGGGGAAACATAGGAAGCAGGACTAGTCCTTACTAATGTGAGCAGGGAACATTTTCATTGCCACACATCATGGTCTGACATACTCCTACAGACGGTGGGACATGGAGCACCCTGACCAGGGAATGCACCTACCTTGTGCTTTAATATTGGACCTTATTCCATTGAATGCAGCACAAGTAATGTCACAGTGAGACTGTTGAAGATGGTAAGTGCTGCATGAACAAAGAGAACTCGTGCTCCATACTGCACATCACCCTAGGAAGGCATGAATGCATGTGGGAGGACCATTCATGGTGGGAGGAATCAGTCCTGTGCCCGTTTGCAAGCTATAAGGTCGTGGATTATCTTTGTGAATTGGAGATTGTAGGTACCACTTTTAATGTGAGCTGTGATTACTGCTGCTTCAGAGAGATGACTATCTCCAATTTCCAATGACCAAAGACCATGGTTAAGATTGTTTGTGGCCAACATCTGCACTTCATGCACTCGGACCCTCCATGAACATCATGTACAAAATGCTATGAATACCTCAACCTGCCCTCTGCAAATGTATGATTGAGGCAATTGTCCCTTGAAGAGACTCCTGTCACTCAGTGGTCAAGCCTGGGACAAAAAGGTGTACTGACTCCATCCATTCTGGGTGTGAATGCGGCCACACTATGTTCGCAGTTTGCATTTGGGAGTCGAGTGAATATGGAAGGCAACACCATCATACTGGACCACCATGAGTTGCACTCTCAGACTGGTAATCAAGGGATCTTCCCCCAAACCTGCATGGCCCTTTCTTTCTGGTACTCCTTAGACCCAGCACTGAGTTTCCACCTCTTCAACCTGTTTTTTTTTGAGGAGCAAGTGCTGGATGTCTTGAAATGCATTAAAGTGGAAAAATCCCCGGGACCTGATCAGGTGTACTCTTGAACTCTGTGGGAAGCAAGGTAAGTGATTGCTGGGCCTCTTACTGAGATATTTGTATCATCGATAGTCACAGGTGAGGTGCCAGAAGACTGGAGGTTGGCTAACGTGGTGCCACTGTTTAAGAAGGGTGGTAAGGACAAGCCAGGGAACTATAGACCAGTGAGCCTGACGTCGGTGGTGGGCAAGTTGTTGGAGGGAACCCTGAGAAACAGGATGTACATGTATTTGGAAAGGCAAGGACTGACTTGCTGTACATGACTTTGGTTCTGCCACGCTTGGAATATTACGTGCAATTCTGGTCTCCTTACTATCGGAAGGATGTTTTGAAACTTAAAAGGGTTCAGAAAAGATTTACAAGGATGTTGCCAGGGTTGGAGGATTTGAGCTACAGGGAGAGGCTGAACAGGCTGGGGCTGTTTTCCCTGGAGCGTCGAAGGCTGAGGGGTGACCTTATAGAGGTTTGTAAAATCATGAGGGGCATTGATAGGATAAAGAGACAAAGTATTTTCTCTGGGGTGGGGGAATCTAGAACTCGAGGCCATAGGTTTAAGGTGAGAGGGGAAAGATATCAAAGAAACCTAAGGGGCAACTTTTCACGCAGAGTTTGATACGTATATGGAATGAGCTGCCAGAGGAAGTGGACGAGGCTGGTACAATTGCAACATTTAAAAGGTAATTGGATGGTATATGAATAGGAAAGGTTTGGAGGGATATGGCCTGGATGCTGGTAGGTGGGACTAGATTAGATTGAGATATATGGTTGGCATGGATGAGTTGGACCGAAGGCTCTGTTTCCATGCTGTACGTCTCTATGACTGTATGACTATAACCTCTTTACCGTAGCAGTGTGCCCTGACAATTCACCTGGGCTTTCATTCTCCTGACCCTCAGTACTAGCCTTACCCCCACTCCTCAAGAGATATGTACAGATAGCCCTGACTGATTGCTGACTAAACCTCTGACTGATCTCTGCGCACCTCCATGTATTATTTCTCACAACACCCTGGAATGTTTACACTGTAAATTGCAGGACTGAGAGTGGCCCCATCCTTGGAATATAATGACACAGACCTCCTAATCCTGAATGCCCCAAGTGCATGACTGTCTATGCCTAATATTTGGATTATGATCAGATGCAGCCCTCGAATCACTGCACTGGGACCCCTTTATGAAAGCAGCCTCCCCCACCCCCAACCCCCCAAACCTCACCCCTTGACTTGACTGAGGTCTGTTCCCTTAGATCTTGAGACATTGTCAGTTGGTTGACGTACACACAATGTGTTTAGCAGTAGGTTGTTGGTTTATGTTATAGCTGTGAGATTAACACAGCCCTGTGCTGTTCAACTACACAGTAACCCCCCACTGACTGATGTCTGCTGACAGCCATAACAAGCTTAGAGCTAATAAAAAACTGCAGATGCTGGAATCCAAGGTAGACAAGCAGGAGGCTGGAAGAACACAGCAAGTCAGGCAGCATCAGGAAGTGGAAAAGTCAACACTTCAGGCGCAACCATTACAAGCTGCCAGGTATAAACACAGAGATTACTGGAGAAACTTAGCAAGTCTGGCAGCATCTGTGGAAGGAGAAACAGAATTAACATTTCAAATCTGGCATGACTACTCTTCAGGACCAGATTTCTTCAAACCGGACTCGAAATGTTAACTCTGTTTCTCTCTTCACATATCCTGCCTGACCTGCTTAGTTTCCCCAGCATTCTCTGTGTTTGTTTCAGGATGCCAGCATCCACAAAATTTTTACCTTTGAGCTGACTGATATTGTGTCTGTGTTAAACAGCACAGTTAGACAGGAGTACTTTGGGTCTCTGAGGTGTGGCTGATTGGGTAAAGTGCTAAAAGGCAAGGAAAGGATATCGTAAGCAATGAGTGAGCATTAAAAGAATTAGCAAAGATCCTTGAGATGCTGCCTGGTCAATACCATGAGGGGAGTGTGCAGTGATTGGAACCAGGTGGATCTAATTGACTGTGATAGACTTGATTGAGGTTTTAACCTGGGCCAATCAGGGAGCCCTGGCTGACAGGGATAAACAGGACTTTTCCCAGCCCTCCCCTTCACTGTTTGATCACACAGCACTGCCCTTTGATGTGAAGGGCATTGCTTGTCACTGGCCACTCGGGTGTTTCCTTTCTTCCTGGTGGTGGAAATTGAATAAAGATTCGTGCACCTTGTGTCTCTCACTGTGTCTCACACCTGCACACACACACCATGGGTGCTGGGATAAACATAAGCACTACCGCAGTTAGGCGGGAGTGTGAGGGGGTTAAAAAGAAATTGAAATAAAAACAGGAGTGTCAGAGGCTAAAAAGAAGAAAAAATAAACAGGACTTTCTACACCTGTTGTCTTAACTGTGTCCTACACCTGCGCACAGAACAAAAAGACAAAAAAAAATTAAAGAAAATAAACAGGACTTTCCTGGAGTCTCCTGGTTTTGGGACTGACTCCGAACTGGCCGGTCCCAGTCAGTTTACTGTGCACATGTAAATAAAGGATGACTTGGTGACAGGATACTGGCCTCCATGCAGCTATTTCAGAGTGCCTATGTGCAAAGTTTCTTGGCAGCAGCTTTGCAATGAAAGGTGACAATCTTGAAAGTGCAGCATTGAAGTGCTGAAGCATATCATAGGTGGATCAATGTGCCAGCCGATATGGAGAGGATGGGATGTGTTGGATGCCAGTGTCTATAGCTGTGGGGTGCATGTGGTCACTGCCCATGGAGTGTGCCCTAAGACAGAAGAATACCCTTTCTAACAGCATTATGGGTCAAATCTACAGCAGGTGGGCTGCAGCAGTTCAAGAAGGCAGCTCATCACCACCTTCTCAAGGGGCAACTGGGAATGGGCAATAACTGCTAGCCCAGACAAAGGCACCTACATTCCACAAGTGAATTAAAGCTGAGATTAATTTCAGAGAAGTGGCAGTGGCTAAAAGCATGAATAATTGTCACGAGAGAGTAGCTACTAATAAAGTTTACAAACATGTAAAGCAACCTCTTGCAAATACCGTCACACCAATTTGTGTAATAGTCTCTGTTCACAAAGGAAATAAACAATTTCACAGAGAATATCAAACCTTACTAAATGTCATCAATTAAAATAACAGTTCTTTTAAATCAACACAAAAGCAAGAAAGCGTTACTGCTTAATTTTCACGTGGAAGCCATGCAATTGAGTGGGTGGTATGTGGCTGCTTCACTTGCACAATTACATGGGCTGGAAGTCTCTCGCTCAGGCTTCAGGTGAACCAGTCTAATGAGCTGACGATGCTAAATATGTTGCTACTGCAGAAAATTCCACAGTGCTGGTGTTCAAATTGGGTCTACAATAGTTTTTTTTTAAAAGGGACAGTTTAAATGGCAAGGTGGAATAGATTTCAGCAGAGAAATTGAACTGTGCAGAAGGGTATAGGTGTGTTGCTAGTAATTACAGGCCATCCAGTTTAACAGAGTGTGGGTAAGTTATTAGAAACAATCAGGGAAAAGGTTCATGACTACTTGGAGACATTTAGGCTAATTAAGGAGAACCAGCAGAAACTTGTAAACTGCAATTCAGCTTTCACAAATCTCATTCAAGGTTTTGATTGTGCAACATAGAAAGTTGGTGATGGGGGATCTGTTGGTGGTGTCCCTACCTCTGAACAAAGAGTCCTAGATTCATGTCCCACCTGCTACAGAGGTGAACAGACATAGAATCACTGCAGTGCAGAAGCAAGCCATTCAGCCCATCAAGTCCACATGCCGCCTCAAAGAATATCCCACCTAGACCTACCCCCTACTCTATCCTTGTAACCCAACATTTCTCACTGCCAACCTCCACATCCATGGACACTATGGGCAATTTAGTATGGTCAATCCACCTTACCTATATGTGTAATAATATCTCTGAACTGACTGAATAGATCATATCTAGAAAACTGGTGTGGGGACTGCTGTGGATATTGTCTGAGAGCATTTCACAAAATACTACACAAAAGACTGGTTAATAAAATTAAGTTTCACGAAGTATGAGGGTCATTGCCAGCTTTAATAAAAAATTGCTTACAAACAGAAAAAAAGAGAAGATATTGTAAATAGTGGTTTTTAATACTAGAGAATGATAGGCAGTTGTGTTCCCCAGGGATCTGTGCAAAAAATTCTTGTTTTTTGATTTATAGAAATTACTTAGACTTTAGAAGACTGAGTAAAATTGCAAAATGTACTTACAGAATCCCTACAGTGTGGAAACTGACCATTTGGCCCAACAGGTCCCCACCGACCCTCCGAGGAATAACCCACCCAGACCCATTCCCTTACCCTATTACTCTACATTTCCTCTTGACTAATGCACCTAATCTACACATCCCTGAACAGTATGTGCAGTTTAGCACGGACAATTCATCTAACCAGCACATCTTTGGATTGTGGGAGGAAACCCACACAGACACAGGGAGAATGTACAAACTCCGCACAGACTGTTGCCTGAGACTGAAAATAAAACCTGGGTCCCTCGTGCTGTGAGGCAGCAGTGTCAACCACTGAGCCACCATGGTGATGACACTGTGTAGTGAAGATACCAAAATCAGACTAATGGAAAACAGTGAGAATGATACAAATTAATTCCAACAAGACATAGATCAGCAAGCAGAATGGACAGGAAAATGGCAGGTGGAATTTAAAACAGAAAAAATGTGAAATGATGCATTTTGGCAGAAGGAATAAGAAGAGACAATCTAGACTTAATTGCACTGTTCTAAAGAGTACACAGGGACCAACACACTTAGGAATAATGTGCATAGTTCTTTGGATGTGGTAGGAAAACATTAAGGAACTGAATAATTTGCAAAGCTTATGAAATCTTAGAGTTTAAAAATTGAACTAGATAACTAGCTATCTGGTCATACTGCAAAGTCTATGGGCCTTGATAACATTCTGGTAATGGTACTGAAGACTTGTACTCCAGAGTTTAGCTGAAAAAGGATACATTTTGTTGAAGTTTTCCATCTAGCAATCAGTCTGACAATCCCAAGAAAAATCAATGTGAAAAGAAAAATCAACATTTGTACCGTATGAAAGGTTGGCAAGTGGACTCTGGTTGGCGTTTTGCTGTAGAGAAAACACTCAGAAGATGATGACTGATAATTAATTGACAGTCTTTGTTTAAATTTTAAACTGTGCAGTTTAAATTTGATTGATTAAGGCCTTGAGCTGAGAAGTGAACTGAATATTAGCTGTCACCTGTTTTGCTGAGTTGAAACAAGTCCATGATGTAGAGAATATCTGCAAAGATCAGGCACCTCTGTGACATTGTAACTACGTACAATGCGGGTAACTAGTTGTCAACATAAAGTTAGCACAGTTTGAATTTTTTCGAGACGTTTGGCTGATTGCAGGATACATCTAAATTTGGCCACTGTTGTTAAATTAGAATTTAGAACTGAGTTGAGTTCTATAAGCATGAGTTCATTGGATACAGTTTGTATCTTGCCTGTTGTGTACAGCCAAAGGGATGATTACTGTATCATTCATCAATCTTTGGGAAGTATGGCCAACATGCCCAGCAGTGAAATTGAGATTTCTGCATTATTCATTTGTGTGATAGGCAGAGTGCCTTTTTGGTTTGACAGCAGCAGCCTGTTAATGATGAACACTACTCATGTTGTTACTGCATCATAGCAATGTGAAATAGCTAACTTCACCTGCTGCTCAAACCTTCGAAATACCTTACCCTTCCAGGTGATGCAAGGGAGACTGGGCACATCTCCTTTACATGAGGTGCATGATATATAATAAGGCTATCCATACTCATATACTGTGCAATAGTAAATACCACAACATGTATATTGGCCAATACATTCAACCTACAGCTGAATTGTTAACTAGGACTGCCCTTTAAAGGGAATTCATTCAACTGGTGCACTTCAAACATCAATCTGAGTTAACCAGGGAGCACCAAAACCACCTTACAGAATAATAGCAAACCCTGATGGGATAATCTCTCACTCAATCTCCTACAAACTCATAAATGGGCTTATGGCTGTCACTTTCAGTCCAGGGAAGGACCCAGAGTACCAGCATATCCAAAGGGTTAAGCAAAAAAAAAGTAAAGCTAATTGTTTTATACTGCTACTATGCAGTAGCAATGCTGATGGTTTTCATCATTAATAAAATGATGCTGCTAAGGTAAAAAAATACACTGTCTAGCACACAAGTAAATAATGTGGTGTATGATGTTCAGTGGCGGTGTGATGCTAAGTATGTAGTTAAGAATCACACGACACCAGGTTATAGTCCAACAGGTTTATTTGGAAGTACAAGCTTTCCGAGACTTAACAATAATCTAGGTTTGTTCACTGTATTGCATCGGTATGACACTATGATCTTTTGCTAAAACTCCTGTGTCCGATGATCCTGCCCCACTAGCTACCTGATGTAGAATCACTGCTCAAAAGCTAGTACTTCCAAATAAACCTATGCCGTCGTCCACCCCAGTCCAACACTGGCACCTCCACATGATGGCTAGGTATGTGGTCCGATCTCTCTCATCACAGATGTCAATCTTCAATTAATTTGATTTACTCCATGTGATATTATGAACTTGTGCAATGCATTGGATATTGCAAAGTCTATGGGCCTTGAGAACAAACTGGAAGTGGTACAAAATGACTTGTGCTTCAGGGCTAGCCAGGCTCTCTGCCAAGCTGTGGCAGTCAACTACAACATTGATACCTTTCCTTCCAAGTCCAATGTTGAAAAGTAGCCAGAAAAGGAAATATAATCCAACTTGGCCAATTCCTGTTTCATCAGTTCATTCTCAATAATCAGTAAAGTGATGAAAAGGGTCATCAATAGTGCTATCAAGCAGCACATGCTCAACCATAGCCTGCTTACTGATGCCCAGATGGTGTTCCATAAGGTGGAGGGGGTGTGGGTGGGGGAGAGGGGGGGGGGGGGTGGTGGTGTGCTCAGTCCACTGACCTCATGATAGCCTGGTCCAAAATTACACAAAAGAGCTGAATTTCTGGAGATAAGGTGGAATGACTGCCCTTGATTTAAAGGCAATGTATGGCACTAAGGAGCCCTAATGAAACTAGAATCAATAGGGCATCAGGGGAAAAGTCTCTGGAGTATTACCTAGCTCAAAGGAAGATGGTGGTGGTTATTGAAGGTCAGTCATCCCATCTCTAGGACATCTTTGTAGGAGTTCCTTAAGGTAGTATTCTAGACCCAACCATCTTCAGCGGCTTCATCAATGACCTCCCCTCCATCATAAGGTCAGAAGTAGGGATGTATTCATTATCTGTGAGTCCCCAGATATTGAAGCAGTTCATTCCCAAATGCTGCAAAACCAGGGTAACATATAGGTTTGGGCTGACAAATGGACAATAACATTTGCACCAAACAAGTGTCATATAATGATCATTTCCAACATGTGAGAATCTAACCATTGTGGGTATGAGAGCAGGTCAGAGGCTGGGAATCCTGCAGTGAGAATCTTACCTCCTGACTTCCCAAAGCCTGTCTACCATCTACAATGCACAACTTAGCGATGTGTTGGTGTATTCTCCATTTATTTAGATTATATGGGTCCAACAACAGTCAACAAGCTTGACACCATCCAGGACAAAGCAGCCTACTTTTACGGGATCTAGCCACCCAGCTATCTAACATATTCACTTCCTTCATACGGGCGCACATTAGCAGCAGTGTGTACCATCCACCAGATGTCATGCTGTAACTCACCAAGTTTCCTTCAGTAGTATGAACCTAAACTGCAACATCTCCTATAAAACAGGACTAAGGACAGAGATGCAGGGCAGTAATCTGCATCCTGACTTGGAACTACATAATGTTCCTTCACAGTTAGTTTAGCTCCAACCCAAGGACTACAGCAGTGCAAGAAGGCAGATTGTCACACAGACTTGAGGAGAATTAGGGATTGGCACGAAATTCTGGCTGAGCCAGTAACGCCCTCATTCAGTGAATGAATGAAAGAAAAATGTAGAGTCTAAATGTCACTTACTGGCAGAACATATTAAATAACATGATACCTTTATCTGTCACAACAGACAAGGTACTGAGAATGTCCGACCAATGTTAGCTATGATTCTGCAATTGGACAACAGTTTCTAAATACTAAGAATGACACTTTTCGATTACAATTTATGATTGTCAGTAGGTCCTGGAAACTACATATATCACATATCATAAACAGGAAGTTGGAGTTAATCTCTTCAGAGAAAAGAAATTGAGGGAAGATCTGATAGGTCGAGGCTTGGCCAAGGAGAAGGATTCTGGATAATCCAAGATGGAGGACAGAAAAAATTGTGGCTGTAAGAGCTGCTCCTTTTTTGAGGTATTTTAGGTGTTGGAGGTGATTTCCTCGGGGGCAGCCATTACTGATTTATAAGCTGTCGCATCATTTTGGAATTTTGGGGAAAGAAGATCAAAACAATGGCACTTTTAAAAGGAGGAAGACAGACAAAAGTCACTGACCACATGGTCAGTGAGGGAGAGAAAGAAACCTACACTTCTAACTGACACAGCAGTGAATCTGCACAGTTACTGCCTTAGCTGTTTGAGTTTATATATCTCTGGACATCAGAGTGCATCGAGGAAAAATGACCAAACAGCGAAATTCACAGTTGACCTTGGAGTACCTGTGTGGGAGAGCTCACAGCACAAGAGCAGGTAAGTGCATAGATTTTATGAGTAATCTTGCTGTAAGTCTGCAATAGTCAGTAGAGTGGGTTCTTTCTTGATTATATGTTTTATTGAGATCTGACTCTTTATTAAATTTTTAAAATATAAACTATAAGTACTAAGATAACCCAGAACATTGCTTTTTTAGAGTAAAAGGACGGTGCTATTTTCTGGGCTATAGATTGTGAAGGAGCAAAGATGGCCTTTAGTAGAGTGATGTGCTCTTTCTGTCGGATGTGGGAGATTAGGGAGAGTTTCCACGTTACTGATGATTATGTCTGCAGGAAGTGTCTTTGGTTACGAATCCTATCAAATTGCATGGATCGCTTGGAGCTGCAGTTAGAGGCAATGAGGAATTTACAGGAGCTGGGGGTGTGATGGATGGCAGTTATAGGAAGGGAGAAAAGCCAAGATACACTCAGGTAGATGGGTTACCTCTGGGAAAGGTAGGAGAGGGAGGTAGGTAGTGCAGGAGTCTCCTGTGGCTATCCCCATCTCAGACAAATATGCTGTTTTGGAAAATGTAGGGGGTGTTGGACTCTCAGGGGAATGTAGCACGCACAACCAAGTTTCTGCTACTGAGAATGGCTCTAATGTAATGAGGGTACATTGGGTTCCATGCAATTGATTGGGGACTCTCCAGTCAGAGGCACAGGCAGACATATCAGCGGCCAGCAACGAGAAATTAGAATGGTATGTTGCCTCCCGGTGCCAGGATCAAGAATACCTCATGAAGGTGCAGAATGTTCTCAAAGGGGAGAGGGATCAACAGGAGGTCATTGTAAACATTGGAACTAATGACATAGGAAGAGAAAAGAATGAGATTCTGAAAGGAGAATATAGAAAGTTAGGCAGGAATTTAAAAATGAGGTCCTTGAGGGTAGTAATATTTGGACTACTCCTGTTGCTATGAGCTAGTGAGGGTAGGAATAGGAGGATAGAGCAGATGAATGCTTGGTTGAGGAGCTGGTGTATGGGAGAAGGATTCATATTTTTGGATCATTGAAATCTTTTCTAGGGTAGAAGCAACCTGTACAAGAAGAACAGATTACGTCTGAATTGGAAGGAGACTAATATACTGGTAGGGAGATTTGCTACAGCTACTCCAGCTGCTACAACTAGTAAGGTGGGGGGTGGGACCCAGGGCGATAGTGAGGAAAGAGATCGATCTGATACAGTTGGGAAAAAGCCAAAGTCAAACAGTCAGAGCAGGCAGGAACAAAACAGAGAACAAGGTAGGACTGACAAATTAAACTGCACTTACTTCAATGGAAGAGGCCTAACAGGGAAGGCAGATGAACTCAGGGTATGGTAAGGGTGAGACTGGGATATCACAGCAAACACAGAAACATGGCTCAGGGATGGACTGGACTGGCAGCTTAATAGCACTTCTGCAGACATAATCATCAGTAACATGGATACAAATGCTACAGGAAGGATAGAGGGGGGGTGGGAGGGGGGGGGGGGGGGGGCAAGACCAGCCAGGGAGTGGAGCTTTTGATAAGGGATAGTATTACTGTTGTACTTAGGGAGGATAATCCTGGGAATACATCCAGGGAAGTTATTTGGGTGGAATTGAGAAATCAGAAAGGGATGACCACCTTATTGGGATTGAATTATTGACCCCCCAATAGTCAGTGGGAAATTGAGAAACAAATTTGTAAGGAGATTTCAGTTATTTGTGAGAATAATAGGGTGGTTATGGTAGGGGATTTTAACTTTCCAAATATAGACTGGGACCGCTAGAGTGTTAATGGTTTAGATGGAGAGAAATTTGTTAAGTGTGTCCAAGAAAATTTCTGATTCAGTCTGTGGATGTACCGCGGAGAGAAGGTGCAAAACTTGACCTACAATTGGAAAATAAGACAGGGCAGGTGACTGATGTGTCAGTGGGAGAGCACTTTGGGGCTAGTGACCAAAATTGTATTAGTTTTAAAATAGTGATAAAAAAGGATAGACTAGATCTAAAAGTTAAAGTTTTAAATTGGAGGAAGGCCAATTTTGACAGTATTAGGCAAAAACCTTCAAAAGCTGATTGGAGGCAGATGTTCGCAGGTAAATGGATGACTGGAAAATGGGAAGCCTTCAGAAATGAGATAATGAGAGTCCAGAGAAAGTATATTCCTGTTAGGGTGAAAGGGAAGGCTGGATGACTAAAGAAATTGAGGTTTTGTTGAAGAAAAAGAAGGAAGCGTATGTCAGGTATAGACAGAATAGATCAAGTGAATTTTTAGAAGATTATAAAAGAAGTAGGAATATACTTAAGAGGGAAATCAGGAGGGCAAAAAGAGGATATGAGATAGCGTTGGTAAGTAGAATTAAGGAGAATCCATAGGGTTTTTACAAATACATTAAGGACAAAAGGATAACTAGGGAGAGAATAGGACCCCTCAAAAATCAGCAAGGAGACCTTTGTGTGGAGCCACAGGAGATGGGGGAGATACTAAACAAGTATTTTGCAAGAGTGTTTACTGTGGAAAAGTATATGGAAGATATAAAATATGGGGAAATAGATGGTGATATCTTGAAAGTGTCCATATTACGAAGGAGGAGGTGCTGGATATCTTGAAACACATAAAAGTGGATAAATCCCCAGGACCCTACGACCCTAGATGTACTCTAAAACTCTATGGGAAGCTAGGGAAGTGATTGCTAGACACCTTCTGAGATATCTGGATCATTGATACTCACAGGTGAGGTGCCAGAAGACTGGAGGTTGACTAACATGGTGTCACTGTTTAAGAAAGATGGTAAGGAAAAGCCAAGTAACTATAGATTGGCGAGCCTGAAGTCGGTAGTGGGCAAGTTATTGGAAGGAATCCTGAGGGACAGGATTTACGTGTATTTGGAAAGGCAAGGACTGGATAGGGATGATCAGCATGGCCTTGTGAATGAGAAATCATGTCTCATTGATTGAGTTTTTGAAGAAGTAACAAAGAGGATTGTTGAGGGCAGAGCAGTGGATGTGATCTATAGGGACTTCAGTAAGGTGTTTGACAAGGCTCCTCATGGGAGACTGGTTAGCAAGGTTAGATCTCACAGAATACAGGGAGAACTAGCCATTTAGATACAGAACTGGCTCAAAGGTAGAAGACAGAGAGTGGCAGTGGAGGGTTGTTTTTCAGACTGGAGGCCTGTGACCAGTGGAGTGCCACAAGGATTGGTGCTGGGCCCACTACCTTTTGTCATTTACATAAATGTTTTGGATATGAATGTAGGAGGTACAGTTAGTAAGTTTGCAGATGACACCAAAATTGGGTGTGTAGTGGACAGTGAAGACTGTTACCTCAGAGTACAATAGGATCTTGATCAAATGGGCCAGGGATTGGCAGATAGAATTTAATTTTGTGCAGGACATTGGTTAGGCCACTTTTGGAATATTGAGTGAAATTCTGGTCTCCTTCCTATCGGAAGGATGTTGTGAAACTTGAAAGGGTTCAGAAAAGATTTACAAGGATGTTGCCAGGGTTGGAGCATTTGCGCTAGAGGGTAAGGCTGAATAGGCTGGGGATGTTTTCCCTGGACCATCAGAGGCTGAGGGGTGACCTTATAGTGGTTTATAAGATCATGAGGGGCATGAATATGACAAATAGACAAGGTCTTTTCTCTGGGCTAGGGGAGTCCAGAGCTAAAGGGCATAGGTTTAGGGTGAGAGGGGAAAGATATCAAAGCGGCCTAAGGGGCAACTGTTTCACACAGAGGGTGGTACGTGTGTGGAATGAGCTGCCAGAGGAAGTGGTGGAGGCTGGTACAATTGCAGCATTTAAAAGACATCTGGTTGGGTATATGACTAGGAAGGGGTTAGAGGTTTATGAGTCAAGTGCTGGCAAATGGGACTAGATTAATTTAGGATATCTGGTCGGCATGGACAAGTTGGACCAAAGAGTCTGTTTCTGTGCTGTACATCTCAATGACTATGACTCTAAGACATGAAGAAGAACAATTTTTAAACAGTGAGTGGTAAGGACTTTGAGCTGCTTGTCTTTGAGGGTGGTAGAATTGAGTTATTTCTAGAGGAAATTAGATAAGCATTTGAGGGAAATAAACTTGAGGCAGTAAATAAGGTTGACTGGAGTGCTATACATAGAGAAAGCAGGGGCTTGATAGACCAAACTGATTCCCTATTCCATGACTCTATCACCCAAGGCATAAATGGTAGCAAAGCCTTAAACATTCAGAACACTCAGGAAACTGAAAGTGATTGCTTAATATTTCATCCGGTCCACTGGCTACAGCAATGATCCCTTTACATCATGCTGTAATGGTTACGCCTTGACCCGTACTGCCCCTTGCTTGTGGTGGTTTCAGATGATGGAGGTGATACTGATTGACACAACAGGGCCTTGCAGGTGATTTGACCTCTATCTAAATATACTGCACTTCAAGGTAACAAGGTAACAAGGCTGTTTCCACTCTTGTTGACCTGAGATTCCCAGCAGTGAATTGATTTGCGTTCTATACATATTTCTTTTACAGATATAAACTGGGCAGCAAGGAGACATTAATTGGCCAAAGCATTGATGAGGGGAAAAGATATTTTTGCAGTTCAGCTACGCTTTCAGAAATTGTATGTAGCATCAATTCATGTCAGACAAGTTAATAAACATCCCCCTTCGAAGCTCAGAACTGTTACAGTACAGAAAAGGGCAATTTAGCCCATAGACCTTGATAAAATCATGAGGGGCACGGATAAGGGTGAGCAGTCAAGGTTTCTTTCCCCAAGGTAAGGGAGTCTAAAACCAGAGGGAATAGGTTTAACTGAGAAGGGAAAAATTTACAAGGGATCTTAGGGGCAACCTTTTCATACAGAGGACGGTGCGTGTATGGAATGAGCTGTGAGAGGAAGTGGTTGAGGCTGGTAAAATGACATTTAAAAGGTATCTGGATGGTTATATGAATAGGAAAGGTTTGGATGGATTTGACCAAGTGCTGGCAAATGGGACTAGGTTAATTTAAAGTACCTGCGCAGCATGAACATGTTGGATCAAAGGGTCTGTTTCCATGCTGTACATCTGTATGATTCTATGACTCTATGTCTGCATCTGTTTTCCAAGACCATTAGTGCCATTTTCCAGCTTTCTTTCTGTAACCCTGCTTATTATTTTTGTCAAATAATCGTTTAATATCCTCATGACTGCCTGGATTGACATTGCCTTCACTACACTTCCAGGTGGTACATTATCTGTGCTCACTATATGAGAAAGCTTTTTCATGTGCCACATTGCTTCTTTTTCCAGACTACTTTAAATCTGTGCTGACTCAACCTCAATACTTTTATGACCAGGGACAGTTCATCCCTAGCTATTCTGTTCAGACTCCTCATGACTTTGAAATATTTTCACCACATCTTCTCTTAGTCATCTCTTTTCGAACAGTCACAATTTCTCCAATTTATCTTCATGTTTCTCATCCCTGGAACTATTCTGTAAGCCTTGTCTGTACCCTTCCAGTGTGTTGTCATCCATTGGGCGGCACGGTGGCCCAGTGGTTAGCACTGCTGCCTCACAGCGCCTGTAGACCCGGGTTCAATTCCCGACTCAGGCGACTGACTGTGTGGAGTTTGCACATTCTCCCCGTGTCTGCGTGGGTTTCCTCCGGGTGCTCCGGTTTCCTCCCACAGTCCAAAGATGTGCGGGTCAGGTGAATTGGCCATGCTAAATTGCCCGTAGTGATAGGTTAAAGGGGTAAAGGTAGGGGTATGGGTGGGTTGCGCTTCGGCGGGTCGGTGTGGACTTGTTGGGCCGAAGGGCCTGTTTCCACACTGTAAGTAATCTAATCTAATCCAATTGTGGTGCCCAGAACTATACACAGTACTTCGGAAGTGTCTTTTACAGTTCAGTATCACCTGCATGTTATTGTACTCTATTTCCAATTGATAAAACCTACAATAATGTGACTTTTATATTAACTGCTCTTCATCTCTTCTTCTACCTTTAATAACTTTTGCAAATATACGGACCATGTCTTCCTGCTCCTGCACAACATTTAGAATTGTACCTGATAGTTTATTCATGTTCTTTCTACAAAAATAACTCACATTTCTCCACATTGTATTTCGTCTGCCGCCTATCTGCCCACTCCCCCAGCTTGTTAATGTCTTTTTGATGTTCTCTGTTGTCCTCCTCAATTTATATACAGATCAGGAAAAGCAAGAGTCCTAAGACCAGCCCTGGAAAACTCCACTCTGAATCATCCTTCAGCCTGAAAAATTATCCATAACCTCTCTGTTTCTTGTACCAGTTTTGTATCCATGTTTCTGCTGTCCATTTTATTTCAAGAACTTTAACTGTGCTTATAAATCTGTTACGAGGCATTGCATCAATCACCTTTTGGAAGTCCATGAACACTATAATAACAGCATTAGCCTAAATGAAATCTCTCTGATACCTCATCATAAAACTCCAGCAAGTTATTGAAGCATGATTTCCACTTTAAAAAAAAATGCTGCTGTCCTTAATGAAATCACATTTGTCCACGTGACTATTAATTCTACTCCTAGTTCTTTCTCAAAGTTGTTTACCAACCATTGAAGTTAAACTGATTGCTGATTGCTAGCCGTTATGTTTGCAAATCTCCAGTATTCTGGTACCATTACTGAGGTTAAAGAAGATTGGAAATTTACAACCAGTGCTTCCACAAATTACAATTTCCTTTCTCTCAGTAGCGTTGAATGCATATCATTTTGTCCTGGTGCCTTGTCAACTTTAAATACTGACAGCTTATCCAATTCTTCCCTTTTGCCAGTTTTCATCCCTTCTACTGACTGAATGTTCCCTTCTGTTGCAGCTGTCTCACAGGTGAGACAGAAATGTAAATCTCATTTCTGGTCCTTAATTGACTCTACTCCTTCTTTGACCATTCTTTTACTGTTTGTGCCAATGAAGACTTTTTATGAGAGTTGATAGTCTCTTGAAAATATCCCTTTTTGATTCTTTTTTTTCACTTTCCTTCTGAACTTCTAATATTCAGCCTTGTTCTTAATTGTACTTTCCAACAGACACCTGCATTTCCCAGAACCAAGTCTAGCAGAATCTCCTGTTTTGTTGGACTAGACACTTTGTGCAGTAGAAATTATCCTGAACATAGTCTCAGAACACTTACCCCTCTCTGTCCTTTACACTACCACTGCCATTCTACATTTGGATAATTAAAGTCTCCTATTATAAATACCGTATAATATCTGCACCTCTCTATGGCTTTTAGAGTCATACAGCATGGAAACAGACCCTTTGGTCCAATGAATCCATGCCGACCATGTTCCCAAACTAGACTAGTCCAACCTGCATGGACTTGGCCCAGATCCCTCCAAACATTTCCTATTCATGAACTTATCCAAATGTATTTTAACTGTTGTAACTGAATCTGCGTCCACCGCTTTCTCTGGTGGTTCAGTCCACACACAAACCACTCTCTGTGTAAGAACATTGCCCGTTATGTTCTCTTTAAATCTTTCTCTTCTCACCTTAAAAACATGCCCCCTAGTCTTGAAATGCCCAGCCCTACAGAAAAGACACCTGCCATTCACCTTAACTATGCCTTTAATGATCTTACAAGCCTCTATAAGGCCACCTCTCAACCTCCTCAGCTTCAGTGAAAAACGTCCCATCCAGTCCAGCTTTTCCTTAAAACTCAAACCCTCCAGTCCTGGCAACATCCTAGTAAATCTTTTCTGAACCCTCTCCAGTTTAATAATATCCTTCCTATAACAGGGCGACCAGAACTGCACACAGTACTCCAGAAGAGGCCTCGGGCATAAGCCCTTCTTCAGGACTTACGCCCGAAACGTCGATTCTCCTGTTCCTTGGATGCTGCCTGACCTGCTGCGCTTTTCAAGCAACACATTTTCAGCTCTGATCTCCAGCATCTGCAGTCATCACTTTCTTCCAGAAGAGGCTTCGCCAACATCCTGTACAAACTCAACATGATCTTCCAACTCCTGTACTCAAAGGTCTGAGCAATGAAGGCAAGTGTGCTAAAAGCCGTCTTAACCACCCTGTCTACTTGTGATGCAAATTTCAAAGTGCTATGCACCCAAACCCCTAGGTCTCTATTCTAGAATATTACCCAGGGCCCTACTTTAACTGTACAAGTTCTGCTCTTGTTTATTTTATCAAAATGCAACACCTTGCATTTATCCAAATTAAACTCCATGTGCACTCTTCAGCCCATTGACGCAATTGATCAAGATCTCTTTGTATTCTTAAATAATCTTCTTCACTGTCCTTTTCTTTCAGATTTCTTCCTCTACATCCTTCCTACTGGTTGGTGGCTGGAAGAATACATGTAATTGCATCATTTCTGTTTCTTAGCTCTGGCTGCATCTACTCTGCCCTTGAACGCATTGAGACATTCCAATTCTCGAACTGCAATGCTCTCCTTAATTCAAAAGCGCCATTAAGTTTTCATTTCCTCTTTCCTAGCTGTTCCCCTAACTAAGAGTTCTCTATCACTGCTGCTCTTTCACTTGTCTTCGCTCCCTCCTGTAAAATTGAGCCACCAGTGGTGTGATGTGCTTGGCTCTTGCGGCACTCCTCTGAGGACTCATTGCTCTTACCAGTAACCAGAACTACAACTTCAATAGTGAGCAATATCACCTTGGGGACTCCTGAACTACTTACCCAGTTCCCTTAGATTGCCTGTCAGTCACTCCATTCCCTATCCACCAATGCATGCCTATCATTTGGTAACCACCTCCCTATAAATACTATGTACAAAACCCTCAGCAAATGCACCACAGTTACCCCAGCCATCTCTCCAGCTCTAAAATCCAGAGCTCAGGTTTCTGTAACTATTGGAACTTCCTGCACATGTGCTCTTCTTGTTTACAATAATGTTTACAACTCCCTACATGCCATAGGATGAACATTCCACATGACTGAACTGCCCTGCCATACCTTAAGTCTACTTTTGGGATATAAACTACAAAACAGAGTCCAGAAAGTGCAATTATGTGCCCTTACTCAAATCAGCACCTATTTCTGTGCCTTAAAATTAGGTACTTATGGGCACAAGTAAGAACCATTTCTAATAGGATGGAAATGTTAGAAATAAAAGCAAAATGCAGAGAACTATCTCCTTCTCCTACTCACCTAACTCCCTCAACTCAATAAACTCCCTCTTCAAGCCACACAGAAATGTTGTAGGTTGTGAGATTGAAAAAAGTTAGCTCGGCTCTAATTACAGAAAAACAAGTTCAAACAAGCTTCCTTAATTAACTGCAATAAAGCCGCTCCACTGTGGATTGTATGTACTCTATGAGTCCCCCGGCTCCTGAATTTGACCAGTAACTTTAAATTAGATCTTATGTGAAAGGTTTAATGCAAACAAATTTAGATTTTGGATTAAGATTCCTTCCACATATTAAAGTCCCAGCACTTTTTTCAAACCTCGTTATTTTTGCTACAGAGATCATTTATGAACCAAGTTTAGGGCAGTCTCAAAGTTTACACCCTGTCTTACAAGTGAACAATCTTTCTACTCAGAAAAGCCTAAAAAATGCACACTGAGGCCATGAGAAAGTTCGGACTGATATGGTAGTTTTGTGAATATTTGAGTAAAGTAGTGGGATCCTTAGTCTAATGTTGAAAGTGCTGCATCAGACCCAGAATTGTTAAAGGTGGAGTGGAAATGTAAATTCATCAATCCCACCTCCTCACTTGAGAAATGTTGTTGACGAACATGTCATTTTGATGGGCAGTTACGATTAGTGAATTTACCCTTGTGTCAAAAGAGGAAATGTTTTCCATTATTGTTTTTAATATGTTTTTATCATCAACATAATTCAAACCTTTAAAATATAATTTAATATATATAATGCTGAAGAAACATAAAGGGAAACCGAAGCCAATGATGGAGAGATATCAGAGTGGGAATTAAGAAAACACCACAAATTTGTAGAGTAAAAGTGTGGCATGTTGAATCACCCTTATTTTGATTTGGAACATATATTGTAATAGCCTTTTTGCTTAAACTGGGAAAAATATTTCTTGATCAGTCACATGCCTCAATGTACAGGAGGATGAAGTGATACAGTCAAGTTGGACAATTAGTTGATTGGGCGGTAATCTACCATTGATAAATCAACACTTTAATAGCAATTTGTCATCACTTACCATAGCTGGAAATTTATTTTGAAGTCCACATTCTGAAAAGTAATCATGTCTGCCTTCATTCACTTTGATATGGATGCAGGAGGAAGAGATTTAGGAATCTTCAGTTTGTGTGGAAAACCATGAGAGGAAGCTGCTTCTCAAATGATAAGTGTCGGGAGGCAGCTGTTGATACTTATGTCAGTGTTAGTTCTAGCGATTGTATTCTTATTATGTATTAATGTCTTATTACCTCTGTAATGAATACATTATTATCAGCTAACAGACAAAAGAGTCCTGCTGGGTACTTCAAGGATGCATTGCATATATTAGTAGTGTGCCTAGATAATGGTTAATTGCCCTTATATTCATGAATGGCATACTGCTACTGTCCAGGCACGTGTAGAACAAGGACTGAGCCAGCATCATTCTAGGAATGTGCTCTCCCAACTAACTCTCCATATAGTGTTTATGATTAATAAAAAACTCCAAATTATTGGTATGAAAGCAGATTTATCTACTTCTGTGTAATCTCAATATGACCTCACAACAGTATGCTTCCACCTTCATTGCAATGTGTCTCAGTTAATTAAGCAGCAACTCATCACTATGACTCCTTGAAGTAGAAAAATAATTTGGATTAGAGGAATTACTTGTCTTAGAACGAATAAAGCATGCTAATGTTCTGAAAATTTATGGAGATAGTGAAATTGCCAGTCAATGCAAAGCAAGTAATAGGTATTGATTCCAGTTTTCACTGGAAGAATTGATTAGTGAAGCCTTCACATGTATGTGAGCCCTGACAGGAATATTTTGTGACAGTTACTGCATGCCGTCATCACCTTGGTCTTTCATGGCATATTACCACTGCCCCTTCAAGGTGACAGTGAAACCTGTGCCTGTGATGGGATCGTTTCAGTCTTTAATGTTGTGTGAAAGGTTCAGCTATATAAGATTCTGCAGGAAAAGTCATCTCTGATAAATGCAAAGTCAGAGATGAAATTTTGCTAAACAGGTGAACAGTGTGGAATGAAATAAGATTAGATTAGATTTCCTACAGTGTGGAAACAGGCCCCTCAGCCCAACAAGTCCACACCGAACCTCCAAAGAGCAACCTACCCAGGCTCATGCCCTTACATACCCCTGACTAATGCACCTAACACAATGGGCAATTTAGCATGGCCAATTCACCTAACCTGCACATCTTTGGACTGTGGGAGGAAACCCACACAGGCATGGGGAGAACGTGCAAACTACACACAAACAGTTGCCCGAGGTGGGAATTGAACCCAGGTCCCTGGCACTGTGAGGCAGCAGTGCTCACCACTGAGCCACCATACTGTGACAAAAGTCACATATTTTGTCGGGAAAAATTGCACAAAGATATATGTGTAAATACATTACTTTTTATTTTAGAAAAATGATGTACATCATGCATTTTATAAACAGTGTACACAATAACACATAGACTATTCAGCTATTCTACTTGAGGTCAAATGTTTTTATATTTGAACTCAATCATTAATTTACTACACTTCATTTAGAAGCTTGTCCTTAAGGTTAGAATACTTGGTTTCTATTGCTTTTCATTTTGAGTGAGTGCATAAGTAAACTTCATTTTTGAATCAATCATTGACTCAAGTGAGAAAAAAAATTGAAGGCTGTTTTGCTGGTGACTGCACAACTTCACGAGTTTGAATTATGATTTGACATCTACGAATGAAAGACTGCCTGCCACTGCTCAGGTTTTGCTTTTTCAATGGGAATTAAATTCCTTTGCCTCTTAGGGATGATTTTCAATTAATTGCAAAGTCTTGTGAGTAGTTGTCAACCCAGCAAATAAAATTTAAACAGGCAACTTATTATATTCCAGTCTTACTCAGGTGAACTAACACTTCATCGGGAGGTCAAATGGAATGAGCAATGAGTAATCCTCTGGTACAGCTGCATTTCACGATTTATTTTATCTGATTGCAAGAGACGCAAACCTCCCATAAGCTTTGCAATCATAACTGCTGTTTAGTCTAGGAAGGGAATTCTCTGTCAAGGGTTTGATTGTATCATATCATAATTCAAGGGAATGGAATTCAATGGGTCTTTATTGAAATTATTGATCTCTCGGTTTCTTACCTTAAGAAAGTAGAATGTTGTTACAGTACATGCATTGTTCTACATGTTAAATGCTTGTTGAACGTTAAGGAAGGAAATATTCAGCAAAGTCTGGCCACCTTCCATTGTGTGGAGGTGCTGGTGTTGGACGGGGCTGGACAAAGTCAGAAGTCACATGCAACCAGGTTACAGTCCAGCAGATTTATTTGAAATCACCAGCTTTTGGAGCACCGCTCCTTCATCAGGTCTCCCGGCAAGCTCCACAAACTTGTGATCTCAAATAAACCTGTTGGACTATAACTTGGTGTGGTGTGGATTCTGACTTTATCCACCTTCCATCGGTCATTCTATTGGCACATCTTTTTCCAGATATGAAAATTGTGCAAATTAGTGATAAAGATGAAACGGAAAATTTAGCAAAAGATCAGTTTCATAGAATTTTTAAAAGTAGTTGAATAAAAATGAATAGTGGGATCAGGAAATATTAACAGTAATCAAGTGCTGAAGAAATTACACACTTGGGATGATAGGGAACACACTGTCATAGAGTGAAAGCACACCCAATCAATTGTCCACTGCTATCAAACGTTCAGAAAGATGTCACAGGGCATCTGCCAATGACTTTCATCACCTGCTTGGCCTTGACCTTGATCCCGTATTCACATTTGGATTAATGTCCCACTCACAATTAAAGCAAATGATCACAGTTATCTATTCTCTGCCCACCTTACTGGGCTCAATGTGAGGTTCGGAAATATGTCCCAGGAGCTTATTTTTCCTTAGTGCCACTCACCATCAAATCCGTTTATATCAGAAACAACAGGTAAAGCAGTTAATAGGCCGGATCTTCCCATCTCTGGATAGTTAAATGCTAGGTGACCTCTCAAGGAAATATTCCAGGACCCCTCGGAATTCCCAATGCATTGACTTCAAGGGATTTCCTGGGAAGGTTAAACTTTCACTAGCTCCCTGGTTACCCTGCTTGAACTTCTCTGATTCTACCTCAGAGAGATCCTTCTTCCTTGCCTGGATAGTTACCCAGATAACATTAAACTATACGTAACTTCTGGGTAACTATTTAAATGACATCCCCAACTCTATATTGTTTCCCAATGACCTTCCCCACCACAGACTCTCTCTGGAGGTTCCAGCCTACACTGACCACATCGTTCCGTCGGACCTCTTTAATCTCCAGGGATTTCCTCCAAATCTTCCCGATACTTGGACACATTCTGACCCTCACTGACCTTTTGACTCCCTCCCCTGACCTCCTGGACCCTCCAACCTCCCACCCGATGCTCAAACCCTGTCCACTGACTCCACATCCCATACTTGACCATCCTAGCCTAAGTGGTACCATTTCCACTCTCCTCCTCTGTGACCCTTCCATCCTCACATGCTAACTACACTGTCATCCTAGCATCTTGCCATCTTACTCACCACGCTACCTACCACTCTGCCACCCCTTCCAGCCACTCTACCCAAGCAACCCATTTAACTCACAACACCCATTCACCAAAAAATTATTTAACTTTTTACAGTGTGCCAGTGAACGAAGACTTATCGGAACATGGCAGATATAAGAAAGGGCAAGGCTTGTGTCCTCCATATCAGTCTTGCTTGACAAAGAAAGATCACACTTCATACATTGGGCAGACTGACATTGGAGATCCTGAACAGAAATGAGGAGCTTCATCATTTGGTTCAAACATTAAATAAAAGAGATGAAAATTCATGTAGTGTTCTGTTGCATGGGCTAGTTCGATGGTGCATTCGTAATGCTTTAGAAGTACTGGCAAAATAACTGTGGTCCTCCAATGTATTTTGTACACTTGGCTTGCGTAAGGAGTAGAAACGAGAGTTGGGAAATGGCAATAAGTGTACAATCAGGCAAAAGTGAGGACTGTAGATGCTGGAAACTAGAGTTTAGATCAGAGTGGTGCTGGAAAAGCACAGCAGGTCAGGCAGCATCCGAGGAGCAGGAAAATCGACGTTTCGGGCAAAAGCCCTGATGAAGGGCTTTTGCTCGAAACGTCGATTTTTCTGCTCCTCGGATGCTGCCTGACCTGCTGTGCTTTTTCAGAACCACTCTGATCTAAACATAAGTGTACAATCAGTCAGCCAGAAGACCATTAATCAATAACAAGAAAGAGTTTGTATGTCATACAGTGAATTATAGCCAACACAGGACATCATAAGGTTCATCATCTGAACCATTGAATTCATTTTGTTTTTGGCTCTTTGTATCTAGTGAAGCATCTTCTAATACAGAAAGACTATTTCTTGTGAAGACCTCCACACTAAAAATATAAATTTTAAACAAAATAGATGCTAAAAATAAATAATAAATAATTGACTGCTCCCTGAATGAATATTGTGCATGTGAAGTGAAATGATTATAGATGCCGTGATACAATGAGCCACAGTGTCCTTTTAATGAAAAATGTAAAGGTTGCTCTCTAACAATGTGTGTCTCTATGTCTTTGAAATCCTGCTGATGTTTAGTGCTGGTGTCAGTCTTGCTGAGTCTTTCTGGAAGGGTTCTTGCTGTGAAGCCTAATGAGATCTCTCACCATATCTTACAAACTCACCTCGTTAGCTACCTGCTCACCACTAAGGTGCCCATTTTGCACAATTCTAACTCCATCCTACCATGCATTGTCCCAGAAAAACCTCCTATTACTTGGAAATCCTGGAACTCACTGGCATTCCGAGCACTGGCACCACGTTTAGAGGCCATTGCACTGTCGGTTAAACACTGTCACTCCAGACCTTTGGAGAGCCATGTGATGTTTGCTAATCTCAGCTGGGAAGTGTCACATGTTCATTGAAAAAGAATGCAGTGATGGCGGAGGTCACATTATCTTACACACCCTTGAGGAACAGGGCATGAGAAAGTGACAAATTCCCCTGTTCTTCTTGAAATTAACCAGAAAGCTTAAAAGTTGGAATGTTGATGATGGCCTTAACTTCAGGGGTGGCTCAGTGGTTATCACTGCTGCCTTACAGCACCAGGGACCCGGGTTTGCTTCCAGCCTTGGGTGACTGTGTAGATTTTGCACTCTCTGTGTCTGTGTGGGTTTCCTCCGGATGCTCTGGTTTCCTCCCACAGTCTAAAGATGTGCAGGTCAGGTGAATTAGCCATGCTAAGTTGTCCATAGTGTTCAGGGATGTATATGTTAGGCGCAGTAGTTAGGGGTAATGTAGAGTAATTGAGGAGGGGAATGGGTCTGGGTGGGATACTCTTCGGAGGGTTGGTGTGGACTTGTTGTGTCAAAGGGCCTGTTTCCACACTGTAGAGATTCTATGATCTGTAGCTACTATCCTGTGCTTTATATTGTTCGTTATTGACATCTACTATTTTACTCAAATTAGTGAAGAGAGTCAAAGAATCATAGAGTCACACAGCATGGAAACAGACCCTTCAGCCCGACCAGTTCATACTGACCACGTTCCCAAACTAGATTATTCCCGCCTGCCTACTCCTGTTCCATATCCTTGCAAAACTTTCTTATACATGTAATTATCCAAATGTCTTTTAAATGTTGTAACTGTGCCCGCATCCACCACTTCCTCAGGAAGTTCATTCCACATGTGAACCACCCTCTGTGTAAAAACATTGCCCCTTGTGTGTTTTTTTTTTAATCTCTCTCCTCTCACCTTAAAAATATGGCCCCAAACTTGAAATCCCCCATCCTAGGGAAAAGACACCTATCTATATCCCTCATGATTTTACAATGATAATCTTTAGAATTTCATTTCTGTGTAACTTTGTGTCATTTGTTTAATGGCTACTCCAAACTAAGGTGAAAACTAGTTCCAGGAGAAGTCACATGATTATGGCAAGCCACAGTTGAGCTGGGTACAAATGCATTTCTCCAAACAACGCGAGTAAAGTATCATATTTTAAGTATTTTTTTTAAACTCACTGGTCTCTGGATGTATGGTATAACTTGGACTATAATAAGAAAAATGGCTGAATAAAAGACAAGTCAATCAATATTATGCAGACCATTTACTTTGTATATTTATTCAGCTGCAGGCTACATATTAATAGGTTTTAGCAAATATGGGAGGTTTCATTTAAAGTGCTGAAGAACAGATAGAAGTGTAGACAATAAAATCTGCTTTAAATTTCTGGGGGATGACAGATAAATTAGTGATGTCCTTCATTCAATGCTAAAGTTTCTCAGAAGTGTCAGTCTCCAGAATGGAGTTCTGCTCCAAATTTTTGTTCCGATCAAGGTATTTCATGACTATCGGAAAAGAATAAGTGGTTGGCTGATGAGAGAACTTGAATGTGAAATATGATAGATTCACTAACCTATTCCATTATTTTTCTAAGATGCCTCTGACTGCAGGCAAGACAAAGCAGGTTTTGGCAGGAAATCAGGACTCTTCTATGCTAATTTTATCAAATGCCTCAGAGCATGTTTAAATTATTTCACAGCTCACAGAATGATGTTTCTGCCTCTTTGAATGAGCAGAATTTTGATGCTATCATTAAGATTTATTACATATTTCACATAAGCTCAATTTTACATTGTGAAAATGAAAGGAATAGTTTCCAAGAAAATTTAAGAAATTCCCCAAATGGGCTGTAGAATTCAACAGTCCTTGACCGATATAATTGTTTTACATTATAGCACCGCTAATATCAAAAAATGCCATAGCACTAAGATATGGAAATGAGAATATAAACAAGAAGGATGACATAAACATATTAACAAAAGTATGGAAAATTTTACATTTAATATTAATTGGAACCCTTGTTAGTAATAAATCATTACTCACTGTTATGTAGTACACATTTCTAACTGAAAGTGAGCAAATTCAATTGTCAGGAATCAAACATTGTCGGTCCATATCTGGCCTCATTAGAACAATAATGGGACAAGACAGTTATTTATTTATATATTAGTTATGTAAATGAATACAAGTAGGCACTATGTCCTGACTGAGGCTTATATTGAGATTTATTTCATTTCTTGGGGATTACAGATGAAATGAAGCGAAGTTCAGTTTAGAACAATGCCAAGCTGAAGTCACACAACACCAGGTCATTGTCCAACATGTTTATTTGAAATCACAAGCTTTCAGCGCACTGCTCCTTCATCACTTCACCTCATTAACATCAGCCTGGCCAAAGAAACACCTTCCACACTACTAAATGACCACCAGACAGCACACCACCTTCAGCAAGGATCACATCCTCAACCTAGTAGACCTGTGCCTCACAACCCACTTTACCCTCAATGACAAGACCTACAAACAAATCAACAGCACTCCTATGGGATCACCAATATCAGGATTCTTGGCAGAAGCAGTTACGCAGAGGGTAGAGGGAGCAGTCCTCCCCATGATCCCACCCAAGCTTTGGGTCCACTACATGGATGACACCTTTGTCATCATGAAACGAAACAAATTAGAAGAAGCTCACAAACACATAAACAACATCCTTACTGGTGTAAACTTCACCAAAGAGGAAGAGAACAATAACAGTCTCCCCTTCTGAGATGTCACAGGAGAACAAAGAGCGAATGGAGAGCTGCAGAGCAGCGACTACAGGACAGCAAAACACATAGACCAGATACTCAACTACAGGAGCAGTCATCCCAACACCCACAAACGGAGCTGCATCAGCACATTATTTAAACGAGCCACAACACACTGCAGCACCCAGGAAGTGGGAGGTGCTGAAGAAAAGCACCAATACAACGTATTCAGGATCAATGCCTACCCAATAAGCAGGGTCTGCCGATTCTTACACAGCAAACCCAAACAAGAAGACACAACCCGCCCAGAGACTATAGTCACACTACCATACATTAAAGAAATGTCAGAGATGATGACCAGACTACTCTGGCCCCTTGGCATCATGGTAGTCCACAAACCTATCAACACACTGAAACAGCCCTTGATGAATCTAAAGGACCCTGTACCAACAACCAGCAGAATGGACATCATACACAAAATACCCTGCAAGGATTGCAACAAGCACTACACCAGACAGACAGGCAGGAAACTAGCTGCCAGAATACACATACACCAACCAGCCACCAAAAGACGTAGAGTCATAGAGGTGTACAGCACGGAAACAGACCCTTCGGTCCAACTCTTCCATGCCGAACAGATATCCCAACCCAATCTAGTCCCATCTGCCAGCACCCGGCCTATATCCCTCCAAACCCTTCCTATACATACACCCATCCAGGTGCCTCTTAAATGCTGTAATTGTTCCAGCGTCCACCACTTCCTCTGGCAGACCATTCCACACATGCACCATCATCTGCGTGAAAATGTTGCTCCTGAAATCTCTTTTATATCTTTCCCCTCTTACCCTAATTTTATGCCCTTTAGTTCTGAGCTCTCCCACCCAAGAATTGCATGCAATATTCCAAAAGTGGCCGAACCAATATCCTGTACAGCCGCAACATGACCTCCCAACTCCTATATTCAATGCTCTGACAAATAAAGGAAAGCATACCAAATGCCTTCTTCTCTATTCTATCTACCTGCAACTCTACTTTGAAGGAGCTATGAACCGGCACTCCAAGGTCTCTTTGTTCAGCAACACTCCCTCGGACCTTACCATTTACTGTATAAGTCCTGCTAAGATTTGCTTTCCCAAAATTTATCTAAATTAAACTCCATCAGCCTGACCAACTAGTATCCTTACACACAGACAATGAGGGACACCAGTTCAACTGGTTTACATCCTGGGACAGGCTAAACAGAGACACGCATGGGAATTCCGAGAGGCCTAGCATTCAAACCGGAACTCTATCATCAAAGTTAAAAATCACATAACACTAGATTATAGCTCAACAGGTTGCCTGGTGTTTATTGATTTTTATCTTCGTTCACTGGCCCCTGCAAATCACTTCCGTCAACAAACATCGATTTGGACTCCATTTCCCAACCTCTCAGAGAAAGAACCGGAAGTGATATCACCCACCACAACAGACAGACACAGAAATAGATAGCAGGACAGAACACCTGCGCTTCACCAGAGGCTCACTGATGATGTTACCTAGCATGGTGACAAAACATCTGAGAACAAATCTTCCAGCTCAGCAAGCAAACGTACAAGCTGAACTTCTGACTTTGTCCACCCCAGTCCAACACTGGCACCTCCACATTATGATAAAATTTGGACAATAATTTTTTTTTTAAATTATGAAATAAACAAAGTGGATGAACAAATCTAAAATAGAAATTGCTGAAACCACACTACTGATCAGTAGTAGGAGGTGTTGGTAGGCATGGTAGTAATTTCACTTGACCAACAGTCCAGTTTTGGCAAACTTAATTCATAAGTCTGGAACATGAAGCAAGTCTCAGTCATGGTGATCATGCCAACTGGCATTGAAGATTATTAAACTGCTCTGGTTCACTAATGTCCCTCAGAGAAGGAAAGCTGCCTTCTTTTGCTGGTCTGATCCACCTTAGATCCCAGCAATGTGGTCTACTCCTAACTGTGCTCTGAAATGGTCCAGCAAGCCACTCAGTTCAATGACAATCAGGGATGAGTACAAATGCTGGCCTTGATGGCAATGTTGACATCTCACAGAGGAATAGAGGGGGAAAACATGTCTGTAGCTTATTCATGCAGTCAGCTTGTTAAAAGTTGTTCAATGTGTTCGGTGAGTGACATGCTTTGGCGAGTAAAACCACAAGGATGGCAGCATATCGTTACACTGGAATGCAGCTGTAGAACATGTAATGAGAGGTAATACTTTCTGTGTATTTGTAATTTTGATATTTTAAATGAATTGGACTGTAATGTTTCAAACAAACTACCCTTACAAAGTTTTGGCATTCAAATTAAAATTCCTCATCAGAACAGATGTTTATTTTTACTCAGCTAACTCTTCCATTGTTGATGTTATCATTTTCAGTATGTTGCTAGATTCTTCAGTAGCACATTTAACGATAACGATAACGAATACCAAAATTGATATCATTTATTGGTCTATAAGCATAATAAACATCAGATTAATAGAATGCTACCAGGAATAAGACAAAATACATTATATTTTCAGGCAAATGGTGGAGCAAAGTCTATTATTTGCAGGTAATGTTTTATGCTTCTTATAACTAATTGGTGAAGGAAGAATCCAGAGCCAGTCTTTGTTTCGGAATAGATTTGTTTACAGTGTGAAATACAGATATAACTATCTTACGTCTATTTGTATGTGAGTGACAAACAACATTAAGAAATAGGAGCAAAAGTACGCCGTTTGTCTCCCTGAGCCTGACCTGCCATTCAGTAAGATCACGGACGATCAGTTTATGTTTCAAATTGAACATTCAGATCTACCATCCATAGCCCTCGATTCCCCTGCCAAACGAGAATCTATCCATCTCTGTCTTGCTACGGCACAGTTCCAAAGTCACACAAATATTAGAGAAAAAAAAAATCTACCTTCATCTCGGTCCTGAGTGGATCGACCTAAATTCTAAAACAGGGTCTGTACTGAACTTAGTTTCAGAATCCAGAACAGATCTACTGCATTGTTTATTATCGACAGAATATATATTTTTGAACCCTTTGAAATAAAAGACCAAAACTGCACCTCCTAGTTCTGGACTGAACCACAAGTGGAAACATGCTTACCATGTCCATGTTGTCAAGACCACTTCGGATCCAATGCACTTCAATCAAGTCCCCCCTCAAGCTTTGACCCTTTCTATGAAACGTGCCCAGCCAGTCTAACTGAAATACTCCTTCTCCTCTTTTGAATAAATCAAATAAGCTAAGTAATTAGTTAATTAAAGGACCACCTCTTAAAGAGGTATTGTAACAAAAACAAAACCTTGAATTTATCAATTTTAAATTAAAATATCATTTTGGAGGAAATAATGTACCTAACCTCTTGTGGTAGACACTCATCCTGGAAGTTCTCAGGCTTGCTAGTAGATACCATATGCTCCCACTCCAGGCAGTGACTTATCCATAGAAGGAAGCAGATAGTCAGATCTAAAGACCTTCTTCACAGCCCACTGTGTGGCTGTATTCTTCATGACCACCCTGACCAGCCCAGAAGCAGATCCACAAGGAAACACACCTTTAAAAAAAAAGAGTATTTTTTAATCAACCAACTCAGAAACACTATAACCCCTCCAGAACAGGTGTACCTGAAACCACTTTCTGGTCCAGAGTTAGGGATATTACCAATACACCTGTAGAGTCCCTTAAATTATATATAGTCAATTAAGCATTCAATAAGTGCCCAACACTTGTATGTACTTAATCTTAAATCATAGAATATTGAACCCTCATATAACTTAGCCACTATCTTTACCAACCATTACCTCTCTTTGTTATTTCACACAGCTATGTTCCGAGTTTCCCAAAGGTTTATCATGGGGCCTTTTTTCTTATGTTATCCCCATTTAACATGATCTGAAGTTGTGCACACCTTCCTTCTGAATCGGACCTTGCCCCTGCTTCAATCTTATCTGACACCCTGAAAGCCTATAGTCTCAGCTCCCAGTGCAAACTCTGTCTTCTTACCATCAATTCATTTGCTTCCCTGGCTATGGTTAAGAATCATACAAACCATTCACAGTCTTAGCTGCCTGTCACCTCAAGCTGAGTTTCTGAACCCATGTCCGCAGTATCATAAAGACTACCATCTTCATGCGTGTTCGTTTGCTACTCAGACATGCCTTTGTCATTTCCAGGCTCAACTATTTCTCTTTTCGTTCCCTAAGACATCCAATGCAAAGTTCTCATCCTTATGTTTATATCCATTTATGCCTTGTCCCTATCTATCTGTAACTTCATTCAGCCCTGCAACAGAGCTAATCATTGTGCTCCTGTACTGCAGATCTCAGATTTATGTCCCCTTTCCTGTGCTTCATCATTTGTGGCCATGCACTTATTCACCGAGGTTTGAAACTCTGAAATTCTCTCTCTAATGTCCATTTTTAAAAAATCATTTGTGGGATGTGGGTGTCGCTGGTTGACCAGCATTTATTACCCATCCCTAGTTGCCCCTTGAGAAGGTGGTGGTGAGCTGCCTTCTTGAACTACTGCAGTCCACCTGCTGTGGGTTGACACACAGTGCCATTATGGAGGGAATTCTATGATATTGACCCAGTAACAGTGAAAGAACGCTGATATATTTCCAAGCCAATATGGTGAGTGGCTTGGAGGGGAACTTGAAGGTAGTGGTTTTCCTGTGTATCTGCTGCCCTTATCCTTCTCGTTGGAAATGGTCATGGGTTTGGAAGGTGCTGTTTGAGCCTCGTTGCTATGCATGTCTCTTTTCTTTATAACTCTCCTTAAAACATACCTTTTTGATCATCCCTTACACTCAATCTTTGTTTCCTTCACCATCCTTTTCTTGTAACTATGGTTTTTTGGATATTTTTCTCTTAATATAATAATAAATGTTTCGCAGTGAGGAAGTAACTGAAAATGCTCATTAGTTATTAATATCAATATGATTTCAATTTTCAATCGTAGTGTTTGTGTTGAAAGTGACAAAGCAGAACAATAACTGTTTAGTCTGATGTGCCTTTTTTTGGGTGATGAAATATATGGGCTGCTCTCTTCCAACCTCGAAACCAAAGTGAGAAGTTTGGAGTGTGGCTTGTAATGATGGATAACTAACTAGAGATGGGAAGTAACAGCTAAAACAAATCTGAATTTAAAGTAATTGCGCTTTTATAATCTTAAATATTCTTTATGAAAATTCTGACAAAAAAGTAAATGTTTCTCCAATTTTGCTCCAGATGTGGGTGCAGTAGTTTAGCATTAGCCAGCTGTCTTCCCCCTTAAAATAGAAATGGTGTTTAAAAGAGCTGTATTATTTTCCCTGTCTAATTCCTTTCATATTTCAGCTCCTGTGATTTTGTTTTCAGTAGCACAGCATATTACACTTGGCCTATGTGCTGGTGTATTGTCTGCATAAGTAAATAAATCAGCATTATACTTTACAATTTCAAGTTCTTTAACAGATTGTGAGATTCAAAATGTTAGATATTCAGAACCTTTTAGAAATGGTATGACCTTTCTTTCCCAGGACAAAGTATAAATTTAACAATTTGTTGCATCATGTAGAATTAGAATTCGAAATAGCTTTACATGTACTCAAATGACCATGGTGAAAAGGATATAAGTCACCATTTCCAGGGCCATCTTAGGTGCAAAGTTACCTCAGTATAGCTTTTTCAGTTGTTTCCATTAAAGAAATATCCCTTGGTTATGATTTATGCCTGCATGTTATATGGGAGATTTCATCATCATTTGAATTTATTAAATACAATTGAGATATTGGGACTCATGCAAAGAGTTAAAGCAACATTTGGAATGTGAGTCACTAATGTCCTTTAGGGAAGGAAATCTGCCATCCTTATCTGGTCTGGCTTGTACATAACATGCCAGATCTGCAGTAGTGTGGTTGATTCTCAATTGCTCTTTGGCCAGTTAGGATAGGCCATAAATGCTGAGCCTAATCAGTGAAACAAACCTCCAATAAATGAATATAAGGAGAAACAGTGGTCAGAGCAGTTGTGCTGACTGATGTAGATTCTTGGTTTCCAAACCTCACAGTGAAATCTGTGTAATTTGAAGCAAGAATGGAGATGAAAGTCTAGTGGATAGCTATTAGCATTTCTGTTCGCCTATCATATCATTTGCATTGTTGCTTGTGATTGGAACCCGATAGACCTCCTTGACTATGAGATCCATGATTGGGATTGTTAACCTGGGCCAATCAGGAGATACTGACTGATCAATATTAACCCTTTGAGGCTGTCCTAGAGGTGGTCGAAAGGTGTGTCAGGGCGGACCGAGAACTGGAAGGGGCATGGGGTGGACCGAGAACCGGAAGGTGGGTAGGGGCGGGCTGCCTTAGAGCGGTCGGAAGGTGGGAGGGGCGGGGGCTTGCTGGGTCTGTATTGTCTGTACTTTTGTATGTAACGGTATTGTCTAATGTATAAATGTCATTGTCATTGTCTTGTCACACGTGGAACTGGGATTTGAGGTTTGTCCTCCTCCCTGTAAAATGGTTGAACGGTAGGGTTCGGGGCATAGCTTTGCTGCTCCCCTCCCTTGTAAAACTGCTGTCTTTCGTGTACAGCTGTCAATGTTTTTTGTAAATTGTTTTGTAACTTGTTTAATAAAATAAAAAAAAAAATAAAAAATTAACCCTTTGAGGCTGTCCTAGAGGTGGTCGAAAGGTGTGTCAGGGCGGACCGAGAACTGGAAGGGGCATGGGGTGGACCGAGAACCGGAAGGTGGGTAGGGGCGGGCTGCCTTAGAGCGGTCGGAAGGTGGGAGGGGCGGGGGCTTGCTGGGTCTGTATTGTCTGCACTTTTGTATGTAACGGTATTGTCTAATGTACAAATGTCATTGTCACTGTCTTGTCATATGTCGAACTGGGATTTGAGGTTTGTCCTCCTCTCCCTGTAAAATGGTTGAACGGTAGGGTTCGGGGCCTAGCTTTGCTGCTCCTCTCCCTTGTAATACTGCTGTCTTTTGTGTACAGCTGTCAATGTTTTTTGTAAACTGTTTTGTAATTTGTTTAATAAAATTAACCCTTTGAGGCTGTCCTAGAGGTGGTCGAAAGGTGTGTCAGGGCGGACCGAGAACTGGAAGGGGCATGGGGTGGACCGAGAACCGGAAGGTGGGTAGGGGCGGGCTGCCTTAGAGTGGTCGGAAGGTGGGAGGGGCGGGGGCTTGCTGGGTCTGTATTGTCTGCACTTTTGTATGTAACGGTATTGTCTAATGTACAAATGTCATTGTCACTGTCTTGTCATATGTCGAACTGGGATTTGAGGTTTGTCCTCCTCTCCCTGTAAAATGGTTGAACGGTAGGGTTCGGGGCCTAGCTTTGCTGCTCCTCTCCCTTGTAAAACTGCTGTCTTTTGTGTACAGCTGTCAATGTTTTTTGTAAACTGTTTTGTAATTTGTTTAATAAAATTAACCCTTTGAGGCTGTCCTAGAGGTGGTCGAAAGGTGTGTCAGGGCGGACCGAGAACTGGAAGGGGCATGGGGTGGACCGAGAACCGGAAGGTGGGTAGGGGCGGGCTGCCTTAGAGTGGTCGGAAGGTGGGAGGGGCGGGGGCTTGCTGGGTCTGTATTGTCTGCACTTTTGTATGTAATGGTATTGTCTAATGTACAAATGTCATTGTCACTGTCTTGTCATATGTCGAACTGGGATTTGAGGTTTGTCCTCCTCTCCCTGTAAAATGGTTGAACGGTAGGGTTCGGGGCCTAGCTTTGCTGCTCCTCTCCCTTGTAAAATTGCTGTCTTTTGTGTACAGCTGTCAATGTTTTTTTTGTAAACTGTTTTGTAATTTGTTTAATAAAATAATAAAAAAAAAATAACCCTTTGATGTGAAGGGCATGCTTGTCACTGGCCACCCGGGTGTTTCTTTTCTTTCTGGTGGTGGAAATTGAATAAAGATTGGTGCACTTTGTGTCTTTCACTGTGTCTCACACCTGCACACACACACCATGGGTGCTGGGGGAAAAAAATAAGCAGTACCGCACTTAGGTGGTAGGTTGGGAGAAGAAGAAAAAAAAATAAACAAGACATTGCAGCAATGCCCTTTGATGAGAAGGGCACTGCTTGTCACTGGCCACTCGGGTGTTTTCCCTATTAAAAAAAATAAAAAAATAAAAAAATAACCCTTTGATGTGAAGGGCATGCTTGTCACTGGCCACCCGGGTGTTTCTTTTCTTTCTGGTGGTGGAAACAGAATAAAGATTTGTGCACCTTGTGTCTCTCATTGTGTCTTGCACCTGCACACACACAACATGGGTGCTGGGGAAAAATAAGCACTACCGCAGTTAGACGGTGGTGTGGGTGTGGGAAAAAAAACAGGAGTGTCAGACATAACAAAAAAAAAGAGAAGAAAAAAAAGAAAAGAAAAAATAAAAAAAAATTAACAAAAATCTTCACACAACATGGGTGCTGGGGAAAAAATCAGCACTACCGCAGTTAGGCGGTAGTGTGGGGAAAAAAGAAAGAAGAACAGGAGTGTCAGAAAAAGAGAAAAAAAAATAAACACGAGCGTCAGGGAAAATAAAATAATAAAAGACTTCACTCGAGTGTTTCCTTTCTTCCTGGTGGTGGAATATAAATAAAGATTTACATAATTGTTGTTTCTCACTGTGTCCAACACCTGCACACACATGACATGGGTGCTGGAGAAAAATAAGCACTTCCGCTGTCAGGTGGTAGTGTGGGAGGAAAATTAAAAAAAAAACAATAAACAAAGATTTTGAATCTCTTCAATCCAGGGGACTGACTCCTAACTGGCTGGCCACAGCTGGTGTATTGTGCACATGTAAATAAAGGGTGACTTGCTGTTGGGGTGGGGGAGACCGGCCTTTGTGCAGTTATTTCAGGATTTGAGAAGGCAAGAGTCCATATCAAGTCATTTGTAACATTGTGTTACAGGGATTCTAAGATATCCCTGAAACTCACATGTTTAAGTCATTCTAAGAGATAGAAAGCAAAAGATGAAGGCAACTAGTCCTGCTGGAGAGAAAATGCTGATTCAGTTTTTTGCCATTTAGAATGTAGGTGGGAATGTATAACGATATTGAAGAGTCCAACTCCTTGGAATTTATTGGAAGCTGGAAGATTTGCCGAGCTTAGACAACAGGAAAAGGATTTCCAGTATAACTTCACAGCGAAAGTCAGTTTGAAGTTAGCTGTTGGGAAAGAGATTGCCCTCTCGAACTGTCCCACTGTCCATCTTGTTTCCCACCTACCTGCTCCACCCTTCGCTCCGACCTAGCACTATCACTCCCTACCTGCATCTACCTCTCGCCTTCCCAGCTACCTTCCCTTCCCCCAGTCCCATCCTCCCACTCCCATTTATCTCTCAGCCCCCTTCCCACACCCCCCCCCCCCCCTTCCTGTTGAAGGGCTTATGCCCAAAACATTGACTCTCCTGCTCCTTGGATGCTGCCTGACCTGCTGCACTTTTCCAATGCCACACTTTTGGACAAGAGAGAAAAGAAGCAAATCATTGGAAGCTGAGACTAACCGGAGAATGAAGTGGCTGCACAAGGAACATCGTAATGTGTAAGCGCAGATGGACAGTGGAACAGTTCGAGAGGGCAATCTCTTCCCAAACAGCTAACTTCAAACTGACTTTCACTGTGAAGTTATACTGGAAATCCTTTCCCTGTTGTCTAAGCTCGGCAAATCTTTCAGCTTCCAATAAATTCCAAGGAGTTGGACTCTTCAATATCGTTATACATTCTCACCTACATTCTAAGGGGAGATTTCCAAGTGGACAATCAAATTTATTTTTTGTGGTTTCAGAGTAGAATTTGGTGACAAAATAGTGCTTAGTTAATATAGTTTTGGGATTGCTTGTTACAATAGAAATTTTCAAATTTGGAATCTTGACAAAGAGTTCATTCAGTCAATCATTGGAAATCCTAATACCCGTTTAAAAGTTTTTAGACTCTATGGAGATGGTAACAATGTATGGAGATACTCTCCTCATGGTTTATCCACAAACATTGGTGTAAACCAGTATAAAATTGGTGCAAGCACTCAATTTGGTCAAAACATTGAAGCAATTCTTTAAATTCATTTCTCATTCTGCAGAATACTGTGGACAAATTGGTAGAACAGAGATACAGTTTGATAATCATTCCATTCTGATGAAGAGTCACTGAACTTGAAAGGTTGACTCTGTTTTCTCTCCACAGATGCTGCTGGCCCTACTGAGTTTCACCAGCAATTTCTGTTTTTTATTTGCTTTTCATTTCTCTCTCAATTACTTACTGCCATGAACATAATTATATTTAGACAGAGTATTGAAACTGGCAATAGAACTAACTCCCTAACTCTCAGAACCATAAGCCTGTGTCACAAGATGTTCCATATCCTCAGCGGGTATGCAAGAAACAGACTGTGACCTCTCTATTTATTTTTCTTGTCTAACCTGGGAATGAGAACACTCTTTATTCTCTTAAAATAACATTTCCACAACTAACCCTTCACAGCACTCTTTGGCTGCAACTTGGCACCATGCAGTGCAGCCAATCAACTTGTCATATGGACGTCGTCTTCAGGCACAATTTGAAATCTCTTTCCTCCATTTCAATAGCCTCAAATCTCCACATCTTGTGCTTTTTGGCACACACTTATTGACTGCTGGCTTTGTCCCCAGTTATTTTAATGCCTTACAATTGCACAGCAATATTTGTTCATGAGCAGCATTAATTGTGGGTAAGGGCTGCTGGGGTGGGATTGTCCAGACATTCACTGGGTGCTGTGCTGCAGAAAGAAGCAAGTACAAATGTCTGAGTGCAATATTTAAATAAAACTTCAAACGTGATATCTCTTGCTTTCAGAAACCTTAATTAAGATGACTTGTAGATTACTCTCTGCAGGAATTCCGTATTTTCATCCATGTCGACAGATTCTGACAGTGGCTGCATCTTACACAACTCTTATGTAATTCCCCCTTTATGGAAAAGCAGAGTAATGTAAGAAAATCCAGTCCACAACAGTACTGCCTTAATATTAGCTGTTTGGAAGTGAGACTGACCATTGGTAACTGATATATGGTGGAGCAACATTTCATGGAACATTTATTGATTAACTAAGTAACCTCAGATTAGGAGGACCCCATTAATGGTTTGCAAGTGTTCAATAATACTGGTAAACAAGTTTCCTCACTGGAAAAACATTCCTACTCCATTCCAACATTGCTTACACCCTAGCTGGGACTAGGAAACCTACCTCCCGTTATTTTCTCAGTTGCCAGTGCGTCATTCTTCTCACTATTTTATACAGTGGTAACAAAGCACCACTCATTCTCCGACACTGCTCGGCTTTCCAACACACTGAGGGATCTCGGGTACATTCACATAACATTATATGGGCCTGTTGAAAGCAAATTGATTTATATTAACAGAGAGGACGTCAATTCTTTTAATGTGCAGGTGGCATGTGATTACTTAAATGTCCTCAAGACTCAGGGTGCCAATCTTCCTGATTGTATCCACATTTATCTGTGCCAAATTAAAATTAGCCAGCAGGTTTTTTGGAGAAGGAATTGATTGGTGATTAGTGGCTGTCTGCTAGGTAAAGCGCCATCTGTATTAGTAATTGCATCTGCATTCAATTGAATGAAAATATGCACTACCGCAGTTTAGGCATTTCAATACCTTTAGACTGAGGAGGCATTTTGTTAAAATTGGCTAACTGCAAATGTAATCACTGTCTTGGGCTTCTAATCAATGTTATTCTACCTTTACAAATATAAAATATTTTAAAATTATTCTCCAATCTACTTGTCCTCACACACTTTGAAAAATAACATTTCATTTCCCTTGGTCTTACCTCTTTTTATCTTATACAGAGTTTTGTATTCCAACACAAATGAAGGATACTGCAAGCATTAGGCTACACCACACATCATCTCACAAATGTTTGGGAGTGTTTGAAACTTACTTAATTCACTTGAAATGTTCTTCCGTGTCGTGATAATCCTTGTTTCTTTCATACAATGAGATCCTGCTCTGATCTTTCTCCTGTCACCTTCTGCTTGACTAAATACTATTAATCTGTCATGTTATTCACCAAACTTTGTCATCCCTTCTTTGCAGTTTCCTAACTCCTTGATTATCTTTGGCATCTTTACCATCTGTCTGCACTATCGGACAGAATTTTAATTGTTTGGAAGTGAGATGGAGCTTTAAGTGAAGCTAAAAATAGCATTGACCAGGAACTCAATGTGGGTCAAGAGTGTGGTGCTGGGAAAGCACAGCAGGTCAGGCAGCATCCGAGGAGCAGGAGACTCAACATTTCGGGCAAAAGCCCTTCATCAGGAAAGAAAGGGCTCAGCCCCGAAATGTTGATTCTCCTGCTCCTCAGATGCTGCCTGACCTGCTGTGCTTTCCCAGCACCACACTCTCGACTCTGATCTCCTGCATCTGCAGTCCTCACTTTCTGCCAGTAGCTAATGTGGCCCAGACCCCTTTTTGGTAGAGAGCAAGTCGTTAAAGTATGCAACCAGTCTATTAACTCAGGGTTTTAAGGGTCTGTTTCCGTGCTGTACATCTCTATGACTCTATGAATAGTTACCACCTCACCAATGTGAAAGACTGTTGCCCTCTGTATTTCTGAGAATGTGCTTACCTCTTGACAAGTGATTGCCAGCTTCAGAGAAGTCAGTTTACCTAATGTGAACTTCAGTCACCTAGATCTTCACTTCCTTGTTTGTCAGCCTTCCCTGTGGTACTGATGCAGTAATGCACTTAATATTGCACCTCTGATGATAGACAATGACAGGCAGTAATACTACTACTGGCAGAACAGGGAAAATGGAAAACCATTAGTGGCAGCACCAGATTTCATCTTCTCATCTTCCTGCTGCCCTGAAGGACAATGGAGTGAACACAAAGATCCGGCTGGAACTAGATGGAAGCCAAACACAGCCAGGGTATCCGCTCCTTTGACATGCTTGAGCACCAGTGACTTAGAAAGCTTGGACTGTCACATCAGGTCAGTATTGACACCTACCACCTCCTGGATCCAGGCTTCCTTTCCATTTGAAGCATTGCTAGTGGCAGTTAAAATGGCCACCAATGGAGGGGTTTCTGTCTGGGTCTCCTCTTCTCCTGGGGAGCTCCCCTCAGCAAGGAAAGAGAGCAAAATCAAATTCTGTTTGTTATGGCTTGTGTGCAAAGGTGGGAACATTTGTGGAGGATATCTAGGAAACAGGGTGGGAGAGGACAGTTTGGGAGTAAGGTGTCCGTAAGGGAAGATGATAGGTGGAGCTAAAGATGAATGTTCTGGGAATGCTGTGCGGGTGAAACTGGACAAGTCAGATGTAGCACTTGAAATTTGAGCCCATGGTACTGCTCTCTCTCCTGCCCTCCTGTCTGTAAGATTGAGGGACTATTATCCCTCTTCTTATCTCACTGCCCCTATTCAGCCATGTTTGTTCGGTTAGAGAGGCTGGTCTCCTCTGGTCAATGTTGGGGAAAATTTACCTCCATTCAGTCTCTTGAGTACAGCAGCAGAACATGCAGTTCAGAGTGAGAGATCAGGGGGTAGACTTCCCAGATCTTCTTTGCAGTCCTGTGGCTGCTGAAGCCACTGTTTAGTTTAGCCATTCTAATTCCTGGTTGGAGTCTCTTTAACTAGACGTCCTTCCATTAATGCATTCAGCACATCATCCCACCCATCTTAATTGATTAGTCACAAAACCAGGAAGCAGGATGCTAATTTGCAGCTACATAAGAATATTTCAACTAGATATATGTTGCAGCTGTACAAAACTCTGGTGTAGCAGCACTTGGATTTGTGGGTACAGTTCTGGTCACTGCATTATAGGAAGGATGTGGAAGCTTTGGAAAGGGTTCAAAGGAGATTTACAAGGATGTTGCCTAGTGTGGAGGGAAGATCTTATGAGGAAAGGCTGAGGGACTTGAGGCTGTTTTCATTAGAGAGAAGGTTGAGAGGTGACTTAATTGAGAGATAAGATAATCAGATGTTAGATAGGGTGGACAGTGAGAGCCTTTTTCCTTGGATAGTAATGGCTAGCATGAGGGGACATAGCTTTAAATTGAGGGGTGGTAGATATAGGACAGATGTCAGTGTAGTTTCTTTACTCAGAGAATAGTAGCAGATGTGGAATGCCCGGATGCAACGGTAGTAGACTCACCAACTTTAAGGGCATTTAAATAGTCATTGGGTAGATATCTGGATGAAAAATATAGGTTAGATGGGCTTCAGATTGGTTTCACAGGTCGGCGCAACATCGAGTGCTGAAGGGCCTGTACTGCGCTGTAATGTTCTATATTCTATGTTCTAAAAGCCTGTTTTAATTGCAAGCAGGTTCTTCCTGATCTGTTACCAGCCTCCCTATCGCATGCAGATCTGTTTAAAGTCTACGCTTCTATATGTTTCACACTCCTTCACCAAAATCCCAGACCATGACAGCCTTCTGTTTATCAGCAACTCTGTTCAATGTTACTGCTTTACCCTTCTACATGGTTTTTGCTTTACCTGAATCAATTCTGAACTGGAGAAGGGTCACTGCACCTGAATTGTTTGAAATAGCTCCACAGAGACTGGTGTCCCATTACCGAATCACCTTTTCTTTACACGTGGAGAATCCTTGACACTGATCCAGCTCTCAGAGTAAACAAAACACGCCTGTTTATATCTGTCAGCCAGGGCTCCCTGATTGGACTTGGTTAACAGACCCAACTAGAGTCCACCTGGCTGACCTCACTACAATTTCTACAATGCTAATACTGTTTTTCTCCCCATGTATACCGCCAGACCTGCTGAGTTTCTCCAGCAATTTCTGTTTTGTACTGATCATTTATGTTTTTTTTTCACTTGCAGCTCATTTTAATCATTAACATCACCTACAATGCTGTCTGTTCAACTAGGACAACCTGGTCTATTACATCCATTCAGGTTGGCTGGGTGTTTTGACACGTAGTCCTTTGGTAGTCAACAGGGTTTCCTTGGTCTCCATCATCCTGCCCACCAGCCCCTCAAGTTCTTCCTAATGAAGTGAGGATTGACCTTTTCTTTCTGGGTTATGTGCTCATGAATAGCAGTGGAGTACCAGACTGTGAGGTATAGTTCCTGCCTTCCAGTAGCAGCAGTACCATGGAGCTGGGGTTTAATTCTCTGGGTGCCAGGGGTAAGAAAAATTGCAAAGTCCCAGCAGCAACGGGCACCTCCCATCTCTCCTGCCACACAATTCCACAAGATGAGCATCAAAGAGACCATTTTCATGATGAATGATTTAATGAGTGGAAGATGCTTAAGAAAATTTGACATGGGTCATTCTAGACCAGTTTTTGAAGGTTTCCCACTGAAACACGTGGCCAAAAAAATGGAAAGATTCAATCCCAAAGCTTTTCACTGTGCCTCGGTACATGTGACAATAAATTCAATTCAAATCAATTCAATTCAATTCAATTCCCATGTCTCTGTTCACAGGGCTGCCTGACTTGCTACATAAACATTTTTATTGCAGATTTGTACAACCACAGTATTTTCTTTTTTGTGTTTGCTGGACGTCATTATGATCAGACCAAATGTTTCTATTACTGTTCGAACTGCAGGGTATTTGCTGGGTAGTTCTAGATGTAAATGTCTCTCTATGTCATGGGTTGGATGGACAATAAAGCTCCTTTTTCAACAATGTAGCTTCATGCTATTTGTGGAATGGTATCAGTTCAGATTCTCTCATTTTCTACATTAGCCATTCATACAGCCTGCCTGAATGAAATTGCTAATTTGCATTTAATAATGAGCAGAGTTGTGCTGTGAGCCCACAGCTGCAAAGAAGTGAATTGAGACAACCCAATCTCATTTCACTTTAGGCTCTGATTGCTTGCAAAGGACAGAGATTTTCATCTTATGCTTGGCCAGATTGAACTTATTAGAGTGCAAAACGAAAGCATTGGAACCCTGCGGTGTTTCCTTTCTCCCCTTCGAGAGCTCCTCTTCATTGCATAGCAGAAACTTCATCTTCCTTCGGTAATTATACTTGTGCTTTTGGACCCGCGGTCCTTGGTAGTCAGATCTATAATGACTCCAAGCAGATGCCAGTGCAAAATGGTAAATTCATTTTCAGTGCTCATTAGAATAAATTATTTGATCAATGGGTGCCATTCAATTCAAGTCATAGAATCATAGAGATGTACAGCATGGAAACAGACCCTTTGGTCCGACTCATCTATGATGACCAGATATCCCAACCCAATCTAGTCCCACCTGCCAGCACCAGCCCACATCTTTCCAAACCCTTCCTATTCATATACCCAACCAGATGCGTTTTAAATGTTGCAATTGTACCAGCCTCCACCACTTCCTCTGGCAGCTCATTCCATACATGTACCACCCTCTGCATGAAAAAGTTGCCCCTTATGTCTCTTTAATATCTTTCCCATCTCACCCTAAACCTATGCCCTCTAGTTCTGGACTCCCCAACCCCAGGGAAAATACTTTGTCTATTTATCCTATTCATGCCCCTCATAATTTTATAAACCTCTATAAGGTCATCCCTCAGCCTCCGATGCTCCAGTTGGTACAGGTTGGGTAGGTTTGGGTGACGAGGCACCTGAAGAGTGCCTCTAGGGTGGATGACAGTAGTAGCTACTGTGAAGTGGTAACAGAGGGCAATGTTAAAGGCTAGATAATCATATTAAGGTTTGATGATGTCTTTTTTTAACAGTAAAAGAAACAATTTGTTGATCCTAATTGCCTTTGAACAGATAAGAACAGGGAGCATGACAATGGGGAGGAGGGTAGTGAGAGGGGATAAGACTGAGCAAGTCAATAAACTCTATTGACAAAGAAAACACACTTGCTTTGGTTTCTACCTCACCAATCAGTTTGTAATCTATGAACACCTGATTATGGTCCATAGGAATTTTGCCCCATCCTGTCACACAAATATGTGCATTTGTAAAGCTTTTTGAATCCATACTGAGTGACATCAGGACTGCGAGTAAGCTGCTGAAGGCTCAGAAATGCCTGTTCAAGTTTGTGCATCACAAATTCCAACACACTGATACACAGAGTGAGTGTGAGAGGTGTGCAAGAGCCTCAATTAAATATTGAGATAAAGCCTGTGCTTCGTTTCCCATGCTGACTTTGAGCAAATCCCCACCCACTAAAAATGTCTGAAAGTATTCTGCACAGCATACTCCTTTTGCTTTTAAAGACTTTTGATGATGTATGTGATATTCAACAAACACCAATGAGATGAAAGAATAAATAATCTTTTATTCATGGTACAGAATGAGAAAATGATAGTAGTCCAGGATTTCAGGGGAACTTCTGAGCTCTTTACAGCCTTCTGAACTCAACAGTGAGCTTCAGACCATAATCTCGGCATCATTTTGTTTCCTTTGCTTTACTTGTTTGGATTTTTTTTTGATATTTTTGCTTGCAGTCAACAGTACTGCCTTGGGCACAATTATTGTTTATTTATTTCTTTTCTAGCTCCATCACCAGTTTGTTAGGCCCTGGAAGACTGTCATTCAACCTCTCTTGTCTCTCATCCCATCGCCTTCCTTTTGAATTTGTCTGACCCTCCTCTTGGTTGAAACATATTACATATCAATGTCTTCAAGGTTCTGATGTAAGGCTATTGACTTGAAACATTACTATTGTTTCTCTCTGTGTGGATCTTCCTAACATGTTGAGTACTTCCAGGAAATTGTGTTTTGAATTGCAGGATCTATACTGATCTTAATGGTGGCTCACATGACTGAAACTTTAAATCACTTCTGGTGGTTGAAGCATGTATCATTTATTAGTCCTGTTTTCTCCTAAGTTTGGAGTTGGGTAAGAGTGGTAATCTATTCATTCACTGATATGATAAAAGGTTACTTCTGTTGCTGTTATATCTTCAATTCAGCTTTGTTGCAGACTGCAGGGTCTCTTGCCTGAGAGATAACCAATTTATATGGACTGAACATTCTTTAATAGCTTCCTTAATGAAGCTGAGACATTTTGGGTTATTTTCATTCAATTAAATCTCGGGGTCTCTCATGATAAAACCACAGCTATCTAAACCCTGAGGTGGCAATTAAACCACAATGAATAAAGATTATGTATTTCTAGTAATTGCTTTCACTGCAATTTTTATCTCATTTGCAGATTCATTATCTCAACGCTATTGCAAAAATGAATATTTGGAGGAACTGGCACATCTGTATCAATCTGCAAACAAAGCAAAAAGAAGGACAATATATTGAAATTATATAATGGATGGAACAATGGTAGTGCTATAATAAACACACCGGTGATAAAATATTTACGCATTTAGCCTAGTTAAGGGAATGTGAAGTACAATTTTATTTTGAGCTAATTCCATTGTGCAGACTAACATCATGTTCGTTTCATTATATAGAATTCCCGATGCAAACATAACGGTTAAAATGAGCATTATGCTTGGAGCTCAAAATGCTGCTGGATTATTTGCCATTTCTTCGTGCAGTTCAGTGAATATCACAGGTCATATTTGGACTCCTATAACATATCTGCAAAAGATCATAGAGTGTTATACTTTAAATTCGACTGCTATATTGCATAGCACATACTAATAATAGGTTTCTTCACTATAAAAAAAAGGATCTAATTATAACAATCGTATAAGTATATCATTTCATCCAAATATTTGGATGATGATGTTCCTTCAAATTTTTTGAATAATTGACAAAAATATTATTATCAGAAATGTTGAAAGAAATGAAACACTAAGATTTAATTTGGTATTTTGTGTTATCTTTGTTTTCTTCCCCTTAGCAATAAGGAAGTGGCTTTGAACGCTGCACAGTGATCAGAGATATTTTCAAACCAACCTGTTCAGGGATATTATTACACACCTCTGACCAGGTGAGACTTGAATCCAGGTCATCTACTCTCGAGATAGGGATCCTATAACTGTGCCATAAGAGCCCAAACAGTGATTATAATATCGGTGGATTAAAATGAATCAGCTAGTGTAACGTTCCTCGTCCACTATTTTAATGGAGGCATTAAACATTGCAAAATAATGTGCTTCCATATTGGTTTTTAAATTTCAATTAATAGGGGTTAATTTTCTGAATACTCATAGTCAGCAAAGAAGCTCTCTCGACTGCTGTGTATATTATAATATTACAGGCAGCGCAGTTATAGAGTCATAGAGATATACAGCATGGAAATAGACCCTTCGGCCCAACTCATCCATGCCAACCAGATATCCTAAATAGATTTGCCAGCACTTGGTCCATATTCTCTAAATCCCTCGTTTCAACGTTGCAAAGTTATTTATTGAGATGTTGGTGTGCAAGGTTTCTGTCACTGATACAAACTTGGGAAATGAACTGTGATTACTAGAACTTTCTCAGGAATCTTTACGCAGTACCTTTTCTATCTGAATGCTATTGATGTTGAGCTCCGATGCCAAGTAGGCATCTTGCCACATTACACTTAGTTGTAAAATTTTGATTCCTTAACAGTTGGTTGATAATCGGCAACGTGTGTGAGTTTGTGATTGGCACTTCTGGTTGATAAAGCTACATGCTGGTAGTCAACAAAGCAGAAAATTATGCTTGTTCATACAGCTGATGCACACATTTTAGAAAAGGGAAAAAAAATTTTCAAACCAATCCACAATCCTACCTGCAAAATAGTCATTATTTTTCCCTTTTTAAAGCTCATGGCTTCTCCAGGTTCATCCAAAACCTTTTTTTTCTCAAAATGATGAACACGAACACCATTACTTCGCGGCTATCTGTAAAATCTGGGCCTTTTCCTTTGTAAATAGGTTGGCTTCAAGGTTGGCAAAGCTGCTGAAACAGTTGGAGACGATTTCCTTTCACATCAAATATTTTCTTCGTAACTATTGCCAGTTTCTTCAATCCAAAAAACACTTTGCGATTTAGGAGACTGAAGGAAGATTGAAGATTGGAAAACAAAACACTAACATGACATGAACAAAGCAGAATGGTATTTCCAAACGTCTCCCATAATGCAGGATTAAATTTGGACTGTGGATGAGCAACATTGCTAGATTGTTCTAGAACCATGAGACCTGAAGGCAGCTAAGGTTAACTAGGGATGGGCAATAAATGCCAACCCAACCAACGACATTCAGGTTCCATGAGTGATTTTTTTTAATTGGGGCTATAGTGAATTTAGTCCATTACACCTTTTTCTACATGAGTCAATAAAATTGGCAACTTTTTAAAAGATTCTTCTATTATGCAAAGGTAGCTTTGTCAGAGATGTGATAGATTCCCGACTTAAGCAGATACAAATAGGTTCCATTGAGCAGCTGGAAAACTCATGGTGGTAAAGTAGGAACTGGTTTGAGGGTAGTTATCTTCTTTGTTCTGAAGCAATGCCATATACAAAAAGAAATAATTTTGGATTTACTGACTCAAAAACCATAATTTTTTTAAAAAAAGACTACAAATAACATTCCAGAAATTTGGCATCATCACCAAAAACCTCAAGACAATCACCTGGATACCTGATCGAGCGAAGATCAACCAATAGCTGTAGTTGCTTGGACAATGGGACTTTTTGAAAGGAGTGTGCTCAGGCATGATTTTCTCAGGCAATTGGAAGACACATACTGTGACTATGTTTGTGCTACACCAGCTGTTTGAGTATTTAAGTGCCAGCTCTTCCTCTGCCGGTCAGGACAATCTCATGAAATACTGAAGAATGAAGCTCCTTGTGTGAGTCTCCTTCTCTTTCTCTTTCTCTCTCCAGACAATTGCAAGTTTTAAACCTGATTTGCTGATTGAGGTGCAGCTGACCAAAATCTTTTAAAATCAGCCAATAGGTAAGTGATGGCACTGGAGAAACATAAGAAGCATCCATCTACATCCTTAAACGGTCTCGATTCTGAAAGAAGTGGGCTTGGTCAAGAAGGCGAATTGCAAACCTTAAAGAATCATATAATTGTTATATTTTCCCTGCGCTGTTATCTTTTTGCTTGAGATTGAATTTTGAGTGCCTGTATATGAAATGCTAAGGGCAGAATTGTCACATCGCCTGAGTGGCAAGGGGAATGCTGGGAAATTTGGGAAGACTGCCCGAGATATCCAGAGAGGATTTTCTGGACTTCAGAACCAAAAGACCCCATTTTCCAAAGAAGTATTGAATGTGATCCCTGCAAATAAGCTGTGAGAGGCCTGTTAGCATGAATTATGGCTCATTTGAGAAAATGGCAAAACAAATGGCTGATGACCATGTCGGTATTATTGATTCAAATAAGCTTAGTTGGAAGAGTTTGGGTGAAGATTTGTAGCTCGGGTGCTCGTTGTTGTGGTTCTGTTCGCCGAGCTGGAAATTTTTGTTGCAAACGTTTCATCCCCTGTCTAGGTGACATCCTCAGTGCTTGGGAGCCTCCTGTGAAGAGCTTCTGTGGTGTTTCCTCCAGCATTTACAGTGGCCTGTCCCTGCCACTTCCAGTTGTCAGTTTCAGCTGTCCGCTGTAGTGGCTGGTATATTGGGTCCAGGTCGATGTGTTTGTTGATGGAGTTTGTGGATGAGTGCCATGCTTCTAGGAATTCCCTGGCTGTTCTTTGTTTGGCTTGCCCTATAATGGTAGTGTTGTCCCAGTCGAATTCATGTTGCTTGTCGTCTGCGTGTGTGGCTACTAAGGATAGCTGGTCGTGGCGTTTCGTGGCTAGTTGGTGTTCATGGATGCGGATCGTTAGCTGTCTTCCTGTTTGTCCTATGTAGTGTTTTGTGCAGTCCTTGCATGGGATTTTGTACACTACATTAGTTTTGCTCATGCTGGGTATCGGGTCCTTCATAGCAGAAGCAGTAATGCAAAGGTTAGAACAAACAGTCTTACCACAAATTCAACCCAAACTCTGGGTCAGATATGTTGATGACACCTTTGTAATCATTAAAAACACAGAAATAGAGAAAACACTAACGCCACACTAACAGGAATCCGATTCACGAGAGAGGAAGAAAAGGATAACCAACTCCCATTCCTAGACATGAGGGTACAGAGAACAAGTCCTGAACTATGAAAGCAACCACCCCAACACACACAAACGAAGTTGCATCAAGACACTATTCAAAAGGGCCACAACACACTGCAGTACACCAGAACTGCAAAAAGAGGAAGAGGAACACCTGTACAAGGTATTCACCAAAAACGGATATCCTCGCAATTTCATCAACAGATGCCTAAGAGAAAGACAACGGAACGAGGACATGCCGCAACCCAAAGGACTAGCCACACTACCATACATCAGGAGCATTTCAGAACTGACAGCCAGATTACTGCGACCACTAGGACTTATAACAGCACACAAACCAACAGACACACTCAGACAACAACTCACCAGAACGAAGGACCCGATACCCAGCATGAGCAAAACTAATGTAGTGTACAAAATCCCATGCAAGGACTGCACAAAACACTACATAGGACAAACAGGAAGACAGCTAACGATCCGCATCCATGAACATCAACTAGCCACGCAACGCCACGACCAGCTATCCTTAGTAGCCACACACGCAGACGACAAGCAACATGAATTTGACTGGGACAACACTACCATTATAGGGCAAGCCAAACAAAGAACAGCCAGGGAATTCCTAGAAGCATGGCACTCATCCACAAACTCCATCAACAAACACATCAACCTGGACCCAATATACCGGCCACTACAGTGGACAGCTGGAACTGACAACCGGAAGCGGCAGGGACAGGCCACTATAAATGCCGGAGGAGACACCACCGAAGCGCTTCACAGGAGGCTCCCAAGCACTGAGGATGTCACCTAGTGTTGTCCTCGGCGAACAGAACCACAACAACACTTATTTGGAAGAGCTAGTAAGGTATTTGCATCACTATCAGAGGAGCTTTCTGGGGAGTATGAGGAGGTGGGAAAGCCATCTTAAGTGCATATGAGCTTGTGACAGAAGCCAACAGACAATGTTTCAGCAATCTAAGGAGGGAGCCTGGTCAAACATACATAAAGTTTGAAAGGTTGAAACACAATAATTTTGATACATGAATGTGGCCATTGAAAATAGATCACACATATCTTAGAAAGATGATTATTTTGGACGAGTTCAAAAATTCACTTCCTGAGGTCGTGAAAACTCATGTGGAAGAGCAGAGCATTAAAGCGGTAAGATTTTGGCAGTGAAAAAGGCAGATGATTATGAGCTGGTTCACAAATCAAAGTTTGTCTTGTGACAATAATTTCAATCTGTGAAGAATAGAAATTGGGGAGAAGAGAAATCCTCAGGAGGTAAAGGAAAAGGAGATCTCACTGAAGGTAGTGAAGATAGTTTATAACAGGGTAAAAAAGAAACCCATGAGGGGTGAAAGGGAAGTAAAAAAGCTCAGGTATTTTCACTGTAATTAAGTCAGCTACATGAAGTCACCATGTTGGTGACTTAGGATATGCACTGGGAAAACGGATGTGGGGTGGCACGGTGGCACAGTGGTTAGCATTGCTGCCTCACAGCACCAGAGACCTGGGTTCAAATCCCGCCTCAGGCGACTGACTGTGTGGAGTTTGCACATTCTCCCCATGTCTGCGTGGGTTTCCTCCGGGTGCTCCGGTTTCCTCCCACAGTCCAAAGATGTGCTGGTCAGGTGAATTGGCCATGCTAAATTGCCTGTAGTGTTAGGTCAAGGGGTAAGTGTAGGGGTATGGGTGGGTTGCACTTCAGCAAGTCGGTGTGGACTTGTTGGGCCGAAGGGCCTGTTTCCACACTGTAGGTAATCTAATCTAATCAAAAAAAAACAGGATAAGCCAATAAGGTTTGTTCAAGTGGTAAAGGAAAGCACATTGGAAGCTAAAAAGCTGCAAAAGAAGGTCCAACCTGGTCAAGTGTTGGTTGAGAAGAAACTGTCAGATTGTGTTAAAGAATTTACTTGCACAGGTAAGCTTTACTCATATATGCCATGTGGAGCAGGTATAGAAATTAAATTTTAGGAGATACAGGAGTAGGCCAGTCTTTGATGGTGAGAGGAGAGGAGATATGTAATTTAGAAGGAGTATTTTGGTAATTTAAATGTGCAGCTTTTTATTACCACCTTGTTAAATAATGGTAAAAATGAGAGTAAGCTTTTGTGTTGAAATTACCCTTACCAAACCTATTGATGTTGAAGATTTTCCATAATCTTTTCTTATTTATACCCAAGCCCTGAAAGGTTGCTCCCAAAGTTAACTGTTCGCTTTCAAAAGTTATAATTTCTCAAAACTCTCATTGTCACTGTAGGTCAAAGTTCCTTGAGACAAGTGTTGAATTTGTGCTAAATCTTTTCATTGCTGTTGTATCATAGATTGAGACATGTTACATGCAAGTTACAACACATAAGCAAGTTGATTCATCCAACTGTTCAGTGCCAGTGTTTATCCTTTAAATGTACAGAAGCCCATATCTCAAAGCCTTGTATCTATTTGTCCTCTGACTATCAGTCAATGTAATATTAAGTACCTACTTGGGCTGAACTTTTCTAGCCCTTTCGAGACTGAGTTGGAGGATGGCAGGCGGGGACAGTTACATCTCTAACTTGATGTGGAGGTGCTGGTATTGGACTGGGTTGGACAAGGTCAAAAATCACACAATACCAGGTTATAGTCCAATGTGTCTATTTGAAATTACTAGCTTTCGGAACGCTGCTCCTTTATCAGGTGTTAGTGAGAGTGGAAGACCTTAGACACAGAGTTTATAAGGAAAAGGTCAAAGTGTCATATAACTCATGCTAATGAATTGAACACATCTAAGATGGCTCTTAAATCTTTAATCAGTTAGGATCCATCTTATGTGTGTTCAATTCGTTTGCATATGTTGTATGACCCTTTGATCTTTTCCTTATAGATTCTGTGTCTAAGGTCTTCCTCTCTCACTAACATCTGATGAAGAAACAACACTCTGAAAGCTACTGTTTTCAAATAAACCCGTTGGACTATAATTTGGTGTCATGTGACTTTTGACCTTCTGCAAACTTGCCATGCATATCACCTCTGCTGGATGTCCACCCACTTGGTGACTAGCTGAGTTACTTTATTGCCTAATTAAGGGTCTCTTCTTGCCTCCAATAGTATGTTACCCACATTGAATTGAATTGAATTGATTATCATGTGTACCAAGGCACAGTGAAAAGCTTTGTCTCGTGAGCAATACAGGTAGATCACAGAGTTAAATAGCATAGGTAGTAAATAATAAGTAAACAGCAACAAAAACAAAAACAAAAACACAGGGACAGGCAAATGTTAAGAGTTTGTGAGTGCATTCAGTATTCTAACACCAGTAGGGTAGAAACTGTTACAAAAGCAGCTGGTGCGTGTGTTCAGGCTTCTGTACCTTCTCCCCGATGGTAGAGGTTGTAGAAAAACATTGCCAGGGTGGGTTGAATCTTTAAGAATGCTGGCGGCCTTTCCTTGACAGCGGGCCTGGTAGATGGATTCTAGAGATTGGTGGTTGGCTTTTGTGATTGTCTGGGCCGAGTTCACCACTTTCTGTAACCGCCTCCGATCTTGAATGGGAATGTCCATTGCTAAATGGGTTACTGCAAAAAGAACAATGACATTCTCCCAAAGCATTGCCAGAAGGGTCCCTCATCTACCATCACTCCAGGGTGCAGACAGGGTCCTTCCAGCAACCATGGCCATCCTTGCAGTTCCACCACAACAAAAAAACAACCCTCCCACTCCCTGCACCTACCTGAATAACCGCAAATTTTCCAAAGTAACTTGCGGACTCTTTGATGACATTTGAGCATTGACGCTGCCTCTTCCTGGTATTGCAGGAAGCTGTCCCTCTGCTCTGGGGTTGGACAGAGGAAGGAGCATGAGAAATGTCCAGTGACCTAACGGTGGGTGACCTGCCTCAGAGACCTTCTACCCTCCAGAGTGTTGTTTTTTCCCAAGTTTAGCCCCAGCGGTGGGTTTTGATTCTCCTACAAAAAAAAATCTACCGTAAGTTGTGGTTCAACCACTAACTCTGAGAGTTCATTCTACTGTGCATTCTCTGCTCACTGTCCTAAATCTAATTTCTTGATCCTGTATTCCCTTGTTGTAAAACTCTCAAACACAGGAAACAGTCTATTTATAGTAACTGGGTCTCTTCATCCTTGCGAGCCTGTCTGTGATTATGTAATCTCTGTTCTGGCAAAAACCAGTCCCATTTTTGTAAGTCCTCCTTCCAGGTTGGTACTTTCATAAATAATGGCTTTACTCATCTGAGCTGAATCACTGCCTGAACTTGTTCAGTTTCACTTCTATGATTTCATTTCAGCTAGTGGAAAAATATTGATAATTTAGAAAGAAGGTTTGTTACAACTTTCCAATTGTTTCCTCATGTTTTTTCTTATGTCTAATTCTCTGATAATCTTAGCCTATAGAGGAAAGTGTAGTTTTCAATTCATAATTTATGCTTTACATGAGCATTATACTGTGACTTCGGAAATTCTCTGTTCTGTTTACTATGCACAAAGAGTACATGATAAATAGTTTTTAACTGTTGGATTTATACTAAAGCACATTGATTCCTGGTTACTGGTTTCCTGATAACACGATGTGGAATGCTTCAAATAATATACCTGCTGACAATCCATTTTCACTCCCAATGACAAGGTGAATTGTGACTATCTAGCTGTTTCTTGGACATTTCTTGCTTGGCAGATACTTGATTCCAGTTTCTACATGTGTAGTTTATTTATTCATGTCTTCATGGATGATTGCCTTGCTGACTAGGCCAATTTATGCTGCTCATTCCTAATTGCCCTTGGTCTGAGTGGCTTTCTACACAGCGTCAGAGTGGAGTTAACAGTCAACCACATTAGTATGGCTTTGGTGTTGGTATGTAGTCCAGATCAGAGTAGGGCACTCATACTGCAACTGTACAAGGTGCTGATGAGACCACATCTGGAATGCTGTGAGCAGATTTGGTCCTCTTATTTAAAGAAAGCTATTATTTCATTGGAGACAGTGCAGAAAAGGTTCACTAGGATGATCCCGAGTATGGAGAGGTTGTCTCATGTGTAAAGATTAAACAGGTTGGGGCTCAATTCGCTGGAGTTTAGAAGAATGAGAGGTGATCACGTTGAAACATATTGGATTCTTAAGGGGTTTGACAGGGTCAATGCTGTAATTTCACCTCATGGGAGAGTCCAGGACCAGACGGGTCTCAGAGTAAAGGGGCACCCATTTAGGACTGAAATAAGAAGGAGTATCTTCTCTGAGGGTTGTGTGTCTTTGAAACTCCTTGCCACAGAGAGCTTTGGGAGTTATGCATATTTCAGGCTGAGATAGATTTATGATCAGAAGGGAAATCAAAGGTAATAGGAAAAGGGCAGGAAGGTTAAGCCACTCAGACCAAGGGCAATTAGGAATGAGCAACATAAGTTGGCCTAGTCAGCAAGGCGGTAAAAACAATGACTGCAGATGCTGGAAACCAGATTCTGGATTAGTGGTGCTGGAAGAGCACAGCAATTCAGGCAGCATCCGAGGACAGGCAAAATCGACGTTTCGGGCAAAAGCTCTTCATCAGGAATAAAAGCTTTTATTCCTGATGAAGGGCTTTTGCCCGAAACGTCGATTTTGCCTGTCCTCGGATGCTGCCTGAATTGCTGTGCTCTAGTCAGCAAGGCAACCATCCATGAAGACATGAATAAATAAACTAAGCATGTAGAAACTAGAATCAAGTATCTGCCAAGCAAGAAATGTCCAAGAAACAGCTAGATAGTCACAATTCACCTTGTCATTGTGGAACAGCGATGATCCTATTGAATAACAGAGCAGGCTCAAGGGCCAAATCACTACGACTGTTTCTATTTCTTATAGTCATATTGATCAAGTATGGTTGGCAGATCTTTGTTGGCAGATGGATTATAGTGAACCAGATGGGTTTTTACACCCAACCCATGGTAGTTTCCTGATCACTATCTCAAGGTGACCTTTTGAATTCCAGATTTGTTTCCAGAACTGAGGCTACAGTCTCAGAACAGAGGGCAGTCCAATTCGGACTGAGATGGGGAGAAATGTCTTCAACCAGGGAACGGTGAGGCTGTGAAATTCTGTGCCTCAGAAAACTTTTGAGGCCAAAATATTGAATATATTCATGAAAGAGTTAAACTTTATTCTTAGGTCTATAGGGTAAATGGGCAGAGAGAAAATGTGGGAACAAGGTACTGAGCTAGATGTTGATGGAACTGGAGGGTTCGAGCTATTGGAAGAGGCTGAAAAGGCTGGGGCCCTTTCTCCCTGGACAGTCGGAGGCTGAGGGGTGACCTAATAAAGGTTTACAAGATCCTCAGGGATATGGATAGGGTGAATAGCCAAGGTCTTTTTCCTAGGATGAAGGGGGTCTAAAACTAGAGGGCATAGGTTTAAGGTGAGAGGGGAAAGATTTCAAAAGGAGGTCGGGGTAACATTTTCATGCAGAGGTTGGTGTGTGTATGGATTGAGTTGCCAGAAGAAGTGGTGGAGGCTGGCCCAATTACATTTAAAAGGCATCCGGATGGGTATATGAATAGGAAGGGTTTAGAGGGATATGGGCCAAATGCTGGCAAATGCGACTAGATCAGATTGGGATATCTGGTTGGTGCGGATGGATTGGACTGAAAAGTCTGTTTCCAAACTGCATGACTCTATGACTTTATGGATGGCGGAGCAGGCTTGAGGGGCTGAATGGCCTACTCCTGCTCCTATCTTCTTTGTTCCCATGTTGATTGAATTCGCTGGCTTCAATGGGAGGATGTAAACAATTATAAGTTGTGCAGTTCATTCCCTTTCCAAGGTTTGCACAAGGTTTGTCCAAATGATGTCCCAACAAATAAAGAAGCTGCTTCTGAATATGCAGTCAGTGATGGTTGTTACTATAACATCCAGTGCTACATCAGAGGTCCAATTTGTGTTGAACCTCCCAGTTTTGGGCATGTGATACAAATGTGTCTCCAATTTTGCACTCAGAAATGGATCATAATCATAACTCCGCAATGTCAGTATTTTTTTAAATCTTAAATACGTTCCTGGTTAAACTTTTATTCTGCTGCCTCGTTTTAAAAACTATCGTTTTATTTATATAAAAATGAATTAATGACAAGCTCAAGAGGGTAAAAATTGTGAAAGTTAATGAATCATGTTCCCTTAGTACAGCTCATGTATCCTGGGAAATTAGATACATTGGACATGTTTAGACCAGGTATTTCAAATTCTGCTCAGAGAGACACAGGTCTGGGAATAGGATCAAATATAAGTCCTGGCTTTTGAGAGAGACTGAAATCAATGGAAATGAAAGCTTGGAGAGGTATATGATGAGCAGATATTTCAAAATTGACAGTTTTACAATGTCATCCAAAGCCAAAATTACCCCACTCACTTTCCATAGAATCCTCACAGTGTGGAAACAGGCCCTTCAGCCGTCTCGTCGGATGCTGCCTGAATTGTTATGCTCTTCCAGCACCACTGATCCAGAACCTTCAGCCCAACCCGTCCACACTGACCCTCTGAAGAATAACGCACCCAGACCCATTCCGCGACTACTCTACATTTACCCCAAACTAATGCACACAACTGACACATCCCTGAACACTATGGGGAGTTTAGCATGGCCAATTCACCTGACTTGCACATCTTTGGATTGTGGGAAGAAACCGGAGCACCAGGAAGGAAACCCACGCAGATACGGGGAGAATGTGCAAACTCCACACAGGTCAGGTGACTGACAAAGGAGCAGCTTCAAAAGGTAGTACTTCCAAGTAAACCTGTTGGATGATAACCTGGTGTTGTGTGATTTTTAACTTTGTCCACCCCAGTCCAACACCGGCTCCTCCTCACTGTATCTGATCCGGTCAGCTTGCCAGCAGTTGGGTTAGGTTAAAATTATCCCAATGTTTCAGGATGACGGTGATTTATTCAATTTTGACCAGTGTGTGATTGTCACAAATTCTTCATCAAATTTGACTTTCCCTAAAGATATTTGGAACTAAATGAGGTGGCAGCAATATATAGGAGGCTCAGTGCTAAATACTTCACAAAATTGTGACGACTCTTCTTTCTGAAATATTTGAGTTTTTATTAAAGCGTAGTCTTTTCATCTTATTTTAAGTAACTGCCCTAGACAACTGCTCTTCACCATGACCTGACAACTGAGGTAAAGATAAAAGATGAGAGTGCTTTAACAATGTGGTGAGACTGCTTTGTCCTTGCAAAACAGCTGACTGCTTCTATAGCCTATTGTTTGCGACAAATGTATTGTCCTTCTGCAGCACTAATGGACGCTAATCAACCATGAACAGTGTTAAACTTTCATCATTAATTATTGGCTGCTTTTCTGACATTCTGTAAGATAAAGGAATATTCTTGTTCCATACATTTTATTGGTTTAATTATACAGGCTGGATCTTGCTGTTAAATGTTTAGTCTGGAACGGTTAATTCAGGTGCATTTCAAGAAGGTAGAGTTGAACGCACAATTGTTTCCATTGTGAAATGGCCGACACAAATGTGTAACTGAGCATATTGTCCTGAGGTCTGTGGTGCATTTAGCTTTGAGCCTTATTTGTATGAAACAGTAAACCAGACTAGTACCCTCAGGGATTAGAGTTTCCCAAAAAAGCACATCTGGTCAGGCAGCATCCGAGGAGCAGGAAAATCGATGTTTCGGACAAAAGCCATTCCTGATCTCCAGCATTTGCAGTCCTCACTTTTGTCTAGTACCCTCAGTGAGCTCACTGGTTGGGGTTTTAGGAAATGGATCTGATTCTGTGCGAATCCATTCCACAGCAAAGGGCCTGACTTCTTTTGGCCTCCAGCTATTTGACACGAAACAATGTTTGCTTTCCTTGTCGATTGTAGTTTGTAGGAATTCCTGCCAGTAAGGCAGCTGAAGTCCGAATTTGATACATGCTGAAACTTTGCATAACTGTGCCAAATCTGGTGGTAGGTTTACATATTCAAAGTGCCATTTATAGATTGCTGGCTTCCAATTTCAGGGTAGATCCAGTACAAGTAACTTGTGACCTATATTTTGTTCTTCCAAATGTAATACTTTTATCTAAAATATGCACTTTTAAATCCCCATTGATAGGCTGAGTGAGTCATTCAGTTGTATCAAATGACTAGGTAAAAACAATGACTTCAGATGCTGGAAACCAGATTCTGGATTAGTGGTGCTGGAAGAGCACAGCAGTTCAGGCAGCATCTGAGGAGCAGTAAAATCGACGTTTCAGGAATACAGGAATACAGGTTATTCATTACAAATAAGGGTTAATTGACATCAAAATGTCAAATGATACTTTCATCTCATCAAACACTGCCCCTGTAACTTGTTTAACCTGCTCACAAACCACTGGTCTTACAAACTGGGAGGCATGAACATTCTTTGAGCAGTTTGAAAGGATCCTGATGACCTGTATTCCTGATGAAGGGCTTTTGCCCGAAACGTCGATTTTACTGCACCTCGGATGCTGCCTGAACTGCTGTGCTCTTCCAGCATCACTAATCCATGTATCAAATGACTGCCAAGTCAAAAAGGGCCAGAAGCAGACAGACCATTTGACATTGACCCAAAACACCTAAAATGACAGTGGCCCTCCCAGCCCAATCAACCTTGTGAATTCCCCCTTCCTAATATCTAGGGGCCAGCTCACAGATGACTCTTGACTGAGAAGAGGACAAAGGAAACTTTTCAAAGCCTCCCTCAAGGCTCCCCACAATAAATGCAGCACAGATGTCAATGCATGGGAGACCCTCACTGAGAAGAAAGTGACTTGGAGGAAACGCTTTGAGGAGACCCGGTGACAGGAGATAGTACAGAAAGGAATACCAGTGATTGAAGGCCAAGGACCAATTCCATCTCCAGGAAACACTTCAGGGAACACCTCCCGGAAACACCTGCCAAGACTATGGCTGAAGATGCGTCCCTAGGAAGGCAGCTTCCATAATCTCCTTCACTTTTAACACTCTCAATTCAAGAGCTCAGCTTCCTTAGCGGAAACTGTGCGGTCCTCCATGCGTTCCTCTTTGCACATTCTCCCATTTAAACATATTACTGTGTAGCTGCCCTTCCTCAACAGCCTCTCACTGCACAGCTGCCTCATCTGTTTAGGTCCTGTGTGTGCTGATGATAAAAGTTAGCACATGTGGCAAAATCCCCCTCGGGTTGGCTTCCCAATGAGCTCATGTGCAATCAAATCACATACTAAACCCTTTTCAAGTTGGAAACAACATCCAGTGTTTGAAGATGTGCTCTTTTGCCATTTTCTCTCAGATTTTGTCTCCTAAACATCGTGCAGAATGTCAACATGTTGGTATCCAATATGCTTGTTTCTAAACTCACCTACAATTCTGTGGCAAAATTCAGCCAATTTCTGCCCATCTTTGTACCCCCTGGTTGAGGAAGTATGTCAAGGAGATAAGGAAGGCACAGAAATGATTGACTGCACTGCCAGTGGGATTGAGAGGTTCCCCTTACAAGATGAGGCTGGGACTTTGTCAAAAGAATACAACACACACACACACACACATGCTCAGAAAATGGAGATGTTCAAAATTAAGAGGAGTTTAATTGGGTAAAAAGCAGAAAATCATTTTCACTTGCAATTGAAGACATCGTTTTTAAGTTCGCCTTCAAAAGCATGAAAGAAGAGGTTAGCAGATTTTGTATTACAGCAGAAGATTAGTAACAGAATAATCTACAGAGAAAGAAAAATCACTGGTGGATACAGTATCTATTTATGCTTTACTCGATGAGTATTTAAAATGCCAACACTTTAGGAATCTATGATTGGTGAGTGAGTTTAGACTTCATGATGTAAGTTGGATCTATGGAAAAGTTCAGGTGTACTGGCATAGAAGATTCACTGAATGGTGAATAGATATGAATAAGAATTTTTCAGACCTGCTTCCCAGTGGTGGACTTTTACTGGCACAGGTTGTTGGATTTTGAATTGTTCAATCTGCAAAAGACCCACTGAGAATTAATAAATTACTGTTTAATATGACTGAAGATTTGTGTAGTTTCTGTGTTTGATTTATATCTGTGTCGAGGTAATGAGTTGTACAATCAAGCATGAACTTTGTTTCAGACAATAACCATAATCTTTCTAGTCTTCAACCAGTTGTATCAAATAAAATGAAATAGGCAACTAAATATTTAACACATTGAACATTAAGATCAGATCCCAGGCATTGTGAAATGTACACATGCCGAGTCACGCTAAGCTCCTTCCATTCCTGTATTTCATTTGGGATGGATGCACAAGCCTTCATGTGCAATCAAATCATATACAAAACCCTCTACAAGTTGCAAATGGCATAAAATGGTTGTGTTCATGTTTGACAAGTTTATTAGAGTTTTTATGACAATGTGACAAGCAGGTTGAATAAAGTAGATGATGTGTATTTTAATTTTCAAAAGACATTTCAATAAGATGAGGGGGGGGGGGGGTGGCGGCACAGTGACTCAGTGGTTAGCACTGCTACCTCACAGCGCCAGGGACCCAGGTTCAATTCCAGCCTCAAGTCACTGTCTGTGTGGAGTTTGCACATTCTCCCTGTGTCTGCGTGGGTTTCCTCTGGGTGCTCAAGTTTCCTTCCACCATCCAAAGATGTGGAGGCTAGGTAAATTGGCCATGCTAAATTGCCCATAATGTTCAGCGATGTGTAGATTAATTGCATTAGGCAGGGGTAAAATGTAGAGTGGTAGGGGAGTGGGTCTGGGTGGGTTACTCTTTGGAGGGTCAGTGTGGAATTGTTGGGCTGAAGGACCTGTTTCCAGACTGTAGGGAATCAATGATTCTTTCTAAGATGCCACATAAAAGGAAAGGTTATTGCATAAGCTAAGAGATCATGGGGTTGGGAGTAATGAGGGCATGGATAGAGAATTGGCTGACGGAAAGAAATCAGTTGGAATGAATGGGTAATTTTCAGTTTGGCAAACTGCAACTAGTGGAGTACCATATGGATCAGTGTTGGGACCTTAAAGTTTTACAATCTATATTAAGAATCTGGATGAAGGGACTGACTTGCAACCAAATTATCTGATGATACAAGGATATATAAGAGATTAAGTTGCAAAGAGTTCGCAAAGGGACACGGATAGGTTAAGTAAGTCAACAAAAGTTTGAGGGATGGAATACCATGTCAGAGGTAATGGTCTTTAGTGTGAAGAAGAGAAAAGCAGAATATTATTTAAGTGGAGAGAGATTACATCGAGTAACAGACAAGTCCCATTACTTCAGAAATCCCTTCTTTTATAGGGACACACTTGGAACCAGGAACAAGTCTGTAAGGCTCCAAGAAAGCTTGCTCTTATGGACATTGTATAAATAGTTAATTAAAGGTGTTGTTCACCAGTGTAAGGTCAGACTCACCTCTCTGTACAACTCCCGCATGATCTCATTACAGACTACAAAATTCTTTGGTACAGAGAGTTCTACTGCCTTTTGTATGAATCACAAAAAAGGTTAGCATGCAGGAACAGCAAGTAAATAGGAAGGCAAATTGAATGTTAATCTTGAATAAAAGTGGCTTTAAATGGAAGGAAATCTTGCTTCAAACACACAGGGAATTGGTGAAGCTGAACCTGGTGTCCTGCATGCAATTTTGGTCTTTTTACCATAGATGGGATGTACTTGCATTGGAGGCAGCTGAGAAAAGGTTTCTGAGGTTGAATCTTGGGATGGAGGGACTGTCTTATTGAGTGTGTTGGGCCTGCACACATTGGAACTTAGAAAAATGAGAGGTGATCGGAGTGAAACTTAACAGATTCTGGAGGAGGTTACTTGGAGGGTGCTGTCAGGAACAACGTTTATAAAGTAATCAATAACTGGGGCAATAGCTGAAACCTGTGTGTTCTACAATGAAGATGAAGAGCAATTTCCTCCTGGTGTGTGAGGTCTATTGAATTCTCTTCCTAAGAGAGTTGGCTGACATTTTGAATATACTCAAGGCTGAGCTAGACAGATTTTCGATCGACGGCAAAGTCAAGTGATTTTAGGGCAGATGAGAAAGTGGAATGAAAGTCAGGTGGTCTCAGCCATGATCTTATTGCATGATGGAGCAGGCTCTAGTTGTTAGTTCTGTGTCCATTTCATATTTAAGGGGCTTTGGTGATTCTTGAGAAATTGTATCAGGTACAATCCATATCTATAATTTGGAGGCTGTTGCCATCACTGTCCTATTTTGTCCCACTTAGTAGTCCCAAATTCCACTAAGGCATGGGTGATGGTAAGGGAAATCCGATCTTTCATCCATTTTACACTTTACATCTTTACATGATCTCACTTACATTTTTCATTTCCGTAGTGATTGTACTGAGATTGGCCAGGTGAACCTCACTGAGTATGAGATCTCTGATTGAAGCTGTTAACCTCAGCCAATTGTGGAGTCCTGATGGACAGATATAAACAGGACTCCACCTGGTATGGAGTAGGGAGGGCAGGTCTGAAGACGTCCTCGTGGGTCTGCTCCTGGGCCTGGCCAAACTGGCCATCAACAGGTCGAGGCAGCGGGCCGTGGAGGGGGTCGTTAGGGCCGACTGCCTGCCCCTCTTCCGCGGTTACGTTAGGGCCCGGGTGTCCTTGGAGAAAGAGCACGCGGTGTCCACCAACACCCTGGAGTTGTTCAGGGAGAGGTGGGTGCCGCAGGGAGTGGAGTGCATCATTTCTCCCTCCAACTCTATTTTGATTTAGTCCCTACCCTCCCCTTCACTGTTTTGATCACACAGCACTGCCCTTTGATGTGAAGGGCAGTGTTTGTCACTGGCCACCCGGGTGTTTTCCTATCTTCCTGGTGGTGGAATTTGAATAAAGATTCGTACACTTTGTGTCTTTCATTGTGTCTCACACGTATACACACACACCATGGGTGCTGGGGAAAAAATAAGCACTACCGCAGTTAGGCGGTAGTGTGGGGGGTTTAAAAAAAAGAGAAAAAAAAATAAAATAAAAAAATAAACAGGACTCTCAGAGAGTCTACTCACTTCAGGGACTGGCTCCGAGCTGGCTGGTCAGAGCCCATGTACTGTGCATGTGTGAATAAAGGGTGACTTGGTGACAGGATACTGGCCTCTGTGGAGTTGTTTCACTTTCATAATGGAAATCATGACTTTATGCCACTAATAACCCAAAATAAACATAAATAAAATAAGTGTTGTAAATCCAGGGAATCCCAATAAAGTTAATACCTGTTAACCAAAATGCTGGAAATACACAAATATTTTGGAAGAGTTGTTAAAATTTGTTAAAATAGTAACATTTTTTCTCTTTTAGAGGCTGGTGGCCTTTCTATACATTGCCAGAATTTTTACTTTTACTTCAGGTCACAGCTACTGTCTTTCTGTCTATTCAAGGTCAGATAACTGTTCAACACTATTACTGTGCCAGATTTCCCCATCCTCTTCAGAGTGACATAGTAATGCTGAGCTTATTTTTGAACCACTTCTTCCAATAATGGTGACATTGAACAAGTTCATTTTGTTTCAAATGCAAGTTCCATGGTTTGCCATTTGGCAGGAATGAGTTGGAGGAGTAAACAGTGGTCTGGATTCCAGCAAGATTGTAGTCAATCTCAGATCAGACTTGGTCCAGCTTTGGCAACTTGGAAACGGCCATGGTAGATGGCCACAAATGTGGCCAATTCAGAAACCCCCAGTTGGCATACCCACATAAGTATGGAGGATGGAACCGGGAGGCAGAAGGTACAATTGGAGGGCCTTTGGCAACACCATTGAGAGCAGAAGATACTACTGACGCATATAGGAAGAATTGCAAAGATGTCTCAAAAGGGAGAAACATTCAGAATGATGACATAAGTGTAAATGTAAATGTGGTTGCAATGGGGAGAGATTTAAAGAGTGACCTTATAGAGGTTTATAAAATCATGAGGGGTATTCAGAGGGTTAATGGTAGTTGGCTTTTCCCTAGGATGGGGGATTTCAAGACGAGGGGCATGTTTTTAAGATGAGAGGAGAGTGAGGGCCAAGTTTTTACACACTTGGCATGTGAAATGAATTTCCTGATGAAGTGGTGGATGTGGGTACAATTACAATGTTTAAGAGACATTTGGATAAATGCATGAACATGAAAGGTTTGGAGTGCTTTTGGGCAAGGAGCAGGCAGGTGGGACTAGTTTAGTTTGGGATTACGTTCGGCATGGACTGGTTGGAGGATCTGTTTCTGTGCTGTATGACTCTATGACTCATTTGCTTTCAAATTGGCACTTCATTGAGATTAATTAGACAGCTGCACTGGGTAGCTGATGCCAGTCAGATCCTGGGGAAGATCGAAGAACTTCATTTTAATATAATGCTGACGTTAGCATTGTCAGGATCTTCCATCTCTTGCTCTCTAAGGATTTTGAGATTTGAGTTTTCTTTTTCAAACCCCAATGAAATAGGTTCAGCTGCAGGATAGAGAGGGAATTAATCCCAACTCTGAATACTCTTGTTGGAAGCAGGACCTGAGTGGTACTAGATACCCATTAAACCAGCAAAATACTCATTTAGAACCCTCCACCCATCTTCTACAATCACACACAATTTGCCATGTGCCTCTGATAGGCTCAACACATTCCTTTGGTCACCCTCCAGCTCTTCATGTACTGATAAAATATCTTTGGATTTTCCAGATTTTTACCAGCTTGTATTCTCTCTTATGATCTTCGCTTTTTTGATTTCTTTTTTCATTTCACGTTAAACATTCTAAATTTCCTGAAGTATTACTTCTTTAGAGTTTTTTTTATACCAATAGTGTCTGGATATCAAGCAGACTCTAGGTTTGATAGTCCTACACTTTCTCTCAATGGGAAAATATCTACATTGACAGAAGAATTTTGCTTGGTATCTGTCTCTCTCCCTCCAACCAGACCTTCTCTGCAGTTCAGACTCTTTGCCTTCTCCCACGCACTATGACACTCCACCTGACCATTGTCTGCATGATCCAGCTCTTCCTCCATGCTAGCGCTTGCTCGTTGGCCCGAACTTCATTTGTAACATTTCAGGCTTAGGCTTGTCAATTCTGGGTGGAGGCATTTTAACCATAGAGTCATAGAATCCCTACAGGCACTTGGCCCATTGATTCCACACTGACCCCTCTGTAGAGCAGCTTGCCCAAACCAAACCTTCCCCATAATCCAACTATGGGCAATTTAGCACGGCCAATCCACGCTAATCTGAGCATCTTTGGATTGTGGGAGGAAACCGGAGCACCCGGAGGAAACCCACGCAGACACGGGGAGAATGCGCAAATTCCACACAGACAGTTGCCCGAGGCGGGAATTGAACCCAGGTCCCTGGTGCTGTGAGACAGCAGTGCTAACCATTGAGCCACCGTGCTGCACATTGTATCATGTGATCAGATGGCAGCATATAAAATTCAAGCATGTACCATTTACCACAATATGCCCGAAAGTATTGTTGCACACAGCCTGTAAAGATTGGGTGCCTCCTAGTTGAGTGTGTTTTACTTGTGTTTTTGCAGCTGCTGTACAACGGGTTCCATGATCAGGAAGGCAGTCATGGCTGGGTGAATAATGGAAAGTGAGGGTGGGAAATAGAGAAAACCTGAGGGGTAGAAGAGGAAAAACAGAGGGATCCCGTCCTACGGACTTACAAATTAGGAGTAGCCGTAGGCCATTTGGCCCCTCGACTCTTCTCTGTCATCCAATAAAATAATTGTCATGTGATTGAGTTCCAAATTCAACATTTCCTTTTAACAGTGAAAAGCTTTTGTATCCCGTATCTAACGTGACTCTATCTACCTCCAGCCACACTCACATGGCTGCAGCTATTCTGGGACTGATGTCAATGGAGCAGAGGTCACTCTGACACCAGCCAGTAGTGTCATGAAGCTCTATGAGGCCTTAATGCACCGAGGCAGGAAAGGTTTCCTCCTGGGCTGCTGTTCGTAACTCTTTAAGGGGGAAGGAACTTCTCTTTTCAGAAAATTTCAAATTATTTTGTGAGACTTGGGAACCCTCTCCCAGCAAAATATGGGTGTTTATCACAAGGGGAGATGATAGCCTCGTGGTATTATCTCTGGACTCATAATCCAAACATCCAGGTAATGCTCCGAGGATGTGGGTTTGAGTCCCCCAAGGTAGACAGTGGAATTTGGATTCAATAGAAATTTGGAATCAAAAGTCTAATAATGACTGCTAATTATTGTGCAAAAACAGATCGAGGGCAGCATGGTGGCTCAGTGATTAGCACTGCTGCCTCGCAGCGTCAGAGTCCTGGGTTCAATTTCAGCCTCATTTGACTGTCTCTGTGGAGTTTGCACATTCTCTCCGTATCTGTGTGGGTTTGCTCCGGTTTCCTCCCACAGTCCAAAGATGTGCAGGTCAGGTGAATTGGTGATGCTAAATTGCCCATCATGTTCAGGGATGTGCAGGTTAAGTGCATTAGTCAGGGGGCATGGGTCTGGGTGGGTTACTCTTTGGAGGGTTAGTGTGGACTCGTTGAACTGAAGGGTCTGTTTCCATACTGTAGAGATTGTAATTCTAATTCACTAATGCTCCTTTGGGGAAGGAAACTGGTCTATATGTGACTTCAGACCCACAGCAATATGGTTGACTCTCAATCTCTGGCCAATTAGGGATGGCTGAGCAATAAATGTTGGCCCAACCAACGATGTTGTCATGCCATGTATCAATTTAAAAAACAAGAAATGAATGAACTCCTGCAGTTAAAGTAATCCAAGCTTTGCATCTGCCATCAACTGGATGCTGCAAGGCCCTCTTTCCCATTCTTCCCAGTCATGAAACTCATTCCAAGTTAAAAAGGTACTCCCTTGTCAATCTCTTGCATATTATGTGCAGTGTGGTAAGATTGGTCCTGGCTCAGCCTTGAAAGTGTATGATCCATAAATAAGAGCTTACCGTTTCCCCTGTGCTGATTCTTTCCTTCTTGAGGGGTGGGGACGGAGTTTGTATTTTCAGTTCCTTTTCACTCCTTTTAGTTTATTTTCTGTCTCTTTGCCTTTCTGTAAACTCCCTTTGGGATAGATTTTGACCTTGTGTGAGTCACGTTTTCCACAAACCGGCCGGTATTGGCTAAGCTCTCTCCTTCATACAAATAATGGATGGAAAGTATATTAAAGAAATGGATCAAAATAATAAATGGTGGAAAAGAAAGGCCCTAACTAAATAATCAAAACAAAGCCCCTACTGCCACTGGAACAATATATTTTGTGTCGCATAACAGATTCTGAGTCAGGTACAATTTTGCAAGATGAAATCATCAGAGGAAGAAACTCCAAAGATGCATAAAAATATTATGAGTAAAAAATGTGTTAGTAAAATAAAGATAAACAGCTCATGCTGTAGCCATAGAAAGAGGAAACTAAGGGGACAGGAGTAAAATGTATGTATACAATTATGTCGGGTATATATAGGGTCGGCTGGAAGAAAACTTTCCCATTGATGGAGGGATCAATGCCCAGGACATAAATTTGAAAGAAGGGGCAGAGGTTTAGAGCAGAAGTGAGGAAAAACAATTTTATCTGAATCGGCGAAAGTGGGTACTGCAGATGCTGGAGATTAGAGTCAAGATTAAAGTGGTGCTGGAAAAGCACAACAGGTCAGGCAGCATCCGAGGGGCAGGGAAATCGACGTTTCGAGCAAAAGCCCTTCATCAGGAATGAGGCTGGGAGCCTCGGGGGTGGAGAGATAAATAGGGTGGGGGGGGGGAGCTGGGGGATAGGGAGGTAGCTGAGAGTGTAATAGATGGATGGAGGTAGGGATTGAAGGTGATAGGTTGGAGGGGAAGGTGGAGTGGATAGGTGGGAAGAGAGATGGGCAGGTAGGACAGGTCATGAGGACGGTGCTGAGCTGGAAGGTTAGATCTGGGATAAAGTGGGGAAGAGGGGAAATGAAGCAACTGGTGAAGTCCACATTGATGACATGGGGTTGGAGGGTCCTGAGGCAGAAGATGAGGCATTCTTCTCCAGACGATGTATATGTAGCATCATCCAATGACATTTCCGCCACCTACAACCAGACCCCGCCACCAGGGATATATTTCCCTCCCCACCCCTATCCGGTTTCCATAAAGACCATTTTCTCCATGACTACCTTGTCAGGTCTACACCCCCAACAACCCACCGTCCCCTCCCAGCACCTTCGCCTACCACCGCAAGAATTGCAAAACTTGCACCCACACCTCCCCCCTCACCTCCGTCCAAGGCTCTCCACATCCATCAAAGTTTCACCTGCACTTCCACTAATGTCTTCACTGAATCTGTTGCTCCCGATGCAGTCTCCTGTACATTGGGGAGACAGGACGCCTACTCGCAGAGCGCTTCAGAGGACATCTCCGGGACACCCGCACCAATCAACCCCACCGCCCCATGGCCGAACGTTTCAACTGCCACTTCCACTCTGCCAAGGACATGCAGGTTCTGGGCCTCCTCCATCACCACTCCCTTACCACCCGATGCCTGGAGAAAGAATGCCTCACCTTCCACTTCGGGACCTTCGACTCCATGGCATCAATGTGGACTTCACCAGTTTCCTCATTTCCCTTCCCCCACCTTACCCTAGTTCCAACCTTCCAGCTCAGCACTGTCCACATGACTTGTCCCACCTGTCAATTTTCCTTCCCACCTATCCACTCCACCCTCCTCTCGGACATATCTATTTCAACTTTTAAGAACTCCATATGGTCGTTACATATGATGTTGCAACTCTTGAGTTGCTATGTGATGTTGAAGTCAACACTAAAATAAATCTTAGTCAAATACTAGATTCTCACCAAATAACCACCTTCTTCTCCTGTAGCAGAGTAAGAATCAATTCCTGTGACAGAAATAGTTGAAGAAAAAATGGTAACAGAACTGTTTTTTTCCCCTTTCTCCCCTTTACTACTGTAATCAATTAAATCCTACAATATGTTGTGAGTCAGACTCAAGTGTCCAATCACACTCAGTTGGCAAGATTTATATGCTCCTAAGAATATTTGACTGACTTTATGGATTAGTTTCAGCTGGTTTTTCATTTCAGCTGTTCGTTCAATGGAAGCCATCAACTGCAAAATTTGAAGAGTAGATTTCAGTTTAATGCCAATTACTACTAAATTAAATGTACAAAATAAAATCAAAATTAGATTTTGTTACCCAACAACTGCACAGACTCAGTCTTAGCCCAACAACTACATACGCTCAATGCTGGTATCTAATCCTAATAGTTAAACTTGAAGAAATGCATGAAAAGGAAATACACTGTGTAGTGGACAGTGAAGATTATTTCAAAGTAACAATGGGACTTTGATCAGATGGGTCAATAGGCAGAGGAGGGGCAAATTTAGTTTAATTTAGATAAATGTGAGGTGTTGCACTTTAGTAAGGCAAACTAGGGCAGGACTCACACAGTAAATGGTAAGGCCTGGGAGTATGTTGCTGAACAATGAGACCTAGGAGTACAGATACATAGTTCCTTGAATGTGGAGTCATAGGTAGACAGGCTAGTGAAGAAGACATTTGGCATTAGGCTGGGGCTATTTTCCCTGAAGAGTTGGAGGCTGAGGGGTGATATTATAGAGGTTTATAATATCATGAGGGACATGGATAGGGTAAATAGACAAGGTGATTTTCCCAGGAGAGGGGAGTCCAAAACTAGAGGGCATAGGTTTAAGGTGAGAAGGGAAGGATTTAATAAGTACTTGAGGGGCAACTTTTTCACGCAGAGAGTGGTGTGTGGATAGAATGAGCTGCCAGAGGAAGTGGTGGAGTTGGGTACAATTACGATATTTAGAAGGCACATGGATGGATATATGAATGGGAAGGTCTTAGAGGGATATGTGCCAAATGCCAGCAAATGGGACTGGGTCAGATTGGGATGTCAGGTTGACGCAGCAGAGTTGGACCGAAGGGTCTATTTCCGTGCTGTATGACTCAATGTCTCTATGACTTTGTGAATGGGATGTTTCAACTTTTATGACCTCCATATGGTCTGTATATATGATATTGCACCCCTGAATTGCTGTTCATTTGCTTTAGGTTTGCATGTCATTCACAAAGAAATTAATCAAATTGTAATATCAGCTTGCTAATTTTCATGTATCTTACTGGTTTAAAGTGATAGGTGATTGAATATGAAGCCATTTGTCATTGTGAATTCTTCAAAGAGCATGATGGTCCACTGTGGTTAAACTATAATGTAGGCGGTGAAGGCAAAAAAAATCCACTAAAAGTCCGATCTCATTGTGGTATTTCCTGCATTTGAACAGCATGCCAATTCATTATCAGGTCAATAAGAATTACTTGATGGAAGAATAAAACTGAATCCAACCATTTCCCAGCAAGGAGTCAATGCCTTCAGGATGGAAACGTAAAAAAAAAATCATATTTCGACTGAATTCTATCCTGTCTGTTGGATGCATATTAAAGCACTTTCGGAACTTTGAACCTCAATTACTAAAGTCATATGAGCAAATCCAGCAGCTGTTTTGTGCTTTACAAAGTGCCATAAACAGCAATGACATGGATTTCGAATGGTTTTTGACATCGTTTGAAGGAGGAATTCTGGCCGAGGTGTAGAGAACTCCCCGTTCTCCTTCATAAGAACTCTTGTTGGCACTAATCATCCATCTGGACCTTTGGAAGAGACATTCAAGATTTCAATTTCACAAAATCATCTGAAGGATGTTATCTACTTCAGTGCAGTATTCACTTGTTATGGCACTGAACTATCAGATCCCAGATTAGGGTTTCAACCTGCAATATTCTAACTTTGAGCTCAGAGCACTGCAAGTAGCACAAACTCGATAAGTGCATGATGAAAAGTGGCGAATAAATTGAAAACAAACATAAAATAAAATATATATATTTAAATAGTTAAGAATCACACAACACCAGGTTATAGTCCAACAGGTTTATTTGGAAGCACACTAGCTTTTGGAGCGCCGCTCCTTCATCAGGTGGTATATTTAAATAGGTCTTGTGGTATGGTGTATCCACTTTGTTGATTTTGTTTTCCCATTTTTTTATTTGAGCATATTTGTCAATGATCAACCTTGGTCACAGTGTTCTTATCCAATGGTACAACTGCTTCATTTCTTAGTTATTTCTTCAACATATGTCGTGAAACTTGAAAGGGTTCAGAAAGGGTTGGAGGAATTGAGCTACAGGGAGAAGTTGAATAGGCTGGGGCTGTTTTCCCTGGAGTGTCGGAGGCTGAGGGGTGACCTTATAGAGGTTTATAAATCATGAGGGGCATGGGTAGATAAATAGACAAAGTCTTTTCCCTGGGGTGGAGGAGTCCAGAACAAGAGAGCATAGGTTCAGGGTGAGAGAGGAAAGATATAATAAAAGACCTAAGGAGCAACTTTTTCACACTAAGGATGGTTTGTATATGGAGTGAGCTGCCAGAGGAAGTGGTGGAGGTTAGTACAATTGCAACATTTAAAAGGCATCTAGATGAAAATATGAATAGGAAGGGTTTGGAGGGATATGGCTGGGTGCTGGCAAGTGGGACTAGATTGGGTTGGGATATCTGGCCGGCATAGACGAGTTGGACCGAAGGTGCATCTCTATGACTGTATGGCTCTATAAGCACAATTATTACAATTTTCTGGATTGCAATTACCCAACAACCACTATGTAAGTGATATTATACATGCAAAGGACAATATCACAGATATTATAAATTCTACGACAGTTGGAAGTGGACATATTGTGGCAGTGGGTCAAGAAGAAGGCAGCATTCTACAGGGCAAAAGGTTAGAAAGATATTCCTGCATTCTGCTTGATTTACATATTGCAATTGGAAATCTTGCACAAAACCTTTGCAAAATGATTCTTTTCCAGTGCTCTTGAGGAATCGTGAGATTGAGGTTTAAGTCTGCAATCTCTGAATTATATCGTGATGGTGAAGAAACAGAATATCACCACAGTGTCCAAAAGGAAAAGGAAAGTATTACAAATGCTGGAGACCTTAAATAAAAAACAGGAAGTGCTGGAGAAACTCAACAGAACTGACAGCATCCATGGAGAGGGAAATGAGTTGACTTTTTAAGTCCAATATTCGAGTTCTGAAGAGGTATCATATTAGATTCTCTCCACAGATGCTGCCAACAGCTGCCAAGTTTCTGTTTTTAATTATTATTATGCTTTTCCTTTTGAAATTTCAAAGACTTTTCTTTAATAATGTACTCACTTGCTATTCAACTGAGGCTAGAGTACACTTTTCCAACTAATATCCTGAGCTGACAGTGTGTTATTTTCAATTGCGTTCTTATGTAATGATATCACAATACCATACGGCATGAATATTAACATCTCCTTCCCAGAACTCTGGATGACTGAAACACTGTTAGACTGGAATTTATCTCACCTGGCCCGACAACTCACAGACTGATCACTTAACTGCACTGCAAGCAGTAGTTCAGATGTGACCTCACATTTTTAAAGGCTCTTGATGTAAGGAAACATTTTTAAGAGAAAGGAAATAGTCTACATAGCCAGCAGCCCCATTTCTCCGAGCTGTCATGTCCCAGCATAGTATGACCTTTCAGTCAGTTAATTTAAAAGCTGTACATAGAAGTACCATTAAAATAGTGATGGCAAATAAGTGACCTTGGTCATTTTGAGTTTCAGTGGAATTCCCAAATAAATATGGACATTTTTATCCATCTGGGAATTTCAGAGATGCCTTTAATTAAGGATGGAGCAATGCAAAAAAACAACAGATTCCAGCCCTCTTGTCTCTTTGCTTCCCTCTGGAATAAAAGGTTACATTAAACTCAGTATGGGTTACATAATTGTGAATGGAACTATCTCCTTTATATTAAGATAGTCTCTGTTATTCAAACTCGATTGGATGCATCTCAGAGTATCCAAGGGCAACACTGGGTGATTGGAATCAAGATGTACATTACCCCTTGTTTGGACAAAACAACTTTGAAGTTGTGTAAGTCTCATAATGAGGCAACCGCGATGTTGTTAGGTTTAGTTATATTTTACTTCTAGAAAATGTGTTCCACCAAAAGCCACTGAACTTTTGCAAATCATCGAAGCAGCCAGCACAATAAAAAATAATATGTTGAAAGTGGGAGATCTTAACAGAGGGAAGAATTTCCCTCAAACTGTTGCAACTTTCAGAAGAACTGAACCAACTTCCTGGAAAGAAGATTACAAGAAATGTCACAATTTACTGAGAATCCGTTGTTTTACCAGTGCTGTGATTATAACAAGGTCAGCCAGGTGGACCGAATAGAATATGAGTTCCCTGATTAGGGCTGTTAGCCTGGCCCAGTCAGGGAACCCTGGCTGACAGATAGAAACAGGAGTGTCAGGGCTTCAGTTCTCTCTAAGAGCTGGCTCTGAGCTAGCTGGGTCAGTGTGGTGTAAATAAAGTGTGACTTGGTGACAGGATACCAGATATCATGGAGTTATTTCGGCCAGACCTTCAATTCAAGGTTAAAGTATCAACCTCATTGAAGAAACTGTATGATTGCAATGAATTAAACAGATAATTCTAATCTCTTGCAGTCTACCAGTCTAACCTATATCCCATCCTTGTGTGTATGACAGTTTGTGTGAATCAAATAAATGAGACTTTACATTTTAATATCTGCAGTAAGTATGTGGTAATAAATAACCTTCTTTATTTTCAAACTAAAGTTGCAGTTGAAATGAATTTATTGAAGCATTAATTTTAAGTCTAAAAAACTGCAGACCTCTTACAGCTTCTTCTCATAAGCAGCTCCTTAAAGCTAAGGATATCTATCTTCCCATTTGGAACTGTGGGCCCTGAAATGACTAAGCAGTTGAATGTTGGACCCACACCCCATTGCTGCAGGTGAGGTAAGTGGATTTTGAAAAGGTGGGAGGGTAGGATGATTGGTTTCTCAAATATTCATTCCACTGTTAGTGCTTGACCTCTGCCTGGGTCTGTCAGACTTGCCTGGGGATGATTGACACAGTCTTGGGAAAGAAAGTAACATGAGTCTTACCTTCTGGGGTGAGAACAGTCAGATCTATGAAGAAGCACACATTGGGGGCTGCAGGTCAAGAGAGGTCTTTCACTTACCTCCCAGAGGCAAGAAGCATCTGAACAGCAAGGAGGCATGTGTCTGGGATTGCCTGGCTGAGTTTGGAAATAAAGGCTAGAAATCACATCTCAGGAAGATCATGAGTTGAGTAGTTGTTGAACAGTTGGTGGGAAGCTGCTTTGTGAGAAAGGGTGAAGAGTTTCTACTTCCTACTAATCTTCAGTTTGTTGTTAGAGACATAAGGTTAAAGTAAGGGAAATGAGATCATGTATTCTTGCCAAGAAAAAGCTTCAACACCAGTTTTCAGTACTTTGACAGAGGTTCCATCTGTAGCAGTGACCTTGCCAGTCATCAATCGTCAAAATGCCTTTTAGGCCTCGTGACAGCTTGGTTTAGGTTGTGGTGATGGTGAGTATGTGCCATGGGATGTAGGCAAGGGCCACATCTGGGTTGTGGAGATCCTCAAAGTGCTCCTTCCACTATCCTCTGTCCTTGATGACCATCGCTCTATTCTTAGTTCTCAGTGAGGACGGTCCATTGGATGCTTGGGCATGGATAGATGGTCTTGACTGCGCTAAAGAGTCCATGTACATCCATTGACAAGATGAGGATGTCACTGGCTAGGCCAGCATTTATTGCTCATAGGGCAGTTCAGTTAACAGTACTGTGAGTCACTTGTCAGCCAAACCAGAAAAAGATGGCAATTAGATGGGTTTTTCTAACAATTGACACTTAATTCTAGATATTTATTGAATTCAAATTCCACCACCTGCTGTTGTAGGATTTGAACTCAGATCTCCAGAACATTACTTGGGTCTCTAGGTTAACAACAACAATACCACTAGCAACAATACCACTAAGCCATTGCCAACCCGACAGTAACTTATCAATACTGTGCCTGTTGAAGAGTTGCTGTATTTCCTGCTCTCTTTCCAACTACCATCTTTAGGTGACAAGCTCTTCTTGGCTCTTGGCTTTCACTAGTTTACAAACTTGCATTCCTTCCTTTTGAGTGTTGGTGGGTGCTCCCAGTTCAGGAATGCTTTGCAATTCCTTGGTTCCCCACCTTGTCAAGACTCATTCCACCAAAACAGAAGTTACACTTACTCAAAAAAAAACCGTAAGATTCAACCCATGCATCCAACCAGAACTGAATAACAGAATCTTCAAAACATATTTGCAAAAGTGAGATCCCTGTTCACTTCCTCCTTTTTATTAGTCAGATTGCCATGTTCCATTTTCACACACAATTATTACCAAGTTCAGATTCTTGCCACAACTTGTGACGTGATGCATGTCTACTTAAAGATACGGGGGAGTGTAACTTTTCAGTGAAGTGAATAAGTGTTTTTGTTATTACGTTGTTAGTTATTGTCGGAGAAATTAGCCCACTAAAGCAAAGATCACAAAACATTGATCAAAGTGAAATTAAGAAACAGTTTATGAATACAGCGATATCGTGGAAGAGAAATTGACTAAGCTGAAACAGCACAGACAGTCTGTCCAGGTAGCTGAAAACTCTCTTCCCCGAGCTGAGAATCAAGCCAGGTTTTATAGGAATCTTGTACAATGGGGTTTAGTTAAAATGGGGAAAATTACAATGTTTTTGAAAATTAAGTAGTCCAGTTACAATGGTGATAATTGCAAAACAGTTATCAGAAGAATGTCCTGATTGTTACAATCAGAGTTCAAAACTGCATGAATTTATGTAAAACTCCGTTATCTCCCTTTTTAGATTAGAATCAATCTAAACATCATGGCATAGACAGAGAACACAGGGGGCCAACACCTTCAATAGATTCTGGATCAATGGTGCTGGAAGAGCACAGCAATTCAGGCAGCATCGAGGAGCTTCAGCAAAATCGACGTTTTGGGCAAAAGCCCTTCATCAGGAATAAAGGCAGCGAGCCTAAAGCGTGGAGAGATAAGCTAGGGGAGGGTGGGGGTGGGGAGAGAGTAGCATAGAGTACAATGGGTGAGTGGGGAGGAGATGAAGGTGATAGGTCAGGGAGGAGAAGGTGGAGTGGATAGGTGGAAAAGGAGATAGGCAGGTAGGACAAGTCCGGACAAGTCATGGGGACAGTGCCGAGCTGGAAGTTTGGAACTAGGGTGAGGTGGGGGAAGGGGAAATGAGGAAGCTGTTGAAGTCCACATTAATGCCCTGGGGTTGAAGTGTTCAGAGGCGGAAGATGAGGCGTTCTTCCTCCAGGCGTCTGGTGGTGAGGGAGCGGCGGTGAAGGAGGCCCAGGACCTCCATGTCCTCGGCAGAGTGGGAGGGGGAGTCGAAATGTTGAGCCACGGGGCGGTTTGGTTGATTGGTGCGGGTGTCTCGGAGATGTTCCCTAAAGCGCTCTGCTAGGAGGCGCCCAGTCTCCCCAATGTAGAGGAGACCGCATCGGGAGCAACGGATACAATAAATGATATTAGTGGATGTGCAGGTAAAATTTTGATGGATATGGAAGGCTCCTTTAGGGCTTTGGATAGAAGTGAGGGAGGAGGTGTGGGCACAGGCTTTACAGTTCCTGCTGTGGCAGGGGAAAGTGCCAGGATGTGAGGGTGGGTAGTAGGGGGGCGTGGACCTGACCATGTAGTCACAGAGGGAACAGTATTTGCGGAAGGCGGAAAGGGATGGGGAGAGAAATATATCCCTGGTGGTGGGGTCTGTTTGGAGGTGGCGGAAATGTCGGCGGATGATTTGGTTTATGCGGAGGTTTGTAGGGTGATCTTCCGTAATTACACTGGCACCACTCCCCACCTCTTCCTCCGCTACATTGATGACTGCATTGGCGCCACCTCGTGCTCCCGTGAGGAGGTTGAGCAATTCATCAACTTCACCAACACATTCCACCCTGACCTTAAATTTACCTGGACCATCTCTGACACCTCCCTCCCCTTCCTGGACCTCTCCATCTCCATTAATGACGACCGACTTGACATTGACATTTTTTAACAAACCCCACCGACTCCCACAGCTACCTGGATTACACCTCTTCCCACCCTACCTCTTGCAAAACTGCCATCCCGTATTCCCAATTCCTCCGCCTTCGCCGTATCTGCTCCCAAGAGGACCAGTTCCACCATAGAACACACCAGATGGCCTCCTTCTTTAGAGACCGCAATTTCCCTTCCCACGTGGTTAAAGGTGCCCTCCAACGCATCTCGTCCACATCCCGCACCTCCGCCCTCAGACCCCACCTCTCCAACCGTAACAAGGACAGAACACCCCTGGTGCTCACCTTCCACCCTACAAACCTCCGCATAAACCAAATCATCCGCCGACATTTCCGCCACCTCCAAAAAGACCCCACCACCAGGGATATATTTCCCTCCCCACCCCTTTCCGCCTTCCACAAAGACCGTTCCCTCCGTGACTACCTGGTCAGGTCCACGCCCCCCCTACGACCCACCCTCACATCCTGGCACTTTCCCCTGCCACCGCAGGAACTGTAAAACCTGTGCCCACACCTCCTCCCTCACTTTTATCCAAGGCCCTAAAGGAGCCTTCCATATCCATCAAAATTTTACCTGCACATCCACTAATATCATTTATTGTATCCGTTGCTCCCGATGCGGTCTCCTCTACATTGGGGAGACTGGGCGCCACCTAGCAGAGCGCTTTAGGGAACATCTCCGAGACCAATCAACCAAACCGCCCCGTGGCCCAACATTTCAACTCCCCCTCCCACTCTGCCGAGGACATGGAGGTCCTGGGCCTCCTTCACCTCCGCTCCCTCACCACCAGACGCCTGGAGGAAGAACGCCTCATCTTCCGCCTCTGAACACTTCAACCCCAGGGCATCAATGTGGACTTCAATAGTTTCCTCATTTGCCCTTCCCCCACCTCATCCTAGTTTCAAACTTCCAGTCCCCTTGACTTGTCCGGACTTGTCCTACCTGCCTAGCTCCTTTTCCACCTGTCCACTCCACCCTCTCCTCCCTGACCTATCACCTTCATCTCCTCCCCACTCACCCATTGTACTCTATGCTACTCTCTCCCCACCCCCACCCTCCCCTAGCTTATCTCTCCACGCTTCAGGCTCTCTGCCTTTATTCCTGATGAAGGGCTTTTGCCCGAAACATCGATTTTGCTGAAGCTCCTCGATGCTGCCTGAACTGCTGTGCTCTTCCAGCACCATTGATCCAGAATCTGGTTTCCAGCATCTGCAGTCATTGTTTTTATCTTCAATATGTTGTCTAGCTATCACCATTGTTAACAGCTAACCCGAGAATGCAACTTTAAAAAAAAGGTTTTGTGATTTACACATGAAAGAAGTGAAACTATCACTGTATTCTAACAGATGAAAGGCTTAACAGACAATCAATTTTTCAATGCATAATTTCAGTTACATCACACTGTAAATTTTTGCTATAAATTCTGTGTTATGATCGAGCCCTCCACAATCACCTGATGAAGGAGCGTCGCTCCGAAAGCTAATGTCCTTTGTGTGGCTTTACTATCATTGGGTTACGGGACTGCCCTCAGGGCTTTGGGACAGCTGTGTTGATCAGGTCCAGGAAGTTTATTGTTAGTTTGTCTTGGGAAGTGTATTCCCTGGTCTGTGAGTGACTATGGTCATGTCTGGTTTCTCTTGTCAGCTAGTTTCGTCAATGTTGAGGCATTCTGGGTGTTTCTGGTATGGTTTGGTCAAGCATGATTTCCTGTGTGCTGTGTGGGCATGCTATGGCTAGGCAGGGTGGCAGATCTTTTCCCACAGTTATGATCAGTATTGCATTGCCAGAAAGGATGGTTTAAGCAGATTCCACAAGGAAGGTCAAGTGACATTTTTTCTGTTAGTGTCTGAGGGTTTGTTTTTATGGTTCAGATGGGAAGGTTATGGATTAGGGATCTGTCCTGCAAAGAGGAATGACCTACTTCCTGGTACAATGTGTTACTTTCCTGCCCAACATAGGAAACACCATCTCGTATTACTTGAAAGAATTTAATTACCAAAAGGATTAAGGTCCTGGTGAATATAGTTGCAGAAGCAAAACTATTTCCTCTGCTAAATTGCAGCAGTTCTTCAGACTGGAGTTGGTGTACCCCCCCCCCCCCCCCCCCCCCACGCAAATGACAGGAATATAGTTTTCTGAGTTGGTGAGTCATAAATGTTTAATTGCCTATTAGGTTGTAGGCTGAAAATGTGTTGCTGGAAAAGCGCAGCAGGTCAGGCAGCATCCAGGGAACAGGAGAATCGACGTTTCGGGCATAAGCCCTTCTTCAGGAATCTTTCTCCTATTAGGTTGTAGGGGAGAAAGTGAGGGCTGCAGATGCTGGAGATCAGAGCTTAAGCCCGAAACGTCGATTCTCCTGTTCCTTGGATGCTGCCTGACCTGCTGCGCTTTTCCAGCAACACATTTTCAGCTATTAGGTTGTAGGCCCTGGTAAGTGAGTACAGTCGGTTCTGCTATAATGCGTGTTTCTTCAATGCGAATTGGCTATAATGCGATTGAAGAATTTAGATCATTATTTGTAGAACATGAACTTTCCTTACCTGGTTTGGCTATAACATGATTCTGCTCCAATTGGGTCAAATGATGCTGCTATTATGCAATTTTCTTATAATGCGGGATTGCACAGGAACAGAAATATTGTATTATATCAGAACAGACTGTACTTGTGGGGTTGGATAACTTCTGCAATACAGTCTCCAATTTATCCACTTTCTTTTCCTAATTCTCCAGATTTTATAACATAAAGGCTAAATGCTTGCCAATTGGCATTTTAGTGTAATGCTGTCATTTGGGAACATAGATGATACAATACTTGGATTTCCCAGCGGCCGCCTGGGCAGGTTGAAAGTCCCTCATTACTCTATGTATGCAGTGTATGATGGGAATGCTCTACCACAAAAGCAACAAATTCATTGGATAGGGAAAGCGTCACTGTCCCATGACATACTAGGTGCTTTAAAATATGATCAACAACAGAGAAAATAAAAAAAAATTAAGGTTTTGCAAATGGCTTAAGAAGTGAAATGAATTACCATCGGGGAAACCAGTTTAATACTCCTCTGTTTGCTCACAATTTCTGTTGCAGACAATTTTTGGTGAGATATTGTTCAGATGACTGACATTGGGAAGGGTTGGGCAATGAAAAGCAACTGCTTGGCCTAGACTCCGATCTCCCTGTACCCCCTCCCCAACAATTTCCAAATACCCCTACCTCACAACTCCCATCTCTCTCTGTCTCTCTCTCTCTTATCTTTGGCCGGTTTTTATAATGTGGCTTGGCTGCTGGTCGGTGCAGTGGCTTCACCACTCCACCAGCACAGGTACTAATGGGTGACTGCCAACACTTACCCACTAGCAGCTTCCAGCACTCTGCCTCCTGAGGCCTTAATCACAGGAGAGGTTTGACAATGACCATCTGATTGCCTGAAGGTTCACTGATTCATTCAATCATCTCTCCATCAAGCTGACGTTCCCCACTGGTTACTGAATTGTAAGTTAGACCCCCAAAGGTCGAGCAATATCCAGTCCAATGAATCTTAAGGCTACATTGCATTAAAAATATCATGTTTCATGATTTTTGATTGGTTGTCTTAAAATGTAAATTTAGGAATATCTTCACAGCATAATATTTCAGATTCTATTTTTTGTCATTACTCCCATATTAAACTGTTTTTTTCCACATAGTGTCCTTGAGAACCTAACTCTTTATTCACTATACACTCACCGTAGGAATATTCATGTAAACTCTGGAGCCTCTTTTATTAAACAAACTGAGCATTTTTATTTAATGCAACATGTGGCGGGAATGCTCTCCCTCAACAGCAACAAACTAGTTGAATTGGAAATGTGACATGTCCCACTTGTGCTTTTAAGATAAGACCAATAGAGAAAAAAAAATATTCACAGAATCCATATAGCATGGGAGCATGCCATTTGACCCATTAAGTCCACACTGATCATCTAGACTCACTCCCTTTACCCTATAACCCTACATTTCCTGTGGCCAATCCACGTGACCTGCACATCTTTGGACTGTGGGAGGAAGCTGGAGCACCTGGAAGACACCCACGCAGACACAGGGAGAATGTGCAAACTCCATACTGACAGTTGCCTGAGGGTGGAATCAAACCCTGGCAGTGTGAGGTAGCAGTGCTAACCACCAAGCCACTGTGACACCCTCACTGAGCTACTATACTGATGGAATTAAATTCCGTCCAGTGAATCCTAATGGTGTGTTGCATTAAAAGTATCATAATGTTTCATGACTTTTTCTTGGCTATGTTTAAATGTAAACATGGGGATGTCTTCACAGCAGAGTCTTGTTAGGGTTTTGCAAATGGCTTAAGAAGTGAAATGAATTCCTATTGGGGGAAACCAGTTTTAAAATTCTTTGGTCTGCTCACAATTTCTGTCGCAGATAACTTTTGGTGAGGTATTGATGTGGAGCTCATTTCCATTCAGAATGCTTTTGCACCAGTGCTAATCTTAGACCTTCTTTGCTTGCCAAAACCTATAACAGGAAGCTCATTTAAATTATTTAAACTGACACTATGAAAGGTTCGCTGTGTGCAGCTGCCTTCGACCGTTCAGAATTAAATGGGAGGCATTTCATTTAGATCGGTTCTGTCAGAGAAATAGAAGGACATAGTGATTCTAAGAACATTGCATGTACATATAAATCAGAGGATTAGCAGATGAAGCAAAATAGAAGTTGGTTTTCTTTCACAAGATATTACAGAGACACAGTACTGTAAAGTTCCCTTGTTTTTCTTTGCTCACAGAGGCATCTGTTGCTTCCAATTTCTACATTTAAAACTTTTGCATTAAACTTGATGTTTTGGATTCCAGTCCAAACACCCTGACGCAGTATCATTCACCCATATGTCTACCCCAACCAGGATAGACACTATTTGACGCGTCTTTTTTTATGGAGAAAGTGAGGTCTGCAGATGCTGGAGATCAAAGTTGAAACTTTATTGCTGGAACAGCACAGCAGGTCAGGCAGCATCCAGGGAACAGGAGATTCGACGTTTCGGGCACAGGCCCTTCTTCAGGAATGAGCAGAGAGTGTTCAGCAGGAGAAGATAAAAGGTAGGGAGGAGGGACTTGGAGGAGGGGAGTTGGAAATGTGATAGGTGGAAAGAGGTCAAGGTGAGGGTGATAGGTCGGAGTAGGGTGGAGGCGGAGAGGTCAAGAAGAAGACTGCAGGTCAGGAAGGCGGTGCCGGGCTGGAAGGATCCGGCTGAGACAAGGTGGGGGGAGGGGGGATGAAGAAACTGGTGAAGTCCAAGTTCATCCCCTGCGGTTGGAGGGTTCCCAGTCGGAAGATAAGACGCTCCTCCTCCGACCGTCGGGTTGTTGTGGTTTGGCGGTGGATGAGTCCAATGACCTGCATATCCTCGGTGGAGTGGGAGGGGGAGTTGAAATGCTGTGCCACAGGTTGGTTGGGTTGGTTCGTCCGGGTGGCCCAGAGGTGCTCCCTGAATCGCTCCGCAAGTAGGCGGCCTGTCTCCCCAATATAGAGGAGGCCACACCGGCTGCAGCGGATGCAGTAGATGATGTGGGTGGAGGTGCAGGTGAATCTGTGGCGGATATGGAAGTTTCCCTTGGGGCCTTGGAGAGAAGTGAGGGGGGAGGTGTGGGCGCAAGTGTTGCACCTCCTGCGGTTGCAAGGGAAGGTGCCGGGAGTGGTGGTTGGGTCGGTGGGGGGTGTGGATCTGACAAGGGAGTCGCGGAGGGAGTGGTCTCTACGGAAAGCTGATAGGGGAGGGGAGGGAAATATATCCTTGGTGCTGGGGTCTGTTTGGAGGTGGCGGAAGTGACGGCGGATGATGCGCTGTACATGGAGATTGGTGGGGTGGTAGGTGAGGACCAGTGGGGTTCTGTCCTGGTGGCGGTTGGAGGGGCGGGGCTCAAGGGCGGAGGAGCGGGAAGTGGAGGAGATACGGTGGAGGGCACCGTCGACCACGTCGGGGGGGAAATTGCGGTCCTTGAAGAAGGAGGCCATCTTGTTGTACGTATTTTGAACTGGTCCTCCTGGGAGCAGATGCGGTGGAGACGAAGGAATTGGGAGAATGGGATGGCGTTTTTACAGGGGGCAGTATGGGAGGAGGTGTAGTCCAGGTAGCTGTGGGAGTCGGTAGGTTTGTAGTAGATGTCCGTGTTGATTCGGTCGCCTGAGATAGAAACAGAAAGGTCTAGGAAGGGGAGGGAGGAGTCCGAGACTGTCCAGGCGTCTTTTTTTATGGCAATTTGCTGAGAACCACAGCAAGATGAGGAGAAATAATTTCAACTTGTCACCAATCTCCAAATCTTACATCAAGCAATGTTCTAGAAACTTCACAGTTAAATAGCTTGGTAAAGGAAACAGATGGATACAACAGCGATTCTGTACCACTCTTAAGAAAGCTTGGAAGAGGCTAAAAGACACTCTAGTCAAATTCTGTAGGTCTTCAGCTGCAATAGAGTTCTTATTTCTTTTCATTCAGAGCCAAGTAAAATATGTAAATAATCTATAGTGCTATTTCTCTTGCACATGTAATGGAACTGTGTAAACGGAAACAACTATTGGCATACAGCTTCTCAGGATGAGTTGTGTCAAAATGATTTGGAAATTATGCCTCACAAATCAGCATAAAATAAGTACTCTTGCAGTAACTCTCCTCTGCTGCTGTCACGTCTTTTCTTCTGAGACTTAAATGCCTTTGTGGGCGGCATGGTGGCACAGTGGTTAGCACTGCTGCCTCACAGCGCCAGAGATCCGGGTTCAATTCCCGCCTCAGGCGACTGACTGTGTGGAGTTTGCACGTTCTCCCCTTGTCTGCGTGAGTTTCCTCTGGGTGCTCCGGTTTCCTCCCACAGTCCAAAGATGTGCAGGTTAGGTGAATTGGCCATGCTAAATTGCCCGTAGTGTTAGGTAAGGGGTAAATGTAGGGGTATGGGTGGGTTTCGCTTCGGCGGGTCAGTGTGGACTTGTTGGGCCGAAGGGCCTGTTTCCACACTGTAATGTAATGTAATCTAATCTAAATGCCTCAGCAGAATAACAAACGTCCTAAGAGCGCCCAAAGTTGGCTTCTTTTTATTTGCAGCTACAAGATGACAGTTTAATAAACTCAAATCTTAATTGAGAAGCTGGTCTCAGGGTACAGTAATTGCCTCAATCCTGTTTTGTTCCCATTTCCCAAATAACGTACGAGTTTATTGGTTGAAGAATCGCATCAGTTGTAACCTTGCTGGCTGTTCGATAATTGGAGCAAAATGATTGATTTGTCACAGACTTGGCTTCATCAGCAACAGCCAATAATTGGAGAAGGATCATCGCTGTCCAGCATCCTCCCTCAGGAGAGCTTTGGAGTAGGGAAGAGCATCTCAACTTCTCCTGTTTCCACAGTTATTCAGTTTTTAGAAAATAACTATTGAAGCTTGCAGCAATTCTGTGAGGCTGTGAGTATAATAGGCCCGGTCTCTGTGCTCACCAACAGGCACGGTCTTTAAAACAAGAGTTAGCTTTCATTGACAAATGCAACGACTATCAGAATGTCTGAAAATTGTTCAAATCCAGCATGGTGTTTCAGGCTTCCTTGGAATGTTTTCTCCCATTTTGATCTTATCTCCATTTTGAACAAGAATCGATTTGTACTGCAAGGTGTTGAATCTATTGTCGCATTTCTGTGATGGTCAACTCTGTCAGCTTGCAGGTTTCCCTTTAATAGCAGAAATGAAAGCCACATATTACATGTCCTCATCAACCCACTATCACTGATTTGACACAAACGTGGAAGAGAAATGACAAAGTGGTAAACAAAGTTTATAAGTTCATAAGAACAGAATTAGGCCATTCGGCCTATCGAGTCTGTTCCGCCATTCCATCATGGCTGATATGCTCCTCACCCCCACTCTCCTGCCTTCTCCCCAGAACCCTTCAACCCATTACCAATTAAAAATCTGTGTAACTCCTCCTCAAATTTATTCACTGTCCCAACATCCATCACACTTTGAGGTCACAAATTACACAGATTCACAACCCTTTGGAGAAGCAGTTTCTCCTCAACTCTGTTTTAAATTTGCTACTCCTTATCCTCAGATTATGACCTCTCATCCTAGAATGTCCCACAAGAGGAAGCAACTGCTCCACATGGGTGATGATATCTTTTATTACCACGAAAACCTCAATTTGATTTCCTCTCATTCTTTGAAATTCCAGTGAGTATAGGCCTAATCTGTTTAATCTCTCTTCTATTGTCTATTGTCTATTGTCTATACGGTAAGCTCCTCATCGCTGGGATCAATCTAGTGAACCTCCTCTGAACTGCCTCCAATGCCACTACATCTTTCCTCAAATAAGGGGACCAAAACTGCACACAATATTCCAGGTGAGGTCTCACCAATGCCTTGTACAGTTGCAACAAGACTTTCTTGCCTGTACATTCTATTCCTTTAGCGATGAAAGCCAACATTCCATTTGCTTTCTTTATTATCTGCTGTACTTGCACGCTGGTTACTGAAGTCACGTTCAATGGAAGGTCATATGACATGTGAAAATTTGTCACACAAGATTAGGGCTGAAAGGATCAGTGATATACATTTGCATGAATTGAGAACTGATTCATGGAAAGCAGAGTAAGTGTATTTATCATTCGTAAGAGTATTAAACGTAACTGGGGAACTGCCCCAAGGATCAGTACTTGGGCTTCAGCTGTTTACAGTTCACTTAGATGAGGAGATTGTGAGTATCATATACATGTTGATAAAATAAAATTATGTGGGCAAGTAAGCTAATGGGGGGACGACACAACATTGATGTGAAAGAATAAAGGTAGGTTTAACAAATGGGCTAGAAGAAATATAAAGGTGAGATATGATGGTGTCCTGTCTATGTTAGTGGATTAGCAAGACTTGGACAAATGGTCCAGAGACATGAGTTCAAATACCAATATACAGCTGCAGATCTTCAATTCAATGAATTAAAATAATCAGGAATAAGAAACTAGTGTTAGAAAAGGTGATGATGAAATGCACAAATTGTTGAAATAAAAATCTGATTTTACTGATAATTCTTAGGGCAGGATTGTTTCCCATCTTGTTGATACATGCTTCCAGACCTTTAGTAAGATGATTGGCTCTCAGATATTCTGAGAAATAGCCTAGCACATTAATCAGATGTATTCAAAAGGTTACCTTGCTATTAACTCCTCAAGGGAAAAGGCAGTTAAAGGAGGGATATAAATACTGACCTTGCCATTGATGCACACTTGCCATGAATGATTTTTTTTTTAAAAAGGAGCAAAAGAATATTGACTGATTAAATGATTGAGAAGAAGTAAGGATGGCAGATGCAGAGAGAATGTGAAATGATCCATTTGATGGGAAGAATTAAAATGTCAAATATCTTTATAAGTGGAGAGCTTCAGAAATGTTGTCATTCTGAGGGATTTGGATGTCCTTGTACATTGATCACAGAAAGCTAACTTGCAGGAACAAAACACAAGTGGTACTTTATATGTGATGACAAGGAGATGTACATGTGTAAGAAAAAATTATCATAATTATATAGGGCTTTGGTGAAGCCCATGTCTGGAGCACTGTGCAGAATTTTGGTCTCCTTACTTACAGAAGGATAGTGGCTGCTGTAGATTCACCAGATTTATTCCTGGGATATGAGGAAGGATTGAATATAACACACGTCTATTCTCTGGAGTTAACTGGAATGAAAAGTGATCTCACTGAAAGATAAAAAGCATCAAAAAATAGGAGCTGGATTAAGCTATTAAGCCCATCAAGCCTGCTGCAGTCATTGAAACATTTAAACAAATCCTTTGTTGATTTGACGTTTTTCCAAACTGTTGAGAACTAATGGTCATAGTCTTACTTGAGACTTACTTGGCCTCTTGAGACTAAAATGGGAAGAAATAGAGTAACTCAGATCTATGGAATGTTGAACCTCAAAAGGTTCTGTTATTGAGTATATTCAAGATTGAGATAAATACACTTTTGAGCTGAAAAGGGAATCGAGGAATATGGAGATCAAGTGGAGCGGTGCAGTTGTTGTACAATTTTAACCATGACCTAAATGAAAGTAGCTAGATGTGAAGGACCACATGGTCAACTTCAACTCCATTTTCTTATGCTCTTGCATTTTCCTTCTTATAATTGAAGCACTGTAGGTGCACCAGAATGACATGGACACCTTCCATTCTCATGTCTCAAATCAGGAAACTATCCCCTCACGATGCAGCTTTGCAAGAGGCATTAAGCAGCACATTCTAACACTTACACTCGGATGTACCATCTCATGTTGTTTTTAAGCTCACTTACTTTATAAATGTGTGATGCGCGGTGAAAACAATATTTGTACCAAACAAGTGCACATGTGCTTCTGAAGCAAACCTTACATTTCCGTGGTTTAAAGTCAGGGAATGATGGGATGGTCACGGCACAGAAGGAGGTTATTTGGCCCACTCCGATTGTTCTGGTTCACTGAAAGAGAAGTGCACTCCCCTGTCTTCTCACCATAGCCCTCCACATAATAATCCAGTTCTTCTTCAAAGCCTCAAATGAATCTGCCTCCTTCACACTCCCTGGCAGTGTTTCTCAGATCCAAACTTCTCGCTGTGTAAAGATCTTCTTCCGCATCTCTCCGTCCCTTTGTTTGCCAACTATCTTAACTCGTGGTTCTCATTCCTTCTACCAATGGAAACAGCTTCTCTCTGTTATCGACTCTGACCAGTCATGATTTGGATGTTTGTATCAAACCTCTATCATCAGTGACCTCTTGAAGGAGAACAATCACAATCTCCTCAAACAACCTACATGACTCGAGTTCTTCTTCCTTGGAACCATTCCTGGGAATCCTTGTTGCATTCTCTCAAATGTTTTCTCATCTTTCGTGTCGTATGGGGCTGAAAGCTGAGCACAGTACTCCATCAGAGTAATAATCAGGCTTTAATAGGTTCTAAAGTAGCTCCTTGTATTAATGGATGAACATTTAAATTAAGAGCATGTGTGGGTATCTCAGCTCCTCCAGCCTGCTGTGCCAATTAAATAAGATCCTGACCAATCAGATTATAAACCTCAACTCCACATTCCCACCTATTCTTGTAAACTCTTGCTTACCAATTTAAGTACGTCTGCCCTTAAAAATATTCAAAAACCTGAGAAAACATTTCACCTTCTCTCCACCTTCAGAAGGTGATACCTTATTGTTAAACATGACCGATAGTTCAAGGAGCTTCCACAGGAAGAAATGTACTTTCCATATCTACCAAGAACCTTAAAGATCTTATGCTTCAGACAAGTTATCTCTTATGCTACTAAACTCCAACAGATAAAAGTCTAAATCTTCATCAGGCAACCCATCTACTCCACCCTCCTCTCTGATCTATCATGTTCATCCCTACCTCCCTCTACCTATTGCATTCCCTTTCCCCCAGTCATACCTCTCTCCCATTTATCTCTCAGCCCCCTTGGATCACCCCCACATTCCTGATGAAGAGCTTATGCTCGAAATGTCGCCTTTCCTGCTCCTCGGACGCTGCCTGACCGGCTGTGCTTTTCCAGCACCACACTTTTCAATCCAGGTGTTATTCCTGTCAACCTTCTCGGAAATGCTGCAATATATTTGCATCCTTTCTTAAGTAAAGCTACCATCATCCTTGTGAACCAAAGGGCTGCTTTCCCTCTGGAAAGAAGGAGGTGACTGATGGTGGTTTAACCTGAGGGTAACCATGCCTCAGGCAAGGGGAGAGATTGAGTAGGAGAATCCTTCATAATAATCTCATACAATGTGGGAATTGGACTCACACTGTTAGGATTGCACTGTACCACAAATCAGTGATCCAGCCAAAGAGCTCTCCCTTAGTTATGCCACTACTGCTAAATCCCATAAGCTTTCCTAACTGTCCTCTTACTGAACTCACCTCTTCCTACTTCGACACTGTCCTGTCCCCCTTAGCCCTTCACCTCCTCAGGATTTTCATTTTCCCGGCCCCCCAGTGCCTCATCTTCATCATGGACATCCAGTCCCTGTACCCATCCATCCGCCTTGACAAAAGTCTACAAGCCCTCTGTTTCTTCCTCTCACATTGTTGCAACTAGTATCCTTCTACCACACCCTCATCCACCTGGCCCAACTGGTCCTCACTCTCAACAACATCTCCTTCCAATCCTCCCACTTCCTCCAAACTGAAGGGGCGTCCATAGGCACCCACATGGGACCTAGTTATGCCTGCCTGTTTGTCGGATATATGGAACAATCCAACTTCCGGAGTTACACCGGCACCAATGCCCCACCTGTTCCTCCGCTCCATCGATGACTGTATCGTCATCGCCATGTGCTCCCACAAGGAGGTTGAACAGTTCATCAACTCTACCAACACCTTCCACCCCGACCTCAAATTCACCTGGATCATCTCGGACAGCTCCCTCCCCTTCCTGGACCTCTCCATCACCGTCTCCAGTGACCGACTAACCACAGACATATACCACAAACCCACCGACTCCCATCCTACCTCCTGTACAAACGGCAACCCTTATTTCCAATTCCTCCGTCTCCGCCACACCTGCTCCCAAGAGGACCAATTCCACCTCAGAAAGTCCCAGATGGCCTTTTTCTTCCACGATCGCAACTTCCCTTCCCACATGGTTGACAATGCCCTCCAGCGCATCTCCTTCACTTCATGCACCACCGCCCTTGAGCCCCATTCCTCCCAAAGCAACAAGGACAGAACACTCCCTGGTCCTCACCTTCCACTCCACCAATCTCCACATACATTGTATCATTTTCCGCCACTTCCGCCATGTCCAAACAGACCCCACCACCAAAGATATATTTTCTTGCAGATCATTTGATTGAACATCTCTGGGACACCCGCACCCACCAACCTCACCGCCCCGTGGCTGAACACTTCATCTCCCCCTCCCACTCTGTCAAGGACATGCAGGTCCTGGGCCTCCTCCATCGCCAAACCATTATCACCCGATGCTGGAAGAAGAACGCCTCATATTCCGCCTTGGCACCCTGCAACCATACGGGATAAATGTGGATTTCAATAGCTTCCTCATTTCTCCTCCCTCTACATTATCTCAGTCCCAAGCCTCCAACGCGGCACCACCCTCCAGACCTGTCCATCACCTCCCCACTCCCCCGGCCTATCACCTTCTCCCTCACCTTCATCCACCTATCACTTTTTCAGCTACCTTCCCCCCAACCCCAACCTCCTCCCATTTATCTCTCAGCCCCGGCCTACAAGCCTCATTTCTGATGAAGGGCGTATGCCTGAAACATCGATTCTCCTGCTCCTTGGATGCTGCCTGACCGGCTGTGCTTTCCCAAAACCACACTCTCAACTCTAACTATTCTCTTATCAGGTCTTGCAACCTTCAACGAATTAAGCGTATATATATATCGCAGATCTTTTCTACCTGCACCCTCTTTAGAATATTACCCTTTATGCAATAGTGTCTCTCTGCACCAGCTACACGCTTCTCTGCATTATAAGTCATCTGCCACTTGTTCACCCATTTCAACAACCTGTCTGCATACTTTGGAAGTTGTATGCCATCCTGCTCATAGTTTGTAATACATTCAAGATTTATATTGTAATCAATTCTTGGTATTCCAAGGTCTAAGTCATTGATATATATCTGGAAATGCAAGGTTCCTAACTCCAATCCCTGGCAGAACTCCACTATAAACCTTGCAGTCTGTAAAGCAACCATTAATCATTACTCTTTGTTTGTTGTCACTCTGCCAATTTCATATCCAATTTGTTACTGTTCTTTATATTCCACAAGGTCTAACTTTGTTCACAAGCCTGTTGTGCAGCACTTTATCAAATGATTTTTGGACATCCAGGTACAGTAGATTAGCAGAATTACCCACTTCAAACCTCTCTGTTCCCTCATCAAAAACCTTGAGCAAGTTACTTTAGCACAAATTGCTCTTTGCAAATCTGCACTGGCTTTCCTTAACTAACTCACATTAGTGACCATTAATTTTTTTCCTCAAAATTTTCTGCATGTTTCAAGCAGTTTGTCTCTTGCTGTAAATTGATTGGCTTGCAATCACCAAGCATGTAATTGTTGCAATTCGCCAGATCTCTTCCTCAGTAAGTGCAACTGCTTATGAATAGGCAGACTCATACACACGCATATATCTTTATACATATAATCTGTACTAAAAATGAATTTAAAATCTTGCTGTGTTGATTAAAGAACACAAACCTATGACTTTAATCTTATACATTCACCTTGCTTCTCAATAGTTACAGAATTATTAATTGAACTAAAGTGAAACAATACCATTTTTCAGTAATGATTTCACACAAAATTTAACTGCAAGAGAAATGTGGGTTTGTCCTTTTTGAATGCATGAAAACAATGATTTCTAACTTGCTTCAAACTCAATGGAGTGACAAATTGCAGTTAATTGATCAGTTAAAATCCGAAGCTTAGAATTGCAATTCAGATAAGGAGACAAAGTTCAATTGAAAATAGCAAGGCGCAGTTTAGACCAAATTATTCTTTTTTTTTCTCGATTGCAGCTATCATTTTGAAAATAGTTAACTCGAGGTTTGTAGATGCGATGAAGATAATTTTCAACTTTTCCACCTGGGTCATAGCCTGATGGAATGGATTGTCAGGAGCAATCCAATTTCTCGACCATCTTTCCAAATATTGTCAGCTGTAAGCATAAGGTCAAGCAATAATGACAACCCGACAAAAATAATCCTTTAATGCTTCTCAGTCAGCTCACAGCCATAACTGCCATAAAACATATCTAACAAAGATAAATACATGAAGAAGCATTATAGAGGGCAAAAAAAAACAAATTGAAATATTAATTTATCTTTCTCCCTTAAAAATCTATTTGTATTTGTATCTAAGACAAATACTTGTGTACATAAATCCAGTATGACCATTAAGCCAATGTTGACTGCAAACTATGAATTGAATAAGGAGGTTTTGTTTGAAATCTTTAGCTGCAATTTGAAATCTGGTTACTGCTGGGGCTCGTTTTAAAGTAAATGCAATCACTCAGTTAAACAAACAATGCAGAGGGACAGCTAACTCCAGGAGATAGTATTCAAAATCACGACATTCAAGAGGAAAGAGCCCCAGGAAAGATAAAGTGATTGGAAAAGCAACTGATGCAGCCCCAGATGGCAGGGCACCTTGAAGGTTATTGAAGTAGATCCACATGCTGCAAAAAGCTACAAAATGAACTACCCTGCCGATATATTTTTATTGTGAAAAGGTCAAGCTAACATTTGTGCAATGCTACATACAGCCAGATTCTTCTTAATGAATAGATCGGGAATAAAAGAAAGGCTGTATTAATAAGGGACTGCAATCAGCAGGACATGAATTGAGAACACCCAAGACATTTAAAGTTTGAGTCGGTAAATGGAATGTTCAGTCCCTTCTTAGCTCAGTGGATCATCAAATCCATGAATGGCTGAACAAATGGAGGTATTAGTAAATGGTTCAAATGATACATAGGCAATGAAAGTCATGGCTACCTTGGAAAACAGTGGCTATAAGGCAAGAATACAATTTGGGTTTCAGCCAGCAGTTAGTTAACCAGTTGGAAGAGAACTCACTTCAAATCATATATTTTAATGATGCAAGTGGAATAAGCAGGTACTGAACACCTCCAGCTTGCTATTTGCTCCAAAGGATCTCCACGTTGGTTATCGAGGACCAGAAAACAGGAGGATTCAGCCTAAAGAGTAGTATACTTCCATCAGTGTGTCATGCTTCAATGGTCTGAGTTAAGACAAACCCAACTTATCTAATCTCTCCACACAATCTTACATCCCTGCAGCCTATCCTGGTAAGTCTCTTCTCCAAAAACTTTCCATCCTCATACCATCTGGGGACAAAGTGAAGCTTTCTGCAGATGTAACATAAGTTCTTGGCATTTGCACTCATTTGTAAAATAGGGGTTTACAGCATGAGTTTATCTTGGGTGTAACAAAACCTTTTATTCTACGAAAGTAACTTCCATGGTGTATGCTTATACTTCTGATGGATGCTTGAATAAATGCATGCACATTTAGTTGCTGACTGCATATGAGGCAGTCAAAGTGTGATATTAATCAGCATGTTGTCCTTCAATTCGATGACGGTGTTTCCTCAGTTTCTGTCATGACTTTTCATGTGACTGAATTGATCAACTCTCAACTGTTCTGTCTTTGGGTATATGAAGCAGGGCATCCCAGTTTATATAAGTACTGAGAGAGCAGAATGCTTCCTTTTTTTGCTGTTCTATGACATCACTCTACCTCATCATTAAGACCTTTGGAATTAATACATGGTGCAGTTTGATGGACAAGTTGAAAGATTAGTAGCAAGCTGTACACAGTCGTTAATACCATTGTTGCCACATTTCAGACATAGTCTCAGAGAGTCTTTAAAGCATTTTCTTTGTCCTCTCCTGGAAATGTTGACCATAACATACAGGAGCACAATTAGGCCATTCAGCCATCAGGTCTGCTCCACCATTGAATCATGGCTGATAAATTTCTAGCCCAATTCCCCTGCCTTCTCCCCATAGCCCTTGATCCCCTTCATAATCGGGAACCTACCTATCTCTGTCTTAAATACACTCAATGACTTGACTTCCACAGCCCTCTGCATCAATGCGTTCCACAGATTCCCCACCCTCCAGCTGAAGAAATTCCTCCTCATCTCGGTTATAAAGGCTTGTCCCTGCGCTCTGAGGCTGTGCCCTTGGGTCCTAGCCTCTCTAATCAGTGGGAACATCTTCTCCTCTATCCAGGCCTCGAAGTATTCTGTTAGTTTCAATCAGATCCCCTCCCAGCTTTTGAAACTTCATTGAATACAGACTCAGAGACTTCAACCACTCCTCAAATGACAAGGTTTTCATCCCAGGATCATTCTTGTAAACACCTCTGGACCCTTTCCAATGCCAACACATTCTTCTTTAGATAGACCATTTGAAAATTGAAAACGAGATCTGGTGAGAGAGACGATTTTCAGCCATTCAGTCTTTTAGTATCTCGTCCATCAGAGTTGATTTTTCGGGATTTTAACCCGTCTGCGTTTGGAGCTGCCTTCAAAAAGGAAAATGACATTTGTTTACTGGTCTTCCCATTAAATCTGGAAAATGTGGAAGGGACATTGCTGACGGAGTATCTCTAGTAGTCTTAGGTGTTGCTGGTGATCAGTCGAGCTGTCACTGTGGTGCAGGGTTTTGATAACAACAACACTTCGGTGCGTTAGGACTTTGTCAGCATGTGGATTTCTTTGTTGTCAAGCACTCTCTGTGCAGTTTGAGAAGAAGGAGCTGGTACAGCTAAAATGTTTGACCTACTTGTGTCCTTTTGAACAACATGGCTTCCAAGGTGTTGCAAGCGCTCGCCATCGTCCAGAGTCTCCCTTCAATGCACATGGAAAGTGGAATATGTGATTGGCAAGGTGTGTGATAATAAATGAGTTTTGCTGGTTCAACCTTAAGGCCACGCCATGTTCCTTGAAAGAAGAATTGAAGTGATTGAGAGATAGTCCCGTTCCGTTTTTAATCTACCCGATGGTGGTTCTTCACCACATTAAAGATCAAAATACCCTCTAGTCAGAAAACTAAAATACTGCCTCAATGGAAGGATGTTTAATCTCAGTTGCCATTGTGCCAAAATTAAACAGACCACGAGAGATAGACATGAGTTAAACATATGCAATAATAATCTGATGTATCTACTGTCATTTTAGTGATTCACATACTCCAACCTTTGCTGTTTCTGAACTTGGCATAACTGAATACAACATTTAATGCCATGAACGAGCCTCCATCAATGCCATTTAAATGTATCATGAACAATGCACACGTTAGTTGCTGGATAATTTATTCATATTATTGGAATTTTGTGTGTGTTTTTAATACCTGTTTAAAGTCTTAATGATCTGCAATAATGATTGGTGCTGAAGAGCATTTCTGTCCCTTAGAAGTTTGTGAACAAAGTAGATGCTTTCAGACTGGGTAGCTTGATCAAACTTCCTCTTGGTATTGAACATGATGGGGAGAATGAACAGATGCCATTTTAATGTAGAAGAGGAGGAGGCGGGTGAGGAGGGGGAGCTAGAAGAGGACACTAGGAAGTGAATGAACAAGGCTTTGCATTGGGTTTAGAAATAGCCCCATGAAACATTACTGTTTCCACAGATCCTGCCAGATCTGCTGAGTAGCCTGGCCAGGATATTTTGTTTTTATTTAAGTTTCACAGTTCTTACCACTCACCTGTCACTGATTATCACATAATCCCCTTTCCCACATTCTACAATTAAAATAAGAGATTCAGTATAAATGTGTGAACTGACTGCTGTTCCACCTTCAAAGCAATGGCCTTACTCCTTACCTTATGTTGGTGGAAGGCCCCTGATGAAGCAGCTGAAGATGCAAAAACAGAAGTTGCTGGAAAAGCTCAGCAAGTCCGGCAGCATTGGTGAAGAGTAATTAGAATTAACATATCAAGTGGAGTGAACATTTCCTCAGCCGACCCAAAACGTTTACTCTGATTTTTCTCCACAGATGCTGCTGGACCTGCTGAGCTTTTCCAGCAAATTCTGGTTTTGTTTCTGATTTACAGCATCTGTAGTTCTTTCGGTTTTTATTGAGGCAGCTGATGATGGTTGGGACCAGGGCATTCCCCTCCTACTGTGATGTCCCAGGACTCAGTTGATTGGCCCCCAACAACCGCAACTATCCTCCTGTGCATATGACTCCAACCTATGGAGAACTTACTCCTTGATTCCCATCAGCTCCAATTTTACTAAGGCTCGTTGATACTACACACAGTCAGATGCTACCTCAAAGTCAAGGGACATCGACATCTCACTTAGTTCCTCAACCTATGTTTGAATTAAGATTGTAATGAAGTCTTGAGTTGGCTGATAGCACTCACTAAGAAGGATGCATGAAACTTAGCTGGTATTATCAATCTGTCCTAACAATTGCTACCTGCCAGGGGTCATCATGAACATTGTAATAATTAAACCAAAAACAACTTTTAGATATTTTCTAATGAAATGTTCAGGGATGTTATTGCATAACTTTCGAGCAGGTGGAACTTGAACTCAGCAATTCCCACCTCAGAGGTACCATTGTACCACAAAAGCCCTCATAATGAGCTTTTGGATATTATTAACCAACAAGTTCAGAGATTTTATTACATCCCTTGGGAGTAGATGGGACTTGAACCCAGGGTATCCTGATCCAGAGGTAGGGATACTACAAGGGCACTCGAAAGACCTCACGTTCAGCTTTTATTATTCACTTGCTGGTTGAGATCGCTGACAGTTCCAACCCACATCTAGAACCTCTCTTGGATTTTGTCAGGAGTTCACCAATATTCTATCAATTCACTTTCTGGGTACTATGCTCATGGTGTCAAAAAATAAATTAAGGCACTGGATACAGCAAATACTATGGTAAATAAATCACCTGATTTAGTACTGAAGACTTGGGGAGAAAGTGAGGTCTGCAGATGCTGGAGATCAGAGATGGAAATGTGTTGCTGGAAAAGCGCAGCAGGTCAGGCAGCATCTAGGGAACAGGAGAATCGACGTTTCGGGCATTAGCCCTTCTTCAGGAGACTTGGGGCCACGTGGTCCAGATAGAACTCAAACTGAACATTGCTAAACAAGAGCGACTTGATATCAATGTCAAAGACATCTTTGATCATTTTATTGATGATTATGATTAGACTGGGGAGGCATTAATTGGTCACATTGGATTTATTCTTTTTTATTATTCTGCGCATTAGAGATCTGGGTAATTTTCCACACTTTTAGTTAGATGACAGTGAGGTAACTGTTCTGGAGCAGGGTGTCTAAGGGACCAGCTAATTCTGGAGCACACTGACTGGACACAACTCACATGGATCATATAAAGATATTGTTGGTGATAGGAGTGGTGATGTATGAATCACTGACAGCTTACAAAGCATTTCTTTTGTTGCATACAACCACCAATTTTACAGCACTGTGTTCATGCTAAATGAATGCCACCATTGCTTATACTGCTAGAAATCTATAGCATGAACCTGTCAAAATATCAGTCAACTGTGGAATATTCATTGCAACACATCTAAGGGATGTGAACATTAGGAGCTGTCTTCAGGACAGCATGTTTTCTGTGTCGGCAGTGTAGCTAATGCTGTAGGTGTAATTAACAGGCAAAATTGGTTTTAGGTCCTTATTAATGTGGATTGCGTGGGCTGCATGTGCTGACTTGCGGTTTGACTAAGAAGAAGTGTGTGAATATCAGACATCACTGATTACTCTGGTGCCTGAAAGGAAATGTGCTTTAGTATAGGCAACAAGAAGGCAATTGTGCTGGGGAGAAACTTCAAACACGGATGCAACAATGGAGATTATGGTGGAAGAGATCACATGAAGAGGGGCATCTTCTTCCACCTTAATGATTTGGTAATTCCCCAACTCTCATACAAAAATTACACTGCCTAATCGCTCCATTGAGCTGTGATGGTGAGTCTTGTTGTTGTGACACGGGGTAAACCCTCCTGCTTAATTTAAACCAGCAACACTGAAAAGATTTATCCTGTGCAGTAATCTGTGAAAGTTCGAGAGGCCAAAAACTATTTAAAGTAAAAATTAACAACTTTATTTCTTAAAGTGTAACAGAGAGTAATTAACTAACAACTATTTACAACTCTTTCCTCTAACCTATCTTTTACCTTCCCCTTCTACAATTCTAGTCTAATAAAACCCTGATTAAGGTTTATCAAAATTTCAAGATTTCGAAACCCCAGTTGACGGATCTACTCTTCTTCGATTCTTCTTTTCTTCTTTTAGGGATTTCTGTTTCACAGGTCACTGATCGATCAAGGTATCTTTAAGAGAGCTATTTTTGCAGTCTCTACATGCTGGTGGCTTGGCAGTTCTCCTCCCAGCTCTTCAGTTTTTCCTGGTCTTATACCCCAAACCATCGGATCGTTTCATTGGCTTTAAAGATTGTCAATATACTCAATTCCAACTTGATTGGAATTTGGTATTTTTTGGAGTATAATTTAAACTGATTGGTCTAATTCAAATCTGTTTTTGTCCCCACGCAACCAGCTACACTAACTGCTGGACCGGATGCTACATTATATATTAAGAGAACACTTGGTGTGTCAGGTAGTTCTACTAGCTTTTAACTTTCTTCAAGGTATGTACACCCATACCTTCATAACACCTCCCCTCCCTTAAAAAAGTAAGCTATCATAATGAAAAGATGGCTTCTTTTTTTCTTCTATTCCTTAAATACATTACCCGAACATACAGATAACGTCAATATAAGTTCACTTTAACTTCCTCCCGTATACCTATATATATATAAAACATTAAATAAATACAAATCTCATCTAAACTTTATCAGTTAAACCTGCGATAACGCACCTACGATTACACATGTATGATTTTTAAATTCAAAGACTGCAACATAAGACTCCAACAAAATAGTCTCATATTCTTGTCTGCAAGCATTCTAAGAATGTAAGAGGGTTGTGATCCGCATAGACAACCGTTTCTGACACATTGTTTGTGACATACACATTAAAATGTTGTAAGGCCAGCACCAAACTCAATAGTTTTTTCTTGATTGTGGAGCATTTCCTCTGGTGGATGTTGAGCTGCTTCGAAAAGTAACCAACTGGCAGCTCAATCCCATCCTCATCTTCCTATGTCACTAACATCGATGGTGACTTGAAAAGGTTTTGAAAAGTTTGGTGTAGCTAAAACTGGTTTAGTGGTTAATATTGATTTCAAATGTTTGAATGCTTCCTGGCATTGTTCTGTCCACCAGAACTTTGTGTTCTTCTTCAGCAAATTGGTTAACATGCCACTTTACTGCTGAAGTTTGGAGCAAACCTCTGATAGGATTCACTGAGTTGAGTCTTAACAATTGAAGCATCTCTTTCTTCGAGGTTGGTCATGGAAATTCCTCGATGGCCTTTGCCTTTGCGTCTGTGGAGTCAACCTTTCATGACTGATGTTATGTCCCAAGAACGTCACCCCTGCATTCGTGAATTCAATTTTACTTAAGTTTATTACTAGTTTTGCTTCTCGTAGTCCTTCAAAGAGCTCTGTCAACTGCATCATATAATCTTTCCAGGACTTATTAAAAATCACTAAATCGTCCAAACAGACTGCACAGTTTGTTAACCCAGCCACAACTCTGTTCATGAGTCTTTGGAGTATGGCAGGTGTGTTCTTCATTCCAAAAGGCATCCCTTTAAATGATATAGCCCATTTGGGGTTACAAATGCAGAAATTTCTTTCGCAGACTCTGATAAAGGTACCTGCCAGTAACCACGCATTATGTCCAACCTGGTGATGTAACTGGCTTGTCCAACTTTCTCGATACAGTCCTCCAATCTAGGAATTGGATATGAGTCCGATTTTGTAACGGCGTTGACCTTTCGATAATCTGCGCAGAGTCATTAAATCCTGTCCAGTTTAGGAACTATGACGATCGGTAAACTCCACTTGCTCTGGCTTGGTTCGATGATGTCCCCATCGAGCATGGCCTTCACCTCCATCTGGACCTGTCTGGCTTTGAGAGGATGAGGCCGATAGGGGTGTTGTTTTATCGGAGCAGTATTCCCTACGTCTACTTCATGTACAATAGCATTAGTCCTTCCCATCTGATACTTACATATGTCCTTGTACTGCAGTAACAAATCTTTCAACCACATTCTATGCCCTGACACAGATAGCTTACAAACCTATCCCACTCCTCAAAGATTTCTTCATTTTTTAAGCTATTTTGAGGCACCTCAAAATCCACATTCTCTGGATTTGATTCCTCACTCTGCGGGGCAATAACTAACACCTGTTTCTCCAGATCTTTCTCTCTAGCATAATAATGTTTCAACATGTTCCCATGACATACCCAATACCTTTTCTTTCTATCTGGCATCTTTACTAGATAGCTCACCTGACTCAACTTTTTCTAAATTTGATAGGGACCACTAAACCTGGCTTTGAAGGGATCTCCCATCACTGGTAACAGTACTAACGCATCATCCCCTTGGAAAATGTCCAAGTCTCAGAGCTTTTATCTGCCACCTGCTTCATTCTATATTGTGCCCTCTTTAGGTGCTGTTTAGCTAACTCACCTACTCGATTTAATCTCTCCCTCACCTCCGATACATAATCTAAGTGTGAAATCTCCAACTTTGGTCCTGTTAATTTTTCTTTAAATAATTTCAAAGGGCCTCTCACTTCATGTCCAAATATTAACGCAAATGGAGTGAACTGAGTAGATTCATTTGGGGCCCCTCTAATGGCAAACAATACGAATGGGATACCTTTATCCCAATCATTACTGTAATCCTGACAGTGTGGTCTCAACATGTTCTTCAAGGTCTGACGTCACCTTTCTGGAGCTCCCTGGGATTCAGGATGACACACACTGGATTTAAAGTGCTATATACCCAAGCTATCCATAATCTCCTTGAACAGCCTCGCAGTAAAATTTGACCCTTGGTCCAACTGAATCTCTCTGGGTAGACCATGCCATGTGAAGAAAGCTACTCTCCCACTTTTTTTGCCTTGACACTCTGTAATGGAATTGCTTCCGGAAATTTGGTAGACACATCCATTATGGTTAACAAGTATTGGTTCTCACTTTTAGGTCTTGGGAGGGGACCTACACAATCAATTATAACCCGCATGAAAGGTAACAGATCAGAAAGAGTGCATATTTGCTAATCCCTTACTATCAGCAACTGGTTAGATCCTATATCTCTCAAAATTATAACTTTGTGTCCTTCTCTCCCTGTTCTTTCTGAGTAAAGTTTACCCACAGAGCCGAATTATTTGTATGGATCAGGTATTAACTTCATACCCATCCCCTGCGTAGGCCGTGCACTCTCCTGCAGCTCCTTGGTTCTTCTTAGGGTCTCCTTTATTACTTTCACTAATGCCACTGGCTTAGCTTCTTTTACCATATCTTTTCCCACAATGCCTTTCTTTAACGACCAGCACTGTAACTTTATGTGTCCCACAGTGGAAACACCTGAGGCCTTTCACCTCCTTTTCACCCTCTTGGGATTCTTTTTATCCTGTGGTAAATTCTTACCAATGTTCTCTACTCTTGGTTTCATAGTGTAGGATCTCCCCTTCTCCCAACTTCTATCCTTCACAGGATGAAATTCTGGCTGGAATCTTGTCTTATGCACCAACATGTACTCATCTACTAATTCTGCTGCCTTCTCACTTTCTGAACTTTCTGTTCCTCCACGTGAATTCTTACCATCTCTGGAAGTGAGCTTTTCAGCTCCTCCAGCAGATTAATCTCTCATGGAGTCTCAAATGTCCTATCTATTTTTAAAGCATGCACCCATTGATCAAAATGACAATGTTTAATTCTTTCAAACTGAACATAAGTCTGACCTGGTTCCTTCTTTGTGTTTCTGAACTGTTGTCTATATGCTTCTGGTACCAATTCATAAGCACTTAAAATAGCCTGTTTCACCTCTTCATAATCTCTTGACCCCTCATCTGACAGTGCAGAAAATACCTCACGAGCTCTGTCTACCAGTTTAGTCTGAACTAGCATTATCCATAAATCCTCAGACCACTCCATCTGCCTAGCCAATTTTTCAAATGAAATGAAGGCTTCAACATCTTTCTCATCAAAGTGTGGCAGAATTTTGACATATTTGTATATATCACTACTTTCTCTTTTAATCTCCATTCTGTTAACTTGACTTTGATGACTAAGTCGCAACTTCTCAAGTTCAAATTCTCTCTTTTTGCTCAGCTAAGAATATTTTCTCTCTTTTTTCCCCTCTCTCTCTTTCTCTCTCCCTTTCTTCTCTCTCTCTTTGCTCAACCAAGAATCTTCTCTCTCTCTCTTTCCTCTCTCTCTTTATTTTCTAACTCCATTTTCCTCAATCGTAATTTAAGTTTTCTACCTCTGCTGCACTTGCATGTTTCCCTGACACACCTAAGTGTTTAAGTAATTCCCTTACAATTTCAGCTTTACTTTTGTCCTTGGTTAAATCCAAATCTAACTTATTTGCTAATTCTGTAAGTATGGCCTTTTTCTTTCCTTAAAAACTTCCTTGGCAAATTTTGAGAATCATCTTAAATCCCAGAACATCTTTAGCAATTTTAAGAGCCATTTCTCTCACTTTTATTTTAATCAACAACAAGTCACCAAAAGTAAACAAATTGTCTCACCTACATTTTATTTAAATATCTAGGACGCTAACCTGCAAGTATTTGAATCTGCTGGGATTTTTCATACTCCCAAATCTATTCAAATCTTTCTAAACCAGTTCAAATCCCGACGATGAGCCTCCAAACTGTTAGGGCACAGGGTAAACCCTCCTGCTTAATTTAAACCAGCAACACAGAAAAGATTTATCCCATCCAGTAATCTGTGAAAATTCAAGAGGCCAATAACTAATCAAATTGAAAATTAACAACTTTATTTCTTAAAGTATAACAGTGAATACTTAACAAACAGCTATTTACAACTCCTTCCTCTATCCTATCTTTTACCTTCCCCTTCTACAATGCTTGTCCAATAAAACCCCCAATTAAGGTTTATCAAAATTTCAAGATTTCAAAACCAGCCAGTTGACGGATCTATTCTTCTTCAGTTCTTCTTTTCTTCTTCTTTGGGATTTCTGTTTCACAGGTCACTGATCAATCAAGGTACCTTTAAGAGAGCTTTTTTTGGGGCAGTCTCTACATGCTGGTGGTGTGGCTGTTCTCCTCCCAACTGTTCAGTTTTTCCCGGTCTTATACACCAAAGCACTGGATAGTTTCATTGGCTTTTAAGATTGTCAATACACTCAATTCAAACTTTATTGGAACTTGGTATTTTTGGGGGTATAATTTAAACTGATTGGCCTAATTTGAATCTGTTTTTGTTTCCAGGCAACCAGCTACACTAACTGCTGGACCACATGCTACATTGTATCTTGTTGAGAACACTTGGTGTGTCAGGTAGTTCTGCCAGCTTTTAACTTTCTTAAAGGTGCAGTGCACTCACATCTTTATAACATTGTTTTTACACTTCTTTTCAAGAAACAAGTACAGCCTTTAACACTAGGCAATGGTTTTCATTCATTTCCCTATGACAGCCACTTAACCAAATGAAAGAGGCCGATACTCTTACAGCTGACTGGATTCAACAAAATTATTGATGCCATTCTAGAATTTGCACAGGATTCCATTCACAAAGAAACCCTCCTCAACAAGGAAAGAACATGTTATTCCACAAACATGATTCGAGTCTGTGACAATGAAAGTAGAATAGCTCGCAGATAACACAAAACCTGGAAATGTTTTTGTTTCATGTTCAGGCTGATAGAATGGCAAAAGCTCTGGGCAGATGAAATTCAACACAAATGTGGATACATTTTGTGGGGGAAAGTGAGCAACTGAAATGCTGCAAGATTTCAAAGATGCTTTGAGAACCGAGAGATCTGGGAGAGTTTAAGCACAGCCTTTTGAAGATAACAAAGCTGTTAATCAAGTGTATAGCACACAGATCTTGATAAATATATGTAGAGGGGCTTATTTTGGGCAATATGCAAGATTGGATGTTAAGGGTCATGATGTACAGTTCATAAGAATCTAAACAGGTACTGAGTTTGCAACACAAGGTCATAACTGTGACTTTAATGTACAGCCCAATACTCCCCATGTTGTTTATTTGCCACACACATCTAATATAGTTAATGTCAAACTTTACCTAAAGTGACCCTGCGCTGTTTCAATTTTTCTTAAAAAGGTTATCGACCTTAAACAAAAAAAAGTTTCTCTCTACAGTTGCTGCTTGGTCTGCATATTCTGGCATTTTCTGTTTTGCTTTCAGAGCTCTAGCCTCTGTAAAATGTTGGTTTCGTATTATTCCTAAGATCTAGTTTCAGTTTCTTAATGAGGAATTACATTCTGGTTGCTGCGGGTGCTATGCTAATTCTGAAAATTAGGCTGTTATGAATTAGTAATGGCTGACCATGGGAGAAAGCAAGGATGTTTGTTGCGAGACTGGTGGTGGACGAGATGGAGAGAAGTGATGCTCATATCTATAGTGGAGAAAGGAGGCACTGCCAACACACACACAGATGGCAGTGGGAAGAGATTGTGACAGAGACCATTGCTAGGAGTGTATCTAGCAATCAGGAAAAGATCTCTCCGAGTGGCCAGGATCAGTGATTTTGTCTTCAAAATGCCAAACCCTGTCAATTGGATTGCTAAATTCACAACGCTCAAAGCACCGCATCCTTTCCATTCATCTCCCAGAAACGTCTTTCAAGGCTTATGTCTCATATTGATGGGGTGACGCCATCCTCACACAGTGAACAAACCATATGCACATGTCACAACTGCCAGCTATTCATCCACAGCAGCCCCATCATCCAAACAGACTGTGCCACACTCTCTCAGATTCTGTCCCCTCCATTGTGGAAAGTGTCACTCAACAGGCTCCAGTGAATATAATGAACAAAGGTGAGACACACTTGCATATGTTAAGATCAGTGGAGGAGACAATATGATGAGCATAGAAAGGACTATTGCTGGAGCTGAGGCTGTGCCCATTATTGAGGTTATAGTGATTGAATATGAGGGCGTGTAGTATAATTCATTTACAGAGTAAGGTAGAGGCAGGATGGACTTTTGGTAACACACTGGGTATAAGTCCAATGGTGTCAGAGTGGAAAAGAGTTAAATAGTTCAGGTTGTCAGTTCAGTAGAAGGAGAGATGCCTCAGTAATATTTTTGTAAAACACTGAGCCAAGCGCATCGCACCAGCACACATAGAGAATCCTGGTGGGTGTCCATGTTTGTTTGGTTGGTTCTGTTATAATCTGCTGAAAAGTCCTTATTGAGTGCCTTCAGCAGCATGGAGGAATCCAGCATCATCTCCACTCCAACTTTCTAGCATGGAATAGGTGGTCACCCAAAAAGTACACCCTTGGAACCCATCATGATGCAACATCTGAAGGCCAATATCGTAGCTTCTATTGCAGTCAACCAGCTCAGCCAGAGTGCTGTTATTGAAGCTCACACTGATGCCCTCATGACTGCTCACACCAGTGTGCCTGACAGGACAGCTCTCCAACAATCAGTTCCTAAACACACTGTTTGGATTGTGGAGGCACCAGCCTATGGGAATGGATAACCATTCCATGGGGAAAGAAAACAACATCTCATTCTTGCCATTCCATCAATACCCTTGCTACTGCCCACCAGCCAGTCAACACAGAATGCTGCACCCCTACACTGAGATGGTGCTCTCCAAAGCAAGTCCTTAGCCTGGAATTACCAAGTATCACCTACACCACACCAACAGAGAATCTACTCATCTCGACATGACTTTAAAACATTACTGCCACTGAATCCTCTGACAGCAACATTCCAAGAATAAGCATCGATCAGAAATGTAATTACATTTGCCATATAAATAATGTTGATAAGTAAAGCCATTAGTCCTACTCTCTCATCAATAAAACACACAAGTCAGAAGTATAATGGAATACACTCCACTTGCCTGAACAAATGTAGCTCAAAGCTCTAAAAGTTCAACACTACGTGATTGACACCCCATCCATCAGGTTAAATGTTCACTCCCTCCACCACCAAAGCACAGTGTCAGCAGTGTATACCATTTACAAGATCTAATATAGCAACTTGTCAAACCTTGTTTGATATGATCTGCTAAACCCATGACCTCTAAGATCTCAAAGGACAAACGGCATCAGACACATGGGAACACCACCAACCGTGAAAATCCCCCTCTGAGTCACAACCTACCTTGATTTGGTAAAGTATTGCTAATCTTTCACTAACATTGGCTCAAAATTCCAGAAATCCCTCCTTAACAGCATTGTTGATGTATCTACACCACAAGGACTGAATGTTGTGTTCAAGAAAGTGGTTCAAGACCATTTTCTTCAGGGTTAAAAATCACACAACACCAGGTTATAGTCCAACAGGTTTAATTGGAAGCACACTAGCTTTCGGAGCGACGCTCCTTCATCAGGTGATGATCAGGACTGTAACCTGGTGTTGTGTGATTTTTAACTTTGTACACCCCAGTCCAACACCGGCATCTCCAAATCATTTTCTTCAGGATAATTCGGGGTGGGAAATCAATGCTGGCCTCGCTCTTGATACACAAATCCCAAGGACAAAAACAAAATCCTGATGGTTTTTCATAGATCAACTCCATTTTCCTGTTTTTTTATTCATGCCCTTCAAATAGTAACTATTATTTGTATAACTGCCAATAATATTGAATCCCTCAAGAAATAAAAACCCATGGTTCTCTGAGTAGGAAGGTGAACTGAAAAGAAGATGCAAGGATGCATCAGTGTGATCTGGATAAGGTGTGTGAGTGGGTGAATGCATGTGGATCCAGTCCAGTTTAATGTGGATGAATGTCAGATTATCCACTCTGGTATTAAAAACAGGAAGACAGATCATTGTTTGAATGACAATAGATTGGGAAAAGGAGAACTGCAATGAAACCAGGGGTGTCCTTTTACACCATTCACTGAAGGTAAGCAAGCACACACAGCAGTGGGAGAGGCAAGTGATACGTTGGCCTTCATAGCGAGAGGATTCAAGTCCAGCAGCGGGGATGTCTTGCTGCAATTGTATGGAGCTTTGTGTTAGACTGCACCTGGAGCACAGTGTACTGTTTTGTTATCTGAGGAAGGATAGTTTGGCTGCAGAGAGAGAGTACAATGAAAATTTACCAGATTGATTACTGGAATTGCAGGACTGATGTATAAAGTGAGGCTGCATCAGTTAAGGTTATATTCACTGGAGTTTAAAAGAATGAGAAGGCACAGCATAGAAGCCTGTAATATTCTAACAGGTGTAGCCAGGATAAACACAGGGGGAATCCTGAACCAGAGGTCACAGTTGAATGAGGTAGTAAACACCATTTAGGACTGAGATGAGGAGAAGCTTCATCACCCAGAGAGTGGGGAGCCTGTGGAATTCTCTGCCACAGAAAGCTACTGAGGTCAAAACATTGAATATTTTCAGGAAGGAGTGAGGTACAGTTAGACATAGAACATAGAACATAGAAGAATACAGCGCAGTACAGGCCCTTTGGCCCTCGATGTTGCGCCGATCCAAGCCCACCTAACCTACACTAGCCCACTATCCTCCATATGCCTATCCACGGGGCGGCACGGTGGCACAGTGGTTAGCACTGCTGCCTCACAGCGCCAGAGACCCGGGTTCAATTCCCGACTCAGGCGACTGACTGTGTGGAGTTTGCACGTTCTCCCCGTGTCTGCGTGGGTTTCCTCCGGGTGCTCCGGTTTCCTCCCACAGTCCAAAGATGTGCAGGGTCAGGTGAATTGGCCACGCTAAATTGCCCATAGTGTTAGGTTAAAGGGGTAAATGTAGGGGTAGGGGTATGGGTGGGTTGCGCTTCGGCGGGTCAGTGTGGACTTGTTGGGCCGAAGGGCCTGTTTCCACCCTGTAAGTAATCTAAAAATCTAATCAATGCACGTTTAAATGCCCATAATGAAGGAGAGTCCACCACTGCTACTGGCAGGGCATTCCATGAACTCACGACTCGCTGAGTAAAGAATCTACCCCTAACATCTGTCCTATACCTACCCCCCCTTAATTTAAAGCTATGCCCCCTTGTAATAGCTGACTCCATACGTGGAAAAAGATTCTCACTGTCGACCCTATCTAAACCCCTAATCATCTTGTACACCTCTATCAAGTCACCCCTAAACCTTCTTTTCTCCAATGAAAACAGCCTCAAGTGCCTCAGCCTTTCCTCATATGATCTTCCTACCATACCAGGCAACATCCTGGTAAACCTCCTCTGCACCCGTTCCAGTGCCTCCACATCCTTCCTATAGTATGGGGACCAAAACTGCACACAATACTCCAGATGCGGCCGCACCAGAGTCTTATACAACTGCAACATGACCTCAGTACTCCGGAACTCAATTCCTCTACCAATAAAAGCCAGTACGCCATATGCCTTCTTCACCGCACTATTTACCTGGGTGGCAACTTTCAAAGATTTGTGTACATGGACACCAAGATCTTTCTGCTCATCCACACTACCAAGTATCCGACCGTTAGCCCAGTACCCCATCTTTTTATTACTCTTACCAAAATGAATCACCTCACACTTAGCTACATTGAACTCCATTTGCCACCTTTCTGCCCAGTTCTGCAGCTTATCAATATCCCGCTGTAACCTGCCACATCCTTCCTCACTGTCTACCACTCTTCTGACTTTCGTATCATCCGCAAACTTGCTCACCCAACCTTCTAACCCCTCCTCCAGGTCATTTATAAAAATGACAAACAGCAATGGTCCCAAAACAGATCCTTGCGGAACACTGCTAGTGATAGCACTCCAAGATGAACCTTTGCCATCAACTACTACCCTCTGTCTTCTTCCAGCCAGCCAACTCCTAATCCAAACCTCCAACTCACCCTCAATGCCATACCTCCGTATTTTTTGCATTAGTCTACCATGGGGAACCTTATCAAACGCATTACTAAAATCCATATACACCACATCTACTGCTTTCCCCTCGTCCACCTCTTTAGTCACCTTCTCAAAGAATTCAATAAGGTTTGTGAGACACGACCTGCCCTTCACAAAACCATGCTGACTATCCTTGATCACATTATTCCTATCCAGATGTTCATAAATCCTATCCCTTACAATTCTCTCTAAGATTTTGCCCACAACAGAAGTGAGACTCATCGGCCTATAGTTACTAGGGTTATCCCTACTCCCCTTCTTGAACAAGGGAACCACATTTGCTAGCCTCCAATCTTCTGGCACTACTCCTGTAGACAACGAGGACATAAAAAATCAAGGCCAATGGCTCTGCAATCTCCTCCCTTGCTTCCCAGAGAATCCTAGGATAAATGCCATCAGGCCCAGGGGACTTATCTATTTTCACCCTTTCCAGGATTTCCAACACCTCTTCTCTACATACCTCAAAGCCATCCATTCTACTTATTTGTGACTCAGTACTCACAACGACAACAATGTCCTGTTCCTGAGTGAATACTGACGAAAAGTATTCATTCAGTGTCTCCCCAATCTCTTCAGCCTCCACACGCAACTTCCCACTACTATCCTTGACTGGACCTATTCCTACCCTAGTCATTCTTTTATTCCTGACATACCTATAGAAAGCCTTAGGATTTTCCCTAATCCTACCAACTAAGGACCTTTCATGTTCCCTCCTTGCTGCTCTTAGCTCTCTCTTCAGGTCCTTCCTGGCTACGTTATAACTCTCAATCGCCCCAATTGAACCTTCACGCCTAATCTTTGCATAGGCCGCCCTCTTCCATTTAACAAGGGATTCCAATTCCTTATTAAACCACGGCTCCCTCACACAACCCTTTCCTCCCTGCCTGACGGGTACATACTTATTAAGGACACTCAATAGTTACTCCTTGAACAAGCTCCACATATCAATTACACCCTTGCCTTGAAGCTTACTTTTCCAGGCCACACATCCTAAGTCATGCCTCACCGCATCATAATTTCCCTGCCCCCAGCTATAACTCTTGCCCTGTAGTGCACTCTTATCCCTCTCCATCACTAGAGTAAAGGTCACCGAATTGTGGTCACTGTCCCCAAAGTGCTCACCTACCTCTAATTCTAACACCTGCCCTGGTTCATTACCCAGAACCAAATCCAGTATGGCCTCACCTCTTGTTGGCCTATCTACATATTGTGTCAGGAAACCCTCCTGCACACATTGGACAAACACTGACCATCTAACGAACTTGAGCTATAGCTTTCCCAATCAATATCAGAAAAGTTAAAGTCCCCCATAACAACCACCCTATTACTTTCACTCTTCTCTTGAATCATCCTCGCAATCCTTTCTTCTATGTTTCTAGGACTATTAGGGGGCCTGTAAAAAACTCCTAACAGGGTGACCTCACCTTTCCTATTCCTAACCTCAGCCCAAACTACCTCTGATGGCGAGTCTTCATCCATCGTCCTTTCCACAGCTGTAATACTATCTTTGACAAGCAATGCCACACCTCCCCCTCTTTTGCCCCCACCTCTGACACTACTAAAACATTTAAACCCTGGAACTTGCAACAGCCAATCCTGTCCCTGTTCTACCCATGTCTCCGTAATAGCCACAACATCGAAGTCCCAGGTACCAACCCACGCTGCAAGTTCACCTACCTTATTTCGTATACTTCTTGCATTGAAGTATACACACTTCAAGCCACTTTCCTGTTTACAGGCACCCTCCTTTGAAAATGATGCCATGTTCCTAACCTCCCTACACTCCAGGTCCTGCACCCTAAAGCTACAATCTGGGTTCCCATGCCCCTGCAGAGTTAGTTTAAACCCCCCCCCCCAAGAGCACTAGCAAACCTCCCGCCAAGGATACTGGTGCCCCTCTGGTTCAGGTGCAGACCATCCTGTTTATAGAGGTCCCACCTTCCCCAGAAAGAACCCCAGTTATCCAAATACCGGAATCCCTCCCTCCTGCACCATCCCTGTAGCCACGCATTTAACTGTTCTCTCTCCCTATTCCTCGACTCTCTATCACGTGGCACGGGTAACAAACCAGAGACAGCAACTCTGTTCGTTCTAACTCTGAGCTTCCAACCTAGCTCCCTGAAAGCCTGTCTAACATCCTCGGCACTCCTCCTACCTATGTCATTGGTGCCAATGTGGACCACGACTTTAGGCTGCTCCCCCTCCCCCTTAAGGACCCGGAAAACACGATCAGAGACGTCACGTACCCTTGCATCTGGGAGGCAACATACCAAACGTGAGTCTCTCTCGTTCCCACAAAACCGCCTATCTGTGCCCCGAGCTATTGAGTCCCCAATTACTATTGCTCTGCTCTTCTCCACCCTTCCCTTCTGAGTAACGGGGACAGGCTCCGTGCCAGAGGCCTGAGCCCCGTTACTTACCCCTGGTTAGTCGTCCCCCCTACAAGTATCCAAAACGGTATACTTGTTCTTGAGGGGAACGGCCGCAGGGGGTCCCTGCACTGGCTGCTTCCTCCCAGTCCCCCTCACTGTCACCCATCTATCTGCCATCTTTGGAGTTACTACTTCCCTAAAGCTCCGATCTATGACCCCCTCTGCCTCCCGAATGATCCTAAGTTCATCCAACTCCAGCTCCAGTTCCCTAACGCAGTCTTGGAGGAGCTGGAGATGGGTGCACTTCCTGCAAGTGTAATCAGCAGGGACGTCCATGGCATCCCTCACCTCAAACATGTTGCAAGAGGAACATTGCACTGCCTTCACTGCCATCCCTCTGAAAGTAACCTTTTATATAAAAAGTTCTTAGGGCTAAAGGGACCAAAGAGGATGGAGTGAAAGTGGGAACAGCAGACTGAGTTAGATGATCAGTCATGACCATATTGAATGGAGGAGCTGTCTGAAGGGCCAAATGGCCTACTCCTGCTCTGGGTTTTGATGTTTCTTTTATATTTCCTATGATTTTGATTAGTTTAACTTTGCTTCAAGTTGCAGGAAGAATAATGAGAAACTGGCCAATCTGTGGAACTGAAGAAAATGAAGCAGTTAATATCAATTCGTTAAAATTATCTTGATTTCTTTCAGATAGTAATCGCTTGGGATACTGTATGTAACTCATTGAGATAAGATCGTGTAGTATGTGGGGCATGAGAAACAGACGGTGAATCCAAAAGCTCTTATTGACCTGAGTTTTCCACCCACTATGGGTGTTTTGTAAACTTATTGACAGAGTTTGGTGATGCCGGTGTTGGAATGGGGTGTACAAAGTTAAAAACCACACAACACCAGGTCATAGTCCAACAGGTTCCAATTAAACCTGTTGGACTATAACCTGGTGTTGTGTGATTTTTAACTTATTGACAGAGATTATTGTGGTTAGATAACTATTGTATGAACATAGAGAGAATGGCAAACTAGATGGAGCTTGATCATTTCCATCCAATATTTGCTATGTTTGTAATAATACAGTGTCAAAATGACTTTTAGTTGAACTTCTTCACCCAAAGCATTGTGAATCTGGAATTCCCTGCCCATTGAAGCAGTCAAGACTGCCACCTTTTTAAGGCAAAGATAGACAGATTTTTGAACATTAGAGGTATTAAGGGTGAGCAGGCGTGCAAGTGGGGCTGAGTCCACGAAAAGATCTTATCGAATGGAGGAGCAGGCTCAGGGGGACAAGATTAGATTAGATTCCCTACAGTGTGGAAACAGGCCCTTCGGCCCAACCAGTCCACACCGACCCTCCGAAGAGTAACCCACCCAGACCCATTTCCCTCTGACTAATGTATTTAACACTATGGGCAACTTAACATGGCCAATTCACCTGACCTGCACATCTTGGGATTGTGGGAGGAAACCAGAGCACCCAGAGGAAACCCATACAGACACAGAAAGAATGTGCAAACTCTACACAGCCAGTCACCCGAGGCTGGAATCGAACCCAGGTCCCTGGTGCTGTGAGGCAGTAGTGCTAGCCACTGTGCTGTCCCAAGATGACCTACTCTTGCTCCTATTTTTTAATGTTTTTATGTAGTTGTACAATGATTTACCACAAATAATTTATTAAATATGCTCTCAGATTGGATTTCTTTTCCTATTACACTCACATCTATAGCATGTGAGTAAAAAACACTCCCCCTACTCCAACTACACCCTCACCACCAATGCATCGGGCTGTCTTCTTTCCCCCAGTTAGTTTCACAAGACAGCAGAAACAGAATCTGACAGATTTAGGATTTAGGTAAATACATTTGAGACAATTTTGCGTTCATTACCTCAGTATTTTCAATCTCTTGTGCTGAGAAAGCATACTTACTCTGACTCATTACAAGTCTTTAGGGAACAATGCTAAAGCACAGAAAGAATGTTCTAGCATTGCCGAGAATTTCACAGAGCAGCACTTCAATTCTACTGGAGTCTGCATTCATTAAATCATACTGAGACATCAAGATTATTAGTGCTCAACTAAACTGACCTCTCGCTTTCTTTTTGCGTTGTTAGGTAAAATGACAGTATTCTTTTATACATTTAAAATATCCAGCATCAATCTAAATTTAAAAAAACCCTATCACTTGCTTTTCGTTTCTATGAACACTATTACTGTTAAATAAATTGATTTTGAAAACATGGTCCATTTGTATAGCTGCTGTGACTTTATGTCTTTACCTTTCAGCAGACACCGGTTTTAAGTTCTTTAGCTGTCACTATTTGGAATGGATGTTTCTTGCAAGGAATTGGTGGTCTTTTTGTTTATGCAATTCAAGAGATACATTTAAAGATGTTCTGAGGTTGTGAAAGATATCATACAAATGAAGTTCTTATTTGCTTTCATGTCTTACAAGCAGGACCCACAGCTTCTTGTGTTTTGTATACCATCCAATACACTTCCGTTTGGCTCCCTCTCCAACAGCCTTTTTGAGATAATTGCCTTTTTTAGTACTTTCCATTCTAAAGAAACCTCTCCTCAGCTCTCTGTGCCAGTCTGGCATAACATGTCCCAGTATGATTTAATGAATGCAGACTCCAGTAGAATTAAAGAGCTGCTTTGTGAAATTCTTTGCAGTCCTGGATCTTTTTTTTTGTGCCATGGCTCTGATCCTTGAAGATTTATAATCTTCCAGGTTTATCTGGAGGATTTCCCTACTCCCTCTCAGTTCCTCTATGAAAGCATCTCTTTACTTGGGGATCTCTGGCACCTCTCTGTGCTACTTCAGAGAACATCCATGGCTGGATTAACAATTAAATGCTGGTTCATAATAAACTCTTGAACAAGGCCTTGTGCAATTCCCCCATTTTTTTTCTTCACCCGTAGGATCTGGGTGTCGCTGGCTGGGCCAGTATTTCTTGCCCGTCCTCACTTGCCCTTCAGAAGGTGGTGGAGAATCACTGCAATCCATGTGCTGTAGGTTGACCCACAGTTATCTTAGAAAGCGAGATCCAGGAGCTTGACCCAGTGACAGTGATGGAACAGTGATATATCTTCAAGTCAGGATGGTGAGTGGCTTGGAGGGGAAGTTGTAGGTGTAGATGTTCCCATGTAGCTGTCACCCTGGTAGCGGCCACGGATTTGGAAGGTGCTGCCGAAGAACCTTTGGTGAATTTCTGCAATAAATTTTATAGATATTCCCCTATTCCCCCTATTTTACTGTAACTCACAGAGTTACAAATGTCTACTGGTGATACAATAAAATGATTCCCTTATGTTGACAAGAACGTGAAGAAAGCTCAAAATTAGGAATACACACTTGAAAGGACAAAGCGAATGACTTCTTCAGATGCTAAAGAGCTTCTATCATGGACAAGATTGAGTCTTAATTCATAACACAAGGTTAACCTACATTAACTGCATAATGCCACTTTGTTAAAGCTGCTGAAGCTTATACCAGGTCAGCTGCCTGCAGAATTCTTCAGGGACTAATTAGCAGTTCCATTGTCTGCTAACGTTCATTAACAAGACTGCATAATCTCTTAATGGATAATGCTCAACCAAATGCTCTGTCCTAAGAGCAACAAGCTGCTTGGCAGTAAATAAATTATTGTGGAGGATTTGGAGCACTATTTAAAGGTACATCACCTTTTATTGTTCTCTTGCTGCTGGAAATCTGATGAGAGCTTTTGGTTGATATTCCTGATGACTGAGGAGTCCAGAACCAAAGGTCACTGTCTAAGTATATAGGGTAGCCCAGTTAAAACTGAGATGAGGAGATGTCTTCACCCAGAGAATCTTAGAATGACTTTTAATGTCACATGTACTCACAGGAATACAGTGAGAAGTGTACAAGTCACCACTTCAGGCATCATCTTAGAAACAAAACAACAAAGCTACAGATTCTGACGTACAAATTCTTATGGAAAAACAATTAGAAAAATAAAGAAATAAAATATCTAGCATTAAAGATCATGGGAATAAATTTTAAAAAATAAGGGAATAAAGAAGTGCAGAACAACAATTCTTCCAACTCAGTCCACACTGGCACCTCGCCTCTCGTCCGTGCCACACCTTGACTCCAGACTGTGCCAGGCTTCATGTTGAGGTTCTTAAGGCTGGGAGACCGCTCTGGAATCATCTCGAGGCTGGAATCCATGCTGAAAGTTGGGGAACCTGTGGAATTCTCTGCCACAGAGAGAGGCTGAGGCCACAACATGGAATGTTTTCAGGAAGGAGTTCGGTTTTAGTTATTAGTGATAAAGGGATCAAAGGGTATGGGGAGAAAGGAGGAATGGGGGACTGAGTTGGATGACCAGCCAGAATCATATTGAATGATGGAACAGGCTTGAAGGGCTGAATGGCCTATTCCTGCTTCTATCTTCAACATTTCCGTGTGCAGAGATTTGGAGATGTTCTCATTTTCATTAACATCAATATATGTTCTGGAAACTCTTTGAAGAGCTCACCTAACTAGAGTAAACATTGTGCTATTCTCAATGGACACTGTATGGGAGTAACCAGGGAGAAAGGAAGTGTTTGCACCTGAACGTATTTCAAGGAGTCTCCCTTGTCTGCAAGAGAAATAGGAGGTGGGGTGGGGGGAGGGGGCGCATCTGGCAGTTCAGAACCATACCAGCTTCTGCAGGTGGCATGGACATATGTCTCCTGGAGTTCCTCTCCCAGAAGCTTGGTCTCTGACCCATACTGAAATTTGTAATGTTTAGGTTCCAGAACATCCAATACCTTCAATATAAGGGAATGGGGATGTCCACAAATTCCTCCATTAAAATTATATCTAATTAGTACTCAACTACTCAATCAACCTGGTTCTATTTATAGCAAGGTATTGGCGATATCAAATTCTGGCTTTTGAGACTAAAAATTGCTGCCTAAAAGCAAACTTACAAGTGTTGGGTGTTTCACATTCAGTTACTTCCTGTTTTCACTAAAAGCTTTAAATGTTGTGACAGGATCAGACTGAGAACTGGTAGACGAGGAAGAAACTGTCACACAGTGAGCTGCTTATCAGATTGTGATTTTGTGCCACATCAAATTCCAATTTTCCCATGATTCCCAATTCTCCAATTGTCAGAGTCCTGTCCAGCTCAGTTCATATTCAAGATAAAACAAAATGCTTTCAAGCTCTTCAGCATGTTGTTATCTGCAAAATCTCTAATTTTCATCTCCATACTATTACCCAAATGTGCACCTGCCCCAACTCACCTCTTGCTGATATACCTTAGTCCATGCCCTTGTTATCTCAAGGCTCAACCATTCCAGCATACTCCCTGATGGTTTCTCACATGCTACACGCTGTGAACTTGACATCATCGAAAACTCTATTTCCTGTGCCCTTACTCATTCCACATCCTGTTTTCTTGTTTAGCCATTACCCTTGTGCCCACTGACAGCACCAACTCATAACTAATGGCATCTCTTGTAAAATTCCCATTGTCATTTTTCAACTCTGCATAACCTCACCAGTCCTCATTGCTGAAACCTTTTGCACTCTGAACTCATTGGAATAGTTATTTTTTCAGAAATGGGAGAGACCAGCTGGGCAGTCCTCTCTTCGAGGTTCTTTTTCCCAAAGTAATTCTCATCTAATTCTGACGCTTTGAGAATTTGGATATTAATAGTTTCATGGGTCTTCAACTGTCTAACCCAGTCACCAAGGACGTTGAGTAAATACCTTGCATATATTAGCTTGCAAATAAAAACATCTATTATTCCAGTTTCTTTAATAAGTACAATTATTAGTTTTTTATTCAAAACAGAACAAAACTTATTCAATGAACATGCAATAACTAGTTATTGTTCACAGTTGATAACGTGAGAGTATAAATGTTTATCACTCTCAATACTCAAAATACACATACACATGCACAAACACACATGTGCACACACAGACATAGACATGCACACACACACAGACACACAAAGACAGACACAGACACACACGCATACACATACAGCCACGCACCTCGACACACACACACACATACACACACACATGGCCCAAACACCCAGACACATACACACACATAGAAACAAACATACTCACAAACACACACACACAGAATGCACGCTTCAGGAGAAAAGGCAAATAATAATCTCACTGCAGAAGTTCTCTTTGGAAGAAAGGAACTTACTTTCTGACCTTTAGGGGAGGTGATGGCCTAGTTGTATTATCAGTGGATTGTTAATTGAGAGACCTAGCTGATGTTCTGGGGACCCAGGTTTGAATCCCACCATGACAGAAGGTGGAATTTGAGCTCAATAAAGAATCTGGAATTAAGAGTCTGATGATGACTACAAAACCATTGTCAATTGTCAGGAAAAAACATTTGGTTCAGTAATGTCCTTTAGGGAAGGAAATCTGCTGTCCTCACCTGGTCTGGCCTCCATGTGACTCCAAACCTACAGCAATGTGTTTGACTCCTAACTACTCTCTGGGCAATTAGGGATGAATAATAAGTGTTGACTAGCCAGTGATGCCCACATCCAATGAATAAAAAGTAGATAGAGCAATTAGTGAAGCAAAAAGGAAATGACGTAGATGGTCCTTATCCTGTTGTGGTGCATGTGGTCAAGTATCTAATCACATATGGTTGTCTCTGGTGATGAGAGACATGGTTTAGCTAGGAAACTAAAAATTGTGAAGTTCTTTCAATCAATCTCCCAGAAGAATAAATTGGTTGCGCTCTGAACTCAATAAAATAGTTGTTTTTTCAGAAGTGGGAGAGACCAGCTAGGCAGTCCTTTCTTACAGTTTCTTGTTCCCAAATTAGTTCCAGATACCAAAACATTCTCCATCCACTCACTTTTAAAGCAGGGTTCCAGAAGCCAAACAATCAGCTGCAAGATTTCCCGAAGTCTTGTTTAAAAACACAAATCTCCAATGTCTGCAGTCACCTTTGAACAATCTATTTTAAGGATACAACTCCAGGTGGTCCCCTAGATGTCAGATAAATGCATTTTTCCACAATCCATCAAAATGTAAGTCTTCTAAGAAATAATAAATACAATGTGTCTTCCAAACACTCTCATTAATTCTCCTTTAACATTATCCTTCAAACCTAATTTTTGACCATCTGCCCTCAAATCTCATACCTCAGTGTCAGATTTTGAGTTATTATCTTCAGGAGAAGTGATACTTTATTCATCAAAGGTGCTGGATAAATACAAGTCATTGTCATTTTTTGTGACCCCAACAACCTCTCTTGAAATCTCTTCAGGGTTCGTGCTCCAAAGTAAGACATTCTGCTGGTATCAACTGAAAAAGGCAGAAGATACATCTCTCGTATTTCATTATCTTGGTGCTATGGCGCTGATGATTTTAAGATTTGGGGTTTTCAGATGCCATGAATATTATTTTTAATATCAGATACCAGATATCAGATTTTTAATATCAGATAGCAAGTGCACACAAGAAAGGGCTAAAATCAGGTTGGAAAAACAGCTAAGCAGTCATGGGAATGACACTAACACACAGAATTGCTATGCTTGTATTCAAATTGTGAACTTTGCCACAAAAGGGTATATTAAAGGGCCACACATTTTGATTTGGACTGTTAAAGGCACACTGTGGAATAGGAAAAATATAATCTGTTGTGGGAATACACCTTGCAACTTCTTTGATTGGTAATCTAGTGCTGTAGTCTTCAGGGATCTGCTGTTTCCATTCCCTGTTATAACCTCCCACACATTAGAATGATAATCAGATGTTTAAGGAGATTGTTCCAAGGGCAAGAATCTGGCTTAAATCAAATTCTGACTTATTTAGGACATGACTGTTGAGGATCATAAATTACAAATTTCAGGTAAACTTTAGCTGGCTTCTGTGCTTGCTACTTAACTATTCTGTGACATGGGAATAAAAGGATTTACAACCCACCTGCCATAATACTGCTTTCTGAATACTGCAGTTTAATGCCAGCCGAGAAGAGAGATTTCTAAAACAGAAAAAAATGATAAAGCTGACAGATCGTGTTCGAGCACTTACTGATGGCTCCTGTCAACTGATCATTAAATTGGCATTGGTGGGAGTCAGTGTTATAGACTATGCTGTCTTCCTTTATCAGAGAGCATGGTAGTGAGTGGCTCTTGTGGGAAATAAAGGTTTAAAGCTGAGATAAAAATAAACAAGGGAAGTAAGCAGTGTAGTTGAAGATTTATCAGCAGCTGGGAGCTTTCAAAACCTGTACGATTGATACACTGTGTAAGCTGTTTGAAATGTTCCTTCCTTCAGTAGCATGCTGACAAGTAATTTAAGGAATAACATGCAGTTCACAATTTTTCCTTTCATTACAGGAAGATACTTGAGGAGGAAATTGAAAACTGTTTGGAAAGTGAGTTACTATAGCCAATTTCTTATTCTTTCCCTCGACTGCAAATGACCATTTCAAGGTCATTGCTTTTAATAAGATTCATATATTCCCTGGTGGTTCTTTCAGAATCTTCTACACTGGGGATTCCACAAGGTCCATGTGCACAACTCCATGCCCACTTCAGAAACACTTATGAAACCGTCGGAAAATCTAGACCAATCTTTCTCCTGTGCTTTATATATTGTTTGTCAGTTTACTTCCATGATGGTGTAAGCAATGTTCCAGTTAGATGGAAAATCCTTGAGGACAAAGGAGATGCCACATGAAGAAAGACCAGAATCCACTGTGTTTACCTACCACATGCTCATAGACACATGATAGAAGAACAAGGGCAGTAGATACATGGGAACATGGTCACATGCAAACTCCCCGCTGAGCCACTCTCCATCCTGACTTGGAAATTCATCATCATTCCTTCAGTTTCACTGGGTCAAAATCCTATAATTCCCTCCCTAAGGGCATTGTGGGTCTCTCTAGAACACATGGACTGCACAGTTCAAGAAGGCAGCTCACTACACCTTGTCAAGGGGCAGCTAGGGATGGGCAATAAATGCTGGCTCAGCCAGTGCTGCCCATGTCCTATGAGTGAATTACAATAAAGCGGAAAAACACACAACATCAGGTTATAATCCAACAGCTTTATTTGGAAGTACAAGTTTTCAGAGCACTACTTCTTCAGCAGGTGACTAGTGGAATTCCTGATGAAAGAGCAGCGCTTTGAAAGCTAGTGCTTCCAAATAAACCTGTTGGACTATAACCTGGTGTCTTGTGATTTTTAATTTTGTCCACCCCAATCCAAAACTGGCACCTCCACATCATGCATTAAAATAAATCGAGCAGTTGATGAAATACAACGATTGATCTTTATCAAGGAGCCTACAACAGATCCAAAGACACAAGGAAAATCTACCAGAAATTAAAAGCTTTAAGAACAGAAATACAAAGCAGTTTGTATTTTTTTAAATATATGATTCTTAGCAAATTGTACTTTTCAATCCTTTTTTAAAAAAAACCCTTTGTGGCTCTAAGCAGTATTCTGAAAATTATAAATGCATAGTGATAACTAGAAATTTTTGCTAATGGATGTATCAAACAATGATACATCAGAGTTTTGCTGACAATCCTGGGACCTTGAATTGGGAAATCTCCTAATTTGGGGAGGGAATAGTGGAGGTGAGTCATTCAAAACTGAAATCCCCTCAAGTAATCAATCCATTGCGTAAAAAGAATTCTACGCATAACCACCATGTCAAAACCAGCTAACTCTGTAATAGACACAACTCTGAAAAGCATCTACATATTCTGAAGATAATAATGACTAGAATGCTTTGGGTTAAGCCATTTGATACTGTGGACGTTGTGTTTGTTTGACCTGAACACTGAACTGAATTCAAATCAGGAGAGCAAAGTTGTAATATTTCCAGCTCATCAGAAACCTGATGTAGGAGGTAAGAGCTCTACCAAGAGAGTTTTTAAGGCTCACAATTAACACTGAGATAGCACTCGTGTTGATCTTTCAGAGATTGAAGAAACATAGAGCTTGTATAGGATATTAAGCTGAAAATGACTCCAACTATAATGAATATGAGTATGGTATACTCCTGCTTTTATTTATTATGTTGTTGTCTGAAATACGCAGCCTCTGACTTGCTGTGGTACAGGTCTCAGTTATGTGGCCAGTTCAGTTAAGTTCTGGTGATTGCTGACCTTCAGAACACTGAGATTGGGAGGTTCAGTGATACTGACACTATTGATAGTTAAGAGGAAATGTTAAGATTCTCTTTTGTGGGAGATTATCAATAAATTGCACTTCATTGGCACATGTGTGACACTGGAAAAGCACAGCAGGTCAGGCAGCATCCGAGGAGCAGGACAGTAGACAGTTTCAGGCATAAACCCTTCATTAGGAATGTGGGGGAGAGCCATGGGGGCTGAGAGATGAATAGGACGGGAGAGTTGGGGATGGGGAGGGGGGAAGGTAACTTGGAATGCGATAGGTAGATGAAGGTGGGGATGATGATGATAGGTCAGAGCGGAGGGTGGAGCAGATAGGTGGGAAGGAAGATAGACAGGTAGAACAGTTTAAGGGGGTAATGCCGAATTGGAGGGCTGGATGTGAGGTAAGGTGGGAGGACGGGGAGATGAGGAAACTGGTGAAATTGACATTAATGCCGTGTGGTTGGAGGGTCCCAAGGCGGAAGATGAAGCGCTCTTCCTCCAGGCTTCGGGGTGGCTTGGATTTGGTGGTGGAGGAGGCGCAGGACTTGCGTGTCCTTGGTAGAGTGGGATGGGGAGTTGGCCACAGGGCAGTGGGGTTGTTTGGTGTGTGTGCCCCAGAGATATTCTCTGAAACATTCTGCGAGTTGGAGTTTTGTCTCCCCAGTGTAGAAGAGACCAAATCGAGAGGACCGACACAGTAGATGAGGTGTTTGAGCAGGAAAATCTCTGCCAGATATGGAAGGATCCTTTGGGGTCTTGGATGGAGATGCAGGGGGAAGTGTGACCGCAAGTTTTGTTACTTGGTATGGATCAACCTAAGTCAGAATTCTTGTTGGAAACAGGCATGTCCTACTTCATTATGTGAGCAGTCATGAATAGTGCTGACCTCCACACAATTCTCATCTCCATAATTTTCTTGAAATAGACAAATAATTGGAACAAAAGATATTGCCTCCATCTTTTCCTTTAAACCATTAACTCAAAACACAGTCAAGTTCGCATTGATGTATCTGCGTTCTTGGCAGTTACCCCAGTTTAAGTTCAAACCAGAAGAATAGATACAGATCACTGGACTGTTTTACAAACACTTCTGCTTTCAGATACTGAAGGCCCCACTCAAAATAAGAATGCTGATTATATTTTCCTCTGCTCATGTTCTTAGCTCTATTTATGACACTTGCTGACTGTATCAAAAATTTGGTTGTTGCTGTGCCGTTTTATACAAAGGTGGTTATATCCTGGACAGACATGCTTCCTGCTCAACTTTTATCTCATTATGTTAGCATATTATCCAAAACTCTGAGAGAGTACATGAAAGGATAAACTGAATGGATAAACTGATGTCACAAAATGTCCCTGCATTTTCATATTGTCCCCGCCATTCCCTGGAGACATTGCCTCATAAGAGAAAGCAATCAGGTGAGTTCCCAGGTGCTGCCCCCTGCAGTCAGCTGCATTAGATTACTTACAGTGTGGAAACAGGCCCTTTGGCCCAACAAGTCAACACCGACCCTCCGAAGAGCAACCCACCCAGACCCATTCCACTACACTTACCCCTTCACCTAACACTACGGGCAATTTTATATGGCCAATTCACCTAACCTGCACATTTTTGGACAGTGGGAGGAAACCCACACAGACACAGGGAGAATGTGCAAACTCCACACAGACAGTTGCGTGAGGCGGGAATTGAACCCAGGTCTCTGGCACTGTGAGGCAGCAGTGCTAACCACTGAGCCACTAAACCACCCATGTTATGGACTGATGAACAAATGACCAGCAGAAAACTGGTGTTGGTTGGGATCATGTGGAAGGTGCTCTCATGTTTCCCCACAATTTCCACCTCCACATTGGCACTAGTTGGGTGCAATTTACTTCATAATAACCGATAACAGTAATCATGTAATTTTGAGCTAAGTCTTCGAATGATACTATGTTCATTTGAAGCTAAGGATTAGCCAGAAATGCGGGAAAAATTTGGGGATATAATGTCAGAACTTAACACATTGTTATTTGATATTATTCAGAACAATAATATAATTTTTAAAATGGGTGCTGTCCTCCAAGAATATCTGTGACAGTGAGTAGTGAAAAAGGTGAAGGAACTGTACTAGTTACAGAGTGAGATATTTTGAATGTGAAGCTGAAACTGCAATATATGTTGTACATAGATATCAATTCATTGAATTTTTAATATAATGAGTGCATTCCCTTTTTTCTCTCTGGATATGGCCTCGTTGCAAGTTTTCTCACCGATTTCATTGTTATTCTTCATTGACACCAAGCACTTTCTATGCTAATTAAAGATATATGAAAAATCAATACAGATTCCATTTGGTGAATAGATCATATAAATTATGCACATTAACGATTGATTTTTTTTGTTCACTTTAAACAATCTCCAGAATTATCTCCTCTTCTGTACAGATACGTTGATCAATGCCATCCTATGAAATCTAACATAATATTTATATGGAGTGAAACAAGGATTCTGAACTTAAATGAAGTAATTTTTCTTATTTTAGGAGAAAAACTATGGCTTTCTTCTCCCAAAAGCAACAGTAAAATATTTCTTAATATCTCTCTTGATATCATCACCATCCACCATATAATGCTCACTAACAAGGAGACAGCTATGCAGTCAGCTGCACTTTGGACCGTATAATTTGTTTAGGATTAATTTTGAGAAACTCACAGTTACATGTTATAAATTCCTTCCTGAGGCCATCCCGAGTTGGAAAAAAACATGGCTTTTGATAAGCAGGTCATCATGATCTTGATATATGAGAAGCAGAACTGGGTGATCATGTCAGGAAGAATATTGAATATTTTGTGAGAGCATCAATAGCTGAAATGTGAATGAAAGAAGACAGGCTGGTACCACATTCCGTCTTCTTCTTGCTGTGGGCCAAATAGTGAAACACCAGACCTTCCAACTATAAATACTTCCAAATTCTCTGGGTCTTTTCTTGGCTCTTCTGGATGCATGACACATCATCTACCACCTTTTCCCTTCCATGGTAATTCCCTCTCCTTATAATGTAAATAAGCATCAAAGTAGGTAGTTACACATAGACACACACCAACCAATAGAAGGGGAAATGCCACAGGAGAAGGTGAGTACAGAATCATTTTAGCTTGTGACCAAAAATGAAAAATGAGCAATAGTGCATGGCAGATTGTTCTATAGTGTACGGCAGACTGCTCTATAGTGTATGGCAGATTGTTCTATAGTGTATGGCAGATAGTTCTATAGTGTACGGCAGACAGTTCTATAGTGCACGGCAGACTGCTCTATAGTGTACGGCAGACTGTTCTATAGTGCATGGCAGACTGTTCTAACGTGTACGGCAGACTGCTCTATAGTGTATGGCAGATTGTTCTATAGTGTATGGCAGATAGTTCTATAGTGTACGGCAGACAGTTCTATAGTGCACGGCAGACTGTTCTATAGTGCATGGCAGACTGTTCTATAGTGCATGGCAGGCTGTTCTATAGTGCACGGCAGACTGTTCTATAGTGCACGGCAGACTGCTCTATAGTGCACGGCAGACTGTTCTATAGTGCATGGCAGACTGTTCTATAGTGTATGGCAGACTGTTCTATAGTGTATGGCAGACTGTTCTATAGTGCATGGCAGGCTGTTCTATAGTGCATGGCAGGCTGTTCTATAGTGTATGGCAGACTGTTCTATAGTGCATGGCAGGCTGTTCTATAGTGCATGGCAGGCTGTTCTATAGTGTATGGCAGATAGTTCTATAGTGTACGGCAGACAGTTCTATAGTGCACGGCAGACTGTTCTATAGTGCATGGCAGACTGTTCTATAGTGTACGGCAGACTGTTCTATAGTGCATGGCAGACTGTTCTATAGTGCATGGCAGGCTGTTCTATAGTGCACGGCAGACTGCTCTATAGTGCACGGCAGACTGTTCTATAGTGCATGGCAGACTGTTCTATAGTGCATGGCAGGCTGTTCTATAGTGTATGGCAGATAGTTCTATAGTGTACGGCAGACAGTTCTATAGTGCACGGCAGACTGTTCTATAGTGCATGGCAGACTGTTCTATAGTGCATGGCAGGCTGTTCTATAGTGCACGGCAGACTGTTCTATAGTGCACGGCAGACTGCTCTATAGTGCACGGCAGACTGTTCTATAGTGCATGGCAGACTGTTCTATAGTGCATGGCAGACTGTTCTATAGTGCATGGCAGGCTGTTCTATAGTGTATGGCAGACTGTTCTATAGTGCATGGCAGGCTGTTCTATAGTGTATGGCAGACGGTTCTATAGTGTACGGCAGACTGTTCTATAGTGCATGGCAGACTGTTCTATAGTGCATGGCAGTCTGTTCTATAGTGTATGGCAGACTGTTCTATAGTGTACGGCAGACTGTTCTATAGTGCATGGCAGGCTGTTCTATAGTGCACGGCAGACTGTTCTATAGAGAACGGCAGACTGCTCTATAGTGCACGGCAGACTGTTCTATAGTGCATGGCAGACTGTTCTATAGTGTATGGCAGACTGTTCTATAGTGTATGGCACACTGTTCTATAGTGCATGGCAGGCTGTTCTATAGTGCATGGCAGGCTGTTCTATAGTGTATGGCAGACTGTTCTATAGTGCATGGCAGGCTGTTCTATAGTGCACGGCAGACTGCTCTATAGTGCACGGCAGACTGTTCTATAGTGCATGGCAGACTGTTCTATAGTGTATGGCAGACTGTTCTATAGTGTATGGCAGACTGTTCTATAGTGTATGGCAGGCTGTTCTATAGTGCACGGCAGACTGCTCTATAGTGCACAGCAGACTGTTCTATAGTGTATGGCAGACTGTTCTATAGTGCATGGCAGGCTGTTCTATAGTGCACGGCAGACTGCTCTATAGTGCACGGCAGACTGTTCTATAGTGCATGGCAGACTGTTCTATAGTGTATGGCAGACTGTTCTATAGTGTATGGCAGGCTGTTCTATAGTGCACGGCAGACTGTTCTATAGTGCATGGCAGACTATTCTATAGTGCATGGCAGGCTGTTCTATAGTGCACGGCAGACTGCTCTATAGTGCACGGCAGACTGTTCTATAGTGTATGGCAGACTGTTCTATAGTGCACGGCAGACTGTTCTATAGTGCACGGCAGACTGCTCGATAGTGCACGGCAGACTGTTCTATAGTGCACGGCAGACTGCTCTATAGTGCACGGCAGACTGTTCTATAGTGTATGGCAGACTGTTCTATAGTGCATGGCAGGCTGTTCTATAGTGCACGGCAGACTGCTCTATAGTGCACGGCAGACTGTTCTATAGTGCATGGCAGACTGTTCTATAGTGTATGGCAGACTGTTCTATAGTGTATGGCAGGCTGTTCTATAGTGCACGGCAGACTGCTCTATAGTGCACGGCAGACTGTTCTATAGTGCATGGCAGACTGTTCTATAGTGCATGGCAGGCTGTTCTATAGTGCACGGCAGACTGCTCTATAGTGCACGGCAGACTGTTCTATAGTGTATGGCAGACTGTTCTATAGTGCACGGCAGACTGTTCTATAGTGCACGGCAGACTGCTCTATAGTGCACGGCAGACTGTTCTATAGTGCATGGCAGACTGTTCTATAGTGCTTGGCAGGCTGTTCTATAGTGCACGGCAGACTGCTCTATAGTGCACGGCAGACTGTTCTATTGTGCATCGCAGGCTGTTCTATAGTGTATGGCAGGCTGTTCTATAGTGTATTGCAGACTGTTCTATAGTGCATGGCAGGCTGTTCTATAGTGCACGGCAGACTGTTCTATAGTGCACGGCAGACTGCTCTATAGTGCATGGCAGACTGTTCTATAGTGTATGGCAGACTGTTCTATAGTGCATGGCAGGCTGTTCTATAGTGCATGGCAGGCTGTTCTATAGTGCACGGCAGACTGTTCTATAGTGCATGGCATGCTGTTCTATAGTGTACAGCAGATTGCTCCATAGTGCATGGCAGGCTGTTCTATAGTGCACGGCAGACTGTTCTATAGTGCATGGCAGACTGTTCTATATTGTATGGCTGTCTGTCCTATAGTGTATGGCAGACTGTTCTATAGTGTATGGCAGACTGCTCTATAATGTAAGGCTGACTGCTGTATAGTGTATGGCAGACTGCTCTATTGTGTACGGCAGACTGTTCTATACTGTATGGCAGACTGCGCTATAGTGTATTGCAGACTGTTCTATAGTGTACGGCAGACTGCTCTATAATGTATGGCAGACTGCTCTATAGTGTACGGCAGACTGCTCTGTAGTGTATGGCCGACTGCTGTATAGTGTATGGCAGACTGCACTATAGTGTACGGCAGACTGTTCTATCGTGTATGGCAGACTGCTCTATAGTGCTCGGCAGACTGCTCTATAGTGTATGGCAGACTGTTCTATAGTGTACGGCAGATTGTTCTATAGTGTACGGCAGACAGTTCTGTAGTGTACGGCAGACTGTTCTATATTGTATGGCAGTCTGTTCTATAGTGCACGGCAGTCTGCTCTATAGTGTATGGCAGACTGTTCTGTAGTGTATGGCAGACTGTTCTGTAGTGTACGGCAGACTGTTCTATAGTGTATGGCAGACTGCTCTGTAGTGCACGGCAGTCTGCGCTATCGTGAATGGCAGACTGCTCTATAGTGCACGGCAGTCTGCTCTATCGCGTATGGCAGACTGCTCGATAGTGTAGGGCAGACTGTTCTATATTGTATGGCAGTCTGTTCTATAGTGCACGGCAGTCTGCTCTATAGTGTATGGCAGACTGTTCTGTAGTGTACGGCAGACTGTTCTATAGTGTACGGCAGACTGTTCTATATTGTATGGCAGTCTGTTCTATAGTGCACGGCAGTCTGCTCTATAGTGTATGGCAGACTGTTCTGTAGTGTACGGCAGACTGTTCTATAGTGTATGGCAGACTGTTCTATATTGTATGGCAGTCTCTTCTATAGTGTATGGCAGACTGTTCTATAGTGCACGGCAGACTGCTCTATAGTGTATGGCAGACTGTTCTGTAGTGTATGGCAGACTGTTCTATAGTGCACGGCAGACTGTTCTATAGTGTATGGCAGACTGTTCTATATTGTATGGCAGTCTCTTCTATAGTGTATGGCAGACTGTTCTATAGTGTATGGCAGACTGTTCTATAGTGTATGGCAGACTGTTCTATAGTGCACGGCAGACTGTTCTATAGTGTATGGCAGACTGTTCTATATTGTATGGCAGTCTCTTCTATAGTGTATGGCAGACTGTTCTATTGTGTATGGCAGACTGTTCTATAGTGTACGGCAGACTGTTCTATTGTGTACGGTTAACTGTTCTACAGTGTACGGCAGACTGTTCAATAGTGTATGGCCGACTGCTGTATAGTGTATGGTAGACTGCTCTGTAGTGTATGGCAGACTGTTCTCTACTGTATGGCAGACTGTTCTATAGTGTGTGGCTGACTGTTCTATAGTGCATGGCAGATTGCTGTATAATGTACGGCAGACTGCTCTATAGTGCACGGCAGACTGCTCTATAGTGTACAGCAGACTGCTCTGTAGTGTATGGCCGACTGCTGTATAGTGGATGGCAGACTGCACTATAGTGTACGGCAGACTGTTCTATCGTGTATGGAACACTGCTCTATAGCGTATGGCACACTGCTCTTTAGTGTATGGCAGACTGTTCTATAGTGTACGGCAGATTGTTCTATAGTGTATGGCAGACTGTTCTATAGTGTATGGCAGTCTGCTGTGTAGTGTACGGCAGACTGTTCTATAGTGTACGTCAGACTGTTCTATAGTGTATGCCACACTGTTCTGTAGTGTACGGCAGATTGTTCTATAATGTACGGCAGACAGTTCTGTAGTGTACGGCAGACTGTTCTGTAGTGTACGTCAGACTGTTCTATAGTGTATGGCAGACTATTCTATAGTGTATGGCAGACTGTTCTGTAGTGTATGGCAGACTGCTCTATAGTGTATGGCAGACTGTTCTGTTGTGTACGGCAGACTGTTCTATAGTGTACGTCAGACTGTTCTATAGTGTATGCCACACTGTTCTGTAGTGTACGTCAGACTGTTCTATAGTGTATGGCAGACTATTCTATAGTGCACGGCAGACTGCCCTACAGTGTATGGCAGACTATTCTATAGTGTATGGCAGACTGTTCTGTAGTGTACGGCAGACTGTCCTATAGTGTATGGCAGACTGTTCTATAGTGTATGGCAGACTGTTCTGTAGTGTACGGCAGACTGCTCTATAGTGTATGGCAGACTGTTCTACAGTGTATGGCAAACTGTTCTGTAGTGTACGGCAGACTGCTCTATAGTGTATGGCAGGCTGTTCTATAGTGTACGGCAGACTGTTCTATAGTGTATGGCAGACTGTTCTGTAGTGTATGGCAGACTGTTCTGTAGTGTATGGCAGACTGCTCTACAGTGTATGGCAGGCTGTTCTATTGTGTACGGCAGACTGTTCTGTAGTGTATGGCAGACTGTTCTATAGTGTACGGCAGACTGTTCTGTAGTGTATGGCAGACTGTTCTATAGTGCACGGCAGTCTGCTCTATAGTGTACGGCAAACTGTTCTGTAGTGTACGGCAGACTGTTGTATAGTTTACGGCAGACTGTTCCATAGTGTATGGCAGACTGTTCTGTAGTGTACGGCAGACTGCTCTATAGTGTATGGCAAACTGTTCTGTAGTGTACGGCAGACTGCTCTATAGTGTATGGCAGACAGTTGTATATTGTATGTCAGACTGTTCTGTTGTGTACGGCAGACTGCTCTACAGTGTATGGCAGACTGTTCTATAGTGTATGGCAGACTGTTCTGTAGTATATGGCAGACTGTTCTGTTGTGTACGGCAGACTGCTCTATAGTGCACGGCAGACTGTTCTATAGTGTATGGCAGACTGCTCTATAGTGTACGGCAGACTGTTCTATAGTGTACGGCAGACTATTCTATAGTGTATGGCAGACTGTTCTGTAGTGTATGGCAGACTGCTCTATAGTGTATGGCAGACTGTTCTGTTGTGTACGGCAGACTGTTCTATAGTGTACGTCAGACTGTTCTATAGTGTATGCCACACTGTTCTGTAGTGTACGTCAGACTGTTCTATAGTGTATGGCAGACTATTCTATAGTGCACGGCAGACTGCCCTACAGTGTATGGCAGACTATTCTATAGTGTATGGCAGACTGTTCTGTAGTGTACGGCAGACTGTCCTATAGTGTATGGCAGACTGTTCTATAGTGTATGGCAGACTGTTCTGTAGTGTACGGCAGACTGCTCTATAGTGTATGGCAGACTGTTCTATAGTGCATGGCAGTCTGTTCTATAGTGTATGGCAGACTGTTCTGTAGTGTACGGCAGACTGTTCTATAGTGTACGGCAGACTGTTCTGTAGTGTATGGCAGACTGTTCTATAGTGCACGGCAGTCTGCTCTATAGTGTACGGCAGACTGTTCTGTAGTGTACGGCAGACTGTTCTGTAGTGCACGGCAGTCTGCTCTATAGTGTACGGCAAACTGTTCTGTAGTGTACGGCAGACTGTTGTATAGTTTACGGCAGACTGTTCCATAGTGTATGGCAGACTGTTCTGTAGTGTACGGCAGACTGCTCTATAGTGTATGGCAAACTGTTCTGTAGTGTACAGCAGACTGCTCTATAGTGTATGGCAGACAGTTGTATATTGTATGTCAGACTGTTCTGTTGTGTACGGCAGACTGCCCTACAGTGTATGGCAGACTATTCTATAGTGTATGGCAGACTGTTCTGTAGTGTACGGCAGACTGTCCTATAGTGTATGGCAGACTGTTCTATAGTGTATGGCAGACTGTTCTGTAGTGTACGGCAGACTGCTCTATAGTGTATGGCAGACTGTTCTATAGTGCATGGCAGTCTGTTCTATAGTGTATGGCAGACTGTTCTGTAGTGTACGGCAGACTGTTCTATAGTGTACGGCAGACTGTTCTGTAGTGTATGGCAGACTGTTCTATAGTGCACGGCAGTCTGCTCTATAGTGTACGGCAGACTGTTCTGTAGTGTACGGCAGACTGTTCTGTAGTGCACGGCAGTCTGCTCTATAGTGTACGGCAAACTGTTCTGTAGTGTACGGCAGACTGTTGTATAGTTTACGGCAGACTGTTCCATAGTGTATGGCAGACTGTTCTGTAGTGTACGGCAGACTGCTCTATAGTGTATGGCAAACTGTTCTGTAGTGTACAGCAGACTGCTCTATAGTGTATGGCAGACAGTTGTATATTGTATGTCAGACTGTTCTGTTGTGTACGGCAGACTGCTCTACAGTGTATGGCAGACTGTTCTATAGTGTATGGCAGACTGTTCTGTAGTATATGGCAGACTGTTCTGTTGTGTACGGCAGACTGCTCTATAGTGCACGGCAGACTGTTCTATAGTGTATGGCAGACTGCTCTATAGTGTACGGCAGACTGTTCTATAGTGTACGGCAGACTGTTCTGTAGTGTACCGCAGACTGCTCTATAGTGCACGGCAGACTGTTCTATAGGGTATGGCAGACTGCTCTATAGAGCACGGCAGACTGTTCTACACTGTTTGGCAGACTGCTCTATAGTGTACGGCAGACTGTTCTATACTGTATGGCAGGCTGCGCTATAGTGTATTGCAGCCTGTTCTATAGTGTACGGCAGACTGCTCTATAGTGTACGGCAGACTGCTCTGTATTGTATGGCCGACTGCTGTATAGTGTATGGCAGACTGCACTATAGTGTACGGCAGACTGTTCTATAGTCTACGGCAGATTGTTCTATAGTGTACGGCAGACAGTTCTGTAGTGTACGGCAGACTGTTCTATAGTGTATGGCAGACTGTTCTATAGTGTATGGCAGACTGTTCTGTAGTGTACGGCAGACTGTTCTATAGTGTACGTCAGACTGTTCTATAGTGTATGCCACACTGTTCTGTAGTGTACGGCAGATTGTTCTATAGTGTACGGCAGACAGTTCTGTAGTGTACGGCAGACTGTTCTATAGTGTATGGCAGACTGTTCTATAGTGTACGGCAGACTGTTGTGTAGTGTACGGCAGACTGTTCTATAGTGTATGGCAGACTGTTCTGTAGTGTACGGCAGACTGTTCTATAGTGTACGGCAGACTGCTCTATAGTGCACGGCAGACTGTTCTGTAGTGTATGGCAGACTGCTCTATCGTATATGGCAGACTGCTGTATAGTGTACGGCAGACTGTTCTATAGTGTATGGCAGACTGTTCTGTAGTGTACGGCAGACTGTTCTATACTGTACGGCAGACTGTTCTTTAGTGTATGGCAGACTGTTCTATAGTGTATGGCAGACTGCTCTATAGTGTACGGCAGTCTGCTCTATCGTGTATGGCAGACTGCTCAATAGCGTATGGCAGACTGTTCTATATTGTATGGCAGTCTGTTCTATAGTGCATGGCAGTCTGCTCTATAGTGTATGGCAGACTGTTCTGTAGTGTATGGCAGACTGTTCTATAGTGTACGGCAGACTGTTCTATAGTGTATGGCAGACTGTTCTATTTTGTATGGCAGTCTCTTCTATAGTGTATGGCAGACTGTTCTATAGTGTACGGCAGACTGTTCTATAGTGCACGGCAGACTGCTCTATAGTGTATGGCAGACTGTTCTGTAGTGTACGGCAGACTGTTCTATAGTGAACGGCAGACTGTTCTATAGTGTATGGCAGACTGTTCTATATTGTATGGCAGTCTCTTCTATAGTGTATGGCAGACTGTTCTATCGTGTACGGCAGACTGTTCTATTGTGTACGGTGGACTGTTCTATAGTGTACGGCAGGCTGTTCTATAGTGTATGGCCGACTGCTGTATAGTGTATGGTAGACTGCTCTGTTGTGTATGGCAGACTGTTCTCTACTGTATGGCAGACTGTTCTATAGTGTGTGGCTGACTGTTCTATAGTGCATGGCAGATTGCTGTATAATGTACGGCAGACTGCTCTATAGTGCACGGCAGACTGCTCTATAGTGTACAGCAGACTGCTCTGTAGTGTATGGCCGACTGCTGTATAGTGGATGGCAGACTGCTCTATAGTGTATGGCAGACTGCTCTGTAGTGTATGGCCGACTGCTGTATAGTGGATGGCAGACTGCACTATAGTGTACGGCAGACTGTTCTATCGTGTATGGAACACTGCTCTATAGCATATGGCACACTGCTCTTTAGTGTATGGCAGACTGTTCTATAGTGTATGGCAGATTGTTCTATAGTGTATGGCAGACTGTTCTATAGTGTATGGCAGTCTGCTGTGTAGTGTACGGCAGATTGTTCTATAGTGTACGTCAGACTGTTCTATAGTGTATGCCACACTGTTCTGTAGTGTACGGCAGATTGTTTTATAATGTACGGCAGACTGTTCTGTAGTGTACGTCAGACTGTTCTATAGTGTATGGCAGACTATTCTATAGTGTATGGCAGACTGTTCTGTAGTGTATGGCAGACTGCTCTATAGTGTATGGCAGACTGTTCTGTTGTGTACAGCAGACTGTTCTATAGTGTACGTCAGACTGTTCTATAGTGCATGCCACACTGTTCTGTAGTGTACGTCAGACTGTTCTATAGTGTATGGCAGACTATTCTATAGTGCACGGCAGACTGCCCTACAGTGTATGGCAGACTATTCTATAGTGTATGGCAGACTGTTCTGTAGTGTACGGCAGACTGCTCTATAGTGTATGGCAGACTGTTCTATAGTGTATGGCAGACTGTTCTGTAGTGTACGGCAGACTGCTCTATAGTGTATGGCAGACTGTTCTACAGTGTATGGCAAACTGTTCTGTAGTGTACGGCAGACTGCTCTATAGTGTATGGCAGGCTGTTCTATAGTGTACGGCAGACTGTTCTATAGTGTATGGCAGACTGTTCTGTAGTGTATGGCAGACTGTTCTGTAGTGTATGGCAGACTGCTCTACAGTGTATGGCAGGCTGTTCTATTGTGTACGGCAGACTGTTCTATAGTGTACGGCAGACTGTTCTGTAGTGTATGGCAGACTGTTCTATAGTGTACGGCAGACTGTTCTGTAGTGTATGGCAGACTGTTCTATAGTGCACGGCAGTCTGCTCTATAGTGTACGGCAAACTGTTCTGTAGTGTACGGCAGACTGTTGTATAGTTTACGGCAGACTGTTCCATAGTGTATGGCAGACTGTTCTGTAGTGTACGGCAGACTGCTCTATAGTGTATGGCAGACAGTTGTATATTGTATGTCAGACTGTTCTGTTGTGTACGGCAGACTGCTCTACAGTGTATGGCAGACTGTTCTATAGTGTATGGCAGACTGTTCTGTAGTATATGGCAGACTGTTCTGTTGTGTACGGCAGACTGCTCTATAGTGCACGGCAGACTGTTCTATAGTGTATGGCAGACTGCTCTATAGTGTACAGCAGACTGCTCTATAGTGCACGGAAGACTGTTCTATAGTGTATGGCAGACTGCTCTATAGAGCACGGCAGACTGTTCTACACTGTTTGGCAGACTGCTCTATAGTGTACGGCAGACTGTTCTATACTGTATGGCAGGCTGCGCTATAGTGTATTGCAGCCTGTTCTATAGTGTACGGCAGACTGCTCTATAGTGTACGGCAGACTGCTCTGTATTGTATGGCCGACTGCTGTATAGTGTATGGCAGACTGCACTATAGTGTACGGCAGACTGTTCTATAGTCTACGGCAGATTGTTCTATAGTGTACGGCAGACAGTTCTGTAGTGTACGGCAGACTGTTCTATAGTGTACGGCAGACTGTTGTGTAGTGTATGGCAGACTGTTCTATAGTGTATGGCAGACTGTTCTATAGTGTACGGCAGACTGTTGTGTAGTGTACGGCAGACTGTTCTGTCGTGTATGGCAGACTGTTCTGTAGTGTACGGCAGACTGTTCTATAGTGTACGGCAGACTGCTCTATAGTGCACGGCAGACTGTTCTGTAGTGTATGGCAGACTGCTCTATCGTATATGGCAGACTGCTGTATAGTGTACGGCAGACTGTTCTATAGTGTATGGCAGACTGTTCTGTAGTGTACGGCAGACTGTTCTATACTGTACGGCAGACTGTTCTTTAGTGTATGGCAGACTGTTCTATAGTGTATGGCAGACTGCTCTATATTGTATGGCAGTCTGTTCTATAGTGCATGGCAGTCTGCTCTATAGTGTATGGCAGACTGTTCTGTAGTGTATGGCAGACTGTTCTATAGCGTACGGCAGATTGTTCTATAGTGTATGGCAGTCTGTTCTATTTTGTCTGGCAGTCTCTTCTATAGTGTATGGCAGACTGTTCTATAGTGTACGGCAGACTGTTCTATAGTGCACGGCAGACTGCTCTATAGTGTATGGCAGACTGTTCTGTCGTGTACGGCAGACTGTTCTATAGTGAACGGCAGACTGTTCTATAGTGTATGGCAGACTGTTCTATATTGTATGGCAGTCTCTTCTATAGTGTATGGCAGACTGTTCTATAGTGTACGGCAGACTGTTCTATTGTGTACGGTGGACTGTTCTATAGTGTACGGCAGGCTGTTATATAGTGTATGGCCGACTGCTGTATAGTGTATGGTAGACTGCTCTGTTGTGTATGGCAGACTGTTCTCTACTGTATGGCAGACTGTTCTAAAGTGTGTGGCTGACTGTTCTATAGTGCATGGCAGATAGCTGTATAATGTACGGCAGACTGCTCTATAGTGCAGGGCAGACTGCTCTCTAGTGTACAGCAGACTGCTCTGTAGTGTATGGCCGACTGCTGTATAGTGTATGGCAGACTGCTCTATAGTGTATGGCAGACTGTTCTATCGTGTATGGCAGACTGTTTTGTAGTGTACGGCAGACTGCTCTATAGTGTATGGCAGACTGTTCTATAGTGTACGGCAGACTGCTCTATAGTGCATGGCAGACTGTTCTATTGTGTACGGCAGACTGTTCTATAGTGTACGGCAGACTGTTGTATAGTGTACGGCAGACTGTTCCATAGTGTATGGCAGACTGTTCTGTAGTGTACGGCAGACTGCTCTATAGTGTATGGCAAACTGTTCTGTAGTGTACGGCAGACTGCTCTACAGTGTATGGCAGACAGTTGTATATTGTATGTCAGACTGTTCTGTTGTGTACGGCAGACTGCTCTACAGTGTCTGGCAGACTGTTCTATAGTGTATGGCAGACTGTTCTACACTGTATGGCAGACTGCTCTATAGTGTATGGCAGACTGTTCTATAGTGTATGGCAGACTGTTCTGTAGTGTACAGCAGACTGCTCTATAGTGCACGGAAGACTGTTCTATAGTGTATGGCAGACTGTTCTGTAGTGTACGGCAGACTGTTCTATACTGTACGGCAGACTGTTCTATAGTGTATGGCAGACTGCTCTATAGTGCACGGCAGTCTGCTCTATCGTGTATGGCAGACTGCTCGATAGTGTATGGCAGACTGTTCCATATTGTATGGCAGTCTGTTCTATAGTGCACGGTAGTCTGCTCTATAGTGTATGGCAGACTGTTCTGTAGTGTACGGCAGACTGTTCTATAGTGTATGGCAGACTGTTCTATATTTTATGGCAGTCTCTTCTATAGTGTATGGCAGACTGTTCTATAGTGTACGGCAGACTGTTCTATAGTGCACGGCAGACTGTTCTATAGTGTATGGCAAACTGTTCTATAGTGCACGGCAGTCTGCTCTATAGTGTATGGCAGACTGTTCTGTAGTGTATGGCAGACTGTTCTGTAGTGTACGGCAGACTGTTCTATAGTGAATGGCAGACTGTTCTATATTGTATGGCAGTCTCTTCTATAGTGTATGGCAGACTGCTCTATAGTGTATGGCAGACTGTTCTGTAGTGTATGGCAGACTGTTCTATAGTGCACGGCAGTCTGCTCTATAGTGTATGGCAGACTGTTCTGTAGTGTATGGCAGACTGTTCTGTAGTGTACGGCAGACTGTTCTATAGTGTATGGCAGACTGTTCTATATTGTATGGCAGTCTCTTCTATAGTGTATGGCAGACTGTTCTATAGTGTACGGCAGACTGTTCTATAGTGCACGGCAGACTGCTCTATAGTGTATGGCAGACTGTTCTGTAGTGTATGGCAGACTGTTCTATAGTGCACGGCAGACTGTTCTATAGTGTATGGCAGACTGTTCTATATTGTATGGCAGTCTCTTCAATAGTGTATGGCAGACTGTTCTATAGTGTACGGCAGACTGTTCTATTGTGTACGGTGGACTGTTCTATAGTGTACGGCAGACTGTTCTGTAGTGTATGGCCGACTGCTGTATAGTGTATGGTAGACTGCTCTGTTGTGTATGGCAGACTGTTCTCTACTGTATGGCAGACTGTTCTATAGTGTGTGGCTGACTGTTCTATAGTGCATGGCAGATTGCTGTATAATGTACGGCAGACTGCTCTATAGTGCACGGCAGACTGCTCTATAGTGTACAGCAGACTGCTCTGTAGTATATGGCCGACTGCTGTATAGTGTATGGCAGACTGCTCTATAGTGTATGGCAGACTGTTCTATAGTGTATGGCAGACTGTTCTGTAGTGTACGGCAGACTGCTCTATAGTGTATGGCAGACTGTTCTATAGTGTACGGCAGACTGCTCTATAGTGTATGGCAGACTGTTCTATCGTATACGGCAGACTGCTCTATAGTGTACTGCAGACTGTTGTATAGTGTACAGCAGACTGTTCCATAGCGTATGGCAGACTGTTCTGTAGTGTACGGCAGACTGCTCTATAGTTTATGGCAAACTGTTCTGTAGTGTACGGCAGACTGCTCTACAGTGTATGGCAGACAGTTGTATATTGTATGTCAGACTGTTCTGTTGTGTACGGCAGACTGCTCTACAGTGTATGGCAGACTGTTCTATAGTGTATGGCAGACTGTTCTGTAGTATATGGCAGACTGTTCTGATGTGTACGGCAGACTGCTTTATAGTGCACGGCAGACTGTTCTATAGTGTATGGCAGACTGCTTTATAGTGTATGGCAGACTGTTCTATAGTGTATGGCAAACTGTTCTATAGTGTATGGCAGACTGCTCTATAGTGTACGGCAGACTGTTGTATAGTGTACAGCAGACTGTTCCATAGTGTATGGCAGACTGTTCTGTAGTGTACGGCAGACTGTTCTATAGTGTATGGCAAACTGTTCTGTAGTGTACGGCAGACTGCTCTATAGTGTATGGCAAACTGTTCTGTAGTGTACGGCAGACTGTTCTGTTGTGTACGGCAGACTGCTTTATAGTGCACGGCAGACTGTTCTATAGTGTATGGCAGACTGTTCTACACTGTATGGCAGACTGCTCTATAGTGTATGGCAGACTGTTCTATAGTGTATGGCAGACTGCTCTATAGTGCACGGCAGACTGTTCTACACTGTATGGCAGACTGCTCTATAGTGTATGGCAGACTGTTCTATAGTGTATGGCAGACTGCTCTATAGTGCACGGCAGACTGTTCTACACTGTATGGCAGACTGCTCTATAGTGTATGGCAGACTGTTCTGTAGTGTACGGCAGACTGTTCTATATTGTATGGCAGTCTCTTCTATAGTGTATGGCAGACTGCTCTATAGTGTATGGCAGACTGTTCTGTAGTGTACGGCAGACTGTTCTATAGTGCACGGCAGACTGTTCTATAGTGTATGGCAGACTGTTCTATATTGTATGGCAGTCTCTTCTATAGTGTATGGCAGACTGTTCTATAGTGTATGGCAGACTGTTCTATAGTGTACGGCAGACTGTTCTATTGTGTACGGTGGACTGTTCTATAGTGTAAGGCAGGCTGTTCTATAGTGTATGGCCGACTGCTGTACAGTGTATGGTAGACTGCTCTGTTGTGTATGGCAGACTGTTCTCTACTGTATGGCAGACTGTTCTATAGTGTGTGGCTGACTGTTCTATAGTGCATGGCAGATTGCTGTATAATGTACGGCAGACTTCTCTATAGTGCACGGCAGACTGCTCTATAGTGTACAGCAGACTGCTCTGTAGTGTATGGCCGACTGCTGTATAGTGCACGGCAGACTGCTCTATAGTGTACAGCAGACTGCTCTGTAGTGTATGGCCGACTGCTGTATAGTGTATGGCAGACTGCTCTATAGTGTATGGCAGACTGTTCTATAGTGTATGGCAGACTGTTCTGTAGTGTATGGCAGACTGCTGTATAGTGTATGGCAGACTGTTCTATAGTGTACGGCAGACTGTTCTGTAGTGTATGGCAGACTGCTGTATAGTGTATGGCAGACTGTTCTATAGTGTATGGCAGACTGTTCTGTAGTGTATGGCAGACTGCTGTATAGTGTATGGCAGACTGCTCTATAGTGCTTGGCAGACTGTTCTATTGTGTACGGCAGACTGTTGTATAGTGTACGGCAGACTGTTCCATAGTGTATGGCAGACTGTTCTGTAGTGTACGGCAGACTGCTCTATAGTGTATGGCAAACTGTTCTGTAGTGTACGGCAGACTGCTCTACAGTGTATGGCAGACAGTTGTATATTGTATGTCAGACTGTTCTGTTGTGTACGGCAGACTGCTCTACAGTGTATGGCAGACTGTTCTATAGTGTATGGCAGACTGTTCTACACTGTATGGCAAACTGTTCTGTAGTGTATGGCAGACTGTTCTGTAGTATATGGCAGACTGTTCTGTTGTGTACGGCAGACTGCTCTATAGTGCACGGCAGACTGTTCTATAGTGTATGGCAGACTGTTCTACACTGTATGGCAGACTGCTCTATAGTGTACGGCAGACTGCTCTGTATTGTATGGCCGACTGCTGTATAGTGTATGGCAGACTGCACTATAGAGTTGGGCAGACTGTTCTATCGTGTATGGCACACTGCTCTATAGTGTAGGGCAGACTGTTCTATAGTGTACGGCAGATTGTTCTATAGTGTACGGCAGATTGTTCTATAGTTTACGGCAGACAGTTCTGTACTGTACGGCAGACTGTTCTATAGTGTACGTCTGACTGTTCTATAGTGTATGCCACACTGTTCTGTAGTGTACGGCAGATTGTTCTATAGTGTACGGCAGACAGTTCTGTAGTGTACGGCAGACTGTTCTATAGTGTATGGCAGACTGTTCTATAGTGTACGGCAGACTGTTGTGTAGTGTACGGCAGACTGTTCTATAGTGTACGGCAGACTGTTCTATAGTGTATGGCAGACTATTCTATAGTGTATGGCAGACTGTTCTGTAGTGTATGGCAGACTGCTCTATAGTGTATGGCAGACTGTTCTGTTGTGTACGGCAGACTGCTCTATAGTGTATGGCAGACTGTTCTATAGTGTATGGCAGGCTGTTCTATAGTGTACGGCAGACTGTTCTATAGTGTACGGCAGACTGCTCTAGTGTACGACAGAATGTTCTAAAGTGTATGTCAGACTGTAGTGTAGTGTACGGCAGACTGCTCTATAGTGTATGGCAGACTGCTCTATAGTGCACGGCAGACTGTTCTGTAGTGTATGGCAGACTGCTCTATCGTATATGGCAGACTGCTGTATAGTGTACGGCAGACTGTTCTATAGTGTATGGCAGACTGTTCTGTAGTGTACAGCAGACTGTTCTATACTGTACGGCAGACTGTTCTTTAGTGTATGGCAGACTGTTCTATAGTGTATGGCAGACTGCTCGATAGTGCACGGCAGTCTGCTCTATCGTGTATGGCAGACTGCTCGATAGTGTATGGCAGACTGTTCTGTAGTGTATGGCAGACTGTTCTATAGTGTACGGCAGACTGTTCTATAGTGTATGGCAGACTGCTCTATAGTGCACGGCAGACTGTTCTACACTGTATGGCAGACTGCTCTATAGTGTACGGCAGACTGTTCTATAGTGCATGGCAGTCTGCTCTATAGTGTATGGCAGACTGTTCTGTAGTGTATGGCAGACTGTTCTATAGTGTACGGCAGACTGTTCTATAGTGTATGGCAGACTGCTCTATAGTGCACGGCAGACTGTTCTACACTGTATGGCAGACTGCTCTATAGTGTACGGCCGACTGTTCTATAGTGTATGGCAGACTGCTCTATAGTGCACGGCAGACTGTTCTACACTGTATGGCAGACTGTTCTGTAGTGTACAGCAGACTGCTCTATAGTGCACGGCAGACTGTTCTATAGAGTATGGCAGACAGTTCTATAGTGTACGGCAGACTGTTCTACACTGTATGGCAGACTGCTCTATAGTGTATGGCAGACTGTTCTATAGTGTATGGCAGACTGTTCTGTTGTGTATGGCAGACTGCTGTATAGTGTATGGCAGACTGTTCTGTAGTGTATGACAGACTGTTCTATAGTGTATGGCAGACTGTTCTGTTGTGTATGGCAGACTGTTCTGTAGTGTATGACAGACTGTTCGATAGTGTATGGCAGACTGTTCTATAGTGTATGCCACACTGTTCTGTAGTGTACGGCAGATTGTTCTATAGTGTAAGGCAGACAGTTCTGTCGTGTACGGCAGACTGTTCTATAGTGTATGGCAGACTGTTCTATAGTGTACAGCAGACTGTTGTGTAGTGTACGGCAGACTGTTCTATAGTGTACGGCAGACTGTTCTATAGTGTATGGCAGACTATTCTATAGTGTATGGCAGACTGTTCTGTCGTGTATGGCAGACTGCTCTATAGTGTATGGCAGACTGTTCTGTTGTGTACGGCAGACTGCTCTATAGTGTATGGCAGACTGTTCTGTTGTGTATGGCAGACTGCTCTATAGTGTACAGCAGACTGTTCTGTAGTGTACGGCAGACTGCTCTATAGTGTATGGCAAACTGTTCTGTAGTGTATGGCAGACTGCTCTATCGTGCACGGCAGACTGTTCTATAGTGTATGGCAGACTGTTCTGTAGTGTACGTCAGACTGCTCTCGTGTATGGCAAACTGTTCTGTAGTGTATGGCAGACTGTTCTATAGTGTATGGCAGACTGTTCCATAGTGTATGGCAGACTGTTCTGTAGTGTACGGCAGACTGCTCTATAGTGTATGGCAAACTGTTCTGTCGTGTACGGCAGACTGTTCTATAGTGTATGGCAGACTGTTCTGTAGTGTATGGCAGACTGGTTCTATAGTGTACGGCAGACTGCTCTATAGTGTATGGCAGACTGTTCTGTTGTGTACGGCAGACTGCTCTATAGTGTATGGCAGACTGTTCTGTTGTGTACGGCAGACTGCTCTACAGTGTATGGCAGACTGTTCTATAGTGTATGGCAGACTGTTCTGTAGTATATGGCAGACTGTTCTGTTGTGTACGGCAGACTGCTCTATAGTGCACGGCAGACTGTTCTATAGTGTATGGCAGACTGTTCTACACTGTATGGCAGACTGCTCTATAGTGTACGGCAGACTGCTCTGTATTGTATGGCCGACTGCTGTATAGTGTATGGCAGACTGCACTATAGAGTTGGGCGGACTGTTCTATCGTGTATGGCACACTGCTCTATAGTGTACGGCAGACTGTTCTATAGTGTACGGCAGATTGTTCTATAGTGTACGGCAGATTGTTCTATAGTTTACGGCAGACAGTTCTGTAGTGTACGGCAGACTGTTCTATAGTGTACGTCAGACTGTTCTATAGTGTATGCCACACTGTTCTGTAGTGTACGGCAGATTGTTCTATAGTGTACGGCAGACAGTTCTGTAGTGTACGGCAGACTGTTCTATAGTGTATGGCAGACTGTTCTATAGTGTACGGCAGACTGTTGTGTAGTGTACGGCAGACTGTTCTATACTGTATGGCAGTCTCTTCTATAGTGTATGGCAGACTGTTCTATAGTGTACGGCAGACTGTTCTGTAGTGTATGGCAGACTGCTCTATAGTGTATGGCAGACTGTTCTGTTGGGTACGGCAGACTGTTCTATAGTGTATGGCAGACTGTTCCATAGTGTATGGCAGACTGTTCTGTAGTGTACGGCAGACTGCTCTATAGTGTATGGCAAACTGTTCTGTCGTGTACGGCAGACTGCTCTATAGTGCACGGCAGACTGCTCTATAGTGTACAGCTGACTGTTCTGTAGTGTACGGCAGACTGCTCTATAGTGTATGGCAAACTGTTCTGTAGTGTATGGCAGACTGCTCTATCGTGCACGGCAGACTGCTCTATAGTGTACAGCAGACTGTTCTGTAGTGTATGGCAGACTGCTCTATAGTGTATGGCAAACTGTTCTGTAGTGTATGGCAGACTGCTCTATAGTGTATGGCAGACTGTTCCATAGTGTATGGCAGACTGTTCTGTAGTGTACGGCAGACTGCTCTATAGTGTATGGCAAACTGTTCTGTAGTGTATGGCAGACTGTTCTATAGTGTATGGCAGACTGTTCCATAGTGTATGGCAGACTGTTCTATAGTGTACGGCAGACTGCTCTATAGTGTATGGCAAACTGTTCTGTAGTGTACGGCAGACTGTTCTATAGTGTATGGCAGACTGTTCTGTAGTGTATGGCAGACTGTTCTATAGTGTACGGCAGACTGCTCTATAGTGTATGGCAGACTGTTCTGTTGTGTACGGCAGACTGCTCTATCGTGTATGGCAGACTGTTCTGTTGTGTACGGCAGTCTGCTCTACAGTGTATGGCAGACTGTTCTATAGTGTATGGCAGACTGTTCTGTAGTATATGGCAGACTGCTCTGTATTGTATGGCCGACTGCTGTATAGTGTATGGCAGACTGCACTATAGAGTACGGCAGACTGTTCTATCGTGTATGGCACACTGCTCTATAGTGTAGGGCAGACTGTTCTATAGTGTACGGCAGATTGTTCTATAGTGTACGGCAGATTGTTCTATAGTTTACGGCAGACAGTTCTGTAGTGTACGGCAGACTGTTCTATAGTGTACGTCAGACTGTTCTATAGTGTATGCCACACTGTTCTGTAGTGTACGGCAGATTGTTCTATAGTGTACGGCAGACAGTTCTGTAGTGTACGGCAGACTGTTCTATAGTGTATGGCAGACTGTTCTATAGTGTACGGCAGACTGTTGTGTAGTGTACGGCAGACTGTTCTATACTGTATGGCAGTCTCTTCTATAGTGTATGGCAGACTGTTCTATAGTGTACGGCAGACTGTTCTGTAGTGTATGGCAGACTGCTCTATAGTGTATGGCAGACTGTTCTGTTGGGTACGGCAGACTGTTCTACAGTGTATGGCAGACTGTTCCATAGTGTATGGCAGACTGTTCTGTAGTGTACGGCAGACTGCTCTATAGTGTATGGCAAACTGTTCTGTAGTGTACGGCAGACTGTTCTATAGTGTATGGCAGACTGTTCTGTAGTGTACGGCAGACTGCTCTATAGTGTATGGCAAACTGTTCTGTCGTGTACGGCAGACTGCTCTATAGTGCACGGCAGACTGCTCTATAGTGTACAGCTGACTGTTCTGTAGTGTACGGCAGACTGCTCTATAGTGTATGGCAAACTGTTCTGTAGTGTATGGCAGACTGCTCTATCGTGCACGGCAGACTGCTCTATAGTGTACAGCTGACTGTTCTGTAGTGTACGGCAGACTGCTCTATAGTGTATGGCAAACTGTTCTGTAGTGTATGGCAGACTGCTCTATAGTGTATGGCAGACTGTTCCATAGTGTATGGCAGACTGTTCTGTAGTGTACGGCAGACTGCTCTATAGTGTATGGCAAACTGTTCTGTAGTGTATGGCAGACTGTTCTATAGTGTATGGCAGACTGTTCCATAGTGTATGGCAGACTGTTCTGTAGTGTACGGCAGACTGCTCTATAGTGTATGGCAAACTGTTCTGTAGTGTACGGCAGACTGTTCTATAGTGTATGGCAGACTGTTCTGTAGTGTATGGCAGACTGTTCTATAGTGTACGGCAGACTGCTCTATAGTGTATGGCAGACTGTTCTGTTGTGTACGGCAGACTGCTCTATCGTGTATGGCAGACTGTTCTGTTGTGTACGGCAGTCTGCTCTACAGTGTATGGCAGACTGTTCTATAGTGTATGGCAGACTGTTCTGTAGTATATGGCAGACTGCTCTGTATTGTATGGCCGACTGCTGTATAGTGTATGGCAGACTGCACTATAGAGTACGGCAGACTGTTCTATCGTGTATGGCACACTGCTCTATAGTGTAGGGCAGACTGTTCTATAGTGTACGGCAGATTGTTCTATAGTGTACGGCAGATTGTTCTATAGTTTACGGCAGACAGTTCTGTAGTGTACGGCAGACTGTTCTATAGTGTATGCCACACTGTTCTGTAGTGTACGGCGGATTGTTCTATAGTGTACGGCAGACAGTTCTGTAGTGTACGGCAGACTGTTCTATAGTGTATGGCAGACTGTTCTATAGTGTACGGCAGACTGTTGTGTAGTGTACGGCAGACTGTTCTATAGTGTACGGCAGACTGTTCTATAGTGTATGACAGACTATTCTATAGTGTACGGCAGACTGTTCTGTAGTGTATGGCAGACTGCTCTATAGTGTATGGCAGACTGTTCTGTTGTGTACGGCAGACTGCTCTGTAGTGTATGGCAGACTGCTCTATAGTGTATGGCAGGCTGTTCTATAGTGTACGGCAGACTGTTCTATAGTGTACGGCAGACTGCTCTAGTGTACGACAGAATGTTCTAAAGTGTATGTCAGACTGTAGTGTAGTGTACGGTAGACTGCTCCATAGTATATGGCAGACTGCTGTATAGTGTACGGCAGACTGTTCTATAGTGTATGGCAGACTGTTCTGTAGTGTACAGCAGACTGTTCTATACTGTACGGCAGACTGTTCTTTAGTGTATGGCAGACTGTTCTATAGTGTATGGCAGACTGCTCTATAGTACACGGCAGTCTGCTCTATCGTGTATGGCAGACTGCTCGATAGTGTATGGCAGACTGTTCTATATTGTATGGCAGTCTGTTCTATAGTGCATGGCAGTCTGCTCTATAGTGTATGGCAGACTGTTCTGTAGTGTATGGCAGACTGTTCTATCGTGTACGGCAGACTGTTCTATAGTGTATGGCAGACTGTTCTATATTGTATGGCAGTCTCTTCTATAGTGTATGGCAGACTGTTCTATAGTGTACGGCAGACTGTTCTGTAGTGTACGTCAGACTGTTCTATAGTGTATGCCACACTGTTCTGTAGTGTACGGCAGATTGTTCTATAGTGTACGGCAGACTGTTCTATAGTGTATGGCAGACTGTTCTATAGTGTACGGCAGACTGTTGTGTAGTGTATGGCAGACTGTTCTATAGTGTACGGCAGACTGTTCTATAGTGTATGGCAGACTATTCTATAGTGTATGGCAGACTGTTCTGTCGTGTATGGCAGACTGCTCTATAGTGTATGGCAGACTGTTCTGTTGTGTACGGCTGACTGCTCTATAGTGTATGGCAGACTGTTCTGTTGTGTATGGCAGACTGCTCTATAGTGTACAGCAGACTGTTCTGTAGTGTACGGCAGACTGCTCTATAGTGTATGGCAAACTGTTCTGTAGTGTATGGCAGACTGCTCTATAGTGCACGGCAGACTGCTCTATAGTGTACAGCAGACTGTTCTGTAGTGTACGGCAGACTGCTCTATAGTGTATGGCAAACTGTTCTGTAGTGTATGGCAGACTGTTCTATAGTGTATGGCAGACTGTTCCATAGTGTATGGCAGACTGTTCTGTAGTGTACGGCAGACTGCTCTCGTGTATGGCAAACTGTTCTGTAGTGTATGGCAGACTGTTCTATAGTGTATGGCAGACTGTTCCATAGTGTATGGCAGACTGTTCTGTAGTGTACCAGCAGACTGCTCTATAGTGTATGGCAAACTGTTCTGTCGTGTACGGCAGACTGTTCTATAGTGTATGGCAGACTGTTCTGTAGTGTATGGCAGACTGTTCTATAGTGTATGGCAGACTGTTCCATAGTGTATGGCAGACTGTTCTGTAGTGTACGGCAGACTGTTCTATATTGTATGGCAGTCTCTTCTATAGTGTATGGCAGACTGCTCTATAGTGTATGGCAGACTGTTCTGTAGTGTATGGCAGACTGTTCTATAGTGCACGGCAGTCTGCTCTATAGTGTATGGCAGACTGCTCTATAGTGCACGGCAGACTGCTCTATAGTGTACAGCTGACTGTTCTGTAGGGTACGGCAGACTGCTCTATAGTGTATGGCAAACTGTTCTGTAGTGTATGGCAGACTGCTCTATCGTGCACGGCAGACTGCTCTATAGTGTACAGCAGACTGTTCTGTAGTGTACGGCAGACTGCTCTATAGTGTATGGCAAACTGTTCTGTAGTGTATGGCAGACTGCTCTATAGTGTATGGCAGACTGTTCCATAGTGTATGGCAGACTGCTCTATAGTGTATGGCAGACTGTTCTGTAGTGTACGGCAGACTGCTCTATAGTGTATGGCAAACTGTTCTGTAGTGTATGGCAGACTGTTCTATAGTGTATGGCAGACTGTTCCATAGTGTATGGCAGACTGTTCTGTAGTGTACGGCAGACTGCTCTATAGTGTATGGCAAACTGTTCTGTAGTGTACGGCAGACTGTTCTATAGTGTATGGCAGACTGTTCTGTAGTGTATGGCAGACTGTTCTATAGTGTACGGCAGACTGCTCTATAGTGTATGGCAGACTGTTCTGTTGTGTACGGCAGACTGCTCTATAGTGTATGGCAGACTGTTCTGTTGTGTACGGCAGACTGCTCTATAGTGTATGGCAGACTGTTCTGTTGTGTACGGCAGACTGCTCTATAGTGTATGGCAGACTGTTCTGTTGTGTACGGCAGTCTGCTCTACAGTGTAAGGCAGACTGTTCTATAGTGTATGGCAGACTGTTCTGTAGTATATGGCAGACTGCTCTGTATTGTATGGCCGACTGCTGTATAGTGTATGGCAGACTGCACTATAGAGTACGGCAGACTGTTCTATCGTGTATGGCACACTGCTCTATAGTGTAGGGCAGACTGTTCTATAGTGTACGGCAGATTGTTCTGTAGTGTACGGCAGATTGTTCTATAGTTTACGGCAGACAGTTCTGTAGTGTACGGCAGACTGTTCTATAGTGTACGTCAGACTGTTCTATAGTGTATGCCACACTGTTCTGTAGTGTACGGCAGATTGTTCTATAGTGTACGGCAGACAGTTCTGTAGTGTACGGCAGACTGTTCTATAGTGTATGGCAGACTGTTCTATAGTGTACGGCAGACTGTTGTGTAGTGTACGGCAGACTGTTCTATAGTGTACGGCAGACTGTTCTATAGTGTATGACAGACTATTCTATAGTGTACGGCAGACTGTTCTGTAGTGTATGGCAGACTGCTCTATAGTGTATGGCAGACTGTTCTGTTGTGTACGGCAGACTGCTCTATAGTGTATGGCAGACTGCTCTATAGTGTATGGCAGGCTGTTCTATAGTGTACGGCAGACTGTTCTATAGTGTACGGCAGACTGCTCTAGTGTACGACAGAATGTTCTAAAGTGTATGTCAGACTGTAGTGTAGTGTACGGCAGACTGCTCTATAGTATATGGCAGACTGCTGTATAGTGTACGGCAGACTGTTCTATAGTGTATGGCAGACTGTTCTGTAGTGTACAGCAGACTGTTCTATACTGTACGGCAGACTGTTCTTTAGTGTATGGCAGACTGACCTATAGTGTATGGCAGACTGCTCTATAGTACACGGCAGTCTGCTCTATCGTGTATGGCAGACTGCTCGATAGTGTATGGCAGACTGTTCTATATTGTATGGCAGTCTGTTCTATAGTGCATGGCAGTCTGCTCTATAGTGTATGGCAGACTGTTCTGTAGTGTATGGCAGACTGTTCTATAGTGTACGGCAGACTGTTCTATAGTGTATGGCAGACTGTTCTGTAGTGTACGGCAGACTGTTCTATAGTGTATGGCAGACTGTTCTGTTGTGTACGGCTGACTGCTCTATAGTGTCCGGCAGACTGTTCTATAGTGTACGGCAGACTGTTGTGTAGTGTACGGCAGACTGTTCTATAGTGTACAGCAGACTGTTCTATAGTGTATGGTAGACTATTCTATAGTGTATGGCAGACTGTTCTGTAGTGTATGGCAGACTGCTCTATAGTGTATGGCAGACTGTTCTGTAGTGTACGGCAGACTGTTCTATAGTGTATGGCAGACTGTTCTATAGTGTACGGCAGACTATTCTGTAGTGTACGGCAGACTGCTCTATAGTGTATGGCAAACTGTTCTACAGTGTATGGCAGGCTGTTCTATAGTGTACGGCAGACTGTTCTATAGTGTACGGCAGACTGCTCTAGTGTACGACAGAATGTTCTAAAGTGTATGTCAGACTGTAGTGTAGTGTACGGCAGACTGCTCTATAGTGTATGCCACACTGTTCTGTAGTGTACGGCAGATTGTTCTATAGTGTACGGCAGACTGTTCTATAGTGCACGGCAGACTGCTCTATAGTGTATGGCAGACTGTTCTGTAGTGTATGGCAGACTGTTCTATAGTGCACGGCAGACTGTTCTATAGTGTATGGCAGACTGTTCTATATTGTATGGCAGTCTCTTCTATAGTGTATGGCAGACTGCTCTGTAGTGTACGGCAGACTGTTCTGTAGTGTACGGCAGACTGTTCTATAGTGCATGGCAGACTGTTCTATAGTGTATGGCAAGCTGTTCTATATTGTATGGCAGTCTCTTCTATAGTGTACGGCAGACTGTTCTATAGTGTATGGCCGACTGCTGTATAGTGTATGGTAGACTGCTCTGTTGTGTATGGCAGACTGTTCTCTACTGTATGGCAGACTGTTCTATAGTGTGTGGCTGACTGTTCTATAGTGCATGGCTGATTGCTCTATAGTGCACGGCAGACTGCTCTTTCGTGTACAGCAGACTGCTCTGTCGTGTATGGCCGACTGCTGTATAGTGTATGGCAGACTGCTCTATAGTGTATGGCAGACTGTTCTATAGTGTATGGCAGACTGTTCTGTAGTGTACGGCAGACTGTTCTATAGTGTATGGCAGACTGTTCTATAGTGCACGGCAGACTGCTCTATAGTGTATGGCAGACTGTTCTGTAGTGTATGGCAGACTGTTCTGTAGTGTACGGCAGATTGTTCTATAGTGTATGGCAGACTGTTCTATATTGTATGGCAGACTGTTCTATAGTGCACGGCAGACTGCTCTATAGTGTATGGCAGACTGTTCTATAGTGTATGGCAGACTGTTCTGTAGTGTATGGCAGACTGTTCTATAGTGCACGGCAGACTGTTCTATAGTGTATGGCAGACTGTTCTGTAGTGTACGGCAGACTGTTCTGTAGTGTATGGCAGACTGTTCTATAGTGTATGGCAGACTGTTCTACAGTGTACGGTAGACTGTTCTATAGTGTACGGCAGACTGTTGTATAGTGTACGGCAGACTGTTCCATAGTGTATGGCAGACTGTTCTGTAGTGTACGGCAGACTGCTCTATAGTGTATGGCAGACTGTTCTATAGTGTACGGCCGACTGCTGTATAGTGTATGGCAGACTGCTCTATAGTGTACGGCAGACTGCTCTACAGTGTATGGCAGACAGTTGTATAGTGTATGGCAGACTGTTCTGTAGTATATGGCAGACTGTTCTGTTGTGTACGGCAGACTGCTCTATAGTGCACAGCAGACTGTTCTATAGTGTATGGCAGACTGCTCTATAGTGCACGGCAGACTGTTCTATAGTGTATGGCAGACTGTTCTGTAGTGTATGACAGACTGTTCTATTGTGTATAGCAGACTGCTCTATAGTGCTCGGCAGACTGTTCTATAGTGTATGGCAGACTGTTCTAGAGTGTACTTCAGACTGTTCTATAGTGTACAGCAAACTGTTCTGTAGTGTATGGCAGACTGTTCTATAGTTTATGGCAGACAGTTCTATAGTGTATGGCAGACAGTTCTATAGTGCTCGGCAGTCTGCTCTATAGTGTATCGCAGATTGTTCTATAGTGTATGGCAGACTGTTCTGTAGTGTATGGCCGACTGTTCTATAGTGTATGACAGACTGCTCTGTAGTTCACGACAGACTGTTCTGTAGTGTATGACAGACTGCTCTATCGTGTATGGCAGACTGATCTATAGTATATGGCAGACTGCTGTATCGTGTATGGCAGACTGCTCTGTGGTGTCTGGCAGACTGCTCTATCGTGTATGGCAGACTGTTCTATAGTGTATGGCACACTACTCTATCGTGTATTGCAGACTGCTCTATAGTGTATGGCAGACTGTTCTATCGTGTTTGGCAGACTGCTCTATAGTGTATGGCACACTATTCTATAGTGTACGGCAGACTACTCTATAGTGTATGGCAGACTGTTCTATAGTGTACAGCAGACTGCTCTATAGTGTATGGCAGACTGCTGTATAGTGTATGGCAGACTGCTCTATAGTGTACGGCAGACTGCTCTATAGTGTATGGCAGACTGTTCTGTAGTGTACGGCAGACTGCTCTATAGTGTATGGCAGACTGTTCTATAGTGTACGGCAGACTGCTCTATAGTGTATGGCAGACTGTTCTGTTGTGTACGGCAGACTGCTCTGTAGTGTACGGCAGACTGCTCTATAGTGTATGGCAGACTGTTCTATAGTGTACGGCAGACTGTTCTGTAGTGTATGGCAGACTGCTCTATAGTGCATGGCAGACTGTTCTATAGTGTACGGCAGACTGCTCTATAGTGTATGGCAGACTGTTCTGTTGTGTACGGCAGACTGTTCTATAGTGTACGGCAGACTGTTGTATAGTGTACGGCAGACTGTCCCATAGTTTATGGCAGACTGTTCTGTAGTATACGGCAGACTGCTCTATGGTGTATGGCAGACTGTTCTGTAGTGTACGGCAGACTGTTGTATAGTGTATGGCAGACTGTTCTGTAGTGTACGGCAGACTGCTCTATAGTGTACGGCAGACTGTTGTATAGTGTACGGCAGACTGTTGTATAGTGTACGGCAGACTGTTCCATAGTGTATGGCAGACTGTTCTGTCGTGTATGGCAGACTGTTCTGTAGTGTACGGCAGACTGCTCTATAGTGTATGGCAGACTGTTCTATAGTGTACGGCAGACTGCTCTATCGTGTATGGCAGACTGTTCTGTTGTGTACGGCAGACTGTTCTATAGTGTACGGCAGACTGTTGTATAGTGTACGGCAGACTGCTCTATAGTGTATGGCAAACTGTTCTGTAGTGTACGGCAGACTGCTCTACAGTGTATGGCAGACAGTTGTATATTGTATGTCAGACTGTTCTGTTGTGTACGGCAGACTGCTCTACAGTGTATGGCAGACTGTTCTATAGTGTATGGCAGACTGTTCTGTAGTATATGGCAGACTGTTCTGTTGTGTACGGCAGACTGCTCTGCAGTGTATGGCAGACTGTTCTATAGTGTATGGCAGACTGTTCTATAGTGTATGGCAGACTGTTCTGTAGTGTACAGCAGACTGCTCTATAGTGCACGGCAGACTGTTCTATCGTGTATGGCAGACTATTCTACACTGTATGGCAGACTGCTCTATAGTGTACGGCAGACTGTTCTATAGTGTATGGCAGACTGCTCTATAGTGCACGGCAGACTGTTCTATAGTGTATGGCAGACTGCTCTATAGTGCTCGGCAGACTGCTCTTTAGTGTATGGCAGACTGTTCTATTGTGTACGTCAGACTGTTCTATACTGTACGGCAGACAGCTCTGTAGTGCACGGCAGTCTGCTCTATAGTGTATCGCAGATTGTTCTATAGTGTATGGCAGACTGTTCTGTAGTGTATGGCCGACTGTTCTATAGTGTATGACAGACTGCTCTGTCGTGTACTTCAGACTGTTCTATAGTGTACAGCAAACTGTTCTGTAGTGTATGGCAGACTGTTCTATAGTGTATGGCAGACAGTTCTATAGTGCTCGGCAGTCTGCTCTATAGTGTATCGCAGTTTGTTGTTTAGTGTATGGCAGACTGTTCTGTAGTATATGGCCGACTGTTCTATAGTGTATGACAGACTGCTCTGTAGTTCACGACAGACTTTTCTGTAGTGTATGACAGACTGCTCTATCGTGTATGGCAGACTGATCTATAGTATATGGCAGACTGCTGTATTGTGTATGGCAGACTGCTCTGTAGTGTCTGGCAGACTGCTCTATAGTGTACGGCAGACTGTTCTATAGTGTATGGCACACTACTCTATCGTGTATTGCAGACTGCTCTATCGTGTATGGCAGACTGTTCTATTGTGTTTGGCAGACTGCTCTATAGTACATGGCAGTCTGCTCTGTAGTGTATGGCAGACTGCTCTGTAGTGTACGGCAGACTGTTCTATAGTGTATGGCAGACTGCTCTATAGTGTATGGCAGACTGTTCTATCGTGTATTGCAGACTGCTCTATAGTGCATGGCAGACTGTTCTATAGTGTATGGCAGACTGCTCTATAGTGTATGGCAGACTATTCTATAGTGTATGGCAGACTGTTCTATCATGTTGAGAAAAATGGAACTAGTTCAAAATGTTCATTATTTCACTATTGTCAATTTTCCACAACTCTTGGTCAAATTTTTACTCCTTTACATCCTGGAGATTAAATGTTTTGTTGACACAGCAGCATTGGTAGAGGCTAGATTAGGAAAGTATAGAGGAGTAGAATGGTTGTCAAGAAATAGTGCAGGTATTATGACAATGTGGATGTACTGTACCTTTAAGAGAGTTAAACACTTGTCGAGCTACCTGACAGCACCAAGTGTTCTCAATAACAATGTAACAACGTAACACTTGGTCCAAACCTAAATTAGCTGATTGCGTGGAAATGAAAAAAAAAGATTCAAATTAGGCCAATCAGTTTAAATTACACCCTGAAAAATACCAAATTCCAATCAGGTTTGAATTTAATATTTTGACAATCTTACAATCTAATGACACAATCCGATGCTTTGCGAGTATAAGACTGGGGAAAATTGAACAGTTGAGAGGAAAATTGCCAAGCTACCAGCATGTAAAAAGACTGCCTGAAAAATAACTCTTTTAGAAGTACCTTCATTGATTAATAACCTGTGAAGCAGAATCCCTAAGAAGAAGAAAAGACGACACAAGAAGATCCAAATGGAAGAACCAAAAGCTGCCTGGCTTTTAGATCGGAAGATTTGGTTGGGAGTTTTATTAGACTAATATTGTGGAAGGGGAAGGTAAATGATAGGTTAGAGGACAGAGTTGTAAATAGTTGTTAGTTAATTATTCTGTTATATTTTAAGAAATAAAGTTGTTCATGTTTACTTCAAATAGTTCTGGTCTCTCGAATTTTCATAGATTACTGCACAGGATAAATCTTTTCTGCGTGGCTGGTTTTAAATTAAGCAGGAGGGTTTACCCCGTGTCATAACAGTGGGTTTGTAATTGTATCAGCTCAATAATATCAGAACATGACTAACAATTATTGGTATCTGAATTGCTATCAGTGCATAATTAGCATTAGCAATAGCCTGTAATAATATGAATCTATGACTAGTTGTCATTATCATCCAACACAATAGTGTGAACTATCAGTTGTCGATACCTGCATGATGTAAATACACAATTAATAGTTATTCATATCTAAAGAAATGTCAGTTCTAAACCAACAATTAAATTATCTGAACTATTATCAAGAACTACTTGACAATTACCACTTTCTTGAGTTATACTTAATTATATTCAAGGAACAATAGTACGGAAGATTGCAATGGTTTCTATCCTGTAGCTGCTGGCTGGAACTTGCGGAACATATGCAAGAATGTAAAAATGTAAACACGCAGAAATCATTGTAAACAATTGGGATTCATGGAAATTGCAGAATATACACCATCATCTTTGGAACCTTCTTTGTGATATTGATACTTTGAAAGTTATTTTTACTATGTTTGTTCATTGTATGTGGATATCATTGTCCATCTCTGTTGTAGTCCATATGGTGTAGGTACATTCACAGTTCTGGTAGGAGCAGAGGTTCAGAATTTTGACACAGTGGCAATGAAACATACAACCAACATACACACAGCGACCTGGAATTTCTGTGCAGTTGTACTGTTTGACTTGAGCTGAATTCACCTGAAATCAACTGAACCAGTGCAAGATATTATGGAGTTTCAGGCTCAAATTAAATTCAGTGCAAATAAAAATATTTAGCGAAATTGTAAACAAAAATGTTAGAAGCTGGTTTCATCCACAAAACCAGTCATGTCCTCAGATTATATCAATGATTGTTGTGAAACCATTGTGAAACATCCATGAGGAAATTGGTAGTAAGCTGCACTCTTAAGCACAAAGACATGAATAGACTTTTTAAAAAAGTCTTTGAATAGTTCTTGTTTTGCAAAGAAATTGACCATTGTGCAGGAAAATAACTAACAATTTATTCTGTTTTTATAAATCAATTCAGAAACTTCACATTGGACCATGGATGGTGAACTAGACATGATTGCTGTTTGTTTCAGGAGAAATCCATTTTCACCTAATTTACTAAAACGATACCAAATTATCACTCTTAAACACAACAAAAATAAGTTTCTAAACTAATTCTTAAGAAAATAGTCTCTTTTAAACTGTTGCTTGACTGCACTGATTCATGGTGGATTTTACTTTATGTCACATGCAGACAGGTTTGAGCAGAAACAGGGGGAATGGGGAAAGTATTTTACAAAAGTTGCCACGTTTTACATCAATGTGACTGATTAGGTTAAAGCAGAAACTATATCTCAGCGGGTCACAAACAAGCAACGTTCAGAATTTTGTTTTTTCAAAGTTACAGATTGCTCCTGGCAATGCTCTTTTTTTTTAGATTGAACGCCTGTTGGTTTCCAGTACATGAATTAATAAAGGTTGTTAGTGCCAGTTCTTTTCCCCTGGAAAGACGTTCATTACAGACAATATCTCCATCACAGGTATTTAGGAGGTATCACTGGCCAAGTTTCCATAAGGAACACATAGCATTAAATAACTAGAATGTGTGTATATGAAGGCCTTAAAAGAACAAAATCAATATATCACAGATGCCACTAAGTTGGTGCAATCCACAAACTTTAAAATTAATTACTCTGTTATTAGTCAAAATGCATGTTACATCAGTAATAATCTTTTAATGGGGTCTGCATGTTTCCAGAGTGTTTGTTGTGTACATTTCAGGTCTTGTTACAATAAGCAATTATCCTTTCTTCCAGTTTTTAAATTGCAAGGAAACATGGTTGGATCTATTCTAAAAAAGGTTAAGACACTTCTTATTTAAAATATATCTTATCGCAGTCAGCAAGAGCTAAGAAAGAGGGGGAATTGTCCCATCACCTCTCTCCATCTGTGACTAGTCACAATCAGATCAACCATGTTTTTATTGAATCATAGAAAGGGCACAATGGGCTGACTGGCCCTGCTTTAATTCCTATTTCTTAGGCAGGTTACCTTTCATTGCACCACTGTACTATACTGACTAAGTTATGCAGTGCTGTTGTGACAATACCCACCACATCAATTGTGAAAAAGATGGTTTGTGTGTTGGTTCTGTGTGACTTGCTGTGCTGTGGTGAAGTTAGAGTCATTCATGGACCTTGACAGAGACTGGAGGCTGACTTGCAGATCTGCCGATCACCCGGTGTGCATCACCTTCAGCATTTTTCTGTATTTCACCCCAATGAGATACTCACCTGAGTCATAGAGATGTACAGAATGGAAACAGAGCATTTAGTCCAGCTCATCCATGCCGACCAGATATCCTGAATTAATCTACTCTCATTTGCCAATATTTGGCCCATATCCCTCCGTATGTTTAGTGTTTTAGGAGAAATTGCGCTTTTTATTCATATACCCATACTGATGCCTCTTAAATGTTGTACCAGCCTCCCCATCTCCTCTGGCAGCTCATTCCATACACACACCACCCTCTGCACAAAAACGTTGCCCCTTAGGTTCCTTTTAACTCTTTCCCCTCTCACCTTAAACCTATGCCCTCTAGTTTTGGGCTCCCCTACCCTGGAGAAAAGACCTTGGCTATTCACCTTATTCAAGCACCTCGTGATTTCATAAATTTCCATGAAGTCTCCCATCAGCCTCGATGCTCCAGGGAAATGAGGTCAGCCAGGTGGACCTCATAAGACCATAAGGGACCATAAGAAATAGGAGCAGAAATTAGGCCATTCAGTCCATCAGGTTTGCTCCACCATTGAGTCATGGCTGATAGGTTTCTCAACCCCATTCTCCCACTTTCTTCCCGTAACCCTTGATCCCCTTGATACTCAAGAACCTATCTATCTCCGTCTTAAATATACTCAATGACCTGGCCTCCACAGCCTTCTGTGGCAGTGAATTTCATAGAGGTACCACTCTCTGGCTGAAGAGGTTTCTCTTTATCTCCGTTCTAAAAGGTCTTCTCTTTACTCTAAGGCAGTGCCCTCAGGTTCTAGTGTCTCCTACCAATGGAAACATCTTTTCAACATCTACTCTGTCCAGGCCATTCAGTATTGTGTAAGTTTCAATTAGATCCCCCCCCCCCCATCCTTCTAAATTCCATTGAGTATAGACCCACTGTCTTCAAATGTTCTTCATATATTAAGCTTTTCATTCCTGAGGCCATTCTCGTGAACCTGCTCTCAATACGTTCTGGGATCAGTTCATCCTTCCTGAGATATGGGCACTAAAACTGCCCCACAATTCCAAATGTGGTCTGACCAGTGCCTTACGGAGCCCCTGCTTTTATATTCAAGTCCTCTAAAAATAAATGCCATCATTGCATTTCTCTTCCTAACTATTGACTCAATCTGTAAGTTTACCTGAGAGAATCCTGAACTAGAACTCCCAAGTCTCTTTGCAAAAGAATAGAATATGAGTTCCCTGTTTGGGGCTGTTAGCTTGGTCCAGTCAGGGAGTCTTGGCTGACAGATATAAGCAGGAGTGTCAGAGATTCTGTTCACTCTGAGAGTTGGCTCTGAGGAAACTGGATCAGTGTCAAGGGTTCTCCATGTGTAAATAAGGATGACGTTAGTGACAGGATACTGGCCGTTTTGTAGTTATTTCAGGTGTGACTCTGTTAATGGCCTGAATCAACTAACCAACAGACTGTAAACTATTGCTGTATCTTCTACTTGGATGGATTAATGGAGGGATGGACTGTAATGGAGACTGGGGATGAATGTGGCAGCACCTATTCACACCACCATCATGGAAATAAGGGGGACCTAGATGAATTTTACATCTTACCCATTTTATATCTTTTCATGGTTACACCGAAAACCATGGCCTGCACACCCAAATATTGGGCCGATTGAATTTGACATCCCATGGTTCAGCAATTATTTTGCTACTTTAAAATCCATTAATCAAAATGTTATTGCTGGTTGGTTCCCTCCTGTCAAACCTTGAAAGATGAAGACAAATACAAACTGCTAAGTGTGACTTTGCTTTCCATCCTACATTCAGTTATTTCTTGTTTCACAATGAAGTCATCACAAGCTTGCACGAATGCCAAGTGCTGTGACAAAGCTTTCAAAATCACAGGTCAGTTTCCAGGTTACACTACCTCATCAATTTGTTTTTAACAAGCTTGTCCAACCGGAACTTGTAGCGGACGATTCAAGGCTGTCACCCTGCAAAATGATATTTTAATTTAAATTTGATGAGTTCCTTTTGATATTTTGACTGTTGGTAGCAGGCCCCTTGGGGCTGTCTCCATTAATTCTGTTTTACTTGTTCATTTCTAAGTGAAAGAGTGTGGTGCAATCAAGATCAGTACCTCTCCACTTTCTGTGACCGGATTATTTTACATTTTAAAAATACTCACAACACTAAGCAATGGTGTCTGCAGTAGTAATCCTTACTACTATCCTGTTATACAACTTTGGTGATTGAATTTTGGTATATATCCATTCCAGCAACAGATGACTGTGTGTCTTCAGCACTTTGACAACATGAGAGAGATACCCAAGCACCTCACCCGTGACTCTGGGAATATCTTAATTAAGGAATGCTCCAGCTGGCTTGGTATTAGCTGGTTCATATAAAATGGTTCAAATGCCTCAATGCTAACAGTGAAAGTGTCATTCAGCAAATAGTTTTGGATCAGGCAAATCTTCCTCAACAACGCCCTGGGCTTATACTTAAATAGCTGAGTTTTAATTAAGGACTGGTATTTCCTCACAGATATAAAACATGTTTCTCTTTCTCTGGTAGTCCTTTAAACAGATTCCTATGTGACCCATTTCCATTACGTTTTATGTTCTGATTGACATCTTACTATCTGTTGTAAATTTCAACATGACTCTCTTGAGTCTGATATATATAAAATTCATTGAGGTACACACAATGTTCAGAATCAGTCTCAAAACAGAATGCTATGGAATCAACACCATTTGTTCTGATTCCTGAGGCTAATACTGTGATCTTTCAGTGCAGTAGTTAAATTACTGAATAAACCCACGCTCAGTCCCATTAAGATAGGCAGCAGCACATAAATATCACGTTGCCCTCTTATTTGAATGATTGTAATGGTTAGCACAACATGGCCCAGATGAATACTCAAAAGGGGCCCAGGTGTGCGCGCTTGTGTGTGTGTGTGTGTGTGTGTGTCCCAGGTGTGTGTGTCCGTGCGCATGTGGAGGTGTGTGCATGCATGTGTGTGTGTGTGTCCCAGGTGTGTGTGTGTGTATGTGTGTGTCCCCGTGTGTCTGTGTGTGTCCCAGGTGTGTGCATGCATGTGTGTGTGTGTCCCAGGTGTGTGTGTGTATGTGTGTCCGTGTGTCCCGTGTGTTCGTGTGTGTCCCAGGTGTGTGTGTGTGTGTGTGTATGTGTGTGTATGTGTATGGGTGCATGTGTGTGTGTCCCAGGTGTGTGTGCGCATGTGTGTGTCCCAGGTGTGTGTATGTGTGCGCGCGTGTGGGTGTGTGTGCATGCATGTGTGTGTGTGTGTTCGTGTGTGTCCCAGGTGTGTGTGTGTCCCGTGTGTCCATGTGTGTCCCAGGTGCATGTGTGTGTGTGTGTGCGTCCCAGGTGTGTGTTTGTGTGTCCCGAGTGTCCCAGGTGTGTGTATGTGTGCGCGCGTGTGGGTGTGTGTGAATGCATGTGTGTGTGTGTGTTCGTGTGTGTCCCAGGTGTGTGTTTGTGTGTCCCGTGTGTCCATGTGTGTCCCAGGTGCATGTGTGTGTGCGTGTGCGTCCCAGGTGTGTGTTTGTGTGTCCCGAGTGTCCCAGGTGTGTGTGTGTATGCGCGCGCGCGTATGTGTGTGTGTGTGTCCCGTGAGTGTGTGTGTGTGAGATACACATTCTGGATAGCTAACATCTCTTCAAGGCATGCTGTCAATTTTAACAATGCAACAATATATATAGGATCATAGAATTTCGCAGTTTCAGTTAGAGACCATTCAACACATCATGTCTGTACTGGGTCCCAAAAGAGCTGCTCAGCTCAACCCATTCTCCAGCCCTATCTCTGCAGCCCTTTCAAATCTATCTCCAGCTCTCTTTTGAACCCTCCTATGGAATCTGCCTCCACCCTCTCTCCCAGGCAGTGCATTCCAAACCCTAACAACTCTCTGAGTAAAGACATTTCTCCTCATCTCACTCCTCAGCTCTCTTGCTGCCAATTTTTGAAACTGTAATCCCTACTTACTGACAAACCAACTAGTGGACATTGCGTCAAAATTATTCATAATTTCGAACTCCTCAGTTAGATCAGCTCTTAATCATTTCTAATTTCTCTAATTTTTCCTTGTGTCTAAAATCCCTCATTCTTGATATCATTCAAGTGAATCTCCTTTGCGTTCTCTCTAGGATTTCAAAGTCCTTCCTGAAATAAGCTGCCCAGAAAAAAATGCTCTAAATATAGTCTGATTAATGATTTGTTGAGGTGCAGCATCACTTCCTTGCCTTTTACGCTCTGTGTCTTTATTTATAAAATGTCAGTCATGTCATCTGCTCCCATCTGGAAAAAAAACACTGACATCCAAATTGAGAGCTAACAGTGACCTTGATGACCAACTGTCAATGAAGTATTCGCAGACTATGCTGTTTCCGGTCAGGTTGTTGGAGATGTCATAGTTCAGTAACCAACCCTTTGCTTTCTTATTTGTTCAATTACTCACAGTGTGGAAAAAGATCCTTCGGCCCAACAAGTCCACACCGACCCGCTGAAGCACAACCCACCCAGACCCATTCCCCTCACACTACGGGCAATTTAGTGTGGCCAATCCACCTAACCTGCACATTTTTGGATTGTGGGCGGAAACCCGAGTACCTGGGGAGTCACAGGGAGAACGTGCAAATTCCACACACAGAGTCGACTGAGGCGGGAATTGAACCCAGGTCTCTGGCACTGTGAGGCAGCAGTGCTAACCACTGTGCCACCGTGCCACCCATATTCATGCAAGGCTGCAAAAAAAACTATGTTGCAAAAAAAATTAAACAAATCAAGCTTGGTTATTTATAAATAAACAGTTAAGATCATAACAGAAACAAAGTTTCAACCGGTTTCCTAACACTGTCCTTTTACAGATGTTCAATCCCACTCCTGAATTCCAATTCTTGAATTTCTTACTTAACTGACTCTTTTTCATTCTCTCCATTAGTGGGTGAGCTTTAAGATTTCCTTATCTGCTTGCAAGAACCTTGTTCAATTTTGATGGTCTAAATTTCTTTTCAGTTCTGAAAACCTAGGAATTCCAAAAACTAGAACTCTTCTGCCACAAAGAAACTCTTCTCTTAAACCTCTCAACTGATTCTCCTGCAAGAAGGAAGCTGTTCTCCCTTCTGAACTGAACTTTGGATTTTTCTGAAATGAAGTCAAAAACTAAACAAATAACTTCTGAGCTGCTGTAAACTTAGCAGTATAACCATTCTATTCATTAACACCATGTATCCCACCAGACACTTGTCAGAATCATATCCCCTCTTGGAAATGACATTTTTAAGTCATTATTCCATGTGATTTTTCTGACCTCATTAAAACAAAAATAATTCAAAATAATTAAAACTTTTAAAAGTTTAAATTCCAAAGATTATAAAGTATTATAGACATTTATCACAGCCTGCATTCTATCCTTAAATTGCATTATGTTGTGAAACCCTCTAACAGAGGAGGTTGAGGAAATATTTCATTGAGATTTGTAAGGGTCTAAGTAAGGTGGAAAAGAAGGACCTGCATCTCTTACAAGAGAGATAATAACCAGTGGTCAATAGGCAGAATGGAGAGGGGACCCGGGGAATACCTTTTCACCCAGATGGTGGGACCTAGAATTTGTCAGCAGAAAGAATGGCAGAGAAAGAACATAGAACATAGAACAATACAGCACAGAACAGGCCCTTCGGCCTACGATGTTGTGCCGAACATTTGTCCTAGCTTAAGCACCCATCCATGTACCTATCCAATTGCCGCTTAAAGGTCACCAAAGATTCTGACTCTACCACTCCCACAGGCAGCGCATTCCATGCCCCCACCACTCTCTGGGTAAAGAACCCACCCCTGACATCTCCCCTATACCTTCCACCCTTCACCTTAAATTTATGTCCCCTTGTAACACTCTGTTGCACCCGGGGAAAAAGAAACCTTCAGTCCATTTAAAAATTGCTCAAGTATGTATCATAGAATCCCTATGGCAGGAAAGCAAGCCATTTGGCCCATCAAGTCCACACCAACCCACTGAAGAGCATCCCACCCAATCCCTGGCTTATTTTCCATGGCTTATCCACAATCCCGAAACATTAAGGGACAATTTAGCATGGTCAATACACCAAACCTGCGGGACTGTGGGAGGAAACCAGCGCAAAAAAGGGAGAGTGTTCAAACTTCACACAGACAGTTGTCCGAGGTTGGAATTGAACCTGGGTCTGGAGTACTGTGAGGTAGCAGTGCTAACCACCGAGCCACTTACTTGAAGTGTCATCACTTACAGCGCTATGGATGGAGAACTGGAAGATGGCATTAAGTTGGTCAGCTGTTTTCCATACGGCAAAAAACACAGTGAGACAAATGGGCTCTTTCTACACCAAAAATGTTTCCACATATCTATATTTCTGCATCCCTGGTGAACTGCAGGTTCTGGAATCTCTGTTTCAGGCTGAAGTGGAAGGAGAAGTGTTTCTGAATGTGCCGGGCAGGTCCAGTCTAATACTGAGGACCTCCTTCCCTATGCTGTCTGTGCACAGTTTCCCCTCCCTCCACCTCTGCTCCCCCTCCATTACCTGCTGCAATCCAATAGATGCTGTAACTATCACCACACATACATCTTCCTTCTGACAGAAGAAACACATGCTCAGATCTCCTTATGATTCCACATCAAAACATCTCTAATAACACTGAACTCAATACTTCCACTCACGCTGCACCAGTGAAACACAGTCAAAGGCACCTTCCCTGAAAATTGGATTGCTTACCCTTGAAATAGCACCAGTATAGGGTTCCTTGTGAGGCTGAACCATTCAGCTAAATTGCACCCACTAACTCAGCCGAATCATCGAGCATATTTAAGACAGAGAGGTTCTTGATTGGTAAGGCGATCAAGCATCAGAGGGGAGAAGGTGGGAGAATGGAGTAGAGAAACACAAGCAGCTATGGTTAAATGTTGGAGAAGACTCAGTGGGCCGAATAGTGTAATTCTGCACCTTTATCTCACAGGTCTTATGGTCTTGTTGTTATGATCTGCTAGTTCTGCACAGTTCTGGAGCATGCGAGACATGGCTGTGCCTGCACTCTCACAGGCTGTAGCATAACAGAGCTGCATTTCATGGTTAAAAGTGTTTATCTTCTGACTGCGTGTCCCTGAATATCATCAATCATCTCATTCGGTGAGGTGCCATGAACTGTATACCCTGTGACAACAAACAATAAAATATTTTTGCATATTTTCACAGATGGTTTCTCTGCCTTCAGTTCCATGAAGTTATTTCAAGGATCTGTGAATGCTATCAGATGTATGAAATGATAATGATGAAGGGGAAGCATCAGGTGAAGGGGAACGTGTCACGATCCTGTAAACAAAGAATTCAGAAATGTTGCCCTTACATAACAACAAAATGTCATGGAATCAGTTTACATGTGTAACATCTGTGGGTTGTACCATTCAGTACACAGCCTATCAAAAAAGCAAGAAAATAATGCATAATATTGTGTACACTACTCTGTGTATATATAAAATAATTTGTACTGCATCAGTGGTGGAATGCTATATTCAATTTTATTCATTTGTGTGACTTGGGCATCGCTGCCTGGCCATCATTGGTAGTCCATCCCTATTTGCCCTTGAGAAGGTGGTGGTGAGCTGCCTTCTTAAACCGCTGCAGCCCACCTGCTGTTGGCTGACCCAGAATGCCAGGAGGAAGGGAACTCTCCAATGAAGGAATGGCGATATATTTCGAATTTAAGATAGTGAGTGGCTTAGAGGGGAACTTGCAGGTGGTGGTGTTCCCAAGTACCTGCTGCCCTTGTTCTTCTAGATGGTAGTGTCCGTGGGTTTGGAAGGTGCTGTCTAAGAATGTTTGGTGAATTTCTGCAGTGTATCGTGTAGATAGTACACACTGCTGCTACTGAGCATCGGTGGTGGAGGGAGTGGATGCTTGTAGATGTGTTGCCAATCAAGTGGGTTGCTTTTTTCTGGATGGTGTCAAGCTTCTTAACTGTTGTTGGAGCTGCGCCCACCCAGGCAAGTGGGGAGTATTCCATCATACACCTGACAAGTACCTTGTAGATGGTGGATAGTCTTTGGGGTGTCAGGAGATGAGTTACTTGCCCCAGTATCCTGAGTCTCTGACTTGCTTTTGTAGCCACTGTGTTTATGTGGTCAGCCCAGTTGGTCAATGGTAAACCGAAGGATGTTGACAGTGGGGGAATTCAGTGATGATAATATCGTTGAATGTCAAGGAGCAGTGGTTAGAGTGTCTCTTATTGGTGATAGCCATTGTTTAGCATTTTTGTGGTGTGAATATTATTTGCCACCTGTTACCCTAAGTCCAGATCTTGTTGCATTTGGACACAGACTGCTTTCATATCTGAAGAGTCATGAATGGTGCTAACACTGTGCAATCATCGGTGAACATCCCCACTTTTGACCTTATGACAGAGAGAAGGCCATTGATGAAGCAGTTGAAGATTGTTGGGCCCAGGACTCTACCCTGATGGACTGCTGCAGAGATGTCCTGGAGCCAAGCTGGCTGACCCTCCACAACCACAACCATCTTCCTTTGTGCCAGGTATGACTCTAACCAGCGGAGTGTTTGCTCCCCATACCCACTGATTCCAGTTTTGCCAGGGTTCCTTGATGCCACACTCGGTCGAATACAGCCTTGATGCCAAGGGCTGTCCCTCTCACCTCCCCTCTGGAATTCAGCTCTTTTGTCTGTGTTTGAACCGAGGCTGTAATGAGGTCAGGAGCTGGGTGACCCTGGTGGAACCCAAACTGGGCATCACTGAGCAGGGTATTGCTGAGCAGGTGCTGCTTGATAGCACTGTTAATAACACCTTTCATCACTTTACTGATGATGGAGAGTAGACCAATTGGGCAGGAATTGGCTAGTTTGGATTTGTCCTGCTTTTTGTGTATGGGACATACCTGGGCAATTTTCCACATTGTCGGGTAGATGCCAGTGTTGTAACTGTACTGGAAGAGCTTGGCAAGGGGAGCAGCAAGTTCTGGTGCACACATCTTCTGTACTATTGCCTGAATGTCATCAGAGTCCATTGTCTTTGCAGTATCCAGTGTCTCCAGCCATTCCTTGATATCACGTAGAGTCAATCGAATTGACTGGAGACTGGTATCTGTGATGCTGGGGACCACTGGAGCAGCCCGAAATGGATCATTCACTCAGCACATCTGACTGAAGATTGTTGTGAATGCATCAGCTTTATGTTTTGCGCTGAGGTCCTGGGTTCCTCCATCATTGAGGATGGGGATATTTGTGGAGCCTCTTCCTCCAGTGGGTTGTTTAAATGTCCACCACCATTCACCACTGGACGTGGAAGGATTGCAGAGCTCAGATCTGATCCATTGGTTGTGGGATCGCTTAGTTCTGTCTATCACTTGCTGCTTATGCTGTTTGGCAAGCAAGTAGTCTTGTTTGGTAGCTTCACCAGGTTGACACCTCATTTTTAAGTATGCCTGGTGCTGCACCTGACATGCCCTCCTGCACTCTCCATTGAACCAGGGTTTGATGTTTCAGGTTGATAATCTCTCACCAGTCTGGCACTACTTATAATTAAAAGACACTTCATGCGATTGAAAGACAAGCTCTATATTGGGGAGCCAAAAGCAGATTTGATGATCACTTTGTGCAACACTTCTGTCCAGTCTGGTGTGCTCCTCGGAACCTGGTCCCGTGTCAGTTTAATTCTCTGGCTTGCTGACTTCTCTGTAATATTCCAATGAGGCTCAAGGAACAGCTCCTCATCCTTCAACTTAGCACTTTACAGCTTCTGGACTCAACATTGGGTGTGACAATTTCTGACTGCGACCTCTATTCCATTCTGTTTCCCATTTTATTCATTTTGGTTTTAATTATGTTTTTTGCTTTCAGATGGCCGATGTTCATTATTCTGCCTTTCACACTTCCTCTAGCTCTATCATTTGTGTTTTTTTTTATTCCTCTGGCCTAGCACCATCAGCTATTAAGTCATTTTGTCCTTCACCCTAGCACAGATCTTTACTTTTGTTCTTTTCTTCATCCTCCCCTCCAACTTGTTTAAAAACTATTAAGTTTCAATGTTCGAATGAAAGTCACCAAACTGGAATGTTACGTCTGTTCCTCTCTCTGTAGATGTTGACTGATCTGATGTGAACCTTGTGCATTTTCTGTTTTTGCATTTCTTCCATCAGCTTCTCCTCTATCTTGTCACCCAAAGTACTAGTCACCGAGCATCAGACAGGGCGAGGTCATGGGAACTTCAAATCAGGCTGGAAGAGCTTCAGACTCCTATGAAGTAGTGGCATAAGTGTTGCGCTCAAAAGCAGCCAGATACAGGCAATAAATGCTGGCCAGGCAGTGACACTCACAACCCATAAGTAAAAAAAAATAAGCAGCATCTTGGCAAGCTCCTGCGACTCTCCTTAAATGAGAGAAGGTTAAATAAATTGGTGTAATTCAATTAACAAGCAGTAACAGAGAGTTGTGTTCCATATGTATACAAGACATACCTGTTAGTATACTGCTTCCAACCTGCTGTGTCACACAACTTATAGGATGGTAACATGATGAATTAATGATTACAAGTTTATCATGTTAGATCTAAATCACTGAGAGTAGGCAGCATTACAAAATATAAAGTGAAAAATGGAAGAACAATTCCCAATTCATTTTTATTTGCACATAGAATGTCGATAATACTGGTTAGGCCAGAACTTATTGCTCATTCCTAAATGCCCAAGAGTGGTATGTAGTGAGTTGCCTGCATAAGCCCCAGCCTCGACCCTGCAGGTGTAGGGACACCCAGACAGCTCCTAGGAATGGACTTCCAGAGTCTTAACCCAGTGAAATGAAGGAACAGAGATCGGGTTTCAAGTCTGGACGATGTCTGTCTTATAGGGGAACATAGAACATAGAACATAGAACAATACAGCACAGAACAGGCCCTTCGGCCCACGATGTTGTGCCGAACATTTGTCCTAGCTTAAGCACCCATCCATGTACCTATCCAATTGCTGCTTAAAGGTCACCAAAGATTCTGACTCTACCACTCCCACAGGCAGCGCATTCCATGCCCCCACCACTCTCTGGGTAAAGAACCCACCCCTGACATCTCCCCTATACCTTCCACCCTTCACCTTAAATTTATGTCCCCTTGTAACACTCTGTTGTACCCGGGGAAACGTTTCTGACTGTCTACTCTATCTATTCCTCTGATCGTCTTATAAACCTCTATCAAGTCACCCCTCATCCTTCGCCGTTCCAACGAGAAAAGGCCTAGCACTCTCAACCTATCCTCGTACGACCTATTCTCCATTCCTGGTAAATCTTCTCTGCACCCTCTCCAAAGCTTCCACATCTTTCCTAAAGTGAGGCGACCAGAACTGCACACAGTACTCCAAATGTGGCCTAACCAAAGTCCTGTAAAGTTGCAACATCACCTCACGACTCTTGAATTCAATCCCTTTGCTAATGAACGCTAATACACCATAGGCCTTCTTACAAGCTCTATCCACCTGAATGGCAACTTTCAAAGATCTATGAACATAGACCCCAAGATCCCTCTGTTCCTCCACCTCACTAAGAACCCTACCGTTAACCCTGTATTCCGCATCCTCATTTGTCCTTCCAAAATGGACAACCTCACACTTGGCAGGGTTGAACTCCATCTGCCACTCCTCAGCCCAGCTCTGCATCATATCTAAGTCTCTTTGCAGCCGACAACAGGCCTCCTCACTATCCACAACTCCACCAATCTTCGTATCATCTGCAAATTTACTGACCCACCCTTCGACTCCCTCATCCAAGTCATTAATAAAAATTACAAACAGCAGAGGACCCAGATCTGATCCCTGCGGAACTCCACTTGTAACTGGGCTCCAGGCTGAATATTTGCCATCTACCACCACTCTCTGACTTCGACCGGTTAGATTAGATTACTTACAGTGTGGAAACAGGCCCTTCGGCCCAACAAGTCCACACCGACCCGCCAAAGCGCAACCCACCCATACCCCTACATTTACCCCTTACCTAACACTACGGGTAATTTAGCATGGCCAATTCACCTGACCCTGCACATCTTTGGACTGTGGGAGGAAACCGGAGCACCCGGAGGAAACCCACGCAGACACGGGGAGAATGTGCAAACTCCACACAGTCAGTCGCCTGAGGTGGGAATTGAACCCGCGTCTCTCGCGCTGTGAGGCAGCAGTGCTAACCACTGTGCCACCGTGCCGCCCACCGTTAGCCAGTTTTCTATCCAATTGGCCAAATTTCACTCTATCCCATGCCTCCTGACTTTCTGCATAAGCCTACCATGGGGAACCTTATCAAATGCCTTACTAAAATCCATGTATACTACATCCACTGCTCTACCCTCATCCACATGCTTGGTCACCTCCTCAAAGAATTCAATTAGACTTGTAAGGCAAGACCTACCCTTCACAAATCCGTGCTGGCTGTCCCTAATCAAGCAGTGTCTTTCCAGATACTCATAAATCCTATCCCTCAGTACCCTTTCCATTACTTTGCTGACCATCGAAGTAAGACTAACTGCCTGTAATTCCCGAGGTTATCCCTATTCCCTTTTTTGAACAGGGGCACAACATTCGCCACTCTCCAGTCCCCTGGTACCACCCCCGTTGACAGTGAACTTGCAGGTGGTGGTGGTGGTGTTCCTATCCATCTGCTGCCCTTGTCCATCTGGTTGGAAGAGGTCATGAAGTTGGAAAGCGCTGTCAAAGGAGTCTCCATGAGTTTTGGCAGTGCATCTAGTAAAGTAACACACTGCGTCAACTGTGAAGGGAGCGAATGTTGAAGGTGATGGGTGGGGAGCCAATCAAGTCGGATGTTTTGTCCCGGATAGTGTTGTTAAGGTTGGTGTTTTTTGTTGGAGCTGCACCCATCCAGGCAGGTGGAGAATAGATGGTGGACAGGAAATTGGGAGACAGGAAGTGAGTTAATCATCCTTTGACCTACTCCTGAAGTCACAGTTGGTCCTCTTCAGTTTCTGGTAAATGGAAGCACAGGGGTTTTTTGTAAAATTTCAATTCACTTGTGGGACTTGGGCATTGCTGGCTGGCCAATATTTATTGTCCATCCCTAGCTGCCCGTGAGCTGATTGGCTTGCTGGGCTGTTTCAGAGGGCAGTTGAGTGTCAAACACATTGCTATGAATTTGGAGTCCCATGTAGGCAAGGATGGTGGATTTCCTTCCCTTGTGAACCAGATGGGTTTTTCCGAGCAATCAGCCAGTGGATTCATGGTCCCCAGTGGATTCTTAATTCCATATATCATTGCTTTAATTTTACTGAATTCAAATTTCACCATTTACCATGGCATGATTCAAACCTGGGTCCACAGAACATTAGCCGAGGTGTTGGATTAATAATCTAATCAATAATACCACTAGGCCATCACCTCCTCAGCAATACAAGTTGCTGTCAAAAGCCTCATATTAGTTGGTGGAGCTCTGAAGACAAGTATTCAAGATCTGGGCGCTGTCATGAGAAGATTCACCAAGGGAAACAAAGAAGGGCTTTTGCCCGAAACGTCGATTTCGAAGCTCCTTGGATGTTGCCTGAACTGCTGTGCTCTTCCAGCACCACTGATCCAGAATCTGGTTTCCAGCATCTGCGGTCATTGTTTTTACCCCCTTAAGAAATCTTTGTTGATCAATGAGGAATATAATTATTTGATCTGTTGAATTTGAAATTTCATTCAAGGAGAAACTATTAATTAAATATGCGCTTTGTTTTGCTACAGATAGCCAGATCTCTGAAGACAATTTGGTTATTAGTTTAGGTCCAAGAGATAAAAGGCTTGTTTCTTATTAAATATTCATCACGTTTCTTTCTTTTAACCTTAATGTTATTTCTGGATTCAGAAACTCTTCTGGAAAACTGTGCTTTGTTATCAAAGATTTGAAAGAGTAATTGAATTACAACTATTGATCTGTGACAAACCTACAGAAAGCCTTTCTTATTTCAAATTACCAGAAAATATGTTTGAATTGTAATTACATGGAACACATTCTGATGACGGATGGAATACTGTATATGGAATATGTAGACACGTAATTAATGTGATTACAAAAACAAATACAGAACTGATTAGATTGTAATTAAACTTATATGAATAGTTAATAGAGATGATATTATGTGCATTCTAAAATCCGAAAGACATACTACAATCTGCCTCTAATCCTCAAAGTCTATTGTAATTTTGGAAAAACCCATTCTCAGCCATTGTTTAATTATAAACTGCAAAGCTGAAGGAACTGAGTACAGATTAATAATTGATGAATAAATAACTACAAAAGTGATATCAATTGAAATGCATATCAGTATCTTTACTGGAATTGTATTGATGGAACATTTAATTTTTTTTTAAATCTGAAAATATAGTTACCAAATTACACAAACATGCCACCTATGTTTATTTTAAATGGACGACACACTCTATCATGATAGCCTGTATCTGCCCAGATGTGAAACTGTCATAACCTGTTCATGAGGCATTGTAATTATTACAATTAAGCACTCAGGAGGCTTAATACATTTTGCATACTTGATGTTTTGGCACCAGCTGATGACTTGTAGTTTGAACAGGATCTTGCCTTTGTTCTCATTGTGGGAGAGGGTGTATTGGAGATGGTTAAACTATTGCTCCCACCGGTGAGACACAGATTTCTCCTCATGTTGGCCAAGGAGTCACATTGCAATGTGTGGCCTCCTCAGCCTGGGAGCCCAGAGTCTGTCTACTCTGTTAACTTTAAAATACCATAGAATCCCTACAGTGTGGAAACAGGCTATTTGGCCCAACAGGTCCATACCAACCCTCTGAAGAGTAACCCACTCAGACTCATTTGCCTACCCTATTAGCCTACAGTTCCCTGACTAAAGCATCTAACCTACACATCCTTGAACACTATGGGCTATGCAGCTTGGCCAATCCACCCTAACCTGGACATCTTTGGACTGTGGGAGGAAACAGGAGGACCCGGAGGAAACCCACGCAGACACGGGGAGAATGTGCAAACTTCACACAGACAGTCGCCTGAGGGTGGAATCAAACCCGGTTGCCTTGAGGCAGCAGTGCTAACAACTGAGCCACCATGCCGCCCTCGTTTGTACACTTGTGTGTATTTCTATGTCTTTTTAATTTTTCCATTTATTATGGCACCTCACTTTATTTTAGTGACTTTGGCAGAAGGATTCACCTCCCAACCCAGGGCCAATGACAAGGTGGTTTCCGAAGGATTGGAATGATGCTACAGCCCAAGCTGCTGGCAAGATGGTGTAACGGTCTCCCGGTGTGTCGCTCCCCGGTGTGACAGTCTCTGGTGTGACTGTCTCCCGGTGTGTTGGTCTCCCGGTGTGACGGTGCCCCCGATGTGACAGTCTCTCGGTGTGACAGTCTCTCGGTGTGACGGTCCCCCCGGTGTGACAGTCTCTCGGTGTGACAGTCTCTCGGTGTGACGGTGCCCCCGATGTGACAGTCTCTCGGTGTGACAGTCTCTCGGTGTGACGGTGCCCCCGGTGTGACTGTCTCCCGGTGTGACGGTTCCCCGGTGTGACACTCTCCCGGTTTGACACTCTCCCGGTGTGACGGTCTCCTGCTGTAATTGTCTCCCGGTGTGATGGCCTCTCTGTGTGACAGGGTCTCAGTGTGAATGTCCTCGGTGTTACTGTCGCCAGGTGTGGTGCTCTCCCGGTGTGACAGTCTCCCGGTGTGACAGTCTCCCGGTGTGACGGTCTCCCGGTGTGACGGTCTCCCGGTGTGACATTCTCCCGGTGTGACATTCTCCCGGTGTGACGGTCTCCCGATGTGACAGTCTCCCGGTGTGTCGGTCTCCCGGTGTGACACTCTCCCGGTGTGACGGTCCCCCAGTGTGACAGACTCCCAGTGTGACGCTCTCCTGGTGTGACGGTCTCCCGGTCTGACGCTCATCCAGTGTGACACTCTCCCGGTGTGACGGTCTCCCGGTGTGACACTCTCCCGGTGTGACGCTCTCCCAGTGTGACACTCTCCCGGTGTGACGCTCTCCCGGTGTGACGGTCCCCCAGTGTGACAGACTCCCAGTGTGACGCTCTCCTGGTGTGACGGTCTCCCGGTCTGACGCTCATCCAGTGTGACACTCTCCCGGTGTGACGCTCTCCCGGTGTGACACTCTCCCGGTGTGACGCTCTCCCAGTGTGACGGTCTCTCGGTGTGACGGTCCCCTGGTGTGACGCTCTCCCGGTGTGACAGTCTCTCGGTGTGACAGTCTCTCGGTGTGACGGTGCCCCCGATGTGACAGTCTCTCGGTGTGACAGTCTCTCGGTGTGACGGTGCCCCCGGTGTGACTGTCTCCCGGTGTGTTGGTCTCCCGGTGTGACGGTGCCCCCGATGTGACAGTCTCTCGGTGTGACAGTCTCTCGGTGTGACGGTCCCCCCGGTGTGACAGTCTCTCGGTGTGACAGTCTCTCGGTGTGACGGTGCCCCCATTGTGACAGTCTCTCGGTGTGAGTCTCTCGGTGTGACGGTGCCCCCGGTGTAACTGTCTCCCGGTGTGTTGGTCTCCCGGTGTGACGGTGCCCCCGGTGTGACAGTCTCTCGGTGTGACAGTCTCTCGGTGTGACGGTCCCCACGGTGTGACACTCTCCCGGTGTGACGGTTCCCCGGTGTGACACTCTCCCGGTTTGACACTCTCCCGGTGTGACGGTCTCCTGCTGTAATTGTCTCCCGGTGTGATGGCCTCTCTGTGTGACAGGGTCTCAGTGTGAATGTCCTCGGTGTTACTGTCGCCAGGTGTGGTGCTCTCCCGGTGTGACAGTCTCCCGGTGTGACAGTCTCCCGGTGTGACGGTCTCCCGGTGTGACATTCTCCCGGTGTGACATTCTCCCGGTGTGACGGTCTCCCGATGTGACAGTCTCCCGGTGTGTCGGTCTCCCGGTGTGACACTCTCCCGGTGTGACGGTCCCCCAGTGTGACGGACTCCCAGTGTGACGCTCTCCTGGTGTGACGGTCTCCCGGTCTGACGCTCATCCAGTGTGACACTCTCCCGGTGTGACGCTCTCCCGGTGTGACACTCTCCCGGTGTGATGCTCTCCCAGTGTGACACTCTCCCAGTGTGACGCTCTCCTGGTGTGACGGTCTCCCGGTCTGACGCTCATCCAGTGTGACACTCTCCCGGTGTGACGCTCTCCCGGTGTGACACTCTCCCGGTGTGACGCTCTCCCAGTGTGACGGTCTCTCGGTGTGACGGTCCCCTGGTGTGACGCTCTCCCGGTGTGACACTCTCCCGGTGTGACGTTCTTCCGGTGTGTCGCTCTCCCGGTGTGACACTCTCCCGGTGTGACGGTCTCCCGGTGTGACGGTCTCCTGGTGTGACGGTCTCCCGGTGTGACGGTCTCCCGGTGTGACGGTCTACTGGTGTGACAGTCTCCCGGTGTGACATTCTCCCGGTGTGACAGTCTCCCGGTGTGACGGTCTCCCAGTGTGACGGTCTCCCGGTGTGAAATTCTTCCGGTGTGACAGTCTCCCGGTGTGACGGTCACCCGGTGTGACGGTCTCCCGGTGTGTCCGTCTCACGGTGTGACGCTCTCCCGGTGTGACGGTCCCCCGGTGTGACGCTCTCCCGGTGTGACACTCTCCCGGTGTGACGCTCTCCCGGTGTGACGGTCCCCCTGTTTGACAGACTCCCAGTGTGATGCTCTCCTGGTGTGTCCGTCTCCCAGTGTGACAGTCTCCCGGTGTGACGGTCTCCCGGTGTGACGCTCATCCGGTGTGACACTCTCCCGGTGTGACGCTCTCCCGGTGTGACAGACTCCCGGTGTGACGCTCTCCCGGTGTGACGGTCTCTCGGTGTGATGGTCCCCCGGTGTGACAGACTCCCGGTGTGACACTCTCCCGGTGTGACGCTCTCCCGGTGTGACGGTCTCCTGGTGTGACGCTCTCCCGGTGTGAAGGGCCCCGGTGTGTTGCTATCCCGGTGTGACAGGCTCCTGGTGTGACGCTCTCCCGGTGTGACGGTCTCCTGGTATGACGGTCTCCCGGTGTGACGCTCTCCCGGTGTGACGGTCTCCCGGTGTGACGGTCTCCCGGTGTGACGCTCTCCCGGTGTGACAGACTCCCGATGTGACACTCTCCCGGTGTGACACTCTCCCGGTGTGACACTCTCCCGGTGTGATGGTCTCCCGGTGTGACGCTCTCCCGGTGTGATGCTCTGCCAGTGTGACACTCTCCCGGTGTACCACTCTCCCGGTGTGACACTCTCCCGGTGTGATGGTCTCCCGGTGTGACGGTCTCCCGGTGTACCACTCTCCCGGTGTGACACTCTCCCGGTGTGTCAGTCTCCCAGTGTGTCGGTCTCCCGATGTGATGCTCTCCCGGTGTGACGGTCTCCCGGTGTGACACTCTCCCGGTTTAACACTCTCCTGGTGGACGGTCTCCCGGTGTGACACTCTCCCAATGTGACGGTGTCCTGGTGTGACGCTCTCCCGTTCTGACGGTCTCCCGGTGTGACGGTCTCCCGGTTTGACGCTCTCCCAGTGTGACACTCTCCCGGTGTGACGGTCTCCTGGTATGACGGTCTCCCGGTTTGACGCTCTCCCGGTGTGACGGTCTCCCGGTGTGACAGACCCCCGATGTGACACTCCCGGTGTGACACTCTCCCGGTGTGATGGTCTCCGGGTGTGACGCTCTCCCGGTGTGATGCTCTGCCAGTGTGACGCTCGCCCGGTGTGACGGTCCCCTGGTGTGACGCTCTCCCGGTGTGACGGTCTCCTGGTGTGATGGACTCCCGGTGTGACAGACGCCCGGTGTGACGCTCTCCCGGTGTGACGGTCCCCCGGTGTGACGCTATCCCGGTGTGACAGACTCCTGGTGTGACGCTCTCCCGGTGTGACAGTCTCCCGGTGTGACGCTCTACTGGTGTGGCGGTCTCCCGATGTGACACTCTCCCAGTGTGACGCTCTCCCGGTGTGACAGACTCCCGGTGTGACACTCTCCCGGTGTGACACTCTCCCGGTGTGATGGTCTCCCAGTGTGACACTCTCCCGGTGTGACGCTCTCCCGGTGTGACACTCACCCGGTGTGATTGTCTCCTGGTGTGACGGTCACCCGGTGTGACGGTACCCCGGTGTGACGGTCCCCCGGTGTGACGGTCCCCCGGTGTGACGGTCTCCTGGTGTGACAGCCTCCCGGTGTGACAGACTCCCGGTTTGACACTCTCCCGGTGTGACGGTCTCCTGGTGTGACGGACTCCCAGTGTGACAGAATCCCGGTGTGATGCTCTCCCGGTGTGATGGTCTCCCGGTGTGACAGACTTCTGGTGTGATGCTCTCCCGGTGTGATGGTCTCCTGGTGTGACGGTTTCCCGGTGTGACACTCTCCCGGTGTGACACTCTCCCAGTGTGACACTCTCCCGGTGTGACACTCTCCGGGTGTGACGGTTTCCCGGTGTGACACTCTCCCGGTGTGACGCTCTCCCGGTGTGACGGTCTCCTGGTGTGACGCTCTCCCGGTGTGAAGGGCCCCGGTGTGATGCTATCCCGGTGTGACAGGCTCCTGGTGTGACGGTCTCCTGGTATGACGGTCTCCCGTTGTGACGCTCTCCCGGTGTGACGGTCTCCCGGTGTGACGCTCTCCCGGTGTGACAGACTCCCGATGTGACACTCTCCCGGTGTGACACTCTCCCGGTGTACCACTCTCCCGGTGTGATGGTCTCCCGGTGTGACGCTCTCCCGGTGTGATGCTCTGCCAGTGTGACAATCTCCCGGTGTACCACTCTCCCGGTGTGACACTCTCCCGGCGTGATGGTCTCCCGGTGTGACGGTCTCCCGGTGTACCACTCTCCCGGTGTGACACTCTCCCGGTGTGTCGGTCTCCCGGTGTGTCGGTCTCCCGATGTGACGCTCTCCCGGTGTGACGGTCTCCCGGTGTGACACTCTCCCGGTTTGACACTCTCCCGGTGTGACGGTCTCCCGGTGTGACACTCTCCCAATGTGACGGTGTCCTGGTGTGACGCTCTCCCGTTCTGACGGTCTCCCGGTGTGACGGTCCCCCGGTTTGACGCTCTCCCAGTGTGACACTCTCCCGGTGTGACGGTCTCCTGGTATGACGGTCTCCCGGTTTGACGCTCTCCCGGTGTGACGGTCTCCTGGTGTGACAGACCCCCGATGTGACACTCCCGGTGTGACACTCTCCCGGTGTGATGGTCTCCCGGTGTGACGCTCTCCCGGTGTGATGCTCTGCCAGTGTGACGCTCGCCCGGTGTGACGGTCCCCTGGTGTGACGCTCTCCCGGTGTGACGGTCTCCTGGTGTGATGGACTCCCGGTGTGACAGACGCCCGGTGTGACGCTCTCCCGGTGTGACGGTCCCCCGGTGTGACGCTATCCCGGTGTGACAGACTCCTGGTGTGACGCTCTCCCGGTGTGACGGTCTCCCGGTGTGACGCTCTACTGGTGTGGCGGTCTCCCGATGTGACACTCTCCCAGTGTGACGCTCTCCCGGTGTGACAGACTCCCGGTGTGACACTCTCCCGGTGTGACACTCTCCCGGTGTGATGGTCTCCCAGTGTGACACTCTCCCGGTGTGACGCTCTCCCGGTGTGACACTCACCCGGTGTGATTGTCTCCTGGTGTGACGGTCACCCGGTGTGACGGTCCCCCGGTGTGACGGTCCCCCGGTGTGACGGTCTCCTGGTGTGACAGCCTCCCGGTGTGACAGACTCCCGGTTTGACACTCTCCCGGTGTGACACTCTCCCGGTGTGACGGTCTCCTGGTGTGACAGACTCCCAGTGTGACAGAATCCCGGTGTGATGCTCTCCCGGTGTGATGGTCTCCCGGTGTGACAGACTTCTGGTGTGATGCTCTCCCGGTGTGATGGTCTCCTGGTGTGACGGTTTCCCGGTGTGACACTCTCCCGGTGTGACACTCTCCCAGTGTGACACTCTCCCGGTGTGACACTCTCCGGGTGTGACGGTTTCCCGGTGTGACACTCTCCCGGTTTGACACTCTCCCGGTGTGATGGTCTCCTGGTGTGACGGTTTCCCGGTGTGACACTCACCCGGTATGACACTCTCCCAGTGTGACACTCTCCGGGTGTGATGGTTTCCCGGTGTGACACTCTCCCGGTGCAACACTCTCCCGGTGTGACGGTCTCTCGGTGTGACGGTCGCCCAGTGTGACGCTCTCCCAGTGTGACGGTCTCCCGGTGTGACGGTCTCCCGGTGTGACACTCTCCCGGTGTGATGGTCTCCCGGTGTGACGCTCTCCCGGTGTGATGCTCTGCCGGTGTGACACTCTCCTGATGTGATGGTCTCCCGGTGTGACGGGCTCCCGGTGTACCACTCTCCCGGTGTGATACTCTCCCGGTGTGTCGGTCTCCCGGTGTGACGCTCTCCCGGTGTGACGGTCCCCTGGTGTGACGCTCTCCCGGTGTGACGGTCTCCTGGTGTGATGGACTCCCGGTGTGACAGACTCCCGGTGTGACGGTCACCCGGTGTGACGGTCCCCCGGTGTGACGGTCCCCCGGTGTGACGGTCTCCTGGTGTGACAGCCTCCCGGTGTGAAAGACTCCCGGTTTGACACTCTCCCAGTGTGACACACTCCCGGTGTGACGGTCTCCTGGTATGACGGTCTCCCGGTTTGACGCTCTCCCGGTGTGACGGTCTCCCGATGTGACAGACCCCCGATGTGACACTCTCCCGGTGTGACACTCTCCCGGTGTGACGCTCTCCCGGTGTGATGCTCTGCCAGTGTGACGCTCTCCCGGTGTGACGGTCCCCTGGTGTGACGCTCTCCCGGTGTGACGGTCTCCTGGTGTGATGGACCCCCGGTGTGACAGACGCCCCAAGTGGGACACTCTCCCGGTTTGACACTCTTCCGATGTGACCGTCTCCTGGTGTGACGGTTTCCCGGTGTGACCCTCTCCCAGTGTGACACTCTCCCAGTGTGACGGTCTCCCGGTGTGACGGTCCCCCCGTGTGCTGCTCTCCCGGTGTGACACTCTCCCGGTGTAACGGTCTCCCGGTGTACCACTCTCCCGGTGTGACACTCTCCCGGTGTGATGGTCTCCCGGTGTGACACTCTCCCGGTGTGACAGACTCCCCAAGTGGGACACTCTCCCGGTTTGACACTCTTCCGATGTGACGGTCTCCTGGTGTGACGGTTTCCCGGTGTGACCCTCTCCCAGTGTGACACTCTCCCAGTGTGACGGTCTCCCGGTGTGACGGTCCCTCGGTGTGACACTCTCCCGGTGTGACACTCTCCCGGTGTGACGGTCTCACGGTGTGACGCTCTCCCAGTGTGACGCTCTCCCGGTGTGACGGTCTCCTGGTGTGATGGACTCCCGGTGTGACAGACGCCCGGTGTGACACTCTCCCGGTGTGACGCTCTCCCGGTGTGACGCTATCCCGGTGTGACAGACTCCTGGTGTGACAGACTCCTGGTTTGACACTCTCCTGGTGTGACGGTCTCCTGGTGTGACGGACTCCCAGTGTGACAGATTCCCGGAGTGACGCTCTCCCGGTGTGACGCTCTCCCGGTGTGACGCTCTCCCGGTGTGACGGTTTCCCGGTGTAACACTCTCCCGGTGTGACGCTCTCCCGGTGTGACGGTCTCCCGGTGTGACACTCTCCCTGTGTGACGCTCTCCCAGTGTGACAGACTCACGGTGTGACGCTCTCCCGGTTTGACTCTCTCCCGGTGAGATGGTCTCCCGGTGTGACGGTCCCTTGGTGTGACACTCTCCCGGTGTGACGGTCTCCTGGTGTGACGCTCTCCCGGTGTGACGGTCTCCCAGTGTGACACTCTCCCGGTGTGACGCTCTCCCGGTGTGACGCTCTCCCGGTGTGACACTCTCCCGGTGTGAGGGTCTCCTGGTGTGACGGTCTCCCGGTGTGACGGTCTCCCGGTGTTACCACTCTCCCGGTGTGACACTCTCCCGGTGTGACGCTCTCCCGGTGTGACACTCTCCCGGTGTGATGGTCTCCTGGTGTGACACTCTCCCGGTGTGACACTCTCCCAGTGTGACGGTCTCCCGGTGTGACGCTTTCCCGGTGTGACAGACCCCCGGTGTGACACTCTCCCGGTTTGACACTCTCCTGGTGTGACGGTCTCCTGGTGTGACGGTTTCCCGGTGTAACACTCTCCCGGTGTGACACTCTCCCGGTGTGATGGTCTCCCGGTGTGACGGTCCCTTGGTGTGACACTCTCCCGGTGTCACGGTCTCCCGGTGTGACACTCTCCCGGTGTGACGCTCTCCCGGTGTGACGCTCTCCCGGTGTGATGGTCTCCTGGTGAGACACTCTCCCGGTGTGACGGTTTCCCAGTGTGACAGATTCCCGGTGTGACGGTCTCCTGGTGTGACGGTCTCCTGGTGTGACGGTCTCCCTCTGTGACCGTCTCCCAGTGTGACACTCTCCCGGTGTGACAGACTCCCCAAGTGGGACACTCTCCCGGTTTGACACTCTTCCGATGTGACGGTCTCCTGGTGTGACGGTTTCCCGGTGTGACCCTCTCCCAGTGTGACACTCTCCCGGTGTGACGGTCTCCCGGTGTGACGGTCCCCCCGTGTGCTGCTCTCCCGGTGTGATGGTCTCCCGGTGTGACGGTCCCTCGGTGTGACACTCTCCCGGTGTGACACTCTCCCGGGAGAGCGTCACACCGGGAGAGTGTCACACTGGATGAGCGTCAGACCGGGAGACCGTCACACCGGGGGAGTGTCACACCGGGAGACCGTCACACCGGGAGAGTGTCACACCGGGAGAGCGTCACACCGGGAGAGTGTCACACTGGATGAGGGTCAGACCGGGAGACCGTCACACCGGGAGAGCGTCACACCGGGAGAGTGTCACACCGGGAGACCGACACACCGGGAGACTGTCACATCGGGAGACCGTCACACCGGGAGAATGTCACACCGGGAGAATGTCACACCGGGAGACCGTCACACCGGGAGACCGTTACACCGGGAGACTGTCACACCGGGAGACTGTCACACCGGGAGAGCACCACACCTGGCGACAGTAACACCGAGGACATTCACACTGAGACACTGTCACACAGAGAGGCCATCACACTGGGAGACAATTACAGCAGGAGACCGTCACACCGGGAGAGTGTCAAACCGGGAGAGTGTCACACCGGGGAACCGTCACACCGGGAGAGTGTCACACCGTGGGGACCGTCACACCGAGAGACTGTCACACCGAGAGACTGTCACACCGGGGGCACCGTCACACCGGGAGACCAACACACCGGGAGACCGTCACACCGGGGGCACCGTCACACCGAGAGACTGTCACACTGAGAGACTGTCACATCGGGGGCACCGTCACACCGAGAGACTGTCACACCGAGAGACTGTCACACCGGGAGAGCGTCACACCAGGGGACCGTCACACCGAGAGACCGTCACACTGGGAGAGCGTCACACCGGGAGAGTGTCACACCGGGAGAGCGTCACACCGGGAGAGTGTCACACTGGATGAGCGTCAGACCGGGAGACCGTCACACCAGGAGAGCGTCACACTGGGAGAGTGTCACACTGGGAGAGCATCACACCGGGAGAGTGTCACACCGGGAGAGCGTCACACCGGGAGAGTGTCACACTGGATGAGCGTCAGACCGGGAGACCGTCGCACCAGGAGAGCGTCACACTGGGAGTCTGTCACACTGGGGGACCGTCACACCGGGAGAGCGTCACACTGGGGGAGTGTCACACCGGGAGACCGTCATACCGGGAGAGTGTCACACCGGGAGAGCGTCACACCGGGAGAGTGTCACACTGGATGAGTGTCAGACCGGGAGACCGTCACACCGGGAGAGCGTCACACCGGGAGAGTGTCACACCGGGAGACCGACACACCGGGAGACTGTCACATCGGGAGACCGTCACACCGGGAGAATGTCACACCGGGAGAATGTCACACCGGGAGACCGTCACACCGGGAGACCGTCACACCGGGAGACTGTCACACCGGGAGACTGTCACACCGGGAGAGCACCACACCTGGCGACAGTAACACCGAGGACATTCACACTGAGACCCTGTCACACAGAGAGGCCATCACACCGGGAGACAATTACAGCAGGAGACCGTCACACCGGGAGAGTGTCAAACCGGGAGAGTGTCACACCGGGGAACCGTCACACCGGGAGAGTGTCACACCGTGGGGACCGTCACACCGAGAGACTGTCACACCGAGAGACTGTCACACCGGGGGCACCGTCACACCGGGAGACCAACACACCGGGAGACCGTCACACCGGGAGAGCGTCACACCGGGCGTCTGTCACACCGGGAGTCCATCTCACCAGGAGACCGTCACACCGGGATAGCGTCACACCGGGGGACCGTCACACCGGGATAGCGTCACACCGGGGGACCGTCACACCGGGAGAGCGTCACACCGGGAGACCGTCACACCGGGAGAGCGTCACACCAGGAGTCTGTCACACCGGGATAGCGTCACACCGGGGGACCGTCACACCGGGAGAACGTCACACCGGGCGTCTGTCACACCGGGAGTCCATCACACCAGGAGACCGTCACACCGGGAGAGCGTCACACCAGGGGACCGTCACACCGGGAGAGCGTCACACTGGGAGAGTGTCACACCGGGAGAGTGGTACACCGGGAGACCGTCACACCGGGAAAGTGTCAAACCGGGAGAGTGTCAAACCGGGAGAGTGTCACACCGGGAGAGCGTCACACCGGGGGAGTGTCACACCGTGAGACCGTCACACCGGGAGAGTGTCACACCGGGAGAGTGTGACACTCTCCCGGTGTGACACTCTCCGTGTGACGGACCCCGGTGTGACAGTCTCCTGGTGTGACGCTCTCCCGGTGTGACGCTCTCCCGGTGTGACGGTCCCCCTGTGTGACAGACTCCCAGTGTGATGCTCTCCTGGTGTGTCCGTCTCCCAGTGTGACAGTCTCCCGGTGTGACGGTCCCCCTGAGTGACAGACTCCCAGTGTGATGCTCTCCTGGTGTGTCCGTCTCCCAGTGTGACAGTCTCCCGGTGTGATGGTCTCCCGGTGTGACGCTCATCCGGTGTGACACTCTCCCGGTGTGACGCTCTCCCGGTGTGACAGACTCCCGGTGTGACGCTCTCCCGGTGTGACGGTCTCTCGGTGTGATGGTCCCCCGGTGTGACAGACTCCCGGTGTGACACTCTCCCGGTGTGACGCTCTCCCGGTGTGACGGTCTCCTGGTGTGACGCTCTCCCGGTGTGAAGGGCCCCGGTGTGATGCTATCCCGGTGTGACAGGCTCCTGGTGTGACGCTCTCCCGGTGTGACGGTCTCCCGGTGTGACGGTCTCCTGGTATGACGGTCTCCCGGTGTGACGCTCTCCCGGTGTGACGGTCTCCCGGTGTGACGGTCTCCCGGTGTGACGCTCTCCCGGTGTGACAGACTCCCGATGTGACACTCTCCCGGTATGACACTCTCCCGGTGTGACACTCTCCCGGTGTCATGGTCTCCCGGTGTGACGCTCTCCCGGTGTGATGCTCTGCCAGTGTGACACTCTCCCGGTGTACCACTCTCCCGGTGTGACACTCTCCCGGTGTGATGGTCTCCCGGTGTGACGGTCTCCCGGTGTACCACTCTCCCGGTGTGACACTCTCCCGGTGTGTCGGTCTCCCGGTGTGTCGGTCTCCCGATGTGACGCTCTCCCGGTGTGACGGTCTCCCGGTGTGACACTCTCCCGGTGTGACACTCTCCCAGTGTGACACTCTCCCGGTGTGACGGTCTCCCGGTGTGACACTCTCCCAATGTGACGGTGTCCTGGTGTGACGCTCTCCCGTTCTGACGGTCTCCCGGTGTGACGGTCTCCCGGTTTGACGCTCTCCCAGTGTGACACTCTCCCGGTGTGACGGTCTCTTGGTATGACGGTCTCCCGGTTTGACGCTCTCCCGGTGTGACGGTCTCCCGGTGTGACAGACCCCCGATGTGACACTCCCGGTGTGACACTCTCCCGGTGTGATGGTCTCCCGGTGTGACGCTCTCCCGGTGTGATGCTCTGCCAGTGTGACGCTCGCCCGGTGTGACGGTCCCCTGGTGTGACGCTCTCCCGGTGTGACGGTCTCCTGGTGTGATGGACTCCCGGTGTGACAGACGCCCGGTGTGACGGTCTCCCGGTGTGACACTCTCCCGGTGTGACGGTCTCCCGGTGTGACACTCCCCCGGTGTGACGCTCTCCCGGTGTGACACTCTCCCGGTGTGACACTCTCCCGGTGTGACGGTCTCCCGGTGTGACACTCTCCCAATGTGACGGTGTCCTGGTGTGACGCTCTCCCGTTCTGACGGTCTCCCGGTGTGACGGTCTCCCGGTTTGACGCTCTCCCAGTGTGACACTCTCCCGGTGTGACGGTCTCCTGGTATGACGGTCTCCCGGTTTGACGCTCTCCCGGTTTGACGCTCTCCCGGTGTGACGGTCTCCCGGTGTGACAGACCCCCGATGTGACACTCCCGGTGTGACACTCTCCCGGTGTGATGGTCTCCCGGTGTGACGCTCTCCCGGTGTGATGCTCTGCCAGTGTGACGCTCGCCCGGTGTGACGGTCCCCTGGTGTGACGCTCTCCCGGTGTGACGGTCTCCCGGTGTGATGGACTCCCGGTGTGACGGTCCCCCGGTGTGACGGTCCCCCGGTGTGACGGTCTCCTGGTGTGACAGCCTCCCGGTGTGACAGACTCCCGGTTTGACACTCTCCCGGTTTGACACTCTCCCGGTGTGATACTCTCCGGGTGTGACGGTTTCCCGGTGTGACACTCTCCCGGTGCGACACTCTCCCAGTGTGACGGTCTCTCGGTGTGACGGTCCCCCGGTGTGACGCTCTCCCAGTGTGACGGTCTCCCGGTGTGACGGTCTCCCGGTGTGACACTCTCCCGGCGTGACGGTCTCCCGGTGTGACACTCTCCGGGTGTGACGCTCTCCCGGTGTGATGGTCTCCCGGTGTGACGCTCTCCCGGTGTGACGGTCTCTCGGTGTGACGGTCCCCCGGTGTGACGCTCTCCTGGTGTGATGCTCTCCCGGTGTGACGCTCTCCCGGTGTGTTGGTCTCCCAGTGTGACACTCTTCCGGTGTGTCGGTCTCCCAGTTTGTCGGTCTCCCGGTGTGACGCTCCCCCGGTTTGTCGGTCTCCCGGTGTGACGGTCTCCTGGTGTTACGCTCTCCCAGTGTGACGGTCCCCCGATGTGACGCTCTCCTGGTGTGATGCTCTCCCGGTGTGACACTCTCCTGGTGTGACACTCTCCCAGTGTGACACTCTCCCGGTGTGACACTCTCCGGGTGTGACGGTTTCCCGGTGTGACACTCTCCCGGTGCGACACTCTCCCGGTGTGACGGTCTCTCGGTGTGACGGTCGCCCGGTGTGACGCTCTCCCAGTGTGACGGTCTCCCGGTGTGACGGTCTCCCGGTGTGACACTCTCCCGGTGTGATGGTCTCCCGGTGTGACGCTCTCCCGGTGTGATGCTCTGCCGGTGTGACACTCTCCCGATGTGATGGTCTCCCGGTGTGACGGTCTCCCGGTGTACCACTCTCCCGGTGTGATACTCTCCCGGTGTGTCGGTCTCCCGGTGTGACGCTCTCCCGGTGTCACGGTCCCCTGGTGTGACGCTCTCCCGGTGTGACGGTCTCCTGGTGTGATGGACTCCCAGTGTGACAGACTCCCGGTGTGACGGTCACCCGGTGTGACGGTCCCCCGGTGTGACGGTCCCCCGGTGTGACGGTCTCCTGGTGTGACAGCCTCCCGGTGTGAAAGACTCCCGGTTTGACACTCTCCCGATGTGACACTCTCCCGGTGTGACGGTCTCCTGGTGTGACGGACTCCCGATGTGACGCTCTCCCGGTGTGATGCTCTCCCGGTGTGACACTCTCCCGGTTTGACACTCTCCCGGTGTGACGGTCTCTCGGTGTGACACTCTCCTATTGTGACGGTGTCCTGGTGTGACGCTCTCCCGTTCTGACGGTCTCCCGGTGTGACGGTCTCCCGGTTTGACGCTCTCCCAGTGTGACACTCTCCCGGTGTGACGGTCTCCTGGTATGACGGTCTCCCGGTTTGACGCTCTCCCGGTGTGACGGTCTCCCGATGTGACAGACCCCCGATGTGACACTCTCCCGGTGTGATGGTCTCCCGGTGTGACGCTCTCCCGGTGTGACACTCTCCTGGTGTGACGGCCTCCTGGTGTGACGGACTCCCGATGTGACGCTCTCCCGGTGTGATGCTCTCCCGGTGTGACACTCTCCCGGTTTGACACTCTCCCGGTGTGACGGTCTCCCGGTGTGACACTCTCCCAATGTGACGGTGTCCTGGTGTGACACTCTCCCGGTGTGACGGTCTCCCGGTGTGACCGTATTCCGGTTTGACGCTCTCCCAGTGTGACACTCTCCCGGTGTGACGTTCTCCTGGTATGACGGTCTCCCGGTTTGACGCTCTCCCGGTGTGACGGTCTCCCGATGTGACAGACCCCCGATGTGACACTCTCCCGGTGTGACACTCTCCCGGTGTGATGGTCTCCCTGTGTGACGCTCTCCCGGTGTGATGCTCTGCCAGTGTGACGCTCTCCCGGTGTGACGGTCCCCTGGTGTGACGCTCTCCCGGTGTGACGGTCTCCTGGTGTGATGGACTCCCGGTGTGACAGACGCCCGGTGTGACGCTCTCCCGGTGTGATGCTCTCCCGGTGTGACGCTATCCCGGTGTGACAGACTCCTGGTGTGACGCTCTCCCGGTGTGACGGTCTCCCGGTGTGACGCTCTACTGGTGTGGCGGTCTCCCGATGTGACACTCTCCCAGTGTGACGCTCTCCCGGTGTGACAGACTCCCGGTGTGACACTCTCCCGGTGTGACACTCTCCCAGTGTGACACTCTCCCGGTGTGACGCTCTCCCGGTGTGACACTCTCCCGGTGTGATTGTCTCCTGGTGTGACGGTCACCCGGTGTGACGGTCCCCCGGTGTGACGGTCCCCCGGTGTGACGGTCCCCCGGTGTGACGGTCTCCTGGTGTGACAGCCTCCCGGTGTGATAGACTCCCGGTTTGACACTCTCCCGGTGTGACACTCTCCCGGTGTGACGGTCTCCTGGTGTGACGGACTCCCGTTCTGACGGTCTCCCGGTGTGACGGTCTCCCGGTTTGACGCTCTCCCAGTGTGACACTCTCCCGGTGTGACGGTCTCCTGGTATGACGGTCTCCCGGTTTGACGCTCTCCCGGTGTGACGGTCTCCCGGTGTGACAGACCCCCGATGTGACACTCCCGGTGTGACACTCTCCCGGTGTGATGGTCTCCCGGTGTGACGCTCTCCCGGTGTGATGCTCTGCCAGTGTGACGCTCGCCCGGTGTGACGGTCCCCTGGTGTGACGCTCTCCCGGTGTGACGGTCTCCTGGTGTGATGGACTCCCGGTGTGACAGACGCCCGGTGTGACGGTCTCCCGGTGTGACACTCTCCCGGTGTGACGGTCTCCCGGTGTGACACTCCCCCGGTGTGACGCTCTCCCGGTGTGACACTCTCCCGGTGTGACACTCTCCCGGTGTGACGGTCTCCCGGTGTGACACTCTCCCAATGTGACGGTGTCCTGGTGTGACGCTCTCCCGTTCTGACGGTCTCCCGGTGTGACGGTCTCCCGGTTTGACGCTCTCCCAGTGTGACACTCTCCTGGTGTGACGGTCTCCTGGTATGACGGTCTCCCGGTTTGACGCTCTCCCGGTGTGACGGTCTCCCGGTGTGACAGACCCCCGATGTGACACTCCCGGTGTGACACTCTCCCGGTGTGATGGTCTCCCGGTGTGACGCTCTCCCGGTGTGATGCTCTGCCAGTGTGACGCTCGCCCGGTGTGACGGTCCCCTGGTGTGACGCTCTCCCGGTGTGACGGTCTCCTGGTGTGATGGACTCCCGGTGTGACAGACGCCCGGTGTGACGGTCTCCCGGTGTGACACTCTCCCGGTGTGAGGGTCTCCCGGTGTGACACTCCCCCGGTGTGACGCTCTCCCGGTGTGACACTCTCCCGGTGTGACACTCTCCCGGTGTGACGGTCTCCCGGTGTGACACTCTCCCAGTGTGACGCTCTCCCGGTGTGACAGACTCCCGGTGTGACACTCTCCCGGTGTGACACTCTCCCGGTGTGATGGTCTCCCAGTGTGACACTCTCCCGGTGTGACGCTCTCCCGGTGTGACACTCACCCGGTGTGATTGTCTCCTGGTGTGACGGTCACCTGGTGTGACGGTCCCCCGGTGTGACGGTCCCCCGGTGTGACGGTCTCCTGGTGTGACAGCCTCCCGGTGTGACAGACTCCCGGTTTGACACTCTCCCGGTGTGACACTCTCCCGGTGTGACGGTCTCCTGGTGTGACGGACTCCCAGTGTGACAGAATCCCGGTGTGATGCTCTCCCGGTGTGATGGTCTCCCGGTGTGACAGACTTCTGGTGTGATGCTCTCCCGGTGTGATGGTCTCCTGGTGTGACGGTTTCCCGGTGTGACACTCTCCCGGTGTGACACTCTCCCAGTGTGACACTCTCCCGGTGTGACACTCTCCGGGTGTGACGGTTTCCCGGTGTGACACTCTCCCGGTTTGACACTCTCCCGGTGTGATGGTCTCCTGGTGTGACGGTTTCCCGGTGTGACACTCTCCCGGTGTGACACTCTCCCAGTGTGACACTCTCCCGGTGTGACACTCTCCGGGTGTGACGGTTTCCCGGTGTGACCCTCTCCCGGTGCGACACTCTCCCGGTGTGACGGTCTCTCGGTGTGACGGTCGCCCGGTGTGACGCTCTCCCAGTGTGACGGTCTCCCGGTGTGACGTTCTCCCGGTGTGACACTCTCCCGGTGTGATGGTCTCCCGGTGTGACGCTCTCCCGGTGTGATGCTCTGCCGGTGTGACACTCTCCCGATGTGATGGTCTCCCGGTGTGACGGTCTCCCGGTGTACCACTCTCCCGGTGTGATACTCTCCCGGTGTGTCGGTCTCCCGGTGTGACGCTCTCCCGGTGTGACGGTCCCCTGGTGTGACGCTCTCCCGGTGTGACGGTCTCCTGGTGTGATGGACTCCTGGTGTGACAGACTCCCGGTGTGACTGTCACCCGGTGTGACGGTCCCCCGGTGTGACGGTCCCCCGGTGTGACGGTCTCCTGGTGTGACAGCCTCCCGGTGTGAAAGACTCCCGGTTTGACACTCTCCCGGTGTGACACTCTCCCGGTGTGACGGTCTCCTGGTGTGACGGACTCCTGATGTGACGCTCTCCCGGTGTGATGCTCTCCCGGTGTGACACTCTCCCGGTTTGACACTCTCCCGGTGTGACGGTCTCCCGGTGTGACACTCTCCCAATGTGACGGTGTCCTGGTGTGACGCTCTCCCGTTCTGACGGTCTCCCGGTGTGACGGTCTCCCGGTTTGACGCTCTCCCAGTGTGACACTCTCCCGGTGTGACGGTCTCCTGGTATGACGGTCTCCCGGTTTGACGCTCTCCCGGTGTGACGGTCTCCCGATGTGACAGACCCCCGATGTGACACTCTCCCGGTGTGATGGTCTCCCGGTGTGACGCTCTCCCGGTGTGACACTCTCCTGGTGTGACGGTCTCCTGGTGTGACGGACTCCCGATGTGACGCTCTCCCGGTGTGATGCTCTCCCGGTGTGACGCTCTCCCGGTTTGACACTCTCCCGGTGTGACACTCTCCCAGTGTGACACTCTCCCGCTGTGACGCTCTCCCGGTGTGACACTCTCCCGGTGTGATTGTCTCCTGGTGTGACGGTCACCCGGTGTGACGGTCCCCCGGTGTGACGGTCCCCCGGTGTGACGGTCTCCTGGTGTGACAGCCTCCCGGTGTGATAGACTCCCGGTTTGACACTCTCCCGGTGTGACACTCTCCCGGTGTGACGGTCTCCTGGTGTGACGGACTCCCACTGTGACAGAATCCCGGTGTGATGCTCTCCCCGTGTGACGGTCTCCCGGTGTGACAGACTCCTGGTGTGATGCTCTCCCGGTGTGACACTCTCCCGGTTTGACACTCTCCCGGTGTGATACTCTCCGGGTGTGACGGTTTCCCGGTGTGACACTCTCCCGGTGCGACACTCTCCCAGTGTGACGGTCTCTCGGTGTGACGGTCCCCCGGTGTGACGCTCTCCCAGTGTGACGGTCTCCCGGTGTGACGGTCTCCCGGTGTGACACTCTCCCAGTGTGACGGTCTCCCGGTGTGACACTCTCCGGGTGTGACGCTCTCCCGGTGTGATGGTCTCCAGGTGTGACGCTCTCCCGGTGTGACGGTCTCTCGGTGTGACGGTCCCCCGGTGTGACGCTCTCCTGGTGTGATGCTCTCCCGGTGTGACGCTCTCCCGGTGTGTTGGTCTCCCAGTGTGACACTCTTCCGGTGTGTCGGTCTCCCAGTTTGTCGGTCTCCCGGTGTGACGCTCCCCCGGTTTGTCGGTCTCCCGGTGTGACGGTCTCCTGGTGTTACGCTCTCCCAGTGTGACGGTCCCCCGATGTGACGCTCTCCTGGTGTGATGCTCTCCCGGTGTGACACTCTCCCGGTGTGACACTCTCCCAGTGTGACACTCTCCCGGTGTGACACTCTCCGGGTGTGACGGTTTCCCGGTGTGACACTCTCCCGGTGCGACACTCTCCCGGTGTGACGGTCTCTCGGTGTGACGGTCGCCCGGTGTGACGCTCTCCCAGTGTGACGGTCTCCCGGTGTGACGGTCTCCCGGTGTGACACTCTCCCGGTGTGATGGTCTCCCGGTGTGACGCTCTCCCGGTGTGATGCTCTGCCGGTGTGACACTCTCCCGATGTGATGGTCTCCCGGTGTGACGGTCTCCCGGTGTACCACTCTCCCGGTGTGATACTCTCCCGGTGTGTCGGTCTCCCGGTGTGACGCTCTCCCGGTGTGACGGTCCCCTGGTGTGACGCTCTCCCGGTGTGACGGTCTCCTGGTGTGATGGACTCCCAGTGTGACAGACTCCCGGTGTGACGGTCACCCGGTGTGACGGTCCCCCGGTGTGACGGTCCCCCGGTGTGACGGTCTCCTGGTGTGACAGCCTCCCGGTGTGAAAGACTCCCGGTTTGACACTCTCCCGGTGTGACACTCTCCCGGTGTGACGGTCTCCTGGTGTGACGGACTCCCGATGTGACGCTCTCCCGGTGTGATGCTCTCCCGGTGTGACACTCTCCCGGTTTGACACTCTCCCGGTGTGACGGTCTCCCGGTGTGACACTCTCCCAATGTGACGGTGTCCTGGTGTGACGCTCTCCCGTTCTGACGGTCTCCCGGTGTGACGGTCTCCCGGTTTGACGCTCTCCCAGTGTGACACTCTCCCGGTGTGACGGTCTCCTGGTATGACGGTCTCCCGGTTTGACGCTCTCCCGGTGTGACGGTCTCCCGATGTGACAGACCCCCGATGTGACACTCTCCCGGTGTGACACTCTCCCGGTGTGATGGTCTCCCGGTGTGACGCTCTCCCGGTGTGACACTCTCCTGGTGTGACGGTCTCCTGGTGTGACGGACTCCCGATGTGATGCTCTCCCGGTGTGATGCTCTCCCGGTGTGACACTCTCCCGGTTTGACACTCTCCCGGTGTGACGGTCTCCCGGTGTGACACTCTCCCAATGTGACGGTGTCCTGGTGTGACACTCTCCCGGTGTGACGGTCTCCTGGTGTGACGGACTCCCGATGTGACGCTCTCCCGGTGTGATGCTCTCCCGGTGTGACACTCTCCCGGTTTGACACTCTCCCGGTGTGACAGTCTCCCGGTGTGACACTCTCCCAATGTGACGGTGTCCTGGTGTGACGCTCTCCCGTTCTGACGGTCTCCCGGTGTGACGGTCTCCCGGTTTGACGCTCTCCCAGTGTGACACTCTCCTGGTGTGACGGTCTCCTGGTATGACGGTCTCCCGGTTTGACGCTCTCCCGGTGTGACGGTCTCCCGATGTGACAGACCCCCGATGTGACACTCTCCCGGTGTGACACTCTCCCGGTGTGATGGTCTCCCGGTGTGACGCTCTACCGGTGTGATGCTCTGCCAGTGTGACGCTCTCCCGGTGTGACGGTCCCCTGGTGTGACGCTCTCCCGGTGTGACGGTCTCCTGGTGTGATGGACTCCCGGTGTGACAGACGCCCGGTGTGACGCTCTCCCGGTGTGACGCTCTCCCGGTGTGACGCTATCCCGGTGTGACAGACTCCTGGTGTGACGCTCTCCCGGTGTGACGGTCTCCCGGTGTGACGCTCTACTGGTGTGGCGGTCTCCCGATGTGACACTCTCCCAGTGTGACGCTCTCCCGGTGTGACAGACTCCCGGTGTGACACTCTCCCGGTGTGACACTCTCCCAGTGTGACACTCTCCCGGTGTGACGCTCTCCCGGTGTGACACTCTCCCGGTGTGATTGTCTCCTGGTGTGACGGTCACCCGGTGTGACGGTCCCCCGGTGTGACGGTCCCCCGGTGTGACGGTCCCCCGGTGTGACGGTCTCCTGGTGTGACAGCCTCCCGGTGTGATAGACTCCCGGTTTGACACTCTCCCGGTGTGACACTCTCCCGGTGTGACGGTCTCCTGGTGTGACGGACTCCCACTGTGACAGAATCCCGGTGTGACGCTCTCCCCGTGTGACGGACTCCCGGTGTGACAGACTCCTGGTGTGATGCTCTCCCGGTGTGACACTCTCCCGGTTTGACACTCTCCTGGTGTGATACTCTCCGGGTGTGACGGTTTCCCGGTGTGACACTCTCCCGGTGCGACACTCTCCCGGTGTGACGGTCTCTCGGTGTGACGGTCCCCCGGTGTGACGCTCTCCCAGTGTGACGGTCTCCCGGTGTGACGGTCTCCCGGTGTGACACTCTCCCGGTGTGACGGTCTCCCGGTGTGACACTCTCCGGGTGTGACGGTCTCTCGGTGTGACGGTCCCCCGGTGTGACGCTCTCCTGGTGTGATGCTCTCCCGGTGTGTTGGTCTCCCAGTGTGACACTCTTCCGGTGTGTCGGTCTCCCAGTTTGTCGGTCTCCCGGTGTGACGCTCTCCCGGTTTGTCGGTCTCCCGGTGTGACGGTCTCCTGGTGTTACGCTCTCCCAGTGTGACGGTCCCCCGGTGTGACAGGCTCCTGGTGTGACGCTCTCCCGGTGTGACGGTCTCCCAGCGTGACACTCTTCCGGCGTGACGCTCTCCCGGTGTGACAGACTCCCGGTGTGACACTCTCCCGGTGTGACACTCTCCCAGTGTGACACTCTCCCGGTGTGACGCTCTCCCGGTGTGACACTCTCCCGGTGTGATTGTCTCCTGGTGTGACGGTCACCCGGTGTGACGGTCCCCCGGTGTGACGGTCCCCCGGTGTGACGGTCCCCCGGTGTGACGGTCTCCTGGTGTGACAGCCTCCCGGTGTGATAGACTCCCGGTTTGACACTCTCCCGGTGTGACGCTCTCCCAGTGTGTCGGTCTCCTGGTGTGACGGTCTCCCGGTGTGACACTCTCCCAATGTGACGGTCTCCTGGTGTGACACTCTCCCGGTGTGACGCTCTCCCGGTGTGACACTCTCCTGGTGTGATGCTCTCCCGGTGTGACAGACTCCCGGTGTGACACTCTCCCGGTGTGACGGTCTCCCAGTGTGATGCTCTCCCGGTGTGACGCTCTCCCGGTTTGACACTCTCCCGGTTTGATGCTCTCCCGGTGTGACACTCTCCCGGCGTGACGGTCTCCCGGTGTGACAGACTCCCGGTGTGACGCTCACCCGGTGTGACACTCTCCCGGTGTGACGCTTTCCCGGTGTGACATACTCCCGGTGTGACACTCTCCCGGTGTGACGCTCTCCCGGTATGACAGACTCCCGGTGTGATGGTCTCCCGGTGTGACACTCTCCCGGTTTGACACTCTCCCGGTGTGACGGTCTCCCGGTGTGACACCCTCCCAGTGTGACGGTCTCCCGGTGTGACACTCTCCCGGTGTGATTCTCTCCCGGTGTGACAGACTCCCGGTGTGACGCTCTTCCAGTGTGACGGTCTCTCGGTGTGACGGTCCACCGGTGTACCACTCTCCCGGTGAGACACTCTCCCGGTGTGACGCTCTCCCAGTGTGTCGGTCTCCTGGTGTGACGGTCTCCCGGTGTGACACTCTCCCAATGTGACGGTCTCCTGGTGTGACACTCTCCCGGTGTGACGCTCTCCCGGTGTGACACTCTCCTGGTGTGATGCTCTCCCGGTGTGACAGACTCCCGGTGTGACACTCTCCCGGTGTGACGGTCTCCCAGTGTGATGCTCTCCCGGTGTGACGCTCTCCCGGTTTGACACTCTCCCGGTTTGATGCTCTCCCGGTGTGACACTCTCCCGGCGTGACGGTCTCCCGGTGTGACAGACTCCCGGTGTGACGCTCACCCGGTGTGACACTCTCCCGGTGTGACGCTTTCCCGGTGTGACATACTCCCGGTGTGACACTCTCCCGGTGTGACGCTCTCCCGGTATGACAGACTCCCGGTGTGATGGTCTCCCGGTGTGACACTCTCCCGGTTTGACACTCTCCCGGTGTGACGGTCTCCCGGTGTGACACCCTCCCAGTGTGACGGTCTCCCGGTGTGACACTCTCCCGGTGTGATTCTCTCCCGGTGTGACAGACTCCCGGTGTGACGCTCTTCCAGTGTGACGGTCTCTCGGTGTGACGGTCCCCCGGTGTGACGCTCTCCTGGTGTGACACTCTCCTGGTGTGACGCTCTCCCGGTGTGTCGGTCTCCCGGTGTGACACTCTCCCGGTGTGTCTGTCTCCCCGTGTGAAACTCTCCCGGTGTGACGTACTCCCAGTTGGTCGCTCTCCCGGTGTGACGGTCCCCCGGTGTGACGCTATCCCGGCGTGACAGACTACTGGGGTAATGCTCTCACGGTGTGACGGTCTCCCGGTGTGACGGTCCCTCGGTGTGAAGCTCTCCTGGTGTGACAGTCTCCCGGTGTGACAGACTCCCGGTGTGACACTCTCCCGGTGTGATTGTCTCCCGGTGTGACGCTCCACTGGTGTGACACTCTCCCGGTGTGATGGTCTCCTGGTGTGACGGTCTCCCGGTGTGACGGTCTCCCGGTGTACCACTCTCCCGGTGTGACGCTCTCCCGGTGTGACACTCTCCCGGTGTGACGCTCTCCCAGTGTGACACTCTCCCGGTTTGACGCTCTCCCGGTGTGACACTCTCCCGGTGTGACGCTCTCCCGGTGTTACAGACTCCCGGTGTGACACTCTCCCGGTGTGACGCTCTCCCGGTGTGACGCTCTCCCGGTGTGACACTCTCTCGGTTTGACGCTCTCCCGGTGTGACGCTCTCCCGGTGTGACGGACTCCCGATGTGACGCTCTCCCGGTGTGATGCTCTCCCGGTGTGACACTCTCCCGGTTTGACACTCTCCCGGTGTGACGGTCTCCCGGTGTGACACTCTCCCAATGTGACGGTGTCCTGGTGTGACACTCTCCCGGTGTGACGGTCTCCTGGTGTGACGGACTCCCGATGTGACGCTCTCCTGGTGTGATGCTCTCCCGGTGTGACACTCTCCCGGTTTGACACTCTCCCGGTGTGACGGTCTCCCGGTGTGACACTCTCCCAATGTGACGGTGTCCTGGTGTGACGCTCTCCCGTTCTGACGGTCTCCCGGTGTGACGGTCTCCCGGTTTGACGCTCTCCCAGTGTGACACTCTCCCGGTGTGACGGTCTCCTGGTATGACGGTCTCCCGGTTTGACGCTCTCCCGGTGTGAAGGTCTCCCGATGTGACAGACCCCCGATGTGACACTCTCCCGGTGTGATGGTCTCCCGGTGTGACACTCTCCTGGTGTGATGGTCTCCCGGTGTGACGCTCTGCCGGTGTGACGGTCCCCTGGTGTGACGCTCTCCCGGTGTGACGGTCTCCTGGTGTGATGGACTCCCGGTGTGACGCTCGCCCGGTGTGACGCTCTCCCGGTGTGACGCTCTCCCGGTGTGACGCTATCCCGGTGTGACAGACTCCTGGTGTGACGCTCTCCCGGTGTGACGGTCTCCCGGTGTGACGCTCTACTGGTGTGGCGGTCTCCCGATGTGACACTCTCCCAGTGTGACGCTCTCCTGGTGTGACAGACTCCCGGTGTGACACTCTCCCGGTGTGACACTCTCCCAGTGTGACACTCTCCCGGTGTGACGCTCTCCCGGTGTGACACTCTCCCGGTGTGATTGTCTCCTGGTGTGACGGTCACCCGGTGTGACGGTCCCCCGGTGTGACGGTCCCCCGGTGTGACGGTCCCCCGGTGTGACGGTCTCCTGGTGTGACAGCCTCCCGGTGTGATAGACTCCCGGTTTGACACTCTCCCGGTGTGACACTCTCCCGGTGTGACGGTCTCCTGGTGTGACGGACTCCCACTGTGACAGAATCTCGGTGTGATGCTCTCCCCGTGTGACGGTCTCCCGGTGTGACAGACTCCTGGTGTGATGCTCTCCCGGTGTGACACTCTCCCGGTTTGACACTCTCCCGGTGTGATACTCTCCGGGTGTGACGGTTTCCCGGTGTGACACTCTCCCGGTGCGACACTCTCCCAGTGTGACGGTCTCTCGGTGTGACGGTCCCCCGGTATGACGCTCTCCCAGTGTGACGGTCTCCCGGTGTGACGCTCACCCGGTGTGACACTCTCCCGGTGTGACGGTCTCCCGGTGTGACACTCTCCGGGTGTGATGCTCTCCTGGTGTGATGGTCTCCCGGTGTGACGCTCTCCCGGTGTGACGGTCTCTCGGTGTGACGGTCCCCCGGTGTGACGCACTCCTGGTGTGATGCTCTCCCGGTGTGACGCTCTCCCGGTGTGTTGGTCTCCCAGTGTGACACTCTTCCGGTGTGTCGGTCTCCCAGTTTGTCGGTCTCCCGGTGTGACGCTCTCCCGGTTTGTCGGTCTCCCGGTGTGACGGTCTCCTGGTGTTACGCTCTCCCAGTGTGACGGTCGCCCGGTGTGACGCTCTCCCAGTGTGACGGTCTCCCGGTGTGACGGTCTCCCGGTGTGACACTCTCCCGGTGTGATGGTCTCCCGGTGTGACGCTCTCCCGGTGTGATGCTCTGCCGGTGTGACACTCTCCCGATGTGATGGTCTCCCGGTGTGACGGTCTCCCGGTGTACCACTCTCCCGGTGTGATACTCTCCCGGTGTGTCGGTCTCCCGGTGTGACGCTCTCCCGGTGTGACGGTCCCCTGGTGTGACGCTCTCCCGGTGTGACGGTCTCCTGGTGTGATGGACTCCCGGTGTGACAGACTCCCGGTGTGACTGTCACCCGGTGTGACGGTCCCCCGGTGTGACGGTCCCCCGGTGTGACGGTCTCCTGGTGTGACAGCCTCCCGGTGTGAAAGACTCCCGGTTTGACACTCTCCCGGTGTGACACTCTCCCGGTGTGACGGTCTCCTGGTGTGACGGACTCCTGATGTGACGCTCTCCCGGTGTGATGCTCTCCCGGTGTGACACTCTCCCGGTTTGACACTCTCCCGGTGTGACGGTCTCCCGGTGTGACACTCTCCCAATGTGACGGTGTCCTGGTGTGACGCTCTCCCGTTCTGACGGTCTCCCGGTGTGACGGTCTCCCGGTTTGACGCTCTCCCAGTGTGACACTCTCCCGGTGTGACGGTCTCCTGGTATGACGGTCTCCCGGTTTGACGCTCTCCCGGTGTGACGGTCTCCCGATGTGACAGACCCCCGATGTGACACTCTCCCGGTGTGATGGTCTCCCGGTGTGACGCTCTCCCGGTGTGACACTCTCATGGTGTGACGGTCTCCTGGTGTGACGGACTCCCGATGTGACGCTCTCCCGGTGTGATGCTCTCCCGGTGTGACGCTCTCCCGGTTTGACACTCTCCCGGTGTGACACTCTCCCAGTGTGACACTCTCCCGCTGTGACGCTCTCCCGGTGTGACACTCTCCCGGTGTGATTGTCTCCTGGTGTGACGGTCACCCGGTGTGACGGTCCCCCGGTGTGACGGTCCCCCGGTGTGACGGTCTCCTGGTGTGACAGCCTCCCGGTGTGATAGACTCCCGGTTTGACACTCTCCCGGTGTGACACTCTCCCGGTGTGACGGTCTCCTGGTGTGACGGACTCCCACTGTGACAGAATCCCGGTGTGATGCTCTCCCCGTGTGACGGTCTCCCGGTGTGACAGACTCCTGGTGTGATGCTCTCCCGGTGTGACACTCTCCCGGTTTGACACTCTCCCGGTGTGATACTCTCCGGGTGTGACGGTTTCCCGGTGTGACACTCTCCCGGTGCGACACTCTCCCAGTGTGACGGTCTCTCGGTGTGACGGTCCCCCGGTGTGACGCTCTCCCAGTGTGACGGTCTCCCGGTGTGACGGTCTCCCGGTGTGACACTCTCCCAGTGTGACGGTCTCCCGGTGTGACACTCTCCGGGTGTGACGCTCTCCCGGTGTGATGGTCTCCAGGTGTGACGCTCTCCCGGTGTGACGGTCTCTCGGTGTGACGGTCCCCCGGTGTGACGCTCTCCTGGTGTGATGCTCTCCCGGTGTGACGCTCTCCCGGTGTGTTGGTCTCCCAGTGTGACACTCTTCCGGTGTGTCGGTCTCCCAGTTTGTCGGTCTCCCGGTGTGACGCTCCCCCGGTTTGTCGGTCTCCCGGTGTGACGGTCTCCTGGTGTTACGCTCTCCCAGTGTGACGGTCCCCCGATGTGACGCTCTCCTGGTGTGATGCTCTCCCGGTGTGACACTCTCCCGGTGTGACACTCTCCCAGTGTGACACTCTCCCGGTGTGACACTCTCCCGGTGTGACGGTTTCCCGGTGTGACACTCTCCCGGTGCGACACTCTCCCGGTGTGACGGTCTCTCGGTGTGACGGTCGCCCGGTGTGACGCTCTCCCAGTGTGACGGTCTCCCGGTGTGACGGTCTCCCGGTGTGACACTCTCCCGGTGTGATGGTCTCCCGGTGTGACGCTCTCCCGGTGTGATGCTCTGCCGGTGTGACACTCTCCCGATGTGATGGTCTCCCGGTGTGACGGTCTCCCGGTGTACCACTCTCCCGGTGTGATACTCTCCCGGTGTGTCGGTCTCCCGGTGTGACGCTCTCCCGGTGTGACGGTCCCCTGGTGTGACGCTCTCCCGGTGTGACGGTCTCCTGGTGTGATGGACTCCCAGTGTGACAGACTCCCGGTGTGACGGTCACCCGGTGTGACGGTCCCCCGGTGTGACGGTCCCCCGGTGTGACGGTCTCCTGGTGTGACAGCCTCCCGGTGTGAAAGACTCCCGGTTTGACACTCTCCCGGTGTGACACTCTCCCGGTGTGACGGTCTCCTGGTGTGACGGACTCCCGATGTGACGCTCTCCCGGTGTGATGCTCTCCCGGTGTGACACTCTCCCGGTTTGACACTCTCCCGGTGTGACGGTCTCCCGGTGTGACACTCTCCCAATGTGACGGTGTCCTGGTGTGACGCTCTCCCGTTCTGACGGTCTCCCGGTGTGACGGTCTCCCGGTTTGACGCTCTCCCAGTGTGACACTCTCCCGGTGTGACGGTCTCCTGGTATGACGGTCTCCCGGTTTGACGCTCTCCCGGTGTGACGGTCTCCCGATGTGACAGACCCCCGATGTGACACTCTCCCGGTGTGACACTCTCCCGGTGTGATGGTCTCCCGGTGTGACGCTCTCCCGGTGTGACACTCTCCTGGTGTGACGGTCTCCTGGTGTGACGGACTCCCGATGTGACGCTCTCCCGGTGTGATGCTCTCCCGGTGTGACACTCTCCCGGTTTGACACTCTCCCGGTGTGACGGTCTCCCGGTGTGACACTCTCCCAATGTGACGGTGTCCTGGTGTGACACTCTCCCGGTGTGACGGTCTCCTGGTGTGACGGACTCCCGATGTGACGCTCTCCCGGTGTGATGCTCTCCCGGTGTGACACTCTCCCGGTTTGACACTCTCCCGGTGTGACAGTCTCCCGGTGTGACACTCTCCCAATGTGACGGTGTCCTGGTGTGACGCTCTCCCGTTCTGACGGTCTCCCGGTGTGACGGTCTCCCGGTTTGACGCTCTCCCAGTGTGACACTCTCCTGGTGTGACGGTCTCCTGGTATGACGGTCTCCCGGTTTGACGCTCTCCCGGTGTGACGGTCTCCCGATGTGACAGACCCCCGATGTGACACTCTCCCGGTGTGACACTCTCCCGGTGTGATGGTCTCCCGGTGTGACGCTCTCCCGGTGTGATGCTCTGCCAGTGTGACGCTCTCCCGGTGTGACGGTCCCCTGGTGTGACGCTCTCCCGGTGTGACGGTCTCCTGGTGTGATGGACTCCCGGTGTGACAGACGCCCGGTGTGACGCTCTCCCGGTGTGACGCTCTCCCGGTGTGACGCTATCCCGGTGTGACAGACTCCTGGTGTGACGCTCTCCCGGTGTGACGGTCTCCTGGTGTGACGCTCTACTGGTGTGGCGGTCTCCCGATGTGACACTCTCCCAGTGTGACGCTCTCCCGGTGTGACAGACTCCCGGTGTGACACTCTCCCGGTGTGACACTCTCCCAGTGTGACACTCTCCCGGTGTGACGCTCTCCCGGTGTGACACTCTCCCGGTGTGATTGTCTCCTGGTGTGACGGTCACCCGGTGTGACGGTCCCCCGGTGTGACGGTCCCCCGGTGTGACGGTCTCCTGGTGTGACAGCCTCCCGGTGTGATAGACTCCCGGTTTGACACTCTCCCGGTGTGACACTCTCCCGGTGTGACGGTCTCCTGGTGTGACGGACTCCCACTGTGACAGAATCCCGGTGTGACGCTCTCCCCGTGTGACGGACTCCCGGTGTGACAGACTCCTGGTGTGATGCTCTCCCGGTGTGACACTCTCCCGGTTTGACACTCTCCTGGTGTGATACTCTCCGGGTGTGACGGTTTCCCGGTGTGACACTCTCCCGGTGCGACACTCTCCCGGTGTGACGGTCTCTCGGTGTGACGGTCCCCCGGTGTGACGCTCTCCCAGTGTGACGGTCTCCCGGTGTGACGGTCTCCCGGTGTGACACTCTCCCGGTGTGACGGTCTCCCGGTGTGACACTCTCCGGGTGTGACGGTCTCTCGGTGTGACGGTCCCCCGGTGTGACGCTCTCCTGGTGTGATGCTCTCCCGGTGTGTTGGTCTCCCAGTGTGACACTCTTCCGGTGTGTCGGTCTCCCAGTTTGTCGGTCTCCCGGTGTGACGCTCTCCCGGTTTGTCGGTCTCCCGGTGTGACGGTCTCCTGGTGTTACGCTCTCCCAGTGTGACGGTCCCCCGGTGTGACAGGCTCCTGGTGTGACGCTCTCCCGGTGTGACACTCTCCCAGCGTGACACTCTTCCGGCGTGACGCTCTCCCGGTGTGACAGACTCCCGGTGTGACACTCTCCCGATGTGATGGTCTCCCGGTGTGACGCTCTCCCGGTGTGACACTCTCCCGATGTGATGGTCTCCCGGTGTGACGCTCACCCGGTGTGACGCTCTCCCGGTGTGACACTCTCCCGATGTGATGGTCTCCCGGTGTGACGCTCTCCCGGTGTGATGGTCTCCTGGTGTGATGGTCTCCCGGTGTGACGGTCTCCCGGTGTACCACTCTCCCGGTGAGACACTCTCCCGGTGTGACGCTCTCCCAGTGTGTCGGTCTCCTGGTGTGACGGTCTCCCGGTGTGACACTCTCCCAATGTGACGGTCTCCTGGTGTGACACTCTCCCGGTGTGACGCTCTCCCGGTGTGACACTCTCCTGGTGTGATGCTCTCCCGGTGTGACAGACTCCCAGTGTGACACTCTCCCGGTGTGACGGTCTCCCAGTGTGATGCTCTCCCGGTGTGACGCTCTCCCGGTTTGACACTCTCCCGGTTTGATGCTCTCCCGGTGTGACACTCTCCCGGCGTGACGGTCTCCCGGTGTGACAGACTCCCGGTGTGACGCTCACCCGGTGTGACACTCTCCCGGTGTGACGCTTTCCCGGTGTGACATACTCCCGGTGTGACACTCTCCCGGTGTGACGCTCTCCCGGTATGACAGACTCCCGGTGTGATGGTCTCCCGGTGTGACACTCTCCCGGTTTGACACTCTCCCGGTGTGACGGTCTCCCGGTGTGACACCCTCCCAGTGTGACGGTCTCCCGGTGTGACACTCTCCCGGTGTGATTCTCTCCCGGTGTGACAGACTCCCGGTGTGACGCTCTTCCAGTGTGACGGTCTCTCGGTGTGACGGTCCCCCGGTGTGACGCTCTCCTGGTGTGACACTCTCCTGGTGTGACGCTCTCCCGGTGTGTCGGTCTCCCGGTGTGACACTCTCCCGGTGTGTCTGTCTCCCCGTGTGAAACTCTCCCGGTGTGACGTACTCCCAGTTGGTCGCTCTCCCGGTGTGACGGTCCCCCGGTGTGACGCTATCCCGGCGTGACAGACTACTGGGGTAACGCTCTCACGGTGTGACGGTCTCCCGGTGTGACGGTCCCTCGGTGTGAAGCTCTCCTGGTGTGACAGTCTCCCGGTGTGACAGACTCCCGGTGTGACACTCTCCCGGTGTGATTGTCTCCCGGTGTGACGCTCCACTGGTGTGACACTCTCCCGGTGTGATGGTCTCCTGGTGTGACGGTCTCCCGGTGTGACGGTCTCCCGGTGTACCACTCTCCCGGTGTGACGCTCTCCCGGTGTGACACTCTCCCGGTGTGACGCTCTCCCAGTGTGACACTCTCCCGGTTTGACGCTCTCCCGGTGTGACACTCTCCCGGTGTGACGCTCTCCCGGTGTTACAGACTCCCGGTGTGACACTCTCCCGGTGTGACGCTCTCCCGGTGTGACGCTCTCCCGGTGTGACACTCTCTCGGTTTGACGCTCTCCCGGTGTGACGCTCTCCCGGTGTGACGGACTCCCGATGTGACGCTCTCCCGGTGTGATGCTCTCCCGGTGTGACACTCTCCCGGTTTGACACTCTCCCGGTGTGACGGTCTCCCGGTGTGACACTCTCCCAATGTGACGGTGTCCTGGTGTGACACTCTCCCGGTGTGACGGTCTCCTGGTGTGACGGACTCCCGATGTGACGCTCTCCTGGTGTGATGCTCTCCCGGTGTGACACTCTCCCGGTTTGACACTCTCCCGGTGTGACGGTCTCCCGGTGTGACACTCTCCCAATGTGACGGTGTCCTGGTGTGACGCTCTCCCGTTCTGACGGTCTCCCGGTGTGACGGTCTCCCGGTTTGACGCTCTCCCAGTGTGACACTCTCCCGGTGTGACGGTCTCCTGGTATGACGGTCTCCCGGTTTGACGCTCTCCCGGTGTGAAGGTCTCCCGATGTGACAGACCCCCGATGTGACACTCTCCCGGTGTGATGGTCTCCCGGTGTGACACTCTCCTGGTGTGATGGTCTCCCGGTGTGACGCTCTGCCGGTGTGACGGTCCCCTGGTGTGACGCTCTCCCGGTGTGACGGTCTCCTGGTGTGATGGACTCCCGGTGTGACGCTCGCCCGGTGTGACGCTCTCCCGGTGTGACGCTCTCCCGGTGTGACGCTATCCCGGTGTGACAGACTCCTGGTGTGACGCTCTCCCGGTGTGACGGTCTCCCGGTGTGACGCTCTACTGGTGTGGCGGTCTCCCGATGTGACACTCTCCCAGTGTGACGCTCTCCTGGTGTGACAGACTCCCGGTGTGACACTCTCCCGGTGTGACACTCTCCCAGTGTGACACTCTCCCGGTGTGACGCTCTCCCGGTGTGACACTCTCCCGGTGTGATTGTCTCCTGGTGTGACGGTCACCCGGTGTGACGGTCCCCCGGTGTGACGGTCCCCCGGTGTGACGGTCCCCCGGTGTGACGGTCTCCTGGTGTGACAGCCTCCCGGTGTGATAGACTCCCGGTTTGACACTCTCCCGGTGTGACACTCTCCCGGTGTGACGGTCTCCTGGTGTGACGGACTCCCACTGTGACAGAATCTCGGTGTGATGCTCTCCCCGTGTGACGGTCTCCCGGTGTGACAGACTCCTGGTGTGATGCTCTCCCGGTGTGACACTCTCCCGGTTTGACACTCTCCCGGTGTGATACTCTCCGGGTGTGACGGTTTCCCGGTGTGACACTCTCCCGGTGCGACACTCTCCCAGTGTGACGGTCTCTCGGTGTGACGGTCCCCCGGTATGACGCTCTCCCAGTGTGACGGTCTCCCGGTGTGACGGTCTCCCGGTGTGACACTCTCCCGGTGTGACGGTCTCCCGGTGTGACACTCTCCGGGTGTGATGCTCTCCTGGTGTGATGGTCTCCCGGTGTGACGCTCTCCCGGTGTGACGGTCTCTCGGTGTGACGGTCCCCCGGTGTGACGCACTCCTGGTGTGATGCTCTCCCGGTGTGACGCTCTCCCGGTGTGTTGGTCTCCCAGTGTGACACTCTTCCGGTGTGTCGGTCTCCCAGTTTGTCGGTCTCCCGGTGTGACGCTCTCCCGGTTTGTCGGTCTCCCGGTGTGACGGTCTCCTGGTGTTACGCTCTCCCAGTGTGACGGTCCCCCGGTGTGACGCTCTCCTGGTGTGATGCTCTCCCGGTGTGACACTCTCCCGGTGTGACACTCTCCCAGTGTGTCACTCTCCCGGTGTGACCCTCTCCGGGTGTGACGGTTTCCCGGTGTGACACTCTCCCGGTGCGACACTCTCTCGGTGTGACGGTCTCTCGGTGTGACGGTCGCCCGGTGTGACGCTCTCCCAGTGTGACGGTCTCCCGGTGTGACGGTCTCCCGGTGTGACACTCTCCCGGTGTGATGGTCTCCCGGTGTGACGCTCTCCCGGTGTGATGCTCTGCCGGTGTGACACTCTCCCGATGTGATGGTCTCCCGGTGTGACGGTCTCCCGGTGTACCACTCTCCCGGTGTGATACTCTCCCGGTGTGACGGTCCCCTGGTGTGACGCTCTCCCGGTGTGACGGTCTCCTGGTGTGATGGACTCCCGGTGTGACAGACTCCCGGTGTGACGGTCACCCGGTGTGACGGTCCCCCGGTGTGACGGTCCCCCGGTGTGACGGTCTCCTGGTGTGACAGCCTCCCGGTGTGAAAGACTCCCGGTTTGACACTCTCCCGGTGTGACACTCTCCCGGTGTGACGGTCTCCTGGTGTGACGGACTCCCGATGTGACGCTCTCCCGGTGTGATGCTCTCCCGGTGTGGCACTCTCCCGGTTTGACACTCTCCCGGTGTGACGGTCTCCCGGTGTGACACTCTCCCAATGTGACGGTGTCCTGGTGTGACGCTCTCCCGTTCTGACGGTCTCCCGGTGTGACGGTCTCCCGGTTTGACGCTCTCCCAGTGTGACACTCTCCCGGTGTGACGGTCTCCTGGTATGACGGTCTCCCGGTTTGACGCTCTCCCGGTGTGACGGTCTCCCGATGTGACAGACCCCCGATGTGACACTCTCCCGGTGTGATGGTCTCTCGGTGTGACGCTCTCCCCGTGTGACACTCTCCTGGTGTGACGGTCTCCTGGTGTGACGGACTCCCGATGTGACGCTCTCCCGGTGTGATGCTCTCCCGGTGTGACACTCTCCCGGTTTGACACTCTCCCGGTGTGACGGTCTCCCGGTGTGACACTCTCCCAATGTGACGGTGTCCTGGTGTGACACTCTCCCGGTGTGACGGTCTCCTGGTGTGACGGACTCCCGATGTGACGCTCTCCCGGTGTGATGCTCTCCCGGTGTGACACTCTCCCGGTTTGACACTCTCCCGGTGTGACGGTCTCCCGGTGTGAAACTTTCCCAATGTGACGGTGTCCTGGTGTGACGCTCTCCCGTTCTGACGGTCTCCCGGTGTGACGGTCTCCCGGTTTGACGCTCTCCCAGTGTGACACTCTCCCGGTGTGACGGTCTCCTGGTATGACGGTCTCCCGGTTTGACGCTCTCCCGGTGTGACGGTCTCCCGATGTGACAGACCCCCGATGTGCCACTCTCCCGGTGTGACACTCTCCCGGTGTGATGGTCTCCCGGTGTGACGCTCTCCCGGTGTGATGCTCTGCCAGTGTGACGCTCTCCCGGTGTGACGGTCCCCTGGTGTGACGCTCTCCCGGTGTGATGGTCTCCCGGTGTGACACTCTCCCGGTTTGACACTCTCCCGGTGTGACGGTCTCCCGGTGTGACACTCTCCCAATGTGACGGTGTCCTGGTGTGACACTCTCCCGGTGTGACGGTCTCCTGGTGTGACGGACTCCCGATGTGACGCTCTCCCAGTGTGACACTCTTCCGGTGTGTCGGTCTCCCAGTTTGTCGGTCTCCCGGTGTTACGCTCTCCCGGTTTGTCGGTCTCCCGGTGTGACGGTCTCCTGGTGTTACGCTCTCCCAGTGTGACGGTACCCAGGTGTGACGCTCTCCTGGTGTGACGCTCTCCTGGTGTGATGCTCTCCCGGTGTGACACTCTCCCGGTGTGACACTCTCCCGGTGCGACACTCTCCCGGTGTGACGGTCTCTCGGTGTGACGGTCGCCCGGTGTGACGCTCTCCCAGTGTGACGGTCTCCCGGTGTGACGGTCTCCCGGTGTGACACTCTCCCGGTGTGATGGTCTCCCGGTGTGACGCTCTCCCGGTGTGATGCTCTGCCGGTGTGACACTCTCCCGATGTGATGGTCTACCGGTGTGACGGTCTCCCGGTGTACCACTCTCCCGGTGTGATACTCTCCCGGTGTGACGGTCCCCTGGTGTGACGCTCTCCCGGTGTGACGGTCTCCTGGTGTGATGGACTCCCGGTGTGACAGACTCCCGGTGTGACGGTCCCCCGTTGTGACGGTCCCCCGGTGTGACGGTCCCCCGGTGTGACGGTCTCCTGGTGTGACAGCCTCCCGGTGTGAAAGACTCCCGGTTTGACACTCTCCCGGTGTGACACTCTCCCGGTGTGACGGTCTCCTGGTGTGACGGACTCCCGATGTGACGCTCTCCCGGTGTGATGCTCTCCCGGTGTGGCACTCTCCCGGTTTGACACTCTCCCGGTGTGACGGTCTCCCGGTGTGACACTCTCCCAATGTGATGGTGTCCTGGTGTGACGCTCTCCCATTCTAACGGTCTCCCGGTGTGACGGTCTCCCGGTTTGACGCTCTCCCGGTGTGACGGTCTCCCAATGTGACAGACCCCCGATGTGACCCTCTCCCGGTGTGACACTCTCCCAGTGTGATGGTCTCCCGGTGTGACGCTCTCCCGGTGTGACACTCTCCCGGTGTGACGGTCTCCCGGTGTGACACTCTCCGGGTGTGACGCTCTCCCGGTGTGATGGTCTCCCGGTGTGACGCTCTCCCGGTGTGACGGTCTCTCGGTGTGACGGTCCCCCGGTGTGACGCTCTCCTGGTGTGATGCTCTCCCGGTGTGACGCTCTCCCGGTGTGTTGGTCTCCCAGTGTGACACTCTTCCGTTGTGTCGGTCTCCCAGTTTGTCGGTCTCCCGGTGTGACGGTCTCCCGGTTTGTCGGTCTCCCGGTGTGACGGTCTCCTGGTGTTACGCTCTCCCAGTGTGACGGTCCCCCGGTGTGACGCTATCCCGGTGTGACAGGCTCCTGGTGTGACGCTCTCCCGGTGTGACGGTCTCCCAGCGTGACACTCTTCCGGTGTGACGCTCTCCCGGTGTGACAGACTCCCGGTGTGACACTCTCCCGATGTGATGGTCTCCCGGTGTGATGGTCTCCCGGTGTGACGGTCTCCCGGTGTACCACTCTACCGGTGAGACACTCTCCCGTTGTGACGCTCTCCCAGTGTGTCGGTCTCCTGGTGTGACGGTCTCCCGGTGTGACACTCTCCCAATGTGACGGTCTCCTGGTGTGACACTCTCCCGGTGTGACGCTCTCCCGGTGTGACACTCTCCTGGTGTGATGCTCTCCCGGTGTGACAGACTCCCGGTGTGACACTCTCCCGGTGTGACGGTCTCCCAGTGTGATGCTCTCCCGGTGTGACGCTCTCCCGGTTTGACACTCTCCCGGTTTGATGCTCTCCCGGTGTGACACTCTCCCGGCGTGACGGTCTCCCGGTGTGACAGACTCCCGGTGTGACGCTCACCCGGTGTGACACTCTCCCGGTGTGACGCTCTCCCGGTGTGACAGACTCCCGGTGTGACACTCTCCCGGTGTGACGGTCTCCTGGTGTGACGGTCCCCGGTGTGACACTCTCCCGGTGTGACACTCTCCCAGTGTGACGGTCTCCCGGTGTGATACTCTCCCGGTGTGATTCTCTCCCGGTGTGACAGACTCCCGGTGTGACGCTCTTCCAGTGTGACGGTCTCTCGGTGTGACGGTCCCCCGGTGTGACGCTCTCCTGGTGTGACACTCTCCTGGTGTGACGCTCTCCCGGTGTGTCGGTCTCCCGGTGTGACACTCTCCCGGTGTGTCTGTCTCCCCGTGTGAAACTCTCCCGGTGTGACGTACTCCCGGTTGGTCGCTCTCCCGGTGTGACGGTCCCCCGGTGTGACGCTATCCCGGCGTGAAAGACTACTGGTGTAACGCTCTCTCGGTGTGACGGTCTCCCGGTGTGACACTCTCCCGGTGTGACGCTCTCCCGGTGTGACGGTCTGTCGGAGTGACGGTCCCCCGGTGTGACGCTCTCCTGGTGTGATGCTCTCCCGGTGTGACACTCTTCCGGTGTGTCGGTCTCCCAGTTTGTCGGTCTCCCGGTGTGACGCTCTCCCGGTTTGTCGGTCTCCCGGTGTGACACTCTCCCGATGTGATGGTCTCCCGGTGTGACGCTCTCCTGGTGTGACACTCTCCCGGTGTGATGGTCTACTGGTGTGATGGTCTCCCGGTGTGACGGTCTCCCGGTGTACCACTCTACCGGTGAGACACTCTCCCGGTGTGACGCTCTCCCAGTGTGTCGGTCTCCTGGTGTGACGGTCTCCCGGTGTGACACTCTCCCAATGTGACGGTCTCCTGGTGTGACACTCTCCCGGTGTGACGCTCTCCCGGTGTGACACTCTCCTGGTGTGATGCTCCCCCGGTGTGACAGACTCCCGGTGTGACACTCTCCCGGTGTGACGGTCTCCCAGTGTGATGCTCTCCCGGTGTGACGCTCTCCCGGTTTGACACTCTCCCGGTTTGATGCTCTCCCGGTGTGACACTCTCCCGGCGTGACGGTCTCCCGGTGAGACAGACTCCCGGTGTGACGCTCACCCGGTGTGACACTCTCCCGGTGTGACGCTCTCCCGGTGTGACAGACTCCCGGTGTGACACTCTCCCGGTGTGACGGTCTCCTGGTGTGACGGTCCCCGGTGTGACACTCTCCCGGTGTGACACTCTCCAAGTGTGACGGTCTCCCGGTGTGACACTCTCCCGGTGTGATTCTCTCCCGGTGTGACAGACTCCCGGTGTGACGCTCTTCCAGTGTGACGGTCTCTCGGTGTGACGGTCCCCCGGTGTGACGCTCTCCTGGTGTGACACTCTCCTGGTGTGACGCTCTCCCGGTGTGTCGGTCTCCCGGTGTGACACTCTCCCGGTGTGTCTGTCTCCCCGTGTGAAACTCTCCCGGTGTGACGTACTCCCGGTTGGTCGCTCTCCCGGTGTGACGGTCCCCCGGTGTGACGCTATCCCGGCGTGAAAGACTACTGGTGTAACGCTCTCTCGGTGTGACGGTCTCCCGGTGTGACGGTCCCTCGGTGTGAAGCTCTCCCGGTGTGACAGTCTCCCGGTGTGACAGACTCCCGGTGTGACACTCTCCCGGTGTGATGGTCTCCCGGTGTGACGCTCCACTGGTGTGACACTCTCCTGGTGTGATGGTCTCCTGGTGTGACGGTCTCCCGGTGTGACGGTCTCCCGGTGTACCACTCTCCCGGTGTGACGCTCTCCCGGTGTGACACTCTCCCGGTGTGACGCTCTCCCAGTGTGACACTCTCCCGGTTTGACGCTCTCCCGGTGTGACACTCTCCCGGTTTGACGCTCTCCCAGTGTGACACTCTCCCGGTTTGACGCTCTCCCGGTTTGACGCTCTCCCGGTGTGACACTCTCCCGGTGTGACGCTCTCCCGGTGTTACAGACTCCCGGTGTGACACTCTCCCGGTGTGATACTCTCCCGGTGTGACGCTCTCCCGGTGTGACACTCTCTCGGTTTGACGCTCTCCCGGTGTGACGCTCTCCCGGTGTGACAGGCTCCCGGTGTGACACTCTCCCGGTTTGACACTCTCCCGTTGTGACGCTCTCCCGGTTTGTCGGTCTCCCGGTGTGACGCTCTCCCGGTGTGACAGGCTCCCGGTGTGACACTCTCCCGGTTTGACACTCTCCCGTTGTGACGCTCTCCCGGTTTGTCGGTCTCCCGGTATGACGGTCTCCTGGTGTGACGCTCTCCTGGTGTGACAGACTCCTGGTGTGACACTCTCCCGGTGTGATGGTCTCCCGGTGTAACGCTCTCCTGGTGTGGCACTCTCCCGGTGTGACGCTCTCCCGGTGTGTCGGTCTCCTGGTGTGACGGTCTCCCGGTGTGACGGTCTCCCGGTGTACCACTCTCCCGGTGTGACACTCTCCCGGTGTGACGCTCTCCCGGTGTGACGGTGTCCTGGTGTGATGCTCTCCCGTTCTGACGGTCTCCCGGTGTGACACTCTCCCGGTGTGATGCTCTCCCGGTGTGACGATCTCCCGGTTTGACGCTCTCCCGGTGTGACAGACTCCCGGTGTGACGCTCACCCGGTGTGACACCCTCCCGGTGTGACGCTCTCCCGGTGCGACAGACTCCTGGTGTGACACTCTCCCGGTTTGACACTCTCCCGGTGTGACGGTCTCCTGGTGTGATGGTTTCCCGGTGTGAAACTCTCCCAGTGTGACACTCTCCCGGTGTGACGGTCTCCCGGTGTGACACTCTCCCGGTGTGACGCTCTCCTGGTGCGACAGACTCCCGGTGTGACACTCTCCCGGTTTGACACTCTCCCGGTGTGACAGACTCCCGGTGTGACACTCTCCCGGTGTGACGGTCTCCCGGTGTGATGTTCCCCCGGTGTGATGCTCACCCGGTGTGACAGACTCCCGGTGTGATACTCTCCCGATGTGATGCTCTCCTGGTGTGACGGTCCCCCGGTGTGACGGTCCCCCGGTGTGCCGGTCCCCCAGTGTGAGGGTCTCCCGGTGTGATGGTCTCCCGGTATGACGGTCTCCCGGTGTGACAGTCCCCCGGTGTGACGGTCTCCCGGTGTGACAGTCCCCCGAAATGGCGCTCTCCCTGTGTGACGGTCTCCTGGTGTGATGGACTCACGATGTGACAGACTCCCGTTGTGATGCTCACCCGGTGTGACAGACTCCCGGTGTGACAGTCTCCCTGTGTGACGCGCTCCCGGTGTGACGGTCTCCTGGTGTATTGTCTCCCGATGTGACGGCCTCTCTGTGTGACAGTGTCTCAGTGTGAATGTCCTCGGTGTTACTGTCGCCAGGTGTGGTGCTCTCCCGGTGTGACGGTCTCCCGGTGTGACAGTCTCCCGGTGTGACATTCTCCCGGTGTGACATTCTCCTGGTGTGACGGTCTCCTGGTGTGACGGTCCCCCGGTGTGACGGACTCCCGGTGTGACAGACTACCGGTGTGACACTCTCCTGGTTTGACACTTTCCCGGTGTGACGGTCTCCTGGTGTGACGGTCCCCCGGTGTGACGCTCTCCCAGTGTGACACTCTCCCGGTGTGACGGTCTCCCGGTGTGACACTCTCCCGGTGTGACGGTCTCCCGGTGTGACACTCTCCTAGTGTGACGCTCTCCCGGTGTGACGGTCTCTCGGTGTGACGGTCCCCCGGTGTGACGCTCTCCTGGTGTGACGCTCTCCCGGTGTGACGCTCTCCCGGTGTGTTGGTCTCCCGGTGTGACACTCTCCCGGTGTGTCGGTCTCCCAGTTTGTCGGTCTCCCGGTGTGACGCTCTCCCGGTTTGTCGGTCTCCCGGTGTGACGGTCTCCTGGTGTTACGCTCTCCCAGTGTGACGGTCCCCCGGTGTGACGCTATCCCGGTGTGACAGGCTCCTGGTGTGACGCTCTCCCGGTGTGACGGTCTCCCAGCGTGACACTCTTCCGGTGTGATGCTCTCCCGGTGTGAGAGACTCCCGGTGTGACACTCTCCCGATGTGATGGTCTCCCGGTGTGTCGCTCACCTGGTGTGACACTCTCCCGGTGTGACGGTCTCCTGGTGTGATGGTCTCCCGGTGTAACGGTCTCCCGGTGTACCACTCTCCCGGTGTGACACTCTCCCGGTGTAACGGTCTCCCGGTGTACCACTCTCCCGGTGTGACACTCTCCCGGTGTGACACTCTCCCAGTGTGACACTCTCCCGGTGTGACAGACTCCCCAAGTGGGACACTCTCCCGGTTTGACACTCTTCCGAAGTGACCGTCTCCTGGTGTGACGGTTTCCCGGTGTGACCCTCTCCCAGTGTGACACTCTCCCAGTGTGACGGTCTCCCGGTGTGACGGTCCCCCCGTGTGCTGCTCTCCCGGTGTGACACTCTCCCGGTGTAACGGTCTCCCGGTGTACCACTCTCCCGGTGTGACACTCTCCCGGTGTGATGGTCTCCCGGTGTGACACTCTCCCGGTGTGACAGACTCCCCAAGTGGGACACTCTCCCGGTTTGACACTCTTCCGATGTGACGGTCTCCTGGTGTGACGGTTTCCCGGTGTGACCCTCTCCCAGTGTGACACTCTCCCAGTGTGACGGTCTCCCGGTGTGACGGTCCCTCGGTATGACACTCTCCCGGTGTGACACTCTCCCGGTGTGACGGTCTCCTGGTGTGACACTCTCCCGGTGTGACGGTCTCCCGGTGTGACACTCCCCCGGTGTGACGCTCTCCCGGTGTGACGCTCTCCCGGTGTGACACTCTCCCGGTGTGACGGTCCCCCGATGTGACGGTTTCCTGGTGTGACAGCCTCCCGGTGTGACAGACTCCTGGTTTGACACTCTCCTGGTGTGACGGTCTCCTGGTGTGACGGACTCCCAGTGTGACAGATTCCCGGAGTGATGCTCTCCCGGTGTGACGCTCTCCCGGTGTGACGCTCTCCCGGTGTGACAGACTCCCGGTGTGACACTCTCCCGGTGTAACACTCTCCCGGTGTGACACTCTCCCGGTGTGACGGTCTCCCGGTGTGACACTCTCCCAGTGTGACGCTCTCCCAGTGTGACAGACTCACGGTGTGACGCTCTCCCGGTTTGACTCTCTCCCGGTGAGGTGGTCTCCCGGTGTGACGGTCCCTTGGTGTGACACTCTCCCGGTGTGACGGTCTCCTGGTGTGACGCTCTCCCGGTGTGACGGTCTCCCAGTGTGACACTCTCCCGGTGTGACGCTCTCCCGGTGTGACACTCTCCCGGTGTGAGGGTCTCCTGGTGTGACGGTCTCCCGGTGTGACGGTCTCCCGGTGTTACCACTCTCCCGGTGTGACACTCTCCCGGTGTGACGCTCTCCCGGTGTGACACTCTCCCGGTGTGATGGTCTCCTGGTGTGACACTCTCCCGGTGTGACACTCTCCCAGTGTGACACTCTCCCGGTGTGACACTCTCCCGGTGTGACGGTCCCCCGGTGTGACACTGTCCTGGTGTGACGGTCTCCTGGTGTGACGGACTCCCAGTGTGACAGATTCCCGGTGTGACGCTCTCCCGGTGTGACGGTCTCCCGGTGTGACGCTCTCCCGGTGTGACGGTCTCCTGGTGTGACGGACTCCCAGTGTGACAGACCCCCGGTGTGACACTCTCCCGGTTTGACACTCTCGTGGTGTGACGGTCTCCTGGTGTGACGGTTTCCCGGTGTAACACTCTCCCGGTGTGACACTCTCCCGGTGTGATGGTCTCCCGGTGTGACGGTCCCTTGGTGTGACACTCTCCCGGTGTCACGGTCTCCTGGTGTGACACTCTCCCGGTGTGACGCTCTCCCGGTGTGACGCTCTCCCGGTGTGACACTCTCCCGGTGTGACGGATTCCCAGTGTGACAGATTCCCGGTGTGACGGTCTCCTGGTGTGACGGTCTCCTGGTGTGACGGTCTCCCTCTGTGACCTTCTCCCAGTGTGACACTCTCCCGGTGTGACAGACTCCCAAGTGGGACACTCTCCCGGTTTGACACTCTTCCGATGTGACGGTCTCCCGGTGTGACGGTTTCCCGGTGTGACCCTCTCCCAGTGTGACACTCTCCCGGTGTGACGGTCTCCCGGTGTGACGGTCCCCCCGTGTGCTGCTCTCCTGGTGTGATGGTCTCCCGGTATGACGGTCCCTCGGTGTGACACTCTCCCGGTGTGACACTCTCCCGGTGTGACACTCTCCCGGTGTGACACTCTCCCGGTGTGACGGTCTCCTGGTGAGATGGACTCCCGGTGTGACAGACGCCCGGTGTGACGCTCTTCCGGTGTGACGCTATCCCGGTGTGACAGACTCCTGGTGTGATGCTCTCCCGGTGTGACGGTCCCCCGGTGTGACGCCATCCCGGTGTGACGGTCTCCCGGTGTGACACTCTCCCGGTGTGACGGTCTCCCGGTGTGACACTCCCCCGGTGTGACGCTCTCCCGGTGTGACACTCTCCCGGTGTGACGCTCTCCCGGTGTGACAGACTCCCGGTGTGACACTCTCCCGGTGTGACGGTCTCCTGGTGTGACGGTCCCCCGGTGTGACACTCTCCCGGTGTGACACTCTCCCAGTGTGACGGTCTCCCGGTGTGACACTCTCCCGGTGTGATTCTCTCCCGGTGTGACAGACTCCCGGTGTGACGCTCTTCCAGTGTGACGGTGTCTCGGTGTGACGGTCCCCCGGTGTGACGCTCTCCTGGTGTGACACTCTCCTGGTGTGACGCTCTCCCGGTGTGTCGGTCTCCCGGTGTGACACTCTCCCGGTGTGTCTGTCTCCCCGTGTGAAACTCTCCCGGTGTGACGTACTCCCGGTTGGTCGCTCTCCCGGTGTGACGGTCCCCCGGTGTGACGCTATCCCGGCGTGACAGACTACTGGTGTAACGCTCTCTCGGTGTGACGGTCTCCCGGTGTGACGGTCCCTCGGTGTGAAGCTCTCCTGGTGTGACAGTCTCCCGGTGTGACAGACTCCCGGTGTGACACTCTCCCGGTGTCACGGTCTCCCGGTGTGACGCTCTCCCGGTGTGACGCTCTCCCGGTGTGATGGTCTCCCAGTGTACCACTCTCCCGGTGTGACGCTCTCCCGGTGTGACACTCTCCCGGTGTGACGCTCTCCCAGTGTGACACTCTCCCGGTTTGACGCTCTCCCGGTGTGACACTCTCCCGGTGTGACGCTCTCCCGGTGTTACAGACTCCCGGTGTGACACTCTCCCGGTGTGATACTCTCCCGGTGTGACGCTCTCCCGGTGTGACACTCTCTCGGTTTGACGCTCTCCCGGTGTGACGGTCCCCCGGTGTGACGCTATCCCGGCGTGACAGACTACTGGCGTAACGCTCTCTCGGTGTGACGGTCTCCCGGTGTGACGGTCCCTCGGTGTGAAGCTCTCCTGGTGTGACAGTCTCCCGGTGTGACAGACTCCCGGTGTGACACTCTCCCGGTGTGACGCTCTCCCGGTGTGACGCTCTCCCGGTGTGACGCTCTCCCGGTGTGATGGTCTCCCAGTGTACCACTCTCCCGGTGTGACGCTCTCCCGGTGTGACACTCTCCCGGTGTGACGCTCTCCCAGTGTGACACTCTCCCGGTTTGACGCTCTCCCGGTGTGACACTCTCCCGGTGTGACGCTCTCCCGGTGTTACAGACTCCCGGTGTGACACTCTCCCGGTGTGATACTCTCCCGGTGTGACGCTCTCCCGGTGTGACACTCTCTCGGTTTGACGCTCTCCCGGTGTGACGCTCTCCCGGTGTGACAGGCTCCCGGTGTGACACTCTCCCGGTTTGACACTCTCCCGTTGTGACGCTCTCCCGGTTTGTCGGTCTCCCGGTGTGACGCTCTCCCTGTGTGACAGGCTCCCGGTGTGACACTCTCCCGGTTTGACACTCTCCCGTTGTGACGCTCTCCCGGTTTGTCGGTCTCCCGGTATGACGGTCTCCTGGTGTGACGTTCTCCCGGTGTGACAGACTCCTGGTGTGACACTCTCCCGGTGTGATGGTCTCCCGGTGTAACGCTCTCCTGGTGTGGCACTCTCCCAGTGTGATGGTCTCCCGGTGTAACGCTCTCCTGGTGTGACACTCTCCCGGTGTGACGCTCTCCCGGTGTGTCGGTCTCCTGATGTGACGGTCTCCCGGTGTGACGGTCTCCCGGTGTACCACTCTCCCGGTGTGACACTCTCCCGGTGTGACGCTCTCCCGGTGTGTCGGTCTCCTGGTGTGACGTTCTCCCAGTGTGACACTCTCCCAATGTGACGGTGTCTTGGTGTGACGCTCTCCCGTTCTGACGGTCTCCCGGTGTGACACTCTCCCGGTGTGATGCTCTCCCGGTGTGACACTCTCCCGGTGTCACGGTCTCCCGGTGTGACGCTCTCCCGGTGTGACGCTCTTCCGGTGTGACGCTATCCCGGTGTGACAGACTCCTGGTGTGATGCTCTCCCGGTGTGACGGTCCCCCGGTGTGACGCTATCCCGGTGTGACGGTCTCCCGGTGTGACACTCTCCCGGTGTGACGGTCTCCCGGTGTGACACTCCCCCGGTGTGACGCTCTCCCGGTGTGACACTCTCCCGGTGTGACGCTCTCCCGGTGTGACAGACTCCCGGTGTGACACTCTCCCGGTGTGACGGTCTCCTGGTGTGACGGTCCCCCGGTGTGACACTCTCCCGGTGTGACACTCTCCCAGTGTGACGGTCTCCCGGTGTGACACTCTCCCGGTGTGATTCTCTCCCGGTGTGACAGACTCCCGGTGTGACGCTCTTCCAGTGTGACGGTGTCTCGGTGTGACGGTCCCCCGGTGTGACGCTCTCCTGGTGTGACACTCTCCTGGTGTGACGCTCTCCCGGTGTGTCGGTCTCCCGGTGTGACACTCTCCCGGTGTGTCTGTCTCCCCGTGTGAAACTCTCCCGGTGTGACGTACTCCCGGTTGGTCGCTCTCCCGGTGTGACGGTCCCCCGGTGTGACGCTATCCCGGCGTGACAGACTACTGGTGTAACGCTCTCTCGGTGTGACGGTCTCCCGGTGTGACGGTCCCTCGGTGTGAAGCTCTCCTGGTGTGACAGTCTCCCGGTGTGACAGACTCCCGGTGTGACACTCTCCCGGTGTCACGGTCTCCCGGTGTGACGCTCTCCCGGTGTGACGCTCTCCCGGTGTGATGGTCTCCCAGTGTACCACTCTCCCGGTGTGACGCTCTCCCGGTGTGACACTCTCCCGGTGTGACGCTCTCCCAGTGTGACACTCTCCCGGTTTGACGCTCTCCCGGTGTGACACTCTCCCGGTGTGACGCTCTCCCGGTGTTACAGACTCCCGGTGTGACACTCTCCCGGTGTGATACTCTCTCGGTTTGACGCTCTCCCGGTGTGACGGTCCCCCGGTGTGACGCTATCCCGGCGTGACAGACTACTGGTGTAACGCTCTCTCGGTGTGACGGTCTCCCGGTGTGATGGTCCCTCGGTGTGAAGCTCTCCTGGTGTGACAGTCTCCCGGTGTGACAGACTCCCGGTGTGACACTCTCCCGGTGTGACGCTCTCCCGGTGTGACGCTCTCCCGGTGTGACGCTCTCCCGGTGTGATGGTCTCCCAGTGTACCACTCTCCCGGTGTGACGCTCTCCCGGTGTGACACTCTCCCGGTGTGACGCTCTCCCAGTGTGACACTCTCCCGGTTTGACGCTCTCCCGGTGTGACACTCTCCCGGTGTGACGCTCTCCCGGTGTTACAGACTCCCGGTGTGACACTCTCCCGGTGTGATACTCTCCCGGTGTGACGCTCTCCCGGTGTGACACTCTCTCGGTTTGACGCTCTCCCGGTGTGACGCTCTCCCGGTGTGACAGGCTCCCGGTGTGACACTCTCCCGGTTTGACACTCTCCCGTTGTGACGCTCTCCCGGTTTGTCGGTCTCCCGGTGTGACGCTCTCCCTGTGTGACAGGCTCCCGGTGTGACACTCTCCCGGTTTGACACTCTCCCGTTGTGACGCTCTCCCGGTTTGTCGGTCTCCCGGTATGACGGTCTCCTGGTGTGACGTTCTCCCGGTGTGACAGACTCCTGGTGTGACACTCTCCCGGTGTGATGGTCTCCCGGTGTAACGCTCTCCTGGTGTGGCACTCTCCCAGTGTGATGGTCTCCCGGTGTAACGCTCTCCAGGTGTGACACTCTCCCGGTGTGACGCTCTCCCGGTGTGTCGGTCTCCTGGTGTGACGGTCTCTCGGTGTGACGGTCCCCCGGTGTGACCCTCTCCTGGTGTGACGCTCTCCCGGTGTGACGCTCTCCCGGTGTGTTGGTCTCCCGGTGTGACACTCTCCCGGTGTGTCGGTCTCCCAGTTTGTCGGTCTCCCGGTGTGACGCTCTCCCGGTTTGTCGGTCTCCCGGTGTGACGGTCTCCTGGTGTTACGCTCTCCCAGTGTGACGGTCCCCCGGTGTGACGCTATCCCGGTGTGACAGGCTCCTGGTGTGACGCTCTCCCGGTGTGACGGTCTCCCAGCGTGACACTCTTCCGGTGTGATGCTCTCCCGGTGTGACAGTCTCCCGGTGTGACACTCTCCCGATGTGATGGTCTCCCGGTGTGACGCTCTCCTGGTGTGACACTCTCCCGGTGTGATGGTCTCCTGGTGTGATGGTCTCCCGGTGTAACGGTCTCCCGGTGTACCACTCTCCCGGTGTGACACTCTCCCGGTGTAACGGTCTCCCGGTGTACCACTCTCCCGGTGTGACACTCTCCCGGTGTGACACTCTCCCGGTGTGACACTCTCCCGGTGTGACAGACTCCCCAAGTGGGACACTCTCCCGGTTTGACACTCTTCCGATGTGACGGTCTCCTGGTGTGATGGTTTCCCGGTGTGACCCTCTCCCAGTGTGACACTCTCCCAGTGTGACGGTCTCCCGGTGTGACGGTCCCCCTGTGTGCTGCTCTCCCGGTGTGACACTCTCCCGGTGTGATGGTCTCCCGGTGTGACACTCTCCCGGTGTGACAGACTCCCCAAGTGGGACACTCTCCCGGTTTGACACTCTTCCGATGTGACGGTCTCCTGGTGTGACGGTGTCCCGGTGTGACCCTCTCCCAGTGTGACAGTCTCCCAGTGTGACGGTCTCCCGGTGTGACGGTCCCTCGGTGTGACACTCTCCCGGTGTGACACTCTCCCGGTGTGACGGTCTCCCGGTGTGACACTCCCCCGGTGTGACGCTCTCCCGGTGTGACACTCTCCCGGTGTGACACTCTCCCGGTGTGACGTTCTCCCGGTGTGACACTCCCCCGGTGTGACGCTCTCCCGGTGTGACGCTCTCCCGGTGTGACGCTCTCCCGGTGTGACGCTCTCCCGGTGTGACAGACTCCCGGTGTGACACTCTCCCGGTTTGACACTCTCCCGGTGTGACGGTCTCCTGGTGTGACGGTTTCCCGGTGTAACACTCTCCCGGTGTGACACTCTCCCGGTGTGACGGTCTCCCGGTGTGACACTCTCCCAGTGTGACGCTCTCCCAGTGTGACAGACTCACGGTGTGATGCTCTCCCGGTTTGACTCTCTCCCGGTGAGATGGTCTCCCGGTGTGACGGTCCCTTGGTGTGACACTCTCCCGGTGTGACGGTCTCCTGGTGTGACGCTCTCCCGGTGTGACGGTCTCCCAGTGTGACACTCTCCCAGTGTGACACTCTCCCGGTGTGACGCTCTCCCGGTGTGAGGGTCTCCTGGTGTGACGGTCTCCCGGTGTGACGGTCTCCCGGTGTTACCACTCTCCCGGTGTGACACTCGCCCGGTGTGACGCTCTCCCGGTGTGACACTCTCCCGGTGTGATGGTCTCCTAGTGTGACACTCTCCCGGTGTGACACTCTCCCGGTGTGACGCTCTCCCGGTGTGACACTCTCCCGGTGTGATGGTCTCCTGGTGTGACACTCTCCCGGTGTGACACTCTCCCAGTGTGACACACTCCCGGTGTGACACTCTCCCGGTGTGACGGTCCCCCGGTGTGACGGTTTCCTGGTGTGACAGCCTCCCGGTGTGATAGACTCCTGGTTTGACACTCTCCCGGTGTGACACTGTCCTGGTGTGACGGTCTCCTGGTGTGACGGACTCCCAGTGTGACAGATTCCCGGTGTGACGCTCTCCCGGTGTGACGGTCTCCCGGTGTGACGCTCTCCCGGTGTGACGGTCTCCTGGTGTGACGGACTCCCAGTGTGACAGACCCCCGGTGTGACACTCTCCCGGTTTGACACTCTCCTGGTGTGATGGTCTCCCGGTGTGACGGTCCCTTGGTGTGACACTCTCCCGGTGTGACACTCTCCCGGTGTGACGCTCTCCCGGTGTGACGCTCTCCCGGTGTGACGCTCTCCCGGTGTGATGGTCTCCTGGTGTGACACTCTCCCGGTGTGACGGATTCCCAGTGTGACAGATTCCCGGTGTGACGGTCTCCTGGTGTGACGGTCTCCTGGTGTGACGGTCTCCCCCGGTGTGACGCTCTCCCGGTGTGACACTCTCCCGGTATGACACTTTCCCGGTTTGACACTTTCCCGGTGTGACGGTCTCCCGGTGTACCACTCTCCCGGTGTGACACTCTCCCGGTGTGACGCTCTCCTGGTGTGACGGTCCCCTGGTGTGACGCTCTCCCGGTGTGACGGTCTCCTGGTGTGATGGACTCCCGGTGTGACAGACGCCCGGTGTGACGTTCTCCCGGTGTGACGGTGCCCCGCTGTGACGCTATCCCGGTGTGACAGACTCCTGGTGTGACGCTCTCCCGGTGTGACGGTCTCCCGGTGTGACGCTCTCCCGGTGTGACGGTCCCCCGGTGTGACGCTATCCCGGTGTGACGGTCCCCCGGTGTGACGCTATCCCGGTGTGACGGTCTCCTGGTGAGATGGACTCCCGGTGTGACAGACGCCCGGTGTGACGCTCTCCCGGTGTGACGGTCCCCCGGTGTGACGCTATCCCGGTGTGACAGACTCCTGGTGTGACGCTCCCCCGGTGTGACGGTCTCCCGGTGTGATGCTCTCCCGGTGTGACAGTCCCCCGGTGTGACGCTGTCCCGGTGTGACGGTCTCCCGGTGTGACACTCTCCCGGTGTGACGGTCTCCCGGTGTGACACTCCCCCGGTGTGACACTCTCCCGGTGTGACACTCTCCCGGTGTGACACTCCCCCGGTGTGACGCTCTCCCGGTGTGACACTCTCCCGGTTTGACACTCTCCCGGTTTGACACTCTCCCGGTTTGACACTTTCCCGGTGTGAAGGTCTCCCGGTGTGACGGTCTCCCGATGTGACACTCTCCCGTTGTGACACTCTCCCGGTGTGACACTCTCCCGGTGTGACGGTCTCCCGGTGTGACACTCCCCCGGTGTGACGCTCTCCCGGTGTGACACTCTCCCGGTTTGACACTCTCCCGGTTTGACACTTTCCCGGTGTGATGGTCTCCCGGTGTACCACTCTCCCGGTGTGACACTCTCCTGGTGTGTCGGTCTCCCGGTGTGACGCTCTCCCGGTGTGACGGTCCCCTGGTGTGACGCTCTCCCGGTGTGACGGTCTCCTGGTGTGATGGACTCCCGGTGTGACAGACGCCCGGTGTGACGCTCTCCCGGTGTGACGGTCCCCCGGTGTGACGCTATCCCGGTGTGACAGACTCCTGGTGTGACGCTCTCCCGGTGTGACGGTCTCCCGGTGTGACGCTCTCCCGGTGTGACGCTCTCCCGGTGTGACGGTCCCCCGGTGTGACGCTATCCCGGTGTGACGGTCCCCCGGTGTGACGCTACCCTGGTGTGACGGTCTCCTGGTGTGATGGACTCCCGGTGTGACAGATGCCCGGTGTGACGCTCTCCCGGTGTGACGGTCCCCCGGTGTGACGCTATCCCGGTGTGACAGACTCCTGGTGTGACGCTCTCCCGGTGTGACGGTCTCCCGGTGTGACGCTCTCCCGGTGTGACGGTCCCCCGGTGTGACGCTATCCCGGTGTGACGGTCTCCCGGTGTGACGCTCTCCCGGTGTGACGGTCTCCTGGTGTGATGGACTCCCGGTGTGACAGACGCCCGGTGTGACGGGCTCCCGGTGTGACGCTATCCCGGTGTGACAGACTCCTGGTGTGACGCTCTCCCGGTGTGACGGTCTCCCGGTGTGACGCTCTACTGGTGTGGCGGTCTCCCGATGTGGCACTCTCCCAGTGTGACGCTCTCCCGGTGTGACAGACTCCCGGTGTGACACTCTCCCGGTGTGAAACTCTCCCGGTGTGATGGTCTCCCAGTGTGACACTCTCCCGGTGTGACACTCTCCCGGTGTGACACTCTCCCGGTGTGATTGTCTCCTGGTGTGACGGTCACCCGGTGTGACGGTCCCCCGGTGTGACGGTCCCCCGGTGTGACGGTGTCCTGGTGTGACAGCCTCCCCGTGTGACAGACTCCCGGTTTGACACTCTCCCGGTGTGACACTCTCCCGGTGTGACGGTCTCCTGGTGTGACAGACACCCGGTGTGACGGTCCCCCGGTGTGACGGTCCCCCGGTGTGACGGTCTCCTGGTGTGACAGCCTCCCGGTGTGACAGACCCCCGGTTTGACACTCTCCCGGTGTGACAGTCTCCCGGTTTGACACTCTCCCGGTGTGACACTCTCCCGGTGTGACGGTCTCCTGGTGTGACAGACACCCGGTGTGAGGGTTCTACCGGTGTGACGGTCCCCCGGTGTGACGGTCTCCTGGTGTGACAGCCTCCCGGTGTGACAGACTCCCGGTTTGACACTCTCCCGGTGTGACAGACTCCCGGTGTGACACTCTCCCAGTGTGACACTCTCCCGGTGTGACGCTCTCCCGGTGTGACGGTCTCCTGGTGTGACGGTCTCCCTCTGTGACCGTCTCCCAGTGTACCACTCTCCCGGTGTGACACTCTCCCAGTGTGACACTCTCCCGGTGTGATGGTCTCCCGGTGTGACGGTCTCCCGGTGTGATGGTCTCCTGGTGTGACAGCCTCCCGGTGTGACAGACTCCCGGTTTGACACTCTCCCGGTGTGACACGCTCCCGGTGTGACGGTCTCCCGGTGTGACGGTCTCCTGGTGTGACAGCCTCCCGGTGTGACAGACTCCCGGTTTGACACTCTCCCGGTGTGACACACTCCCGGTGTGACGGTCTCCTGGTGTGACGGACTCCCAGTGTGACAGATTCCCGGTGTGACGATCTCCCGGTGTGACGCTCTCCCGGTGTGACGCTCTCCCGGTGTGACAGACCCCCGGTGTGACACTCTCCCGGTTTGACACTCTCCCGGTGTGACGGTCTCCTGGTGTGACACTCTCCCAGTGTGACGCTCTCCCGGTGTGACACTCTCCCGGTGTGACAGACTCCCGGTGTGACACTCTCCTGGCTTGACACTCTCCCGGTGTGACGGTCTCCCAGTGTGACGGTCCCTCGGTGTGACACTCTCCCGGTGTGACGGTCTCCTGGTGTGACACTCTCCCGGTGTGGCGGTCTCCTGGTGTGACACTCTCCCGGTGTGACGCTCTCCCGGTGTGATGCTCTCCTGGTGTGACGCTTTCCCGGTGTGACAGACTCCCGGTGTGACACTCTCCCGGTTTGACACTCTCCTGGTGTGACGGTCTCCTGGTGTGACGGTCTCCCGGTGTGACACTCTCCTGGTGTGACACTCTCCCGGTGTGTCTGTCTCCCAGTGTGACAGTCTCTCGGCATGACGGTCTCCCGGTGTGACCGTCTACCGCTGTGACGGTCTCCCGGTGTGACCGTCTCCTGGTGTGATCGTCTCCTGATGTGACTGTCTCCCGGTGTGATGGTCTCTCCCGGTGTGACGGTCTCCCGGTATGACAGTCTCCCGGTGTGACGGTCTCCCGTTGTGACGGTCTCCCGGTGTGTCGGTCTCCCGGTGTTTCGGTCTCCCGGAGTGTCGGTCTCCCAGTGTGACAGTCTCTCGGCATGACGGTCTCCCGGTGTGACGGTCTCCCGGTGTGTCCGTCTTCTGGTGTCACCGTCTCCTGGTGTGACCGTCTACCGGTGTGACGGTCTCCCGGTGTGACCATCTCCTGGTGTGACCGTCTCCTGGTGTGTCTGTCTCCTGATGTGACTGTCTCCCGGTGTGATGGTCTCTCCCGGTGTGACGTTCTCCCGGTGTGACAGTCTCCCGGTGTGACATTCTCCCGGTGTGACAGTCTCCCGGTGTGACGGTCTCCCGGTGTGACGGTCTCCCGGTGTGTCGGTTTCCCGGTGTGACAATGTCTCAGTGTGAATGTCCTTGGTGTGACGGTCTCCCGGTGTGTCGGTCTCCCGGTGTGTTGGTCTCCCGGTGTGATGGTCTCCCTCGGTTTGACTGTCTCCCGGTGTGACGGTCTCTCGGTGTGACGGCCTCTCGGTGTGACAATGTCTCAGTGTGACTGGCCCTCGGTGTGACTGTCTCCCGGTGTGACTGCCTCTCGGCGTGACAGCCTCTCGGTGTGACAGTCTCTCGGTGTGTCGCTCTTCCGGTGTGAGGGCCTCTCGGTGTGACTTGTCTCAGTTTGAATGTCCTTGGTGTGACTGTCTCCCAGTGTTACTGTTGCCATGTGTGACAGTCTCCCGGTTTGACGGTCTCCCGGTGTGACAGTCTCCTGGTGTGATGCTCTCCCGGTGTGACCATCTCCCGGTGTGTCGCTCTCCTGGTGTGTCGGTCTCTCAGTGTGACAGTCTCCCGGTCTGACGCTCTTCCGGTGTGATGGTCTCCTGGTGTGACTGTCTCCTGATGTGACGGTCTCCCGGTGTGTCGGTCTCCCGGTGTGATGGTGTCTCAGTGTGAATGTCCTCGGTGTAACTGTCTCCCGGTGTTACTATCGCCCGTTGTGACAGACTCTCAGTGTGACGGTCCCTCGGTGAGACAGTCTCCCGGTGTATCACTCTCCCGGTGTGACGGTATCCCGGTGTGATGGTCTTCCGGTGTGATGGTCTCCCCGTGTGACGGTCTCCTGGTGTGACAGTGTCTCAGTGTGACTAGCCCTCGGTGTGACTGTCTCCCGGTGTGACAGCCTCTCGGTGTGACACTCTCCTGGTGTGTCGGTCTCTCAGTGTGACAGTCTCCCGGTCTGACGCTTTTCCGGTGTTATGGTCTCCTGGTGTGTCGGTCTCCCGGTGTGACAGTCTCCCGGTGTGACAGTCTCCCAGTGTGACAGTCTCCCGGTGTGACGGTCTCCTGGTGAGACGGTCTCCCGGTGTGACGGTCTCCCGGTGTGACGGTCTCCCGGTGTGACGGTCTCCTGGTGTGATAGCCTCTCGGTGTGACAATGTCTCAGTGTGAATGTCCTAGGTGTGACTGTCTCCCGGTGTGACTGTCTCCCGGTGTGACTGTCTCCCGGTGTGATGGTCTCCCGGTGTGACGGTCTCCCCGTGTGTCGCTCTCCCGGTGTGTCGGATTCCTGGTGTGTCGGATTCCCAGTGTGTCTGTCTCCCGGTGTGACGGTCTCCCGGTGTGTCGGTCTCCCGGTTTGACAGTCTCCCGGTTTGACTATCCCCTGGTGTGACAGCCTCCCAGTGAGACGGCCTCTCAGTGTGATGCTCTCCCTGTGTGACAGTCTCCCGTTGTGACACTCTCCCGGTGTGACATCCTCTCGGTGTGACAGTCTCCCGGTGTGACTGTCTCCTGGAGTGACTGTCTCCCGGTGTGACAGTCTCCCGGAGTGATGGTCTCCCCCGGTGTGACTGTCTCCCGGTGTGACTGTCTCCCGGAGTGATGGTCTCTCCCGGAGTGACTGTCTCCCGGTGTGATGGTCTCTCCCGGTGTGACTGTCTCCCGGAGTGACTGTCTCCCGGTGTGACTGTCTCCCGGAGTGATGGTCTCTCCCGGTGTGACTGTCTCCCGGTGTGATGGTCTCCCCCGGTGTGACTGTCTCCCGGAGTGACTGTCTCCCGGTGTGACTGTCTCCCGGTGTGATGGTCTCTCCCGGTGTGACTGTCTCCCGGTGTGACTGTCTCCCGGTGTGATGGTCTCTCCCGGTGTGACTGTCTCCCGGTGTGATGGTCTCTCCCGGTGTGACTGTCTCCCGGTGTGATCGTCTCTCCCGGTGTGACTGTCTCCCGGTGTAACTGTCTCCCGGTGTGACGGCCTCTCGGTTTGACTGTCTCCCGGTGTGACAGTGTCTCAATGTGAATGTCCTCGGTGTAACTGTCTCCCGGTGTTACTATTGCCCGGTGTGACAGACTCTCAGTGTGACGGTCCCTCGGTGTGACAGTCTCCCGGTGTATCGCTCCCCCGGTGTGTCGGTCTCCCGGTGTGTCTGTCCCCCGGTGTGACAGCCTCCCAGTGTGACGGTCTCTCAGTGTGACGCTCTCCTGGCTTGACAGTCTCCCGGTGTGACTGTCTCCCGGTGTGAATGTCTCCCGGTGTGACAGTCTCCCGGTGTGACTGTCTCCCGGTGTGTCGGTCTCCCGGTGTGTCGGTCTCCCAATGTGACCGTCTCCCGGTGTGACTGCCTCCCGGTGTGACCATCTCCCGGTGTGACCGTCTCCCGGTGTGACTGTCTCCCGGCGTGTTGGTCTCCCGGTGTGATGGTCTCCCGGTGTGATGGTCTCCCGGTGTGACAGTCTCCCGGTGTGACAGTCTCCCAGTGTGTTGGTCTCCCGGTGTGACAGTCTCCTGGTGTGACAGTCTCCCAGTGTGTTGGTCTCCCGGTGTGACGGTCTCCCGGTGTGACTGTCTCCCGGTGTGACTGTCTCCCGGCGTGTTGGTTTCCAGGTGTGACTGTCTCCCGGCATGTTGGTTTCCAGGTGTGACTGTCTCCCAGCGTGTTGGTTTCCAGGTGTGACGGTCTCCCAGTGTGACAGTCACCTGGTGTGAGTCTCCCGGTGTGACCGTCTCCTGGTGCGACTGTCTCCTGGTGCGACCGTTTCCCAGTGTGTCGGTCTCCCGGTGTGACGGTCTCCCAGTGTGATGCTCTCTTGGTGCGACGGTCTCCCAGTGTGAAGGTCTCCTGGTGTAACAGTCTCCCGGTGTGACCATCTTCCGGTGTGTCGGTCTCTCGGTGCGACACTCTCCCGGTGTGACGGTCTCCCAGTGTGACGTTCTCCCGGTGTGACGGTCTCCCGGTGTGTCGGTCTCCCGGTGTGACAATCTCCAAGTCCGGGGCAGTCAATCTCAGCTTGGAGTGGCGTTCTTGTTTTGTCGTGGAAGTCTCATCCTGTTGTGGAGGTCTTTGTCAGCAGCTTCCGGTATACCATCAGCTTGGTGTGAAGGTCTAGTCGTGCCGTGACTGTCTCTTGCTATGGTGGCAGCTTCCAGGTCTTTCAATGGCCCAGCATGGAGATGCTGTCTCTTCCCATCCCAACGTGGTGATCCTGGCCTGGTTTTCCAGTGTACCCTGAGCCCAGGAGCTATTAGTTGAACTGTGATGAACTTTGACTCTTTTTCCTTCTTATTACGGATCTCTATCATTACTTTAGTTGTTGCGGTATGCCAATTTATGAAACATTTCGCAATGTTTCTTTCTGTAAAGCTATATGTGAGAATAACTTGCTATTCTGTTTTATCAGGTCATTTCCAACTGATGGTGGATAGGCAGGTTTCTTGTTACCTCAGCAATGGTGTGTCAAGGATCGCCAGTCATAACCCCACTCCTGGGGAGGTCTCAACGGTAAAGAAATGGTCAGCCTTTTTTATCTTGGACTCATGGGGCAGGGGTCATGGAGAGAGAGGTTTCAGTTGAGCAACCTTCCTTTCACCTGCTTCAGATTGCCCTGGATTGGGACAATTGGAGTCATCCGAACCCTCCCACCCTCACACCCAAACTCAGGAAGCAGGTCACCATGGTTTCCTCATCAGAAGACAAGCCACTTCTCCTTCTCTGCACCAGGGATGCGGAAAGTCAAGAAGACAATAGGTTGAGACCCTTAAATGGGCATCGGTGGACTACTCAAGAACCTTAGTTGCTGTTGGCTTGAGATAATTGCCCGTGGACCTCCTTGCTCAGCAATTCATTGCAAAGGTGGTGAGAACGAAAGAAGATTCTCCCCAGGGAAATCTCAACCAATTGTTTCCCCTCCTTGCTACCTTTCTCACAACTTAAAGGGAAGATATAACTCAGTTTTGGGTGCGGGGATACGGATACCATGGGCAAATCTATCCATAAAATATAATGACCGTTATAGTCTAAGGTAAAATCCAGCTATGAAAACTAATTAGATTTTGCAGGTAACAATTTTCTGAACATTAAAAATTATTTGAAAGCTTTCATTTACATCTCAAAATTCAAATATTATTTGTATATATTATTATTTATCATTCAGAAGGTCAGGAGAAAGAGCAAAGTCTTATTTCAATCGAAACAACATTTTGAGAGATACCCTTTGTCACATCGCACTACTTAGGCAAAGGACGTTTCTTTCATTAGTTTAAATTTCAGTTTATTTTTTATAATTCTGTGCCCTGAAAGCATGCAGTTGTTTCATATGATTCCACATGGCCATTCCGAACAAAGTTAAACTTCACCCAACACCAGGTTATAGTCCATCAAGTTTATGTGGAAGCACTAACTTTCAGAGCGCTGTTCCTTCATCAGGTAGCGTTAGTGCAGCTTCATGAGACACAGAATATATAGCAAAAGATTACAGTGTCATACAGCTGATATGATGTATTGAACAAACCTAGATTGCTGTTAAGTCTTTCATCTTTAGAATGGGCTGCAGACTTCAGTTCATTGATATGTTAATCCCAGGGCATCTTTTAAGTCACATTCCTGAGTAACTTATATAAAAATAAATGTGACATCTCAAACAAATTTAAGGTGTGAGGTTAGAGTTAGTCTGTGTCCCAATCTTGAATCAGACAGTAAATAATACTGATCAATCAATTGTCGGATTATAGTATTCAAATTATATTTATACTTCCTGTGATAGACATAACCAGCCAAAGCACTGGGGACAGTGTAAAGCCTATCTCCTACCTTGGTACAGCATCCTGAAGGATTTAAGCAAGGACCCTCCTGGACTTTATTGTTCAGTAACAAAGTTAGATTAGATTAAATTACCTACAGTGTAGAAACAGGCCCTTCGGCCCAACCAGTCCACATCAACCCTCCAAAGAGCAACCCACCCAGACCCACTTCCCTCTGACCAATGCACCTAACACCATGGGAAATTTAGCATGGTCAATTCACCTGGCCTGCACATCTTTGGACTGTGGGAGGAAACCAGAGCACCCGGAGGAAATCCACGCAGACACGGGGAAAACGTGCAAACTCTACACAGACAGTCACCGGAGGCTGGAATTGAACCTGGTACCCTGGTACTATGAGGCAGCAGTGCTAACCACTGAGCCACTGTGCCGCCCTAAAGTAGTTGATATGTTTGTCAACAGACCATGATTGAAGTTCCTGAAGCTTCAAACTCGAATCAGAAAGTTTGGATCATCTGTCACCGCTGATTCTGATGCTATTTCCCTTGTGGGAGAGTCTAAGACCAGAGGTCATCATCTCAGAGTAAGGAGTGACCCATTTAAGACAGAGTTTAGGAGGAATTTTTTTCTCTGGTGATTCTTTCGATTTCTTTACTGCAGAGGGCTGTTAAGACTGGTTCGTTATGTATATGGATAGGCTTCTAATCATTAAGGGAATCAAGGATCGTAGAGAGAAGGCATTTGAGGATTATCAGATCAGTCCTGGTCTCATGAGTGGCGGGGTGGACTCGATAGGACCAATGGCCAGCTTCTGCTTCCATATCTGTGGTCTTCTGGTTGAAAGTACGTAAGATCTGGGAAAAAGTCATCTTCTTCACAAAAGGAAGCTGAGCACACGCTCCAGAAGAGTCTTCTCAGGCCAGCCTCGGGAGGAAGGCTGTGCAATGATCAAAGTCACAAGACACCAGGGTAGAGTCCAACAGGTCTATTAGAAACCATAAGCTTTCAGAGCGCTGCTCACCTGACAAAGCAGCAGCTCTCCAAAAGCTTGTGATTTCAAATAAACTTGTTGGACAAAAACCTGGTGTCATGTGACTTCTGACATTGTCCACCCCAGTCCAACACCAGCACCTTTGGATCATAGCTGTACAATGAGACAATGGAATCCACCACTTCACTCAATGGTAAAAGAAAAGGTCCTCTGTGATCCTTTGAGGATTTACAACAGCGATAGGAATTAATTTTTGATTTCTTTTCATGTCAGACCAATGTGGGGCACTGCGTCTGGGAGACTAACAGTGGGAGGAGAAAGTGAGGACTGCAGATGCTGGAGATCAGAGATGAAAATGTGTTGCTGGAAAAGTGCAGCAGGTCAGGCAGCATCCAAGGAACAGGAGAATCGACGTTTCGGGCATGAGCCCTTCTTCAGGATTCCTGAAGAAGGGCTCATGCCCGAATCGTCGACTCTCCTGCTCCTTGGATGCTGCCTGACCTGCTGCACTTTTCCAGCAACACATTTTCAGATTAACAGTAGGAGCCCTGTCTTGTTTCTGTTTCCTTTCTCCCATTTTAATTGCATGGTGTTGATAAAATCAACTTATTTTGGAAAATAATTCCAAAATAAAACAGATTTTCTCTCACGGCTTAATTTAAAGAAATTGAGCACTTATTGTTACATTTTCATTTATATGGCAATGACACTGAATGGTAGAGTTTGTTTCAGGTATTGTAGCCAAAACAGTAATACTCAATAGCCGCTTGTTTCATCCTATTGAATAATGGTGAAGCTATATTGACTCTTCGTGATGTCTCTTTCAATTAATCATCTGAAGGTGCCTCCCAGCAAGATCATTTAATTGCTGAAGAAATCAGCTTCTATCAATCTGCAAAATAATTGTTAGCATGCATTTAAGAAAAACTTTCTGATACAGAGTTCCTCACTTCCATTAGGGAGACTGTTCATTAGCTTTTATTTGACAACGGGCAGGGAATATTAATCTTAAATCTATTAAATTTAAGAAAACCAAACTTCTGCAAGGAACGTTGTGCCTTTAAAGCTGCTCACAAATCCTTTCTAAATATTGAAAAACTTGCTAGTGCAATTTCTGTTGAGTTTAAATTTGTTGTGTTTTGAGGGGAGATGATCAAGAAACCTAAACCTTACAATGGCAACAAAGAGAATGAATACAAATGTGCAGTCTAACAATGTTTTGCAAAACAAATTATATTTTTAAAATGTGTTCATTATCAGACAGCAGAGATTTCACGATATCTTTAGAGAGATGACAGTTTCCCATTAATGAACATCAATTCTTGCTTAACATAATCCAAGGCAGCTAAGTCTACAGAGCCGAAGAAATTGGCTAATTTAATCTCTTCCTAATCACTTGCGCAGCATGCTCATCATGCATAGATAAATATCTCCCTCACATGCATCACACTCCCTGGGGCACAGATACACAGGCTATTATTATCGTATTTGTTATGTTAAATTTTATGCATGATCGGCATCTGACAGTTTTGCACTAATTTCAAAAGATTGAGTATGTTAGTAATTTCCAAAGTTTATAAGATAACAACTAAAGTAGCCATATTTTATCTTTTCTTAGAATATCAAGGACAATATTATTATTTGATACTTGGTTGATGGTTAACACTGAGAAAAGTGCCGTGCTGTACAAACATTTTGTCTTGCATTCATCTGGAGAGATGCAAGAATACGAAATTTCAAAGGGAACAATAATTTAACTATATTTAACAATTTAACTAATAATACTGTAAAGACCATGTCTTATTTTTCTGTATTTTTAATCGTGAACTGAAATGAGAAAATAACTGTTTTGAAAACAAAAGATTGCTGCATATTTTAAAAAGTAAGTAATCCTGACACTCATTGTAAGCACTGTTTGCACAGTTGCTGGACCATTTGCCATGCACGATTCCCAAACAACTCATCACTCACCAGCTATCGAGGATTTAACTGACATTCTGGCACTGGGACCAACTTTACAAGCCCATGGTGCCAAGTACTGTCAGCTTGGAGCTGCCTTGTGTGGATCCTGACATTTACCCAGTACCAGGCAGGCAAAGGGAAGTTTGGGCTCCTTTATTCAGCAGGGATGGGGGTAGTGGAATATCTCTTCTCCCTGGATCAGTAATGGACGCCACATGCCAGAGCATGCCAGCTGGTCTGATGTTACCACCTGCTTCAGTGTATTTTGGGTGACTGGGGAAATGCACAGCAATGAAGGATGAGAGTCAGTGACCTTCCCCAGAAGCCAAAGTGCCACAATGTTTTCTCTGAGAGCTTGCATTCACCCTCTCTCTCTGCTATGGCACCCAACTGCTACCAAGGATCACCCTCAATCACTCTCACAATTGCAGGCACCACCTTCACACACCCGCTGTCACCCATCACATACCCCGACACCACCAACCTTGAATGCCCTCTGCACTGCTTACCCATTCACTCAGGGCATCTCCCCACCTGCACCAAAATAAATACCTTTATCTTCATCTCTCTTAATACCGGTATTTCTCCAGAATCCAAAGAGTTTTAGAAAATTAAGGTCAATGCCTACACTATCTCCATAGGTATTCTCCTTTAGGATCCTAGGATACAAACTATCATGACTAAGGCTCTTATCTACCTTTTGCCCCATTAGTCTATCTCCTACTACCTCTCTAGTGATGGTGATGGTACTTAATTCCCCCGTCTCATATACCTTCATGCTTTTGTGCTCAGCAGCGCCACCAGAGAAGATGTGGCAGTTACCAGAAGAACAGGCACTAGAGTCCCAGGGATGGTGAGTGATCCCTGTACACGGGCAAGTAATGTGAGATGGGCCGAACGGAGGGTGGATTTATGGGTGTAGAAGGGGATTGGCTCTCAGCAAGTTTGACTGAGTGCTTTTGATTGAGGGACCTTGAGGTGAACCAACTGATCACACAGTTCCAGTTATTATGGAGTACATGGTAACAGGCTCACTTGCAGTTGAGTTAATACCAATGTCTATGGAATGAGACCTTTAAACGGTCATAAATTGGCCACTTAAATGGGTAGTAAGTCAGAAAAGGCGAGCAAGAGTCTTCCAGCCTAAAATTTAAATTTAGCAGGGGCAGGAAAACAGCAGCAGTCAGGAAGCTTACTATCCTGCCTAACTTCATGTCTTTCCTGACTCCACCTCACTACCAGAGTGGGCAGAGGTTTTGCCCCATGATTCTGCTTCCTGTTTACATACCCTAAATCCCTCAGTGCATTTGAGAGGTAATTAGATGCTGTGAATGGGGATCATAGCTTTGCTGTGGAAGAGTCAGTTAGATGGGTCATGCACATCTAAAGCAAGAGTTGTGCTCTGTTAATGCAAAGTAATTACACCTCTCGAAAATTCAAGGAAGCCTAGTTTTCTCCAAATACAATTCTTTGTTTTGTGAGATTGTCATTCTTGATCTTTTCTACCTTTTTTTTTCCTGTTGTGATATATCTTTCCTGTTTCAATTAATAGGCAAAGGCCTTTTTGTTCCAATATTATATATTCAAAACATGGTCATGTTTTTGGCAGTTTTGGTTAATTTAAACTGTTTAAAATATCTTGTCCTTCACTAAGCCAGCCATACAACCTTCAGGCTTATTACATTTATAATGCAAGCAATTCATTTTCTGAATCTTAATGACACCTTGTCAGATAGATTGGTGACATTTCTTCTTTCGTTTCATCTTGAGCTTTTTTGCAGTTATCACTTTACTGAGCTAAAAATAACCTATTGCATGCCACCTTATTCAGGAAAGCTGAGCCATTAAGTGTAACCCTGTCCTGCTTTGTTTTCTGCTGTCAGCAATCTATCATATTAACTTCCACCATATGTTCCCATGACTCAATTTCAAGAAGATAAAGATTGCATGTAGCCACATGTATAACTCCTGGATGGTTGGCAAATGGTGGCATTCCCAAATTGTCACTTTTCTAAGTTGGAACTGGCTCCCCCTCTTTATTCAAACCCCTGAAGCTCCCCCCTCCAACCACTGCACCCGCCTTCCCCCCCCCCCCCCAAATCTTCATTGTAACAAGAATATCCCAAATGAACTTGGGTTTAGAAAGAAGTAAACTTGACCAGACTTCTGTGAAGGAACAAGAGGAGTGAGTTTATTACTTACAAAGCACAAGGGGGAAACAGTAACACAATATATAAGAATGCTCATCTATTGATCCATTCAGTGACAGTATATAGTAAGATTATTTGTAAACATTCATCTCAGGTGCTGAAAAATCATCTAAAAGCAGATGGGCTATCTTTAGATGATTGTATTAATTTTATTCAAATGGGGTTAGTTTGGTTTGGGAACACGGTCAGTGTGAACTAGTTGGATCAAAGGGTCTGTTTCCATGCTGTATATAGAACATAGATTAGAACTAAGAGGGGAGTCTAAAAAGATAAAAGCTTTTAAAAAATACAAATCAGTTCCTGAATTGTATGTGAAGAGTAGGTAGTTGAACGGTTTGGCCATTAAAATGGATATTACTAACAATGTTGACATTGGTAGATGAACAGTCATTTTGGGGATTTGCAAGCTGATTGAACCTCGTTTGTCCTAATTTCATTCAGCTATCACTGACTGACAGCAGTCTCAGTGACAGAGAGTCTTTGCAATGTTTAACCTGCAGTGCAAGATGGAAGTTATGACCCTCACAGCACAGGAGAAAGTGAGCACTACAGATGCTGGAGATCAGAGTCGAGACTGTGTTGCTGGGAAAGCACAGCAGGTCAGGCAGCATCCGAGGAGCAGGAGAATTGACATTTTGGGCATAAGTCCTACTCTCCTTCTCCTCGGTTGCTGCCTGCCCCTCTGTGCTTTCCCAGCAACACACTCTCGACCCTCACAATGCATTCAGACTAAGTTGAAGTTAGTTTTTAACCTTTTTTGTATATTCCTGGAAGGCCAAAACACACACAAATTAATTTCTCTGGCTGGGGAAGACGGACTTTCCACTGGTTACCTTTTCCTGGTGCATTTTTTTTTTCTCTGCTTTAAGGTTTCCAGAAGTTTCTCTGTGGGTCCCATCCAGGAGTCTGTCCCAGTGAGTGAATTCACATCTGCAGTCTTTTTGTTTTGGCTGTAGCAGACTGGTTTTGTTTTTAAAAAAGAACTCATTTTGAAGTTTAAAGTTAACAACATCTATAGTATTTTGAGTTCTGATCTGTCATTATGACATTTTTCCCATTTAAATTATTGGATGCAGCTATGTGCAAATGGTCTTTCTTGCCTGATTTCTCACTGTTCATTGTGTCCATGTCACTTGCTATATCCCAAAAGAGTAAGGAGTACAATATGCCGTGATGATTTACAGTTTTTGTGTTTTTAAAATGATTGAGTAGCACCAACAGAATGAATCTGATCGTGTACAATGTCTCTATCATATATTGGGATACATTTGGGATTTACAAGAAAAATGCTTATGGGACAACGTTTACTGCCCATCTGGAGTTGCTGTTCAGAAAGGATCAGTAATGCTGGTTTCTTGAAGCATCGCAATCCTTTTGGGGAAAGTACTCCCAAACTCCTGTGAGGGAGTGAGTGCCAGGATTTTGACCCAGCCACACTGAAGAAACAACCATGTATTTCCATGTCAGGATGCTGAGCTGCTTGGAGAGGGTCTTGCAGTTCCCACGCATCTGCTGCCCTTGTCCTTGAAGATGGTAGTGATCGTTTTGACTGGCATTTGAACTGCACTCATCCGCGCAGGAGGGATGTATTCTATCACATTCCTGGCCAATGCTTTGTAGGTGATAGACAGGCCTTGGAGGGTGAGGGGGTAAGTGACTCACTGCAGTATTCCTAGCCTCTGATATATTGTCTCCACGATATGGCAAGATCAGTTCAGTTCCTGGTCAATGGTAACACCCAGTTTGTTGGTAATACAGAATTCAGTGATGATAATGCCATTGAATGTCATGGGGTAATGGACAAATTCATTCTTGTTAGAGATGTTCATTGCCTGGCATTTGTGTGTCATTTGCTACTTTTCAGTCCCAACCTGGACTTTGTCCCAGTCTTGCTTGGATATGGATTGTTTCAGTATCTGAGGTGTAACAAATGGTGCTGAACATTGTGTAATCATTGGCAAACATCCTCGCTTCCGACCTTATGATGGATGGAAGGTCATTGATGAAAATGGTTGGATCCAGGACACAACTCTGAGGGACTCCTGCAGAGTTGACCTGGAGCTGCACAGATTGACCTCCAAAACACAATCTTCTTCCTTTTTGCCATGAATGGCTCTAATCAGCAGAAATGATTCCCACATTTCCCATTTTGCTTGGGCTCCTTGATGCCACAGATGCTGTCTTAAAACTGGTTGGGTGGCACAGTGGCACAGTGGTTAGCACTGCTGCCTTACAGCACCAGGGTCCCAGGTTCAATTCCACTCTTGGGTGACTGTGTGGAGTTTGTACATTCTCCCCATGTCTGCGTGGATTTCCTCCGGGTGCTCCGGTTTCCTCCCACAGTCCAAAGATGCGCAGGTTAGGTGAATTGGCCATGCTAAATTTCCCACTGCATTAGGTGCATTAGTCAGAGGGAAATGGGTCTGGGTGGGTTACTCTTCAGAGGGTCGGTGTGGACTGGTTGGACCGAAGGGCCTGTTTTCACACTGTAGGGAATCTCATGAGAAAGCCACGTGCTGTCACCTTCTCCTCACCTCTGAAATTCTGCTCCTTTTTCCATGTTTGAACCAAGGCTGTGAAAATGTCAGGAGCTGAGTGGCCCTGACAGAACTCACCAAAACCCATCAATGAGCAGGTTTTTGCTAAGGCAAGTGTTGCTTGATAGAATTGTTGATGACACCTTCTATCACTTCACTGATGATCAAGAATAGACTGATGAGGCAGTATTGATGATTGGAATTGTCCTTCTTGCATACAGGATACATCTAGGCCATTTTCCACATTGTCAGGTAATTACCAGTTGGGACTGTAATGGAGTAGCTTGATTGTGGTGTGACTAATTCTGGAGCACACTTCCTCTGGATTAATGCTGGGTAATTGTCAGGCCCATAGTTTCTGTGGAATCCAATGTTTCCAGCAAATTCTCGTTATCATGTGAAGTTAATTGAATTGGCTGAAGTCTACCATCTGTGATGCTAGATATCCACTTCTGGCTGAAGATTGTTGTGAATGTTTCAGCCTTATCTTTTGCACATTTACTTGATCATTTTTAATCTGAAATAGAAGTTGCAGAGTTGATAACTTTGCAGAATCTATTTTAGGTATGGGCTTACAAAGCCAAAAGGCATTATTTTATTACATACTTTTTTTAATGTATTTTGTCAAAGAACGGAAAGGAAATTTGGATTGCACTTGTGATTCCTCTTTGCCAAGTCCCCAAAGGCAAGAATGAAAATGATGGGAAAACAGTGAATGATTTTAGCAGAAACTGGTTGCTCACTCTGAAGCACTATTGAGAAAACTTTCAGAGGAAACCCCCTTGCTTGTTGACTCAGACTTCAATAACAGAGGAAGAAGAAGCACCAGAATAATACAATGTGGAGACTGTGGTACAATGATAATGCCGTGGGTCTAATAATCCAGAATCACATACTGGATAATAATAATCCATAATCACAATATCCTTACATGGAAATAGGAAGGACACCAATTCGACTGGGACAACACATCCATCCAAGGACAAGCCAAACAGAGACATGCACGAGAATTCCTAGAAGTTTGGCATTCCAACCGGAACATATAGAGTTAGAACCCATCCACCACCCCCTGAGAAAAAGAACAGGAAATGACATCACCACAGGAAATGACATCACCAACCCAAAGACAACCAAACATATAAATAGAAAGCAGGAAACATCAACAGTGCTTCACCAGGAGGCTCACTGATGATGTTACCTAGTAGGCTGACAAAACATCTGAATGCGAACCTTCCAGCTCAACGAGCAAACCTACATCCAGAACCTCAACCTGAGCTACAAATCCTGTCAAACCTTGCCCAGAATCACAGGCTAATGCTCCATACATGAGTTTAATTCCAGATTGTGTTTGTGGAATTTAAGTGTAAGCAATTAATAATTCTGTACTTAAAAGTTAGTCTCAATAAAGGTGACAATGTGACTGTCAGAATGTTGATAAAAATCATTTGATTCATTCATATCCTTTAGAGAAATATATGTGTTATACTTAACGGTCTGGCCTATACGTGATTCCAGACGCATAACGAAGTGTTTGATTATTTACTGCCTCTGAAAGAACCCAGTAAGCTACTCAGTTCATCAACTTCTACAGGGAATTCAAAGCAGGTTGAAACTGGCTGGGCCATCTGGTGTTCGAAATGACATTAGTACATCCTGCCAAATCAACCCTGCACATCCTGTTTCCTAACAAAAACTCTGATAGGATCTTCCATTACCATTCCTGGATACGTTCTATCCTATCAGAGGGAGAGATCTACCAGAAGAGGCAACACAGTGGTATACTGTTGATGAGGATTTGATATGATGATACTGTGGCTTTATGAGGTTATTTTGTTCTGTTTTATTTTAAAAGAGAGGTTTTAAGGCAAAGGTGGTAAGCAGTCTACAAAAACCAATAGAGTAAATACCTTGTGAGGCCTTGAGTTTTTTTTTAAAGTTGGAACAATAAAATCATCTTGAATGGGTGGGGGTAAGCTCTCACAGAACCAGAATTTTTAGGATTTTAGTTTATCAGTAGCAGTTGTTGTTGGGGTCTCAGCAGGCTTAGAAGCTGCAGTAGGTCTCTCTCAGCTGCTGTACTCTCTTTCTTTTGATATATTCTCCTCCTGGGTCACTGGAGTTACATGCAACACCATCTGCTTGACTGAATTTGCCTTTTTCCAAGGGTGCGTTAATGAAATGTTGCATATTTGGTCAGTTAATTAGTAGTAGGTACTATATCTATAGTTCTGTTAAGGTTTCCAATAGAGTTAAGATATTCCAATTCCTTCTATCTTATTGTAGTTTAACAATAGTGGATGAATAAAGTGTGTTTTACATAAAATCTGGTAGTTTGGCCAATTAATTTGCTTCTGGAACAAAGCACCTTACGTTTACCTTAAAGTAAGAAAAAGTTAGGATCTAGGCTATCTTCTTAATATATTTTGGGAGGGGTTGGTCTGGACCATAAACATTGGAGGTTGTTGTTGAGATCAAAATCTCTAGTTCCAATTTGGGATTAGTATTATTGGACTCAAAGGTAATAAGTGGTAAATATTATTTTCTTTTATCTCAGGTCTTGAATTTGTTTGGTTTAAACAGAGAGTGCCTTGTGTAATAATGGCTCTTTCAGTCATTAAGAGTTTCCTGAGGGTGAAAGAAATCACTTTGAAGTTTTTACAGAAAGTGAGCAAGAAAAGATTTTTGGAATTGGCAAAGGAGATGGAGTTGGAATTGTCTGTGCCTGTGAGGAAAAGGGAGATATTTATGGCAATTGCACAGCATTTACAATCACCAGGAATGCCATTGGAATCTTTGGAAATGGCTAAAATTCAATTGAAAATGGAAATAGCTTGAACATGAAAAGGAAATGAAACAGTTTAAATTGCAATTAAAAGTAGAGAAAAAAGATAAGGAGAGGAAAGCCTTAGCAGAGAGGGAGAAAGAAAGAGAGAGAGAGAGAGAATAAAGGGAGAGAAAGTGAGAGAGAGAGAGTTTTTGAACTTCAGAAATTGGAACTGAGAACACAAAGTTGATTTAAAATGGTGGAGGCCAGGGTCAAACATCGGAGTAGTGATGAACAGAGTGATGGAGAGCAATCCCATTGTCGTCAAAAGCCTGATGGGGATATGTTTTAATATGTTCAAGCATTGCCTAACTTCAAGGAGAAGGATGTAGAAGCCTTTTTTTCATTTCATTTGAGGAAGTGGCTAAACAAATGAAATGGCTGGTGACAGTGTGCACATTATTGATCCAAACAAAATTGATAGGTGTAGCTTGCGAGGTATTTGCATCACTCTCAGAGGAGGTATCTGGGGAGAATGAGGAGATGAAGAATGCCATCTTAATGATATAAGCTAGTGCCAGAAGCTGACAGACAACATTTCAGGAATCTAAGGAAGGACCCTGGTCAAACATACATTGAGTTAGAAAGGAACAAACAAAGTAAAGTGGATAATGCATTGAAAAATAGATTTTTAAAATGATGCTCTGAGAAAGATAATGGTTTTGAAGGAGTTCAAAAATTCACTTCCTGAAGTAATGAGATCTCATGTGGAAGATTAGAGATTCCTCATTTCCCCTTCCCCCAGCTCAGCACTGTCCCCATGACCTGTCCTACCTGCCTATCTTCTTTTCCACCTAACCACTCCACCCTCCTCCCTGACCTATCACCTTCATCCCCTCCCCCACTCACCTATTGTACTCTATGCTACTTTCTCCCCACCCCCACCCTCCTCTAGCTTATCTCTCCACGCTTCAGGCTCTCTGCCTGTATTCCTGATGAAGGGCTTTTGCCCGAAACATCGATTTTACTGCTCCTCGGATGCTGCCTGAACTGCTGTGCACTTCCAGCACCACTGATCCAGAAAGAGATTTCAAACGGCAAGATTAGCAGCAGAATTGGCCAATGATTATGAGTTAGTTCATAAATCAAAGTTTGGCTTTCGACATCAATTTCAGTTTGTAAGGGATAGAAATTGGAGAAAAGAGAAATTCTCAGGTGGGAAGGGAAAAGGAGATCTCATTGAAGATAGTAAAGATAGTTTACCATAAGGTAGAAATGAAACCCATGTGGGAGAAAGAGTAGTAAAAAAGGTCAGATGTTTTCATTGTAATAAAGTCACAGCGTTGGTTATTTAGGAAAAGCACTGGGAAAATGGATGTGGGAAAACGGATAAGCCAGTGAGCTTTGTTTAAGTGGTAAAAGAAACCATGGTAGAAGCTAAAAAGCTAAAGAAGAATGTCCAACCTGATTAGGAATTGGTTGAGAAGAAGGTTGCCAAATTTCATTCAAGAATTTACTTTTGAGGATATGGTATATTCATGGACGCCATGAGGTGAGGTAAAGAAATAAAAATTTTAAGAGGTACAGGAGCAAGTCAATCTTTGAAGGTGAGAGATAAGGAGACATGTCATTCAGAAGGATTATTGCCAGAAAAATGTGGTAATATGTGGAATTCATGGTGAAACAAAAATTGCTCCATTACATAAAGTGAGTTTGGAAAATCCGGTGTAAAGTGGAGAAGTGCTGCAAAGAGTACAGGAGAAATTCTCACTTCCAGGAATACAGTTTATCCTTGGAATTGATATAGCTGGATTAGAGGTGGGAGTGATGCCTATTGTGGTTGAAAAGCCAGTGGAAAATCAGACGACTGAGTTATTACAGGAGGTATATCCTGGGAGTTTTCCCAACTGTCCGGTAACAATCTCACAACACCACAGGTTGAAGTAGGAGGAGAAAGCAAGGAAGTTGAAGTTTAATTTTCAGAGACTATACTTGATCAAATGATTGAGAAAAACATTAAGAACAGCTGGAAGACAAAGTGGATACTTGTAGTTCAGAAAAATTGACTTAATTACAACAGAAAGATGAAAAATTAAAGCAGTTACACCAAAACGCATACAGCGAAGTAGAATCTGAGTGTGTCCTAGAATGTTGCTATATTAAAAATGACATGTCAATTAGGAAATGGAAACCATCATATATTCAGGTGGCTGAGAAATAGGCAGAGGTTCATCAAGTTGTTTTACCAGTGGTTTATCGAAAGGAGGTGTTGTGGGTAGTACATGAATTACCAATAGGCAGCCATTTGGGAGTAAGGAAAATTCAAGCCAAAATACAAAAACATTTTTATTGGCCTGGACTGTATAAGGGACTGGTTGACTTTTCCTGGCCATATCCATATGGGTCAAGTAATTGGAAAACCTCAGGCAGTGATAAAACCAGTACCTTAACTCCCATTTCCACTTTTGAGAAAACTTTTACAATGGTCTTAATTGATTGCAAAGGACCCCTACTTAAATCAAAAAGTAGGAATCAGCATTTGTTGACGAGATTTCCAGAGGCCATCCCATTATGCACTATCATGGCTAAACAGTTTAAAGAAGAGTTACTCAAAATTTTCACTAGGTACACTCTACCCACTGAAATACAATTAGATCAAGGGTCAAATTTTACATTGAAGTTATTCAAGGAAGTTATGGATAGTTTAGGAATAAAACAATTCAAGCCCGCTGCGTAGCATCCAGGATTTCAGAGAGCATTAAAATTGTGGAATCAAATTTTAATGACCATGGTGAGGACTTATAATCAAGACTATCTGAGGATTGGGATAAAGGAATTCAATTTTCTCTTTTTGCAATTAGGGATGCACCAAATGAATCTACCAAATTCGGTCCATTTGTATTAGTTTTTGGAAATGGGGTGAGAGGACTACTGAAATTAATTAAGGAGAAACTGGTGAGTCAGAGTTCAGAGACCACACCTTTGGAAAACCTATCAACCTTTAGAGGAAGATTAAACAGAGCGGATGAGTTGGCTAAACGGCATTAAAAGTAGCACAACATGTGATGAAACAGTAAGTGCACAAGAAATCAAAACTTTGCAATTGTCTGAGTGGATGTAGGTGAACTTGTAAATGCAAGATTTACTTAACCTTACCAAATCAAAAGGGGATTGAGTGAGATGAATTATTAAGTAAGAACACCAGATAGAAGGAAATCTCACAGAGTACATCATGTGAATATGCTCAAAAGGTATTTTGATTGGGGGAAAGCAGAAGGAGAATATATTACTGTTTACAACATAGAGTGAAGAACTAAGTTCAGAGGATTCTAAATTGGACATTCCTCAAATTAAATTGGACAATGAGGAGGTTCTCAAAAATTTGGATAAATTACTGAGTTACCTTCCACAGGAAAAATTGAAAAGACCTGAAAGAGTTATTGCAATCACACGGGGACATATATGGGAATAAGCTGTGAAGTATTAATTTAATTACACATGATGTAGATGTAGGAAATGCTTTACCAATTAATCAACATCCTAATAGACTTAATCCTTTAAAGTTGGTACTGGTTCAAAAAGACATTGAATGCATGCTTAAAGACAACATAATTAAAATGTGTTGCAGCAACTGGAGCTCACCGTAGTAATGGTGCCAAAATCAGATTTTGTATGGACTACCACAAAGTCAATCAGTTACAAAATCTGAATCATATTCTATTTCACGTTTGGACGATTTATTGAGAAAGTGGGACAAGTAACTTATATTTCTAAGTTGGACTTACTCAGAGGATACAGGCAGGTAACTTTATCCAAAAGAGTGAAGATTATTTTGGCTTTTGTGACACCAAATGAACTGTGCCAGTTTAAAGTCATACACCACATTTCAAACAGTAACCAATAAAATCATTTCAGGATTTGTCATTTCTGCATGCTGTACATTGATGACTTAGTGAGTTTTAGTCATCTGTGGAAGTAATATTTGTAGCATCTATTGGAATTGTTTGATCGACTTTGGGAGGATAGCTTGATGATAAATTTGGGTAAAAGTGAGTTCACAAAAGCCCAAGTCAAGTTCGTGGGCCGTGTTATTGGATAGATGGCCCTGAAGCATGTGAAAACAAAGGTTATTGGAGAGTTTCTATGCCATTAATGGAGAGGGGGGTACTACGATTCCTGGGACTGAATGGTTTTTATTAGATATTCATTCCTAATTTTAACAGTTTGATTGCTCCAGAAGTGCAGAAAATTTCAGTGAGCTGTGAACTATCAGAAGGCATTTTACAGCCTGAAAGCTGTGTTAACCACTGCCCCAGTGTTAGCTGCACCTAATGACACAAAACCATTCAAGGTGACTACCAATGCAAGTGATATGGGTATTGGTGCTGTACTCTTATAAGAAGACAAAGAGAAGATAGAAAGACCTTTTTGGGTATTTTCTAGAATTTGAATAATCATCAATAGAAATATTCCCATGATTGAAAAGGAAACCTTGAGCTTGGTGTTGGTGTTTCAGCATTTCAACATTTATATTTGCCAGTATGTGCCTGAGACAATTGTATACACTGATCATAACCCATTAACTTTCTGGAGAAATTTAAGGACAAAAGTTCCAGACTGTTTAGATGGAGTTTATTATTGCAGGCATTCAATTTGAAAATTATGCACGTGGCAGGATGAGAAAATGCAATTGCCAATGCACTGTCGTGACTTTGGTGAAGAAAGACTGGGGCATTTGGTGGCAGGAGTAAGCAGACTGAAATAGATTATAGTAGTGAATGTTTGCATGGATACAGCCAACGCAATGTATATGCATTATTGTGGATGAATAGAGTAAGACTAAGGGTTTTTGAAAAGTGAAACCATCTTTGTATACTTGGTTCCTTTTTTTAGGGGAACATGTGACGATGCTGTAGCTTTAAGAAGTTATGTTGCCCTCTTAGGAGAGATATTGAATGAGAGGTACTGAGCTAGCTAGTTAAAACCACTTGAGAAAACAGCTTTGGGTTTATTTTAATGCAACCTGAATGGGTGTGGACAGCTCTCTCAGATTAGGATTGCTGGGTATTGGTTTCTCAGTAACATTAGAAGCTATTGGGATCTCAACAGAGTTGGAAGCTTCAGTGAATGTCTCCTGGCTGCTACTTTCTCTGTACTTTCTCTTGATGGGTTTTCCCTTACAGTCCAAAGATGTGCAGGTCAGGTGAATTGGCCATGTTAAATTGCCCGTAGTGTTAGGTAAGGGGTAAATGTAGGGGTATGGGTGGGTTGCGCTTCGGCGTCGCGGTGTGGACTTGTTGGGCCGAAGGGCCTGTTTCCACACTAAGTAATCTAATCTAATCTAATCTAAACTGCAGGTGAGAATCTGTGTCTGTATTTTCATTTTTTACCAAGGGGAGTGTTTACGGGATGTTACTACATTGGAACAACTAATTAATCATAGTTACTGTATCTATTATTTTGTTCAGTTTCCAAAAGAGTCAAGTCATTCTAAATTCTTCCTTTTCTGGTTGTATTTTAACTATGATGTTTAACTAAATTGTGTTTTTGTTTAATTTTGAATACTTTGACCAGTCTCATTATATCGAGTACAGATATTTTGCATTTGCTTTTAAAATAAGAAAAAGTTAGGGTCTGGGCTACTTTCTTAAAATATTTTGAGGGTTCTGGTCTGGTCCATGACACATGATAGTTTTACTCACGTTATCCACCCTTCAAGAGCATTTGTGGCTACTTTTAAAAAAAATCTCACATATTGAGGGTTAAGGCCACTTCTCCAAATAAAAAGACATATGTTTAAATTCAACCCTGACTTCAAATGGCCCTGCTGAATTCAGGTTCCCATTATACCCCATCTCCTATTGCCAAATAATGAAAATGAGATCTAGAACAATTCGTCTGGATTCAGCCTGCACAACTCTACAAAACTCTTGGCCATGCTGTTCCAGTGAATTGACAGATAGGGCAATATAATAGTATTAACAAATTAATAAAAAAAACAAGATGCCCAGTTGGCCTTACTTGCAGTTTTATGTGGGCATACAATAATGCTGGAGTTGAGGTCTCTTCAGAATGGTCAGATGACAATCCCATGTACAGGTCGTTCTGTCATAATGTGTGTTTCATCAATGTGATTGACGAACTGGGGACACTGTTTCAAAAGCAGGAACTTTTTAAATGTGTGTTGGCTGTAACATGATTATAGCGCCAATCACTGTAAGCGTTGTTTCTAAAACGCAATTTTTCTATATCGGGGGATCGCAGAAGAATGTAAGCAACAAGTGATAGAAGAATTGACTGTATTTGGATAGTATCTGTAAAGAAACGGATTCCTATGTTGGATTGCAGCACAGCTTCCAAACGTTTACATTTTTTTGTTGAATTCAGAATCTCTGGGCTTGGTTCTCTAATTGTATCTCTTGAGGTTTAATGTTAACTCTAGACTTTGCACGTAATGAACCTGGCATGTGTTAAACTGAATAATACTGCCATCCTTACAAATTAGTATATAACTTTCCTTACAGAAAGCAATTTTGGAACAAGTGTATTGGTAGCTTGACATTTTTCAAAACTTTTCACTGAATTAGAACAAACTTGTCCTTTGAACAATCATTGACTGTTTATTTGCCTTCAATTGCTTTGCACAAGAGATCATCCACATCTTAACAAAATGCCTCAAAGCCTCTTGCTGGTACCTTTCCACATATCGTCTTGTTTCTTTATGTCAGCAAGGTAATGAAATTCATTATCTCTGGTAATGTTTAGTGCTAATCTTTCCAAAAACATCAATCTTTCACCACCAGTGGATTTTCAGTCTTAACCACAGTTGTTTAGCTTCATGTTAATATCACTAAATCTTATTGGGTGCCTATTAAAGTCTGTATGAATAATACAAATAAAACATCAACAACCTTCACAAACATTGACTTACAAAACACTGACTTTTAATTGCAACTTTTGTAACTAAATATTTCATATCAATAATACAACTTCATTACCATTTCAATATTAAATTGAAGTAAGGGTTAAAAAATAATCTGAGGATGCTGCTTAATGTCTTCCTAAGAATCATAGAATCCCAAAGTCCAGAAATAAGCCATTCAGCCCATTGAGTCTACACCGACCCTAAGGAAAGCATCCCAGCCAGATCCCCACCCCATCCCACAACCCCACATTTACCATGTCTAGTCCATCTAGCCTGCACATCCCTGGATGCTATGGGCAATTTAGCCTGACCAATCCACCTAACTTCCACATCTTTGGACTGTGACAGGAAAGTGTGGCAGAAACCCATGCAGACACGGGGAGAACCTACAAACTCCATATTGACAATCACCCAAGGCTGGCATCAAGCTTGTGTCCCTAGCATTATCCAGGGAGCTGTGCTAACCACTGAGCCACTGTGCCATGCAGTCTTGTTCCCTTTCAGCTCATGGGGCTGAATCTATTTTAGCAAATTGTTGAGTTTCATGGAGGACTTCACTCCATAAGGGCTAACACACTTTCTTACACATGATTCCAAACTCAACTCATTAACTACCTACTGCCTCCCAATGATGTCTCTCTTGTCTGAAAATATCTCTGTTTTCCCACTCGCCAGATATCCAGGAATTTTTCCAAATGACCAACTGAGGAGGCTACAACAACAGACCCTGGGAGCCTGGGCTGAGTTTGCCATCTGGGTCAATGTAATATCAACCATCTGGAAGAGTGCCTAACGCTGTAGGAAGAAAGTGAATAACATTCTCTGCTCTGTCAGGATAAGTTCCATCACTTTGTGTTTGCTACCTCACGATCACTCTACTTTGAACCACAGACTGCCATCCAAGGCTTATGTCCCACTACCCTCACTATTGCCTGCGCCTGTTTTCCCTCACTCACTCTCAGCTCTCTGCAACCTGCCACACCATTAACCCTGAATGGCCTCTGTGCTGTCTCCTCCCTTGCTCAGAACACTTCTTCACCTTTCTCCCTCCAGAACCAACACTGACAGCCACTTTCAGCTCACTCAATCCCTCCCTTGCTCTTGTTCCGGGAGAAAACAGCCCACAATAGGGTAGAAAGAGCCAAGATAGGTGATGGACTGCCTGACATCTGGCTCTTCATCATGACAAGCAAAGGGACCTGGCCCTGACCATCTAAAACAGTGTTGAAGAACCCTGTCCAAGCCCCGATTACAGAATGCCCGTCACTGACCATGTTGGGGCTCTCTGACTGCAAGCCGTCTGCTGAGAAGATACTCCCCCTACAAATTAAGAGATTTAAATCTGAGACTGAGAGGGAAGATACAGTAAAAATCTAATAACTTCCTCGTTGGTATGGTCTAGCTTTATCTTCCTGCACTAGAAAGGCATTGACTATACCCTCACCAGTCTGTGTATGTTTCCATAGGAACACAAAGTATAGTAACAGAGTTAGGCCATTTGGCCCATCGAGTGTGCTCTGCCATTCAGTCATGTTTGTCAACTCTATTCTCCTGCTTTCTCCCCACTACCCTTAACTCCCAGCAATGAAGAACCTAACTATCTCTATCGTAAATACACTCAATGACATGGTCTCCACAGGCCTCTACAACAATGAGTTTCACAGATTAACCCTCTGGCTGAAGAAATTCCTTCTCATCTCAGTTTAAATGTCATCCCTGCACTCTGAGGCTGTGCCCTCAGCTCCTAGTCTTTCCTACTAGTGGAAATAACTTTTCCATGTACACTCTCTGCAGGTCTCTCAGCATTCTGTAAGTTTCAATCAAATTCGCCCCCCACCTTCCTTCTAATCTCCATGGAGTGAAAACCTCAACCACTCTTCATCTGACAAGCCTTTCATCCCTGGAATCATTCTTGTAAACTTTCTTTGAACCCCCTGCAACATCAGTGCATCCTTACTTAGATACAGGACTCAAAATTACTCATAATATTCCAAATGTAGTCTGACCAGAGCCTTATACAGCCTCAGCAATATATCCCCGCTGTTGCATTCCAGCCCTCTTGAAATGAATGCTAACATTGTATTTGCCTTACTAACTGCCAACTGAGACTGTACATAAAGATATTTCAGATGATGGATTTTCATTTGTTTTGAAAAAGCAAACTTGTGTTGTTAACTTCTGCTGTTGTTCTGTGCCAATTTAACCGCTGTGATGTCTAGAGATTGTTTGCTTTCTTTGTGAGTTGTGGCTTTATGTCCAATAGTGTGTTGCAAATTACTGAGAATATTCATGAATTCTTCTAACTCCGCTCCTGTGTGAGTCTAAAGACACCACACCTCAGTGCAAAATACAGGAAATATTGTTGCTATTGGCTTAATTTATGGTTTTATTTGGCTATGTTTGAGTTGCATTGATTTTATTGGAAGATTTGTCACCACAAAGCTTAGTCAGATCTCTCATAGTATCTCACTAAATTTATCCCAATTATTACCTACCTCTCTGGTGCCGCATGTTTGATTTTTACTAACTGTGGAATTCATGGGCATCCCTTGAGCTTGTGCCGTCTTTGATAGGCTGTTGTGTTCCTGGACAAACACTGTGGTCTAAAACTGCCCAGCATGGTTTGTCTCTGACACGGCAGACATGTGAAAATCAGGATCCCACTTTGCAGGCAGGGTCCTGGCGATCCTGCTGGAAAAGATGGTGCCAACGTGGGATCTTCTCATTTCCCTAAGGACCAGCAGTAAAGGCCATGATACCAGCCTATGTCAGCCTGGTCGCAAGTTGCCATCACCCTGGTTAAACCATTCTCAGTCATCTGGAGGAGTGCACAATGTCGTAGGAAGAAAGTCCATGTCCTTCTCGATTTTGCCAGGGTTCGTGATAAGATCCTCAAAATCATAAAGTGACCTCTGATAAAATCTCAAGAAGAGCTCTTAAAGAAAACTGGTTTGAGCGCTGCTTTAAAGACTTAGAATATGTTGTTTACTTTCTATGAATAATGTGTACAGACTGTTTATACTGTGTTCTAGTTGTCTTTCACTGGAAACTTGAACGGAGCATGAATAGGAAGGGTTTAGTGGGATATGGGCCAAATGGGACTCAATCAGTTTAGGATATCTGGTTGGCATGGACGAGTTGGTCTGAAAGGTGGTGTACGTGGCATGAAGGTTGGCTCATTAACTGGATCAAGTGGAAAACTGTAAAGCAGGATGCTGTTTGGACTGCCATTCTCTTTATCAAAAGATCAAAGCTTTGTCTGGCTTCAGTACAACCAGTATTACACAGTCATATTTCTTCTGAGCAGGTCAATATAGGTTAAAAACTTCATTTAATGCAGAAGGAAGTTGAGAAACTGAAATGGGTTACGGTATGTAGAACGTACCCAAAGTGTAGGAAAACCATGTCCATACCAAATCCCAGATTAAACAAAAAGGACTCTGGTCGATGTTTTCATTCCCTGGACTTTAATGTACAGGTCCTTCTGCTGTAATGTGCATTTCATCAACACAAATTAGCGACAATGTGATTGACAAATTATGAACATTCTTTGGATAACGCAAACTTTCTACTGAACAGGTATAGCAATTTTCTATTAGTGATCTTCTACGGCATAAAGGACTTTTTCCATATAGTGCTTTCTCTATAGCGCAAAGTTGCAGAGGAACACAACTATTGCATTATAACAGAATGACCTATAGTGGACCTACAGGTAATAAGCTGGGGTTGCACGGTGGCCCAGTGGTTAGCGCTGTTGTCTCATAATTCCAGAGACCTGGGTTTGATTCCCGCCTCAGGCAACTGTCTCTGTAGAGTTTGCATATTCTCCCTGTGTCTATGTGGGTTTCCTCCCACAGTCCAAAGATGTGTGGGTTAGGTGAATTGGCCATGCTAAATTACCATAATGTTCAGGGATGTGTAGGTTAGGTTCATTAGTTTGAGGTAAATGGAGAGTAGCAGGTGAATGGGTCTGGGTGGGTTACTCTTCCGAGGGCTGGTGTGAACGTGTTGGACCAAAAGGGCCTGTTTCCACACTGTAGGGATTCTATTCTATGGAGTAGATTTCCTGACTTAGTTAAAACCTGCCTGATCTTCATTACATTGAAAATCTATTCTTCTGCCATTACATTCCCAGAAGTATAAATCTAAGAATATTTCCAAATGGTTTAAGATATCTCAGTCTGTTTCTGTAAACAAAGTCCAATGTTCCAGTATCTCATGCTGTTGTGGATATTGTTACATACCATGTTTCCTTGGTAATACAGAGCTATTTAAGAAGCATGGTCCAATCTTCCCACTGTTTTTGATTTGGAACTCAGTCAGGCAGAGTGCTCTACTAGATATTTGTCCTTACATTTTGTTGCCATACATTTCTAGTAGAAAAGATCCACTGATGTGAGAATATTTGCTCGTGGAGAGGGGCAATTCTAAGCCAAGATAAATGATGCACATTCTCAGACATGAGCAGTGGATCCCTACCTTTCAGGTTGGATTTGCATAGTGCAACACTGAGATGTCAGCCAGTCCAAAACACTCCAAATAGCTTTGCGTTTAGCTTCTCTGCTTCACTGGGAAGTATGTAGGTGTGGTGTTGGCTCAGTGGGATGTGCCCAGGATAAGGCGAGATGTTTGAAAATTGCCATCTTGTCAAGAACCAGCAATTCAATCAGCTGAAGTCAAACAAAGAGATGACCTCCGTGAAATGTTGAATCTGGAAACGATACTGACTTTTCAAAATTAATTCAGAGTCAGGGCATTGCTTGCCCAGTGAGCACTTGCTTGCCCATCGGTAACTGGCATGGAGAAAGTGATGATGATCTGCTTTGATGAACCACTGCTTGGTACAGGTTGACCCACAATGCAGTTAGAGGGTGCGTTCCATGGTCTAAATCCAACCGCAGTGAAGAAATGGCAAAATTGTTCCAAATCAGGATGGTATGTGACTTAGAATAGAATAGTTATTTATTGTAACTTGTATCTTTAACAGAAAAAAATACAGTGAAAAGTGCTTAAGTCGCTATACCATGATGCCTATATTAATAACAGAAAGCATAGATATGAAATAATAAAAAAAGGTTAAGACAAAGTCCGCCTTAATTAAATTCATGTTCCCTGGGTTCGGGAGAAGACAGTGTCACTGCAAGACCACTATGTCGAGCTGCTGGAATACCAGGACGGAATACTCCACAGCAACGACCAATCTTGTTGCCAAAGCCAGCCATCTAGGCTGCTGATCCACCCAATGGAATTCTGGGATGCCGTTGCAATGACCACATGGTACCGCATTCGCTGCTGTAGCACACATCCGAAACATCCCTCCTCCAACTCGCCAACATGGCCATTGCCGTAGTAGGTCCATGTGCCCAGGCCTCCACCAGCTGCCTCCTCATTGTCATCCATCAGAGACCCACTCCGGGCTCACCAACCATTCTCTTGACCCTGATGAAGCCACCTTTTGACAACCTTCTGTCAAAACCAGACATAAAAAAAGCAGAGAGAAGAAAAAAGAAAAAATAGGAAGCGGATGGTGTGGAAGATCCCACAGGCGCACGGGCACTGCCTACTCTGCTGCCGCCATCTTGAATGTGGCAAACTTGGAAAGGAACTTGCAGTTTGTGGTGTTCCCATGTATCTTTGGCATGGTCATTTGGAATGCCCAGAAATAGAATGTTCCCTGATCTCATCAGCAATTGTTTGAGAGTAACTCTTGGCTCATTTGAGTGGAAAACAGCAAAAGTTGTAATAACTACACCGCAGTATCCCCATTGCTAATCATGTCAAACCCCATCCAAACATGAGTTGATATAAATTGTTTCTACAAGGAATTTCAGCAACTACAATTTTGTTTCCAGCTGCCTAGTTGGCTCTTAAACAAATTGATTAACTAGCTGCAATTTCAATTGTCTGGCCAAGAACTTAAGTGTTCCCTCAAGGCCCAGTATAAAGTCAGAATAGTTACACTTGACATTTCTCCTGCATTCAACAGGATCACAAACTTGATGGTGAAGGTGACTTTCTGGAACATATTCTTGGAACTGCTTCGATTGGATTTGCAATTTCCTTGAGAACGCAAACATCTTTCCAGTTTCTGCTGGGGTCTTAATGGAGTAGAGAGAGAGAGAGACAGACAGAAAGAGATCGAAAGGCGATGGGGGTTATGGAAGGATCCTTGAGGTTACAGGAGAAAGTGAGGACTGCAGATGCTGGAGGTCAGAGCTGAAAATGTGTTGCTGGAAAAGCGCAGCAGGTCAGGCAGCATCCAAGGAGCAGGAGAATCGATGTTTCGGGCATGAGCCCTTCTTCAGAAGCCCTTCATTTCTGAAGAAGGGCTCTTGCCCAAAACGTCGATTCTCCTGCTCCATGGATGCTGCCTGACCTGCTGCGCTTTTCCAGCAACACATTTTTAGTTCTTGAGTTTACATTCTAGCTGGTTGAATCCTATGCCATGGAACGGCAGGGGTGGGGTGGGATGGGAGTGTGGGGTTTGGGAATGGTGGTGTATGTTATTGGTTTAGATAGATTAGATTACTTAGTGTGGAAACAGGCCCTTCGGCCCAACAAGTCCACACCGACCCTCGGAAGAGCAACCCACCCAGACCCATTTCCCTACATTTAGCCCTTCACCTAACTCTGGGCAATTTAGCACGGCCAATTCACCTAACCTGCACATTTTTGGACTGTGGGAGGAAACCGGAGCACCCAGAGGAAATCCACGCAGACACTGGGAGAATGTGCAAACTCCACACAGACAGTTGCCTGAGGCAGGAATTGAACCCGGGTCTCTGATGCTGTGAGGCAGCAGTGCTAACCACTGTGCCACCGTGTCGCCCATTCCAGGGTGATGGATATAATCAAGGCCGGAAGTAACAAAAGCAAGTTTCAGCTGTGGATTGTGTACTTTCCTGGAATCAAACCCATTCCTTCCAAGTCTTGCTTCCTGCTGTTCTTCCATATCTTATAAGATGAAGTAAGGTTTATCTGGACCAGTGCTTGTCGTTCTTATGGCTACAATAATTCATCAGGCAATATTATCTGAGACCCTGCATCACAGGTGGGCACTCTGCTGGATGGGCTGCTTCTCAGAAATAATGGGAGCACTGGCCATGACTTTCTGTCTGCCATGAGGTAAAGTCATAGAATAATACAGCACAGAAACAGACCCATTGGTCCAACCAGTCTAGGCCGACCCCATTCCAATCTAAACTAGTCCCACCTGCCTGCACTTGGCCCAGATCCCTCCAAACATCTCTTATTCATGTACCTGTTCAAATATCTTTAAACACTGTAACATATCAGCATCCACCACTTCCTCTGTAGGTTCATTCTGCACACAAACCTCTCGCTCTGTAAAAAATGTTGCCCCTTGTCTATTTATGTCTTTCTCCTCTCACCATAAAAATATGCTCTCTAGTTTTGAAAATCCCCCATCCTAGAGAAAAAACCCTTGCTATTCACCTTATCCATGCCCCTTCTGATTTAATAAACCTCGACGAGGACATCCATCAACCTCCTTATGCTCCAGTGAAAAACGTCCCTCAGCCTGTCCAGTCTTTCCTTATAACTCAAACAATCTGGTCCCAACAACATCCTGGTAAATCTCTTCTGATTAAGAGATATCACAGGAAATAAATGTGTGAGTTTCCACTGTGCAAAGTGTTTACTGAATACTGGCTCCAAACATTGTTAGAGGAAATTTCATTCAATATACATTTTTACAACTTTAAGAGTGTATTTGATATCATTGGGGGCATCAGCTTTTCTACTATAAAGGTGCACCATGGTATTTCACTTCTGCAGCAATATTATTTGGTCTTCAGGTTTTGCAGCAAGTTTTATTTTACAGGTATGCAAATTCAGCATTACATCAATTCCTTAATGTCCTGTGTCTTCCAGCACAATGAATATGATAGCTGAAAATGTGTTGCTGGAAAAGCGCAGCAGGTCAGGCAGCATCCAAGGAACAGGAAAATCGACATTTCGGGCACAAGCCCTTCTTCAGGGCTTGTGCCCGAAACGTCAGTTCTCCTGTTCCTTGGATGCTGCCTGACCTGCTGCGCTTTTCCAGCAACACATTTTCAGCTCTGATCTCCAGCATCTGCAGCCCTCACTTTCTCCTCAATGAATATGATAATCAATTATTGCAAAATAATAACTTTACATTCCCTTTTAGCAAAGCAACTATTTCCTACAAAGACAAAGCAATGGAGCTTATGATTTCTGATTCATATCTGGCACCCTGGATGTTGTCTAGTCTACTTTGAAGATGAAGTAATACTTTCTCAGGCCAGTTAGTAGGTGACTTTAATTTTTGGTAGTGCCAACAACAACAAAAGACAATCTGTACTGAAAACAAAATGCTGGAGAACACAGCGGGTCAGGCAGCATCCATGGAGAGAGAGCAAGCTGATGTTTTGAGTCTAGATCACTCTTCATCAGAGCTCTGATGAAGAAGCATCGTGACTCAAAACGTTAGCTTGCTCTCTCTCCATCGATGCTGTCTGACCCGCTGTGATCTCCAGCATTCTTTGTTTTCAGTCAAAAACAAAACTGTTCTCAATCAATTAGTCTCAACCATATGGGTATAAACCTGAAATTGCATTTGCAATTGTCTTGTAAGTGAAAGTTAACAGGAAACATACTTGTGTCTTGTAAATGGAAGTTATATTCTGTGGGAAATACCTTTCCTACTAATGACTGTCTGTTCCCTATATCCAATGGATTGGTAGGTGTAGCTAGTCTAGATATATATTTTCATCCTGTCAAAGGTTCTTCAATGGCCACCTAAGGCTTTGTTTAGAAAATGTTCATCTTTACCTGCCTTGTGTTATGTTTTAGGAATTTTAGTTTGGGCTTTATTGAAACTTTATTGGTTGGACAGTATTTCCCAACGTGGTTTCCTGATGAATGATAACAGTCCACATCAACAGTGTCAGCTCATAACCTCTACCTTGTTCTGAGAAGAAGTGGGAAGTTAACCTTATCATCTTTCACTGTGAAAATTTTCCCCACCCTAAGTATGTATTAGGAACAGTAGGTTCCATCAATTGATTTTAATGTTTGAATTATTGTGGGAGTGATTTTGCAATCAAATTCTCAAGACATGCACAATGAAGAAGGTTATCTGAGATTACAAAGTGACCTTGATCAATTGGAGCAATGGGCTGAGGAGGTGGCAAAAAAAGTTTAATTTGGATAAAAAGTTTATTTTGTGAAAATGAACAAGGGGAGGACTTATCCAGTTAATGGTAGGGCCCTGGGTATTGTTTTCGAAGAGAGAGATCTAGAAATTCAGGTACATAGTTCTTTTAATGTTATGCTACAGATAGACAAGGTGGTTAAGAAGACATTTAGCTCAACTGTCTTCATTGTTCAGACTATTGAGTATTGGAGTTGGGACATCATATTGCGGTTGTACAGGACATTGGTGAGGCCTCTTCTGAAATACTGTGGACAGTTCTGGTCACCCTGCTTTCAGAAGGCTATTATTAAACTGGAGAGGGTTCAGAAAAGATTTACCAGGATGTTGCCCGGACTGGAGGGTTTCAGTTAGAAGCAGAAGCTGGATAGGCTGGGACCTTTTTCACTGGAATGTAGAAGAAGGTTGGGCAATGACCTTATAGGGTTTTTTAAAAATCATGAGGGGCATGGATAAGGTGAATAGCCAAGGTCTTTTCCCAAGGGGAGGGGAGAAAGATTTAAAAGGGACCTAAGGGTAATTCTTTAACACAGACGGTAGTTCATATGTGGAATGAACTGTCAGAGGAAGGTACAGTTACAACATTTAAAGGACACTTGGGCAGGTACATGCATAGGAAAGGTTTAGAGGGATATGGCCCAAACACAGGCAAGTGGGAGACTGGTTTAATTTAGAAAATCTGGTCAGCGTGAATTCTTTGGACCGAAGTGTCTGTTTACATGGCGAATGACTCTCTGACAGCAATCGGAAAACTGAAGATGAAAATTAATATTGAGGACTCCAAAGCATATTAATGGTAACAATGGACATTGGCCTTGTGTTTTTGTCAGGAAACTGTCTTTGTCCTGTGTAAATTGCTCCAGTAAATGATAAAGAAGATTGGTTAAGGGAATGGCTAGGTTACAGAAATTTTCTGCTCTGACAGAAAATATCCTTTTCTAGGGCCCTGAGTCCAAATGTTGAACAACCAGACTCAAAATGGAAAGTCTAGCATAAGTGTAAATGTCAATTAGTCTTAATGGAATCAGTTAAAGTTACTAACTCCAAGTGAAAAATATTTTTATATTGATACATTAAACAAGGTTAACCAAAGCTGCTATGTAATTATTTCTCTAGATTACCTTTTACTTACTTTTCAGTTAATCTACTTGACATTTCAAATATGTAATTCTCAGTTATTGAAAACAAACACAACCACATTGTAAGGTTGATTATTGTTCTTCAGCTGCAGACTTTTGCCGATAGAATTTTACTCCATTAATTTTGTTTTTAGATATGGATTCTGCTCCTGATTTTGAAACAGACCACTCGAATTAAAGTCTAACAGAAACCTGTTCAATTTCTAGTACTGTACATTTAATCTTGATTTTCTTTGGGTAAATGTTGATCCAAGCTTTCAGGTAAACTATTATTTATCACAACAATAACCAGTTGCCATAGAACACCTACAAAGTGGTAAAACACCCTGTCAATCATGAAACAACACCAAACCACATCAAGATATATTAGGACAGGTGACAAAATGGCAACATTAGTTTTGAATAAAAACATGTTACATATATAAACTATACCAGGCTAAAACTTCAGGAAGACAAAATAACAGGTACGGGGATCATAGTGCGTTATTAACCTGCTGCCCTAAGTCATCGGGCTGAATTTTACCATATTTTGATACAGTGTCATTTTTGTTGAGTTTCAAGGAGGATTTTCGTGCAAGAAGTTAAGTGTATCTCCTTGCACAAATGTTCCAAATTTGCCTCATTTACTGCACCATGGTGCCCCTCTCATCTGATGCTAGCCTGATTCTGCCACTTGCCAAAGCCAGAAGTTCTCACCAAGATATTCTAGCATCCCTGGTGCCAGTGCTATTTTGGATTCTCTCCTACACACCCAGTCATGTTTTGGCAGTCTGGAATTGACCTTCACTGTAGAGATAGTGGGACAGCTATCACCATTCAACACTTTTCACAGAATGGCTGTCTCTTCCTTGCACATACACGCGCACATTTCTACACTTATTGCTGTTTAAGCACCAAGCCACACACTAGACACATCACATCTGATATCCCTCTCTTAAATCACTGCTGCTCTTTCCCAATGCCCACTGCAGCACTACATTGTGTTATTATTCAGTGTAGGTGTTCATATTTGGCGAAACCCTCAACCACTTCAACAAATTACCTCTTATTTACAAACTTCAAAAGCAAACAGAAGTCAAACAAACAAAGGCCATGTTTGCTTCCTGGAACAGAAATTAACTGCTTCCATGTCAAGCACCACAATTTTACAGTTAAGGAATGGTCTTTGTACCCAGCTCTCATTCACTGGAACCGGATGTCATTAAGTTATAGTATCCAGCGCTGCTGAGCTCACTCACAAAGTCAGTGATGTTCCTCCTGCTCAATGCCCTCATCCTCCCTCCTGAACGTTCTAGCTCATCAGCGTTCATCACATCCCCTGCTCACTTTCTCCAATTTTTAAAAATCCACTTGTGGGACATGGATGTCTCTGGCTGGCCAGCATTTATTGTCTTTCACTAATTGCCCTGGAGATGGTGGTGCTGAACTGCCTTCTTGAACCACTGCTGTCCACCTGCTGCAGGAGGACCCACACTGTTCTTTGGGAAGGACATCCAAGATTTAGACCCAGCGACAGTGAAGGAACTGCGATATATTTCCAAGTCAGGATGGCATGTGGTTTGGAGGGGAATTTGCAGGTGGTGATGGTACCATGTATCTGATGTTCTTGTCCTTCTAGATGGAAATGGTCGTGGGTCTGGAAGAGCTGTCTGAGGATCTTTGGTGAATTTCTGCAATGCACCTTGCAGATAGAACACACTGCTGCTACTGAGCGTCGGTGGTGGAGGGAGTGGATGCTTGTGGATGTTGTGCCAATCAAATGGGCTGCTTTGTCCTGGATGGTGTCGAGCTTCTTGAGTATTATTGGAGCTGCAACCATCCAGGCAACTGGGGAGTATTCCATCACACTCCTGACTTGTGCCTTGTAGATGGTGGACTGACTTTGGGGAATCAGAAGATGCTTTACTCACTACAATATTCTAAGCCTCTGACCAGCTCTTGTAGCCATTGTATTTTTGTGGTGAATCTGGTTAAGTTTCTGATCAATGGTAATTCCCAGGATGTTGATAGTGGGGGATTCAGTGATGGTAACATCATTAAATGTCAAGGCACAGTGGTTTAGTGGCAGTGTCTCTTATTGAAGATTGTGATTGCCTGGTATTTATGTAGCATTAATGTTATTTGCCACTTGTCAGCCCAAGCCTGGCTATTGTCCAGATCTTGTTGCATTTGCACACCATTTCCTTCAGTATCTGAGGAGTCATGAATGGTGCTGAACATTGTGCAATCATTGGCAAACATCCCCACTTCTGACCTTATGATTGACAGAAGATCATCAATGAAGCAGCTGAAGGTGGTTGGGCCAAGAACACTAGCCTGAGGAACTCCAGTTACCTGCTCTGATTTTCAGCTCTGGACTCCTCAGCATCTAGTTTCAATCCAGCTGGTGTATCAACGAGACAGTTATGAGGGTGACATAGAGTGATAACCGCCATTAGTAGACCTCTTGGCACTCATTGGCAAGAATCCTGTCTCAACATCAAGAATTCAGAAGGAAAATGTGACTCTTTGCTCCTGTCATTGAGGAAGATCCTACTCAACTTCTCACATGGGTTCTCCCAAACTTCTCCCCGTAGCCCATGTCAGTCAGGGCCTTGGACAGTTCTGATCTTAAGGCAGCAGCAGTGAGCTCTGCTCGTTTCCAGGCAACCCAATGCTATAAGTGCTTCTGATTAGCTGCACAATCAGGAGAGAACCTAGGTGCATGATGGTACCAATCGAAGTTGGACTGTACCGCTCACTGTGAACAGAGCAACTTATTCACCTGGCTGCCCAACATATTTGAAGCGCAACAAAATCTGGGAAGTGGCACTCAAGAAAAGCATTAGAAAGGACACAGGAAAGATTTACCAGTGAAGAAATGTATGGGGAGAGATTGAGAAAATTATGGAAGTCAGATATTAATGAGAAAACTAATAAGTGTTTTCAAATGGCTGAGAGGTTCTGATAGAATACAGTAAATGGGGTAAATTTTAATTGAGCAAGAAGTTCAACGTCATTGAAAAAGGATCTTGAGTTGAGATGTGGAGAATGTTTTTCACTCAGTGGAGCTGGGAGTTGGAATGGCCTACCTCAACATGTGCTGGAAGGTGACTCTCAGTACAATTTTAAAAAGGACAAAGAATTTCCAGGATAATGAACAAGTGATGGAGATGTGACGGTAAGCATGAAGCACAGGCATAGTGGGCCAAATGGCCTCTTTCAGAAATGGACATTTCTGTGTGTTGTGCGTACTAATCTCATTTGGTGTCTCAGTGACCTTTACCATTGCAACTGTAACTTTCCTTCCATTGCAGATCTATTCATTTATTGTAATTATGAATAAACTTGCAGATTATATTCTACAGTTTACATCTTCAGGAAGTTTCAAAACCCTTCATAGCTGACTTGTTAGCGATAAATGTTAGCGAGGCCACTGACCGTTTTTTTTGAATAGTGTCAATCCCTACACTCACTGAAGAGCAGAGGATGTCTCAGTTCGAAGGACAGCCTCTTTAAAAGTATGACACAGAAGTTTCAATCTCGGTTACATTCTCAAGTCATTTAAGTGGACCTTGAACCCTCGAACTCCTGACTCAGCAGTGAGAGCTTTTTCCACTGAACCAAGGCCAATACCTGCATGATATTAATAGAACAGTTTATTTAAACCTACTCATCACTGCTCAGTGCTGAAGCAGCTTGTAATGCATTTTCATAGTTGGCACAATTTCATTTTTAACCTTTTGAAGTCTTTGCAGAGGGAATATCAGAACTGCCATCATGGAAAGTGTAGTAAATGATAATAGGGTATGACATTCTGACTGCAATTTCAACAAAGTATAGTAACAGTCAACAGAAAAAATAAATTGCTTGAAAAATTTAAGAAGCAAAGCTCTGTTTTGCTTCTGATGTCCAATATCTACTGTTCTTTGTTTTGTTTAGTATAGTAACAGCTAATCTCTCTATTCGAGTGATTGATTGAGGAATCCTATATGTTAATAGCATTACAGCCATAACATTACCAACTTTGTTCCCTTGGACTCACAGACTACTGGACTTGGTTAGATTTTGGTTCAGCACAATGCGGTCTTGTTTAACACTTCTTTCCTCACTGTTGAGGTTATACAGGATGTTGGTGAGGCCTCTTCTGGAATACTTTGTCCAGTTCTGGACACCCTGCTATTGGAAGGATATTATTAAACCGAAGAGGGTTCGGACAAAGGTTTACCAGGATGTTGCCGGGACTGGAGGATTTGGGTGATAAGAAGCCGCTGAATAGGCTGGGACCTTTTTCATTGGAGCGTAGGAAATTGACGCAAGACCCAATAGAAGGTCATAAAATCAGGAGGGGTATGGATAAGGTGGATGACAAAGGTCTTTTCTTTAGAGTGAGGGATTTCAAGTCAAGGGGGCATATTTTTAAGGTGAGAGGAGAAAGACATGAAGGGCAACTTTTTTACACAGAGAGTGGTTAATATATGGAATGAGGAAGTGGTGGATATGGGTACAGTTACAATGTTTAAAAGACACCTGGATAAGTACATGAATAAGAAATGTTTGCAGAGGTATGGGCCAAGCGCAGGCAAGTGGGACTAGTTAAGTTTGGGATTATATTGGGCATGGACTGGTTAGACCTAAGGGTCTGTTAACATGGTGGATGTCTCTATGCCTCCATTGAGTCAGTATCTCAGAATCTTCCTCATTAGACAATTGCAGGATTACCATCATGATAAAGGACAACAGTGATTCTAGGGTTTGGTCCATTAGCCCAGTACCACTGTCTCACACAACAATAAAATCACATGGACTGCACCCTGAGAAAAGTCAGAAACAAAGATCGAATTTGAATAAGAGGGAGCATGCTCCGTACGATAAAAAGGGCTCATTAATGTCTTACCACAGTTCGAGACAACAATTAGGAAAGCAATTTGCATGTTGCCGGAATTAAAAAAGTTGTACAGTAAAGAAACTTGCAACAATGCAACACCTTGGTAAGGGCATCATTTTAAAGTGTTTAGTAAGTGAAGTAACAATGAGGTGTGACAGAACCTTTCTGCACTGTGAGTGGTTCAACTTTGAATTCACTGCTTGGAACTGAGGTGAAGGAAGGCCATGTTAAGGCTTCCAAGGAGACATTGAGTCCATAATGAATATGATTAGCTAAAAAGAAACAATATGGAAAAAAAAAACAGGAGATTACCCCAAATTTAAGATGTTCACAAAGGAAGTGTTGGTAAGATGGGCTGAATGTCTTCTTTTTGCGTCAAAATATTTCTGTGTGGGAAGATGGGGAAAGCATATAATTTGAGACTGAAACTTATTTGAATGGTTGGCACAGAGGAGCATATTGCAGACTAATGCTTCGAAGGGGGTTACATGTAGCTCAGTGGTTAGCACTGCTGCCTCACAGCACCAGGAACCTGGATTTGATTCCAGCCTCAGGTGACTGTCTGTGTGGAGTTTGCACATTCTCCCCGTGTCTGCGTGGATTTCCTCCCACAGTCCAAAGATGTGCACATCAGGAGAATTGGCCATGCTAAATTACCCATAGTGTTAGGTCCATTAGTCAGAGGGAAATGGGCTTGGGTGGGTTACTCTTTGGAGGGTTGGTGTGGACTTGTTGGGGCAAAGAGCCTGTTTCCACACTGTAGGGAATTTCATCTAATACCTTTTGTTCTACCATTATATTCTTTGGTTCATCACAGTGGGGTTAAAATTAGGGTGGTCAGAAAGCCATTGGCAAGGGTTGAGGGAGGGGAGATGCAACTTGTACCTTTTCCCCACCATTCCCACATTATTGCTGTGTCGCAGAAATATTTCAGAGCAAAAGGAAACTGGTGCAGCACTGCAAAACACTTCAGCTCAGATTACACCATACCAAAGTCCCTTTTCCATTCCTTTCAAAAGGCTGTAGAAACACCAGAAACAAATTGTCTTGTTCAACAATTTACAGGGGAAATGTGGGGAAAATGTTTCACACAGAGGGTGGTGGATGCCTGGAATGTACTGCCAGTGGAGGTGGTGGAAGCAGGCACATTGGCAATGTTTGAGACGTATCTTGATAGACACATGAAAGGAAGGTGAACATGTCCAACATAGAACCTTACAGCATTGAAATGATGTTGTACCAAACATGATGCCAAATTAAATTTATCCCTTCTGCCTGCCCTCGGTCCATATCTCTCCATTTCCTGCAATATCATCTGCTTCTCTAAAAATCCCTCAAATGCCCCTATAGTATCTACCTCCACCATCAGCCCTGATAGCATGTTCTATCCCCTGTGTAAAATACTTGCTCCTCACATTTCATTTGAACTTGCCTCTCCTCACCTTAAATGCATGCCTTCTAGTTTTAAGCACAAAGAACAAAGAAAATTTACAGCCCAGGAACAGGCCCTTCAGCCCTCCAAGCCTGAGCTGATCCCAATGTACTGTCTAAACCTGTCAGTCAATTCCTAAGCATCTGTATCCCTCTACTCCCCACCGACTCATGCATTTATCCGGACACATCTTAAATGAATCTACCGTGCCTGTCTCTACCACCTCTGCTGGCAACGCGTTCCAAACACCCACCACCCTCTGTGTGAAGTACTTGCCGCATGTATCCCCCTTAAACTTTCCACCTCTCACCTTGAAAGCGTGACCTCTCGTTATTGAATCCTTCACCCTGGGAAAAAGCTTCGAGAAACTCCCTTCAACTACTACTCTCTGTCTCCTGCTGCTCAGCCAGTTCTATATCCAACCAGTTCTTTCCTAAACACTATGAGCAATTTAAAAGACATTTGCACAGGTACATGAATAGGAAATGATTAGAGGGATATGGGCCAAACGCTGGCAAGTGAGACCAGTTTAGTTTGGGAAAGCTGGTTGACATGGATGAGTTGGACCAAAGGGTCTGTTTCTATGCTGCATAACTCTAATTTGAATATCCAAATGGTAAATGTACAGACTGTAGTTTTAGTGAGGAGTCTTACTCTAGATATAGCAGGTAATTCCAGACCCTGGCCCTGCACTATGTACTTTAAATGTCCCATTGTGATTTTCAAAGCTTTAGCTGATTAAAGAGCAGGAAGCAAGCTCATTGTTGAAACAGGAAAGGCCTCCAGCACATGGAAATCAGCCATGCCAATGCTGTAATGTTCAGATACAGGCAGTGAGTGACAAGACAGGGTAATACATTCTGTTAAAGTACCACAGCTGCATGGCCAATAACCAGTGGTGACCCAGCAGCCATTGCAGACATTGGAGTGGTGAGAAAGCTATTGGGTTGGTGGGGGGGGGGATGCAACTTGTACCTTTTACCCACCTTCCCACATTATTGTTATATCACAGAAATATTTCAGTGCAAAAGGAAGCCATTAGGCCTATCTGGCTCATACTGCCTCTCTGAGCATTTTAAATTTGAAGGAATCTCCTGCTTTCCACCTTTAAACAAAAAGGGCAGCATGGTGCCTCAGTGGTTAGCAGTACTGCCTCACAGCGCCAGGGACCTGGGTTTGATTCCAATCTTGGGTGGCTGTCTGTGTGGAGTTTGTATATTCTCCCTGTGTCTGTGTGTGTTTGTTCCAGTTTCCTCCCACAATCCAAAGATGTGCAGGTGAGGTGAATTTGCCGTGCTAAATTGCTCATAGTGTTTAGGAATATGTAGATTAAGTGCATGAATCAGGGGCAAATGTAGGGGGATGGGTCTGGGTGGGTTACTCTCCGGAGAGTTGGTGTGGACTTGTTGGGCTGAAGGGCCTATTTTCATGCTGCAGGGAATCTAATCTTCCTCCTCTTGTCGTTTCTGTTTCTGTTTAAACATTTATAATCATCATATAACTAATGCCATTTTCAAAGCTGTAATTAAACCCTCCTTCACCCCACTTCCAGGCATGAATTCAAACCACTCAATTTGTGAAGAGTTTTTCACTCCTCAAAACTGTTTCTTTTGCAAAAACACTTTAAAACTAAGCCCTTTGGTCCTTGATTTCTTTAAGAGTAGGAAACATTTCTCCCTATCTGCCCTGCAATGCTGATTAGAAATTCCTCAGTCTTGGCCTTTAATTAAATCTTATTACCTCGAATTGTTACTCACTGTGCGTCAATCTGACTTTAAGCCGGACTCGCTCAAAATGGCTCAGGATCAGAATTACAGCAGGGAACCAATGTGAAGGCTGGAGATGATAAATGAAGTATCAATCTGGCCTCTGCTTTGGTCCCTGACCTCTATTAAAAATCCAGCCTCACTGCTCCAAGGCTAAATAAGGTTTGGTCACTGACAGGTATTTATGATGCTGTTTGAGTCTCTGTTGGATATCTCCTGTACATCTGATTGCAGTACGGTGATTATTCTTTGTAGAAAACAGCAATTTTAGCTCTCTAAATGATAAATACAAAGTCTATGTACCTTTTGATGTGAAGGGACTGTACTCTTGTTAAAGGTTGATCTAATTCTCTTTAAATCAGGTTATAGGCTATCTGTGCTGTGAAAAAAAACCATTTGGAATAATTTATTGTTCATGAGATGTAGTCCGTGTGGTTGAAATACCTAGATTTTCAAATATGCAGTGGATAATGTCAGTTGTAATTTACTTGTCACAAAGCAATCTGACCAGATTCTTAGCGTTATTCAAGTTGCGTGTTTCATTTTAGGAATTGGATTTGTTTGTCTGAACTGCTTATCTGTACAGTACAACACTGCTGTGTGAATAGCAATCACGACACCAATTCTATCTTTAATATACTCTTAAGTTTATTTTGTCTTCTGAGGAATTCTGTTTCAGCTGATCATGGCGACTTTTATTTTCCTCTTTTGTTGAGGTCTCTGGGTGAAAGGGACAATTTGTTTCGATGAAAGATTATGGACCTGACATGCTAACTTTGTTTATCCCTCAACAGATGTCGCCAGGCTGAGTATTTCCAGCATTTGGTTTGCATTTCAGATGTCCTGCTTCCACAGTATTTTACATTCATTAGTCAGATGCACATTTCTCTCTTGCATTCTACAGCACCTTTGCTATGAATTCAGATCGTTTTTTTAAAAATATGACTCCAGAGGTGCCCTCAGATGACGTGCCTTAAAGACCTTATTTTGTGTCGCGTCTATCCGTGATTTATAACGTGTGCAACTGTTTCCACATGCGTTATGAAGTAGCAAAAAAAAAGGAAGAGAAAGGGTAGTGACAAAACAATGATTTCAAGCCTCAGAAAGGGGACTGTGTAAGTTCCTGCCTGGGTTATTCAATATAGAGATGTATTAAGGCAATCTTGTGGGAAGTTGGATGAAGAGATCAGATGATAAATGGGGATATGCCTGCTTCCAAATATGTTCCCATCTTACTGACAGGATTTTTGTTAACTTCTCGTTGCAACTTACATGGTTTAAGATAAAAGTGCTCCCTTTCAACTAAGGAAAACAAATTGATTGCCTCTGTCACCCTCAGCTCTTTGGTGAATATTGCAGTGCCATCTGTATATTCATAAGAAAAGAAATGGTTGCTGTCTTTATCGGTTTCCACGGGTGTGATTTACTGATTTTCGTTAAAAATGTGGGGGAAGTATATTGGGTGGTGAATAACACACACCTCAATCCCACTTCTGGTAGAACACACCTGATTGAGGTTGCTAAAAGCCAACAAGGAGTTTTGGCAAGTTTTTTGGTCTATTCCCATTGCCATTAGAATCCTACATTACTGAGGCTGCTGGCCAATCCAAGGCCATAAGACCAAAACTCTCTCCTCAAGGAATCCGGCGGTAAGGAGATATATCACTTATTTTCTCATTCAGTCATGGAAAGAAGGGGTTTTTGGCGAGGCCATTGATTCTTGCCTATCCTTAATTGCCCAGAGAGCAGTTAAGAGCCAACTACATTGCTATGGATCTGGTGTCACATGTAGGCCAGACTGGTAAGGATGACAGGTTTGTTCCCTAAAGGACATTTGTGAATCTTTCTCTTGTAAGGTTGTGATTGCAGGAATAGAAGGTTTGCAGGTATATACAGGGTGTGGCTTTCAAACAAAGGCCATGCTCTTGTACCTCCAATGCCTCCCACCAACTGAAGCGATTGGAGGCACCCCCACTAATTCAGAAGGCAGGTTGCTATGGTTACCAGCTGAGAAACCAGCCATTTTTCTCACGTGCTGGGAAAGCAGACAGTTGGGAAGTAGCAATTCCAAGTCATTGGTTGGCCATTAATTGATCACTTTTGCACCTTCAGTGGTGGGGTAGGTTGGCAGCAAAACTGGGTAGAGTACTCAAAATGTGTTCTTAGCAATAGCCGATACAACTGTAGCAAAAATATCCTCACTTGTCTACTACATTCCTCTTACAATAAGTGATGAAATTTCAGTTGCCTTCTTAATCACTCACTGAACCTACTTACTAACCTGTTGCAAATTATGTATCAAGATATCTGAATAACTATAGAATCCCTATAGTATGGAAGCAGGCCATTTGGACCATCAAGTCCACACTGACCCACCAAAGAGCATCTCATCTAGGCTCACCCCCTACCCAACCCCTGTAACCCTGCATTTCCCATGGTTAACCCACCAAAACCGCACATTCCAGGCAATTTGTATGGCTAGTGCACCCAACCAGCATATCTTTGGACTGGGGGAGGAAACTGGAGTACCTGGCAGAAACCCATGCAGACACTGGGAGGATATGCAAACTCCACACAGTTGCTGAAAATATGTTGCTGAAAAAGCGCAGCAGGTCAGGCAGCATCCAAGGAGCAGGAGAATCGACGTTTCGGGCATGACCCCTTCTTCAGGAATGAGGAAAGTGTGCCAAGCGGGCTAACATAAAAGGTAGGGACTTGTGGGAGGGGCGTTGGAACTGCGATAGGTGGAAGGAGGTTAAGGTTAGGGTGATAGGCCGGAGTGGGGGTGGGGGCGGAGAGGTCAGGAAGAAGATTGCAGGTTAGGAAAGTGGTGCTGAGTTCGAGGGTTGGGACTGAGAAAAGGTGGGGGGAGGGGAAATGAGGAAACTGTAGAAGTCTGAGTTCATCCCTTGTGGTTGGAGGATTCCTAGGAGGAAGATGAGGCACTCTTCCTCCAGCCGTCGTGTTGCTATGGTCTGGCTATGGAGGAGTCCAAGGACCTGCATGTCCTTGGTGGAGTGGGAGGGGGAGTTGAAGTGTTGAGCCACGGGGTGGTTGGGTTGGTTGGTCCGGGTGTCCCAGAGGTGTTCTCTGAAACGTTCCGCAAGTAGGCGGCCTGTCTCCCCAATATAGAGGAGGCCACATTGGGTGCAGCGGATGCAGTAAATGATGTGTGTGGAGGTGCAGGTGAATTTGTGGCGGATATGGAAGGATCCCTTGAGGCCTTGGAGGGAAGTAAGGGGGGATGTGTGGGCGCAAGTTTTGCATTTCTTGCGGTTGCAGGGGAAGGTGCCGGGAGTGGAGGTTGGGTTGGTGGGGGGTGTGTACCTGACGAGGGAATCACGGAGGGAGTCGTCTTTTTGGAACGCTGATAGGGGAGGGGAGGGAAATATATCCCTGGTGGTGGGGTCTGTTTGGAGGTGGCGGAATTGACGACAGATGATACGATGTATATGGAGGTTGGTGGGGTGGTAGGTGAGGACCAGTGGGGTTCTGTCCTGGTGGCGATTGGAGGGGCTGGGCTCAAGGGCGGAGGAGCGGGAAGTGGAGGACATGCGGTGGAGAGCATCGTCGACCACGTCTGAGGGGAAATTGCGGTCTTTGAAGAAGGAGGCCATCCGGGTTGTACGGTTTTGGAACTGGTCCTCCTGGGAGCAGATGCGGCAGAGACGAAGGAATTGGGAATATGGGATGGCGTTTTTACAGGGGGCAGGGTGGGAGGAGGTGTAGTCTAGGTAGCTGTGGGAGTCAGTCAGTTTATAGTAAATGTCCGTGTTGATTCGGTTGCCCGAGATAGAAATGGAGAGGTCTAGGAAGGGGAGGGAGGAGTCTGAGACGGTCCAGGTAAATTTGAGGTCGGGGTGGAAGGTGTTGGTAAAGTGGATGAACTGTTCAACATCCTCGTGGGAGCATGAGGCAGCGCCGATACAGTCATCGATGTAGCAGAGGAAAAGGTGGGGGGTGGTGCCAGTGTAGCTGCGGAAGATGGACTGTTCCACATATCCTACGAAGAGGCAGGCATAGCTGGGGCCCATGCGGGTGCCCATGGCTACTCCTTTGCTTTGGAGGAAGTGGGAGGATTGGAAAGAGAAGTTGTTCAGGGTCCAACCAACCCAACCACTCCATGGCTCAACGCTTCAACTCCCCCTCCCCCTCCCACTCCACCAAGGACATGCAGGTCCTTGGACTCCTCCATCGCCAGACCAGAGCAACACGACGGTTGGAGGAAGAGCACCTCATCTTCCGCCTAGGAACCCTCCAACCACAAGGGATGAACTCAGACTTCTCCAGTTTCCTCATTTCCCCTCCCCCCACCTTGTCTCAGTCCCAACCCTCGAACTCAGCACCACCTTCCTAACCTGCAATCTTCTTCCTGACCTCTCCGCCCCCACCCCCACTCCAGCCTATCACCCTCACCTTAACCTCCTTCCACCTATCGCTTTCCCAACACCCCTCCCCCAAGTCCCTCCTCCCTACCTTTTATCTTAGCCTGCTGGGCACACCTTCCTCATTCCTGAAGAAGGGCTTATGCCCGAAACGTCGATTCTCCTGCTCCTTTGATGCTGCCTGACCTGTTGCACTTTTCCAGCAACACATTTTCAGCTCTGATCTCCAGCATCTGTAGTCCTCACTTTCTCCACACAGTTGCACCAGAGTAGAATCAAACCCAGCTCCCTGGTGCTGTGAGGTAGCTGAGCTAACCACTAAGCCACCATGTTGCCCCCTCATCTTTCTGTATCTCAGAGGTTTTCAATCTCTCTCCATCAATATAATATGCTATGTTTCTACTCTTCTTGTCAAAGTGGACAAGTTCATATTTTCCTCCATTAAACGCCATCTGCCCAATGTTTGCCCACTCACTTAGCCTGTCTATGTTCATTTACAAATTCTGTAGGTGCTCTTCACAACTAACTCTCTTCCTTATTTTTGGGTCATCTGAAATGGACCAGTTTCTACTCCAATGTGAGAATACAGCAGCCAGTCATTCTGAGATATAAATATAACAGTAAACATTCAGCACAAATGCGATGGGGCAGAGAAGACAATTACATCTTGCTTTTCCGGCTTGAGTTTTTTTTTAAGATTAGATTCCCTACAGTGTGGAAACAGGCCATTCAGCCCAAACCAACCCTCCAAAGAATAACCCACCCAGACCCATTTCCCTCTGACTAATGCACCTAACACCACGGGCAATTTAGCATAGCCAATTCACCTGACCGGCACATCTTTGGATTGTGGGAAGAAACCCACGCAGACGCGGGGAGAATGTGCAAACTCCACACAGACAGTCGTCTGAGGCTGGAATCAAACCTGGGACCCTGGTACTGTGAGGCAGCAGTGCTAACCACTGAGCCACAGTGCTGTGTTCATGACCTCTATTTGTCATCCAGGTAACCAATAAACTGAGCACATAAGTAATTGATTTGTAAATAATTCTCGTGCTAAACTCTATATGGTTTTCTAACTTCATAGAATTCGAAATGCATTGTAATCCAATATTATATCAATTAACCTCGAATATATCTTCTGTGCATTAATACACATTCATGGAATGCAACATGAGGATATTTCTTTCTCTTGTTGCAAGTTGATAAATAATTTAAGCTCAATTAACTAATATATTGGGAATAGAAAACTGGTCAAAGTAATGGTCACCATGAAGCTATCATGAATAAACATTAAATCCCATTTGGCTCACTAATGTCCTTTAAAGAAAGGTGTCTCTGTCCTTACCTGGTCTGGTTTGTGCTAGACTCCAGATCCTCAGCAACGTGAATGATTCTCAAATGACCTCTGAACTGGTCTAGCACACTATTCAGTTGTATGAAATTCTCTCCAGAAAAGTTAATAGGAATGAAATTAGCCAGACTAAAGCATTGACAGATATACTAAAAGCACACCCAACCCTTTCAACTCTGCAACTTTCACCTTACAAATATTTGGCGTCTTGTGTAAAAATTTGAAGCACCGTCTCACAGATTACCCAAATATCCATTTGAGATGTCTGGCTTGGTGGCTATGACTATGTCCCAGACACTGCCATCACCATTCCTGTGTACGTCGTACCCCATAAGCAAAGGATGATCAGATAGAAATATGTTGTCAGGTGGGAATTGCCTTCAGAATTCTCAAAATGAATTCTGGACCACGTGATATCTCATGGCATTGGGTCAAACTGGGGCAAGGAAACCTTCTGCTGATTACCAGTTCCCTACCACCTCACTATATTGTATTCCAGTTGGGTGAAGCATTGAGGATGGTACAGAGTGTGCATCCCTGAATGGGGGATTTTAATGTCAAAGAACAAAATTGGCTTGGGGACACTGCCAGTTGCCAAACTGGTGGAAGTCTGAAGACATAGCTGCCAAACAGGGCTTGTAACAGGTGATTAGGAAACTAGCAAGAAGGGGAAAATCTACTTGAGTTTGTTCACACCATCTACCTGTCACAGATACCTCTGTCAATGACTGTATTGGGCAGACAGATCATCACACAGTTCTTGTGAAGATGGAGATTTAAGATTTGAAGATTAAAGAAAACTGTTGATGTTCAATATCACCAAAAATTGAAGGTTAAAATGAAACCTGATTCTATTTAGGGAGCATTCAAGTGTAGTTTCTGTCAAGAAATCTGAGTTCCATTTACAGCAATTTATTTTGATTGTGCATCCAAGTTAATTGTTTGAAATGCATTCATGGAATATGAGCATCAGAAGCAAGAGCAGCATTTGTGACTGATCTCTAATTGCCCTTGTATAGCTCTCTGGAATAAAACTGAGTGGTTTGCAAGGTGATTTCCGAGGTGTAAGAGTGAACAATTTTGCTGTGGCTCTGGTGTCATATATAATTAAGAGATTTTTTCCATAAAGCACATTGATGATCTGGATGGAGTTTGAGGGCAATCAAGTCATTTTATGGTCAACATTACCAATACTAGCTATTTGTTACTAATGTAGTTAATGACTTGAATTTAACTTCTCCAATTGCGATATGGGAATTGAATTCATGATACTAGATCAGTATTCCAGGTCGATGGATTATGTGCCCAGTAAAATTATTGCTATGCTACATTGCCCCGAACTGTCCCTATTGTAAGTTGATATCTCACTAAACTGGCCAGCTGAAGAGGCAGTGAGAGGTCTGTGCCACCTCTTCCAGTGAAGTCCTATTGGACCACATGCCAGTCAGGCAGTGGGAAGGCCACACTCAGCCTTTGTTCAGAAACAAGACCCCATCGCTCAGAATTCAACAAATTCAATTTTCCTAGGTCTGTTCTTTGTCTTTTTCATCCCAATGATTTATCAAGACATTTAATTCACCATTTCTTGATAGCATGAATGGAATTTCTAGTTCCAAACTAAACATTTAAGCAAACTTGAAAATTCAGAAGGTAACAAGCCTGAAACAGCCTGGTTTCCCTGGGTGAGGGCAAATCTTCCATCATTTGAACATCAATGACAGACATCCACTTTACATTGGTTGTACTCTGGGTTCCCACCAGAACAGGGAAGAGTAAACGTCCTTTTATTGGTGCCTTGACAGGAACATTTTTTAAGAATGTGACTTTGCCTTTTCATTGGGATCTGCCCAATACAAGCTTGAATCCATTCTTAGTTCCTAGTGGTGTTACTGAACTGAACTGTGTGCTGATTAATCCAAACATCTAGATCCCCCTGGGTGATAGAGTGAACTGAAAACCTTTGCTGGTGTTGAGTTCCGTCCACATCCACCCACCCACTCTCCTCTCCCCAATCAACCCCACTTCTTGTAATTTCAACTGCCCAACAATTCACCTTTCCCAAGCCTTTGCTCCAGGGAATTCAGAACAAAGGTTCAGTTTTACAGACCCTTTTGGAATTATCACATTGTAAGGCATCTTGCACATGGCTTCAGTGCAGGAACACCACTGGACTGAGAAAGTTTGGCTCCATGACAACTTCTAAATTAAATGTCGACGATCAAACAATCCTTAAATTATCCTTAACTAAATTAATGCTGTATCCTACATGGCTATACTCAATAGAAGGAATCATGCTGTCCCATTGTATTTTACTAGTGCTATCAATGCATTTCCTTAGATTTGTCCAAAGACAAAATATTGAATCGTGGTGAAGTATAACTTTTGGAAAAGCCTTTTAAGAACTAAGGGACTAAAGATTATTGTGTCAAATGAGCTTTCAGTACAAATTATAGATACTACAGGATAAAATCATTGTGTCATTATTTTCATTCTGATTTTCAGCAAACCACAAACATACATGAAAACAATCGTTAACAATTCTGAGCAAATAATACAATATAACATTGCCATTTCCAAGATACCTTCTAACTAGCATGTTATCTTGATTTGGATGTCTTGGATGTTTTGTCTTGACTTGGATATATTGACTTGACTTGGGCATATACACTTGCTTCACCATTGAAGGGTCTGTTTCGGTACTGTGTAACTCTATGACTCTGAGTCTATCGGTGATCATGACAACAAAGTAAGAGTTGTTAGGGTTCACAGTGTGGACAGATGATAAGTGCTTTCTACAATGAGGGAAATCAATGATTGGAATGAGGTTCTTGGAAGGGTAATTGAGAAGTCAGACTCACTTAAGAATTGACCATTCCACAATAGAATTTGAACTTGTTCTTGGGTGGTCGATGAAAACTTTATGACTCATCAGAGATTATTTGTGGCCTTTTCCTAAGAACCTGTTTTAGGTAGAAATCAGTCTTTTCTTGTATTTAGTATTCTGGAAGGGTTCCAGCTGCAATTTATATCTGATCCAACGATATGCAAATCTGTAAATTACATGCAGGTGGTAAAACCATACAAATTGTTATAATTCTCCTAAATTCATTAAATTTACCCATGCAGCTGTCTTTATGATTTGATGCATCACTGTATTGACACTTTTATCGTGCAGAGTGACAGATACATCGAAGGCATGGGACTCACTTTCATTTCTTGTAGATTTATTTCTTACAAAGGCTGTTCTGGCTTTTCTTACATTGAGAGCCAATCACTCATGCGATTGGACTCATCTATGTACTAATATTTATTTTCCCAAATGATTGCACTTACAGGAGTCTTGAATTTTGGAACATCAGTGAGGCCTGCTGAAAAGTAGATATGCTGTAACAAATAAATGGTGGATCAACAAGTTACTTACTCATGGTGGCAACAAAATAGAGGCAGTGATTTGGATGTCGCCATGGCTTGTAAACAAACTTGTGGAAAACCCTCTCTCAATACCTCCATACTCGATAGTCCTTGTTGATATAGGCTGAATGTGACATTTACCAGTATGGATGTGATGGGCCAAATGGCCTTTTCCTTCGCTGTAACACTTCTGTGACATAGTCTGGCTTCCATGATCATGACCTCAATGTTTCTAAATCCCTGTGATTCTACGTTGGAATTGCACCCTTCTTTCAGTTCTTATGCCTCTTAGTTGTGTTTATTGGCTCAAGCTTTGCATATCGATTATGTTCCAAGTCACCTTTATGACACAACGTTGCATGGAGCAATGAGGCAACGGAAATATTTATGGTCAGGGATAGCCAGAGGGAGCTCAATATCAAGCATTCTCTCACAGAAAGCATAGGATACATGTATAAAGAAAGGCATAGCAATAATTGAGAAGAATGGAGGATCACTGACACCATGAAGTTACTCACAAGCTCTTAGCTATGCTATTTTTAATCTCTAAGATAAATGCTACTTGATCCCTAGAATGACTGCAATATTATAAACGGTTAGTGGTGTTTCACAGTTTATACAATGGGTGATTAATGCATACCCACCTGTGTCCTGTTCCAGAATCAGAAATGCCATTGGGGGTCTTTATTATACAAGGTATTCCCAAAGAAAACATACCCTGCAAATGGAAATGGATCAGATGGTATACTTGTGTAATATAAGCTATATATTTATTCATGCATCAGTGAATTTGCAGCCTGGCATTGAAAAGCTGCTTAAGGACCACTTTTTGCACAGTGGTCATCAATTATTGTCAGTGGACTGGGATAGTACATTGAAGGACAAGTGTATTTTAAGCTTTACAGGCTCCCGAGACAGAATTTGAGAATTCTCCCTGTGGAACAATTTGAATGCATTTGCCATTGTCTAAAATGGATTAGTGGTGCTGGAAGAGCACAGCAGTTCAGGCAGCATCCAAGGAGCTTCGAAATCGACGTTTCGGGCAAAAGCCCTTCATCAGGAATAAAGAAAATGAGCCTGAAGCGTGGAGAGATAAGCTAGAGGAGGGTGGGGGTGGGGAGAAAGTAGCAGAGAGTACAATGGGTGAGTGGGGGAGGGGATGAAGATGATAGGTCAGGGAGGAGAGGGTGGAGTGGATAGGTGGAAAAGGAGCTGGGCAGAAATGCCCCAGCCACGCCTTTAAAATGATCTGTGAGATTTCTGTAGACTTCTGATCTTCAAGAGTATGTTTTTTTTTAATTGGTGTAAATTTATTTGCAGATCTCTGAACATACCAGTTATTATCTATCTGTAAATCACAGAAAGACTTTTTCTTGATGAAATGTACTTCACACATACGTGCCCTAAGAAGTTTATTGTGCTTTAAAAATACAGCTTTGACCAATATAAACAATTCTGAAGAATAAAATTATGACACTGTGTCTGATTTTTGGGACTATGTTTTAAATCTTGTCATGTGTTTTGTTTCACTTACAATGTACTTTAACACCCATGGTTATGAATAGATAAAGACATCCACGGCTGTGAATAACACTTCACGTTTCATGAAAGTTGAATGCCACACTTGTTATATTAAATTACCTTCCTGTTCTGTCATAATCAACCATCATTTTCTGATACAAATGGATTAGTGCCAAAGCACATACTCAAATAGACAATAATGTTTTTACAGGAAGTACATATGACTGACAAGGCCAGCATTTACTTCCCATCCCGAACAGAGTCAGAGAGTTCCACTGAAGAAAGCTTCTTGATCCATCACGTCCATGCCAGTCAAAAACAACAACTGTTCTAATCCCATTTCCCAGCACTTGGTCCATTGCCTTGTATGCCTTAGATCTTAAATGTTACGAGGGTCCCTCCTGCTACCATTCTTACAGACAGCGAGTTGCAGATTCCCAGCATGCTCTGGGTGAATTCGTTCTTCCTCACATCCCTTCCAAACCTTCTCCCCTTACCTTAAACCTCTACTCCCTTATTCTTAGTTCTGGACTTCCTCAACATCGGGGACATTCTTCCTGCATCGAGCCTGTCCAGTCCCATCAGGATTTTATATGTTTCTATGAGAGCCCCCTCATTTTTCTAAATTCCAGTGAGTGCAAGCCCAGTCGGATCCAGTCTGTTCTCACTGTCCAACTTGCATGGTGAGGGGCAAATCCCGGTGGGCACACTGGGCACTTAAAATGGCCTGGAATTCCAGTGGTCTCAAGGGCTTCTGTTTGTAGTGGGGGGGGCAGGGAGGATGAGTGATGCACAACAGATACAGATACATTGGTAATGATTTACATTGCAGAGAATTGTGTGAGAAAAGCCATTCGGCCACATGCAGAGAAACTCTCTGTAAAACCTTCCTAAATTGACATTTAGCCAGTTTCTGCAAACTTCAGAGCAGTGGCATCAGTGGCATGCATCGATTGGTGGAATGAGCCAACTTCCCGTTCACACAAATTAAAGACTTAAGTGCCATTGGCTTCCTCCACTCGCATGATAGCGGGAGGTACTTCCAGTCCAGAGACAGGAGATGTGTGAAAATCCAAGAGGATGGTGTCTAAGATCTGACCTGGAAATGGCCATTGAAACATTTCCAGAATATTGTCCACTTGCTTCATGGCATCAGAGGTGGTCATGTTTTAGTCCAGCAAGGTTCGTTTTAAAATTTAAACAAGAATGCAGCAATTATAACTATTTTTAGAAGTTATCAAGTTTTATGGACCAAACAATTTTGACAAAATTCAGAAATGTTAAATATACCTACCTTTACGTTATGGTGAGATAACATCTGAGATAATTAACATTGCCAAATAAATTTGGCTCATTCATTTAAAAAAAATTGTCATTCATCCTGCAATCCAGAACGATGTGCAGAACCAACACGTCTGCTCCTTTCCCATCACTCCCTCCCTAAAATATTAAAATACAGTGACTGACAATTTATATTTGTCCTTCTAAGCCTTTTGGTCCTGTTATGAGAACATGGATTGTGTTGCAACGAGAGGAACTTGGGACAAAGTTTTATGTTTGTACCCACAATGCTGCCAAAGGCGAGACAGTACAAATAAGGAAACGTCTGACTTTATAAAAAATGTTCACATTTAATTGCTGCTGCACTGCTCCATGTCAATTTAATTTAATTAGGCACACAAGTGTAAACTAAAATTGTACAAATTATACAGTTTTATAACTTTTATTCATAATGAGAGCAATTATCATATCAAATCATATCATAAATAAAATAAATTGGACAAAATTAAATTAAATGTGAGGTATTATGTTAAGTTCCCAGAAGAATTTATAGTGGCGGCTACAGGGTAATTATGTAATTAATTGATGGATTCTTCAAAGCAAGCAAGCAACCTTCTACTGACATGGGTATCACAGTGGAACAACATCAACTTCAATCAAACTAGCAGTTTTACTAGTTGGTCAACTAAAAGAGGCCAAAACAAAGACATGTTCAAAAAAAAAATTCAAAGCTGAACAGTTAAATGGCTGAATTATTGCGATAGGATTCCCATTGCCAGCATCAGTCTTTGAAATAGGCTTCAAACTAATCTACACAGAGCCTTGAGCAAAACTGTCTGCCAACAATCACACACCCTTATGGCAAGCTAACTCTGTTGGTCAACTCGACAAAACTCAAACATGCTGACCGTTCTTCTGTGCAACACATTGTCAAAAGATTGCAAATGTCCGGAAAAATTGCTGTCCCCTGTGCTTCCAACATCCATTGTTTTTTCAAATGTGACGTCTCCTCTCAATTCTTATTTATAATTGTTTGCACGTGAATGCACAAAATGGAACAGAAAATTTGGATCAACTTCCTTTGAAACTCAAAAGTAAAGAATGCAGTGTATTCGTGTGAAAATACATCGACTGAAAATTAAAATAAAGGAAGACAATAGACAATAGACAATAGGTGCAGGAGTAGGCCATTCAGCCCTTCGAGCCTGCACCACCATTCAATATGATCATGGCTGATCATCCTTAATCAGTATCCTCTTCCTGCCTTATCTCCTTAACCCTTGATTCCACTATCCTTGAGAGCTCTATCCAACTCTTTCTTAAATGAATCCAGAGACTGGGCCTCCACTGCCCTCTGGGGCAGAGCATTCCACACAGCCACCACTCTCTGAGTGAAGAAGTTCCTCCTCATCTCTGTCGTAAATGGTCAACCCATATTTTTAAGCTGTGTCCTCTGGTTCGGCACTCACCCATCAGCGGAAACATGTTTCCTGCCTCCAGAGTATCCAATCCTTTAATAATCTTATGTGTCTCAATCAGATCCCCTCTCAGTCTTCTAAACTCAAGGATATACAAGCCCAGTTGCTCCAGTCTTTCAGTGTAAGGTAGTCCCGCCATTCCAGGAATTGACCTCGTGAACATACGCTGCACTCCTTCAATAGCCAGAATGTCTTTCCTCAAATTTGGAGACCAGAACTGCACACAGTACTCCAGGTGTGGTCTCACCAGGGCCCTGTACAGCTGCAGAAGAACCTCTTTGTTTCTATACTCAATCCCTCTTGAAGGCCAGCATACTATTAGCCTTCTTCACTACCTGCTGTACCTGCATGCTTACCTTCATTGACTGGTGTACAAGAACACCCAGATCTCTTTGTACTGCCCCTTTACCTAAATTGATTCCATTTAGGTATTAATCTGCCTTCCTGTTCTTGCCACCAAAGTGGATAACCATACATTTATCCACATTAAACTGCATCTGCCATGCATCTGACCACTCACCTAACCTGTCCAGGTCACCCTGTAATCTCCTAATGTCCTCCTCACATTTCACCCTGCCACTCAACTTAGTCTCATCAGCAAATTTGCTAATGTTATTACTAATACCATCTTCTATATTGTAAAAAGCTGCAGTGCCAGCACTGATCCCTGCGGTACCCCACTGGTTACATTCCGAAATGGAGCCGTTTATCACTACTCATGTACAGAATCTTGTGAACGTGCAATTGGTGAACTTCATGCATTTATCTGCAGGCAAGAACTGTGGAAGTTCTGAAAGCAAAGACACAAGTCTTTCCATAGAAATGTAAGTTCCCTCCCATTGATGACAAAGTATGCTGTATCTTTGAATGGTGAGTTACATCGGACTTTTAAGCAAACATTTATGTACTGCAGCATTGTGTTCTGATATATCTTGATCACATTCAGTGAGGGAAATGCTCATATTATCAAGGGATTATAGCAGATTTCCTTTTTCAGATACTAAGTCTAAAAGAATGATGTAAATCTTTGGGGAAAAATAAAAGTTCTGAATTTCTAAAAAAGTTACTTCTGTTTTAGTATAGCATCTGTATGAAATAAGTTTAAATATAGAAAGGGATCATTCGCTGTGGTTTACCATAAGCTATTAAATAGTGCAGAGTAATTGGAGGAGGAAATATATATGCGCTGAATAACAGTCATGGAATAACTATGAAAGAAAGTTTAATGAAATGCAATGAAGGAAGTGAATTGAGGTTTAATGAGAAGTCACGTGACTCCAGGTTACAGACCCTGATGAAGGGGCAGTGCTCCAAGAGCTTGTGATTTTAAATAGCCTGGTGTCGTGTGACTTCTGACTTTGTCTACTCCCGTCCAACACCGGCACCTCCACATCATGAGGTTTAGTGTATACAGGATTTCTTTGTTACTCAATAATGTAAGTTCAACAATGAACAAACCACTGTTGGACCTGGACTGGGAAATGAAATAAAAATGATCCTGTCATAATAAATAAAGAATACTTTAGTATTAATGATCCCAATATTGTATTGAATGGTAAGTCATAAATCAGGCAAAGATTGATAGGCTGAAGAATAGCCAATTACGAAGAGATTATTGTGGAACTTAAGGAAGTAAAGTAGAAAATAATGCACATTGGAAAAAATAACACAGGCATAGACTATTTTATAAGCTGTGAGAAAATATATAAAGCCAAAGTAGAAAAGGATCTGGGAGTGCTAGTACAGGATTCTCTAAAGATTGACTTGCAGGTTGAGTGCGTGGTTAAGAAAGCAAATGTATTGTTTTCATTTATTACAAGAGGGTTGGAATGTAAAAGCAGTGATGTGCTACTGAGACTTTATAAAGCTCTGGTTAGGCACCATTTAGAATATTGTGTCCAGTTTTGGACCCTACACCTCAGGAAGGACAGACTGGCACTGGGGCGTGTCCAGCAGAGATTCACACGGATGATCCCTGGAATGGTAGGCCTAACATACAATGAACGGCTGAGGACCTATCCTGGGATTGCAATCATTAGAGTTTAGAAGGTTGAGGGGAGATCTAATACAAAGTTACAAGATAATGCATGGCATAGAAAAGGTGGACATTGGGAAATTGTTTCTGTCAGGCAGGGATACTAGGACTCGTGGGCACAGCCTTAGAATCAGAGGGGGTCAATTTAGAATGGAAATGAGGAGACATTTCTTCAGCCAGAGAGTGGTGGGCCTGTGGAATTCATTGCCATAGAGTGCAGTGGAGGCTGGGACATTAAAGGTTTTCAAGGCAGAGATTGATAAATTCTCAATCCCGCAAGGAATCAAGGGATATGGGGAGAGTGCGGGTAAGTGGCGTTGAAATGCCCATCAGCCATGATTGAATGCCAGAGTGGACCTGATGGACCGAATGGCCTTACTTCCACTCATATTTCTCATGGTCTAATGGTGTAATAGTCTAAAGGAAAATCTTAATAAAGGAACAGAAAAGCTGTGAAGTATCTTTAAAAAAATCATTTATAGTGTTCAGAAGAAATGTGTTTAATTAAAAGCCATTCAGGTGAGTTTGTAATGTAGCATAATGGATGAATAAAACACTGAAAAAAAAAAGTCTGAAGGAAGAAACATGCAAAAAGTACTTAAATATCAATGTCTGATGGAAAGTGCAACATTTTGAAAAGAAATTTAAAAAGATGTAGCAGACAAAAAATGATTACAAAGTGAATTTACCAATTAATTTTTGTCGTTTACATAAATGATTTGGATGCGAGCATAAGAGGTACAGTTAGTAAGTTTGCAGATGACACCAAAATTGGAGGTGTAGTGGACAGCGAAGAGGGTTACCTCAGATTACAACAGGATCTGGACCAGATGGGCCAATGGGCTGAGAAGTGGCAGATGGAGTTTAATTCAGATAAATATGAGGTGCTGCATTTTGGGAAAGCAAATCTTAGTAGGACTTATACACTTCATGTTAAGGTCCTAAGGGGTGTTGATGAACAAAGAGATCTTGGAGTGCAGGTTCATTGCTCCTTGAAAGTGGAGTCGCAGGTAGATAGGATAGTGAAGAAGCACCGACAATTTCGCGGCCCCCGCAGCTATCGGGAATAACACTGTTTCTGTCGTTGCCACAGCCACTTCCGCCCCCGGGTTGCCGTCGACGCAGCCACTTCCGCCCCCAGTGACATCACTAACCTGCACGACCACAACGCCGCATGTGTCTCCGCCCCCACGCCGATCTCCGTCACCACGCCTAACCCCATCCCCACGCCGATCTCCATCACCACGCTTAACTCCACCCCCACGCCGATCTCGGTCACCACGCTTAACTCCACCCCCACGCCGATCTCCGTCACCACGCCTAATCCCGCCCCCACGCCGATCTCGGTCACCACGCCTAACCCCACCCCCACGCCAATCTCCGTCACCACACCCAACAGCCCCCATGCCAATCTCTGTCCCCGCCCCCATGCCCAACCCCGCCCCCACTCCCAGCTCCAGCCCCACACCAGGTCCTAGCTCCCAACCCTGCCGTGTTTTCACCATCCCTTCAGAACTACCCCTCTCTGAGGACGAAAGATCAGTTCTCAGCAGAGGCCTCACCTTCATTCCCCTACGCTCTCGGATCAACGAGTTCAACATGCGGCGTGACATCGAACAATTCTTCCGCCGCCTTCGCCTCCGCGCCTACTTCTTCAACCAGGATTCTCGCCTCCAACACACCCCTTCCACCTGGACACCCCGTGCTGGCCTCTTACCCGCCCTCGATCTCTTCATAGCCAACAGCCGCCGCGACATTAACTGCCTCAACTTCTCCACCCCTCCCACCCACTCAACCTCTCACCCTCGGAACGTGCAGCCCTCCACTCCCTCCGTTCCAACCCCAACCTCACTATCAAACCGGCAGACAAGGGAGGCGCGGTAGTAGTTTGGCGCACTGACCTTTACACCGCTGAGGCTAAACGCCAGCTCGCGGACACCTCCTCCTACTGCCCCCTTGACCATGACCCCACCTCCCCACCACCAAACCATCATCTCCCAGACCGTCCATAACCTCATCACCTCAGAGGATCTCCCATCCACCGCCTCCAACCTCATAGTCCCACAACCCCGCACCGCCCGTTTCTACCTCCTGCCCAAAATCCACAAACCTGACTGCCCCGGCCGACCCATTGTCTCAGCCTGCTCCTGCCCCACTGAACTCATCTCTGCATACCTCGACACGGTTCTGTCCCCCTTAGTCCAAGAACTCCCCAAGAATTACATTCGGGACACCACCCACGCCCTCCACCTCCTCCATGATTTTCGCTTCCCCTGTCCCCAACGCCTTATCTTCACCATGGACATCCAGTCCCTGTACACCTCCATCCCCCATCACGAAGGACTCAAAGCCCTCCGCTTCTTCCTTTCCCGCCGTACCAACCAGTACCCTTCCACTGACACCCTCCTTCGACTGACTGAACTGGTCCTCACCCTGAACAACTTCTCTTTCCAATCCTCCCACTTCCTCCAAACCAAAGGCGTAGCCATGGGCACTCGCATGGGCCCCAGTTATGCCTGCCTCTTCGTAGGATATGTGGAACAGTCCATCTTCCGCAGCTACACTGGCACCACCCCCCACCTTTTCCTCCGCTACATCGATGACTGTCTCGACGCTGCCTCATGCTCCCACGAGGAGATTGAACAGTTCATCCACTTTACCAACACCTTCCACCCCGACCTCAAATTCACCTGGACCGTTTCAGACTCCTCCCTCCCCTTCCTAGACCTTTTCATTTCTATCTCGGGCGACCGAATCAACACGGACATTTACTATAAACCGACGGACTCCCACAGCTACCTAGACTACACCTCCTCCCACCCTGCCCTCTGTAAAAACACCATCCCATATTCCCAATTCCTTCGTCTCCGCCGCATCTGCTCCCAGGAGGACCAGTTCCAAAACCGTACAACCCAGATGGCCTCCTTCTTCAAAGACCGCAATTTCCCCCCAGACGTGGTCAACAATGCCCTCCACCGCATCTCCTCCACTTCCCGCTCCTCTGCCCTTGAGCCCCGGACCTCCAACCGCCACCAGGACAGAACCCCACTGGTCCTCACCTACCACCCCACCAACCTCCATGTACAGCGTATCATCCGCCGTCATTTCCGCTACCTCCAAACGGACCCCACCACCAGGGATATATTTCCCTCCCCTCCCCTATCAGCGTTCCGAAAAGACCACTCCCTTCGTGACTCCCTCGTCAGATCCACACCCCCCACCAACCAACCTCCACTCCCGGCACCTTCCCCTGCAACCGCAAGAAATGCAAAACTTGCGCCCACACCTCCCCCCTTACTTCCCTCCAAGGCCCCAAGTGATACTTCCATATCCGCCACAAATTCACCTGCACCTCCACACACATCATCTATTGTATCCGCTGCACCCGATGTGGCCTCCTCTATATTGGGGAGACAGGCCGCCTACTTGCGGAACGTTTCAGAGAACACCTCTGGGACACCCGGACCAACCAACCCAACCACCCCATGGCTCAACACTTCAACTCCCCCTCCCACTCCACCAAGGACATGCAGGTCCTTGGACTCCTCCATCGCCAGACCATAGCAACACGACGGTTGGAGGAAGAGCGCCTCAGCTTCCGCCTAGGAACCCTCCAACCACAAGGGATGAACTCAGATTTCTCCAGTTTCCTCATTTCCCCTCCCCCCACCTTGTCTCAGTCCCAACCCTTGAACTCAGCACCGCCTTCCTAATCTGCAATCTTCTTCCTGACCTCTCCGCCCCCACTCCACTCCGGCCTATCACCCTCACCTTGACCTCCTTCCACCTATCGCATTTCCAACGCCACTCCCCCAAGTCTCTCCTCCTTACCTTTTATCTTAGCCTGCTGGACACACTTTCCTCATTCCTGAAGAAGGGCTTATGCTCGAAACGTCGATTCTCCTGTTCCTTGGATGTTGCCTGACCTGCTGCACTTTTCCAGCAACACATTTTCAGCTCTGATCTCCAGCATCTGCAGTCCTCACTTTCTCCTAGTGAAGAAGGTGTTTGGTATGCTTTCCTTTATTGGTCAGAATATTGAGTACAGGAGTTGGGAGGTCATGTTGCGGCTATACAGGACATTGGTTAGGCCACTGTTGAAAAAGGACTTCCTGAAGAAGGGCTTATGCCCGAAACGTCGATTCTCCTGTTCCCTGGATGCTGCCTGACCTGCTGCGCTTTTCCAGCAACACATTTTCAGCACTGTTGAAATATTGTGTGCAATTCTGGTCTCCTTCCTATTGGAAAGATGTTGTGAAACTTGAAAGGGTTCAGAAAAGATTTACAAGGATGTTGCCAGGGTTGGAGGATCTGAGCTACAGGGAGAGGCTGAAGAGGCTAGGGCTGTTTTCCCTGGAGCGTCGGAGGCTGAGGGGTGACCTTATAGAGGTTTACAAAATTATGAGGGGCATGGATAGGATAAATAGGCAAAGTCTTTTCCCTGGGGTTGGGGATTCCAGAACTAGAGGGCATAGGTTTAGGGTGAGAGGGGAAAGATATAAAAGAGATCTAAGGGGCAACTTTTTCACGCAGAGGGTGGTACGTGTATGGAATGAGCTGCCAGAGGATGTGGTGGAGGCTGGTACAATTGCAACATTTAAGAGGCATTTGGATGGGTATATGAATAGGAAGGGTTTGGAGGGATATGGGCCGGGTGCTGGCAGGTGGGACTAGATTGGGTTGTGATATCTGGTCGACATGTACGGGTTGGACCGAAGGATCTGTTTCCATGCTGTACATCTCTATGACTGTATGACTGGAAGATGGAAAGTGTTCTACAGCACATAAATAACAAAAGGAAAACTAAATTAGGGACAGGGTCATTAAAGGCTAGGCAAAATAATTTGTGTCATAAATATGAAAGAACAACCTGGCCTCAGTTTTGAACTAAAAATGTGAAAAATGGACAGTGAAAAAGAGTATTAGTTATTTTTCTTTTTAAATCTGGAACAGAAAGAGAGAAAATAAATGACAAGCAAGCAACATCCATGTTCAAGTGATGCTCAGGAAACTTGAAAGGAGAGAAGCATTACATCAGTTATAGAAACTAAAGTTCCATAGAGGGAAGTGTACTGCAATCAGACTGATGGACAGCTAATGTCGTTCCTAATTTGCAAACAATTATTTGTCATCATCCTCCATTTTATCTTAACGTCTGAAGCCCAGCAGAGCCAGTTCCAGGGATTTTATGCACAGTTTACGTTCGATCATGTCTACTTTTAACAACCAAAAAGGGCTTCCAGCCTCCTCAAAATGCGTACCAAATGTTGTCCCAAAGGAATCCCAGATCAATGTTCAAAGGTGTATAAACTGCCTCCCCAAAAGGGGGCACTGAATATTCAAATAAATCCACAAATGTCAGACTGCCCCTTCTGGGCCTATGCTGTACAGTTCAGATTTCAGATATCCACCTCACCAAAATCACACACAAGCAAAAGCAGCTGCTGGGGTTTATATCAGCAGTTCCCTTTGGGAACTAAGATATACCTTCTCCCAATGGATTGTGAATATGCAGAATTCGCTACCTCAAAATACCACATCCTCTGGCAGCTCATTCCATACACGTACCACCCTCTGCATGAAAAAGTTGCCCCTTAGATCTCTTTTATATCTTTCCCCTCTTACCCTAAACCTATGCCCTCTAGTTCTGGAATCCCCGACTCCAGGGAAAAGACTTTGCCTATTTATCCTATCCATGCTCCTCATAATACACTGTCCAAAATACGGTGGACAGTGAGTAAATTTAAGGAGGAATTAGACAGATCTTTTAATTGGTAATGGGTTGAAGGGCTATGGAGAGAAGGCAGGAAAAAAGGGATGAGGAACATATCGGGAGAATGTGAAGACTGAAGGTGCTGGAGATCAGAGTCGAAGAGTGTGGTGCTGGAAAAGCACAGCAGGTCAGGAAGCATCCAAGGGGCAGGAGAATCGATGTTTCAGGCATAAGCTTTTCATCAGGAATGAGGGGGTGTCCCGAGGGGGCTGAGAGATAAATAGAAAGGGGGGGGCGGCGGGTGAGGCTGGAGGGAAGGTAGCTGAGAATACAATAGGTAGACGAAGATGGGGTGAAGGTGATTGATCGGAGAGGAGGGTGGAGTGGATGGTGGGAAGGAAGATGGACAGATAGGGCAGGTCAAGACAGTAGTGTCAAGTTGGAGGGTTGGATCTGGGATAAGGTGGGGGGAGGGGAAATGAAGAAACCGACGAAATCCACATTGATGCCATGGGGTTGCAGGGTCCCAAAACGGAAGATTCCTCCAGGTGTCGGGTGGCTAGAGTTTGATGGTGGAGGAGGCCCAGGACTTGCATGTTCTTGACAAAGTGGTAGGGGGAGTTAAAGAGTTCGACCACGAGGTGGTGGGGTTGTTTGGTGAATGTGTCCCAGGGATGTTCTCTGAAATATTCCGCAGGTTGGTGTCCTGTCTCCCTAATGTCGAGGAGACCACATCAAGAGCAATAGACACAGTAGATGACACGTGTGGAAATACAGGTAAATCTCTGTCAGATGTGGAAGGATCCATTGGGGCCTTGGACGGAAGTGAGGAGGGAGATGTGGGCGCAGGTTTTATACCTGTTGCAGTGGCAGGGGAAGATGTATTTTGTAGATCCTGAATATGTACAGCGTTAAGTTAGATAATGCACAGTCACTTGCCAGGATTTCCTCAGTAATTTCAAGTTTTCCTAACTCCCTTTGAGTTGAGATTTCAGTTGGTGACGGTTGTAAAACTGTTCTCTTACCTTTGTACTCTCCTTTTCCTGCAGCTGCCTTTCCACTCCTACAGTGCTGCAGCTTACATCTTCCACAACCTTACCACCACATTCTTGTCCCTCTTGCAGCCACCTCCCTTAACCTTGTAGCCACCTCCCCTCCTGAACCCTTGTAGGCTCCACTTTCCTCAACTCCATAACATCCTCTCATCATACACCCCACAGCATCCTCCATTACTGGCCAGTTAATACCTTGCAAGCTCCTCTCGCCCCCTCACCATTGTTCCCTCATTATCTCCTCCATCCTCCTTCCTTCCCCCTATTCTAAGCAGGCCCCATCTCCCTCCCTCTGTCCTTACAGCCTCCTTCATCATCCCTCACTCTTTGCTGCTCCCTTCTCCCACTCTCCGTCCCTGTGGCCCCCATCTTCCTCCCTCCCTCCCAATAGCCCCATCTCCCTCTGTCCCTCCTTGGAGCCCCCTTCTCCCTCTCTCCGTCCCTGTGGCCCCCTTCTCCCTCTCTCCGTCCCTGTGGCCCCCTTCTCCCTCTCTCCCTCCTTGTAGCCCTCTTCTCCCTCCCTCCCTCCCTGCAGCCCCCTTCTGCCTCCCTCTCTCTCTCTCTGCAGCCTCTTTCTCCCTCCCTCCCTCCTTGTAGCCCCTTCTCCCCCCTTCCTTCTAGTCCCCTTCTTTCCCACCCTAACATCAACCTTTAGACCTGGTTCCAAGCCCGGCCAACAATAAGTGAGTGATTTGTTCAGTAAACTCACATACCTTGCCAAAGTCGGGACAGGGGTCGACACAGTGGTTGGTGCAGGCAGGAGAACAGTTTGCTGCATTAAGTTGCATGTACTGAGAGAAGGCGTGTGGAAATATTAAATTGATGCAATGTGCCAGATTTCAGGCCAATAATTTGGAAGGGGGATCACTCAATGTGATGGATTAAAGCTGAAGCTGCTCTGGAGCTGGTGTAAGGGGCTAAAGGAAGTAAGGCAGTAGATGGAAACCTGTCTCCAGGGGAACAGCCAAGCACAGCCTAGGGCCTTTCGCCACTGCTAAGATCAGATCGAATCTCTAGCCTGGCCCCAAATTGCCAGTTAATGCCCGTTAATTGGTTATCTGCCAAAACCAGGAGAGAGTGGGGTCTGCAGATGCTGGAGATCACATCAAGAGTGTGTTGCTGGAAAAGCACAGCTGGTCAGGCAGCATCCGAGGAGCAGGAGAGTCGCATTTCAGGTATAAGCCTTTTGTAGCCCCTTCCAATGAAAACTCATCTCAGATAAGGTAGACCAGATGCAGGAATATGTCAGGCTGGTAAATAGAAAGTGACCTTTCCTACTTCCCTCTTTGTCCTGCCTCTGAATTCATTGCAGTGGGTCTGATAAGACTCTGCCCTGAGTCACTGTCATTGTCATTATTCTGTGGATTAAAAGAAATCAGTGAGTAGAGCTGAAAATGTAACTGTTTGCAGACAACATTGGAGCTGATTCATATCCTTCATAAGAATTCTTTTTGCCACAGTGAATATTTTATCCATATTTTATAGAGTACTTAACGTGTTGAGTCATTGAGGATTATCAATACTATAATTAACTAATTTGCATGTTTTTAGACATCATCTTGGCATTGCACCATTACCCGTGCCCTGCATTAGTCTGTGATATGTCTTCCCCACAGATAGCTAAAATAAAATGACCGCCAGCATGTTTCATTCATGGTATTGCTATAGTCAATGCAGAGCAGCAGTCAACAAAGTAAATACAATGTTGAATTATAGATACCCAACAATAAAACTGAAGCTAGGGGAAGTCATGATCAAATGTTACAGTGCTTTGTTCAGGCCACATTTTGAGCATTACGTTCTTCTCTGGTTGCTGGGGTAACAAGGGAGATATTCAAATGCTGGAGGGATTGCAAAGAAGAACAACAAGGTTGATTCCAAGTGACAGAAAACTGAATTATGAAAGAAGTGCGAGAGAGGCTCGGTTCCTTCAGCTTAAGAAAGGAGGCAACTGAGGTGAAATAAGATGAAGATTTTAAGGCAGTAAACAGAATGGAATAGGTTAATTCGGATTTCACTTTCAATTAAACTGTGGGTGCACCATCATTGTAAGAAAGTCCAAGGGAATGTGCTCCATGACTAGCTGACAGCAGCCCTCTACCCCAGTGAGTTTTTCTGACACCAACATTAATAGAATGTTCTTTCTTGCACAAAAAGTGAAGAGCCTTTTATCTGCGTGCACCTAACGGAAGTGAATGCGAGTATGGTGCACCATAAAATTGAGAATTTTTATAAGGCGTGGCAGCCCCTTTTTGGACTACCTGGGTACAGATTTCTCTGCCATACTAATAAGAGCCTTTAGCCATGGCAATTCTATATAATGAATCTGGTATCCAGAAGGGAGGAACTACGAACATATGAATATGTATAAACTTAGGCGCTCAATGATCAGGGGCTATTGCTTGTTTCGCTGAGCTGTGTTACTGTTATTACTGATAAGACTTTCCTTTTTTAGTTTAGTTACTAATTATTATTTATGATTAAATTAGATTCCCTACAGTGTGGAAACAGGCCCTTTGGCCCAACCAGTCCACACCAACCCTCTGACGAGTAACCCACCCAGACCCATTTCCCTCTGACTAATGTACCTAACACTATGGGCAATCTAGCATGGCCAATTCATTTCACCTGCACATCTTTGGACTGTGGGAGGAAACCCACGCAGACACAGGAAGAATATATAAACTCCACACAGACAGTAACCTGAGGCTGGAATTTAACCTGGCACCTTGGTGCTGTGAGGTAGCAATGCTAACCACTGAGCCATCTATTTATCAATGTAATTAGTGGGTTTGTTTTTTAACATTGGTTAGAATTGTTTGGTTTTGTATTTGTTGTAATATTCAAAAAAAGGTTTGTTTTTCAATTAGAAATCTATTTTCTTTTAAAGAAACTGTGGGAGTAGGACAAGGGGATAGAGTCTCAAACTGGTAACAAAAAAAGATCATCTTTACCTTTTTCAGCAGATATTTCTGAATCGTATACAAGCCTTCAAACATATGAATTGAGAGAAGGAATAGACTATTCAGTTCCTTGAGCCTGTTTGACAGTGCAGTAAGATCATAACTGAACTATACATTCCCACCTTAATCCGGATAACTTTTTATCCTCTTCCTTGTCAAGAATATATCTACTTCTATCTCAAGAAGACTCAGAATCTCTACTTACACCGTATTTTCCAGAAGGTAATTCCAAAGGCCTCTCAGAGAAAAACTTATTCTCATCGCTGTTTTGAGTAGATAGCCTGTTCTTATTAAACAGTGACCTCTGTTTACAGACACTCCCAGAAGAGGAAATATTGCTTTTCCATGTACCCTGTCAAAATGTCTCAGGACCTTCAGAGCTTCCTGTTAAAGGCCTGAGGGCGTGGCCCAATCTGAGTAATCAGAGCAGCAGCGAGTTAGAAATTCATCAGATTCATAACATTCATAAGATATTGGAGCAGAATTAGGCCATTCGGCCCATCGAGTCTGTTCCGCCATCCCATCATTGCTGATGTGTCCCTCACTGTCGAAGAGTGTGGTGCTGGAAAAGCACAGCTGGTCAGGCATCTTCCGAGGAGCAGGACAGTCAATGTTTCGGGCATTAGTCCTTCATCAGGAATGTGGAGGTGGCCCAAGGGGGCTGAGAGATAAATGGGAGAAAGGGCAGGGCTGGGGGGAAGGTAGCAGGGAAGGTGATGAGTAGATAAAGGTGGGAGGGGTGAAGGTCATAGGTTGGAGAGGAGGGTGGAGCAGATAGGTGAGAAGGAAGATGGATAGGTAGGACAGTTCAACGTGGCAATGCCCAAGTTAGAGGGTTGGATCTGGGATAAAGTGGGGGGAGGAGGGGTAAATGAAGAAACTGGTGAAAGGGCGGGGGAAGAGTTAAAGTGTTCACCCAGAGGGTGGTGTAATTGTTTAGTGTGTGTGTCCCAGAGATGTTCTCTGAAATGTTCTGCAAATTTCGTCCTGTGTCCCCAATGTTGAGGGGGCCACATCGAAAGCAACGGATACAGTGGATGACGTGTGTGGAAGTACAGGTAAATCTCTGTCGAATGTGGAAGGATCCTCTGAGGCCTTGTATGGAGGGGAGCAGGGGAGGTGTGGGTACAAGTTTTGCAATTCCTGCGGTGGCAAGGGAAGGTCCATGGAGGGAAGGGTGGATTGGTAGGAGGTGTGGACCTAACAAGAGAGTCATGGCGGGAATTGTCTCTGCACAATGCAGATAGGGGTGGGGTGGGAAATATATGTCTGGCGGTGGTCTGTTTGTAGGTGGTGGAAATGGCGGAAGATGATGCTTTGTATTCAGAGGTTAGTGGAGTGGAAGGTGAGGACCAGAGAGGTTCTGTCTTTGTTGTGATTGGAGGGATGGGATTCCAGGGTGGAGGTGCAGGAAGTGGAGGAGATGTACTGGAAGGCATCATTGACCACGTGGGAGGGGAAATTGCAGTCTTTAAAGTAGGAGGCCATCTGGGATGTTCTGTGGTGGAATTGGTCATCCTGGAAACAGATGCAGCAGAGGCGGAGGATTTGGGAATAAGGGATTGCATTTTTACAGGAAGCAGGGTTGAAGGAGGTGTAGACCAGGTAGTTGTGGGAGTCGGTGGGTTTGTTGTAGATGTCCGTGTTGAGTCAGTTGCCAGAAATCGAGATGGAGAGGCCCAGGAAGGTGAGGGAGGTGTCCAAGATGGTCCAGGTGAACTTGAGGTCAGGATGGAAGATGGTAATGAAGTTGCTGAATTGTTCAACCTCCTCGTGGGAGCAGGAGGTGGCGCTGATACAGTTATCGATGTAGCAGAGGAAAAGGTGAGTGGTACCGGTGTAGCTATGGAAGATGGACTGTTCCACATAACCAACGAAGTGGCAGATATAGCTGGAACCTGTGTGGTGCCCATGGCTACCCCTTTGATCTGAAGGAAGCAGGAGGATTGGAAGAAGAAATTGTTGAGGGTGAGGACCAGTTCAGCCAATCGAATGAGTGTGGGCAGCCACATGGTGGGTTTTATTTTAATGAACACAATGTCGATTATTACATTTAAATCTGTGATTGGTAGCTAAGATGCAATAAAAGAATAGTGACTGTCTAGTTAAAACTTTGACAGACATACATTGACTGTGATCTCATTAGTCTGCAAATGGTATGATTTGGTTGCTTTTCTTTTGCCCATAGAAGTGTCTGTTATTTTGAAAAAAATGTTTTTGCTAACTTTATTTCTGTTGCCTAAAACCAATTTAAATACTTTGGTGTCTAAATACCCCTGACAACTGGAAAAGCAGCTTCTGAAAGTGGAAGAGTACTCATTGAAAAAGTCTCAAGAGCCAAACTCCACAAGTCATGTTAACAATGGGTCAGGTTTAACCCAATGATACTTTTTCCCTACAATGAGTAATCAGTTGTACTCCCATACAAATATGTACAGGAGTGGGCCATTTAGCCCCTTGGCCCTGTGTCACTATTCAGTAAGATAATGGATAATCCAATTTCAGCCTTAAATCTAGATTCCCAGTTACCCTGGTAACCTTTCACCAATAGCAAAAGAACCAATAATCAAATGTTCATTATTTAACCTCATCAGTTGCGTAGCACTCAGAGAACAACTTTTATCCAAAGAGTGTTTCAAAATTGGAATGCACTTTCTTTCAGATAGTGGCATATAATGACTCAGCTTAGAGTTTAAAAGGAGACCAGATAAATACTTGACAGAAAAAGGATAGGCTGTGGAAGGCTGGCTGGACTGTCTCTCAGAAAGCATGTGCACAGACTTGATGGGCCATGTTTTGTTCTATCTAACTCAAAGTGCATCACAAAAGTGCTTCACTAAAGCTCTCCTGGGTTAAAGGTGTGGGGCTGCGGTGTTAGGGTGCAGTGGAAGAATCAAAACAGACATCAGTTGGAGAAACAATGGTGTCTTATGATTTCTCTCTCTTGCCTTGTCACCAACAAAATCAGGGCCCATTCTTGGTCAAGACTCTGGAAAACCTGGTAAGATTCTGCCCATGGTGTCAATCTTAATCCCAACCTCAGATACATGTCCTCACTTGCACTGGGGTGAGTTTTCCATTCCTACACTAACTTTGATGTGGAGGAGCCGGTGTTAGATAGGGGTGGACAAAGTTAAAAATAGCTGCAACCCATTCGTAAAGATGAAAAACTTAACAGCAATCTAGGTTAGTATAGTGTATCATTTCAGTTGCATGACATTGTAATCTTTTGCTATAAATTCTGTGTCTTATGGTCCTGCTCCACAGCTACCTAATGAAAGAGCAGCACTCCGAAAGCAAGTGCTTCCAAATAAACCTGTTGAACTATAACCTGGTATTGCGTGATTTTACATTAACTTTAATATCCTGCAACCTATCCATTTAGTGTCAATGTATAGTGAATTATGCAGAATTCAAACCAACAGCCCAGTCCCAATAAGATACAGCCTTAAAATAAAAGTTGATTTTCATCAAATTGCTCTTGGTTAAATTCAAACCATTATCACTGGGATGAAAGGACACTACCCTGGGAATTACTGTTAGTCTTATCAAGGATAGCATTTCAGGAGGATTTTTTTTTAAACTTTGCACTCTCAGCGGAGATCTTTGCGTAGGCATTTCAGAAATTCATACTGTGTCTGATTTTCTGAACATTTAAATTCCTTGTTGGAAATCCATAATATTTGATATACATGACTGGTGCAAGATCCTCCCCACGAGCAAAGGCAAGTTGAAAAATGACTTCTTGAATATATTCATATGCACTTGTTCCATCTTCTATTATGCCAGCGTTAACTCATTTAGTCATCTCCACTAATGCAGCATACAAGCAGTTATGGTAAGAATGTTCTACTTGTTAACCATAATTTCTGGCCTATAGAAGGCCTATAGAAGGCCTATTAGGAATGATCAGCCATGATTATATTGAATGGCGGTGCAGGCTCGAAGGGCTGAATGGCCTACTCCTGCACCTATTGTCTATTATCATAACCTTCTAGCAAAGAAGAAGACACACTGAGAATGCAAAATGGAAAATTGTGGTAAAGGTCTTATGGTTCTATCACTGAGTGACATTCCTTGTGAGACAACCTTCCTTCAGGACGTTCTAGGCTGCTGAATGACCCAAATAAATTCCTTCAGATTAACTACTGTTCAAGGTCCCAAAAAAGGAGTTGATGGCCAAGGGGTATCATTGCTGGACTGTGAACCCAGAGACAAAAAGTGTGGTACTGGAAAAGCACAGCTGGTCAGACAGCATCCGATGAGCAGGAGCGTCGATGTTTCGCGCATAAGCTCTTCATCAGGAATGTGGGACCGTAGTAATGATCTGGGAAGATGGATTCAAATCCTACCATGTGAATTTGGATTCCATTAAAAATCTGGAATTGAAAATCTAATGATAACCAAGAATCCATTGTTGACTGTCAAAAAACGAAACCCATCTGGTTCACTAATGTCCTTCAGGGAAAGAAACTGCCCATCCTTACCTGTCTGACCTACAGGGGGCTCCACACTCATAGCAATGTGGTTAACCCTTAACTGCCCTCTGGATAGGCAATAGATGCTGGTTTAGCCATTGATAGGCTCATCCTGTGTATGAATCAAACTCAAATCCACTCAGTTGACTGGTTGGAGGGATGCCCAACAGCATGGGTTCACATATTCTGCCAGCTGACATTACTGTGGTTTCCACCCTCTCAACCTTGCCTGAGGCATGGTGACCCCTAGGTTAAACCACCGAGAGCGGAGTCCGATACTCTTCTGGGATTAGACACTATATTTCTGTTCTGGAACTGGATGCCTTTCCAATTTTGGAATGTAATGGGAACTTTACTGCAATCTTTTCACCTGCAACAGGAAGCCATACGATTGAATAGGAAAACTAATCTGGGGCTGTTTCTGCTGACTTTTTGCTTAATTGACGACAGCTTCGGTTATAAAACCATAAATCACCTTCGCACCAGTCAATGCAAATTAATGAAGTTCAAATTTTTTGTTGCCTCCCAACAGTAATCTTTTTCACTTTTTAGCATAAACCTGCAATTAAAATCGCTTATTACCTTGTCTTCCTCCAAATAAAAAGCACCTCATGACATATTTGTCTGCTAATCATATACTGTAGCGGATAGCGCTTTTGCAAAAGGAATACAGATTACTGAGGAAAGACTCTCCCGCCACTTTCTTGATGGATGACCTATTTCATCAACTGGAAAAGAATTGCAAATGCAGATTGTACTGACTACTTGATAATGACATTTGGATCCATTTAGTATGTTGATGTTGGTTCCTAATGGGTTTTTCTGATTAAATGATCTATCTTTGTCACTTGTCGTATACCTGCTGATGATGCATTGGCTGGAATCTGTCAGGCCTGACCAATCTTCAGTATCCCTTAAAAATCAATTGTCGACAAAAACTTTTTGTGAGTGATAAGTAAATTTTATAAGTGGACTATGTTTCAAACCCACTGGAAACAAAGTCTGGTCTTTTTGCCACTGTATTTGCAGTGATGTTTTCTAGTTTGTGATTAGTTATGCAAAAATCTGATTATAGTGCAGCTGTTAAATGCTGTTGGTTTGAAGATAGCCTACTAAATGCAGGCAGAAGTATTTTATTTGCAGCGAATAGCTTATTTTGAAATTTTTCTAAACCCCTCTTTGACAGAGAACTTGCTTTCAGAGACTGAAGGACTAGTGTTAGAATTTTCCCAACTCCTTAGATGATGGAACAATGTGTGAAAAGTTCCCTGTCATTTTCTTCATTCTGTGTCACTTCTTCTGGGCCACAGCACTGGACTATTAGTAGTGAGGGCAGAAACCAATTAAGGCAATTTGGGTCACGGAGTTGGATATTCCCATGACAATTCCATTTTTCCTGAGCTTAACAGAGTGTCCCACAGTGCACACAACTCATTAGCAGCCTTAGCATTACATTGGATTGAGAAATATCTCAACATGAATGCAGGAAGACTTCATTCAAGACAATACAGTGGCTTGTGATTGCAGTAGAATCCAAAGCAATTGCTATCACTGAAAGTGCTATAACTTAAAGGATGATGTGGAGGTGCTGGTGTTGGACTGGGGTGGACAAAGTCAAAAGTCATGCAAGACCAGGTTATAGTCCACTGGGTTTATTTGAAATTACAACCTTTTGGAGCGCTGCTCCAAAAGCTTGTGGTTTCAAATAAATATATTGGACTGAACCCGGTGTTGTGTGAGTTTTGGCTTAAGGAAGTAATTGCATTCCCTTCTTCCTCACCTCAACCAGACAGTCATGCTCCCACTTGTATCTCAGTCACTACAGCTACCCTGCCACAGCAGTTGCAGTGGGAGTGGCTAGGCATCTTTATGTGACCACTCCGCTCTGCCTTCCCGCATCATCAGCCCACATACCAGACCTATTTGGATGGTGAATGAGGAGTTGGTCTCCTCCTGACCGATTCAATCCATTGAGTGCCCAGCTCACACAAGTTGAATGAGGAACTGGAGAGGGTCCCAGTGCTCAAAGTTTTAAAGTGGAGGAAATTTCAGCCCATGGGGTGAAAAATTAGATTAACTCATGTCAATGTTTGAGTGCCTTAGTGCTCCAAAACAGCTTTGTAATGCTCAGGCACCTGTGGGCCCAATCACACAAGACACTGCAGTGGTGTAGATATTAATGTATCACTAATGTTCATCTTAGCAGGCATGGTGTAAGACAGTATTCAATGCTCATTTCAAAACAGCATCACCAACTGGAGCACAACATTCTCCTAACCTTGAACTGCCAACAATTTTCAGAGCAGGAAACAGTGTCAAATAATGAGGAGGTGGTTTCCATAAAGGCTAGTTAGGAAGGTAGAGCTTGTCATCCTGAATGCTTTCAGTTCCGCTGCTGATCAGGAGTTCAGTAATGAACACTGGGATAATAGCCAGCACCAGCTTTTTCCATGGGAGTTTGAACACACAGGCGACTCAGTTCCCCACTGGTTAGCTCCTGATGTCTCAGATTGTGGACCACCCTTATTCTGCAAAAGACTGAATAACTTATCCATAAATCTGAGCAGACTGGTTGTGGTCACTGTCATGATTGAATAGCTGGCAGTATGTGCAGGCTCAGAGACATGGGTGTAACGATAGCAGTAACCAAATGAAACAGGAATGGGAGTAGGCCATTCAGCCCCTCCCACTTGCTCTGCCATTCAACAGAATCTGTACCGAGGTCATTTCCCTGTCACCAAGTCACCCTTTATTTACATGTGCACAGTACACTGGCTATGGCCAGCTAGCTCAGAGTCAGTCCCTGATCTGAGGAGATTCTAATCTCCTGTTTATATATTTTTTCTCTTTCTTTATAAAGGGGTACCTAAGTGAGTGAAAACTAATACAGAAACAAGGAAATAACTAGTGCAAAACACAGATACTTTCAAATATCTCCTGAGGAAATTTAAGTTGGTGAAATATCTGCATAGATATCTGCATCATCGAATCATCTTTTATTTACTTGCGCCAAGTATACTGGCTGTGGCCAATCAGCTCAGAGTCAGTCCCCTAAACTGAGGAGATTCTAATCATCCTCTGTTTATATATTTTTTTAAACAAGGGGAAAGAAAAAGAAAACTCTCCTCCTCCAAAATACAGAAACCAACAGCAGCAGCAACAAACTGACTGTAGCACTAGCCAGCAAAGAGTCAATCCCCTAAATTGAGGAGACTCTAAATCATCTAGTTATACTTTTTTTTTGTGTGCGTGCAGGTGTGAGACACAGTGAAAGACAACAGGTGTACAGATCTTTATTCAATTTCCACCACCAGGAAGAAAGGAAACCCAAGGGTGGCCAGTGACAAGCAGTTCCTTTCACATCAAAGGGCAATGCTGCATGATCAAACAGTGAAGGGGAGGGCAGGGATTAAAACAAAATAGAGTTGGGGGGGGAAATAATGCACTCCACTCCCTGCGGCACCCACCTCTCTCTGAACAGCTTACGGGTGTATGGACACCACGTGCTCCTTCTCCAGAGACAGCCAGGCTTGGACATCGCTGTGGAACAGGGGCAGGCAATCATCCTCTGTTTTTTTAAAATTTTTCTTAGGAAAATCAAACACATAGAAAACAATAAATAAAACCAGAATTAACAAATATCCTATCTGGATTGGAGGGGGGGGGGGGGGGGGAGGGGGAGTTGGGGACAGAAAAAGAAACTCTCCTCTTCCAACAAGACACAGGGAGGAGTAGCAGGAACACACAGCCTGTGGCACCGACCAGCACAGAGTCAGTCCTCTAAAATGAGGGGACTCTAAATCTCCTGGTCTTTTTTTTTCTCTTTTTTTTCTCTCTTTCTTTTCTCCCTTACCCCCACACTACCACCTAACTGTGGTAGAGGTCATCCTCTGTTTATATTGTCAGCCAGGGCTTTCTGATTGGCCCAGGTTAACAAACCCAATCAAGGATCTCATAGTCAATAAGATCCACCTGGTTCCAATCTCTAGACATGGCCGATTCAATATTCTTCATGTCCACTCTCCTGCCCTTTCCCCATAATCCTTGATTTCTCTCCTGATCAAGAATCTATCTCAGCCTTAAGTAGGGACTCTTCCCCCACAGGTGTCTGTGGCAAGATAAGATGTTACACTGCTATTAAAACAGAAAAGCTCTAACGAAGAGGAAAAGCAAACACATTCTGCATGAAGAAGGCTTTCTTTTCCTTGTTGTTTAACTCCCTCTAAATTTTGAGACACATCCTTCCATCAAACTGTACTGTTAATGGATGTTTGTGATCTTCATTTCCCATAAGCTGACTATCAAGATTGGTTATCTGATTACAGTCTAATTGTCCAATCCTTCCCTATTTAACATCTCATTTCATTGCTGTTATAGCAGCTGAGGTTTTCATCTGCAATCAATTTCAGTGGAAATTAATTCAAGATAAAAGAAGGCATGCTGTTTATCTAGTACAGAGTTCCTTAATATAGTTTTATTAAAAAATCTTTTCTTATTTATGGCAATCATTTGGTACTTCTGTTGGGCGTATGTTATCGGTGAGTTGACAAAATTGCACATTGATGTGAATACCTTCCAAGCTAAATTCTTGAAACTATTTGCAAAACTATTCCATCATACTCTTATTGTCTAATTTTTTTCACAGTTCCTTTTAGAGTTGGTTTCAAAACAGAAATGTTTGGACTGCATCAGACTGTTTACGTACTCATATTTTAGGAAACTTCTTAATTTTGATTTTCTCCACTTTGGTTTCAAATTCATTATTTTTGATTCTGTCAGCTCTTTATTTTCTGCTCTGTGCATATTATAGAATTAGATTTATTGTCATGTGTACTCAAATACAGGAGTACACTGCAAAGTTTACATCGTGCCTAAGATGGTGCCAAGTGGGGTGACAAAGTACCTCGGTACAAATTCTAGATACAAAATAGAGAGATAATGAAAAGATTGTTACATTTCTTTACAGTTATTCATAGTATGAGTTCGAAAAAACAAAAAACAAAATTAAAAAGATAAACATTATGTCATTATTTTGTTTTTCTATTTTGACAAATATTGCACTTTCTGTGCAATCAATCATGATGCAAATTATTGTTGTGCAATACTTGACAATTGTTGCTTTCAACAATTGATAATTTTATTCCTCTAAGCATTTTCACAAGATATGTTTAAAAATGGGCAGCAATTCAATGTAGTAGCCTCTGACTGGAGATCTTATTAATTGGACACTAATGCTAGAGCAAAATACTGCATTTCCTGGAAACCTGAACTAAAATCTTAAAAACTGCTGGAACTGCTCAGCATTTTTGGAGCGAAGAACAGTTAACATTTCAGATCTGATCATTTTAGTGTTTCCCGTATTTTCTGTTTATTTCTGCTGAATTGAAACTTGTGTCAACTTTTCGTGATTGCTTTGTGAGTAAGGTACCACAAAAGATCAGTGAGAAAGATTAAACAATTTGTATGAAAAAGTGTCCAAACTTTGTGAGATGTTGAGTTATTAGTGACATACGAATATTTCTGATGTATTTAAAAAAAAGCAATGCAAATCCATCACCATGTCTTTAACATGGTAACAAAGAGCTGACAGAATCAAATTATAATGAATTTGAAGCCAAAGTGGTGAAAATCAAAATTAAGAAGTTTTCTAATAGAACATGGAACATAGAATATTACAGCACAGTATAGGCCCGTCAGCTCTCAATGTTGTATTGGCCTTTTATCCTACTCTAAGCTCAAACTAACCTACATACCCGTCATTGTGCTAACTTCCATGTGCCTATCCAAGAGTTGCTTAAATGTATCTGACTCTACTACCACTGTTGGCAGTGTATTCTGAGTTCTCCAGAACGTTGATGAGGGATTATGAAGATATCTTAGTTTTTATAATTGTACGTATTTTGATTAGATTACTTAGTGTGGAAACAGGCCCTTCAGCCCAACAAGTCCACACCAACCTTCTGAAGAGCAACCCACCCAGACCCATTCCCCTACACCTGACACTATGGGCAATTTAGCATGGCCAATTCACCTAACCTGCACCCGGAGGAAACCCACGCAGACACAGGGAGAATGTGCAAACTCCACACAGCCAGTTGCCCCTGAGGCGGCAATTGAACCCAGGTCTCTGGCGCTGAGAGGCAGCAGTGCTAACCACTGTGCCACTGTGCCGCCCCTCGGGGGAAGCAGCTCCACTGATAATGCCAATATTTGATCTGTTTTCATCATTCACTGTCTATTATGAACAGGAAGTAATGAGAGGTGCACTCACAACTTCCCAATGTGCAGGTAAAATTTGGTTAGGTCCATACATTTTAAAAAAATGAGAATATCATCACACATGTAAGAGAATTCAAACATGACAATGATTTACTGGCTTTCAAAAAAATACAAAGCATTGTGGGTGCTTGAAATCAGAAACAAAAACAGAAATTGCTGGAAAGAATCAGCAGGTCTGGCAGACCCCTCATCAGAATTGATTGCAGCTGGAGAAAGGTCAGTACAGATATTAGAGAAAGGGGAGGGGAGAAGGAGTAAATAGAGAGAGAAAGAGAGAGAGAGAGACACACACACACACAAAGGAAAGGATAAAGGTCAGTCTGGGGAAATGAATAACTGTTAATGTGGACCATAATGGCTGACTCGTTTACTTTCCTCTTCGGCCAATCCTTTCCCTGGCTTATACACCAAACATTTCTCGCTACTAGCAGTTTTGAAAATGTTAACTTTACTTTCTCTCCAAAGATGCTGACAGATCTTCTCCACAGCAAATCCTGTTTTTGTTACTTACTTTCAAACTGACTTTATTAGCTCTAGAGCACTTTGGGATGCGCAGTGGTCATGGAAGGTAAATTCAAGTCATTCTCTTTTTCACTTTTAATTTGCACAAAGATGTCGTTCCTCCATTGTAAAATAACTGACGAATGAGCATTTTGTTCTTTCAAATCATTTGAGGGGCAATATTTCAGATTTAAAGTGTCAAGTGAATCTTTTTACACATGGAATTGTCACAAAGCTAGTCCCTTTTTTCTAAAAGCTGTCCCTTTTCTCAAGGATACTGTGTCCTTGGCTTTTCTCCGAGGGGTTGTAGACATCTCATGGTGCTGATTAGACTAGTGTGGTACAGAGATTAAAAGGTATCGAGAGGACTTTTTGTTTATGTGTAAACAAATGAGACTTCAGGCCCTTCTAACATCAACCTGTAAGCATTTGTTCCATTTTTTAACCTTTTTTTAAGGAGGTTTGCGTTTTGGGGCTGTTGTGTATATTCAGAGCAGCATAATAAAGTCTTAAAAATCACACAACACCAGGTTTTAGTCCAACAGGCTTAATTGGAAGCACTAGCTTTCGGAGCGAAGCTCCTTCATCAGGTGATTATGGAGGACACCATTGTAAGACACAGAATTTATAGCAAAGGTTTACAGATGGATGTAACTGAAATTATACACTAAAAAATACATTGATTGTTTGTTGAGTCTTTCAAGTGTTCGAATACCATGATAGTTTCACTTCTTTCCTGTGTAAATCAAAAAACATTTTTTAAAAGTTGCATTCTCAGGTTAACTGTAACAATTGGTGTTAGCTAGACAATATGTTGAAAGTGTTAGCCCCCTGTGTTCTCTGTCTATGCCATGATGTTTAGATTGATTCTAATCTAAAAAGTGAGATAACAGAGTTTTACATGAATTTATGCAGTTTTTGAGCAAAGTACAATGTAACTCTGCAAGTACAAATTCACCCCACAAACATATATGTACATGTGTGTGTGTGCGTCTGGGTTGGGGGTTGTGAGTGTGAGAGAGAGTGTATATGTGTGTGTATGTGAGTGTAGAGTGTCTTAAGTCTGTGAGGGGGTGCATGTGTGAGTGTGGGAGTGTGTGTGTTTGTGTCTGGGGTGGGGGGTTGTGAGTGTCTGTGAGGGAGGGTGTATATGTGTGTGCGTGAGTGTAGAGTGGTCTAAGTCTCTGAGAGGATGCATGTGTGAGTGTGGGAGTGTGTGTGTGTCTGTAAGGGTGTGTGTGAGTGTCCGTGTGCGTATCTATGTATATGTGTATATGTGTGTGTATAGGAGTGCCTGTGTGTGTGTAACAGTGTGTGTGTGTAAGAGTGTCTATGTGTGTGTATAGTGCAATGGTGGCCACCTGTAGTGTGACATGAACCCAAGGTCCCGGTTGTGGCCCTCCCTATGGGTATGGAACTTAGCTAACAGCCTCTGCTCAGCCACTTTTCTCTGCTGCCTGTCACAAAGTCTGCCTTGGAGGATGGTCATCCAAAGGTCTGAGGTCAAATGTCCTGGACCGCTGAAGTGTTCCCCAACTGGGAGGGAACTCTCCCGTCTGTTGACAGAAAATATACTGGTAACAGGAATTCATGGTGAGATAAGAAGTGCTCAATTATGTAAAGTGAGGTTAGAGAGTCCAGAGAAAAGTGGAGAATTTGTGGTAGGACTACTGGACAAACTGTCAGCTTCAGGCATATGGTTTGTCCTTGCAAATGATATAGCTGATTCATAGTTGAAAAGCCAGTGGAGGTGCAGGCAACTGAAGAAATGAGGGATGTTTTTTCTAGGAGTTTTCCCTGATTGTATGATCACAAGATCACAGGCACAAGTTGAAGCAGGAGAGTGCAAAAGGCACAAATAAGGAAGGTGTCATAGCTTTATTCAAGACCTCTTTTGATCAGAGAAGTGGGACAGAGCAGGAGCAAATAGGTAAACATGCGAGTATCTTTAGCTCTGCTAAGCTGATTGAATTACAACAGACAGATGAGAACTTGAAACAGTTATATCAAAAGGAATTTACAGAGAAGGGGAGTGAATGCATCCCTGTGTGTTATTATTTCACAAATGATGCATTAGTGAGGAAATGGAGACCATCATACATTCAAGCAGATGAGAAATGGGCAGAGACTCATCAAATTGTTTTGCCAGTCGGGTATAGAAAGGAGGTGCTGCGAGTGGCACATTAGCTGCCACTTGGAGGTCATTTAGGGGTAAGGAAAGCACAGGCTAAGATACAAAGATATTTTTACTGGCCTGGACTACACAAGGATATAATTAAATTTTGCCAGATGTGTCATACATGTCAGCTAATCAGAAAACCACACGCAGTAATAAAACCTGCATCTTTAATACCTATTCCAACATTTGAGGATGTTGAAGAAAACCTTTGAGACACAGATCTTGAGAACTGATTAGTTTATTACACAATGTATCACAGGGAATTCACCGTCCTAACTGTGGCTTGGTGCTATTCCAAATTACATCAGATAGGAGCTGATCGTTAATTACAAGGCTTTGGGATGCTTACAAGTTGTTACTAAATTAGAGGTCAGTCATTAGGGTCAAACTAAACACTATAATGCATTCAACAAGTGGACCAAAACAAATGAATCACATTTGTTCTATTTACACAGATTGTCCTTAATTAGCTGAATAACCGTGAAGTGGCAATAACTCGTAAAGGGAACAGGACTAATTGACAAGTCTATGTCCGCTTGACTGCTTATGTTGTGTGCACTGGACATCCATCAAAGTGGGAAAAACACTAACTTGACAGGCTGGAGACCTCAGGAAGATAAGGCCTACTTCTAACATTACCACATAGTAAAGGGTGTACAGCTAACACAGCTCTGGGTTTACAAAATGGTTTCTCAGCTGGAATAGGAAAATGACTTCCAGGCAAACCATGTCAAATTTTCCCCAACAGAGAAACCTTTCACAAGAGTCTTGATTAATTGTGTAGGTCCCGTACCTCAAACAAAAAGTGGGAATAAGTATTTATTAACAATAATGGATATGTCAACTAGATTTCCAGAGGCAATCCAATTACGCAAAATCACAACTAAAAGAGTTGTAGAAGATTTTTTTTTAACTAGTTACGGACTACAAATAGAGATCCAGTCAGATCAAGGTTAACGATAATTTGGGAATAAAGCAATTCAAATCTACTGTGTACCATCCGGAATCACAGGGAGTGTTAGAGAAATGGCATCAAATACTAAAGACCACGTTGAGGGCTTATTGTCAGGATTATCCAGATAATTGGGTAAAGGGAGTTCCGTTTGTACCTTTTGCGATCAGAGATGCACTGAATGAATCGACCAAATTCAATCCATTTGAATTAATTTTTGGGCATGAAATAAGAATTGATGAAGGAGAAATTAATAAGTCAGAACTCAGAGACCACCCATTTGGACTATGTGTCAATTTTTAGAGAATGACTAAATAGAGCTGGGGAGTTGGCTAGACAGCATTTAAACATATCCCAGCATGCACTGAAATAGGAAGCGGATAAGAAATCACAAATTCACAATTTTTCCATTGGGGATACTGGTGTTACTTCCATTGACAGGTGGACCTTATCAAATCAAGAAGAAATTGAGTGCGGTGAACCATTTGATAAGGACTCCAGACTGGAAGATGTCTCAGAGCGTGTCATGTGAGTATGTTCAAAAGGTATTTTATGAAGGAAGGAAAGCAAGAGGAGAAGGTGTTAATGACGACAGCACAGAAGGAAGATTCAGGGGATTCTGAATCGGACATTCCTCAAATCAAATTGGACAATGAGAACGTTGTCAAAAATTGGGAAAAATTATTGAGTTACCTTCCACAAGAAAATCAAACTGACCTAAAAGAGGTATTTTTATCACATGAGGAGATATGTGGAAATAAACTGGGAAGTGCTAACATAATTGTGCATGTTGCAGATATAGGAGATGCTGTTCTGATTAAATAACATTCTTATTGGCATAATCCTCTAAAGTTGGCACAAGTTCAGAAGCAGATAGAGCGCGTGCTCCAAGATGGCATAATCGAAGTGAGTTACAGTAACTGGAGCTCACTGTCATGGTGCCACAGACAGATGGTACCCAACGGTTATGTTTGGACTATTGCAAAGTTAATGCTGTTACAAAGACTGATGCATATCCATTTCCATGGTTGGAGGACTGTGTCAAAAAAGCAACTTACATTTCTAAGTCGGACTTGCTCAGAGGTTACTGGTAAGTGCCTTTGTCAGGGAGAGCAAAGACAATTTTGGCTTTCATAACACCAAATGGACCATATCAGTTCAAAGTCATGCCATTTGATATGAAAAACGCTCCAGCCACATTTCAGTGACTGACTAATAAGTTCATTGCCCGAATAGCCAACTGTGCGATGTATATTGATGACCTGGTGATTTTTAGTCCCTCATGGAAGGAACATTTACAGTATTTATCGGACATGTTCGATCAACTTCGGAAGGCAGGCTTGGTGGTAAACCTGGCTAAAAGTGAAGTTGCCAAAGCCCAAGTCACCTTCCTGGGCATGTTATTGGATATGGACAAAAGGCCCCACGGGATGTGAAAACAAAAGTAATTGAGGAATTTCCCACACCAACAATGAAAAAAGCAGTTCCTGGGGTTGAGTGGATTTTACTGAAAGTTCGTGCCGAACTTAAGCGGTGTGACTGCTCTGCTCACTGAATTGTTAAAAAGGGCAAGAAGTTTCAGTGGACAGTGGACTGTCAAAAGGCATTTGACAGCCTCAAAACTGTGTTAACCACTGCCCCAGCATTGGCCACACCGGATTACAAGATGCCTTTCAAGGTGTCTATCGATGTCAGTGATGTGGGTGTCGGTGCGGTGCTCCCGCAGGAGGATGACGAAGGGATAGAAAGACCCATTGGGTATCTTTCCAGGAAGTTGAACATCCATCAGCAGAAATTTTCAACGGTGGAGAAAGAGACTTTGAGCTTGATGTTGGCATTATGACATTTCAGTGTTTATATTACCAGCAATGCATCTGAGACAATCGTATACACTGATCATAACCTATTGACATTTGTGGGAAAATTTAAGGACAAAAGTGCCAGCCTGTTTAGATGGAGCTTGTAGCTGCAACCATTCAATTTGACAATTGTGCAGGTGGCAGATCGTGATAATGTGATTGCCGATGTGTTATTGAGATTCAAATGAGAAACTGAGGCGTTTGGTGGTGAGTGTGCCACGGCCTGAATTTGCATGTGGTTGTGCATGTTTGCATGTTTATAATTAGTATAGTGTGGTTAGACTACTAACTGGGGTTGTGAAGAGTTTTAAATGTGCAAACATTTTTTGATATTGATGGTTTGTTTTTTTAAGCAGGGCGGAGTCACAAAGCTGGTTCCTCTTTTCTAAAAGCTGTTTCTTTTCTCAAGGATACTGTGTCCTTGGTTTTTGTTTCAGAGGGGTCATAAACACTTCCTGGTTCTGATTAGACTGGTTTGGTACAGAGATTAAAGGGTTGAGAGGCCTTTTTGTCTATAAGTAAACAAATGACACTTCAGGCCAAAGTGGTCTTGTTTTAGAAGTGACCTGTATACATAGAACAATACAGCACAGAACAGGCCCTTCGGCCCACGATGTTGTGCCGAACATTTGTCCTAGCTTAAGCACCCATCCATGTACCTATCCAATTGCCGCTTAAAGGTCACCAATGATTCTGACTCTGCCACTCCCACAGGCAGTGCATTCCATGCCCCCACCACTCTCTGGGTAAAGAACCTACCCCTGACATCCCCCCTATACCTTCCACCCTTCACCTTAAATTTATGTCCCCTTGTAACACTCTGTTGTACCTGGGGAAAAAGTCTCTGACTGTCTCTGACTCTATCTATTCCCCAATCATCTTATAAACCTCTATCAAGTCACCCCTCATCCTTCGCCGTTCCAATGAGAAAAGGCCTAGCACTCTCAACCTATCCTCGTACGACCTATTCTCCATTCCAGGTAACATCCTGGTAAATCTTCTCTGCACCCTCTCCAAAGCCTCCATATCTTCCCTAAAATGAGGTGACCAGAACTGCACACAGTACTCCAAATGTGGCCTTACCAAGGTCCTGTACAGTTGCAACATCACCTCACGACTCTTGAATTCAATCCCTCTGCTAATGAACGCTAATACACCATAGGCCTTCTTACAAGCTCTATCCACCTGAGTGGCAACTTTCAAAGAGCTATGAACATAGACCCCAAGATCCCTCTGCTCCTCCACCTTACTAAGAACCCTACCGTTAACCCTGTATTCCGCATTCTTATTTGTCCTTCCAAAATGGACAACCTCACACTTGACAGGGTTGAACTCCATCTGCCACTCCTCAGCCCAGCTCTGCATCATATCTAAGTCCCTTTGCAGCCGACAACAGCTCTCCTCACTATCCACAACTCCACCAATCTTTGTATCGTCTGCAAATTTACTGACCCACCCTTCGACTCCCTCATCCAAGTCGTTAATAAACATTACAAACAGCAGAGGACCCAGAACTGATCCCTGCAGAACTCCACTTGTAACTGGGCTCCAGGCTGAATATTTACCATAAAAGGGGAGCGGTCAGCTCTCTAGCTGAGCAGTTGAGTGCAGAACTAGTGAGGAGTTCAACAGTAAGCTGGTTGGAAACAAACTCTCACTCCCTTTTGCCCTTCTAACATCAACCTGTAAGCATTTGTTCCATGTTTTACTGTTTCTTTTAAGGAGGTTTGCTTATTGGGACTGTTGTGTATACTTGGAATAGCATAATACAGTCTAGTTCGAATAGACTGAGATTTTTTTCAAGATTAAATTAGATTCCCTACAGCGTGGAAACAGGCCCTTCGGCCCAACCAGTCCACACCGACCCAGTGAAGAGTAACCCACCCAGACCCATTTCCCTCTGACTAATGCACCTAACTCTACGGGCAATTTAGCATGGCCAATTCACCTGACCTGCACACCTTTGGACTGTGGGAGGAAACCGGAGCACCCGGAGAAAACCCACGTAGATACAGGGAGAATGTGCAAACTCCACATAGATAGTCGCCCAAGGCTGGAATCGAACCTGGGACCCTGGGGCTGTGAGCCACCGTGCCGCCCTCTAAGGGTTCTTTATTTTGTTCTTTGTGTTTCATTGTGTCTGTTTCAAAACCTGGTAGTCAACCTTGCCAACTTACTCCGGGTAATTTTTACTGTACACTTACTGAATCAAATTGCAAAGTTATGGTCTGGGTTGCCTGCTTAAGAATGTTATGAGTGGTCTGGCCTAGCCCATAACAGAATAACATTCCTTATTTAGATCAGCCTTAAGATTCTTGATGGATGCTGTCACTCTACTGGTGCGGGTAACCTTGCCTGGGTACATGTAGGAGTGGGTCATTGGGGTGGCACAGTGGCTCAGTGGTTAGCACTGCTGCCTTACAGCACCAGGGACCTGGGTTCAATTCCACCCATGGGCGACTGTCTGTGTCTGTGTGGAATTTACATGTTCTCCCCGAGGTCTGAGTGGGTTTCCACTGAGTGCTCTGGTTTCCTCTGGCAGTGCAAGGATGTTATGGGGATTGGCCATGTTAAATTGTGCAAGGCAGGTGGGTTATCCATTGGAAATATAGACAGGGCCTGGGTCTGGGTGGGATGCTGTTCAGAGGTTTGGTGTGGACTCATTGGTACGAATGGCCTGCTTCCACACTATAGGGATTCTATGCTCACAAAACAAGCTTCAATTATCTCCTTAATATTATATCGGAAATATTTACCAGCCCTTTTTGGATTGCAATGAAATGCCTATTATACTAAGAATGATGGTAGTGTTAACTATTGTGCAACTATTGAAGAACAGATCTTAGACTCAGTCAGGAATCTCAATCATAGCTTCATTACGCGCTGATATTCATAACTGCTCACCTGTAGTTTGTTCTCCCTCTCCTGCCTCCCAGGCCCTATCATTTAGCCACCCTCATCTTTTTGTCCTTAGGGTGTTAAAACGTACTTGACAATCTCCAAAGAACAGAAGATGAAAATTCTTCTGTACTTGCATTAGCTGTTACTTGTGAGAAGTTGAAATCAGTCCTTGTCGAACTTCTGTTTGAATTCATAACTATTGCTTCATCACTAAGTAAGGTAGAGTTCTCCATATCTTCTGAAATAGACCCTAACAAGAAATTAGCAATCTTTAACATTTCATATTCGTTTACGTTCTATTGGAAAATAACAGCAGTACAGGTGGGTGAAATGGCTGTCATTGTTTCTCATGCACCTTTCCCTTTATTTCAATTAAACTTAACACAGGGGGAAAAAAATGCTCCACATGCAATGTATTCATTTGACCTGTTGCAGATGCTGATTTCTACTCATTGGAAGGTGCCAACCATTATTTCCGAATTTGTTCTTATCATGTGCCAGCAGTGACTTTGTGTTTGTTTTTTTTCAGATGAGTTTGAGAATCAAGTCGCAGAGTGTAGCTTTGCAATCACAACATGATTGTCCTTTGATGTTTGCAGAATAAGTAGGTTTCTGCTGCTTGTTGTCAGAGCAAACCTTTATCCTTCGATATTAGAAGTATTGCTGGACAATCAATCTTGCCAAACCTCAACGAATATAATTTGTTTGAAAGTCAGCCCCTCAGAAAATGTGTTGCACTTTCAACTTCAATTACATTAGTGATTGTCAAGCTCAAAAACATTTGAGTTTGATTTTTTTTCCTCTTGGCATTGAATTATAAATAGATTTGATAAATTCTCTCAGAATAATTTGATTCCATGGTTTCATGAGGATTTAACAATGTCGGTTCTCACAACACCATCGAAAATGAAATTATAACTGTTCTACTAATCAACCCAATGATTTTTAATCATAAAATTGTTATTAAAGGCAATACCTAAAGTTCTGGGAGACATAGCCAATGTCACTTAATAGGATTGTTAAACATGGAAAAAATTTCACCTTACAGTTCATCAACTAATCAGAACTTAAGGTATAATGCCACTACACGCTGTTATAAAGGAAGACCCCCAGTGAATCTGAGATCTTGCGGCATTTTCAGTAGTATTTTTAAAAATTAACATGACCAGAGGTGTTATGACGCACCTTTGGAGCAGATGGGATTTGAACATAGGCCTCCTGGCTTAGAGGTAGGGACCTCATCACTGTTCCACAAAAGCCCTCCTTTTCCGTTGTAGAAATGTTTCCATCAATCTGTTCAGCGATGCTATAACACGCTCTGGAGTAGATTGGACTTGAACCCGTGCCTCCTGGCTTGGAGATTGGGAAACTACCGCTGTGTTACAAAAGCCTTCCATTCATTTGTATTCTTTATGGTGATAAATAACTTGTTACCTTTGTGTGTGCAAACAGCAGTTTAAATAAATCAGTATTTCACATCAATGCCTGTAAATATTTCTAAGACATAAAATAAAGATGCTTTCTCTGTTTGTCTGTTAAATTTTCATGCAACTTCAACTTTATTTATTGTTATTCAAGTCTCCTGCTATGTTAATTGGTACATTTGGATTAATATATAATTGTGATGTGAAGCAAAATGGGCTTGAACCAAAGGAAGCAATTTTAAATAAACAGTCTGCAACTCATCATTGTCGATGTGTATCACTGGAGTGATTGTCACTCGTTCAGTAAGACATCCTGTGGGCTAATAAAGTTTGACATCCATTGAACTAACTAACTAACTAACTGATGCTGCTAAACTGTAGCTTGGTCTCAGCGTGGCTATAAACAGCAAATAAATCTGTACGCTATGACACAGGAGGTGCAGCAGATATTAATTCCATCTGATTTACCTTCAACAATCAGTTTAATTAAAGTTTCTAATCCTTTGTTCGAAGTGTGCTGTAAAATTGTGAACTTGTCCACTTGGGTATTCCAAAAGCAGCAGATTGGTTTATGGTTTTTATGATGTCTCTGTTCTTCCTGAGAACTTATATTGCTGACAATATTCCAGACTAAAAATGGTGTGAAATCTTTGAAATTAAAGAAAAAATAGCCAAGAATTATCTGGTTCAAGGATGAATGAAAGCCATTGTTGACAATGTTGGTTACATCATATATATTCAAGGCAATGCGTACCCAATTATTGGACTTTGAAACTTTCACTTCAAGCTTTCTCATGCAGTGTAAGAATATGGAAATATGAGAAACTAGATCAGGCCATTTGGCCACTTGAACCAGTACTGCCTAATCTAATTTAGCCTTAACTCCACTATTCTGCCTCTTCTAATAACGTTTGATGCCTTTGTACATCAAAAGTCTGTCTAGCATAGCCTTGAATATATTCAATGACATAGCTTTCACTGATCTCTGAGATAACAAATCCCAAAGATTCACAAGCCCCTGAGATACGAAATTTGAATCTTAAATAGGGGGACCCTTATTCTGCAACTGTGCCCTTTGGTTCCAGAATCTCTCTTGAAGGGAAACATTCTCTCAGCATTTAGCTTGTAAAGAATCTCATGTTTCAATAAGATTGTCTTTCAATTTTCTAAACCCCAATGAGAACAGGAGAAAGTGAGGACTGCAGATGCTGGAGATCAGAGCCGGGAGTGTGGTGCTGGAAAAGCACCAATGCAAGAAGTGCGGGTCCTTCCCCTGCCAACACTTTAAGTGTATTGTTTTGGAGAACATCTCTGGGACACCTGCACCAACCAACCCCACTGCCCCATGGCCAAACACTTAAACTCCCCCACTCACTCCACCAAGGAAATGTAGGTTCTGGCCTACTCCATCACCAAACCCTAACCACCCGAAGCCTGGAGGAAGATCACCTCATCTTCTGCCTCGGGACCCTCCAACCACATGGAATCAATGTGGATTTCCCCTCCTCCCACATTATCCCATTCCGAAGCCTCCAACTAGACACCGCCCTATTGACCTGTCCATCACCTTTCCCATCTATCTGTTCCACCCTCCTCTCTGACCTGTCACCTTCTCCCCCACCTTCATCTACCTATCACATTCCCAGCTACCTTCCTTCAACCTTACCCCCTCCCATTTATCTCTCAGCTCCCACCCACAAGCCTCATTCCTGATGAAGGGCTTATGCCCAAAATGTCGATTCTCCTGCTCATAGATGCTGCCTGACTTGCTGTGCTTTTCCAGCCCCACACACTCGATGCCAATGAGAACAGCCCAACTTGTTCAACCTCTCTTCTCAAGCCAACTAATTCGACCCAGTGCACCATCTGCAATCTCCAATGCAAGTAAATTCCTTCTTAAGTTGGGAACATAAAACTGTCGGCAGATCTCTAGCTGTGCTCCCACTAATGGCCTTTACAATTGAAGCAAGACTTCCCTCCCTTTATTCTGCATCATTCTTGTAAGAAACGTTGCTATTGCATTGCCGAGAGGTGCAAGCGAGGAACGAAGGACTTCTGGGAAATTTTTAAGTGAGTGAGATCTAAACCTGAGATCCTGCACTGTAGGGCTTCCCTCCTACCCACCTCCTCTAACCTTACTAAGAGTCTGTAAACTAAGTAAGTTTTCAGGTTTCTCTTTTTTTTCCTTTTATTCCTTTGTTTAGTTCTGAGCAGGCTTTCAGAGTAGCGGGATATGGAGGTCAGGGCAGCTGAATATTCCTCCTGCAGAATGTGGCAGGTGAGAGACACTTCACATGTCTCTGCCGACTACATCTGCCGGAAGTGCACCCAACTCCAGCTCGTCGAAAACCGAGTGAGGGAACTGGAGCTGGAGTTGGATGAACTGCTGAGGAACATCCGGGAGGCTGAGCGGGAAACTGAGAGGATGTACAGGGAGGTGGTCACTCCCCAGACACAGGGTAAGGACAGCTGGGTTACTGTCAGGGGGAGGAAAGGGAACCGACGGTCAGAGCAGGGATCCCTGTGGCCATTCCCCTCAACAATAAGTATACCGTTTTGGATACTGCTGGTGGGGACGGCCTATCAGGGGAAAGCCATAGTTGTCAGGTCTCCGGCACTGAGCCTGGCACTGTGGCTCAGAAGGGAAGGGGGAGAATAGAAAAGTACTAGTGGTAGGGGACTCAATAGTTAGATGGATTGACAGGAGATTTTGTGGTGAGGAACAGGACTCCCGGAAGGTATGTTGCCTCCCAGGTGCCAGGGTCCGGGATGTAGCCGATCGGGTTTACAAGATTCTGAAGGGGGACGGTGAGCAGCCAGAAATTGTGGTACATATTGGCACCAATGATCTAGCCAAGAAAGGGATTGAGGATCTGAAAGTGACTACAGAGAGTTAGGATGGAAGCTGAAGAGCAGGATGAGTAAAGTAGTGATCTCAGGTTTGGTACCCATGCCACGAGATAGTGAGATGAGGAACAGTCAGCGAGTGCAGCTTAACACGTGGCTGTGAGCCTGGTACAGGAGGGAGGGCTTCAGATACCTAGACCATTGGGATACCTTCAGGGGAAGGTGGGACCTGTACATGAAGGCCGGGTTGCTCCTGAACTGGAGGGGCATAAATGTCCTGGGTGGGAGATTTGCTTGTGCGATTTGGGACGGTTTGAACTAATTTGGCAGGGGGGTGGGAATCAGAGCCATATGTCTGAGAGGGGGTCAGTTGCACATGGGACAGTGACAGGATATATTGAATCTATCAGGAAGGTTTCTCATGCAATGAAACAAAAGGATCGGTTAAAGTGAATCTGCTTTAATGCAAGGACTATCCGAAATAAGAGTGACGAACTTAGAGAATGGATCAGTACTTGGGACTACGATGTTGTTGGCCATAACAGAGACGTGGGGTTCACAGGGGCAGCAATGGGTACTTGATGTTCCAGGGTTTAAAGCATTTAAAAAGAACAAGGAGGGTGGAAACAGAGGAGGGGGTGTAGCATTGCTAATCAGAGCGCATCACAGCTACAGAAACGAAGGTTGTTGAGGAAGGTTTGTCTACTGAGTCAGTATGGGTGGGAGTTAGGAACAGCGAGGAAACAGCCACCCCATTGGGGGTTTTCTACAGACCACCTCATAGCAGTAGAGAGAATGAAGAACTCATAGGTGGGCAGATTCTGGAAAAATGCAAAAGTAGCAGGGTGGTTGTTATGGGTGATTTCAACTTTCCCAATATCGACTGGAACCTCCGAAGTGCAGGTGGTTTGGATGGAGCCGTTTTTATCAGGTGTGTTCTGGAGGGTTTCCTTACTCAGACAGGCCAACAAGGGGAGAGGCCATTTTGGATTTGGTGCTTGGCAATGAGCCAGGACAGGTGTCAGATCTCGCGGTGGGACAGCACTTTGGTGAAGGTGATCACAACTGCCCCACGTTTAGCATAGCCTTGGAAAGTGAAAGGAGCAGTTACCGAGGGAAGATATTTAATTGGTGAAATGGAAATTATGACACTATCAGACAGGAGTTGGGAAGTATAGACTGGGAGCAATTGTTCCACAGAAAGGGCACAGCAGACATGGAGAATATTTAAGGAGCAGTTGTTGCGAGTGATGCACAAGTTTGTTCCTCTGAGACAGGTAAGAAGGGGTAAAGTTAAGGAACCTTGGATGACGAGAACAGAGGAACTTCTTGTCAAAAGGAAGAAGGCAGCTTATGTAAGGTGGAGGAAGCAAGGATCCAGCACAGCTTTAGAGGATTACAGGCTTACTAGAAAGGAGCTCAGAAATGGACTGAGGAGAGCCAGGAGGGGGCACGAGAAAGGCTTGGCAAGGAGGATTAGGGAGAACCCAAAAGCATTTTACTCATACGTGAGGAATAAGAGAATGATCAGGGAGAAGGTAGGGCCAATCAGAGATAGCGTAGGGAACTTGTGCGTGGAGTCTGAGCAGATAGGGGAAGCCCTAAATGAGTTTTTTGCTTCGGTTTTCACCAAGAAAAGGGAACTTGTTGTAAATGAAAACTTAGAGGAGCTGGAATACAGTCTTGACCAGATCAAGATTGATGAAGTTAATGTGTAGAAATTTGGAAAACATTAAGATTGATAAGTCCCCAGGGCCAGACCAGATTTATCCTAGGCTGCTCCAGTAAGTGAGAAAGGGGGTTGGTAAGCTGCTGGCGAGGATATTAGCCTCCTCACTCTCCACAGGAGTCACACCAGAGGATTGGAAGGAGGCAAATGTTGTTCCTCTTTTCAAGAAGGGTAATAGGGAAATCCCTGGCAATTACAGACCAGTCAGTCTTACATCTGTGGTCAGCAAAGTTTTGGAAAGAATTCTGAGGGATAGGATTTATGACTAATTGGCAAAGCATAGTTTGATTAAAGGCAGTCAGCATGGCTTTGTGAGGGACAGGTCATGCCTCACAAATCTTATTGCGTTCTTTGAGAAGTTGTCAAGACAAGTCGACGATGGTCGAGCAGTGGATGTGGTGTATATGGACTTCAGCAAGGCATTTAATAAGATTCCCCATGGTAGGCTCATTCATAAAGTCAGGAAGTATGGGATACAGGGAGATTTGTCTCTCTGGATTCAGAATTGGCTGGCTGACAGAAGGCAGAGAGTGGTTGTAGATGGAAAGTATTCTGCCTGGAGGACAGTGTTGAGTGGGGTCCCGGAGGGCTCTGTAATTGGGCCTCTGCTCTTTGTCATTTTTATAAATGACTTGGATGAGGAGGTTGAACGGTGGGTTAGTACATTTGCAGATGACACGAAGGTTGGAGGTGTCGTTGATAGTATAGAGGGCTACTGCAGGCTGCAGCACAACATAGACAGGATGCAGAGCTGGGCTGAGAAATGGCAGATGGAGTTCAACCTGGACAAATATGAAGGGATGCATTTTGGAAGGTCGAACTCGAATGATGAATATAGGATTAAAGACAGGATTCTTGGCAGTGTGGAGGAACAGAGGGATTTGGGTGTGCAAGTACATAGATCCCTCAAAGTTGCCACCCAAGTGGATAGGGTTGTTAAGAAAGCATATGATGTTTTGGCTTTCATTGACAGGGAAATCGAGATTAAGAGCCGTGAGGTTTTGTTGCAGCTCTACAAGTCCCTGGTGAGACCACACTTGGAATATTGTGTCCAGTTCTGGTCGCCCTACTATAGGAAAGATACAGTGGCTTTGGAGAGGGTGCAAAGAAGGTTTACCAGGATGCTGCCTGGACTAGAGGGCTTGCCTTATGAAGAAAGGTTGACTAAGCTTGGACTTTTCTCTCTGGAGAGAAGGAGGAAGAGAGGAGACCTGTTAGAGGTGTATAAAATAATGAGAGGAATAGATACAGTCAATAGCCAGAGGCTTTTCCGAGGGCAGGATTGACTGGTACGAGAAGTCATAGTTTGAAGATATTAGGAGGAAGGTATAAAGGAGATGTCAGAGGTAGGTTCTTTACACAGAGAGTTGTGAATGCATGGAATACGTTGCCAGTGGTGGTGGTGGAAGCAGAGTCATTGGGGACATTTAAGCGACTGTTGGACATGCACATGGATAGCAGTGAGTTGAGGGGTGCGTAGGTTAAGTTACTATATTTTACATTAGGATTAAATCTCAGCACAACATCGTGGGCCAAAGGGCCTGTTCTGTGCTGTACTTTTCTACGTTCTATGGCCTTCCTAGTTACCTGCTTGCAAACGTTTTGTGATTCATGTATGGGACTGCCCAGATACGTCTGTACCACAACATCCTCTATCCATGTAAATAATACTCTGCTTTTCTATTTTTCTTGTCAAAGTTGACAACCATACATTTTTCCACGTTATACTCCACTGGCCAAATTTACGCCACTCATTTAACCTATCTCTATCCCTTTCAATCTCACATAAGCTTCTCCTAATGATGTTATCATTAGAATTTTGTTTTGCAAAACACACCAGCATCCCTTCATCTCAGACATTAATATGTATTCTGAATTTTTCAAGTCTCAACTATAGCTCCTGTGCTCCTTCACTAGTCAATGTATCGTTATCCTGATTTTCCATTTCTGGTTTGTTATTCAATCTATTCGACAAATCATGTATTATCCCCAGTGATGTGCAATACTCTCTTGAGCAAGAATTTTAATATGGGACGCTTGACAAAATGGTTTTGGAAATTTAAACACTTTTATATTGTTGGCAATACATATTTATATCTATGGATTGTCTGGAAAAGATCATAAAATGTTGGACTGTGTGCAGGAAACTTGGAAGGTTTATGGAGAAGTCTATGGAAGCCCAGTGCTGACAGTTGCCTAGCAACCCATGGCCAGACCTGTTTGTGGGTCACAAACTTAGGGAGCAGCAGAAAAATAAAGTCACAACATGTGGGCAGCTATAAATAAGAACAACAATAGTAAGCAAGTGAAAATAAAACCTGCAACGCTCTCTCTCTCTCTCTCTCTCTTTCTCTCTCACACGCCCTCGTGGTTGCATTTGGGAGTTCTTTTGTAAATGTTCTATGTGTTAATATATGGACCACCTTTCCAACCCTCAAACAGGTAATATTTGATTGCTGCTCAAAGACTTGAGTCTGACTTAATTTTAATCGAGTTTGCAGCCTCTTTCAAGGAATGTCTACCAACTTTTATTTTTATTTACTCCAAATTTAACATTGGATTCATTTGTTACCTGTTAAATTTGTTTATAAATATTTGAAGCTTTACACCTACTTACAATTTTTGTATCGCTTTTGACCTTGTGTTATAGTACAGGTCGTTCTGCTATAAGGAGAAAGTGAGGTCTGCAGATGCTGGAGATCAGAGATGGAAATGTGTTGCTGGAAAAGCGCAGCAGGCCAGGCAGCATCTAGGGAACAGGAGAATCGACGTTTCGGGCATTAGCCCTTCTTCCTGAAGAAGGGCTAATGCCCGAAACGTCGATTCTCCTGTTCCCTAGATGCTGCCTGACGTTCTGCTATAATGCAGGTTACGTTAACGCAAATTTATTATTACACACTGGGGATACTTTCTAAAGTGCAAAGTTTTAAAGCATGCATTCATTATAACGTGATTCTGGCCACATTAAATAGTGCTGCTATGACCCAATTTTCTTAAAATACGGGATTGCATAAGAACAGAACTGCTATGTAATAGCAGAATCAACTATGTATAATCAAAGCTGGTGGCAAAATGATGAATTAACAGTTGCACTCACAGTCTGATGACTTCGGTCCTTCTTCCTCACAAAAATTGTACAATTTTTAACAGCAAAATATGACGTCTAAATCTATCCATGCATTCTCTATCCATGTAACACCACATGGTTTATTGGTTGGGTGCAGCAGCATGAAGATAAAATCAGGACTGGCTGCCCCAGCCTAAATCCAACCTGCAACTCATACACGATAATACTAAACCTTCTGACACAATGCTGATCTTTCCACAGGAAGTGACTCTGACATGGGACAGTGTGAGGAAAGACGCAACAGAAGAGAGAGCTGGCTTGAAGGCTTTTGGATGCTGCAGCACAGGTCTTAGTACTCAAGGTGGAGAAGAGCATAGATTTCCTGTATCTGAAGTGAGACTGGAGGCCATCCAGACACAGTTCCCAAAATCCAGTAAAAGCAAATGTCAAGGGAAAGAATTTGGAAAATTAAGCCCCGAGGACTTGGTTGCAGTGCTGCAAGAACTAATGCATTTCCATGACAGGTCAACCTCAGTAAATGCATCTTCAGATGCCATATTCTAGCAACTTTAGTGACTTTACTTTATTATTCCAACTGTGCCAGTTGCTCCATACACTGTTCAAATCATTACAGCCTCTCACTCATCCACCCACTAAAAAATCACCATCAGTCAAGCCTACAGCTGGCCAGTCACATGTTTCCCCTCATTCTCCAATGCATAGCACTGCAGCAAACCTCACATTCACACCTCTCATCATCCACAAAGTATCAGCTATTTCACCATGACAGCCACATCTATAAAACCAATTGCACAACGCTCATCAATTATCTTCCTCTCTCTTGCTGGTTTGATTGATATTCATCCCTCACTAAACAGCACTGAAACTGCTCTCAGGGATTTTATTGTGAATGTATTAGATTCCATGTTTGCCAGTTCAACAAAGGCAAATGAGCTTCAGAAAATACTTGGTTAGTTGTGAAGTGCTTGGGAATGTCATAGATGGTGTCTTCAATGGTTTGATTGTCTGATATGTGTTTGTGTCTGCTACCTGTTTTCCTTTCTCTGTGTGATGGATAAGCTAGCTTCAATCAATGGGCATGTTCCAATAAGCATTGGAACAGTCATTTTAAAACAGTGAATAAAACTCTTATTACGATTGAAACAACTCCACAAGCTGGTCTCCCGTCACCAAGTCATCCTTTAGTTACACGTGCACCGTACATGGACTCTGACCAGCCAGCTCAAAGCCAGTCCCTAGAGTGATGAGACTCCTGTTGGTATCTGTCAGCCAGGGCTCCCTGGTTTGCCCCTGTTAACAGCTTCAATCAAGTGAACGCATACTCAATGAGATCCACTTGGCCAAACTCGCTCAAATCAGTATAACTATCCAACTCATCAATTCACAGCACCATTGTAGCTTGATGGAAAAAAATCGCAATTCGCATTTAAAAGCAATCACTTTGCACCAATATGAGTCTAAGAAGAAAAAGACGTCATTAGATTAACAGCTGGAGCAAATTAGGTCAGCATGTGAAGGAATCACTCGCTGAGAGTGAGGTACGATTTGCATATAATGTCATGCACAGTAAAGTATCAGGTAATTTTAAGGGATGCCTGGAGTAGATTCAGTGTCACTCCTCCTCAATGGTAATACCAACTTGGGTCTATTGAATGACAAACTTTACAGCAAATATTTAACACAACTTGCACTCAGTCCTGCACAGCCACTCTTCAATTTAAGATTATTTAAATATTTTACAATTCCAATAACCTGATATTATATCACCCTAGATAAGTATTCTGCCTTTGGCAGTCTACAACATGAACCTATGAGGGTAAATGTTTTCAATAAGCTTCGATTTTAACTTTAAGCTCCTGCTGGGCAATATGTTAATATGAGTGAGAACACTGCCTTCCTTTATTCTCCTAGTGTGAACACTTCAATTCCACCACAGAGTCATACAGTCATACAGCAAAGAAATAAACCCTTTGGTCCAACTAATCCATGCTAAGCAAATGGTAGAAATGTAGTCTTGAATTGTTTGATGTTTGTTTATTTATATCTGGTATCTGTTCACCATCTATGTTTATTTAAATACAGCTGTGGTCTCTAAGAAAAAGTGACTCAACTGAGGTGAGCTGTTGTAAGCATTGCAGCAGACATCATAAAATATTGAATAAAACTTCTATTGCACACAGAAGATGGTGCATTATCGCTGCATATCTCTAAAGCATATCAAAAGTTTTCTGAAATGAATGTCTTTCTTTCTTAATCTACACATTTGTATTGATGAAGGGCTCATGCCCGAAGCGTTGACTCCCCTGCTCCTCGGCTGCTGGCTGACCTGCTGTGCTTTTCCAGAGCCACACTTTTTGACTCTGATCTCCAACATCTGCAATCCTCATTTTCCCCATGATTGTATTGATCTTTGATATGCTTGCAAGCTAGAAATCAATCTAGAGTTCCATGAATTTCTGAAAACATAATAAAGTCTTTTAGGATGGTAATGTTTTCCATTGTCTTGTGTGAATACAATAGGAAGTACATCATTGTCATTGTTGAAAGCAAACATCAGAGATACCCTGATTATTACTGATTGCCATTTTCTTTTAAGATTGTAATGTGACTAAATTGCATTCTATAGAAGCCATCGATCAAAGAAAACGTAAATTCTTTAGCCTCAAAAGTATGTAGTCTCCAAAATCCATCTCAGTAATGGGATCATAAAAGGGATACAAATGACCTATCAGAGGATGCAATGTCAGTGGGAGGTGATTCACAAAGGCTCCTGTACTGTGCAAAAGGTCACAAATTGAAGTCTGTGTGAATGGGCTTGGGGGGAGGGTTGGTTCAGGGATCTAAAACATCCTGGATTCATTCCTTAACTAGTGACTGCAGAAGAAATTATCAAAAATATCACAAGGAGGTTATCTGCAACAAACCGTCTGCACCCTGGGAAAACACATTCTTCTTTTGTGTTGAGCGATTCTCTTAAACTTGTTATTTTTCTCTCCTCTTTCTGGTTAATTCTATAAAAGGGGCACACCCATCTTCCATGATAATTTCTGTCTGAGAGTTATCTGGTGTTACACACCAAGAAAAGTATAACTTTCTGTCAAAGTAAATCCTCTTCCAACCCTTGAAGAACCAGCAAGTTTTCATCAGGACATGCTTTTCTCACCTCAGGGCAATGTAACTATTTGGATTGTATTGAACTATCTGTCAATTAATTCCCAAACATGCAACTTTTTTTCTTACTCTGGCATAAAATGAAATCATTTCTCAAGAACAAAGAATTTTGATGTCTAACCAACACAAAACAGTTTTCATGACATATTTCCTAGCAAACACACTAATTTCCTTAAAATAAAACAAAAAAACTGTGGATGCTGAAAATCTGAACATAAACAGAAATTGCTGGAGAAACTCAGCAAGTCTACCAGCATCTTTGGAGATAAAGCAGAGCTAAAATTTTGGGTCCAATGACCCTTCGTCAGAACAGAATACCCCTTCTGATGAACAGTCACTGGTCTCAAAACATTAACTCTGCTGTCTCTCCACAGATTCTTCCAGACCTATCGAGTTTCTGCAATTTCTGTTTTTGTTTCACATTTAGTTCCTTAATGCATTCACAAATTAAAATGATCACATGTAAGTCAATGTTCACTCTTAACTTGTGCTAAATCACAATCCAATAGAAATAGGATATATACCAGGAAGCATTTCTAACCATTTTCAATTCATATGTATAACATTGTAGCTGATAAATTAATTTAAAAAGCTCATACACAAATCAATATGACTTAGAAGAAAAATCAGAATATTTCTCCTGAAAATCTATGAGCAACAATGGCAAAGTGCAGAGCTAGTCAATTTTCTTATGTAGGCGAAAGTGAGGACTGCAGATGCTGGAGATTAGAGTCTCGATTAGAGTGGTGCTGGAAAAGCACAGCAGGTCAGGCAGCATCCAAGGAGCAGGAAAATCGATGTTTCGAGCAAACGCTCTTCATCAAGAATGAGTCAGGGAGCCTTCGTGGTGAAGAGATAAATGAGAGGGGGTGGGGCTGGGGGGTGAAGGTAGCTAAGACTACAATAGGTGGATGGGGGTGGGGATGAAGGTGATAGGTCAGAGAGGAGTGTGGAGCAGATAGTGAGAAGGAAGATGGGCAGGTAGGACAGGTCATGGGGATGGTGCTGAGCTGGCAGGTTGGAACTAGGGTAAGGTGTGGGGAGGGGAAATGAGGAAACTGGTGAAGTGTTGTGTAGCCTATTTGAGGTTTAAATTATTAAATGGAACTGAATTGTGGGGTAAAATTTGCTAATGGTACAAATAAGGTGTGTTTAAACCCTGAGGTCTGTAGTCTCCTGAAAATGATTTCTTTAGTCTCTCAAACATTAACTAAAGGAGAAATGGGAAACTGTTCAACCTTCAATACCTCCAGTTCAGAAGACCCTAGTCTCTGCCAATGACTGCAGCATGGGGATGACACTTGGGTGTGTGCAAACGTAGAAGTTAGGCTCCAAGCTGTGGTTAACACATTCACAAAGGTGTATGAGAGAATGGGCCTCAGGCTAAACACGTTGAAGACAAACATCGAGAATTACAGCTAGTCACTGGACAACACAGACCAATTCCCATACCTTGGGAGTCCTCTCTGAGTGAGGTTATACATCAATGATAAAATTCAACATCATCTTCAATGTACCTGTGCAGCCTCTCACCATCTGAGGAAACAGAATTTTATAAGGAGAAAGGGAGGACTGCAGATGCTGGAGGTCAGAGTCGAAAAGTGTGGTGCTGGAAAGCACAGCAGGTCAGGCAGCAGGAGGAGGAGAGTTGACATTTCGGGCAGAAGCCCTTCTTCAGGGATGTGGTGGGGAGAAGGGGACTGAGAGATAAATAGGAGAGTGGGATGGGGCTGGGGGAGTAGGAGACTTGGAAGGCGATAGGTACATGAAGGTGGGGGGTGATGGTGATAGGTCAGAGGGGAGGTTGGAGTGGATAGGTGGGAAGGAAGGTGGACAGGTAGGTTGGATCTGGGGTGAGGTGGGGAAGGAGAAATGAGGAAACTGGTGAAATCGACATTGATGCTGTGGGTTGAAGGGACCTAAGGTGGAAAATGAGGCGTTCATCCTCCAGGCTTCAGGTGGTTAGGAGGAGGTCCAGGACTTGCATGTCTTTGGAGGGGGTAAGTGGGGCTGGGGGTGGTGAGGGGTGGTGGTGGAGGAGAGAGTTGAGATGTTCAGCAACAGGGCAGCTGGGTTATTTAGTGCATGTGTCCTAGAGATGTTCTCTGAAACGTTCGACAAGTTGGCGTCCTGTCTCCCCAATGTAGAGGAGACTGCATCGAGAGCAACAGACACAGTCGATAAGGTGGGTGGATGTGCAGGAAAATATCTGCAGATATGAAAAGATTCTTTGGGCCGTTGGGTGGAGGCGAGGGGAGAGGTATGTGCACAGGTTTTACACCTCTTGCAGCGGCAGGGGAAGTTGGCGGGAGTGGAGGGTGGGTTGGTGGTGGGGGGGGGGTTGGTATGGACCCAATGAGGGAGTTGTGCAGGGAATAGTCTCTGCGGAATGCAGATAGGGGTGGGGAGAAAAATATACCTCTGGTGCTGGGGTCTGACTGTAGGTGGCAGAAATGATGGAGAATAATATGCTGTTGTTGGGAGGTGAGGACCGGGGGTGGGGATGGAGTGTAGGGGGCTATCCTTGTTGCAGTTGGAGGGGTGGAGTTCAAGGGCGAAGATGCGGGAAGTGGAGAAGATGCACTGGAGGGTATTGTTGACCACGTGGGAGGGGAAATTGCAGTCCTTGAAATAGGAGACCATCTGGGATGTCCTGGAGTGGAATTGCTCCTCCTGGGAGCAGATACGGTGGAGGCAGAGGAATTCGGAATAAGGGATTGCATTTTTACAGGAGGTGGTTGGGAGGAGTTGCTGTAATCCAGGTAGCTGTAAGAGTCAGTGAGTTTGAAGTAGATGTCTGTGTTGAGTCGGTCACCAGAGGTGGAGACGGGGAGGTCCAGGAAGGGGAGGGAACTGTCCGGGATGATCCTGGTGAACTTGAGGTCAGGGTGGAAGGTGTTTGTGAAGTTGATGAACTGTTCAAGCTCCTCATGGAAGCACGAGGTGGAGCCAATGCAGTCATTGATGTAGTGAGGGAAAAAGTGGGGAATGGTGCTGGGGTAACTGCAGGAAAGGGAGTTTTCCATGTATCTGATGAACAGACAGGCAAAGCTGGGGCCCCTGTGAGTGCCCATGGCTACCCCTTTGGTCTGAAGAAAGTGGGAGGACTCAAAGGAGAAGTAGTCGAGGGTGAGGACCAGTTCTGCCAATTGAATGAGTGTGTCGGTGGAGGGGTACTGGTTTGGTCGGAGGGACAGGAAGAAACGGACGGCTTGGAGGCCTTTGCCATGACGGATGGATATGTACAGGGACTGATGTCTGTGGTCAAGATGAGGCGTTGGGGACCGGGGAAAAAACAGTCATGGAGGAGGTGGAGGGCATGGATTGTGTCTGAATGTATGTGGGGAGTTTGCTGGGCCAATGGGAACAGGACAGTGTCAAGACAATGAAGAGATAAGTGCCCAATAATACAGTGAGATTTATTACAATATTATGCAAAACATCCAGTGAGGCCTATCCAGGGAGATGTTTCTCACTGCATCTTTTATGCATCTTCCAGGCGTCAAATCACTGAGATTCTCGCAACGGTGAGTTGCCAGTTAAGGGGGATTATTGCTCATAAAATGTCTTACTAACTGCACATCTCACCTCATTAATATGTAGCTTTCCATCTTAACAAATATACCATAAATTAGATTTTGAGAATTCTCCACATGGAATCAGAGCACTTACCTGATGGTTTCAACTCACCGCTAGCTGTGTATAGCCTCCATGTTGTTCAGTATGAAACAGCACCATCAGAGCATGGTCCATTGCTACAAGCTGAAGGCACCCCTTGACCAGGGACACTGGCATTAACATTCGCAAACCCCTCATGATGTTTTCGGCACCTTTCAATCCACTTAGAGGACACTTATGAAGCACAGACAGTGCATTGTAAGAATGAATATTGAAAGGCTGCTGCAAGGACACTTAGGGCAGATGAACAGGAATCTAGCTCATAGATTAAACATAACTGCATCTCAGGATTGCTTGGTCTCTTAGCAATCACTTAATTAATGGTTCACCTGCATGCTCACAATAACCCTGCCTTACTGTGCCATTTAGTGCAGTGACACAACTAGGCAGTTGACCTTGTTGGTCAGCAGTCCTCAGTCAAGAGAGTGGACATCTTACTGTACGGTACTGAGCTACATCAATCTCACACAAGCACCATACACCTCCAGCTTTTGTGGTAGAACATGCAGGTTGAGTGTTGAGGTGTGATGCCTATGGGGTTTACAGAGATGAATAGTGGGAAGAGGGTGAGATCCATCCAAAGGTTATGATGTAGAGAAACGCACTGGCCATAATCTTCCTGTCTTCCTTAGATTCGGAAGGTGCCAGAAGCCTGGGGAATTGTCAATATTGCGGCCTTTTACAAGAAAGGCTGTAAGGATAATCCCGGCAATTACAGACCAGTTAGTTTAAGTTCAGTCAAAAGGGAAGCTTCTAGAAACAATTATTCAAGATAAAAATCACACAACACCAGGTTATAGTCCAACAGGTTTAATTGGAAGCACTAGCTTTTGGAGCGCCGCTCCTTCATCAGGTGGGATTAAGGAGGTCGCTCCGAAAGCTAGTGCTTCCAATTAAACCTGTTGGACTATAACCTGGTGTTGTGTGATTTTTAACTTTGTCCACCCCAGTCCAACACCGGCATCTCCAAATCTTGTTCAAGATAGAATTAGTAGTCACATGGAAAAGGGTGGGTTGAATGGGAAGAATTAGCATGGATGTCTGAAAGGGAAGTCATGTTTCCTAACTTACTGGTGTTTATTTTGAAGAGGGAACAGAAAGGCTGGATGAGGGAAACGCTGTTGATATCATAAACATGGTCTTCCACAAAGCATTTGATTATGTGACACATAACAGACTTAGAATCATACAATTTTACAGTAAAGAAGGAGGCCATTCAATTCATTATACTTGTATTAGCTCTCTAAAGAGCTACCAGCTAGTCCCATCCTCCAGTCCTCTCTCTGTAGCACTCAAAATTCCCCCCTTTCAAATGTATATCCAGATCTCTTTTGAACCCTCTTATAGAATCTGCCTCCACCCTTTCTCCCAGGCAGCACATCCCAAATCCTAACAACTCTCTGACCAGAGAGGTTTCTCCTCATCTCACTCCTAGCTCTCTTGCTGACAATTTTGAAATTATGATCCCTAGTTACTGACATACCATCTAGTGGACACAGAATATCCTTCTTTACCCTGTCAAAGTTGTCCATAATTTTGAACAGCTTAATAAGGTCACTCTTAATCTTCTCTGCCCCTAGAAGAATAAGCCCAATTTTTGTGGTTTTTCCTTGTATCTAAAATCCCTCATCATTAGTCTCATTCTAGTAGATCTCCTTTTCACTCTCCTGCAGGTTTTAACATCCTTCTTTAAGTGAAATATCCAGAACTGAACACAATACTCCAAATGTGGTCTGATCAGTAATTTGTAGAGGTGCACCATCACTTAGAGTCCTAGTGTCATAGTGTCCTAGTGCACCATGGAAACAGACCATTCAGTCCAACATATCTATGCCAACCAGATGTCCTCAATTAATCTAGACCCATTTGTATGCATTTGGCATATCCCTCTCAATCCTTCCTATTCATATACCCATCTCGATGCCTTTAAAATATTGTAATTATACCAGCTTCCACTATCTCCTCTGGCAGCTCATTCCATGCACGCACCATCCACTGTGTGAAAACCTTGCCCCTTAGGTCCCTTTTAAATCTTTCCCCTCTCACCTTAAGTCAATGCCCTCTAGTTGTGGACTCCCCTACCCTATGGGAAAATACCTTGTCTATTTACAATTTGGAGATGCTGGTGTTGGACTGGGGTGTACAAAGTTAAAAATCACACAACACCAGGTTATAGTCCAACAGTTACAGGTGATAGACCTGATGAAGGAGCGATGCTCCGAAAGGTAGTGTGCTTCCAATTAAACCTGTTGGGCTATAACCTGGTGTTGTGTGGTTTTTAACTTTGTCTATTTACCCTCATGATTTTATAAACTTGTATAAGGTCTCCCCTCAGCTTCCAAAGCTCCAGGGAATATAGCCTCAGTCTATTCAGCCTCTCCCTACAGCTCAAACTCTCCAAACCTGGCAACATCCTTGTAAATCTTTTCTGAACTCATTCATGTTTAACAACATCCTTCCTATAGCAGGAGACCAGAACTGAATGCAGTATTCGAAACATAACCTAACCAATGTCCTGTACAGCCACAGCATGACCTCCCAACTTCTATACTTCCATCCTTTTATACTCTATGCCTTCATTTATAAATTCAAGGATGCGATAAGGCTTTTTAACAACTGTTTCAACATGCCCGGCCACCTTCGGAGAATCATACACATGAACACAGAGGTACCTCTACTCCTGTACCCCCCCCCCCCCCCCCCAAAAGTTGTACAATTGAGCCTGTCTTGTCCCTTTGCATTTCTTCTATCAGAATGCGCAACGTCATATATCCAACCTTGCAAAGAAAGTAATGGGTCATGGTGTAAACTGAAAAGCAGCAATATGGGTACAATTTGGCTTTGGTAGGAAATAGAGAATAATATTCAATGGATATTTTTCAGGCTGGAAGAAGGTATGAAGTGGAGTTTCCCAGGGGTTGGTATTGGGACTGTTGCTTTTCCAGATCCCTATTAATGATCTGGATCTTGGTGCACAGAGGAGAATTTCACAGTTTGCAGATGACACTAAACTTGGAATAATTGGGAATTGTTATTCCCATTGCAGGTACAATGGGAAACCTTATGATAACTAAACCAAAAAACTTCCGACAAACGTGACACAACTGACACTTGGCCGAAAGAAATATAAGAGTCAGCCCAGAGAGTTTGACAACAAAGTATACAAACCTGATACCAAGCATATGGTCTACAAGTCCTCATGCATCCATGGCCAATACCACTTATCCCTTCAGAAAAGATTCACAAGGAGGTTGTCAGGGTTGGAGGATTTGAGCTATAGGGAGAGGCTGAATAGGCTGGGGCTGTTTTCCCTGGAGCATCAGAAGCTGAGGGGTGACCTTATCGAGGTTTATAAAATCATGAGGGGCATGGATAGGGGAAATAGACAACGTTTTTTTCCCTGGGGTGGAGGATTCTTGAACTGCAGGGCATAGGTTTAGAGTGAGAGGAGAAAGATTTAAAGGGGTGTAAGGGGCAGCATTTTCATACAAAGGGTGGAGTGTGTGTGCATGGAATGAGCTGCCAGAGGAAATGGTGGAGGCTGGTACAATTACAAAATTTAAAAGGCATCTGGATGGGTACATGAACAGGAAGGGTTTAGAAGGATTTGGGTCAAGTGCTGGCAAATGGGACTAGATTAATTTAGGATATCTGGTTTGCATGAGCGATTTGTACATCTCTATGATTCTATGACTAATGCCACCACAGAATCCATTGGTATGATACATGCTCCAATATCAGTGTTTTCTCTCGCACAAACATCCCTAATGTCGACTCTGTGGTTATGAACAGTCAGCTGGATTGGGTAGGCCTACCTGACACAAGTCTTTCAAAACAAGCCTTCTACTCTCTACTTCATCACATGAAGCAGGTATTAGGAGGGCCAAGGAGATGCTACAAGGACATCCTGAAATCCTCCCAGAAAGTATCCAGTTTTCCCTCCGACTCTACCCCACCACCATCCAATGAGCATTTGCAAGAAGTGAAACTGCCCTGAGCGTTTCCAATACATTCAGATCAAGAGCTAATAGAAAGGGTAGAGGGAGTGGACAAACATTTGAGTATCTCAGCCATTTGCTTCAGCAAATACAGCCTGCCCCTTGCATCAGGCTGTAAGGTACAGCATTGGGCAGTTTAGTTATCTGAGCACATGCCACGGAGTGGAAGGAATTCATTATCGATCCCAAGGGATTGCCTATGAAGAAGGGAGGCATGGTGGCTCAGTGGTTCGCACTGCTGCCTCACAGCACCAGGGATCTGGGCTTGATTCCACCCTCAGTTGACTCTCTGCATGGAGTTTGCACATTGCTTCTGTATGCTCTGGCTTCTTCCCACAGTCCAAAGATGTGCAGGTTAGGTGGATGGCCATGCTAAATTTTCCATAGTGTCCAGGGATGCGCTGGCTAGGTGGGTTAAGTGGGTACTGCAGATGCTGGAGATTAGAGTCAAGATCAGAGTGGTGCTGGAAAAGCACAGCAGGTCAGCAGCATCCGAGGAGGCAGGAAAATCAACGTTTCGGGCAAAAGCCTTTTATCAGGAATTACTGATGAACGGCTTTTGCCCCAAACATCGGTTCTCCTGCTCCTCGGATGCTGCCTGACCTGCTGTGTTTTTCCAGCATCACTCTAATCTTGGCTAGGTGGATTCACCATGGGCAATGCAGGGATCATGTGGGATGCTCTTCAGAGGGCTGATTTGATGGGCAAAATAGCCTGCTTCCGCCCTGCAGGGATTGTGTGAAGAGGGGAAGAATCATAAGTATATTTCTGCTTTTACGTTGCTCTTGTTTTTATCTAAAACATCTAGGATATGTTTTCCAACTGGTTGATCATAAATTATTCTTTAAAGGATTCTAACTTAATCATTGATTCAAGTTCATGTTGACACCTGAGTTCATGAAACTGTCTGTCAACAGAGCAGAAAACGGCATGATTTTTACCAAAATGGTTTTAAAACTTCAACAAATGCTGATAGAATGATCGCGAAGCAAAAGAAGATACTCAATATTGTTACAGCTGCTGAGGTATTTAAACAAAAGGACAATCAGCTCAGCCTTCCTGCTTCACTGGAGATAAACAGGAAGAGCTTACATCAGAGAGCACTCAATGTTGGCATGAGGTCCAAAGCTGGAGAGTTAGTGTTATGGTCTCAGTGGGCATTTAACGTTCATGTATTCACTGCCAAGTGTAGATTTTAAAAGCCACAGTATTGAGGGAATTATATGCAGGAAAAGACTGCTGTGCAAAGAATGCTGCTTATGAATAAGTTCACTTTATGTTTGCCTATTTCCGTGTGAAGTCTCGATAAGGAAAAAAACACACATCCACATGTCATGCAAGAGATAAACCAGTTCACTTATTGTTGCAGCATTAAATCAAATTCGAGCTTTGAAAGATTTGTGGCAATCTAAATACTGGACTAAATCTCAATGGGTTTTCTGTTTCTACTCATTGACGGTCTGAAATTATGCAGGTATTAACAAACATCTAGCAAAGTTTATTAATCCCATGTCTTGGTACACAAGGTATGATAGATAGAGACAGGTTAACACACAAGGTTAGAGATTTTATTAAAACACAATTTATTAATATATTGGCAGCAAGAAGCTTATTTTTTGGAACCGTTGTTGTAGGTATCTTAGAATTCCAGAAATGAAAAATACAAAGGATTCCTCATCATTACTGGGACAGGGCTTTATATGGGCAGACTGGAAGAAGTACTGGAGTTTGAAAGCTAACAATTCATGGAAATAAACAAAACATTGAATATAATTCTCCAGCAGCCAAATCCTTCATGACAGCTTGGCAAAATACTGATCAAACTATCAAAGAGAGGTGTGTGATAGTAGCTGAACACGATGTTCATTCCCATAAAGAAGGATAGTTCCATATCAGCTGTTCCTCATCTTGCTGTCTTTTTTTTTCCTGTTCGCAGTGAGATATGGCTTTTAATCGTGGTCTTGGACCTTTCATGATCTGACAGCCTGGTACTTGCTGTGACTAGGAATAGTCCATCATAGAATTAACAATTACATTTTTACTGCATTATGTTTCATCAGTGATCGCACTGCTGCCCATTGTGCTGATTAGGATTACCTCTGTTTCTATGCTGCATATTCTTCCAGATAAAAAAAATGGCTATGGTGAAAATTCCCTTGTATTATTTCCCATTGAAATGTCATGTAATAAATTCCTACTTATTCAATTGTACAGAAAGGTCTCTCTAATCACACTATGGCTAAGAGAATATCTTTTGTCCTCACAATATCAAGAATTTAACCTCTTTTCCTCTGTTTAATAATTAGCATGCAACAGTCGCAGCTATATGAGTGTTTGGCTACACTCTGTAGCATTCATCTCATTTGTTGCTCACCTTTCTCAAAACCAAGTCGAGGTATGGCATTGCAATCTCTGCTGTTGGGGTCACTGTATATCTCACAGCCTGCACTTCCTGAAACAGGCTGGTCTAAACCTCAGTCGCAGGCCCAGATTCATGCTGAACCAAGGTGCTATGTTTGCCAATGGCTGTCAAAGCCACGACAGCTATCTCTCCATGTGGATGGACAGGCACCTCTCTGCATGACTATCTAACCTTCATGTTTTGCCCATTTTGAGCTGGTGTCTCTGAGGGATTGGTGGTCCACCCTTGGGGGGGTGTTCATCTTCCAAAGTTTCTGAAGAAACAAGGTCTGGCAGTTCAAAGGAACACCGAGAAAAGATAACATAGAAGAATTGGAATAACATATTACCAGGCAATAGTCTTGACAACATAGTGTAAATTTCTGAAGCTTGTTGCATTTTGCTGACACAGCTGAAGGTTACAAGTTAACCTATATAGGTCTTATGTTGGAATGTTCTCAGTCATGCTTTTCAAAAATCTTATGGTGCTTTTAAGGTTGGATCCCATGATATGCTACCTTAATTTAGTAGCATAAATGTATGGATCCCCTCCTTCACTCCTTTCACTGTCTTTGTTCTATGAACTTGTTTGTCCTTCAGTAGCAGAAGCTGAGAATTAATGTTGTGCTATTATTTTGGAAGAGAATGGTAGCTTGTGTTGTGATGGGAGGGTAGGAAGAGGTGAGTGTGCTCTTGCCGGTAAGAAAGTGTGCTGATACAGTGTGTCCTCAGGATAGAGGACATGGAATCGTCACAGGTCGTGAGGGAGCGGGGGGGGGGTCAAATAAGTGTTGTGTTGTTCAGATGAGGAAATATAGAGGTGTGCTCACTCTCTCAGCTCTTGTGAGAGTGTTTATGTTCTTTTCACTCCCTAACCATGCTTGCTGGGGTTGAAGCTGGTGACGCTATTTCTAATGTTTTTTCAGGCAGGACTTAGTGTTGTCCTGATGTGATCAATGTCTGATGGGAGAAAACCCATTCTCTTTGTCCTCATCTCAATTAAAACTCACCAGCCAACTATCTGAGAAGCAGATTTGCTGCTCACTTTACTTTCTCACTTTCCTTCAGTCATGTATTGAATTTTAGGCTGGTCTCCAGAATACAGATTGCTTGAAATGAGCTCAGAGGGTACAAATGAAAGCTGGGATACAGTTTCACTTAAAGAAACTTAGAAGCTTTAAAAAGTCTTTGAGCACTGGAAGTGTGAGAGACAGACAGGAATCCTGTAAATGCTCTGATACTTACTCACAATGGAAGGGCAGGCTATTCAAATTAACCTAGAGAGTTAAATGGCATGGGCTTTATATGAAGAATCCATAAGACCATAAGATATAGAAGCAGAATTAGACCATTCAGCCCATCACGTCTGCTCCATCATTCAACTGTGGCCAATATGTTTTAATCCCATTTTCCTGCCTTCTCCCCATAACCCTTGATTCCCCGTAGTAACCCCGTAGTATTCAGTTCTGACTCACATGCACTCAATGATTTGGCCTCCACAGCCTTCTGTGACAATGATATCCACAGATTCACCATCCTCTGGCTGAAGAAATTCCTCCTCATGTCAGTACTAAAGAGCTGTCCCTTCATTCTAAGGCTGTGGTCTTCAGGTCCTAGTCTCTCCTATTAATGGAAACATCTTCTCTATGTTCCTTCTCTCTGGACCCCTCAGCTTTCTCAAAGTTTCAATCAGAAGCCCCCTCATTTTTCTAAACTCTATCGAGTATAGGCCCAAAGTCCTCAACCATTCCCCATATGACGAGCCTTCATCCCCTGGGATCATTCTTGTAAACCTCCTTTGGACCTCCTTATTGACCAACACGTCCTTCCTTAGATACAGAACCCAAAGCCACTCACAATATTTCAAATGTAATCTGACCAGAGTCTTGTACGGCCTCAGCAGTACATCCCTGCTGTTGTATCCCAGACATCTTGAAGTGAATGATCCTCTTATCAGCCCCAGGAGATGGGCTGGAATAGATCATCTCCACTGATGTGCACATTTATTCCTAGATTATATGTGTGTTCCTATTATGCAGGGACAAAACATCAATTTTTTAAAGAAAAATGTTATTGTGTTCTATTTAAAAAAAAATGTTTTGAGCTTTCTAAAACTTCATATGGAAATGTCTCTGGTCTGAAGCATGACAACATTTACTTTTACACATGCATGTAGGTACATGAACATGAAGGGTTTAGAAGGATTTGGGTCAAAATGCTGGCAAATGGGACAAGATTAATTTAGGATATCTGGTCGGCATGGATGAGTTGGACCAAAGCGTCTTTTTCCATGTTGTACATCTCTATGACTCTACGGCTCTAATTGAGTATTCTGTCTCAATCACATTGGATACAATTGAAAACATGTTGCAGGGCAAGCTGAGAAAGCAGTTAATATGGTATTCAAATCTCTCTCTTCTCTTCTTAAAAATGTCCACCTTAGTTTTGAAATCCCCCATCCTAGGGAAAACACAACCAACATTAACCCTATCCATTCTCCTCATCATTTTATAAACCTCTATAAGGTCACCTCTCAACCTCCTACACTCCACTGAAAAAAAGTCCCAGCCTATCCAGCCTTTCTTTATAACTCAAACTTCCCATATATATGTACACAAAATGCACAGCAGCAACACACAAAGGATAATTTGACAGCATTTTCCAAATCCACAATGCCACATAGAAGGGCAAATGTATAAGAATATTCCCCATCCCACCTCCACCCTCCCCTCTAAGCTACACACCATTCAAACTTGGAACTATATTGCCTGAAGTTAACTTCTCAACCACTTAACTGCCTATTCTTCAAATTTACTTGAAAATGTTATATTCAAAGGTGGAATGGCAATCAATTGTTTCTCAACATTTGGAAGTGTTCATGAATACACAATAACAAATGATAGCTGTCATCTTGTTTCACTGCATAGCACACCAGAACATGACATTCTGCCTACTTACTCTAGTTTTGGTTTCATTTGAAAGTATTGAGTCAGAGAGTCATACAACACAGAACCAGACCCTTCGGTCCAACCAGTCCATGCTGACCATAATCGCAAACTGAACTAGTGCCACCTGTCTGCACTTGGCCCATATCCTTCCTGACCTTTCCTATTCATGTACTTATCCAAATGTCTTTTAAACAGTGTAACTGTATTTCTTCAGGAAGTTCATTCCTCATATGAACCACTCTCTGGAGTGGTTTTTTATAAATCATTCTCCTCTCACCTTAAAAATATGCCCCATGTCTTTAAATCCCCCATCCTATGGAAAAGACAACTAGCATTAACCCTATCTATACCCCTCATGATTTTATAAACTTCTATGAGATTGCCCTTCAACCTTCTACATTCCAGTGAAAAAAGTCCCAGTCTATCCAGCCTCTCATTATAACTCAAACCTTCCATTCCTGGCAACATCCTGGTAAATATCTTCTGAAACCTCTCCCGCTTAATATCCTTCCTCGACCAAGAACTGGACACAGTACTCCAGAAAAAGCCTCACCAACATCCTGCATAATGTCAACATAATGTCCCAACTCCTATACTGGGAGCAAAGATCTGAGCAACGAAGAGAAGCATGCTAAATACCTTGTCTTACACGTGACACAACCTTCAAAGAATTATGTTCCTGAAACCATCCCCCTCCCCCCGCCAGTCTCTATGTCTTACACCACTACGCAAGGCCCTACTTTTAACTGTATAAGTCCTGACCTTGTTTGTTTAACTAAAATGCAATACCTCACATTTATCCAAATTAAACTCCATCTTGCCACTCTTCAGCGCATTGACCCAACTGATCTTTGTTAACTTAGATAACTTTCTCCACTGTCCAGTACACCACCAATTTAAATGCCACCTGCAAACTTATTAACTAAACTTAATTGTCAAAATGGCTGTCTAATCATTGCTGAAAAGGTTCCCATTTCTTTGCCTTAAATTTCATAAAATGTTACCAGATGGTTCACCTAACTCAGAGGAAATAACAATATTCACAATTCAATTTACACTGAGGAAAGTATAGTAACTCAAATAACTCAGCGATGTATATCCAATCCAGACATAATTGAAATAGAAATATGAAATCAATTTCCTTCTCCACCTATCATCTGAGCAGAACACTGTCTTGGCCTAAGCACAGCAATGTTCTCAACTGTTCCAACTTTAATTACTCTCACTACTTCTTTTTCTTTCTTGGAAGTGGAAACTCATCCATGAAATTTAATGTTTTAAATCATAATAGCAAGTGCTCTGTTTGTTCTTTCATTTAGCTTTTGTATACAAGTGAACATTCACAAAGTTAGTGCACAAAGTCCCAGACAAATTGATTGCATGTTAATCAGGAATTTCAAAGGGATGAGAAGAATCTGTTTATTCCGCACAGATTTGTCAAACTATCTGTTGAGGAAATTCAAATTTATGAGGTGTTGAGAATAACAAGAATTTGGGTGGAACAATGGTCCAGAAAGACATTGTGTCTTCATCAGTGTATAGGCATATAGCAGCTGTCTCACTTCCAGTGAAAGTGAAAGTGAAAGAGAAGGAATATGAGCACAAAACCTGTGTACTCACACAGGCGAAAGGTGAGGTCCCAGCTTGGCAGATAGGTGCATCATTAATGCAGTCAAAGTCCTGAAGGATGAGAATCTCAACGGGGCAGATAAAATTGTGAAGGTGGCAATTAATTCCACTGAGTAGAAGAATTAAAGAAATGCAAATGCACATAGTCTTCTCCCACCCTAATGGTTGGAATTGATCTGACCATGCAAGAAAGGAGCACTTAATTACAACACATTAACTCACACAGACAAAAGCCTGAATGATTTTTCCTCTTGCCCAATCAACTCAGCACGTTTCCATCATGTTCCCATTATTCTCAACACCTCATAGATTTGAATTTCCTCAATGGATAGTTTGACAAATCTGTGCAGAATAAACAGATTCTTCTCATTCCTATGAAATGATTGATTCCTGATTAACATGCTGAACCCATTGTGACTCAATAAAGGACTTTTAGACCAGAAAACCTCAACACCAGGCTGGATTGGGCCATCAACAATGTATGATCTCCTCAGCATGCAGCTTTCAGAAGCAGAGGAATAGTAGGATCTCAAAGACAACCAAAAGCTAACCAAAGGACTCTGACTACTCAACATCAGAGAGCTTCACAAAGTCCTACATTTCCCTCATGTCTGTTCCCCTCAGTACACCGTCAGTACCAAAAGATGAGGAACTGCTACATTGTCAGTTTTAGATGTGTCCAATTGATTTAGCTGTGCTGGGGAGACAGACAATGAAGCCCTCAGATTATCTTCTCTATTTTCCATCTCCCCTTAATTTATTTTGGCTGTGATGTTGGTGCTGCACTACAATGAGACAACCTATTTCAATGCTGACCGTGATTCTTTCTTTTCTCTTTTGTTTTATATGTGCCCAAAGTCATCTTCCGTAAAGATGTAATGAGTATCTCAAAAAAAGGTCGATGAGAGAGTTCTAATTAAACCTACATTAAGAATTAGTGCATTTTGCAGAACAGGTGCAAGTTAGAGAAAGCCAACAGGATTATATGAGATTAGGATACCCTTGAGTAATTCTTGGATTCTACTGAAAATGTCATGAGTCTCCTTGATAACTGTATGGCAGTGGATGATGTACACTGAGTCTCAGATAGGATTGGGCAATGCTCGAAGTATAGTCTACTGCACGAGATCAAACTTGGTAATGATTAACATTTGACTCATTGATAGACAGTAATAAGCTATAATGCAAGGAATGTTTAAAAATGATCCAACTGGAGTTGTTAGCCTGCAGATGTAGCAAAAAAGTAGTGAAGCTGATAGAAAATTATCATTTAATGCAAAGGAAATCAAGTCTAAAAGTCAGGGGTTTATGCTTCAGTTATACAGAGCACAGATGAGGTCACATGTAGCATATTGTGCAAACTATTGTTCACTATATTTAAGAAGATCCGTAAACTATAGAATCAACCACAGAATCCCTGCAGCATAGACACATGCCATTCAGCCCACCAAGTCCACACAAGCCCACTGTAGAACATCCCAACCAGACCCACTCCATCCCTGACACCCTGCACTCCCCATGGTTAATCCACCTAGCCTGCACATCCCTGGACACTACAGGGCAATTTAGCATGGCCATTCCATCTAACTTGCACATAGTCTCATTGAGATGCACAGCATGGAACCAGACTCTTCAGTCTAACTCATCCATGCTGACCAAATATCCTAAATTAATCTAGTCCCATTTGCCAACATTTGGCCCATTTCCCTTGAACCCTTCGTATTCACATACCCATCCAGATGCCTTTGAAGTGTTGGAATTGTACCAGCCTCCACCACTTCCACTCGCAGCTCATTCCATACACACACCACCCTCTGTGTGAAAAAGATGCCCCTTAGGTCCCTTCTAAATCTTTTCACTCTCATTCTAAAACTATGCTCCTCTAGTTTTGGACTACCGAACTGTGGGTAAAGACCTTGTCTATTTACCTATCCATGCCCCTCATCTTTTTATAAAGTGTCACCTCTACAACGTCACCCCTCAGCCTCCGATACTCCAGGGAAAATAGCCACGTCTATTCAGCCTGTCTCTACAGCTCAAACCCTCTAAATCTGATGACATCCTTCTAAATCTTTTCTGAACACTTTCAAGTTTCACAAAATCATTCCTATAGCAGGGAAACCAGAATTGCATGCAGTATTCCAATAGTGGCCTCACCAATGTCCTGTACAGCCACAGCATGACCTCCCAACTCCTATACTCAAAGCATTGACCGATAAAGGAAAGCATATCAACACCATCTTCATTATCCTATTTACCTGTGCCTTCACTTCCAAAGAGCTATGAACCTGCACTCCAAAATCTCTTTGTCTAGCAACACTTCCTAGGACCTTACCATGAAGTATATGAGTACTGCCCTGATTTGCCTTTCCAAAATGCAGTACCTCACATCTTTGGACTGTAGGAAGAAACCAGAGCATCTGATGGAAACCCACGCAGAAGGTGTGTGTGGAGCTTGCATAGTCTCCCAAACATAGAATTGAACCGTGGTCTCTGGTTCTGTGAGGCAGCAGTGCTGATCACTGAGCCACTGTGCCACCCTGTAAGTGTATTTGAGGCAGGTCAGAAGAGGGTTACTTGATTAACACTTGAAATAAGAGGTTGTCTTATGATGGAAGTTTGGACATGTTATACTTGTACCCACTAAAACTTGGAAGAGGAAAAGGTGACTTAATTGAAACATTTAAAATCCTGAAGGGTCGCAAGTGTAGCTGTGATTTCCCCTTACTCGAGAACCTAGAACTGGGAGTCACTTTTTTAAAAGTCAAGAATCGCCCATTTCATACAGAACTGTGAGATAATATTTTCTTACAGAGGGTCATTAGGCTTTGGAATGTTTTTCTTGAAATGATGGCGGAAGTAGAATCCTTTAATATTCTTAAAGTTTAAAATTACACAACACCAGGTTATAGTCCAACAGGTTTATTTGGAAGTACAAGCTTTTGGAGCACTGCTCCTTCATCAGACAGCATTCTTGTTCAGCAAAGGGGGTGAAAGGTTATCAGGTGTAGGCAAGAGTGTGATTAGATTAGATTAGATTAGATTACTTACAGTGTGGAAACAGGCCCTTCGGCCCAACAAGTCCACACCGCCCCGCCGAAGCGCAACCCACCCATACCCCTAACCTAACACTACGGACAATTTAGCATGGCCAATTCACCTGACCTGCACATCTTTGGACTGTGGGAGGAAACCGGAGCACCCGGAGGAAACCCACGCAGACACGGGGAGAACGTGCAAACTCCACACAGTCAGTCGCCTGAGGCGGGAATTGAACCCGGGTCTCTGGCGCTGTGAGGCAGCAGTGCTAACCACTGTGCCACCGTGCCACCCACTTTTTTGTGGATTAGAGGTAACAATATGACCTCATGGAGTGGGGCTGAATGGCCTCCCTTTTCTCTTTATTCCTCCTTATGTTTGTATGTTCATTGTGTACATCTGCTTGTTTGCGGCACATGCTTAGCCTGCCAGCTGTGGTTCATTGGTACCGCCCTTGGCTTTCAGTCAAAAACTTTGAGCCAAGCCCCACTCTGGAACTTTGAGCATGTAATCGAGAATGACACTCCTGGAGCAGCATGGGTGGTCTTTGGCAACACTGGTTTACAGAAGAAAGGTTAAACTGGGGGGGCCTCAACGTCTCTACCAGCTGGAGGGTGAAAGGTCGCATGGCACTATTTTGTAAAAGAGCTGGGGAAATGCCCTTAGTGTCCTGCCCTTCCCTCACCCAGCAGAAAATCCAATTCCAATCACATTGTGGGATCTTGCTGTGTGCCATGGCTGTCAGCTTTCCTGTATTCCAGCAACTTTTTAAAAATATACTTAACTGTGCGTCTGCTTTGGGCCATCGTGCATTGTGGAAGATTTGATATAAATGTTTCTTTCTCTCTCCTGATGTTTGTTTTTCAGTGACATGGAGAGATATGTAACACATGGCCAAATCAAAACTGCAGGCTTTGTGCAATTGTCAAAGGTTGAAATTCCTCCTACTGTATTAATATAAATGTAAACACAGAGCAGTTCACCTCCCATTCTCAGAACATCTGTGACAATGTTATGCAATTTATGCCATTTATTTCGGGTGAGAGTTGATGAAATTCGATGCCGGCACATAAAATTTATAAAATCTCTTTTTCCATGTTTAAAACATGGAATGCAAAGCATTTAATTCCATTAAGTACTGATTATATTACAGCTAATCCTACTCTCCTCAGGCCACTTCAGAAACTAAATTGCACCAGTGTTCAATTATTTTACTCTGCAGTACATAAAGCTATTATGGTCTTAGTCAAAAGTTAATGGGGTCGAAAAGCTGCAGGTCCAGAATGCTGACATAAGTGCCCGCCATTGACATCACCAACAGACCATCATGACAACTCCATTGCCATTTCAAACCCAGTCTCTTTATACAAATCGCTTCCATATGCACCCATGCTAATAATGACATGTTATGACCATGCTCCCATCAAGGAAGTTGAGAGTTAGCCGGATCTTGCATCAGTTCTTATTTAAATTGGAAAGTAATTCCAACTTTGTTCACAGTCAAATCCCCTGTTTCCACTTTTGGAGGCAAGGCCTGCTCTTCCATTTTCTCACAGAGGGTCATTAGGCTTTGGAATGTTTTTCTTGAAATGATGGCGGAAGTAGAATCCTTTAATATTCTTAAAGTTTAAAATTACACAACACCAGGTTATAGTCCAACAGGTTTATTTGGAAGTACAAGCTTTTGGTGCACTGCTCCTTCATCAGACAGCATTCTTGTTCAGCAAAGGGGGTGAAAGATTATCAGGTGTAGGCAAGAGTGTGGATTAGAGGTAACAATATGACCTCATGGAATGGGGCTGAATGGCTCCCACCCAAACTGTGTAATTTAACGTGAGGCCCAGCATACTTTGCCCGCCCTCTCACCAAGGGAGGCCTTACGTTGCTGCTTAAAGAGCCTCCTCTCACCTGGTCCCCATTTGAAGGGTGAGCTGGCAGAACTCAGGGCTATGAGGTACCACGCCCAGCTGCTCAGCTTGGCCTGAAACAGAAATTGCTGGAGAAACTCAGCAGAGTCTGATGGCAGCACCTATGGAGAGAAAGCCAAATTAACACTTCAGGGTGAGTCTTCTTCAGACCTGGCAGTTACCAAGGAACGGTTTATGCTGGAGATGGAGGGAGGTGGTGGGGGGAGGGGGGTTGGGGGGTGTGGTGGGGGTGGGGTGGGGAGTGGGATGTTAGCAATAGGTGGAGACTGGGTGAAAGAGAGAGAAAGATAATTACGCGGATGCAGGGGTAACAGAAGACTTGGAGAAAGAAAAGCTGATAAGTAGATGAAAATGGTTTTGTTGTGCCAACCTGCTTTAGAAGGGAGGGGGAGCCACCATCAACAGCTCCCTTTCCTCATTGTATACCCCCTCCCCACCTACCGCCCAGGTCTTCTCCCATCCCAGTCTCTCCAACGAAGCATCTTCTCACTACTCCCGACCTCCTGCTTGACTTGACCTCACCTCCCCTAACCATAATGAGATCACCATGCATACAGCACCCTACGCTGTTGAGATTATGGAGCTGCTGGCCAGTCAGATTGGTGGAAATCAAACTTCAGTATTATAATGGGGGAGGCAGTGGCCTAATGGCATTATTCCTGATGCAGGGCTTATGCCCAAAACATCAATTCTCCTGCTCCTCAGATGCTGCCTAACCTGCTGTGCTTTTCCAATGCCACACTTTTCAACTCTACTGGTATTATCCCCAGACTACTCATCCAGAGACCCTAGCAATGTTCTGGGAACCCAGGTTCAAATCCTGCCATGGCAGGTGGTGGAAATTTTATTCAAAAAAAAAATCTGGGACTAAAATTTTCATGGTGACCGGGAAACCATTACTGATTTGTGGGAGAAAACCCCATCAGGTTCATTAATGTCCTTGAGGGAATGAAACTGTCATCCTTACCTGGTCTGGCCTACATGTGATTCCAGACCCACAGCAATGTGGTTGACTCTTAACTGCTCTCTGGCGAATTTGAGACGGGCAATTAATGCTGACACATCCAGTGATGGTACCATCCTGTGAATGAATTAACACAAGTCGAAATCTGTGAGAAAATGGTCACAAGTGAGTGTTATCTCATGAGTAGGTCTCCTCAGTTATTCTTCAGCTCCTTTGACATAACTTTAATGGATGCTCCCCAACACTATTAAAAAACACCACTGATTCCAGTTTCCTGAAATTCTGTGATCTTGCAGACAAAGTTGCAAGGACACAATGGCAAAATGCCATAGAAATATAATTCTTCAGCATGAATACATTGAGACGGAATAGCTTGGATAGTAGCATGTTATAGCTTCAGAGGAAGAATGCAAGAAAGGTCAATAAAATCCAGACTATTGTCAGTTGTATCAATAGAAGGAAAAAATTAAAAAGAAAATGAAGGTCATATTGACTGAAGTTGACTGCATAAGCTTAATAGAAAAGCAAACAACTATTTGGAATGAAAGAAGAAATAGAGCTATAAACCAATAAGAATTGTCTGCATCCTTCATTGCTAAATTAACGTCTTTCCCATAACTATGAACAGAATGTAATTATTCACAAAGTACTTGCGTTGTGTTTTGTGAAAGCCCTGGAAAGAAATACTTGCCTTGCCAAAATGAGACACTATCTCACTTGATGCAAAATTGTGCTTGGCTTATTGCGTTCAAAGTCATGAACAAAACTATCATGAAATGACTGCAAAAACAATGGATTGTGAATGGAGAAGCATCTCATTAAATGTTAATCCAAAATCTCTGCCCCAAGCAATACTATTTTATGCTGATGGTTTTGATATCTGCTGAACCTATTTGCTATTTTGCAATGGGAACTTTGGATTCAGGCACTCTGATAATAATGAATTGCGATTCTGATCCATAATTCTTGTATTTTTATTCATTACAAGGGCTAAATATTCACAGACTGAGTTAGCTTTATGGAATTTTTTTCTCAACTGGAAATAAATCTGTCAGATTTATATCTAAAGGCATTCAAAAATATATTTGGTCAGCCTCATTACTTTACCCTGGGCAGAAGATAATAAATTAAAATTTAGGACAAAACAATATTCATTATAGGTTTGTGCAAATGAAACCAAGTTAAAAAAGTAAATACTATAGAAAGAAAAGTAATTCTACTTTCAATGCGGGAATATTATCGGAATTATAGTTTTAAATTTAATATCTGAAACTAAAGCATGAGCTAATTAATCAATCACTATTTTGTACTCTATTATTTTATTACAATACATAAAATATATATAGAATCAATCTGTTTAACAGGAAGTGTTAGGTCACATTTATGAATTCATGGATACTTCAGATTCTTCTGAATGATCATAAGACAATAAGACCATAAGACATAGAAGTGAAAGTAAAGCCTTTGGCCCATTAAGTCCACTCTGCCATTCAATCATGGCTAATGGGCATCCCATGTATATGCAATAAGTACTTTATGACAACTGACTTGAAGTAGCTAGAAAAGAGTGAAAACATTGACCAGAACTTGAAGGAAAGATAATGGTGAGTTCATGGTGTATTCAAGTACGAAGGTGCAAATAACCCAGCAATTTGTAACGGGAAGAGATAGCTCAATTGATCTTGCTGGTGAGGTACAGAGTTGTCAGTTCAAGTCTCATTTCAATAAGACCCGTTGTGGTAAGTAGGTAAGTGCTGCATTTTGCTTGTTCTATTCTTTACACCCAGTTTTTTTTTTAAAAAAAGGTTACTTTTAGAGGGATGGCAGTGAAGGCAGTGCAATGTTCCCCTTGCAACATGTTTGAGGTGAGGGATGCCATGGACGTCCCTGCTGATTACACTTGCAGGAAGTGCACCCATCTCTAGCTCCTTTAAGACCGTGTTAGGGAACTGGAGCTGGAGTTGGATGAACTTAGGATCATTCGGGAGGCAGAGGGGATCATAGATTGGAGCTTTAGGGAAGTAGTAACTCCAAAGATTGCAGACAGATGGGTGATAGTGAGGGGGACTGGGAGGAAGCAGCCAGTGCAGGGACCCACTGCGGCCATTCCCCTCAAGAACAAGTATACCGTTTTGGATACTTGTTGGGGGGACGACTTACCAGGGGTAAGTAATGGGGCTCAGGCCTCTGGCACGGAGCCTGTCCCCGTTACTCAGAAGGGAAGGGTGGCGAAGAGCAGAGCAATAGTAATTGGGGACTCGATAGTTCGGGGCACAGATAGGCAGTTTTGTGGGGGCGAGAGAGACTCACGTTTGGTATGTTGCCTCCCAGGTGCAAGGGTAAGTGATGTCTCTGATCGTGTTTTCCGGGTCCTTAAGGGGGAGGGGGAGCAGCCCGAAGTCGTGGTCCACATTGGCACCAATGACATAGGTAGGAGGAGGGCTGAGGATGTTAGGCAGGCTTTCAGGGAGCTAGGTTGGAAGCTCAGAGTTAGAACGAACAGAGTTGTTGTCTCTGGTTTGTTACCCGTGCCACGTGATAGAGAGTCGAGGAATAGGGAGAGAGAACAGTTAAATGCGTGGCTACAGGGATGGTGCAGGAGGGAGGGATTCCGGTTTTTGGATAACTGGGGTTCTTTCTGGGGAAGGTGGGACCTCTATAAACAGGATGGTCTACACCTGAACCAGAGGGGCACCAGTATCCTTGGCGGGAGGTTTGCTAGTGCTCTTAGGGGGGGGTTTAAACTAACTCTGCAGGGGCATGGGAATCTAGACTGTAGCTTTAGGGTGCAGGACCTGGAGTGTAGGGAGGTTAGGAACATGGCATCAATCTCAAAGGAGGGTGCCTGTAAACAGAAAGTGGCTTGAAGTGTGTATACTTCAATGCAAGAAGTATACGAAATAAGGTTGGTGAACTTGCAGCGTGGGTTGGTACCTGGGACTTCAATGTTGTGGCTATTATGGAGACATGGGTAGAACAGGGACAGGATTGGCTGTTGCAGGTTCCAGGGTTTAAATGTTTTAGTAGGGTCAGAGGTGGGGGTAAAAGAGGGGGAGGTGTGGCATTGCTTGTCAAAGATCGTATTACAGCGGTGGAAAGAACGATGGATGAAGACTCGCCATCTGAGGTAGTTTGGGCTGAGGTTAGGAATAGGAAAGGTGAGGTCACCCTGTTAGGAGTTTTTTACAGGCCTCCTAATAGTCCTAGAATCGTAGAAGAAAGGATTGCGAGGATGATTCAAGAGAAGAGTGAAAGTAATAGGGTGGTTGTTATGGGGGACTTTAACTTTCCTGATATTGATTGGGAAAGCTATAGATCTAGTTCGTTAGATGGGTCGGTGTTTGTCCAATGTGTGCAGGAGGGTTTCCTGACACAATATGTAGACAGGCCAACAAGAGGTGAGGCCATACTGGATTTGGTTCTGGGTAACGAACCAGGCCAGGTGTTAGAATTAGAGGTAGGTGAGCACTTTGGGGACAGTGACCACAATTCAGTGACTTTTACTCGAGTGATGGAGAGGGATAAGTGTGCACTGCAGGGCAAGAGTTATAGCTGGTGGCAGGGAAATTATGATGCGGTGAGGCATGACTTAGGATGCGTGGCTTGGAAAAGTAGGCTTCAAGGCAAGGGCGTAATTGATATGTGGAGCTTGTTCAAGGAGCAACTATTGAGTGTCCTTGATAAGTATGTACCTGTCAGGCAGGGAGGAAAGGGTCGTGTGAGGGAGCCGTGGTTTAATAAGGAATTGGAATCCCTTGTTAAATGGAAGAGGGCGGCCTATGTAAAGATGAGGCGTGAAGGTTCAATTGGGGCGATTGAGAGTTATAAGGTAGCCAGGAAGGACCTGAAGAGAGAGCTAAGAGCAGCAAGGAGGGGACATGAAAGGTCCTTAGTTGGTAGGATTAGGGAAAACCCTAAGGCTTTCTATAGGTATGTCAGGAATAAAAGAATGACTAGGGTAGGAATAGGTCCAGTCAAGGATAGTAGTGGGAAGTTGCGTGTGGAGGCTGAAGAGATTGGGGAGACACTGAATGAATACTTTTCGTCAATATTCACTCAGGAACAGGACATTGTTGCCGATGTGAATACTGAGTCACAATTAAGTAGAATGAATGGCTTTGAGGTATGTAGGGAAGAGGTGTTGGAAATTCTGGAAAGGGTGAAAATAGATAAGTCCCCTGGGCCTGATGGCATTTATCCTAGGATTCTCTGGGAAGCAAGGGAGGAGATTGCAGAGCCATTGGCCTTGATGTTTATGTCCTCATTGTCTACAGGAGTAGTGCCAGAAGACAGGAGGCTAGCAAATGTGGTTCCCTTGTTCAAGAAGGGGAGTAGGGATAACCCTAGTAACTATAGGCCGGTGAGTCTCACTTCTGTTGTGGGCAAAGTCTTAGAGAGAATTGTAAGGGTTAGGATTTATGAACATCTGGATAGGAATAATGTGATCAAGGATAGTCAGCATGGTTTTGTGAAGGGCAGATCATGCCTCACAAACCTTATTGAATTCTTTGAGAAGGTGACTAAGGAGGTGGACGAGGGTAAAGCGGTAGATGTGGTGCATATGGATTTTAGTAAGGCATTTGATAAGGTTCCCCATGGTAGGCTACTTTAAAAAATACGGAGGTATGGCATTGAGGGTGAGTTGGAGGTTTAGATTAGGAATTGGCTGGCTGGAAGAAGACAGAGGGTAGTAGTTGATGGTAAAGGTTCATCTTGGAGTGCCGTTACTAGTGGTGTTCCGCAAGGATCTGTTTTGGGACCATTGCTGTTTGTCATTTTTATAAATGACCTGGAGGAGGGGCTAAAAGGTTGGGTGAGCAAGTTTGCGAATGATACGAAAGTCGGAGGAGTTGTTGACAGTGAGGAATGATGTGGCAGGTTACAGCGGGATATAGATAAGCTGCAGAACTGGGCAGAAAGGTGGCAAATGGAGTTCAATGTAGATAAGTGTGAGGTGATTCACTTTGGTAAGAGTAACAAAAAGATGGGGTACTGGGCTATTGGTCGGATACTTGGTAGTGTGGATGAGCAGAGGGATCTTGGTGTCCATGTACACAGATCTCTGAAAGTTGCCACCCAGGTAAATAGTGCGGTGAAGAAGGCATATGGCGTACTGGCTTTTATTGGTAGAGGAATTGCGTTCCGGAGTACTGAGGTCATGTTGCAGTTGTATAAGACTCTGGTGCGGCCACATCTGGAGTATTGTGTGCAGTTTTGGTCGCCATACTATAGGAAGGATGTGGAGGCACTGGAACGGGTGCAGAGGAGGTTTACCAGGATGTTGCCTGGTATGGTAGGAAGATCGTATGAGGAGAGGCTGAGGCACTTGGGGTTGTTTTCATTGGAGAAAAGAAGGTTTAGGGGTGACTTGATAGAGGTGTACAAGATGATTAGGGGTTTAGATAGGGTTGACCATGAGAACCTTTTTCCACGTATGGAGTCAGCTATTACAAGGGGGCATAGCTTTAAATTAAGGGGTGGTAGGTATAGGACAGATGTTAGGGGTAGGTTCTTTACTCAGCGAGTCGTGAGTTCATGGAATGCCCTGCCAGTAGCAGTGGTGGACTCTCCCTCTTTATGGGCATTTAAACGGGCATTGGATAGGTATATGGAGGATAGTGGGTTAGTATAGGTTAGGTGGGCTTGGAACGGCGCAACATCGAGGGCCAAAGGGCCTGTACTGCGCTGTATTCTTCTATGTTCTATGTTCTATATGTCCTTTGTTGTGAATCTACATGAATGCCTGGATGATTTGCACCAACCTTAGACTGGTTGATAATCAAAATAAAACAATTCAAGCAATTGCAGCATTTGCGCTGTTAAAAAAAGTCACTTGCAGAAATTTAGGGCCTGTACTTAACAATATGGGACACAATTCACTTTTTATTCCCTTTTAATGCTATTCAATTGCTGTGGTCCAAAAAGGGATAATTGAAAGTGTGGAGTCTCTTTTTTGCAAGTGGTAAATTATTCCGAGGATTGAATGCTTATTCCTTCCTGTTAATTTCTAACTCATTAGTTATGTTCTCTCTGAATAGACAATAGACAATAGACAATAGGTGCAGGAGTAGGCCATTCTGCCCTTCGAGCCTGCACCACCATTCAATATGATCATGGCTGATCATCCTTAATCAGTATCCTGTTCCTGCCTTATCTCCATAACCCTTGATTCCACAATCCTTGAGCGCTCTATCCAACTCTTTCTTAAACGAGTTTCTTTCTCTCAAATGAGTTTCTTTCTTTTCCTCTCTTTCTTCATTCAATTGGATTTCAGTTAAACCTATTTCCATTTAGTCATCCCCATGTTTCTTCATTCATATCTTTAAGTATTTAAAGAAATAGAGAACCTATCCTGCTCTCATTAAGGTCCCAACTCCCTGGAACTGCAGGAAATGGGGGACACTAAACAAATATTTTGCATCAGTGTTTTCTGTGGAGAAAGATATGGAAACAAGAGAACTTGGGGAAATAAATAGCAATATCTTGAAAAATGTCCATTTCACACAGGAGAAGGTGCTGCATGCTGTAAAATGCACAAGGTGGATTAATCCCCGGGACCAGATCAGGTCGATCCTAGAACTTGTGGGAAGCTAGTGAAGTGCTTACTGGGCCCCTTGCTGAGGTATTTGTATCAGCAACAGCAACGGTTGAGGTACCAGAAGACTGAATGTTGGTGAATATTGTGCCATTATTTCAGGCAGGTGGTAACAAAAAGCAAGGAACTATAAACCAATGAACCTGACATCAGTGGTGGGCAGGGTGTTGGAGGGCTTCTGAGGGACAGACTTTACATTTATTTAGAAAGGCAAGGACTAATTAGGGATATTCAACATGGTTTTGAGTGTGGGATATCATGTCTCACTAACTTGATTGAATTTTTGGAAGCAGTGTTGAAGAGGTTGGTTAAGGCAGAGTGGAGGACATTGTCTATGTGGCCTTCAGTGATGTGTTCAACAAGGTTCTGCATGGTAGGCTGGTTGACATGATTAGATTACATGGAATAAAGGGAAAACTAGCCATTTGGATACAAAAATGGCTAGAAGGTTGGAGACAGAAGGTAGAGGTGGAGGATGGCTTTTTGGACTGGAGGCCTGTCACCAGTGGTGTGCCACAAGGATCAGTGCAGGGTCTACTGCTTTTTGTCAATTATATAAAAGATTTGGATGTGAATATGGGAGGTATGGCTAGTAAATGTGCAGATAAAACCTCAATTGGAAGTGTAGTGGACAGCGAAGAAGAGTACAACAAGACCTTGATCGGTGGGACCGATGGGCCGAGGAGTGGCAGATAGAGTTTAATTTAGATCAATGTGAGGGTCTGCATTTTGGATCTTGAAGTTCAGGTTCATAGCTCCTTGAAAGTGGAGTTGCAGGTAAATAGGATAGTGAAGAAGTGCTTTCCTTTATTGGTCAGTGCATTGAGTATAGGAGTTGGGAGGTCATGTTGCAGGTGTATAAGACATTGGTTAGGCTACTTTTGGAATATTGTGTTCAATTCTGGTCTCCATGCTATAGGAAGGATGTTGTGAAACTTGAAAGGGTTCAGAAAAGATTTACAGGGATGTAGCCAGAGTTGGAGGGTTTGAGCAAGAGGAGAAGCTGAATAGGCTAGGGCTGTTTCACTGGAGCATCAAAGGCTGACGGGTGACCTTATAAAGGTTTATAAAATCATGACGGGCATGGATAAGTGGTGGAGGCCAGTACAATTAAAGCATTTAAGAAGCATCTGGATGGGTATATGAATAGGAAGGGTTTGGAGGGATATGGGCCAAATGCTGGCAAATGGGAGTAGGTTAATTTAGGATATCCGGTCGGCATGGGCAATTTGGACTGATGGGTCTGTTTCCATGCTGTACATCTCTATGGATCTATGTCTTGTTGTCCTTGCTATTTTTAAATGCTGTGCATTATTAACTCATAGTTAAGACCATCTTTTGAGCTAAAAGAGAAGCATAAGGCATACCAATAGCAAATTCTGGGTCAATATTTTGAACAACTTCTTTATTTCTCCTTGGTGACATTCTGTCCGGAAAGATAAATTTCAGAATACCTTCGCAATTTTTACGGCTATTCATATTTGCATTCCAACCTTCAAAGTTTATCACATTTTGCAGACACATTGGTTTCTGTTGATTCATTCAGTTAAGATTATTATTCCCTGGTGTGAGGGAGTCCAGAACTAGAGGGTATAGATTTAAGGAGAGAGAGGAAAGATTTAAAAGGAACGCAAAGAGCAAATGATTCATGCAGAGGGTGGTACATGTATGGAATGAGCTGCCAGAGGAAGTGGTGGAGGCTGGTACAATTACAACATTTAAAAGGAATCTGGATGGGTATATGAATAGGAAGAGTTTAGAGGGATATGTAGCAAATGCTGGCAAATGGAAGTAGGTTGATTGAGGATATCTGGTCAGCATGGACCTGTTTCTGTTCTGTACATTTCTATGACTCTATGACCCTATATCTTTTCATGCCATAACTCCATTGTCTTTTTTCCCCCCAAAAAACTCATGTTTTTTTTGGATTAATTAATATTATCCATTTATCTGTGTAACTTCAAACACCTGCCCACATCACCTTCTTACTCATTTTTTGCCCTAAACCCTAATTTGGATATTATCATCAAACATGGTATTATTTCACCTTAATCAATTTTCATTCCATTTATGAAAATGAAATAGTGAAGTAAGTTATTGAACAGAATGAATCAATAGGAATTCAAAGCTTGCTAATGTAGAGCATATAGTCAAGATTTTCCATTGTTAATTCATTGTCAAGAAAGAACATTTCAAAATTTGATTGCTATGTTTCTATGAGTGTATTTTCCTTCTTCTATTATCCTCTTTAAGTGTATGATGGTCCTATTTTATTCAATCTCCTGCTTGCTCTAGCCTCTCTATTTTTATGTTAACTGCCTATATTGCACCTAATCAGAATGCATTTACTCTTGCCCATTACACATTAAAGTTAGTTCTTCTCATAATCTTTGTTACCAACATTTCTATGGACATAACTTAATCACCTATAAAGATTAACAAGATCTCTTTTGTTGAAAGAAAGAGGAGGGGAGTAATTGAAACCTTGGTCAGCACATCGTGAATCGTATTCAAAATTCTTTCGAAAATAATTGACTTTATGGATTGGTACAGCTCCAAACAGAAATTTAGACAGGAGTGCACAATACTGACATAATATTTTTTTCACTGAGAAATTATCTCAAACTGTTCAGAGGATGCAAAATATTATTGCAATCAGTAAGATTATAGTGTAAAATCAATGATCCTATACTTCCAGTAGCAAGAAACACAAAATCAGGACTTTACCCTCATCACTTCAACTGTCCTGCTTTTAATTTTGACTCAGCAATGAATGGTGACATAGTTCCAAGTCAGAATAATGTGCAGCTTAGAAGGGAATGAGCGCTAACATTTTCCTTGCAGGTGGTAGTATTTGTGGGTCTGGAAGGTGCTGTCGAAGGAGTCTTAATGAATTGTTGTTGAACTTTTCAGAATTCTTGGTCTTCCTCATGAGGTTTCACTTGCTGCACGGATGTAGTTATTAGATTCATGGAGGCATAACAGCATAACTGGGTGGTGGGAATGAATAACAAAAGCTGTACAGTCAAGTTATCTGCAACTTCCACTTCAACGCACATAATGCTATGAGGTTAAAGTAAGATTTTAAAAGGCGCATTATGCAGGAAAATACCATCACCCTGAATGCTCTTGTTACAGGAATTGTCTCAGACTCAGTGCTTAAAATCAACTAGGAGAAAGTGAGGACTGCAGATGCTGGAGATCAGAGCTGAAAAATGTGTTGCTGGAAAAGCGCAGCAGGTCAGGCAGCATCCAAGGAGCAGGAGAATCGACGTTTCGGGCATAAGCCGGTTCCTGAAGAAGGGCTTATGCCTGAAACGTCGATTCTCCTGATCCATGGATGCTGCCTGACCTGCTGCACTTTTCCAGCAACACATTTTTCAGCTCAGACTCAGTGGTTACCAATCTCATGATTCACAGCATCATCTCCTTGAAGGGACTCAGCAAACACAAGAATATCATCCCTCTCTTTTTCTCCTACCACCATCTCCTGGTCTGCACAGCCTTCTGCAAGATGAAGGAACAGCAGTACCACTGAGTATGGCATAAAGCTGTAAGACATAGTCAAGTAGACAACATTGTCTGAACTGAAAATGTGTTGCTGGAAAAGCGCAGCAGGTCAGGCAGCATCCAAGGATCAGGAGAATCGACGTTTCGGGTATGAGCTCTTCTTCAGGACATTGTCTGAACACAAGCAAGAGAGTGGAAACATTGGTAAATGTGCACCGGGCAAGTGGAGAATCTAAATCCAATGCTTTGTTAAGCAGTTAGTACCTGAAAAGGGTTAACTGATGAAATAACCACACAGAGGCTGGTATCCCATCACCAAGTCACCATGTATTTACTTGTACACGGTACATCGGCTGTGGCCAGCCAGCTCGGAGTCAGTCACTTGAACTGAGGCAATTCTAATTTCTAATTTATATCATATTTTTTCTTTTTCTTCTTTTTGTGTTGTTCAGAAATCAAGTTTCCAAAAACAAAATCAACAACAACACACTGGCTGCATGGCCAGCCAGTTCAGAGTCAGCTCCCTGCACTGAGGAATCTCCTGGTTATATTTTTTCTTTTCTTTAATCCTCAACTGAGGAGATTATAATTTAACACCTGTTTATGTACTTTTTAAAAATTCACCATCATTATTAGTGACCTTTATTTTAAATATCATCAAAAGGCAAAGTATTATAAGTATTACTTCACAGATTGCTTGACAGATTTGTATTCAGTAACAGAGGCCAAAAACAAAACCCTTCATAATGTACGTTAAACTATTCACACCATGTATACAAATGGAACAAAGTCGTGCATTACTTTCCAATCTTTGTTCACGTAAATAGAACAGCATCACATTCAATAGTTTGTGTTATTCAACATCTTAAATTCCTATGCTTAACAAGTGAAATCCTGGAAATACACAAAATTACAAGATCCAAAATGTTAACTCCTATTTGTTTTTTTTCTTTTTAACTCCTGTTTGTTTGGTCAGCCAGCGCTTTCCATGTTAACAGCCCCAATTAAAGATGTCGTAGTCAATGAGATCTATCTGGCTCCAATCACTACAACTGACATGATCATTTACACCCACCAGGACAAAAAGGACTGTAGGTGGGTGGAGCTAGCTATTTCTGAAAAAAGGGTCACTGTATCCAAAATGTTAACCCTGCTTTGTCTCCACAGATACTGGCAGACATCTGAGCTTTTCCAACAATCTCTGTTTTTGTTTCTGATTTCCAGCATCCACTGTTCTTTGATTTTGATTTTGATTTTGCTAACTATTTCTGTTCTTGTTATCAAAGTTGTGTGATAATATTTTAGTTGTCATATGAATTTACACTTATGTTGAGACTGTTATCTCACAAGAAGCCATGATCTATTCCAGATGTAATGGACTTAGTTATTAAGCAGCATTTAATAAATATATTCTGCTCATCAGAACAATGCCTAGCATTTGCCTAACATGACACAAGGCCATCCATCCCCTAACTTACACCAGCAATTTAGTTTGATACCCATAAGACTGATGGTAATGAATCTTTCCAAGACATCCCAGATGGTTCCAGCAAAATCCAACATATACAGGATTATTTATGGATGCTGTCTATAAGAGGTAGCTGATGGGTGAGTGATGGTGCTTTGTACATTCAACAATTTGAGAGCTTGGTGGTATGACAGGTGGCAGATGGCATTTGAAGGTGCATTCACTGACCACAATAATTTGTATGGGGCCATTGAACTTTTCGCACTACAACAGACAGGTAATTGGTGCCACACACCTTGAATTGACTTCTGTGGCTATCTGCTTCCATCCTGTACCAGTGTTTGTTACAAGGCCTTTTTGATCCCTACAGAACACGACTTCTTTCCTCTTTTCAACGTTCAACACTAAAACTTCCAGCACAGCACCCGCAAACCTGCGAGTCCCCTCAACATGCTGCTCCTCCTTTGATACTGTCTATATTTATAGAGTACATGGAGAACTGAAACGGAATACTGAACATTTTGAACATTTCATGGATGAAAAATGCTTTTTATTACAGCCAATAATATGAAAGAAACTCAAAGTTTCTTGAAAATCAGAACAACAGTTTAATGTGGGCTGTGATCATTAGAGAGAGTAAGCATAAAAACAGCCAAATAAAATGTTTAGGGAAATAGGGAATGAGACTTATTCCCCTTAATTGCTGGAAAAACTGGCTTGGGAAGAAACTATAGGAGCCATTGTGCTCATGATTACCTAGCAACCCTTTCTGGGTTTTATTTTTGTTTCACAAATCTAGGGGGATGTGGGAAAGAAAACAAAACACCCAAAGCAGCAGTTCCATCTGCAAGTCTATCTCTTTCCCTCTTGATTGAAATGCATGGAAATGTCATAAAATTGCCACAGCTCAATATCTTGTTTACTTTATAAAGCCTGAAGAGTCAGAATGATGACACTATTCAAAGATTTGGATTTAGCTTGATTTTTATCAAACCTTAAGCCTTGATTGGAAGATCTTCAATCAGTCTAAGGTTGTCAGTAATTCAATATTATCAACAAGAAATTAGATTAGTTACAGGCCCTTCGGCCGAACAAGTCCACACCGACCCACCAAAGCACAAACCACCCAGACCCATCCCCCTACATTTACCCCTTCGCCTAAGGCTACAGGCAATTTAGCATGGCCAATTCACCGAACCTGCACATTTTTGGACTGTGGGAGGAAACCGGAGCACCCAGAGGAAACCCACGCAGACACAGGGAGAATGTGCAAACTCCACACAGTCAGTCACCTTGAGGCGGGAATTGAACCCACGTCTTTGGTGTTGTGAGGCAGCAGTGCTAACCACTGTGCCACCCACAATCTGGTGGACTGTTTGAATTTATCAAATTCTGTCCTTTGTTTTCAGACAAAAGGGAAACAATTGTCCATGTTGGAATTTGAATCAAAACCTTCATACTAATGCAGTGACTTGTGGAAGAGTGGGGTTTGAATACTCGTGCATTCTTCCCAAAACAATTAACAACACATTTAGTTATGGGATAATCACCAGCGTTGTGGAAGACAACAGGGAGCACAAAGACTGTATTAATTCAGATTGGGATGATGGAATCATGCATCACAATCCCAATGCTTAAACATGGCACTATTGAATTTTTAGACCTTGATGTCCAATTTATCTTTTGTAATGTTTGGGTTAATCCATTCAAAAACATTGTTACGCAGTCCACATTCTCAGGGGTTTGTAGCTTTTTTTTAACAGGACTCATTCATGGTCTGATGAGCTACTTTGATAGTTGCTCCTTTGAAATTTAATACAGTGTGCTCTCTTATCCAAATTTATGGTTAAAGAAGATGAGGGATAACAGTTAGAAGGCAAGTATGTCCTAGCTTCTATGGAAAAAAAGGATCAATTCAAATAGAAATTCTTGCCTTTCCACTGATTGAGAATAAAGATAGAGCTATCTTTGTCTTCACATTTTGCCACAATGGCCTTTGCATTCAGGGGATCAAACCAACATCCTGTCCCCAACATGATGCCAGCACCAAACACACCTTCTCCTCCCCTTCCTTGTCCACTTTCCACATAATCTGGTACTTCTGTGACACCCTGGTCACTCCTCCGCCACTCTCTAACACTTCCACACCACCTTTGCTTCCTATGGCACCTCCTCATGCTCTTGTCCTTTTACCTGCTCCCACCACATTGTCCAAGGCCCCAGACACACCATCTAGGTGAAGCAATAACTTCCTTGTACTTCTTTCAATCCAATTTACTGCATTCGCTGCTCACAACAGGGTCTCCTCTACATTGGTGAGCCCAAATGCAGACTTGGTTGAGTGTCTTGTGGAACACCTCTGTTCCATCAATAAGCCTGCTATGGTGTTCCAGTGAATGTCAACAAAAGCAGGAGGAACAGTACCTCGTTTCGGCATTTTACAGCCTTCAGGATTCAACAGCTACAGAGCATGAACATCATCCTTTACTCTGATTACTCCCTGTTCCCACATTCAAGACGGCTTCCCCTCCTTCAAGTGTCTTGATGCACGGGTTCTGCTTCACAGAGCTGACCCTGCCATTAACACACATCGCACATCTATATCAGTCTTCTGTTATTAACACTCCCTCACTATCTATTGTTATAGCATATAAACAATCATTTTCCAGCCTTCTTCAGTTCTGAAGAAGAGTTATATCAGCCTTAAAACATTAATTTTGCTTCTGTTTTCATTGATGCAGTCAGACCTGTCAGACTTTCTCCAGCACTTTGTTTTTATCTCAGATCTTCAGCATCTGCAGTATTTTGCTTTCATTTGCCATTACAATTTTCCATGCTTTTACTTAATAAACTCCTTCAGTTATACGACGAAAGTGGAAGGCATACTGTGAGAAAAATCACAGATGTAGGCTGTTATTGGATCACACCATGGTGTAACATATTATAGCCTTCCAGAGAGTCATGGCTTCATCTAAAAGCTGGATAATAAACTGGAAGGAATCATTAACTAAATACCATAGTTCTGATATTCTTTGCTAAAAGTACCCTGAGACATCTTAAATTCCAACCACTTTGAAAATAAAAAGGAAGTGCACTTTATAACAAGTTACTCTAGGAGGCCATTCAGCTCCTTGTTCCTGTTCTAAAATTTGATTAGACAACAACTCATCCTTATCTTAACACCATTTAAGCTATCTTGTTTCAGAATATGTAATAATCTTGCCTGATAAAAATTTATCAGCCTCCGTTTCAATTGATCAATTGACCTACCCATCTGTCTTTGAGAAACAGAAGGTTGCCCATTTGGAAGGGGCCTACCTCTGAAACCTGCCAATATTAATGGATCTGAGAGGGTCAGTTAGCAAGGCAAGGAAAACGTTTGGTTAACAAAAACAGAAATTGCTGGAAAAGCTCAGCAGGTCTGGCAGCATCTGTGGAGAGCAGAGTTATTATTCTGGGTCTTGTGACCCTGCCTCAGAATGCTTCCTCTGCTTTCTCTCCACAGATGCTGCCAGACCTGCTGAGTTTCCTCAGCAATTTCTACTTTTGTTTCTGATTTACAGCATCCTCAGTTCTTTCAGTTTTTTCTATTTAAGACTTCTGGCTTTCTGACCTTCCTGGGTCATTTGTAAATGGAACTAAAGTCTCTTTATTCAGTTGTAGAGGAGGAGGTGCTGGAGATCATAAAATGCACAAAGGTAGATAAATCTCTGGGACCTGATTAGATGTTTCCCAGAACATTATGGGAAGCTAGGGAAGAGATTGCTAGGTCCCTCACTGAGATATTTGTATCATCAATAGCATGGGTGAGGTGCCAGAAGACTGGAGGCTGGCTAATCTGGTGCCAATATTGGAAAATGGCTGTTAGGATAACCAGTGAAGTATAGACAAGTGAGCCTTATGGTTGGTAAGTTGTTAGAAGGGATTCTGAGGGACAGGATTTACATGTATTTGGAAAGGCAAGGACTGATTAGGGATAGTAAGCATAGCTTTCTGCGTAGGAAATCAAGTCTGACTAATGTGGTTGAGTTTTCTGAAGAAGTGACACAGAAGATTGAAGAAGGCAGAGTGGTGGTCGTTGTCTATATGGACTTCAGCAAAGCATTCGCCAAAGTTCCACATGATAGACTGGTTTGTAAGGTTAGAGTGGTGCTGGAAAAACACAGCAGGTCAGGCAGCATCCGTGGAGCAGGAAAATCAATGTTTTGGGTTCCTGATGAAGGGCTTTTGCCTGAAATGTTGATTTTCCTGCTCCTCAGATGTTGCCTGACCTGCTGTGCTTTTGCAGCACCACTCCAACATTGAATTTGATCTCCAGTATCTGCAGTCCTCACTTTCGCCTGTGACCAATGGTGTGCCGCAATGATGAGTGTTGGCCTCACTGCTTTTCATCATTTATATAAATGATTTGGATGTGAATGTAGGAGGTTTGTTAGTACATTTGCAGATGATATCAAAGTAAGTGATGTAGTGGACAGTGAAGATGATTATCTCAGAGTACAACAGGATCTTGATCAGATGGGCCCATCTGGCGAGGAGTGGCAGATAGAGTTTAATTTAGAAAATGAGGAGAGGCATGGAGAGGTTGAATAGCCAACGTCGTTTTCCTAGGCTGGGGGAGTTCAAAACTAAAGAACATCGATTTAAGCTAAGAGGGGAAAGATTCATAAAGTGTCTGAGGAATAATTTATTTCACGCAGAGGGTGGTGCATATATGAAACGAGCTGCTAGAGGAGATGGTGGAGGCTGGCACAATCACAACATTTAAAAGGCATCTGAGTGTGTATATGAATAGAAAAGATTTAGAGGTATATGGGCCAAGTGCTAGCAAATGGGACTAGGTCAGATTAGGATGTCTGTTTGACACTGATGTATTGGACTAATGGGTCTACTCCCACGCTATATGACTCTTTGACTCTTTGACTCATAATACATTTCTAATTATTAATATCAGTATAACTGATATTAGGACAATGATATGATTGAAAGGTCCTGAAGTAATTGTGACATTTATTGCTATGTTCCCATGTCCCAGTACTTCTCACAAACTGGGGTCAGGAAAAGGTTAGCATATGTCGGTGATGTAATCTGGCCTCCCAATTTCAGTTGCAGTGGAAAATCTTGACAAATACATAGGGTAACATTTTCCCAGCCCTGAATGCAGTAGGTAATGGCAGGTTGGTTGGAAAAATTTGGTAAGATTAGAAAATTAGATTCTCATTGTTGACAGCTTTAACAGTGAGACAAGAATCCCTTTAGTGAAGAGCAAAAGGCTTATTTTCATGCTTTATTATCTTATTGTTATATAGCTTACCTTATGTATATGGAAGTTGTTACTTTGCTAGGCAGTGGAAGGAAACCCACTGGGGAAAATACTCGATAATGTAATCTACAGCGGGTACCTGGTGGCTTTAGGTCACTGCTAGTTCCCCTGGATCTCCAAAATGGACACCACTCTCCAACCTTTCAGGACATACTTCACGGCAGTGACAGCCAGGATCCTTTGATCACACAGGTTAGCATTAGACATGCAACAGCCTTCCCATATCAACGTAACATATCTTTGGCTCACTCAGAATACAGTATGCCATTTCATTGTTACAGTTTAGAATGCACCAACACCGTTCATAGCAATGTTGCTGCCAGGTTGTTTTGCTCACAGAGACAGGCACCATCTTGTGCCTTGGAACACGTTACATCTCAGGGCCGTTAGCTTGGTCTATTCATGCTTATTCACTTGATGCTTATTTGACTAGTAACAACATCTCTGTCTTGCCTTTTTTTGTTCATTTCTGCCTTTTTCAGGACCTACAGCCTTTCAATACTTCTGAATTGATGTGTCTTTTAGCACAGCCATTACTCCAGAAGCTTGTCAAAGGGGTAGTCACATTAATGTGCTTTATTCAATGTATGCAGCATAAACCATGTCATGCAAATGCAGTACAGATTGAAAGTTCTATATGATTACAATACATTGCCCACAAATCCCTGCCCCTCACCACTACATCCAAGAAAGACAGCAGTACATGAAAGAGTATGTTGTTAAGTACTTGCTGATAAAGTCCTGGGGCGTGTTGCTGAACAAAGAGACCTTGGAGTATAGCTCCTTGAAAGTGGAGTTGCAGGTAGATAAGATAGTGAAGAGGTTGTTTGGTATGCTTGCCTTTATTGATCAGCGCATTGAGTAGGAATTGGGAGGTCATTCCATGGCTGTACAGGACATGGGTTAGGCCACTTTTGGAATACTGCATTCAGTTCTGGTCTCCCTGCTATGGGAAGGATGTTGCAAAATTTGAAAGGGTTCAGAAAAGATTTGCAAAGGTGTTGCCAGGATTGGAAGGCTTGAGCTATAGGGAGAGGCTAAATAGCTGGGCCTGTTCTCTGAGGAACGTCGGGGGCTGAGGAGTGACCTTATAGAAGCTTATAAAATCATGAGGGACATGGATAGGGTAAATAGAAAAGGTCTTTTCCCTGGTGTGGGTACTAGAAGGCATAGGTTTAAGGTGAGAGGTGAAAGATTTAAAAGGGACCTAATGGACAATTTTTTCATACAGAGGGTGGTGCGTGTATGGAATGAGCTGCCAGAGGAAGTGGTGGAGGCTGGTACAATTACAGCATTTAAAAGGCATCTGGATGGCTATATGAATAGGAAGGGTTTGGAGGGATGAGCCAAATGCTGGCAAGTGGGATCTCTGGTCAGCATGAACAGTTTGGACTGAAGGATCTGTTTCTGCGCTGTATATCCCTATGACTCTACTTCTAGTTAAAGGTATAGGAAATGTAATGAACAGGACAAGGTTGGCCAGGTCGAGCTCATCAGTTCTGAGGAAGGGTCACTCGACTAGAAACTTTAACTCTGATTTCTCTACACAGATGCTGACAGACCTGCTGAGTTTTTCCAGCAATTTCTGTTTGTGGATCTCATTGACTATGAGTTCCCTGATTGGGGCTGTTAACTTGGGACAATCAGGGAGCCCTGGCTGATAGATATAAAGAGAAATCATGGGGATTCTCATCACTGAGGCGACTGGCTCTGAGCTAGCTGGCCAGATCCATGTATTGGGCATGTGTAAATAACGGTGACTTAGTGATGTGAAACCGGACTTCGTGGATTCTCTTCAGGAAATCAGCTCCACGCCTGTGTGCGGCCTGAGAGACCTCGAATTGTCTTTGTGAAGTGGGGCACATGGGTGACACTTTTAAGGTCAAGTGAGATTACTTCTTCTTCACAGAGATGACAAGGGTCAATTTGTCGTGATTAATAACATGGGCAAGTCTGCTTGTGGCGAGTTTGAGCATTTAAATTAGTTTGTCACTGCATGCATTATGTCTGCACAATTCTAACATAAACCTGGAACGTGTAAGTGCGAAGGTCCTGGCACCACCTCTGTAAGATAGCGTGAGTGTAGTGGAGGACAGAGGAGGTACAAAGATGAACAATGGAGAATTGCGTGAGATATCACTACAACTCAATGAAAGAAACCTCCATGAAACTTCTTGAAACTGACAGCTGATGTTTGGTAAGGTTCCGCTCATTAGATTAGATTACTTACAGTGTGGAAACTGGCCCTTTAGCCCAACAAGTCCACACCGACCCGCCGAAGCGCAAGCGACCCAGACCCATTCCCCTACATTTATCCCTTCACCTAACACTACGGGCAATTTAGCATGGCCAATTCACCTAACCTGCACATCTTTGGACTGTGGGAGGAAACCGGAGCACCCGGAGCAAACCCACGCAGACACGGGGAGAATGTGCAAACTCCACACAGTTAGTTGCCTGAGATGGGAAATTAACCCGGGTCTCTGGCGCTGAGGCAGCAGTGCTAACCACTGTGCCACCGTGCCGCCCTGAGTATAAAGATCTTGAGTATAAAGACACAGAAGATGTCATGACCCATACTTGCAGATTGAACTGTGAGTCAAAATTAATTGCATATGATTTATTTCATCTTTAAAACATTTCTGCGCATGTACATATATACAAACACACAAACATACATACACATTTCTACAATAATCAAACTTGTTGCATTTGTTTCAAACAATAGGAATGAGATTAACCTTCCTGACCTCATCCCTTCAGCTATTTTTTGAAGTAATGACCTTGCAGCTTTTTTCTCATAATAAGACCTTTCTGACAATATTAATATTCATGTTTATTTGTGAACATGTTAATCTGCGTAAATAATTACAGAATTTTATTTATTCCTAATCATTTCAGAGTATTTGGAAGAATTACTAACAGACTCACAATCTCATCATTTGTATCAATGCCAGATTTTCGGTCACACTAAAATGATTTAAAATAGATTGACCTAACTTAGGAAAACTCTCATTATCAGTAAATGGTTGTTTATTTTCCAATAATTTCAAGTATAGACATTAATGTCACAATTGTTGGAAGAAATATATGATTGGATTCTTGAACGGTCTATAGGCAGAGAGAAAATAAATTGCACATCAGTTTTGCTTAAGGATACATTTTATTAAATGAACCAGATGTCTATTAAGTTGTTTGCAACAAAATGGTTTTATTCTTGTCATTCTTTTCCCAAGGGTTTCAATGAAAATCAGACAGAAAAGTGACGGGGCAAAGAACAAATGACAATATGATTGGAAGAATAATTTAATCAGCGCTATCCATCTCTCAGTTTTATGAAATCAAAGCCTATAATATGGCAGCGGCTGGATAATTTGGTTGAGAAATTTGACTGTAGTTCTGAAGAGCAGTGCTAAGGGAGATGAGGTTCTCCAAGTAAGACCTGAAGTGGCTTCCACAGATTTCCCAAGCAGCAGCTCATGTTGAAAGGGAGCTCACTTGGACATGGCCATGCATCAGCTCCTTCCTGGCTGCTTGGATCATGACCTCAGCTGTCACCCCAGCTAATTTTAATACACGGTTTCCAAATTTGACTGGGCGATCCAAACATGGATTGAGTTGCAAGAGGGACTCCTCTGTTCATTGCCAGTGAAAGGATTAACCATCCAAACTTCAGAAGAGGAGTATCTTCAATGTGGGAGAAAAACTTTTCCACACAAAATCTGCAAGACATATGGAGGCAGGAGCATATCTGTGTCTGTAACACAACAAAGAGGAAAAGTGGTTGGAAGGAGGCCAAGTTCTGTGCAAATGGAAATGGAACTGTAGGTCGCAGGCTGTGCGTGATTGCTACACAGACTCTGGTTCCTTTCAGTTGGTGGGGGTCTTCATCACTGGTACTCCACAACTCCCCGCAGCCCATTTATCATTAAACAACTGTGTAGCCAAACACCAAACAAACGGCATCTACTAGTTTGCTGATGACATCACCATGGTGGGATGGATATCAAATAACGATGAGTTAGATTATAGAAAGAACATAGAGGGTTGGTGAGGTGGTGCAGTGATAACAACCTCTTTCTCAATGTTGGCAAAACAAAAGAACTGATCATTAACTTCAGAAAGAAAGGAGGACACACCCACATCAACATCAACAGAGTGGAGATTAAGAGGGTTGATAGCGCTAAATTCCTCGGAGTGACAATAACTGACAATCTGTCCTGGGCTTCCAAGTCGATGCAAAAATCAGGAAGGCACAACAACTTCTTCCTCAGGCGGTTTAGGACATTTGGCATGTCCATAAGCACACACGAAGTAACTACTGAGTTATCGCCTATTCCTGATGAAGGGCTTTTGCCCGAAACGTCGATTTTCCTGCTCCTCGAATGCTGCCTGACCTGCTGTGCTTTTCCTGCACCACTCTGGTCTAAACATAAGGGCACACACTGACTTTTACAGATGCACCACAGAAAGTTAACTGAGTGCATAACCGCCTGGTATGGGAACTGCTCTGCCCAGGACCATAAGAAGCTACAGAAGACTGTGTGCACAGCCCAGACCATCATGGAGGGTGTGCCGCTGAAAACGCACAACAAGTCAGACAGGATCCAAGGAACGGAAGAGCCTTTGTCAGGGCCTTATGCACGCAATGTCGATTCTCCTGCTCCTCGGATGCTGCCTGACCTGCTATGCTTTTCTAGGGCTACACTTTTCGATTCTGACTCTCTAACATCTGCAGTCCTCATTTTCTCCTCGGCCATCATGGAAGCCAACCTTCCATCCCTGAACTCCATTTACACTTTGCGTTGCCATGGAAAAGCTGCCAACACCATCAATGACCCATCTCACCCTGGCCATGCTCTCCTACAGGCAGTAGACACAGAAGCTTGAACACAACAGGTTCAAGGACAGCTTCTTCCCTGCCGTTATTAGATTGATGAATGGACGATCTAACTTCAAATAAGGTTGATCTTGTTAATAGTGATCTCACCTTGTGTAACTCCTGTACTGTGTAACCTTGCATGCCTCACTCTGTGTGAGCACCCTATGTTCTCTACATTATAGTTTGCTATGATCTGTTTATACTTCTTACAAACAAAACTTTTCACTGTACTTAGGTACATGTGACTTACAATAAAAATCAAATCAATTCAAATATACAAAGTGTGAAGTTAGTATACAAAGGAGAAATGAAGCATCTGAATGTGAGGCATGAATTCCAAATACAAGAGTTTAATTGTGGATGAGGGATGGGATTATGGTGCCTTGAAAGGGTAATGTAATGAGAATGGATGTGACAATATGATTTTTTAAAATAACTATTCACAGGCATCACTGGCCAGACCATCATTTATTGCCCATCCCTAATGGCCCCGAGGACAGTTAAGAGTCAACCACATTGCCATGGATCTGGGTGCACTTTGGAGCCAGTGACCATAATTCTACTAGGTTTAAAATAACAATGGAAAAGGATAGGCCTGATGTAAAAATTGAAGCTCTAAGTGGAGTAAGACCAATTTTGACAGTATTAGATAGGAAGTTTCAAAAGTTGTTTGGGGGAGGCTATTCACAGGTAAAGGGACACTTGGGAAGTGAGAGGTCTTTAAAAATGAGATAATGAGAGTTCAGAGATTGTATATTCCTGTTAGTTTGAAGGGTAAGGCTGGGAGGTGTAGAGAATGTTGGACAACTAGAGAAATTGAGGTTCTGGTCAAGAAAAAGGAGGCATATAGTAAGTCTAGACAGCTGGAATCAAGTGAACCTCCAGAGGAGTTGTCAGGGCAATAGAAGTATACTCAAGAGGGAAATCAGGACGGCAAAAAGCAGACATGAGATAGCTTTGGTAAATAGAGTTGAGGAGGATCCAAAGAGTTTCTATAAATGCACTAAGACAAAAGAGCAACATGGCCATCTATGTGTGGAACTGCAGGAGATAGGTGAGATACAAAGGAGTATTTCAAATCAGTATTTACGGTGAAGAAGGATATGGAAGCTAGAGGACTTGGAGAAATAAGCAGCGATCTCTTGAAAAGCGGAGGAGGTGCTGGACGTATTGAAATGTATAAACATGGGACCTGATCAGGTGTACCTTAGAAATCTGTGGGAAGCTAGGGATATGATTGCTGGGCCCCTTTCTGAATATTTGTATCATCGGTGGCCTCGGGTAAGGTGCCAGAAGACTGGAGCTTGGCTAACGTCATGCCACTACTTAAGAAAAAGCCAAGGAACTCTAGGCTGATGAGCCTTACATCAGTGGTGGGTGAATTGTTGAAGAGGATCCTGAGGGACAGGATCTACATGTACTGGAAAAGACAAGGACTGATTAGCAATAGTCAGCATGGCTTTGTGCACGAGAAATCATCTCCCTAAATTGAGTTTTTTTTGAAGAAGTGACAAAGAAGACTGTTGAAGACAGAGCAGTTGATGTGTTCAATGAGGTTCACCATGGTAGACTGGTTAGCAAGGTGACATCACATGCAATTCAGAGAGAGCTATCAATTTGGAGACATGGTGGTGGTGGAGGGTTGTTTTTTGGACTGGAGGCCTGTGACCAGCTGTGCGCCATTAGAATCGGTGCAGGGTCAACTGCTTTTTGTCATTTACATAAATGAATTGGATATGAATATAGGAGTTATAGTTCGGAAGTGTGTAGATGGCGCCAAAAGTGATGGTGAACTGGACAGTGAAGAAGGTTATCTCAGAGTACAGGAGGACCTTGATCAGATGGGCCAAGGGGCTGAGGAGGGGCAGCTGGAGTTTAATTTAGATAAATGTGAGGTGTACATTTTGGTAGGGCAAATGAGGGCAGGGTTTACACATTTCATGGTCGGGTCCTGGGGATTGCTGTCAAACAAAGTAATCTTGGAGTGTAGGTTCATAACTACATGAAGATGGAGTCACAGGTAGACAGGATAGTGAAGAAGGCATTTGGTATGCTTGCCTTTATTGGTCAGACCATTGAGTATAAGAGTTGGGAGGTCATGTTGCAACTGTACGGGACATTGGTTATGTCAATTCTAGAATACTACATTCAATTCTGATCTCCCTGCTATAGGAAAGATGTTGTGAAACTTGAAAGGGCATAGAAAAGATTTACCAGGATGTTGGCAGGGTTGGAGCTATACGGAGAGGCTGAATAGACTGGGGCTGTTTTCCCGGAGTGTTAGAGGTTTTTAAAATCATGACATGAATAGGACAAATAGCTAAGGTCTTTTTCCCAGGGTAAGTGAGTCCAAAACTAGAGGGTGAAGTGAAAGGGCTTACGGTGCAACTTTCTCACACAGAGGGTGGTATGTGTATAGAATGAGCTGCCTGAGGAAGTGGTGGAGGCTGGTACAATCACAACATTTAAAAAGCATCTGGATGGGTATATGGATAGGAAGGGTTTGGAGGGTATGGGCCAAATGTTAGCAGATGGGATGAGATTAATTTAGGATATCCGGTCGGCATGGATGAATTGGACTGAAGTGTCTTTCTGTACTCTATGACTCCATAGTTTTGAATAATTAATGCATACTAGTTTGCATTTCTCTTTTGTTTCAACAAATACATTGGAAAAGTACGTTTGTAAACACTATTGGCAGGAATACTACCAAATGGATTGGTTTAAGAGATAGGCTAATAGTCTTGGTCTGATTTTTAATCGCCTAAGTAAGTCTCCTGAAGAAATTAATTGAGATCACCACCTACTGACTCATAAATCAGATGTGGCTTCCAGTTTTAATTTCCTACAGTTTAAAACAAAAAAAAGTCAGATTGGTGAAATCTGCTAATCCTTTGGTGCTGATAATGGAGTAGGATAGAACGTACATTGACTGTACACTCAGCTGAAAGAATGGCTAAGTACCAAACTGTTAATACTCCAGTGGTTATGTAACTTAATTTTCAGACTCAGCATGATCATGTATTGTAAAAATTAATTCCTTGCTATTTCTGTCTTCTGTGTAAAAAGTGTAAAAAGCCAGCACTGAGCAGCAGGATCTGGTGATAATTTCCGCAAAAATTAAACATGCTACAGTACTGCAGTAAAAAAAAAACAGCCTTCCAGCTGACAATTTTCTTCCCACATTGAAAACTTGTATAAGAATTCTTTCACTTTGTGTTCCATAAAATCAACTCAATTGCACATTGGTGACACGGCCTTTAAATCCGATTCCCTTAGCAGGATAATTGGGATCCAAACAGTAGGGTCCAATTCAGTCTTCCTCCAAATATTCTGCAACATTAAACAATCTCAGCAGTTTTTGTAAAAAAAATCTGCTGTGCCTCATTGCCACTGACAATGGCTAGTGAGACATCTATCTTCACTGAGTTCTCCACGTCTCAGTTGTCATAAGCAATCAGTTCCATTTGTTCAGCAGCTCAGTGTTTCTGACAGAAGGGTGCAAGCAGGGGTGATAGGTACTTCTCTTTGTAAACTGCACTATTAGCTGCAAATGTTATGCAACAGGAGCATCTTAATTTACAGAATGTTCAAAAATAGAAAGAGTGATTAATATTCACATTCTACACTGCTGAAATTCAGCAGGCCTCAAGTTCTGCTTCTTGCGATGAGCTGGCAGTTGCACTGTAGAAAGTGGTGAATATTAACTTGCTCTGCATCTGACACTTCTTTTACTTTACAAGGTTTTGCAGAAATGTGAGAATCAGGCAATAAAATAGGTAAGGAAAATGTAACAATGGGATGCATAGGAACAGATGGTGCATGCACAGCATTTGTACCAATTCAGTGTCGTCATCCAAACAATTATAAACAACATCTGGGTGATGCAATTAATCCTTCTGCGTGGTTGTTATGAATTGGTTGGAGCTGATTTCACGAGAGCAGAGAGATTCTCCTTGAAAACCCTCAAAGGCTGATCTTCCCCTCCCAGCCGTGTGCTTTGAGAAACACTGCATTGCTGAGATTTGCTGCTGACTTTTATTAAATTGGAGAAAACAAATTTGGGGCAATACTGGAAGTGCTCTTTCAAGTCGAGGAGCAGAAAAATAGGAAACAATGAAAGGAAAAGTACAGTTGAAGGCACAGCTAGATATTTGGTTTCTGCAGGGAGTAAGTTTGCCTTTTGGAAAACTGGTAGTAAATTTCTGGATAAAGCAGTTGTGCAAACATGCCAAGTCTTCAAGATAAAAGGTTCTCTTCTTTGTGAATCTATTTGCCGTAGCTTGGATCACGCTGAAACCACAAGCAACTGATGGAAAGAAGTGAGAGCTTGTATTTGCACAGTGTCTTTCACAACCTCACTGTACCCCAAAGCACTTTACAGGCAATTAAGAATGTGTTCATTATTGTAATGTGAGGCACAAGTGTCAAATTGCACAGTGCAAAGTTCCACAAGCAGCAATGTAATCCTGACCAACAAACTATTTCAGCGATATTGGTGCAGCGATAAATATTGCCCAGATTATTAGGAGGGTAGACCTTTACTCATCCTTGTAATAGGATCATGAGATCCTTCTCACACATCTGGGAGGGCAGCTTAACATCTCATCTGAAAAACAGCTCCTATGACAATAAAATACACTCTCAAGACTGCATTAACCTAACACCCTGGTTAGAAGCTTAACCTGGAGACAATAAAGACTGCAGATGCTGGAAGCCAGAGTCAATAGATGTAGTGCTGGAAAAGCACAGCAGGTCAGACAGCATCCAAGGAGCAGGAGAGTCAACATTTTGGGCCGAAATTCTTCATTGGGGAGAGGGGGAGGGGACCCCAGAAGTATATAGAGGGAGGGGGTTAGGGCGGGGGCAAAGGTAGGTGGGATGGTGATAAATGGATGCAAATGGGAGGTTATTGTGATTGGTCAGTGGGAAAGGTGGAGTGGATAGGTGAGTAGGAAGATGGACAGGTTAGGGCAGGTCAGGGAGGAGAGGAGGAGGGGTGGAGCTGGATATGGGAGTGGTGGAACACCCAACTGCTCAGAGGTAACCATGGCTAAAATCTTGCAGCCTGCTTTGGAAAGTAAGATTGATGTTGCTAGACAGAGCAACAGGAAAACAAATAGGGTTTGAAGAAAGATGCTGAAGGAATAGGACAATGGTATTTGTGTCATTTGTCTTTATTTCAGGTGGGGTAAATCTAAAGTTCTGAAGAAGGGACACTGGACTCTGTTTCTCTCTCCACAGATGCTGCCACATCTGCTGAGTTCCTCCAGCAATTTCTGTTTTTGTTTCAAATCAAATATATAGTCAGGAGTAGGGGCTATTCTTAGTCTACAAAAGGGAAAAGTGTAATTGATAGCTTATGAGGTGAATTGCTTCAATAGCTTTCAAAGGATTTACACTTGTTCCCCCACACCACACCGCCCCCACCCCAACCTGACTTCGAATAGGCTCCAGTACAAATGGTAGGGGAATGGTGAAGTAATGGACATAACCTCCATCTCCACATGTAACATACTAACTAGAACAAAGAACATAGAAAAGTACAGCACAGATGTTGTGCCGAAGGTTATTCCTAATCTAAAACAAAATACCCCTCAATTCACTGCTATCCAAGTGCATGTACAGCAGTCGCTTAAATGTCCCTAATGACTCTGCTTCCACCACCACAGCTGGCAACGCATTCACAACTCTCTGCGTAAAGAACCTACCTCTGACGTCTCCTCTATACTTCCCTCCTAATATCTAAAACAATGACTCCTCGTGCCATTCAATCCTGCCCTGGGGAATAATCTCTGGCTATTGACGCTATCCAACCCTCTCATTATCTTGTATACCTCGATCACCTCTCTTCCTCCTTCCCTCCAGAGAGAAAAGTCCGAGCTTAGTCAATCTTTCTTTTTAAGACAAGCCCTCCAGTCCAGGCAGCATCCTGGTAAACCTTCTTTGCACTCTCTTCAAAGCCTCTGTATCGTTCCTATAGTAGGGCGACCAGAACTGGACACAATATTCCAAGTGTGGTCTCACCCAAGGTCTTGTAGAGCTGCAGCATAACCTCACGGCTCTTAAACTCGATTCCCCTGTTAATGAAAGCCAAAACACCGTATGCTTTCATAACAACTCTATCCACTTGGGTGGCAACTTGAGGGACCTATCTACTTGAACACCAACATCCTGCTGTTCCTCCACACTGCCAAGAATCCTGTCTCTAATCCTATATTCAGCATTCGAGTTCAACCTTCCAAAATGCATCGCTTCGCATTTATCCAGGTTGAACTCCATCTGCCATTTCTCAGCCCAGCTCTGCATCCTGTCTATGTCAAGCTGCAGCCTGCAACAGCCCTCAATACTATCAACAGCACCTTCAACCTTTGTGTCATCGGCAAATTTACTAACCCACCCCTCAACCTCCTCATCCAAGTCATTTATAAAAATGACAAAGAGCAGAGGCCCAAGAACAGAGCCCTGCGGGACCCCACTCACCACTGACCTCTCGGCAGAATACCATCCATCTACAACCACTCTCTGCCTTCTGTCAGCCAACCAATTCTGAATCCAGAGAGACAAATCTCCCTGTATCCCATACTTCCTGACTTTATCAATGAGCTTTGAGGAGAAAGTGAGGTCTGCAGATGCTGGAGATCAGAGATGGAAATGTGTTGCTGGAAAAGCGCAGCAGGTCAGGCAGCATCTAGGGAACAGGAGAATCGACGTTTCGGGCATTAGCCCTTCTTCAGGAATGAGGAAAGTTGGTCCAGCAGGCTAAGATAAAAGATAGGGAGGAGGGACTTGGGGGAGGGGCGTCGGAAATGTGATAGGTGGAAAGAGGTCAAGGTGAGGGTGATAGGTCAGACTGGGGGGGGAAGAAGATTGCAGGTTAGGAAGGCGGTGCTGAATTTGATGGATTTGACTGAGACAGGCTGGGGGGAGGGGAAATGAAGAAACTGGTGAAATCCGAGTTCATCCCTTGTGGTTGGAGGGTTCCTAGCCGGAAGATGAGGCGTTCTTCCTCCAACCGTCGTTTCGCTGTGGTCTGACGATGGAGGAGTCCAAAGACCTGCATATCCTTGGTGGAGTGGGAGGGGGAATTGAAATGTTGAGCTACAGGGTGGTTGGGTTGGTTGGTCCGGGTGTCCCAGAGGTGTTCTCTGAAACGCTCCGCAAGTAGGCGGCCTGTCTCCCCAATACAGAGGAGGCCACATCGGGTGCAAAGGATGCAATAGATGATATGTATGGAGGTACATGTGAATCTGTGGCGGATATGGAAGTTTCCTTTGGGGCCTTGGAGGGAGGTGAGGGGGGAGGTGTGGGCGCAAGTCTTGCACCTCGTGCGGTTGCAGGGGAAGGTGCCGGGAGTGAAGGTTGGGTTGGTGGGGGGTGTGGATCTGACGAGGGAGTCACGGAGGGAGTGGTCTTTACGGAATGCTGATAGGGGAGGGGAGGGAAATATATCCTTGGTGGTGGGGTCCGTTTGGAGGTGGCGGAAATGGCGGCGGATGATGCGCTGTACATGGAGGTTAGTGGGGTGGTAGGTGAGGACCAGTGGGGTTCTGTCCTGGTGGCGGTTGGAGGGGCGGGGTTCAAGGGCGGAGGATCGGGAAGTGGAAGAGATGAGGTGGAGGGCATCGTCGACCACGTCGGGGGGGAAATTGCGGTCCTTGAAGAAGGAGGCCATCTGGGATGTGCGTTTTTGGAACTGGTCCTCCTGGGAGCAGATGCGGCGGAGTCGAAGGAATTGGGAGAATGGGATGGCGTTTTTACAGGGGGCAGGATGGGAGGAGGTGTAGTCCAGGTAGCTGTGGGAGTCGGTTGGTTTGTAGTAGATGTCCGTGTTGATTCGGTCGCCTGAGATAGAAATAGAAAGGTCGAGGAAGGGGAGGGAGGAATCTGAGACTGTCCAGGTGAATTTGAGGTCGGGGTGGAAGGTGTTGGTGAAGTGGATGAACTGTTCAACCTCCTCGTGGGAGCACGAGGCGGCGCCGATACAGTCATCGATGTAGCGGAGGAAAAGGTGGGGGGTGGGGCCAGTGTAGTTGCGGAAGATGGATTGTTCCACATATCCTACGAAGAGGCAGGCATAGCTGGGGCCCATGCGGGTGCCCATGGCTACTCCTTTTGTTTGGAGGAAGTGGGAGAAATAGAAAGAGAAGTTGTTCAGGGTGAGGACCAGTTCAGTCAGTCGAAGGAGGGTGTCAGTGGAAGGGTACTGGTCGGTACGGCGGGAAAGAAAGAAGCGGAGGGCTTTGAGTCCTTCGTGATGGGGGATGGAGGTGTACATGGACTGGATGTCCATGGTGAAAATAAGGCGTTGGGGACCGGGGAAGCGAAAATCATGGAGCAGGTGGAGGGCATGGGTGGTGTCCCGAACGTAGGTGGGGAGTTCTTAGACTAAGGGGGACAGGACGGTGTCAAGGTACGCAGAGATGAGTTCGGTGGGGCAGGAGCAGGCGGAGACAATGGGTCGGCCGGAGCAGTCAGTTTGTGGATTTTGGGCAGGAGGTAGAAGCTTACCATGGGGAACCTTATCAAATGCCTTGCTGAAGTTCATACACACCACATCCACTGATTGATCTTCATTGACATGTCTTGTCACCTCCTCAAAGAACACAGTAAGATTTGTGAGGCATGATCTGTCCCTCACAAAGCCATACTGACTGCCTTTAATCACTATGCTTTTCCAAATAGTCATAAATCCTATCTTTCAGGATTCTTTCCAAAACCTTGCTGACCACAGACGTAAGACTGACTGGTCTGTAATTGCCAGGGATTTCCCTATTCCCTTCTTGAAAAGAGAAACAACATTCACCTCCCTCCAATCCTCCGGTATGACTCCCGTGGTGAGTGACGAAGCAAAGATCTTTGCCAGCTGCTTAGCAATCTCCTTTCTCGCTTCCCGGAGCAACCTAGAATAAATGTGGTCTGGCCCTGGGGACTTATCAATTTTAATGTTTGCCAAAATTTCCAGCACACCAACTTTATCAATCTTGGCCAGTTCAAGCCTGTTTCCCAGCTTCTCAAAGTTTGCATTCACAACAAGGTCCCTTTCCTTAGTGAAAACCGAAGCAAACAACTCATTTCGAGCTTCCCCTATCTGCTCAGACTCCACGCACAACTTCCCTCCGCTATCCTTGATCGGCCCTACCTTCTCCCTGATCATTCTCTTATCCCTCACGTATGAGTAAAACGCCTTTGGGTTCTCCCTAATCCTTCTTGCCAAGCCTTTTTTTGTGGCCCCTCCTGGCTCTCCTCAGTCCAATTCTGAGCTCCTTTCTAGCCAACCTGTAATCCTGTAAAGCTGTGCCGGATCCTTACTTCCTCCACCTTACGTAAGCTGCCTTCTTACTTTTGACGAGAAGCTCCTCTGTTCTTGTCATCCAAGGTTCCTTAATCTTACCCCTTTTTGCCTGTCTCAGAGGAACAAATTTGTGCATCACTCACAACAATTGCTCCTTAAACAGTCTCAGTTGTGCCCTTTCTGTGGAACAATTGCTCCATTCTGTACTTCCCAACTCATGTCTGATAGTGTCATAATTTCCTTTTCCCCAATTAAATATATTCCCCTGGTAACTGCTTCTTTCCCTCTCCAAGGCTATGGTAAATGTGAGGCAGTTGTAGTCACTGTCACCAAAGTGTTCTCCCACCACGAGATCTGACACCTGTCCTGGCTCATTGCCGAGCACCCCAAATCCAAAATGGCCTCTCCCCTTGTCAGCCTGTCTACGTACTGAGTAAGGAAACCCTCCTGAACACAGGTGTCAAAAACGGCTCCATTCAAACCATCTGCACTAAGGAAGTTCAGGTCAACATTGGGAAAGTTAAAGTTACCCATAAAGACAACCCTGCTGCATCTGCATTTTTCCAAAATCTGCCGGCCTATGAGATCTTCAATCTCCCTCCTGCTATTAGAGGGTCTGTAGAAAACTGCCAATGAGTTCGCTGCTCCCTTGCTGTTCCTAACTCCCACCCATACTGACTCAGTAGACAAACCTTCCTCACCAACCTTCGTTTCTGTAGCTGTGATGCGCTCTCTGATTAGCAATGCTACACCCCTCCTCTTTTTCACCTTCCCTGTTCTTTTTAAACGTTCTAAACCCTGTAACATCAAGCAGCCATTGCTGCCCCTGTGAAACCCACGTCTCCGTTATGGCCACAACATCATGGTCTCAAGTACTGATCCATGCTCTAAGTTTGTCACTCTTATTTCTGACACTCCTTGCGTTAAAGCAGACACAATTTAACCGATCCCTTTATTTCATCACGTGAAAACCTTCCCACTAGATTCTCTACATCCTGTCACTGCCCCATCTACATCTACCCCCTCTCAGATATGTAGCTCTGGTTCCCACCCCCCTGCCAACTAGTTTAAACCTTCCCAAACCACACAAACAAATCTCCCAACCAGGACATTTATGCCCCTCCAGTTCAGGACCAACCCGTCCTTCATGTACAGGTCCCACCTTCCCCAGAAGGTATCCCAATGGTCTAGGTATCTGAAGTCCTCCCTCCTGTACCAGGCTCACAGCCACGTGTTAAGCTGCACTCGCTGACTGTTCCTCATCTCACTGTCCCGTGGCACCGGTAGCAAACCTGAGATGACTACTTTACTTGTGATGCTCTTCAGCTTCTATCCTAACTCTCTGTAGTCACTTTCAGATCCTCAATCCCTTTCCTGGCTATATCATTGGTGCCAATATGTAGCACGATTTCTGGCTGCTCACCCTCCCCCTTCAGAAACTTGTAAACCCAATCAGCTACATCCCAGACCCTGGCACCAGGGAGGCAACATACCTTCCGGGAGTCCTGTTCCTCACCACAAAATCTCCTGTCAATCCATCTAACTATTGAGTCCCCTACCACTATTCTCCCCCCTTCCCTTCTGAGCCACAGTGCCAGGCTCAGTGCCAGAGACCTGACAACTATGGCTTTCCCCTGGTAGGTCGTCCCCACCAGCAGTATCCAAAACGTATGCTTATTGTTGAGGGGAATGGCCACAGGGGATCCCTGCTCTGACCGTCGGTTCCCTTTCCTCCCCCTGATTGTAACCCAGCTGTCCTTATCCTGTGTCTGGGGAGTGACCACCTCCCTGTACATCCTCTCAGTTTCTCTCTCAGCCTCCCGGATGATTCGTAGTACATCCAGCTCCAGCTCCAGTTCCCTAACTCGGTTTTCGAGGAGCTGGGGTTGGGTGCACTTCCCGCAGATGTGGTCGGCAGAGACACATGTTGTGTCTCTCACCTGCCACATTCTGCAGGAGGAACATGCAACTGCCCTGTCAGCCATACCCCACTAATCTGAAAGCCTACACAGGACTAAACAAGGAAGAGAAGAATAGGGAAAAAAAAAAGAGAAAACCTGAAAACTTACCGAGTTTATAGACTCTTAGTAAGGTTAGAGGAGGTGAGTGGGAGGGTGGCCCTACGGTGTAGGGTCTCAGGTTTAGATCTAACCCACTTTAAAAAAAACACTTACCCTTCCTGGCAGCCCTCGTTTCTCTCCGCCCTCTCTCCTCGCCGCTCTGTTCAAACTAGTATAAGGAAGTAATTAGATTAGATTAGATTACTTACAGTGTGGAAACAGGCCCTTCGGCCCAACAAGTCCACACCGACCTGCCGAAGCGCAACCCACCCAGACCCATTCCCCTACATTTACCCCTTTACCTAACACTGCGGGCAATTTAGCATGGCCAATTCACCTAACCCGCACATTTTTGGATTTTTGGGAGGAAACCGGAGGAAACCCACGCAGACACGGGGAGAATGTGCAAACTCCACACAGAGAATCACCTGAGGTGGGAATTGAACCCGGGTCTCTGGCGCTGTGAGGCAGCAGTGCTAACCACTGTGCCACCCCAAATATATTGTTTGAAATATATATTGCTTGAAATTTGAAAATGTGTGCAGGATTCCAGCAGGTATCACTGAGTAATTCACAGTGCATCCCAACAGGAGCACATGCATCCCATCCAGGAGTCAGCTTCTGCCAAATTTGGTGATGGGTACAAAGACGGGCCTAGTTTCCTGTTTGACATGTCAATTTCTGGTTTCACATTGTTAAGTATTGAAATTTCACAATCTTCCAAATTCTCTTTAATGTTTCATTTTCATTTCAATAAAGGCTTAAAGTAAGTAATTTTTAACTAGTCAGTTGGCATTCAATATTTTGACAAGAAATGAAACATCTTTTATTTAGTGAAGTTATAAAATAGGTCAATTTGTATCAAATTAAATCAATTCCAAAGCAGTCACAGTGGCAAATCATGTGTGAAATCAGAAACCTCAGTAGATGTTTTCTGCACTTGTACAATACAGGAATTCATTTTAGATTAAGTAAGAGGTTTAGTTAGAGTACCTCATTACTTCTGGGTCTTTCTGTACTTGAAAATTCAAATGTATCATGTCTTAGTTATTACTCTTTCCAAACAATTTAATGTTGCGCTGTTATTGGAGCTGGTTCAATGGAGCTGGGCACCATTGTGTGACTGCTTCTAGTGTGATCCTCATTGTGCCCCCGGTCTGACAGGACTTCTCACATGAATGCGTTATATGTGCACCAGGAGGTTCTCCGATTGACAGACTGTGATGAATACAAGGAGGAAGTTGGGACTGCAGATGCTGGAGATCAGAGTCTAGGGTGCGGTGCTGGAAAAGGCAGCATCTGAGGAGCAGGAGAATCGATGTTTTGGGCTAAAGCCCTTCATCAGGAATACTAGTTGCACCATCTCATTTGACGCATTTATCCCAAATTTGGACCAAGTAGGTCCATGACCACACTCATTTGTCACTCATGACGTGAATTTATCTGTTAAAAGGCGACCACCAATAGGTTTATTTAAAAGGCCAGATATTCACTTGCAGCTAAGATCTTTGTTTAATGTTTTCCAGCGCAAAATTTCCAAAAGTAATAGGAAGTGTCTATTTTTTTTAGGTGTTGTGGTGAATTTGATGGGAATGATGTCATCCTTGCAAGATAGAGAGATGGCTTGGGTGACCAGTCAAACAGAAAGGTGCATGGGGGCTGCAGTTTGCTGTGCTCCTGGGTCTGCAGCAGGCCATGAAGATGGAAATAAAGCTCAGAAGTGAAGAAATTCTCTTCAGCAGGGAGAAGAGGAATAGAAAGAAGAAGAGGAGGAAGAACAAAGTAATCAGAACGTCTTTGTCTGGATGGCCTGACCTGGTATGCCAATTAAGCTCTGGTTCCTTTTCACTACCATAGCTCTACTGCACTCCACCTTCCCATTGAACCATGGCACACTGGGCTCAAAATCAGAATCCCCGCTATAAAAGGTACCGGGAAAGCCTTTCAGTACATCCTATCAAAAAACACATCTAATCACAGAACAGCAAATGAACAATTCACCCCTATGCTTTCTCTTAGTGCCAGTCTTCATTATGCCCATACCTGCCATTATTCTCCAATGTAGTGCTACCCCAGTGGTTGCATGACAGCTGGTGGAAGACTGCCAGCTTGCACATGGAGTGTCTATAGATGTCCTCCAGGACACCGCTGAATTCCTGATATTATGGACTAGACCAGATCCCCTCAGAATATTTTAACACGGTAGCCCAGACCTTAACTTTTTGTAATTTATTAAAGACAAATGTAAAGAACCTGTTCCAGATGCAATGTGTTATGAAGTCAATGAGTGTATGTTCGCTTTAAGACAGAGAGTGCTTTCTGAATTTTGGAGTGAATCTGAAGCGCAGGCTCAGCTGTTCGAACAGAATGGCTGAGAGACGAGCTGCACCAAAATTGATACATGTAACAATTGGCTGTTAAATGGATCCCTGAGTTTTGGTTGCAGTTTTGACAACAATTCAAATTTAACCAATTAATTTAAATTATGCTCAGGATACTAAAACCCAATTGAGTTTGAATTTATTGTATTGACAACATTGGAACAATGACAGGCAACAATGTTGGGGGCTATAAAACTGGGGCATTTGGAAAATGGTCAGAGCAACTGCCATCGAACAGTAGAGCAACTGCCATAGAGCTAGAGAGCTAACTGCCCATCTAACATCTTGCTGTTAAAGAAATTAGAAGATGCTCTATACCTAAAGGTACCTTTTCCTGTAAACCATACTTGCAGTAAAAAGAAAGAGGATGACCCAGAGAGATCAGCAGATGGAAGATTAAAGACAGTGGAGAAGACAAAGACTGTGTGGACTTGAGATTAAGTTAATGTAACATTTAATAATTGTGCTATTGGAACTGCATGTTAGTAGGATTATGTTCAGTTAGGGGAAAGAGTGTTCAGTTTGTTAATAATTTTGTTTAGTGTTCTGTTAGGAAAATAAATTATTATTTTTCTTTAAATAGTAGAATTTAGGCGTTGCCTGTCACTCCCTCACATTTTAACAGATTACGAGGAAAGGCAAGGTGAGCTTTTCTGGGTGTTTGGTTTTAATTAACAGAGGAGTTTGACTTCCATGTTGTAACAAATATGACTGGTCAAACTACTTAATGTTAAGTAAAGCATAATTTATTTAAACGCTGTAGTTAAAATACAGCCAAAGAAAGAGGGATTTAGAATAAATTAACTCTATTGGAAAACTTAACAGAATAATAGATACGGTAACTTTTATTCTGAATCTGTTTCAATATAGTAGCATCCAATAAACACGCCCCTTGGCAAAAATGAAAATTCAGATACAGATTCTCACATACAGTTCTCCAATCTGGGAGGGACAAAACGCCAAGAGAAAATTCAGAGACAGTAACAGCCAGAAGACGTTCACTGAAGCTTCCAACTCTTTTGAGACCCCAATAGCTTCTACCTAAAAACTCAGAAATCCTAATATGTGAGGGCTGGCCACACCCCCTTTCAGGGTGTTTTAAAAAAAAACACCAAGACCCCCCCCCCAAGTTGTTTATTGTAGTGGTTGTGGTAGACTACTCATCACCTCTGCATTACAGCCTCTCTTTAAAAGAAAAGACAGGTAAAATAACTTCTTAAAGCCACAGCATCATCACACTGAAAGTCTTAATGTCCAGTTTCCAATTATTGCGCCTTCAATGATGTAGCAATTCTGGTTGGTGGATGGGCAAGAGCACAGGTAATGTGGTAGTGGTAGGATTATGAGACAAGACAGGGAGGTTTGTGCTTCACAGCTATATGGTTATGAACTACTTTTAACTGACAAAGAGAAAAAAACATGCTATAAATTGTGTTGCACTGTTTTGAGTAACACTGACTGTGAGTATCTATGGGGAATGTGCACAGACAAAAAAAAACTGCAGATGCTGGAATCCAAGATAGACAGGCAGGAGGCTGGAAGAACACAGCAAGCCAGGCAGCATCAGGAGGTGCAGAAGTCAATGTTTCCTGAAGAAAGGTTACACCTGAAACGTTGACATCTCCACCTCCTGATGCTGCCTGGCTTGATGTGTTCTTCCAGCCTCCTGCCTGTCTACCTAGGAGGGAATGTACAGGCATTCAGAGATGCTAGTGTGGCTGACACCATTTCAAACTGTGTGAGAGTTGGGTAGATTCTCCAGATGTTAGGCAGGAGTCCTGAGTGTCAGGGTTTACTGATGGGTAAATGGTGAAGGCGTGACATTAAGCATTATGAGAGGTTAGTAGTGTGGTAGCTCAGATACAGATAGGTGCCCTTTGAAAATGGTTTCGCTGAGTGTGAGCACCCACCTAAAGTCTGAGAATCTCTTGCAGCAGTAATGACAGATTGTCAGGCTCCAATATTAGGCATTGACTTTACTGACCAGTTACTTTATTTGCCTTCTCAGGATTAGCTTCTAGAACTACCTGCTTTCCTGAGGAATTACCACTTCTCTATTGAGCTTCACTAAGAAGGTTTTTGCTGCTGCATTTCTGAATGGGGGAGCCATGTCTCTTGCCTGATGCTGCATTTCCATTACCTCTACTTGCAGTTAGGATCAGTCCAGCAATCAGTAAAAGATTTCTTTCAGCAACTCCACTTTGAAGGGACTCCTTGAGGAGAAACAGACTGGGTAATACCATGTGCTAATTGTTTCTTCCCCTCCTCAAAGTTTACAAGAATATGTTATCCTTTCAAAACCTCACCACTACCTCTCTCTTTCTCAATCAGTCTCCAGCTCAAGAGCCCCCCTTCCCAAGACCTGACCCCACTCCCCCACTCCTCAGTCATTTAATAATCTCAAAATCTTGTCTGTGGTTTTGTGGGGTGATCCAACCTTCATACCACTATTTCACTACATTCTGGAGTTCACTGTTTAAATACTCTACTCCTTCCCCCCTTCCTCATCCTTTCATGTCTTCCTTGAATCCCAGCCCTTCGACCAGGATTTTAATCATGTCACGTGATTGCTCCTTCTTTCGTTTGTTGTCCATTTCTTTCAGAGAATGCCTCAGTGAATCCCTTTGGGATATGATCATCACAACCAAGCTGTCATACCTAATCTATTGCAAAATTATCAGATCTTCATCAGTTTCACTTTTTAAAGCAATTTAAATATATTTTGCATTGGAACTTGTTGACAACTTTGCTGATTGATTAATTTCAACATAAAAATGCATTTCATTGACCATGGCTCTTTACACTCAATCATTTCAATAAGGATATAATAACACTAGGCAGATCTGTCATTTTTGCAACGAACAATTTTTTAGTATTGAGATTTATTAGTCAATTTTGCATTTTGTTGTAATGAATATTGGAAGTTTCAAATAAGAATTTGATGTCCTGAATTTGCAGCAAAGAAAGCAAGTGCAAGGAGCTTTACTTTAATCCTTAAAGTCATGGACTTATATCCAGGCCTTTTTTCATAACCTTAAGATAAGCTAAGCTGATGTTAATTGTATCTGCTGTTGTAATGCAAGTAAATTGAGTCAATAATGTATGTACACCAAGGTCAAACAAACAGCAGTGAAATTAATAGTCAGATAATCTGTTTTAGCAGCATTTGTTGAAGCATAAATATTGGTTAGGATACCAAAGAAATCTCTTGCCTTTTTGAAACATCTTGGAAAAAAAAGTGTGATTTGGTTTAATATCCAACCCAAAAGGACAGCACTGTTCAGTCCTATTACTTAAAATGACAAACATCTGTCTTGCAGTTGAAATAGTTTGATTTAAATGCCTCTTTATCATATTGTTCAAACAACTGAAAGCACTTCATATAGAAATTAAAATGAGGTTTTGTGATTATATCAGCAGAAAGATTTGATTGCCATCCATTTTTACCTTTCTCTCTGACACAAAAATTGAACAAGTTTCCTGTTTCTCACAGCACGCACTCTTGACATTACATTGGCATTCCAGTGTAGCAGAAATCAAATGTTATATAAAAAAAAACATTGCTTATCAGTACAGATGACATGCTCATATTTGGAAGTATTGCATCAATCTGTTTGTGGATGGTTGTTCAATCACAGCATCTGGTGTTTTAACAATGACTGCACTCAAAGTATAGGTGTCAGAAGATACTGGATCTAATCATTCCCAAACCAGTGCAATGTAATTATACACAATCTTTATATAGTAATGCTGAAGAATAAATTCCACTCTGTGCTGTATTTTAAGTGGCAGCAGTTACAAAATTTGAGATAGCTCCACTGAGAGGGAAAACACTTAGAATTTGTCGAGCAATTAAAACGATTAATTGTTTATTGTTTCAGTTCTGAATTAAAAACTTAGACATTTTCATTTGTTGCTCTTTGTGGGAGATCAGGTTGGACTTTGGCCTAGAGGCGCTTTCACCTGGGAGCTATGGTTTTGAATTTGGTTTGGAATGATTAGATATCTCCTTCCTCTAAAGCTGTAAGGTTCCAATTTCAATTGGTCTCACAAAGTCATAAAATACCTGGCAATCTCTTTTAAAAACACCACAAGGAAATTTGATGGTGGAAATAGAAATACCACAACGAGTTTGTAGAGGATGTCTTTTTCAGAAGTTGTGGTCAAAGCACATTGTGAGAAAAGAGTACAGAAAGTCTCATCCTGTATATAGTGGTGGTGTATCTAATCTGGAAGTTCTTGATGTTGACATCATTTGGATAAGAATGCAGAAAAAGACAGTATCCCAGTCGTCATATTAAGTAATTTTTGACTTACAGTGTTTATAAGCTAATTCTGAGTTGGTTCTGCTTACGTTTTGCCACATTTACAATGTTTTTTTCTGTTTTTGATAGAAAGAACATTAATCTCCAGAGCTTGTCTATTTTCTGCTGTGTTATTTTGTTAGGTCTGGCAGATTTACCACAAACCTGTCTCTTTTACATGATTCTCAGAATTCTACTCTTGCAAGGCTATAATTTCCAAATATTCAAAACAATTGTCCTTGATATTTATTGCGTAAGGTAATGGCTCTAAAGGAAGTAATGTTGACGTTGCATTAATTCCACCCAATCTAATGATATCACACAGTTTTCTGGATGGAGAAACAATAAGTCTTGTATAAGCTCCAATGGAGGTAGATGTGATATATCTGGTTTCTGATAAATATTAGATTTGATTTATTATTGTCACATGTACCTAGGTACAATGAAAAGTTTTGTTTTGCGAGCAGTGCAGGCAGATCATACCCCATACAAAGATCATGGGGAGATAGAACAAAGCAAGGAATGCAAAGTTACAATGGCAAAGAAAGTGTTAAAAAGCAAGATCAACATTAAATTTGAAATTTGAGAGGTCTGCTCAGAAGTCTAATAACGGGGCTGCAGCTGTTTTTGAGTCTGTTGGTTTAAGCTTTTGTATCTTCTGCCTGACAGAAGAGGATAACCGGGGTGGGAGGGGTTTTCAGATGACGTCGGCTGCCTTTCTAAAGCCTCGAAAAGCGTTAATGGAATCAATGAATGGTTGGCTTGCATGAAGCTCTGGGCTGTGTCTGGATAGAATGATGCCTCATCAGTTAATATTAATTGCTACCAATTGCTACAGTGCAATAAAATATAGCTTGTTACACATGCTTTCTTCTTTTTAGACTTTAACATGTTCTGTCCTCTACCACTGATGATTAGACAAGCCCTCAGATTCTTCATGGAAAGGAGAATTAATGACAGTGAACTATCACTGCCATATCTTGTAATTAGAAGATACAACATGCCAGAAGTCCTGGTGTCTGAGAATGTAATGTGGTGACCAATGGTGCAGTTTTGAATTTCATTTGGCCCTGAGGAAATATGTTTTCAGAGAGAAGTCCATATATCACCTTCGGAACATTACAGTCAGCTGAGATATGAATGCTGACAGTCACTAGCAGACCTGGGAGCAGCAACATTTCAGAACAAGAGGTACTACTCTGAGGGAAAACCATGTGAGGAAAATTGGGAAAAGGCCTTTGAGAAGAAGGTTCTGTCAAGAGTGACTGAATGTTCCAGAAATAACAGCAGTGATCATTGAGGGAATAGGGGGAAAATAATGTACCAAAAACAGCACAAAGCCTTAGACAAGAAGGGAAAAGAAGTGCAAGATGAGTTCTCACATCTCAAAATGAGCATGGCCACGATCATGAATAAGGACCATGAGGCACAGCTGAAAGGGAAAGAGTAAGGAACAGAAAAAAAAGAGCATAGTCATCATTGAAGATTCCTTGCAGATGAGGATGACTCTCTCCCACTCTCAGGGTGAATCTGTAGGTGGCTGTACAGACTGATACAGCTACCGCAGGCTGCGTTACACTTGGGCCAGGGGTGGTCCCGGGAAGAGGTGGGTGGGCATTGGTGAGACAGTGTGCTCTTTACACTATTTCCCCTGGCTTCTGCTTTCTCCTGACAGCAATTCTCGAGGTGATTGACTCCTTCCCGGATGCTCCTCCTCCACTTTGAACAGTCTTGGCCCAATGATTCCCAGGTGTCAGTGGAAATGCTGCACTTCCCCAGTGAGGCCTTGTGGGTATCCCTGAGGCACTTCCTCTGCCCACCTTGGGCTGGCCTGCCTTTTCGGAGCTGGGAATAAGGCACCTGTCAGGGGAGTGTCGTGTCAGTCATGGGGACGATGTAGCCAGTCTATGGTAAAAAATCGGGTCACATGAATGAAATCTGGTAGGCTTCGATTAAGGCAATAAATGAGAACATATACAAGATTTGGAGGAAAAGCTATCAAAAGAAGAATATTTAAGTAGTGTTCAGGACTTATGTTGCTGCTTTGGCGAGAAAAGTTCTTCAGCTCATAAGCAAAGACCTTTAATGAAAGGAGTAAGGTATACCACAAAAAACAGAAAAATCCACTTTACCTGGGAAGAATTGAAGAAATCTCTACTTGGAGGAGAAAGTGAGGTCTGCAGATGCTGGAGATCAAAGTTGAAACTTTATTGCTGGAACAGCACAGCAGGTCAGGCAGCATCCAGGGAACAGGAGATTCGACGTTTCGGGCACAGGCCCTTCTTCAGGAATGAGCAGAGAGTGTTCAGCAGGAGAAGATAAAAGGTAGGGAGGAGGGACTTGGAGGAGGGGAGTTGGAAATGTGATAGGTAGAAAGAGGTCAAGGTGAGGGTGATAGGTCGGAGTAGGGTGGAGGCGGAGAGGTCAAGAAGAAGACTGCAGGTCAGGAAGGCGGTGCCGGGCTGGAGGGATCCGGCTGAGACAAGGTGGGGGGAGGGGGGATGAAGAAACTGGTGAAGTCCAAGTTCATCCCCTGCGGTTGGAGGGTTCCCAGTCGGAAGATAAGACGCTCCTCCTCCGACCGTCGGGTTGTTGTGGTTTGGCGGTGGATGAGTCCAATGACCTGCATATCCTCGGTGGAGTGGGAGGGGGAGTTGAAATGCTGTGCCACAGGTTGGTTGGGTTGGTTCGTCCGGGTGGCCCAGAGGTGCTCTCTGAATCGCTCCGCAAGTAGGCGGCCTGTCTCCCCAATATAGAGGAGGCCACACCGGCTGCAGCGGATGCAGTAGATGATGTGGGTGGAGGTGCAGGTGAATCTGTGGCAGATATGGAAGTTTCCCTTGGGGCCTTGGAGAGAAATGAGGGGGGAGGTGTGGGCGCAAGTGTTGCACCTCCTGCGGTTGCAAGGGAAGGTGCCGGGAGTGGTGGTTGGGTCGGTGGGGGGTGTGGATCTGACAAGGGAGTCGCGGAGGGAGTGGTCTCTACGGAAAGCTGATAGGGGAGGGGAGGGAAATATATCCTTGGTGCTGGGGTCTGTTTGGAGGTGGCGGAAGTGACGGCGGATGATGCGCTGTACATGGAGATTGGTGGGGTGGTAGGTGAGGACCAGTGGGGTTCTGTCCTGGTGGCGGTTGGAGGGGCGGGGCTCAAGGGCGGAGGAGCGGGAAGTGGAGGAGATGCGGTGGAGGGCACCGTCGACCACGTCGGGGGGGAAATTGCGGTCCTTGAAGAAGGAGGCCATCTGTGTTGTACGTATTTTGAACTGGTCCTCCTGGGAGCAGATGCGGCGGAGACGAAGGAATTGGGAGAATGGGATGGCGTTTTTACAGGGGGCAGGATGGGAGGAGGTGTAGTCCAGGTAGCTGTGGGAGTCGGTAGGTTTGTAGTAGATCTATCACCCTCCGACCTATCACCCTCACCTTGACCTCTTTCTACCTATCACATTTCCAACTCCCCTCCTCCAAGTCCCTCCTCCCTACCTTTTATCTTCTCCTGCTGAACACTCTCTGCTCATTCCTGAAGAAGGGCCTGTGCCCGAAACGTCGAATCTCCTGTTCCCTGGATGCTGCCTGACCTGCTGTGCTGTTCCAGCAATAAAGTTTCAACAGAAATCTCTACTTGTCTACAAAAGGTAGAAAAACCCTCCAGAATGTGAGTACTACATTTCAATTATTATAAAAAATGAGAAAAACCAAGCAACCAATACAAAGATACAGTATTGATATTTAACCAAATTTAAAATTGGAAAGGTGTTAAATGAAGCAGTTTTTCTAGTTAGATTTAGACTTAGAATTAGGTTCCATTGTCATGTGCACTGTCAGTACAAAGGAACAGGGGTACAATACTGCCATACCTTGTGCCATCTTAAGTACAAAATATCTAGTGTTGCTGGAAAAGCACAGCATGTCAGGCAGCATCCAAGGGGCAGGAGGATCGACATTTTGGGCATAAGCCCTTCTTCAGAACACATTTTTCAGCTCTGATCTCCAGCATCTGCAGTCCTCACTTTCTCCTACAAAATACCTAGTTACAAATATTAGGTACGAGAGTAAATTATGTATCAAAATGGGGAAATAATGAAAAAAAGCTAAAAGTACTACATTACAGTTCGTCATAATATAAATTAGGAAAATAAAGAAGCAACATTAAATGACAAACATTACAGTCCATCTTTTGCCACTGAGGTGGACCAACTGCATTGAGCTCACAAGACACCGACTACCACCTGTGACAGGCTGACCACCCCCAGTCTGCCATCTGTGACAGGTTGACCTCACTAGGCCCCAGTCTGTATCTGTGACAGGCTGACCGCACCAGGCCCCAGTCTGCACCTGTGACAGGCTGACCACACCAGGCCCCAGTCTGCACCTGTGACAAGCTGACCACACCAGGCCCCAGTCTGCACCTGTGACAGGCTAACCACACCAGGCCCCAGTATGCACCTGTGACAGGCTGACCACACCGGGCCCCAGACTGCCATCTGTGACAGGCTGACCACACCGGGCCCCAGTCTGCACCTGTGACAGGCTGACCACACCAGGCCCCAGTCTGCACCTGTGACAGGCTGAACACACCAGGCCCCAGTCTGCACCTGTGACAGGCTGAACACACCAGGCCCCAGGCTGCATTTGTGACAGGCTGACCACACCAGGCCCCAGTCTGCACCTGTGACAGGCTGACCACACCAGGCCCCAGTCTGCACCTGTGACAAGCTGACCACACCAGGCCCCAGACTGCCATCTGTGACAGGCTGACCGCACTAGGCCCCAGTCTGCACCTGTGACAGGCTGAACACACCAGGCCCTAGGTTGCATTTGTGACAGGCTGACCACACCAGGCCCCAGTCTGCACCTGTGACAGGCTAACCACACCAGGCCCCAGTATGCACCTGTGACAGGCTGACCACACCAGGCCCCAGACTGCCATCTGTGACAGGCTGACCGCACCAGGCCCCAGTCTGCACCTGTGACAGGCTGACCGCACCAGGCCCCAGTCTGCACCTGTGACAGGCTGACCGCACCAGGCCCCAGTCTGCACCTGTGACAGGCTGACCACACCAGGCCCCAGACTGCCATCTGTGACAGGCTGACCGCACTAGGCCCCAGTCTGCACCTGTGACAGGCTGAACACACCAGGCCCCAGGCTGCATTTGTGACAGGCTGACCACACCAGGCCCCAGTCTGCACCTGTGACAGGCTGACCACACCAGGCCCCAGTATGCACCTGTGACAGGCTGACCACACCAGGCCCCAGTCTGCACCTGTGACAGGCTGACCACTCCAGGCCCCAGTCTGCATTTGTGACAGGCTGACCACACCAGGCCCCAGTCTGCACCTGTGACAGGCTGACCACACCAGGCCCCAGACTGCCATCTGTGACAGGCTGACTGCACCAGGCCCCAGTCTGCCAACTACCAGCTGCACCATGCCAGACCCTCAGCCCACCAACTATGTTAGTGTCCAACTCTAGGATTATTTGGTGTTTATAAAGAGGAGGCGATGGCCTAGTGGTATTATTGCTGGACTGTTAATCCAAAGACCCAGGTATCATCCTGGGGACCTGGGTGTCAATCCCTGGGCAGATGGTGGGATTTGAATTCAATAAATACCTGGAATTATGAGTCTATGATGACCAGGAATCAATTTTTGGGAAAGACCCATCTAGTTCACTAATGTCCTTTAGGGAAGGAAACTGCCATCCTTACCTGGTCTGGTGTACATGTGACTCCAGACCCACAGCAATGTGGTTGACTCTTATGTAGGGACCCTTGTCCTGCAATTGAGTTTTAAAAATGCCACCTTAATAGGTTTTATGCAAGGAGACGCTGGGGGAGAAGGGTTCAAACTCTTGATTTGCTTGGGAGGAGTCAGATTATTTGCAATCAGAAATGTCTTGTTCATTGGCTAAGAATCTCTGACAGCTTTGCATCAGGGACACCTTCAATCCTCAAGCATTTCTGAAATGTGTGGAGGATAAGCTGCATTTTGTTGCCCAGTGGTGCTGAGTCAGGCTGTGTTGTACACAGGAGTCCACTTGCCTCCCACTTCCTGTTGAGTTTGAGGGAATCAATTGAACTGTCATCATATTTCGCAATCCTGCTTTTAAAATCAGGGGTTGAGTTCATAAATGGATTACTGCTGAGAATTTCAGCGGTGTGTTATCTTTCGTCAGCATCCTATTGGCTTTTGAGGTAGTGACAGAGTGAAGAATTTTATTGAATCATCGCAAGAATAGACAAGAGGTTTTTGTTTTAAATCCTGATGTTTAAAAAATATGTCTGCAGCTCTTCGCATCGTTTAGCACATGGTTTTCAGCTAAATACTGGAGAAATTGTTGATGATGTAAAAGATTTTCAAAGCTTGAGTTCAGCGAAGGTGGGCTTATAAAAAAAAACGTGATGCTGCGATTATGGACGAAGAAACTCTGATATTTTCATAATACTAAATGCGGTGTAGATAATGGTTGAACCTCTGGAAGTTATAAATTAATTAATGAACACTGTATTGAAAACAAAACCATTGACATAACCATAACACGTACACTGAAATCTCAGTGTGGTACCTAAGATTAGTGGAAAAACATTCCACAGATTTCTAGATGGACTAATTGAGGAGTGACAATAGTTCTTATAATTTGGCTCGACAGCACACAATTAATCAAACTCAGTCACAAAGTCACACCAAGTGTAGAAAACATTCATTAGGTGAGTACCCCGTGATTTCACTGGAGATGGACATTTCCATCCAACATGGAGAGCACATTGCCTCTTGAGGCTGTCGAGCCAACCCAAGGCCTTCCATCTTGAAAGGTGCCATACACCGTAATGGAAAATTATACTGAAGAAAGGGAGATTCAACATTTGGAGGCCCTCTCCTCCAAGGTGTTTTAATCTTTAACAGGAATGTAGGTTCAGCAGCTTAAAAAATGTGTTGCTGGAAAAGCGCAGCAGGTCAGGCAGCATCAAAGGAACAGGAGAATTGATGTTTCGGGCATAAGCCCTTCTTCAGGAATTAGGAGGGTGTGCCAAGCAGGCTAAGATAAAAGGTAGATTAGATTACATTACAGTGTGGAAACAGGCCCTTCGGCCCAACAAGTCCACACTGACCCGCAAACCACCCATACCCCTACATTTACCCCTTACCTAACACTATGGGCAATTTAGCATAGCCAATTCACCTGAGCTGCACATCTTTGGATTGTGGGAGGAAACCGGAGCACCCAGAGGAAACCCACGCAGACACGGGGAGAATGTGCAAACTCCACACAGTCAGTCGCCTGAGGCGGGAATTGAACCCGGGTCTCTGGCGCTGTGAGGCAGCAGTGCTAACCACTGTGCCACCGTATCGCCCACGGGAGGAGGGACATGGGGGAGGGGCGTTGGGAATATAATAGGTGGAAGGAGGTTAAGGTGAGGGTGATAGGCCAGAGTGAGGGTGGGGGCAGAGAGGTCGGGAAGAAGATTGCAGGTCAAGGAGGCGGTGCTGAGTCTGAGGGTTGGGACTGAGAAAAGGTGGGAGGAGGGGAAATGAGGAAACTGGAGAAATCTGAATTCATCCCGTGTGGTTGGAGGGTTCCTAGGCGGAAGATGAGGCGCTCATCCTCCAGGCATCGTGTTGCCATGGTCTGGCAATGTAGGAGGCCAAGGACCTGCATGTCCTTGGTGGAGTGGGGGGGGGAGTTAAAGTGTTCAGCCACGGGGCGGTTGGGTTGGTTGGTGCGGGTGTCCCAGAGGTGTTCTCTGAAACGTTCCGCAAGTAGACGGCCTGTCTCCCCAATGTAGAGGAGGCCACATCGGGTGCAGCGGATACAGTAAATGATGTGTGTGGAGGTGCAGGTGAATTTTTGACGGATATGGAAGGATCCCTTGGGGCCTTAGAGGGAAGTGAGGGGGGAGGTGTGGGCGCAAGTTTTGCATTTCTTGCGGTTGCAGGGGAAGGTGCCGGGAGTGGAGGTTGGGTTGGTGGGGGGTGTGGATCTGACGAGGGAGTCGCGGAGGGAGTGGTCTTTCCAGAACGCTGATAGGGGTGGGGAGGGAAATATGTCCTTGGTGGTGGGGTCTGTTTGGAGGTGGCGGAAATGACGAAGGATGATACGATGTATATGGAGGTTGGTGGAGTGGTAGGTGAGGACCAGTGGGGTTCTATCCTGGTGGCGATTGGAGGGGCGGGGTTCAAGGGCGAAGGAGCGGGAAGTGGAGGAGATGCGGTGGAGGGCATCGTCAACCATGTCTGAGGGGAAATTGCGGTCTTTGAAGGAGGAGGCCATCTGGATTGTTCGGTATTGGAATCGGTCCTCCTGAGGGCAGATGCGCTGAAGGCAAAGGAATTGGGAATGGGATGGCGTTTTTACAGCGGGCAGGGTGGGAGGAGGTGTAATCTAGGTAGCTGTGGGGGTCGGTCGATTTATAGTAAATGTCCGTGTTGAGTCGGTCGTCCGAGATAGAAATGGAGAGGTCTAGGAAGGGAAGGGAGGAGTCTGAGATGGTCCAGGTACATTTGAGGTCGGGGTGGAAGGTGTTAGTAAAGTTCAACCTCCTCGTGGGAGCACGAGGTAGTGCCGATACAGTCCCTACCTTTTATCTTAGCTTGCTTGGCACACCCTCCTCATTCCTGAAGAAGGGCTTATGCCCGAAACGTCGATTCTCCTGCTCCTTTGATGCTGCCTGACCTGCTGCGCTTTTCCAGCAACACATTTTTAAGCTCTGATCTCCACCATCTGCTGTCCTCACTTTCTCCCTGTCGGTTCAGCAGCCAGGCTTACCAGTGTGCTTGGGAACCACATCAAGCACAGGCTTCAGGAAGAGAGGCAGGCAAGGGAGCCTGTGAGAGAAATGCTGAGTGAAAAATTATGTAGATATAGCCTGAGGTGTGGCCTTTAGAGTTACTGGCCAGGGGCAGGAGCAGAACCCCCAAAAGGTGGTTCCATATTAAGGAAACATCACACGAAAGCTGTGAGTTAACTTTTCTGTCAAGCAGTTGCTGTTGGGAACTGTGTTTCAACTGCAGTACTTTTGAAAAATGGAAAGCTCTGAACTAGCACAGTGAAATTAACAATTTATAGGCACAGGAGTGGGAAACAATTTGAGGTAAGGTGAGAAATTTCCACCTTCTACTTATCTCCAGTTCATTAGTAAACAGGGGAAAATGGTAAAGTTAAGACAAATTGAGGAAAGTTAAATGACATTAAAAGTATGGCAGGTTGCCCATCCTTGGATATTTCACATCACTCGACAAATCCGCATATAGGAAGTGCCAATGGCTGTGCAGGTTTTAGAGCTCAAGTAGTGACTGGTGCTTTTGAAATGCAGAGTCGGGAGTGTGTTGCCGGAAAGGCACAGCAGGTCAGGCAGCATCCGAGGAGCAGGAGAATCGACTTTTCGGGCAGAAGCTCTACTCCTGAAATGCAGCCGCGAGGCTGAGAACTATATGGAGAGCATGTTCAGGGAGGTGGTCTCACCACATCTCGGGAGGAAGCAGACAGGTAGAGAATGGTGTGACTGCCAGCTAGTCTCAGAGAAAAAGACAGGAATCCTCAAAGGTTCCACTCTGTAACTGGACTTGCATTCTGAATACTGATGAGGGAAGGAGGAAGGAATGCAACGAGAGCCAAACCCATGGAACCAGAGATGCCCAGCATCACAAAGGGAAGGAAGATGAGCAGGGGAACAGCAGTAGTGTTAAAGGATTCTTCACTTAGTGGAAGCAGATAGTTTTATCTGTGACCATCGACACATCTTCAGGATGTTACATTGTCTCCCTCGTGCTAGCATAAAGGATGTCACAGACAGGCTGCAGGGTATTCTTAGGAAGAAGTGATCAGGCAGAGGTAATAGAATAATAGAATCTTTATAGTACATAAAAAGACCATTTGGCCCATTGAGGCTGCACTATCCCTCTGAAGACCATTTCATCCGGACTCAGCCCTCTATCCAATCCCTGTAACCTTGCATTTACAATGGCTCATCCACCTAGCCATTGTTCGTACTGTAACCAATGTCTTTGGTAGGATGGGGATGTGGTCCTGCAATTAAAGTTCCTGAAGAAAGGCTTATGCCCAAAACATCGATTCTCCTGCTCCTTTGATGCTGCCTGACCTGCTGTGCTTTTCCAGCAGCACATTTTACAGCTCTGATCTCCAGCATCTGCAGTCCTCACTTTCTCCTAATGAGAATTTGAAGAATGCCAACCTTTGTTAAGCAGACTCTGTTAATTGTTTGTGCAGTTAGTATACGAATGCTTACCATACACAGCATAGATGAGTTGGACCGAAGGGTCTGTTTCTGTGCTGTATAACTCTATGACTCTATGTACCACAGCAACTCACTAAAATTCCTTTGATTGCATCTTCGAAACACTCAACTTCTACCTGATAGTAGATCAATGGCGGTAGATAAATGGGAGCCATCACGTTCCCACCCCCAAGTCACACAACATCCTGAATTTGAATTATGTCACTGGGCTTGCACTGTTGCTGAGCTGAATTCCTGGATCTCCCTCTTTGACAGCGTTTTAAAAAGGCAGCACATCGTAGAGGAGGACATCAATTACTAATGAACAATAAATGCTGACCTAACCACTTGACACCCTCAACTTATGACTGATTTGTTTAAAAGAAAAGTAGGCTTTATTGTCATACAGGAGCTGAAATTAACTCATCACATGTGATTCCTATCTCTTCACATTAAATGCAATGGTTCGATGAAGATTCACAATGACATATCAGATGAATGGGGGAAAAGTACAATGAATCTTGGTGAGACTAATCTACACTGTATAGCATCTCCTTGACAAACAGCAACTCATACATTGGTTTTTCCTGGTGAGCTTGTTTATTTTTATTCAGCTACCTAAGTATCCATATTTAAACGCCCAGATCAGTATGGAAATAACAGAGAGCTCCAGCTGTTCTTATAGATTAGCTGATATTTATGACACGTATAGATAGGGAACAATGAGCCGACCTAACATTTTAACTATTTCTGTCAATACTTAAATACTAATTATTTTAATCGACATCCCATTTACTCTGAGCTCTAATAATTGCAAACAAAATAACGAGCTTGGCTAATATTAATAAGTTACACACTGTAAAGAATAATCTGTGATTTTCCATGGGTTATATTGGTACTGTGGGAAATCTGAATCAAATAAAAGAGACTCACTTTATTGTGAGAGTTAACAGTGACAAATGTATAAAAGTGGAATATATTTACATTAATACTAAACAGCGGGATACCCAATCCAAAACTATCTGCTGGGATGAAAATAAGGTACTACTTACATGATTATGCATTCATGTTGCTCCCCACAGTATTTTTCTTTGGTTTCCATGTTAGTCTTAAAATAAATTCAAGGGAAACATACAAAATGTGTTGTTAATTTCTTGTCTTACAACTAGAGTAGCTCAAAGTGAAATCACAGTCCAATAAATTGTTAGTCCAAGAAAAAAACACTCTAATTGAGGTGATAACAACTTTACTTGCAGGCTCCCTAGAATACAAACACAACACATGAGGAAACTTGGGCTGTAAGTTCTACAGTGTTTATCCCCACCGGGGACCACAGAGTATACAGTTAATAACATGCAAGACCTTATCTATTGAGTTGAAAATGTGTTGCTGGAAAAACGCAGCAGGTCAGGCAGCATCCAAGGAGCAGGAGAATCGACGTTTCGAGCATGAACCCTTCTTCAGGAAACCTCACTATCAAACCGGCAGACAAGGGAGGCACAGTAGTAGTTTGGCGCACCGACCTTTACACCGCTGAGGCTAAACGTCAGCTCGCGGACACCTCCTCCTACTGCCCCCTTGACCATGACCCAACCTCCCCATCACCAAACCATCATCTCCCAGACCATCCATAACCTCATCACCTCTGGGGATTTCCCATCCACCACCTCCAACCTCATAGTCCCACAACCCCGCACCGCCCATTTCTACCTCCTGCCCAAAATCCACAAACCTGACTGCCCCGGCCGACCCATTGTCTCAGCTTGCTCCTTGCCCACCAAACTCACTTCTGCATACCTCGACACGGTCCTGTCCCCCTTAGTCCAAGAACTCCCCACCTACGTTCGGGACACCACCCACGCCCTCCACCTCCTCCATGATTTTCGCTTCCCCCGTCCCCAACGTCTTATCTTCATCATGGACATCCAGTCCCTGTGCACCTCCATTCCCAATCACGAAGGACTCAGAGCCCTCCGCTTCTTCCTTTCCCGCCGAACCAACCAGTACCCTTCCACTGACACCCTCCTTCAACTGACTGAACTAGTTTCCTGAAGGGCTCATGCCCGAAATGTCGATTCTCCTGCTCCTTGGATGCTGCCTGACCTGCTGCGCTTTTCCAGCAACACATTTTCAGCTCTGATCTCCAGCATCTGCAGTCCTCACTTTCTCCTTATCTATTGAGACCTACCACAGTGACAATAAGGGAAGAGGATGTGTGGGCAACTTTCCCTAGAAGTAAACCTTTGTGTTTCTCAACTATTTTGCTGCAGCTGCTTCCAGTTTGTTGATCATGACTACGCTATACACTTTACAGATACCACAGGATGCTAGCAAATATATTAAAACCACTAGGGGTACAAGTCTGTAGCCAGTCACACACTTCACGGTAGCTCTGGCAGAAATGTAGACAAAACAGTTTTCAATAATACTGGGATTTAACTTTTCCTTGAACTTCCTCAATGGTCTCATAAGAGATGAAGCCTGAAACAAGGCCATCTATAGATACAGAAGTGAATTCTTATTTCTCTCAGGCCAGATAATAACTGCTACTACTGAGGAAATTATGATATCATTCAATACCACACATAATATCCAAGATAATGATGTGAGTGGATATCCCCAAGTAATTTCAGCTCTTGGGGGGAATCCTGATTTTCCATTCTTGGGGTGAAATAGTAGGGGCGGGGGGGGCGGGGGGGGGGAGGGGAGGAATATCCTAATAGCATCTGTACATGGGTTCAACAATTTATGTCAGCATTTGTGGTGATGGCTGGGAGAGTTTGTCAAGGTGTGTACAAATTTCCCAATGACATGGAAGCAACTGGACATCCAGCGTACCCAGGAGAATGGGCACAACACAGCTTCAGTCTCAATCTGATGGTTTGAAGAATGGAGATTGCAGCCACTGCAAAATCTTACTCTCACATTGCTGGCTGAGCATTTTCTTCAAATTCACTGCAAATGACACAAGTCTTTAAATTCAAAAGAAATTAAAAACAATGTAGATAGACTCTCTTGGGTTTGAATTAACTGGATGAAGAAAATAGCTGAAACTTGGATGGTCTGGAGTACATGCCAATAAGGAAACTTGTCTAATGCACCCTCCAGCAATTTAGGATAAAGCAGGAATATCTCCCATCATGAATCAAAATCGATCACAGGGGATACCGACAGGGAATGCTATCTTATCAGAAAGATACCACAAAATCTGCTCTCAGGCTAGACGTAGTCCCTAAGATAGATGCAGGAGCCCCTTGAATCCCCAATGTCATGAACTGGTGAAAAAGGCCTGAGGATGTTAGACTTCTAATGGGCATCTAAGGTTGGCATGGTGGCTCAGTGGTTAGCTTTGCTGCCTTACAGTGCCAGGGTCCTGGGTTTGATTCCACACTCAGGTGACTGTATGGAGTTTGTACATTCTCCCCGTGTCTGCGTGGGTTTCCTCTGGGTGCTCCATTTCCTCTCACAATCCAAAGATGTGCAGGTCAGGTGGATTGGCCATGCTTTGTTAGGCTGGATGGTCTATTTCCACACTGTAAGGATTCTATGAAAATCCTACCAAAAAGTCTCCAACTCTGAACATTGAAGGATTCTGACTTACACACCTGCATAGTTATCCAACAGTTGTTATAGAGGCAAAAAACAGTTTTAACGCCTGGGGAAATATACAACTGACCCTGCTGATACCCAAGTGGAGCCCAAGTTGAAACACTCTGCGACTGTCTGAGTACTGCTTAACCCTTGACTCCTCATCCCACCATTGTATGCCCACAGACTCCTGAGCCAATTTGATTGCCTCCTGACCCAACAACAAACTCCTCCTGCCCACCCAAATACACCTTTGAGCACCTGCCACTACTCGCAACACTGCCTGACAACATCTTGCTAAACAACTCAACCACACAACCCTCTACCTGATCAGACCCACTTACGATTTGCCCCTCCACCCCCATTTTGACTCCTCCTCACCAGACTCCTTGGCACTGCCTGACTGCCCTCACCCATCCTGTATCTTTACTAACCCCCACCTGCTTCCCCACTGCCTCACCCAAGTGCCATTCTCCCCTCACCTTAGTTATCCACCATACTATACTCTCACCCACACCATGCAACGTGCAGCACTCTCATGCACCTACCATTCTACCTCATTATCATTGGCCACTGTAGTCTTTTACCTTCTTACATTAGGCACTCACTTTATCTCTGTAATGTTTAAAAGAGGCTTTGGTCATTAAACAGTTTGATAGTGGAATGTGGCAGTTACTACAGTAAAAATGGTGGGATGTGTTCTTTGAAGATTCTCTGCACTGCTCACAGTGAAGGTCGCTGTACTTGATCGGTTCTGCAGGATGGTTGGTCCAAAGGTTCAGAGATGAGTACCAATGAACATCTTTGCCTGGTTTGTATAAGAAATAGTTTTTTTTTTACTCCAGAGTCAAATGGTGAGCTCAATATGGCTATTAGCTCAAGGGAGGCAATGACATTGTGGTATTATTGCTAAACTATTAATCCAGAAACCCAAATAATGTTCTGGGGACCCAGGTTCAAATCCTGCCATAGCTGACAGTAGAATTTGAATTCATTTAAAAAAAAACTGGAATGACGAGTCTAATGATGACCACAAATCCATTGTCAATTGTCGGAAAATTCCATCTAGTTCATTCATGTCTTTTCCTGAAGGAAACTGCCATCTTTCCCTCCATGTGATTCCAGACCCAAGGCAATGTGATTTACTCTTAAAGTGCCCTCTGGGCAATTAAGGAATGGGGAGTGAATGCTGATCCAGCCAGCAACAACCACGCCGTACGAGGTGAATAAATAAAATATACTTTGTTCTTCCTCATTTTAATAGCACAAATTATTTTGTTATTTATTAATTAATAAAGCTATGCCAAGAGGAAGTGAAGATCAAGCAACATAAAGTACAAATCAATGTTTTTGTCCTTGTAAATGTTCCAAACATAGATCTGTGTTACGTGCATTTCCTGACAGAAACACAGGCAGTAATGTTTACCATTGCCACTATACACTATACATATCCTATGAATTGATTTAGAATTCAGTAAATGGCTGCATGTGCCCTCTGGATGAAAACAAATAAATATAACTGCAGTAGCTTCTGAAAGTCAAATTCTAATAAAGTCAGGGTCATATTACAAAGTCATATTCCAGAAAAATTACTCTAGCGAATATAGTACTTATGGAAAAATCAAATTTTTTGTGGTTTTTACCTGACAGGGTAATGGTATATATTAGAGAATGGGCTCCTTCCTAGATATTATTACATAGTTTTAGCATTATTAAGGTTGAGTTTTTATACATTTATGAAATAATGAAAATAATGCAAAAAAGTGCTAATCAGTTTCTAATTTTTTTTATTAAAGCTCTCAACTATGAATTTCTCCACAGTTATTTAATTTTAAAAGCTCCTTTTCAGCATCTGTGTCAGTCCCCAAAGACTGAATTTTCCCATTCCCTGAAGGGTGTAAACTAGTTTAAAAAATGCCAAAATCAGGAGAGATATAGATAGAAGTCTATCTCAACATCAAAGTCAAAGAATCACATTTCCAACTGTGTCCTCGATGTTAAAATAAGCTTCTTGCTAATGAGGAGCGAGAGGCCAAATATCTTGGAGTGATCTTATCAGGAGGGTCAATCTTACTACAGTCTGGGGAGTGGTCCTCCAAGCCAATAAGTCCACAGCACATTGTCAGGGATTTGTGGAGTGTCATTTCAGGATCTACTTGGAGATCCCAGAGTGATGGGACTCAGGAGAGTAAAGGTGAGATTTAGAGCAGTAATTCGAGATGGTGGATGGGAAGCTGTAGAGGCTCAGTTTTGGTGGGCTATCCAAGAGCATAGAGGTCCATGGGGTGGGTTAGAGGGGGCCTGATGACCAGGCTGTGTCTGAGACTCACGATGCTCAGTTCGACCTACATGACTTTCTCCCATCCCTCGACTCTGAAATATGATCTGGGAATGAGAAATGGTTACGACCACAAGCAGAGCAGGTAGACTTTTCCATCTTGGCCAAATTGTGAACTCCACTTGTGAATGATGGGTTGCATCAATTGTACACTTGATAAAGTGTGGCGCTGGAAAAAGCAAAGCAGGTCAGGCAGCATCTGAGGAGCAACCAATGTTTCGGGTGTAACCCTTCTTCAGTTCTTGATTATACAGTTGCAAAGTTGAAGTTATTTGCAACGATCTCACCATGCATGAGAAATGCATGCAGTGTCCAACTGTCTGGGTGTAAATGATTAACACTTTGAGTGCGTTATTATTCTTTACTGATTGCAGATGGGCATCTCTGAGAAGCAGAAATAGTCCTAAATTATCTTCAAAGATGGTCACAATGCACAAAGCCAATACTCAGAGGTACAATCTGATTCCCTCTTAATCTGAACTATTGGTGTAATGTAACTGGCTCTGATATGCAATCACGCCTTTCACAGTGATGTGAGGCTGGAGGAGAAGGGTTCAGAATGTATGCAACATTTGTAATCTCCCAGTGAACAGTGGCAATATGACTCATGGTGTTTTCACCGGGATAATGTCCAATGTTAAAGATCCATGTCGAATCATTCCATGGCCCATCCTTGTTGGAACGCTCCAAATCCATAATGCATGGAACATTATGCAAAGTCAGTGATAACAATGCTGGCTGCTCTCATCACTAACGACATATTCTGTTTATTATGTTCTCCACACAAGACTGATTGATGGCTCCAGGTCAGCAGGGGTCTTCACCGAATGAACTGCAGAGAAATTGAAGAGGGCCAGGTATGTTAACAAGCTCAGGACTGCACCAACTTCCAGTGGATGCCAAACAGCCTCCACATGAAGAGTTTGCAGGCTGATGTATCCATCAATATGGAGGGCCAGAGCCTATTATTCTCAATACCATCTCTTCCAAATGAGGAAGACACAAACTGAGGATAGCCTGGGGTACTGTCACAGAACTGTTAGAGCAATGCCCGTGACTATCCTAACACAGGTGACCGTGAAGTGAATAGAGTCAAAAAATGTGGTGCTGAAAAAGCATAGCATGTCTGGCAGCATCCGAGGAGCAGGAGAGTCACCGTTTCACACATAAGCCTTTCATCAGGAATGTGGGGGGCTGGAAGGGCGCAAGGGGGCTGAGAGATAAATAGGAGGGGTTTTGGGGCTGGGGGAGGGTAGCTAGGAAGATGATATGTGGTTGCAGGCTGGGGGTAATGGTGATAGGTCGGAGTGGAGGGTGGAGTGGATAGGTGGGAAGGAAGATGGACAGGTAGGACAAGTTCAACAAGACGGTGCCAAGTTGGAGGATTGAATCTGGAGTAAGGTAGAGTGAGGGGAAATGAGGAAACTGGTGAAATCGACGTTAATGCTGTATGGTTGGAGGGTCCCTCAGCAGAAGGTGAGGTGATCTTCTTCAGGTGTCAGGTGGCTAGGATTTGGTGATAGAGGAGGCCCAAGACTTGCATCAAGCTGTTAGCATTTCTATCAAAAGTTTTGGCTGGCCCCAGACACTTGGGCGAGCAGTGTAGTTTACTCATGTGTATTCTCTCCCCACCAACCTCAAACAAATCAGCGAGGTTGTGAGTACATTGTGTTGGCATTCTGGTGGCCCCAGGCAGTGTTTGTGTTTGCTCTGCTGTCTCTCTCCATATTGTGATCTGGCGGCCATCTTGTGTGTCAAGTGGCTAACTTATGGCTCAGCGGCCATCTTGTATGTCCGTGTGCCCAGTGTTACCCTGCCCTGTGCCATCTCCCACTTCACAAGCTTTTGGAGCTCAGCTCCTTCGTCAGGGTGGGGTATGATAGGGAGGTATGAGATACAGTATTTATAAGCGAAAGGTTAACGACTTTAAAACTAGCTGCTTTTGATGAATCCTTCGATCAGTTAGGAGGTAGACTGCTCATTAAAATGCAAAATCCAGATTCCTTTCAAGTCTTTGGCCCTCGATAATTCAAGATTTTATCAATGTACATGAAGTGGCATCTCAGGTTCAACGATGCACTTTTGGCGTGAGGTCCCACTTTGAATCTGTCTATGTTTTAGGCTGAGGTCAGGTTTTCTTTTTTTTTGACAAAAAGAATCTGGAAACGGATTGGACCCTAACCTGGTGTCATTTAATTTTTGACCTTGCTGCAGAGGAAGACAGTTGCCTGGGGCAGTTCAAAAACTATCTGACCTGTGTTCACCCTCAACCCTCTCATTAGCCATCAGAGTTTCTGCTTTAAAACGCAGAAATTGCTGGAGAAACTCAGCAGGTCTGGTAGCACCTGTAGAAAGAAAGCAGCGCGAATGTCCAAGATCCAGTAGCCCTTCTTCTGTTTCTGATTCCAATTGTCTTTCTGTACAGTCGACCTTCAAAAGATTATGGCCATTAGCAATTCTCTCCCAGGTGACTCTGAGGTCTTCCATTTCCATATTTCTTAGAGCAGAGTATATCCAAGGGCCAGTTCACTATACAGAAGATCTTTGCCCACATGACCAATAGCCAGCTGATGAAATAGCTGAGCAAGCACATTATTCTCTTTGCTGAACTTTTATACCTTCAGATCTTTTACTGAGGGCGCCTACTTACAAACCAGAAACTGAGGGAAAGCGATGCAGGTTAACACACCTGAATTCCAAAGCAATATTGTGCCAGGTCCTCACTGAAATATTTCTCAATGCCAAAGAGTATCCATGGTAGAACACAACCCTCTTTGACCCTTCTGTGGATTTCAAAGGGAGGCAATTTAGCACTGTCAAAGCTAGTGGGCGGCACGGTGGCCCAGTGGTTAGCACTGCTGCCTCACAGCGCCTGTAGACCCGGGTTCAATTCCCGACTCAGGCGACTGACTGTGTGGAGTTTGCACGTTCTCCCCGTGTCTGCGTGGGTTTCCTCCGGGCGCTCCGGTTTCCTCCCACAGTCCAAAGATGTGCGGGTCAGGTGAATTGGCCATGCTAAATTGCCCGTAGTGTTAGGTTTAAGGGGTAAATGTAGGGGTATGGGTGGGTGGCGCTTCGGCGGGTCGGTGTGGACTTGTTGGGCCGAAGGGCCTGTTTCCACACTGTAAGTAATCTAATCTAATCTAACCTTTGAGATCCACAGAAAGAGGAGATCACAGTGAGCGGCTTTGACAGACAAGCAATTTTCTCCAGAAACCTAAATAGGTCACCTCTGCTCAAGTTGGTTCAATGGCTGGGTGAAATCGATCAAAGCAGTATTTCATGGTCTCCTTTGTTCACCTCATTTTTCTTGCAGCTGCTTGACTGAGAAGATCATATCAACTGTTGCTCTGCTAGTTCTGACCCCACACTGTGATTTAGGGTATTCATATTCAACCAGGGTCTGCAGTTTGACATTAGCACCACAGGCACTGCAGCAGGATAGTTGTTGCAATTGTTATGCATTCCCTTGTTGTTGTTCACAATCTTTACATCAGGAATCTGCTGAACACTGTTTTTCTTTCTAGCAGAAACAGAGAAACTGTACAGCTACCCCAGGACTGTTCATTCTGATGCTTGATGAGTTCAGGCATTGTAGCACCAACACCTGGAGCTTTGACCCTGGCTGGAGGGTCATTAATTTTGCCAACCTCCTCACCTGGCAAGGCCATGCCAGGCAGGCTTTCTCTGGGGTTCAGAGCTTCCTCAGTGACCATGTTCTCCCTAAAGTATAACTCAAGATTGTAATCCACACATCTCTCCAACTCTTTGTCACAGTGATGATCTTCCCTGCTTTTGACTTCTTTCCCGATGAACTTGTTGCCTTTTTCACCCCTTTGTACATGCCTTTAGTATTGTGGATGTCAAAGAACTTAAAGTTATACCAGCAAAGTTGTTTGCAATTGAACTTGGCAAAACATCGAGCAAGCTATATGACTTTACTTTGTGTGGTGTTTACTACTTTCAGAGTCATCCTGCTTGCATCTCTCTTGTATTTGGTGATAGTGGGCCGCTGGACTTCAATAACAGCTCCCATCATACTGATTGAACTAATTGACAGTATTTTACTGCTCCTAATTCCATATGCTGAGAGTGCCGTATTGTAGAGATGTCTCCAAGTATGTTCCATTTTGCTTCTGCAGTCTGTGTGGAAACCCTGGAGACCTCCTGTTTTGTTCAGTAGTGGAACTGTGCTTTTTTTATATCACATATGGATGATAATGAGTTTAGGTTAGAGTGGTGCTGGAAAAACACAGCAGGTCAGGCAGCATCTGAGGAGCAGGAAAATCAATGTTTCGGGCAAGAGCCTTTCAAAGAACAAAGAACAAAGAATATTTACAGCCCAGGAACAGGCCCTTCGGCCCTCCAAGCCTGAGCCGATCCAAATCTACTGTCTAAACCTGTCGGTCAATTCCTAAGCATCTGTATCCCTCTGCTCCCCACCTACTCATGCATCTGTCCAGACGCATCTTAAATGAATCTACCGTGCCTGCCTCTACCACCTCTGCTGGCAACATGTTCCAGATGCCCACCACCCTCTGTGTGAAGTACTTGCCACGTGTATCCCTCTTAAACTTTCCACCTCTCACCTTGAAAGCGTGACCTCTCGTTATTGAATCCTTCACCCTGGGAAAAAGCTTGTCTCTGTCCACCCTGTCTATACCCTTCATGGTTTTGTAAACCTCAATCAGGTCCCCCCTCAACCTTATTTTTTCTAATGAAAATAAACCTAATCTACTCAACTCTTCATAGCTAGCACCTTCCATACCAGGCAACACCCTCGCAACATTCTCTGCACCCTCTCCAAAGCATCCACATCCTTTTGGTAATGTGGCGACCAGAACTGTACACAGTATTCTAAATGTGGCCAAACCAATGTCTTGTACAATTTTAACATGACTTGCCAGCTCTTATACTCAATATCCCGTTCAATGAAGGCAAGCATACCATACACCTTCTTGACCACTCTATCCACCTGTGCAGCAACCTTCAGGGTACAATGGATCTGCACTCCCAGATCTCTCTGCCCATCAACTTTTCCCAAGGCTCTTCCGTTCGTTGTATAATTCGCTCTAGAATTAGTCTTGCCTAAATGCACCACCTCACATTTGTCTGGATTGAAAACCATCTGCCACTTTACTGCCCAACTCTCCAGTCTAACTTCATCAGAAATGGAGGCAGGGAGCCTCCAGGGTGGAGAGATAAATGGGGGAGGGGGGGGGGGTGTGGGGCTGGGGAGAAGATAGCAAAGAGTACAATAGGAAAATGGGGGTGGGGATGAAGATGATAGGTCAGAGGAGAGGGTGAAGCGGATAGGTGGGAAGGGAGATTGTCAGGTAGGACAGGTCATGGGGATGGTGCTGAGCTGGAAAGTTGGAACTGGGGTAAGGTGGCCACCAATGTCACTTATTGTATCCGTTGGTCCTGATGCGGTCTACTCTACATTGGGGAGACTGGACACCTCCTCGCAGAGTGCTTTAGGGAACATCTCCGGGACACCCGCATCAATCAACCCCACCGCCCAGTGGCCCAATATTTCAACTCCCTCTCCCACTCTGCCGAGGACATGCACTTCCTGGGCCTCCTTCACCGCCGCTCCCTCACCACCTGACGCCTGGAGGAAGAACGCCTCATCTTCCACCTCGAAACACTTCAACCCCAGAGCATCAATGTGGACTTCACCAGTTTCCTCATTTCCTCTCCCACCACCTAATCCCAGTTCCAAACTTTCAGCTCAGCACTGTCCTCATGACCTGTCCTACCTGCCAATCTCCCTTCCCACCTATCCACTCCACCATCCCCTCTGGCCTATCACCTTCATCCCCACCCCCATTCACCTATTGTACTCTTTGATGTCTTCCTTCACCCTCGTCTCTGACTTATTACCTCCATCCCCATCCCCTTTCACCTATTGTACTCTTTGCTATCTTCTCCCCAGCCCCACCTCCCCCCCCATTTATCTCACCACCCTGGAGGGTCCCTGCTTCCATTCCTGATGAAGGGCTTTTGCCTGAAACGGTGATTCTCCTGCTCCTCGGATGCTGCCTGACCTGCTGTGTTTTTTCAGCACTACACTGTCGACCGTGTTTCTCAATAACCCAATCGCTCTTAAAGCCTTACACCTTCTATCTACTCCGGTTGGGCTCTACAATATTAACAATTTATTAAATGTGTCCAATTATTGTTCAGTATTTGTCATTGATGTGTATTACCATTAGCCTGAGTTGTCATAATCATGGGTAGACCCTCAAGAATACTAGTGAGACTTTTTGCAGGACAGCAAATGACACAATAGGTCATTAACAACAATGTTAAAAATCACACAACACCAGGTTATAGTCCAACAGGTTTAATTGTCACAACCACCTGATGAAGGAGCAGTGCTCTGAAAGCTAGTGCTTCCAAATAAACCTGTTGGACTATAACCTTGTGTTGTGTGATTTTTAACTTTGTACACCCCAGTCCAACACCAATATCTCCAAATCATTAACAACAATAAGACCGTGTCACATCAAATGACCAAACAAATTGCTGGTGATGGTATCTCACAGACATTATCAGAAGCTGACTGTTTTGTATTGAATTTTAGGGCAGTTAATGATCATTGTCAATGTTAATGAGTTTGCTTTCTAGTTGACCCCCTAAATGCATAGATTCTGAAGTCAAAATTAAAAGAGTTTGGATTAACATATTTGTCATTAATCACTCGTAATCTTCCCTGCTGTGTCCAGGAATGTAATGACTGAACCGTTTCATTCAAAGAAAAATACTTTCCTTGTATCATTATCATCCATGGACTTCATCAGGAATGAGGCTTGTGGGTCAGGACTGAGAGATAAATGAAAGGGGGTGGGGTTGTGGGGAAGATAGCTGAGAAAGCAATAGTTAGATGAAGGTGAGGGAGAAGGTGATAGGTCAGAGGGAGGGAGTGATGGACAGAGTGAGGGACACTCCCCCTTCTGACTTTCCCAGTTACCTTCCCCCCAAACCCATCCCCCTCCCATTTATCTCTCAGCCCTGACCCACAAGCCTCATTCCTGATGAAGGGCTTTTGCCCAAAACATCGATTCTCCTGCTTCTCGGATGCTGCCTGGCGGCTGTGCTTTTCCAGCACCCCACTCTCGACCCTGATTCCCAGCATCTGCAGTCCTCACTTTCTCCTTATTGAGAGAAACATCAAAGACAACACAAGAAAAATCTACTTATATGGATAGAGTGTCTCAGATAAAAATATCCCCAGTCTAGCATGCATGTAATAATCCAGTAGGGCATAAGATATTCTTCTAAGGAAAAGAAAATTGTTGGATTGCTTTCTTTTTACTAACCACCAAGATTGAAAGCTGAGCAAATGAGCTTTAATCAGTGAATGAGCCCAGATTTGAATAAATAGTGGAACAGGCTACAGAGGCTGGCTAACCGATTTTTGATCAAACATTCCTACAAAGCAGTGTACCAAATTAATATTCATGAAGAATGTTTACCCATCCTCAGGAAGGAAGCTTCAATATCTCAGAAAGGTGTAGGGCATGATAACCATGCAGGAAATGACAAGTATCAGGTTCATGGTAATTGATTCAAAAGCATCTCCTACATTCACTGCAACCTTTACAATAAACCAGGAATAATTTCCATACAGAAACTTGTAAATAAGCCCATACAACAATCCAACTAACAATGCCATACAAGAAAAAACAGTAATATTGTATTGTGCTGAGCTTGTATTCTGGAAGACTGGAGTAATATTCCAGAGGATGTAAATTGAAGTCTCGTCATTGCAAGTTTACATAATCTGGAAATGAAATTTCGATTCCAGTAAAGCACAGTGAAGCTGTCAGATGGTCTTAAAATTCCAACAAGTCTGCTGCCACCTTTGGAGGAAGGAAACCTCCATGAGTAACCTTCTGAGTGTTTTGTGTGACTATAATGCCACAACAGCATGGTTGGCTGTAAACTTCCCTGTGAAGTAGTCTAGTAAGCCATTCTCATAACTCATGAAAAAATGCGAGGTCTGTCCAGTGATGCTCACATTCTAAAAATGAATAAATACAAAAAAAATTTGAGTGTAGAATTTGGTTGATGACTTTTTTTCTGACTGGATGTCTATATTACTCTTTTGCAGTCTGAATGAAGTATTTCAACTATCCTGCAATACCAAATTGCTACAATCACAACCCCAGCTCTCTGACCCACATGCTCCATCCCTGGTGGCACTGCTGCCTCACAGTGCCAGAGACCCGGGTTCAATTCCCACCTCAGGCAACTGACTGTGTGGAGTTTGCACATTCTCCCCGTGTCTGCGTGGATTTCCTCCAGGTGCTCTGGTTTCCTTCCACAGTCCAAAAATGTGCAGGTTAGGTGAATTGGCCATGCTAAATTCCCCGTAGTGTTAGGTGAAGGGGTAAATGTAGGGGAATAGGTCTGGGTGGGTTGCTCTTCGGAGGGTCGGTGTGGACTTGTTGGGCCGAAGGGCCTGTTTCCACACTGTAAGTAATCTAAATAATCTAAATCTAAATCTAAATAATCTGCCTTCACCGTTCGAAGTCAATCATTCAGTCATTCTTTGTGACATTCTGTATCTCTCTTCCAATCGAATTTGACCTGAACACGGTTATGTCCCGCATTGTCCAAATACTGGTCTGGCCCACTTATCCAACTGTCAGGAAACCTTCCTGTGAATGGCCAAAAACAGTGTCCTCCCATCCACTCACAGCCTGTTACGTCTGCATTATTCCATCAGGCCTGGTGGAATTAGGATGAGGGAGTTTTTGGGGGTGGGAGATGGGGCAAAGATGGCTTCTCAAACCTAGGCTGGTGCACTGAAACTGTGAGGGGACATGAGTAAGAAAGTCAAAAAGTAAACTACTGTCTCCAATGCAATGTGAACCACAGGGAAAAACAGACAGAAAGGCACCTTCTTTGCCAAAATACTTCAGAGGTTTACTTGAAATAAACACCTTCATTTTTGCTATGGTACAGATGATAACAGGGCGAAAGTGGATACTGCAGATGCTGGAGATTAGAGTCAAGATTAGAGTAATGCTGGCATTCCTCTCATTCCTGATGAAGGGCTTTTGCCCGAAACGTCGATTTTCCTGCTCCTCGGTTGCTGCCTGACCTGCTGTGTTCTCCAACACCACTCTAATCTTGACGAAAGACGATAACAAACAGCAGAAACGAAGCGACATTGAGTGACTTCTGACTCTTAATTAAAATGGCCCATTGACCTCGGAAAGGAGAGAGAAGAAACCTGAGAAAGTGGAAAATGAGATGCTTGGAAGATCAAGTTATTGTCGTCCATATCAAGGAACAGGATAATTTTATCCAGTGGGACAGATTCAATGTGAATAAATCATGGTTAGTATGGTTTATCAGGACATTTTGATTATTGTCTTATAGTGACGAACAGCATGGAAAGCAGCAAAAATGTAATCTTTACAGCTTACGGTTTATTATTACAGGAGATATTTAATTGTCAAAAGAGGGATCCAACCCATCTCACTTCTGGTTTTAAAGATAATGATTGAGGCGCCAGTCCTCTGTGAGGAAGAGGATTTGTCATTGCAATATTTAAAGAAGGCTGTGTTCCTCTTTTGCTCCAATGTTTAAGATGTGTGGACCAAACCTCCTGATCCTTAGTAACCCCACAGGTAGAAGGAGTTACACATCACTAAATCCATCATGAGGGATCTTTACAGTACTGTTTGTGATCCAGAAACAGAAACATTTCCTCAAGTTTCAACAGATAATTGGCAAATACAGGTGGCAGGGTGGCTCAGGGTTTAGTACTGCTGCCTCACAGTATTGGGCACCTAGGTATGATTCCACCCTCGGGTTACTGTCTGTGTGGAGCTTGCACCTTCTCCCTGTGTCTACATGGGTTTCCTCCTGCAGTCCAAAGATGTGCAGGTTGGGTGGATTGGCCATGCCAAATTGCCCACAGTGTCCAGGGACGTGACGGTCAACTACAGTAAATGTTGGGATAGGGTTGATGTCCGGATGGCATGTCCTTCAAAGGGTCAGTGCAGACTTGATGGGCTAAATGGCCTCTTTCTGCACTGTAGAGATTTTTATGAACAACTTTCTGACAACTAAGATCTGCTTCCATGATCAGTGTCATTATTCCGTTACCAACATGTTCCTGCAATCGCTGCTCCCAACACTATGGTCTCCAATTATTCCTCTCCAATATGTTGATCGATCTGCCCATTACCACCCCTGCTGTGATCTCTCAATCTCCTCATTGCCTTTCTCCCAATCTCCTATGCTTTCCAATCTCTTTTTGACCTGCTGCAATGCACTCCCATTCTGTGTTCTCCTTTATTTCTGCCAGTCATGCAGTACTCAATAATCTCTCCTGTGAACAGCCAATAAACCTACCAGCTCCTTCTCTTTAGCTGTTCCTAGAGTGTTCAATAGCTTACAGGCCACAAAGGCTGCTCGGCGGACTGGCTTTTGGGGAAGGAATTGTCTTAATGAAAACTCCCTCTATGTAATTAAAAATCCAGTATTCAGTGATACTTCAGAATTCCATGTCTCTTAACTATTATCCTCACATTCCCCTCACACACCAAAACCCACACAAAATGATAGCTATTAGGCTATCATTGCTGTATTTATATTTAAGCCCTCTACTTTATTAATGCAGAAAAATTTGAATAAATTAAACTGTGCTCATGAGCTGCCAATAATCCTACGTATCAATGACACAACATTTCAGTGGTGATTATATTTAAAATTTACTATAAAACAATTTGTAAATACCATGACAAATGAAACATAAATGCAAGTTGAGAAAGTCTCAAATTTAAAATGGTTTACACTTCAGATCAGCAATTTTTTACAATCCTGGTACTCTCAGGATAAGACCTCATACCTCTGCGATTGAAATTCCTTCGCTGATGCTTGGTCTTTCAGAATCAGCACTGGAAAATTTGATATACAATTTTGCATGGAGAATTACTCACACTTCTCAATTAATCAAAACAAAATTCAGCTGTGTAAATATGTTAATGATAGGTCATAGACTCATGCAGCATGGAAATAGACCCTTCGGTCCAACCAGTCCGTGCTGAACGTAAGCAAGTCCCACTTTTTTAGATTAGATTACATTACAGTGTGGAAACAGGCCCTTCGGCCCAACAAGTCCACACCGACCCGCCGAAGCGAAACCCACCCATACCCCTACATTTACCCATTACCTACCACTACGGGCAATTTAGCATGGCCAATTCACCTGACCCTGCACATCTTTTGGACTGTGGGAGGAAACCGGAGCACCCGGAGGAAACCCATGCAGACACGGGGAGAACGTGCAAACTCCACACAGTCAGTCGCCTGAGGCGGGAATTGAACCCGGGTCTCAGGCGCTGTGAGGCAGCAGTGCTAACCACTGTGCCACCGTGCCGCCCACTTGCTTGGTCCTGCCCAATATCCCTCCAAACCTTTCCTATTCATGTACTTATGCAAATGTCTTTTAGATGCTGTGACTGTACCCACATCCACCACTTCCACAGGAAGTTCATTCCACACATTAACTACCCTCTGTAAATTAATTGCCCCTCATGTCTTTTTTAAATCTCTCTCCTCTCACCTTAAAATACGGCCCCTAGACTTGCGGAACATGTAATTTGTAAAATTGTATGACGTATTCATGAATTTAGTGCCAGTGTCATTAACAGCATCAAATTCATAAAGTTTCAGCATATGGCACAAAAAATGGTGTAAGGTTCAACCCCCTTCATTTAATTCTCCATTCCATTTTGGGGAAGAATGGCATTCGGAAGTTTCAAGTTACGAAAAGAATTGAGAAACACTGTATGGGAATGTTTATTATACCAGACACCAGCACAAGATTCCTCAATTTGATGTTTCCAGATGAGATATCCCAAATCGATAAATTCCTGGGTGATGAAGGATGAACTGACTCACCCTTTTTTGTTCACCCACGACTCTTGGTTGCAACGTGGTTATTTTAAAAATAGGTATTTTTACTTGTCGATACCTTTCACCCAGACAAAAAGGACTTTTGGCTTCAAGAGGAGGCTTTCTTGTATGAACAAAGTGGTTAGCTCAGTTGGCTGGACAACACGTTTGTGAAGCCAACAGCTTGCATTCAATTCCTGCACTGGCTGAGGTTCTCATGATGGACTCTCCTTCACAACCTCTTGCCTTGCCTGGGGCATGGGGATTCTTAAATTTAATAGCCACTGGTTGTCTCTCTGTAATGAGAGTGCAGCCTTATGATTTGGCAAGAATATGGTGAGTTTATTAATCACTAAACATACACTATTTATAAATACACTGCAAGTCTAAGAGGATAAAACCTTAAAAAATATAAATGGAACAATCTGTAAGTTGTTCACAAATACCAGACAGTAAAATGTTGTGGCCATTGCACTGTAGTTTGTTTTTACCATCTTCAGCTTTTCAGAGATTCTGTCGTTCTAAACCCTTTTGACAATGATTGATTACAGAATTCAGCATCAAAGCAAGTCCTTATGTTGTCCTATTTCCTTTATGACTATCTACCAGCCAAGAATAGCCTTCCATTTCAGTCAAGATATTGGCTATGGTCAAGATACTCATGTATTTAGCATCAGTATTTACTGTGGAAAAGGATATGGAAGATATAGACTGTAGGGAAATAGATGGTGACATCTTGCAAAATGTCCATATTACTGAGGAGGAAGTGCTGGATGTCTTGGAACGGGTAAAGGTGGCTAAATCCCCTGGATCTGATCAGGTGTACCCTAGAACTCTGTGGGAAGCTAGAGAAATGATTGCTGGGCCTCTTGCTGAGATATTTGTATCATCGATAGTCACAGGTGAGGTGCTGGAAGACTGGAGGTTGGCTAATGTGGTGCCACTGTTTAAGAAGGGCGGTAAAGACAAGCCAGAGAACTATAGACCAGTGAGCCTGATGTTGGCGGTGGGCAATTTGTTGGAGGGAATTCTGAGGGACAGGATGTACTGATCCTGTCCCTCAGAAGGACTGATTCGGGATAGTCAACATGGCTTTGTACGTGGGAAATCATGTCTCACAAACTTGATTGAGTTTTTTGAGGAAGTAACAAAGAGGATTGATGAGGGCAGAGCAGTAGATGTGATCTATATGGACTTCAGTAAGGCATTCGACAAGGTTCTCCTTGGGAGACTGATTAGCAAGATTAGATCTCACAGAATACAGGGAGAACTGGCCATTTGGATACAGAACTGGCTCAAAGGTAGAAGACAGAGGGTGGTGGTGGAGCGTTGTTTTTCAGACTGGAGGCCTGTGACCAGTGGAATGCCACAAGGATCAGTGCTGGGCCCTCTACTTTTTGTCATTTACATAAATGATTTGGATGCGAACATAAGAGGTACAGTTAGTAAGTTTGCAGATGACACCAAAATTGGAGGTGTAGTGGACAGTGAAGAGGGTTACCTCAGATTACAACAGGATCTTGACCAGATGGGCCAATGGGCTGAGAAGTGGCAGATGGAGTTTAATTAAGATAAATGCGAGATGTTGCATTTTGGGAAAGCAAATCTTAGCAGGACTTATACACTTAATGGTAAGGTTCTAGGGAGTGTTGCTGAGACCTTGGAGTGCAGGTTCATAGCTCCTTGAAAGTAGAGTCGCAAGTAGATAGGATAGTGAAGGCGGTGTTTGGTATGCTTTCCTTTATTGGTCAGAGTATTAAGTAAAGGAGTTGGGAGGTCATGTTGTGGCTGTACAGGACATTGGTTAGGCCACTGTTGGAATATTGCATGCAATTCTGGTCTCCTTTCTATCGGAAAGATGTTATGAAACTTGAAAGGGTTCAGAAAAGATTTACAAGGATGTTGCCAGGGTTGGAGGATTTAAGCTATAGGGAGAGGCTGAACAGGCTGGGGTTGTTTTCCCTGGAACGTTGGAGGCTAAGGGGTGACCTTATAGAGGTTTACAAAATTATGAGGGGCATGGATAGGGTAAATAGGCAAAATCTTTTCCCTGGGGTCGGGCAGTCCAAAACTAGAGGGTATAGGTTCAGGTGAGAGGGGAAAGACCTTAGGGCAACTTTTTCATGCTGAGGGTGGTACATGTATGGAATGAGCTGCCAGAGGAAGTGGTGGAGGCTGGTACAATTGCAACATTTAAGAGGCATTTGGATGGGTATATGAATAGGAAGGGTTTGGAGGGATATGGGCTGGGTGCTGGCAGGTGGGACTAGATTGAGCTGGGATAGCTAGTCGGCATGGACGGGTTGGACCATCTCTATGACTCTATGACTCTAGGTGTCCAGTTGTGGTGTTCTTAGTCCACAGTCTGTGGAGTGAGCCAGTTCTGTGGCTCCATAATACCTTGACTGGAATGGAAGGCTGCCTTTGCCTGGCCTTGGGAACATCTGGCTAATGGACCCTTGGACTTTAAGGACAACACCACAGAAACTTTAAGACATTGCTGCCTGCTTACTGCACACATGTAAACTGTTGGCACATGGTGAGAGGTGAGATTGGTGTCACACATGACCATACTGCGAGATATCCAGCCTTTAACGGAGGTCTGCTGACCAACAAGGCCATCTGTCTGGTTGTGTCACAGCATTAACTGGCAAAGCAATGCACAGATGCTTTGAGGATCCAGGTAGGCACCAAGTTAGCATGCTCAAAGAGAGCAAGAGAGAAGCTCTGAGACACAGCCTGGTCCATTCTGTAAACTGGCTGCCTGTTCCTATGTGCAAATTGTTCTTACAGTAGCCTTTTAATGATAAACCATCATTGATAGACTATCTGGGGCTTGGGCCATCGCAATTGAAAAAATGTTCAGGCATCAATACACTTAGCACCTGGAGCCATTTAGTTAGTTTGCTCAAAAGGGTGATCCACACTATTGGTCCATTGGTCCATCCATTGTTACACCCAGAGAAGGAGGTTGAGAGTGTGTTGCTGGATAAGCACAACAGGTCAGGCAGCATCCGAGGAGCAGGAAAATCAATGTTTCGGGCCAGAGCAGACCTCACTGTCTCCCAGAGAAAGAGGGTCAGGAGTCAAAGAGCACCGCTGAGATTGGAAGGAGACTTGGAGAACTTATTCTTGTGAGGAAGGGCCATAGAGTACTAGGTTCTCCAACCCCCTTGTTGTTTTGCCTTCAATCCCGAGGTTCAATGGCTGGGGTGAAGGATTGTAACCTGCGAATACTGGACCCAGCTCTTGTGGGGAGCCGCCGACCTGTACATGTAGACAAACAGATGGACATATGCTTGAGCCAGCTGGAACCCTTAGTGTAACTGTAGTTCTATAGCCTCAGGGTGACCATTGAGTTCCACATACCTGTGTCCTGCTTCTGTTCTTCCTGTGCAAGGTGACTCGCGACATTGAATCCACTTACCTGCCTGTTTCCACTTGAATAAAGATCCATTGAACTGCTATTTCATGGATAGCTTGGTGCAATTTCATCCCTGATTCAGAATGGATGTTACTCTCAGCAACTTATTATGACAAAATAAATGTCAAAGATTCTGACGTGGTGTAATGGTAGTATTCCTACCTCTCGGCCAAAAGGCCTGGTTTAAGTCTCAGTTGCTCCAGCCTCCATCAAAGTGAACAGGTTGATTAGAAAATGACAACAACTGATTCTCATTAAGACACACTAGTGGCTGATCCTTTTTCATTAAACTCCCATCTATAGAATCCATCTACCAGGCCCGCTGTCAAGGAAAGGCCACCAGCATTCTCAAAGATCTATCCCACCCTGGCAATGTTTTTCTACAGCCTCTACCATCGGGGAGAAGGTACAGAAGCCTGAACGCTTGCACCAGCTGGTTTCATAACAGTTTCTACCCTACTGTTGTTAGAATACTCACTACCTCTTAATATTCACCTGTACTCCCCTGTGTTTTTGTTTTTACCGCTGTTTACCTATTACTTACTTATCTATGCTACTTAACTCTGTGATCTGCCTGTATTGCTCGCAAGACAAAGCTTTTCACTGTGCCTCGGTACACGCGACAATAAATTCAATTCAGTTCAATTCAATTCATTACAAACTAAGAAAACCTTTAGACCCCGTGAAAGAGAAACAACAGTGGCAGCAAACTATTCCAAACAAACCTGGTTGGTACTATTGATTTAGAGACAAAAAGAACTGCAGATGTTGGGATCCAAGGTAGACAGGCAGGAGGCTGGGAGAACACAGCAAGGCAGGTAGCATCAGGAGGTGGAGAAGTTGACGTTTCGGGTATAACCCTTCTTCAGGAACGACCGCACATACAATGGCGAACATCAAATTGCAAATTGACCTCCTCTAGAAATTTCTTCTCCTTTCATCCCTCACTTGCTCCTCTATCCTTGTTCTCCATCCCACTAAAACAGACACTTGAGTTATTCCCAGAGCAATCTTCCCTCAGGATTCACTAAGCTACCATTCCTGCTTTCCTCTCTCTATACACCAAACTATTCCCAACATTGTGACACAATCGCTCTGACAATTAGCTTCAATAGAAAGGAAATTTAGGTGCTGGATAAACTGCATCGCCAATTCACATGTTTTAGTCAATCGCCCGAGACAAATTTATGGCCCACAGGGTTTAGTTAGACAGCAGCTTGTCTGTAACCTAACCAGTCTAGTATGCAGTGTCAATATTCAGCGAACCTTGCTTCTTTCAGTGGTGTGCTTAATGATAAACACAGTGCATCACTGTAAATAAACAAGTTTTTATCATGGGAATGTAAATTAGAATCAAAGGTCGTTGATGTTGTTTCCTTCAAATTCTTTAAGATAAAGTTGAATAAATACACATCTAGATTGTAAACTTCAGGAACATACAAATGATTGCATAGTTTGTGTAGTGTTAAAGTTTGTGTGCTGTTAGGACAATGGGTGAATAGCTAATGAAGGCTAACTGTCTCGATTTGAGTTTTTAAAGTATGATTAATAAATTATAATTTGTTTCAATAATCTTGAGGACTTGAAGTGAAATTTTACAGTTGTGAACTGAAGGTTTCTCATAAATTGCTGTTCCAAAAACTTAATACAGAAGTTCCTTTTAAATAACCATTATAGATATAACATTTTGCATTTAATGCTTATGTCATTCCCTGTGGGGTAAAAGGTTCAGTCTATGGTGTCTTCCTTGCTGCTTCCTGTCATCATCCAATATAAAGGGAGATCTACCAAAACCCCCAAGGCTACAGTCGAACTGTTTAAAAGGTAACTATAAACAATGTAACATCCACTGAATCATCTGCCTTGCAATTTACATTCTATTTCAAAAGTCCGAAAATAAACCAAACTGCATCCAGAAGTTAACTGACAGTTTCAAATTAAGCACTGACTGTAGTGACTGTAACAAGTCCCCTCCCCTATCAGCATTCCGTAAAGACCACTCCCTCCGTGACTCCCTCGTCAGATCCACACCCCCCACCAACCCAACCTCCACTCCCGGCACCTTCCCCTGCAACCGCAGGAGGTGCAAGACTTGCGCCCACACCTCCCCCCTCACCTCCCTCCAAGGCCCCAAAGGAAACTTCCATATCCGCCACAGATTCACCTGCACCTCCACACACATCATCTATTGCATCCTCTGCACCCGATGTGGCCTCCTCTATATTGGGGAGACAGGCCGGCTACTTGCGGAGCGTTTCAGAGAACACCTCTGGGACACCCGGACCAACCAACCCAACCACCCTGTGGCTCAACATTTCAATTCCCCCTCCCACTCCACCAAGGATATGCAGGTCTTTGGACTCCTCCATCGCCAGACCACAACAAAACGACGGTTGGAGGAAGAGCGCCTCATCTTCCGCCTAGGAACCCTCCAACCACAAGGGATGAACTCGGATTTCACCAGTTTCCTCATTTCCCCTCCCCCCACCTTGTCTCAGTCAAATCTATCGAATTCAGCACCGCCTTCCTAACCTACAATCTTCTTCCCGACCTCTCCGCCCCCACCCCAGTCTGACCTATCACCCTCACCTTGACCTTTTTCCACCTATCACATTTCCGACGCCCCTCCCCCAAGTCCCTCCTTTTATCTTAGCCTGCTGGACAAACTTTCCTCATTCCTGAAGAAGGGCTTATGCCCGAAACGTCGATTCTCCTGTTCCCTGGATGCTGCCTGACCTGCTGCGCTTTTCCAACAACACATTTTCAGCATTGTAACAAGTCAGCCAGACTTCATAGAATATGAGTTTCTTAATTGGGGCTGTTACTCTGGTCCAATCAGGGAGCCCTGCCTGACAGTTATAAACAGGAGTGTAGGGCAGGTCTGAAGACCTCCTCGTGGGTCTGCTCCTGGGCCTGGCCAAACTGGCCATCAACAGGTCCAGGCAGCGGGCCGTGGAGGGGGTCGTTAGGGCCGACTGCCTGCCCCTCTTCCACGGTTACGTTAGGGCCTGAGTGTCCTTGGAGAAGGAGCACGCGGTGTCCACCAACACCCTGGAGGAGTTCAGGGAGAGGTGGGCGCCGCAGGGAGTGGAGTGCATCATTTCTCCCTCCAACTCTATTTTGATTTAGTCCCTACCCTCCCCTTCACTGTTTTGATCACACAGCACTGCCCTTTGTTTTGCAGGGCAGTGTTTGTCACTAGCCACCCGGGTGTTTTCCCATCTTCCTGGTGGTGGAAATTGAATAAAGATTGGTGCACTTTGTGTCTTTCACTGTGTCTCACACCTGCACACACGCACCATGGGTGCTGGAGAAAAAAATAAGCACTACAAAAAAAAGAAAAAAAAGAAAAAAAAAGAAAAAATAAATAAAAAAAATAAACAGGAGTGTCAGAGGTTCTGTTCACTCTGAGAGCTGGCTCTGACGGAGCTGGATCAGTGTCAAGGATTCTCCAAATGCAATTAAAGGGTGACTTGGTGATAGGATACCATCCTCTTGCAATTATTTCACTGACATTAACCTATCCATACTGTACATTTCCTTTAACAATGCTATGAAATGGCCTTTCCTGCCTGTTATTGACTTTCACTTGGCCAGTCAGATGTTGGAACATACAAGTATGAAGACAGCAAGTGTCGGACCCTTATTCAAGTACGTGCTTCAATGTTTTTCATTATCCTGCCATATCTCAGACAGCTTACAAGATGTTTAATCTGATAAATATCTCCATTTGTATATTTCCACCTTGTAAGGGGTGTATACTTCCTGTCTGTGGTTAGTTATTTCAATTGCATTTAAAAAAAAACACTCATAGGATCGTAGGGACAGGAATAGGCAATCAGCCCTTGTAACCTGTTTCATCATTCAATGAGATCATGGCTGATCTGTGGCCTAACTCCATCTACCTGCCTGTGGCCCAGTTGCTTAACAGAAGTCCAGCAATCTTGGAGTTAACATTAGCAATTGATCCAGCGTCTATTTGTGGAAGAGAGTGTCAAACAACTAACACTCTTTGTGTGTAAAAATACTTACTAACATTTCTCTTGAACAGTCTGGTCCTAATTCTCAGATACAAACAAATTTTTAAACTCCTAAAATCTTCAACCTCACATGCACTTCATTAATACAGAAACTGCCGTTTACAACATTCTAACCAATGCATCAGTGCTTCCAAAAACGTTATTCATCTTGAATATGTGGTGAACAATTTTATGAATAATTGCTTTTCAAATGCTATACTGGTTCAAGAACACCATAACTTCTCCCAAGCAGGGCACGAGAAACATAAAAGTGCAATTTTCTTTATTATTGTACTTTTTAATAATTTGGACTTCATGCAATAACTGAAAACAGCAGAGATGACAGCAGCTCTTTGAGAGACTGTAAACATGTGGGTGCAGTTTTTAATATAAGGTTCTCTTTGTCATCGTGCTGCATTATTAAAGTGAATGTTGATGGTAGTTTGGAATGAAACACTTTATCATGTAGCACAAGGCAGCATATTATTATGCCCAGAATATATCAGGTGTAAATGCAATTGACATATATATGTGGTTTGTATTCATCAAACCTTTCTTTCTTTAGATAGTATTGGAAACGAAGTTGTACGACACCTCTAAGGTACGAGTGGATGAAAGAGCTCCACAGTCATGCTTTGAAGCAAAATTTTACACTGAGCCATTCTCAGAGTTATAACAACAGATGTCCAAATCTGCTCATACCAGATAAAAGAGAAATCTAACAGCCCCTTTCCATATGTTGAGCCAAAGCCCTGTAACTTACGGTGCCTCAAGTGATTATCTAAATGGATTTTTTTTCAATGCAATATGGGTTACTGCCCCCTTCACCTTTTCAGCCACTGAGTTCTATGTCCCCACTCTCCTCTCACTGAAAATAATTAATCCTCAACGCCTCTCTAATTCTTCGAACAGTTACTTTAAATCTAATCCCACACATTATAGACCACTGTATTCATGGGAATAGCACAGTGGCTCAGTGGTTAGCAATGCTACCTCACAGCACCAGGGACCTGGGTTCAATTCCGCCTCCAGTGACTGTCAGTGTGGAATTTGCACATTCTCCCCGAGTCTGTGTGGGTAGATGTGCAGGTCAGGTGGATTGGCCATGCTCAATTACCCATAGTGTCCAGGGATGTGTAGGCTAGGTGGATTAGCTATGGGCATTGGGTGGGATGCTCTTCAGAGGGTGGCATGGACTTGATGAGCTGAATGGCCTGCTTCCACAGTCTAGGAATTACATAACTCCTTCTGATTCACATTATCTCAATCCCTCATATTTTATGCAAATCAAATAAATTTCCCTTCCATACTAAAGGAAGCAAACCAGCCTTTCAATCCCTTTGTAACTAAAATTTCACATCTTGTCAATATTCTTAAAAATCTCTGTATCGCTGGTCAGATCACACCATTCCTATAATGTAACGACCAGATCTGTATGCAGTGGTCTGGCTCTGTTCAACTAGAGTTCCATAACTTCGCAGCTTAACTTCCTTGCGTTTAGGCTCCTATCAAAAATCCTCTTGGTCACCTTGGCTATCTGTCCAGTTACCTTCAGGCATAGAGTCATAGTGCATCTGCAGACATACACACATACACACATATACAATGTGGAGGGTAAATGGTGTAGGGCTGGAGAAGGTTGTGGGGATAGGGAGGGATAAGGTCATCTTAAGAATTGAAGTGACTAGCTTTTGATAAATATTTTAAATCTAAGTAACATTCAACTTCAATTGAAGTTCGATTTAAATTGTGGCATGCTACTTGATGACAATTGAAAATAATCGAAGTTTTAAAATATTTTCTGTTGCATCCAGCAAGGGCAGGGCTCATCCTGAAAAGGGTAAAGTGAAGCGGTGATTAGTTAAGGTTAGAGAGAACATCGACCATTTGTCTAAAATGGACACGTCATCCAAGATGACATTGCATGACATGTAAGAGACCAAGAGCAGATCTTGAGCAGGGTGGAAAGAACTGTTGGTTTGAATCAAAAGATGATTGATCAAAACTGGTGAAAGTCACAACTCCCCTTGCAATTAATCTGGAGGGAAAACAGACCGTGCTGCCTCATATGCTTAAGAGGGAAAAGTGGGTCACAGCAAGTTGATACTTCTCCAGCTGTAGTGAAAGCACCATTTGTTTCGCGCTGGCTCTCAAAATACAAGTTAGTCATCAGAACTGGCAAATGAAGAGGTACTATCAATGTTGATATTATGCTTGACATAGCAGACTCGAGGACAGGTTTCAATTATACTCGCATCACATCATTCCTTGCTATATCATTGATTGCTCTGTGTATAAATTCAGACAAATTGCAGGAACACTGTTAACAATATTATAAAACTATTATCAACCTTAGTGCCTAAATAATACTTAGCTGGTTTTCTCTGGTGTTTATTTTTTGAAAATGAATTTGCAAGATGTATGGAACATTTGAACGACTACATTCAATGCCGCTCCTGGGGACTAGGTGCCATGAGCTGTTACAATACATGACATAATTTTGTCTCCCTCATGACATTGAATCAAGAATCAAAGAACATCGATCAGTAACGGTAAGGGACTAATTATATATCTTCGAGTCAGGATAGTATTTGTCTTGGAGAGGAAACCAGAAGTGATGGCATTCTCACACAAGTACTATTTATGACCATTTCATGTCTACTCATTGAGACGACAAGTGAAAGAAATACTGTTTAAGCACTGGGGGAAGCTGCTGAACAAAACCCTGGAAATCTTTCCCATAACATCCATACCGCACCAGCTGTTGAAGGGATTCATATGAAGTCCAGAGGTGAGGATACAAATCAAAATAACTGCTCTGTCCTGAATGGTGTTGAGCTTCTGTACCCATCAGGTGAGTGCTGAGTAATCCATAACTATCCTTATTTGGAGAGGCTCAATGAGACATTTATCGGAAATATCCACGTTTGCTCTGCTGTTGTAAGCATTGCATTGATATGGCTGATCCAGTTGGAATTAGATTACATTACAGCGTGGAAACAGGCCCTTCGGCCCAACAAATCCACACCGACCCGCCGAAGCGCAACCCACCCATGCCCCTACATTTACCCCTTACCTAACACTACGGGCAATTTAGCATGGCCAATTCATCTGACCTGCACATCTTTGGACTGTGGGAGGAAACCGGAGCACCCGGAGGAAACCCACGCAGACACGGGGAGAAGTTGCAAACTCCACACAGTCATTCGCCTGAGGCGGGAATTGAACCCGGGTCTCAGGCGCTGTGAGGCAACAGTGCTAACCACTGTGCCACCGTACCGCCCACTATTCTGGTCAATGTTTGTCCCTAAGATTTTCATGGTTGGGATTTGATGGTGATGTTTCTTAAATTCAAAGAGTGATGAGCAGATTGTCTTTCCTTTAAATAGCACATTTCAATGCAAGCTATTTTTAACTTGTTAGCCCAAAGCTTGGATATTGCTGTAAGGTTCCTTCTTTACTAAATTTGGAGGTGACAATGTTGGACTGGGGTGGACAAAGTTAAAAATCACACAACACCAGGTTATAGTCCAACAGGTTTAATTGGAAGCACGAGCTTCCGAAGTGCTGCTCTTTCATCAGGTGGTTTATTGGAAACATTCAAATGGAGCTGAACACAATGGGTGGATTACTACAGGGGTCTGAGAAATCTTGACTATAGAGAGCTGAATGGCAGAATCAGATCAGATCCATCCTGATGTCAACTCTTGCTCTATCGTTTATTTTGTTTCAAAAGTATCATGGTGAGTCTTCCTCGGCCCTGGTGAGATGCCAACTGATGGGGCATTAACACTTGGCAATGATAACGACAGAACTTACCTCATGAATATTCAGCCTCCCAGATTCACCAGACAAAGACCAGTGTCTGGAAACTTGACATGGAATTCAGAGTGGGGACCTGGCAGATTCAGCTTGCTGCTAACTCTGAATGATCTCCTTTTTGCCTACAGCTAAACTACACCCCAGGGAATGATTAATGAGCACCAACCATATGGATCCCTCTTCTCACCTGGCATCTGGGAAACCAGCAGGGCAATCCTGACATTTCTCCTCAGCAGTAGTAGATCATAGAGTCATAGAATCATAGAGATGTACAGCATGGAAACAGACGCTTCGGTCCAACCCATCCATGCCAACCAGATATCCCAACCCAATCTAGTCCCACCTGCCAGCACCCGGCCCATATTTCTCCAAACCCTTCTGAATCATATACCCATCCAGATGCCTTTTACATGTTGCAATTGTACCAGTCTCCAACACGTCCTCTGGCAGCTCATTCCACACACACACCACCCACTGCATGAAAAGGTTGCCCCTTAGGTCTCTTTTATATCTTTCCCCCCTCACCCTAAACCTATGCCCTCTAGTTCTGGACTCGCCCACCCCAGAGAAATGACATTGTCTATTCACCCTACCCATGTTGCTCATGATTTTATAAACTTCTATAAGGTCACCCCTCAGCCTCCGACACTCCAGAAAAAACAATCCTATTCACCTCTCCCTATAGCTCAAATCTTCCAACCCTGGCAACATCCTTGTAAATCTTTTCTGAACCCTTTCGAGTTTCATAACATCCTGCTGATAGGAAGGAGACCAGAATTGCACGCAATATTCCAACAGTGGCCTAACCAATGTCCTGTACAGCCACAACATGACCTCCTACTCCTATACTCAATACTCTGACCAATAAAGGGAAGCATACCAAACACCTTCTTCACTATCCTATCTACCTGTGTCTCTACTTTCAAGGAGCTATGAACCTGCACTCCAAGGTCTCTTTATTCAGCAACACTCCCTAGAACCTTACCATTAAGTGTATAAGTTCTGCTAAGATTTGCTTTCCCAAAATGCAGCACCTCTCATTTATCTAAATTAAACTCCATCTGCCACTCCTCAGCCCATTGGCCCATCTGATCAAGATCCTGTTGTAATCTGACGTAACCTTCTTCGCTGTCCACTACACCTCCAATTTTGGTATTATCAGAAAACTTACTAACTATACCTCTTATGCTCGCATCCACATCATTTATTTAAATGACAAAGAGTAGTGGACCCAGCACCGATCCTTGTGGCACTCCACTGGTCACAGGCCGCCAGTCTGAAAGACAACCCACCACCACCCTCTGTTTTCTACCTTTGAGCCAGTTCTGTATCAAAATGGCCAGTTCTCCCTGTATTCCGTGAGATCTAACCTTGCTAATCAGTCTCCCATGGGGAACCTTGTCGAATGCCTTACTGAAGTCCATATAGATCACATCTACCACTCTGCTCTATCAATCCTCTTTGTTACTTCTTCAAAACATTCAAACAGGAGGCATGATTTCCCACGCACAAAGCCATGTTGACTATCCCTAATCAGTCCTTGCCTTTTCAAATACATGTACATCCTGTCCCTCAGGATTCCCTCCAACAACTTGCCCACCACTCACTGGTCTATAGTTCCCTGGCTTGTCCTTCCCACCCTTCCTAAATAGTGGCACCACATTATCTGACCTCCAGTCATCCAGCACCTCACCTGTGACTATCAATGATACAAGTATCTCAGCAAGAGGCCCAGTAATCACTTCTCTAGTTTCCCACAAAATTCTCGGGTACACCTGATCAGGTCATGGGGATTTATCCACTTTTATGCGTTTCAAGACATCCAGCACTTCCTCCTCTGTAATATGGACATTTTTCAAGATGCCACCACCTATTTCCCTACATTCTATATCTTTCATGTCCTTTTCCACAGTAAATACTGATGCAAAATATTCATTTAGTATATCCCCCATTTCCTGTAGCTCCACACAAAGGCCACCTTGCTGATCTTTGAGGGGCCCTATTCTCTCCCTAGTTACCCTTTTGTCCTTGATATATTTGTAAAAACCCTTTGGATTCTCCTTAATTCTATTTGCCAAAGCTATCTCATGTCCCCTTTTTGCCTCCTGATTTCCCTCTTAAGTATACTCCTACTTTCTTTATACTCTCCTAAGGATTCACTCGATCTATTCTGTTCATTCCTGACATATGCTTCCTTCTTTTTCTTAACTAAACCCTCAATTATTTTAGTCATCCAGCATTTCCTACACCTACCAGCCTTTCCTTTCACCCTGACAGGAATATACTGTCTCTGGAGTCTCGTTATCTGGCTTCCCATTATCTAGCTATCCCTTTACCTGTAAACACCTGCCCCCAATCAGTTTTTGAAAATTCTTGCCCAATACCATCAAAATTGTCCTTCCTCCAATTTAGAAGTTCAACTTTTAGATCTGATCTATCTTTTTCCATCACTATTTTAAAACTAATATAATTATTGTCTCTGGCCCTAAAGTGCTGCCCTACTGAGGAGTGTAAGCTTCAGGCAAGGATGTGGGAAAATTGTGAAGGGAGGCAGGGGATTTACAAGGCCAGGATACAATAAAACTTGGCTGCAAGTATGGAATGCAGGAGACATTGGTTGTCCATCAGTCAGAAGCATCCTGGCTTTGGTGTGGGGGGGGGGGGTTGGGGTGGGGGGGTAGGTGGACAATGTGTGGCCAATCTGATATGGTCACCTAATGTAGTAGGGGCAGGATGGGAAAGGTAGGCAGGTGTAGGTACACATAGGCAGGTTGGGTAGGAATTTGGGAACGTATGGATGGGCTATTAGGAAGGGAATGGGAATGATTGAGGGCTCATCAACACGGTCAGATTAAGGCTGCAAGCCACTGGCAGGGTGCACTTAGTGTCCCCTTCCATCACACTGCAAGTTGAAAGTGCAAGACCCAATCGGCCAAAGTGCCTATTCCTGTGCTGATGATTCGGAAACATTCCTCATCACAATGGACGTTTCCGCATTCTACACCAGCATCCCCCACAAGGATGGCATCGCAGCAACAACCTCAGTACTCAACACCAACAACTGCCAGTCTCCAAACACCATCCTACAACTCGTCCGCTTTATCCTCGATCATAACATCTTCACCTTTGACAATCAGTTCTTCATCCAGACACATGGAACAGCCATGGGGACCAAATTTGCACCCCAATATGCCAACATTTCTATGCACAGGTTCGAACAAGATTTCTTCTCTATGCAGGATCTCCAACCGACATTGTACACCAGGTACATTGATGACATTTTCTTCCTCTGGACCCATGGCGAGGAGTCACTGATAGAACTACACAGTGACATCAACAAGTTTCATCCCACCATCAAACTCACCATGGACTACTCTCGACTGTCTGTCTCATTCTTGGACACGTGCGTTTCCATCAAGGACGGACACCTCAGCACCACACTCTACCACAAACCCACAGACAACCTCACAATGCTACACTTCTCCAGCTTCCACCCAAAACATATTAAAACAGCCATTACCTATGGACAAGCCCTACGCATACACCGGATCTGCTCAGATGAGGAGGAACGTGACGGACACCTGGAAGTACTCAAGGATGCCCTCACAAGAACGGGGTACGATGCTCAACTCATCGACTGCCAGTTCTGATGTGCCACAGCAAGGAACCGTAATGACCTCCTCAGGAGACAGACACCTGCTGCAACAGGTACCCTTCATTGTTCAGTATTTCCCAGGAGCTGAAAAATTACGCCATGTTCTTCGTGACCTGCAACACATTATCAATGAGGATGAGCACCTCACCAAGACCTTCCCCACACCGCCACTATTTGCCTTCAAACAACCGCCAAACCTCAAACAGATCATTGTTCGTAGCAAACTGCCCGGCTCTCAGGACAACTCCATACAACCCTGTCACAGTGGACACTGCAAGACGTGTCAGTTTGTGGACATAGATGCCACTATTACGCGTGGGAACACCACCCACCTCGTACATGGCAGGTACTCATGTGACTCAGCCAACATTGTCTATCTTATACGTTGCAGGCAAGGATGCCCGGAGGCATGGTACATTGGGGAAACCGAGCAAAGGCTACGACAACGGATGAATGGGCACCGCACAACAACCAACAGACAGGAGGGTTCCCTCCCAGTTGGGGAACACTTCAGTGGTCCAGGACATTCAGCCTCGGACCTTCGGGTGACCATCCTCCAAGGTGGACTTCGGGACAGGCAGCAGAGGAAAGTGGCCGAGCAGAGGCTGATAGCTACATTCGGTACCCATAGGGAGGGCCTCAACTGGGACCTTGGGTTCATGTCACATTACAGGTGATCACCATTGCAGTACACACACACAGATATTCCTACACACACACACACTCTCACATACACACGGACACAGACACCCACACACACCCTTATAGACACACACACTCCCACACATGCACCCCCTCACAGACTTAAGACACTCTGCACTCACTACACACACACACACACACTTTCTCACACTCACAACCCCCACCCCAGACAGACACACACACAGACAGACAAAGACCCACATGCACACATATATTTTGTGTGGTGAATTTTTTTGTACTTGCAGAGTTACATTGCACTTTGCTCAAAAACTGCATACATTCATGTAGAACACTGAGCTCAAAAACTGCATGAATTTATGTAAAACTCTGTTATCTCACTTTTTAGATTAGAATCAATCTAAACATCAGGTCATAGACAGAGAACACAGGGAGCTAACACCTTCAACATATTGCCTAGCTATCACCATTGTTCACACCTAACCCGAGAATGCAATTTAAAAAAAAAGGGTTTTGTGATTTACACATGAAAGAAGTGAAACTATCACTGTATTCTAACAGATGAAAGGCTTAACAGACAATCAATTCTTCAATGTATAATTTCAGTTACATCACACTGCAAATTTTTGCTCTAAATTGTGTGTTACGATCGAGCCCTCCACAATCACCTGATGAAGGAGCATCGCTCCGAAAGCTAGTGTGCTTCCAATTAAACCTGTTGGACTATAATCTGGTGTTGTGTGATTTTTAACTTTATTTCTGTGCTGTAGACATTTATGATACTATGGTAGGAGAAAGAGAAGGTGTTGTGACCCTTGGTTAGAGGCAATGCAATATTTGAGAAATTGTGGTTAATTTGGGAGTTGCAGCGAAATGAAGACTGGTACTTACTCATTTGTCAGGACCTGGATGTTTCTGCATTACTGCCTGAAAGGTTCCGGGTATCCTCCTGCTGCGAGGACCAGGGGTCTCTCCCCATAGAGTGAGGGGTCACATACTGGGCACCCATCCACCTGCATGGGCTGTCTTCTTCAGTCATTGGAAAAAGGGGGCCATTGAGTGAGTTGGCAGTGGGTGACACAGCCATTAGTGTGGGAATGATGGCAGTGAGGTGTACTGAAGGAGACAGCACAGGGGCGTGCATGGTTAGTGGTGGGGGAGACTAGAGGGGAATGTGGGTGAAGGATGTTGATGCATGTCACAGTGAGTGTCACAGCATGAACCTTGGTGGGAGATGGGTGTGGTATCAGATACAGAGAGTGTATGAGGTGGCAGAGAGATGAGTGTGACAGTTACTCTGGTGGAGTGGGGAGAAAGTCATTGACCTTTTTGTTGCTGTCCCCTTGCACCCTGTAGATTGCCCTGTGGGTGATTTCAGACCAGGCTGGCAGGGTCTGGTAGTATGGCCTCCTCTGATAGTTGTGTGGGAAGGGGACTCCTCTCATATGGACCATTCCATCCACTAAGAGCTCCATGTTCCATTTGGAGAATTGCGCTTCATCCTCCCTTTCTTTGACACATTTGGAATCTATGGATGATAATGGAATAGTGGAGGTTAGATGGGCTTCAGATTGGTTTCACTGGTCAGCACAACATTGAGGGCTGAAGGGCCTGTACTGTACTGTATTGTTCTATGTTCTATGTCCTTGAGTGAACAGAGCAGCCAGTGTTCATCTGGTGCATCATGGACTTTTAAAAATGGAATGAGTACAAGGGAGGTTTGAGCTTTGGTAGGTTTCCACTCAGTCACGAGGTACTCTGGAAATGGTGCATGGTAAACTGGGACAGAAAACAGACATGAAAAATGCCACATTGGACTGGGTAGGTAATTACTGAGGCAAGCTAGGATGATGTGTTAAGGCCTTCTGATTATTGATCTTTGACAACAAACATCATCCTTTATGTCAGGTATTTGATGGAGACTGCAAGCAATGAGGATGGAAAATTCCATTAGGTTGCACAAAACACGCTTCCTAACAAATATTACAGATAATCGATCTTGTCCACTATTTTGTACAACACCTTAATCATTGTGCAATCACAGCTTTACAATGGTAAAAAAAGATGTTGTTAAAGCAACATTGCTATAGCAATTGATCACAAGTTTTCTTTCATTTGTACAATTTCATTCTCAGTTCTTGAAAGGTGTTCTCTTTGACTTTTATCACCTTTTGACACTTCAAGGGCTCCGTCCCTGCCTTATTGGGTTAAATGCTGACTAAAAGAGTCTCACACCTTGCCAAGTGCCTTTGGTTTTCGTATTGTCTGGAACGAAGTGCCTCTGGCAGGAGCCAATCTGCCTGTTTGTGAGATTGTTCCTGGGGAGGAGAGTCCAACATTGATAAGCCCTTTTATCAATTTATAGATGACTAGGAAGAGGCTGCTGTGTTGGCTAAGCTGCATCTATTCGATTTTGTTTGGGGATAAGGCACATTTCTTGCATCAACAAACTCAGGGCCCGAGTTTAATAAAACATAATCCCAATTTAAAAAAAACTGAATAATGTTTTTTCTAACAATACCAAGATAATTAATTTAGCAGACTCAAAACCTGTCAATGATTCTAAAGTTATGAAACTAATTATACTTCTTCAAGGCTGACATATAATGAGTATTATTGAATGTTATATATATTAAAGGCGCATTCACTGGTCAAACCAGAAGAGCTCAGTGAAGTAATGAGCTCCTGCAGAATGCATAAATGACCTACTTTGCATGCAAAATTGTACAGCATCTTTCCTCTTATTACTTTTTCTTCACATCAGCTCCAGGAACTGGATAAAAATATTATCCTGATAGAAGAGATTATCCATGCTCTTTGTGACCTTCAAGCAATAAATCATGAGAATGAAACTGCACAAATGAAAGGAAACTGGCATGAATTAAAATCACCACAGAAATGATTTTCTTAACTCCACTCTCCTTGATGTACACACACACATATGCACGCACACACACAAACACACACCACACACAAACGCACACTAACACACACCACACACACACAAACACAAACACACACAAACACACATACACACAAACACACAACCATACCCAAACACAACCACACACACACACCACACACACACAAACACACACCACACACAAACGCACACTAACATACACCACACACACACAAACACAAACACACACAAACACACATATACACAAACACAAAACCATACCCAAACACAACCACACACACACACCACACACACACAAACACACAACCACACACACAAAACCACACAAACACACGCGCACATATTTGTCAGGCACTGCATTTTGTGCAGCATTGTAAAAGCCCATTTGCAATTCGGTTTGGGAAACTCTACCTGCACGGATTGCTCTCATGTCATGAGATCATTTATTAGTCAGAGCGAGTCAGAATGTAGAGAGCAACAATTGATTACATCTGATCAGCCTTAAGAAATCTCTTGTTTTTTTTGCGAGGAGAAAGTGAGGCCTTCAGATGCTGGAGATTGGAGTCGAGAGTGTGGCGCTCGAAAAGCACAGCAGGTCAGGCAGCATCCGAGGAGCAGGAGAATCGACGTTTCAGGCATAAGCTCTTCGTCAGGAGTGAGGGTTGTGGGCCGGAGGCCTGAGAAGCGGGTAGGGCCGGGGGGCTGGGGGAGGTAGCTGAGAATGCAATAGGCAAATGAAGGTGGGGGTGAAGGTAACAGATAGGAGAGGAGGGTGGAGCTGATTGATGCGAAAGACAATGGATAGGCCAAGAGGGCAGTGCTGAGTTGGAGGCTTATGACTGGGATAAGGTGTGGGGAGGGGAAATGAGGAAACTGGTGAAATCCACATTAATCCCATGTGGTTGCAGGGTCCCAAGGCAGAAGATGAGGTGTTCTTCCTCCAGCGGTTGGGTGGTTAGGGTTTGGCGATGGCGGAAGCCCAGGACCTGCATGTCCTTGGTGAAGAGAGAGGGGGAGTTGAAGTGTTCAGCCACGGGGCGATGGGGTTGGTTGGTGCAGGTGTCCCAGGGATGTTCTCTGAAATGATCTGCAAGTTGGCATCCTGTCTCCCCACTGTAGAGGACACCACACCAGGGAGACAGGGCGGCAACTTGCGGATCGCTTCAGAGAACATCTCTGGGACACCTGCACCAACCAACCCCATTGCCCCGTGGCTGAACACTTCAACTCCCCCTCTCGCTTCACCAAGGACATGCAGGTCCTGGGCCTCCTCCATCACCACTCCCTAACCACCCGATGCCTGGAGGAAGAAAGCCTTATCTTCTGTCCTGGGATTCTGCAACCACACGGGATCCATGTGGATTTTACCAGTTTCCTGGGTTTTTTTGTACACTCGACTGCCTAAACATTGAACCAAAAGTTAAAATGATGACACCATGAACATGTCTTGAAGCATCCATAATCATAATAGCATGTGAGCGTTCTTGGTTTTAAAAAAATGTGAAGGAAAGGAAATGGCTTAAAATATGATTTGTGGGAGAAATACCTCTTTTAGGTACGACGATGGGCATGCTTCAGTCCAGTGTTAACAATAAATGGAAGGGAGATAGAGGGGAGTCATGAAGTAATTTTTTTCTGCAACCAATACATAGTTTTCAGTTGAACTTGGCAAATATCTGTTAGCTGAAGGGCTTTACGACAGGTTCCAGTGCTGTAGGGGGAGAAAATGAACATGTAATGGCTTTGACATGCCAAACAGAAGCCCCACTCCTGACCCTGAAATTGGCTCTACTCTGAATTGCTCCAGCTTCCTGCCAGATAAATCTGCCTGCCCTGTTCCACGTGTGGAGTGGTCACACAGCACGAGGTAACGGGACATAGCATTGAGAAACTCGGCGTTTTGTGGAAAGTACTCTTGTGTATGAGGGGGCATGGACTATGTTTCGATGCTCAAAACAGATCCACTCACAAACTTTGAATTAATTATCAAAGTTATCTTCTTTCAAATGCTTCACACATCTAACCCATTTAAAATAAATGAGTAATGGATCTACTAAATTAGCAGAAAAATAAATTTGATGACAGCACAGTAATTTTCAAGCAATAGAGACAATTTTAAAACAAATTTGAAAAGATGGGTATCTTGATGAAAATATTAAACTATACATTAGAATTATCAGTTCTTGAAAAATGACAAGATGGGTAGAACCCCTTCCTGTAAATGGTAAGAATTAAGGCAAATAGTCTGTCTGGTTTTGTAACTACACAAATAGGCATGACAATGCAAGGCAGGGCAAGGTGCTATAAGAATGCAGGTAGATGCTAAACGTAAGTACGCTAAGGGAGCAAGCTGCATCCTTAAGGTGCAGCCGAGTTCAGTCTGTGACCTCAGCACCTGTCCCTGCATACACTGTCTTTGCTACAGCCTTTCAATATTAGTTTGCAGGTGTGCCCTGTAATGTAAGTCTGTGCTTTCAGAACACACTGCCAGTGAATAGAGTCATAGAGTCATCAACTCACACAGCACAGAAACAGCCCTTTCGGCCCAACCAGCCCATTCTGAACATTATTCCGAACTAAACTAAACCCACCTTCTTGCACCTGGCCCATATCCCCCCAAACCTTTCCTATACTGTACTTACCTAAGTGTCTTTTAAATGTTATAACTGTGCCCACAACCACCACTTCCTTCGGACGTTTATTCCTCGCACAAACCACCATTTGTGTAAAAAAATTGCCCCTTATGTCTTTTTACAATCTTTCTTCTCTCACCTTAAAATTATGCCCCCCAGCTTTGAAATCCCCCACCCTAGGGAAAAGACACCCTATCTGTACCTCTCATTATTTTATGAACCTCTTCAAGGTCATCTCTCAATCTCCTACGCTCCAGTGAAAAAAAGTACCAGCCCTATCAACCTTTCTTTATGTTCAACCCTTACATTCTGGTAAATATCTTCTGAACCCTCTATGGCTTAATATTATATCACTGGCCAACCAGAACGTGATACAGTACTCCAGAAGAGGCCTCGCCAATGTCATGTACAATCTTAACATGACTTCCCAATGCCTCCATTCAATGGTCTAAGCAACGAAGGCAAGCATACTAATGGAAGGAAGATTGTTATGGTTTGCCCGATTTCAGAAGCTAATGTCTGTGGTGGATGGATGCATGTGTCTGGTGCCCACTGATTGTGCCGTGGGCTGTGGTTTGGTCAGAAGCAATGTGTCAATGGTGGTGGTAGCGGTGGTTCAGAGCGAGCTGTGCCAGGTACGTGCTCTGGTGTCCTTACTGAGCTTTCCCCAAGTCACACTTGCTGGGTGAGCTTGGTAAAGTGAGAATCTGAATATTAATGAGGAAATTTGCATCATCGACAAGGTGTTTAACAAGGATTAATCCCCATCACTTGGCATCTTGCCACTGCCTAGTGAGCACAGAAATTGGAGTGGGATGACTTTTACATCTAGATCAGCCTCACCAGATTTCTCATGTTCCTGCTACATAATTCACCATTGCCCACATTTCTCAGACCCCTGTTAGATACCATCCTCTATGTCTATTGTATTTGTTAGCATGATGTAACCTGCCATACCTGTACATCTGATATGTCTTCCTTTATCTTTTGAAAAAAAGATCCTCAGTAGAATGGATAACAGTGCTCTCCAATGTATCTGATCCATTTCACACAAATCTGCTCTCACACCATTCTCTTTCTCCCAGAGCCATGACAGGGATCCTCTTCTCTTCAGATTCCAACTCGCTAACTCTGCTTCAAAGGATCATCAACCAAAATCTCAGCTTCCTTCGATGTTATGGTGGGTTGGTGTTGGATGGCACTGGATGACCATGTAGATTACATTATGGCTGAGAGGGTGGTGGGTGGGTGAAATTTAGCAGAAATGTAAGTGCACCAGACTTCACTGACTTCAGTATTTAACCCAAGAAAACTGGCGAGGTGGGTGTATAGACAAGCTAATCATGGTGAAAATGTTAGTGTCTATCATCCTCAGAAACTGACTGAAATTGACATGAGCACAGAACAATTCTCCATTATATGCGCTTTTGAAATACTCCAGACGGCAATCAAATAGAAATGACTGAACTGACAAGAACTTATTCTGTTAGATTATTAATCAGGCTGTTAAAAAAAAACCTTTTAAATGTTTGGACTTAAATTAAGTTGTTAACAGTTGTTAAATTTATGTTTATTGCTGAAAAAACTTTCTGAACCGTGAACCTAATCTTATATTTATGGAATGTCAAAACAAACCCACACTTTCTAATATATATTTTTAAAAGCTTGCTTTTGATATGTCAATTTCTACCTTAATCCTCTGTGCAAGTCACACACTCTATAAAATAGAATTAAAAGTGAAGGACATCAATGGCATTTTGTATCTGGGTTTGTTTTTTGTCCGTGGGAGTACTTCATTTTGTTTGTCAATTTACTCTGCCCGATGTCATGACTTGGTGGTATAACTATTCTCGAGACTTGGTTGCAGATTGACACAAATGTCTGGAAAGGAGAAATCCACATCAGGGAGATTGTTGGATCTTTGTGGACGGCTTTGTTGAAGGTCAGCAGTGAACGCACTGCTGTGGAAATCCAGGCCACGTCAATCATTCAATTGGAGTGTTATTTCAGTACTGTTTGAAATTTAATGATGCAGCCTCTGGTTTACTTGGCTTCTTGAAATTTACAATGAAATTCAAAGTGGGAATGCAATGGCAATTGGGGGCACTCATGAAAAACTCATGAAGATACTTCAATAAACGCCCAGCACTCAGAGCTGCCTGCTTCTGTATTCCTGGGAAAGCATTATTCACAATACTTTTGCAGGTTCATAATTCCTTGAAAGTGACGTTAGAGGTAGAGAGGATAATGAAGGTGTTTGGTACTTTTGCCTCTGTTGATCAGTGCATTGAGCATAAGAGTTGGGAGGTCATGTTGCTGCTGTACAGGACATTGGTTAGGCTACCTTTGAATCCTGCATACAATTCTTGTCTCTCTGCTATAGGAAGGATGTTGTGAAATGTGAAAGGGTTCCGAAAAGAGGGTTGGAGGGTTTGAGTTACAGGGAGAGGCTGAATAGACTAGGGCTATTTTCCCTGGAGCATCAGAAGTTAAAGGGGTTTCTCAAATCATAAGGGGCATGGACAGGGTAAATAGTCAAGGTCTTTTCCCTAGGGTGACTGAGTTCAAAACTAGAGGGCATAGTTTTAAGGTGAGAGGGGAGAGATTTAGAAGGGACCTAAGGGGCAACTTTTTCATGCAGGGGGTGGTGCACATATGGAATGAGCTGCCAGAGGAAGTGGTGGAGTTGTACAATTATATCATTTAAAAGGCAATTGGATGGGTATATGAAAGGAAGGGTTTAGAGGGATATGGGCCAAATGCTGGCAAATGGGACTAGATTAATTTAGGATATTTGGTTGGCATGGACGAGTTGGACCAAAGGGTCTGTTTCCATGCTGCACATCTCTATGACTTTATGAATGTATGATTGTTTATTGCAATTCTTTGGACATTCTTGGAGTCACATTATGATGGGCTTTGCCTCAATTGTGTTACGTTGGCACCTCTTTGAGGAGCAATATGACCAACATCAGTAGCCTACAACTGAAAGAAGAGGAAGAAGGATAGCAGAATGGTGCAGTTCACAGGAGGCATCACTACCTTGGCTGTATGGGCAGAAGTTAAATTTCCTTGATAAGTCTGAATACCAGTGTTTATAGAGGTGCCCACTTTCGAATTTAGATGACAGTAGATATCTGCAGTGCCCTGGAAGAGAAGCCTGCTCTCTGCTAGATCTCCTACACTAATGTTTATCACTAATGTTTATTCAGATTAAGAATTAGTCCACACTGAAATACTCTCAAATACTCTATTTTAAAATAGGCCCATTTCTTGTTATATCACTTTAATAAGTCAGGTCACAAGCAACGTTTTCTGGAATTAATTTATGAGTAAGGCACATCTAATTGTATTTCTCCAATGAACTGATTCACTCTGCACATGCTAATAAGTAAGGTCATAAATTAACTTTTAAATTAACATTCCAAACCTTCATGGATTATATGTCAATAAATGAATTAGCATTTCATCTGCTCCTTACTCGTGCCAATAGTCCCATGTTTCCACAGAAGAGGAGTCTGCTCCATCATGTGGAAATGTGATGGAAGGAAACCTATAACCATCAAGCCTTGGGCTTGAAACTTTATCCTAAATCATCACAGAACAAGACATGCCATTCTTCAAAGGAATTCCGGAACAGTACTTTGACCCTACAACAGACGGTCCTGACTTCACAATCCATACATTTCCTTAGTTTGGGGGTCAGTAATTGGTCTCTGTGTGAGCTCACAGTGGTCATGAGACCTGCAAGGATGTAATGGGAGCAATCTCTAGGGTTGCTTTAGATCCTTACCAGGCCTGGTCCCAAAGAACTAGGACAATGGTCAGTAGATCTGCCTTAACCTACACCACGTCTTCCCCATCACTCACTCTGCAAAATAGTTGGATAGGAAACATAAGGAGGAGTGCCCTCAAAATTAGATTCATGATCTGGTGCCTAATCTTGTTATCTACCAGGTATTTACACTCGTTTTAATTAATAACTTGAAACCATGGGCTCAAATTACCACGGGGTCTAGCGCAAACAGGAGCATGATGTAATGGGCATCCTCCTCATTCTAACGGTTGACTATTATACATCACAACAAACTGTGGTGACATTAATCTTCAAATTGCTTTTGAACACTAATGTTAAGTAAGCAGTGGGAAATCTATAGACTGCCAGAACTTCGTTCCCATTTAAAACCAAGTCTTGCTGATGTTTTGTAATGTTGTGTCATTCAGTTTCAAGATGCTTCTCATAAGGTACCTGTTTAAAAGCTTTATGGGAATGGGACCATTGGCCATTAGTGGGCAGCACGGTGGCTCAGTGGTTAGCACTGCTGCCTCACAGCGCCAGGGTCCCAGGTTCAACTGCAGCCTCAGGTGACTGTCTGTGTGGAGTTTGCTCATTCTCCCCGTGTCTGTGTGGGTCAGACCAGAGCACCCAGAGGAAACCCACACAGACACAGGGAAGAAGTGCAGACTTGTCATGGTGGCTCAGTGTTAGCACTACTGTCTCACAGCGCCAGGGGCCCAGGTTTGATTCCATCCTCTGGCGACTGTCTGTGTGGAGTCTGCACTTCCTCCCAGTGTCTGCGTGGATTTCCTCTGGGTGCTCCGGTCTGACCCACGCAGACACAGGAAGAATGAGCAAACTCCACACAGACAGTTGCCAGAGGGTGGAATCAAATCTGGGTCCCTGGCGCTGTGAGGCAGCAGTGCTAACGCTGAGCCACCATGACATCATCCAAGTAAGATGATCAACGCGTGGCAAATCTAATCTCCTGGAGATGGGTTGCTTTCATATGGTAAACTTTTGCTGATGCCCGAAGAGACCAAAATGTGGGAGGTACGTCCCATCAAGAGTGTTTATTAGGTGTTGTTAAGGGTTGACGTTTTTGGTTTTGCTGCCTGCAGTCAAGACACTGACCATCATGGCGACCTATGCCAGTCTACAGGCAAGGGTTGCCATTTTCACCTGCCGTTGACTCAAACATCCGTAAAGCAGAATTTTTAGTCTCCTGATGGCTCCTTTGTTTCTGGATACATCATTATAACGAAAGTCTTCAGGCATGCAATCACTTTCCATCCTGTAACTATCCCTGCCCTCGCAATGTGAGCTCTGTTGGATGGGTGTCCCCATAGTTGAGAGATCTGCTTTTGAGAAGACTGACACATTTGCAATTTTGTCCTTTGCTGTGATGTCCAGGATGCATTACATACTGCAAAGGGAACACTAAAGACATCCACGGTTCACAACTTTATAACGAGGTTTACGTCAAAGGCTCATAAAGTAGCATCCTGCTCCTAGGATACTGGAGTAAGGACTTAATATAAATCAGTCAGTAATGTTGTGATGCTGGAAGCATAAGATTAACAGAAGGATATGGGGAAAAAGCAGGAACAGGTCATTGCTTTGGATAGTCAGACACAGTGCTAATGAATGGTGAAACAGACTCGAAAGGCCTACTCCTATTTTCTATGTTTCTTTTTAGAACAAACTGAACTGGAGACTGAGAGACAAGCAACTCTTTGTACTTTAAGACATTGGATTTTAAATGAAATTGCAATAATGCAAATGACATTGGTTATGAGTGGGCTTACTTTGCCTCAATCCAGTAGATTACTAGTAGATTTAGATCCAACAAGGTTTACTAACCAAACCAGGTATCGGGGACAGATTGGGCCATTGTAACAGAAATCCCTCCTATGGTCGTCCCAATAGCAAAACACAGAGTCAGCTACACAATGTTCCATTAATGTTTTGTGAATTGGAGAAAGACAGTAGTTTTGCTTTTCCTCTGTGTCTATCAAGCATTATGATTCAGAAACAAGAACAGAAATTCCAGGAAAACTGCAGCAGGTCTGGCAGCATCTGTGGAGAGAAATCAGAGTTAACTTTTCGGTCAAGTGGCCCTTCCTCACGATTTAGTGTCTGTAGTTCCTTCGGTTTTTACTAAGCTGTATAACTCACTGTGGAATACCACTAACCAAATCTGCACGTTCTTGGAAGCATTCAAATAACTGTATATTCAGGTTGATTTAAACATTACAGTATGCATAGCAATAGAGGTAATGAAGGGGTCATAGTCCACAAGGACCATAGGCATCCCTGTCCATACAGAAAGGTAATTGGTTAGCTATAACCTGAGGCTCCACAAACTGCTACAATGAAGGCTACCTTTGGTAAAAAGGGACACATAGTAAGTAGTATAAAGGAAGAGAAAGGAGGATGTCTCAGTTCATTGCTTCAAACGTGAATTCATATTTTTGAAAGTTGGTATATCTCAGGGTCACTGGATTTGGACTGACTTTAATTCAGACAATGTTGTGTTGAGAGTTACACAGGACGAAAATACTCTGTCACAGTAACTGACTTTTATTGATGCACAGCACACCAGGTTGGCATATGAAATATAGTAACCAATAGAATTAACACAGCTAGATGTATTTTGGAATTCATTATGCCTTCCTGGAACTTGAAGCTTTACTGTGATGTACATGATGATGCTTTAACCTTTTTTGTATTGAGTTTATTTTAGAACTAAGAATGAAATCAATAATGACAATCTATGTGCATGTGAAGTAGATAGATAGTCTGGCATTCTGAATATCAGCTGAATTAATATGTTGCTTGAGATGATATTCTGAAATGTAGAATATTTCTCAAACTTTCCCATGGCTACAATCTGTAAGGGGTCTTATTTCTGATCCTTGGTTCAATTTCATCTTGTGACCTGGTTCACTGAACTTGCTGGCAGATCCAAAAATACTAAAATTGCTATCAAAGTGTCAAACACACAAGTGGCAACTTGGCAGATCTCCAAATGATTTCCCAGATGTGAGTCTGCCTGCAAAACAAAGATATTTTCAACACATTATAGGTCTGCAGTGCCCAGATTTCCATGGTTTGATTTCTGGATCAGGTACTGAACTGTAATCACCCAGAATAGAAAATACACCAAACTTAAAAATAATATGAATTGATGTGTAATTAATTAATGGCACCTTTGATGATTTGTTTCAATGTTTTATTTGCTTATCATCTCGCTTTCATAAGAAATTGGAGTTGTTACTACTTGGCATTCCAGGCAGCTGCCCAATCCGACTGATGGGAGTCTCGGTCCATTTTTTGTGCCAGTCCACATGCCTACACCATTGGTGAGCTGTGCGGTTAAAATGAATGTAGCCTGCCATCCCCAGACAGCACAATGGGAAAAGGAATATCAATCTGAGGGTGATGGGAGAGTTGGCCAGTGGTCAGGATGGGAGTGAGATATTCTGTGGATCCCCTTCAATTAAGGAGCAATCTGCTGCCATCGTAAAAATGGATATAAACGGAACCCCTCTGCTATATAACCCGGTAACACTTGACATCTCGTCCAGCTCTATAGCAAGAGTTTCCAGGGTTACTAACTCACACTTGCTCTGCATAATAGACACTGTCATTTTATTATCAAGAAGAAAAGGTTTTCACTTCATTGATGCACCATTCATCTGTTAACCTAGGCAGCAGCATCTTTAGCCCAATGTAAGCCATGCTGGCAGCTATTCTGATACAGTTGTATTCCTGTGATTGTTAGGACAACCAATGCAGCTCCAGAGAACTGCTCTCATACATGAAAAAGAATCCTTACAGAACAAGCGATATAAATAGCAAAAATAATCTTAAGAAGCCTGGAGGGGTCAGGTACTGGAATTTCAGCAAACTCTGAGAGTGTTCCATTTTCCAATTCATTTCAGTCCAAAAAGACATTGAAGGTGAAAATCCATACTGTCTTTCTCCCTCTTCCACTGGGTGGCTTTCAGTTTATATTGTCCTACCAACTGGTTCTCCATCGTTCTCTGGGATATTCACCTTCAATGTCTTTTTGGATCGGAAGGAGTCGGAAGATGGAACGAGCCAATGCAAATTTCGGCAACACTCTCGGAGTAGGCTGAAGTTCCAGTACCGGACCTCTCCAGGCATCTTAAGATTATTTTTGCTATTTATATTAAAGGAAAGTAAGGATTAAGATTTACCCATGACACCCTCAGCAAGGTGTTAGACCATTGTTTGTCAAACATCTTGTTCCCCTGATTAAAAATCTAATCTCCAAAATCTTCTTTTCTAAAAGTCATTTTATTCCTTCAAGAATGCAACCTAAAATCTAAAATCACCACTTGGAATAGAATAAAATTGAATAGAATAGAATAGTAATATATTGTCATTTGCAGTTTTACAAAGAAAAATACAGTGAAAAGTGTTTAAGTCACCAAACTTCAGTGCCTTTATTAATAACAGAAATCATGTATTAAGACAATGACCAATTTTGTTCAAATCACAGCTCATGGGTTCCCAAGGACTAGGCAAAGAGAGTAACCACATTCTCCAGCACCACTGTAGAAAGCGGACACTGAAGCTGCTGGATTCCTAGCCGATGGAATCCTGGGCTTGTCCACCATGACACCGGAGATGCTGCAGAGGCTGCCTCAGGGACCCACCTCTTTGCCAATACAGCCGCTGAAGCAGAACACCACTTGGGGCCCGTTAGAATCCCAGTCCGGAAGATGGCATGGAAACTGCCGCAAGGAATTTTGCCAGGATTTGAGGATTTGAGCTATAGGAAAGGCAGAATAGGCTGGGGCTGTTTTCCCTGGAGCATCAGATGCTGAGGGGTGGCCTGATGGAGGTTTGTAAAATCATAAGGGGCATGGATAGGATAAATAGACAAGGTCTGTTCCCTGGGGTGAGGGAGTCCAAAACTAGAGGGCATAGGTTTACGGTGAGAGAGGAAAGTTGTAAAAGGGACCTAAGGAACAACTTCTTCATGCAGAGGGTGGTGCATGTATGGAATGAGCTGCCAGAGGAAGTGGTGGAGGCTGGTAAAATCATAATGTTTAAAAGGCATCTGGATGGGTGTATGAATAGAATGGGTTTAGAGGGATATGGGCCAAGTGCTGGCAGGTGGGACTAGATTAGGTAGGGTATCTGGTCAACATGGACAAGTTGGACCGAAGGGTCTGTTTTCATGCTGTACATCTCTATGATTCTCTGAATCCTGGGTCATTGGAATCCTGGACTGAACGCCCCTCATCGCCAAAGCATGCCTCCACTCTGCAAGACACAGCAGGACCCAACTGCAATGGCCATGAGGAATGGGAGGATTTTCTGGAGATCTCCCACTCTGCTGTATTGAGTGAAATCAGCCTAACGAGTATGATTCCTGGCTCTCTAACTTTCAGAAGAGACTATCCTCAATGTAGCATTAATTTCCCAATGTCCTAGAATAGTAGTGCAACAGTTTTGTTCAGATTCAATGCTGCCTACTCTAACCAACAACACTCCACACCCCACTCTGAAGATTACTGGCCTGGATTATTTTTAAACTGGTACTGGACATGTTCTCCATGTGGACACTAAGATCCAAAGACCATTACTTCCACTTAATCATTGACTGCCCAGGCATCTTCAGAAGTTTTCAGGTGCCAGTATTTCCAAAAAAACACTGCATGGAAAAAAATTTCACTTAGTTTGCAAACTAAGTGCCCACCAGCCCCAGGTATGTTGAGATGTAGGTGGATATCTCCAGATGTTCACCCTGTTCTGTGCTTGTCTTTGCTTCAGGACAGAACACGCCTGATCATCATCCATTGGCCCTGCTGCTGTCGAATCAGTTTTCCAATGCTCCAATTCAGCATCAAGCTCCCTGTCCATCCTTTGGCCTACTTGCCTTTCCTACTGCTTGTTTTAATACAAACAATATGTATTACAGTGGCCTGGTTATGCAAAGAAAATGCTGCCGATTAAATGTGAAAGTGAAAGGTTCATAGTGTGTGAGGTTCCACAAAGTGTTTCATAACTGCAGACTTGGCATCTCATCTTTAGTTGCTCCTTGTCTTGCTGATTTTGCAAATACAAAAGAAATCCAATGAGCAGCACCATTTTGCTGGGACAGAATGTTGCCTTGTTACTGCTTCAGTGTGACATGTTATTCAAGCCCTATGCTAATTCCATTTCTGTTACTTTCCATATCCGTACAGATTGTTGGAGGCCCTGTCCAGTCAGGATTGCATCATAAACCTGTGAGGTCAAGAATTTCTCATTAAATTTATCTTGCTATCCAAACCTGCTAAAAGTGTCTACATCAATTCAACTCTTCCCCACTGTTATTGGACTTCTGAATGGACCTCGCAAATTTTAACTTTGAGGTTGACCTTGCTCTTTGTACACTTTCTCTGCAGCTGTAACATTATATTCCTCACTCTGTTCTATTACTCTGTTGCACTTTGTATGGGGTTCAACTCCCTGGACTGCATGCAAAACAAAACTTTTCCCTGTACCTTGGTACATGTGACAATAATAAATCAAATCAAATTAAAAAAAACTCCCATGCCTGATTAGTATCCCTATGCTAAATTACAGGTCTATAACTATATTACAATTAATTCCTACTTACCTCAGCCTGTTGATTCTCTCTCTGAAAATATAATCAAGCCCTTCTCCCAGTTTTGTGACAGCCCCTTTTGCTGTCTATTTAATAATACTTTTATCCCTCGTGTAAGTTAAAAGATGATAATGTAATAGATAAGCATACCACACACTTACTGGAGCCCAGTTTCTCCAAATCAGCAGGCACATCTGTTTGCTCAGGTTCGGGCTGGATTAATCCTACTTTTCATATCCATTTTGCAAAACATAAAATGTTCTGAAGAAGGGTCACAGGATCAGAAACATTACCTCTGCTTTCCCTCCGCAGATGCTGTCAGACCTGCTGACTTTCTCCAGCGATTTCTATTTCACATCATGTAATCTGTCTCAATTGCTGCTGGAACACTGGGTGGGTGTACCATTAGAACAAATGATACAACTCAGATACCATTGAATTATATTGTTGCACCGTTGCATCATTATCAAGTAATTTTATGAAAAAATTGCCAGAAACTCAAGTTATTATTTTTATTGAAACATAAAGTAATGAGCAAATCTAACACTTGCCATATGTTGTTGTTTTTTTTTTCAGTATTTCATAAGGTTCAGGACACAAGTTACTCCAAGTGATTCATAGGATGAAGACATGCTTCTCCCAGTACATAACTCAACATTATTAGCAAATCCTCCCAGAATGCTGGCATGTCAAACTTGAAAATATTAAATCTGACTAGCTTGCTCCAGGAAGAAAAGAGAGTTTGCTTTCCTCTCAGAGACTACTGCACCCTGTGTGTGGGATGAATTTACAATGGCAGTGTTGCAGTTGTTGTCCAAACAAAGCTCACATTTTGTAATGTCTACTTAGAGTCTATGTAATTAATAATCAATTAAATTATTTTTGTGGTGCTTTGCATTATTTATCAAAGCTGTCGACTGAAATTAATTCTATATTACAATAGAGAGCAACACCGGAACACAAATAGATATTCATGGATTAGTGGTGCTGGAAGAGCACAGCAGTTCAGGCAGCATCCAAAGAGCTTCGAAATCGACGTTTCGGGCAAAAGCCCTTCATTATTCCTGATGAAGGGCTTTTGCCCGAAACGTCGATTTCGAAACTCCTTGGATGCTGCCTGAACTGCTGTGCTCTTCCAGCACCACTAATCCAGAATCTGGTTTCCAGCATCTGCAGTCATTGTTTTTACCTTACAAATAGACATTCAGCCCATTGACCTTGCTTCATTGATATTGATCATGGCTGATCAAATACTTGATGCATTTTATCCACGTCATACACCTCACCCTGTACACCACTGATAATCAGAAATCTATAAATCTATACCTTAAACACACTCAAAGATTGAAGTTACACAACCCTCTGTGGCAGAGGATTCCAAAAGTTCATGACCTTCTGAGCGAAAAAATTCTCTTCATCTTGGACTGAAGTGTCATTCTCCTTAATTTTAAATCATGTCTTCTGCTTCTAGGCTCTGCAATCAGGAGAAAGATCTTACCTGCATCTACTCTTCAGGTATTTTATAAGTTTCAGGGACATTACCTCTCTGAATACAGACTCAGTTCGGTGAACCTCTCTTCAAAAGCCAGTTTTGCCATCCCAGGAATAAGTGTGATGAATGTTCATTGCACTCTCTTGATGGCAATAATATCCTTCCTGAGATAAGGGCACCACGCCTACACACGGTATACCAGGTGCTCTAATCAAGCTCTTTCACAATTGACGTTAGACTTCACTACTCCTGTACTCAAATCCTTTTGCAGTAAAGGATAACATTCCATCAACCTTTGTAAAAGCTTGTTCCATTTGTGTATTAGCCTTCAGTGGCTTTTCATCAAGGACATCAGAGAATAGAATTCCTACAATGTGAAACAGGAAATTTGGCCCAACAAGTCCACACCGATCCTCCGAAGAGTATCCCACCAGACCCATTCCCCAACCCTGTTACCCTTCATTTCCCATGACTAACATACCTAACCTACACAACCCTGAACACGATGGGCAATTTAGCATGGCTAATTTACTTAACCTGCACATCTTTGGACTATGGAAGGAAACCAGAGCACCTGGAGCAAACCCACGCAGACACACGGAGAATGTGCAAACTTCACATAGACAGTCGCCTGAGGTTGGAATCAAACCCGGGTCCCTGGTGCTGTGAGGCAGCAGTGCTAACCACTGAGCCACCCACAAGGACATGTGTATCTGTGTCATTGTAAAGACAGGATCAGTCTGGTTGGGGTCTCATTTGTGTTTCGATAATCTGTCTTTACTGTTTGTAACGTTTAGAAAAATGAATTGATGAAGGTACTAATTGAATCATTTCTCACTCCCTCTGTGATATGATAAGATATCTGTGGAAAAAAAGTCATTTTGGGTAACACTAAAATGTAAAACAACTTTAAAACTTATATACTAAATATTCATGCCTAAACACATACCTTTTGAATTATTAAGCTGGAGAGGTTTCAGAAGAGATGTTGCTGGATATGGAATATTTGAGTTGTCAAGAAAGGCTGGATAGGCTGGGACATTTTTCACTGGAGCGAAGGGGGTTTCAGAGGCAACCTGAGAGAAGTTTATAAAATAATAAGAGGCATAGATAGAGTTAATGGTAGTTGTCTTTTCCCTAAGATGGGAGATTTCAAGAGTAAGGGGCACTTTTTTAAGGTGAGAGGAGGGAAATTCAAAAAGGATATGAGGGGCAAATCTTTTACACAGAGGGTGGTTCACATGTGGATGTGGGTACAATTACAATGTTTAAAAGATATAATTCCATGAACAAGAAAGATTTGGAGGGATGTGGGCCAGGAGCAGGTTGGTGGGACTAGTTTATTTTGGTATTATATTTGGCATGGGCCGAAGGATCTGCTTCCATGCTGTATGACTTTATGACTCTATGACTCTATGACTCTATGATTCTATATCTAGGATAGCATTAGAAAGTTAAAGATTGCAAATCAAAATAGTGGCTACCTCTTCTTAGAATATAGACATTACCAAGAACATTTGAATTAGAAACAGGAGTAGGGTATTCGATCTTACGAGCCTGCTCGGCCACTCAATAAATCCAGGGCTGATCTTCTGCCTCAGCTTTACCTCCCAGCATACTCCCACCTTCCTTTAGTGTTGAAAAGGTCTACTAACATTTGACTTGAATATATACTCATCAAGTGAACTTCTGCAGTCTACTAAAAAGGAAAATTTGAAGGATTTGCAACCCTTTGATTTCAGAAATCTCTTGTCATTTCAGTCCTCAAAGTTTAACCTCTTAATCTGAAGTTATGAAGATTGGTAGACCTTTGGCCTGAGGAGCAGTGACCTTGATTCTGATCTTGATCTTGTATAACTGACAGACCACCATCATCATGACCCTATCCATCATTGCTGGATGATTGTTGCACAATGAAAGAGGGACCCTGTGCTTCATCCCAAAGCTGTATGGACAAGATCTGATCTCTGCCTCTTGAACAATGAACCATTGTTGCTAATATCCCTCACCAGGATCTGTGGCCCTTGACCCAAGTGTAATATCTCTTACAATGGCCAGACACAGTGAGACTGGTCCATCTTACAAATTTTTATCATCTTGTGGACTCAATTGTGATGTCAGTGCTTTTTTGGTGGAATTGGGAGATGAATCTTTAGCTTATTCCCATCAGTATATCTGATAGTAATAAGCCACACTGGCAGACTAAAAACTTAACATTGTGTTATAAACGTTAATGTTTAATGTCATAAGGGATTTATCCATCCAGACCTGGCTTAGATCCCCTATTCCACTGAATGGATTTTGGCAGGTTTTACACATATTCAAATCTGAAACTGGCTGAAAGACTCATTAACGAACTGCGGCCCATTGTCTGACACAACCACATCAGAGATATTGTGTGTAACAAGTATTTCATACAAGACCCTGACTGCCTCTGTAGTGTTAGTAGATAATATTTCACCAAGAAAAATAGTCCACAGCAATTAGGTAAGGCCATCCATCAAATTTTAATAGATCTGTTCCCACTTATTCTCCATGGTTGAATGGGAAAGTAATGGAGATCAGTTGCTCTCTCTGCTTTCAATAGAACAAGTTTCAAGTCAGCCAATCTCCTTTGAGATTGCCCACTGCATAAACAACTGAACTCTGTCTCTGTACTCCCCCAGTGTCCCTGGTGAAATTGGAATAAACAGTCTTTCATTTAGCACATTTCATTTGAAATACAATTGATGCTCAAAATGGGTCATGATCAGTCACTGAAATTTTTGTCTGGTCATCCTGCAACACAATGCCAATGTATAGCACATATTTTCAGTTGTTCTTTAGTGCTGTCATACCCTGATTGAGCCATTGTTGTGCGGCCACTGAATCACTGAGGCCTCAGCATAAAATTTGATTTCACCAGCAAATTACTGATCAGTCATTGTAAGGCAATTAAATGCCACACTGGAGATTGCACCCACTGTCCTTTGTAATTTCCTTGCACGTATTATATCATATAGAAACACTTCATAAGATATAGTTCTTACTCTATCCACAGAGACGTCCTTGCCAGCTCTTTCAGATCTGATAGGGAGACCTGTGGCTTATGGTAGTTCTCCATGAGCATTTTCAGGCCAAGGATATAGCCTGAAAATCCCTTGCATACCCATGTGACTAAGAGAACTTCCTTCTCTACTTCGGTGCAATTTATTTCCATGACATGCTGTACATCTCTATGACTCTATTACTCTATGACTAACCATGCCTTGGATGCACATTACTTCTGTTTCAGATTCCCATTTGGTTGCTTCTAAAAGTGCTCTGCTTTCTATGCCCATAACTAAAGAATCCTTCTTCAAAAAGCTGAAGAAGATGAACAGCACAGGAGACAAAGCTTTACTTGAGAAGGGCTACCTTACACACTGAATATAGCATCATGTTAAATAAGGATGCAAAACCATTATATCCCTACAGCAATATTGATTCTATATCGTTAATGAATTAAGTCCAGAACCATCTTGACAAAATATTTGGAATGCAGGATCATAGCTCCTTGAAAGTGAAGTTGCAGGTAGATAGGATAGTGAAGAAGGTGTTTGGTATGCTTTCCTTTATTGGTTAGAGTATTGAGTACAGGAATTGGGAGGACATTGGTTAAGCCACTGTTGAAATATTGCGTGCAATTCTGGTCTCCTTCCTATCGGAAAGATGTTGGGAAACTTGGAAGGGTTCAGAAAAGATTTACAAGGATGTTGCCAGGGTTGGAGGATTTGAGCTACAAGGAGAGGTTGAATAGGCCGGGGCTATTTCCCCTGGAGTGTCGGAGGCTGAGGGGTGACCTTATAGAGGTTTCTAAAATCATGAGGGGCATGGATAGGATAAATTGGCAAAGTCTTTTCCCTGGGGTCAGGGAATCCAGAACTAGAGGGCATAGGTTTAGGATGAGAGGGGAAAGATATAAAAGAGATCTAAGCGGCAACGTTTTCACATAGAGGGTGGTACGTGTATGGAATGAGCTGCCAGAGGAAGTGGTGGAGGCTGGTACAATTGCAACATTTAAAAAGCATTTGGATAGGTATATGAATAGGAAGGATTTGGAGGGATATGGGTTGGGTGCTGGTACGTGGGACTAGATTGGGTTGGGATATCTGGTCGGCATGGACAAGTTGGACTGAAGGGTCTGCTTCCATGCTGTACATCTCTATGACTCTATAACTAGAATGGGTATAACTACAAGATATGATAGTTGGAAAGAATGAATTGTGCTGATCAGGACATATCTAAATGCCAGCATATCTTTGATGTTTTCCTCCTGATGTGAGTCCTAATGTGATCATTGCCTCTTTTTGAGAAATTGCCTGAAGGATACAGTCATTCTTGCTAACGACTGTTTGTCAACTGGTTGATATTGATTAGAAATCTTTGTAGGTCATGAACCAGTTGTGGAATGGGAAATTATAATGACGTTCACTCTCCTTGAATCTGGCATTATTCCACCCTTGTCAACAAAGTACGCCAAGAAGTGAATAGATTCCTTGGAGGATTTGCACTTACTGTTGAGATTTTGTTCTTCATCCTGTAGGCATTTTAAAACTGCAACACCCCTCCTATAATGTTTCCTGACCGTCTCCCTCTGTATTGATATGTCATCCATATGCCATGTAACTCCTTTTAAATCTTGTAAAATATTTAAAATATTTTTGCGGTTAAGGTGATCTCAAATGATGGTTTGTTGAAGCAATATCTCACAAGAGGAACAATAAACAATGGAATATTGCAGAACACACTATTGGCATCAAGTGCATCTTGAGACAAATTGGCTTGCTTGTTGTCTGTTGTAGACATTACCTCATTAATAACTTGTTCGGCAGTGTTAAGTGAATGTAGTTTCTGATGGTTTTATTGTCTCTGTGTACAGTAACCATGCTCAAAGGCCATTCAGTTGGTTTAATAGCAGCATTTCCTCAAGTTCTGGACTTCATTCATGAAGGAATATGGAATCTTCTTGGGTGTATAGAGACACAATGGTTTCGCATCCTTCATTAACATGACGCTGTTTTCAGTGTTTAGAGTAGCACCTCTCAAATCAAGTTTTGCTCCTGTGATGTTAAACTTCTTCAACTTTTTGTTGCTCGTGTGTGTGAGCTTGCTAATTGTAAATCACAGATACAGTTAGTTCTTCTATGTTGTGATGATTGCGTTCTTGTGCAGCCTCATGTTGTAGAAAAATCACACTTCAGAAACAGCGCTTAAAGTGTTGGCACTGTAATGGCATTACAGCCAACGTACATTATAAAAGTTTGCACTTTAGAAACACCTACCCGATTTGTCAATCATGCTACAATAAATCACATTGACAAAATGTGCATTATAACAGAATGGTCTGTACATTCTTTATTATCTGTCATCCTTTGTGTTACAGAGTTATTTACAATGTACCTTTAATCTGGAGCATTATCCAATTTAGAATATCAGCCATGGTATTTGATCTGATAAGACAGTGACACATATCTGCATCAAGCTTAAGGTTGTTGAGATGTCTAGTTTCATAAACAGGTTCCATCAAATTTGAGTTACTTGATCATCAATTTTGTCTAGGAACGTATTTGGTCCATTTCGCATGCTGGCAGCACTATAACAGTAACATCATTTTACAAGTAGGCAAGTGACGTTTTTCTGCTCTGAAATTGTGTCCTACTTTGACTCATCTTCTGGAAGCGACCAAATGCTTTGCAGATGGGGCATTCTTTCATCATAGCAGCACTTGTGCTTGTGAGGTTTCTTTTGTTTCAGTGTTGTCACTGACTCTAACTATGCTCTATTCCTTAAATTGGCTTGCCATTTGTTCGTTTAAAGTGTTTACACCTTAAAAGTGGATAAGTTCTGTTTTCCTCTATTGATAAGGTTGTCTTTCACCTCTCACAATTTCTACCTACTTTTTTCTACCCCAGTTTTTTGTATTCAGCATAATCTGAATTAGTCTTCTCCAAAGTCCAATCTTCTTTGGAATGTATTATATATATAAGATAAAGACTAATTAATAAATCCCACAACAATCATATCTGTTATGGACCATCAGTGGAAAGAAAAAAAGAGCTAACACTGAGTCCAATGACCCATCTTCAGTTCTTGAAATGTTAATATTGCTTTCTCTTCAGAGATGCTGCCAGGCTAGCAATTTCTGTTGCTGTTTCTTATTTGCAGCATGTTCAGTTCTTTGTTTTATTTTACTCCCTATTATGAATTCTGATTTCCGTTGTCACAGCTTTTTATTAATAAATGAAATTATCTACTTATTTCCCTGGAAGCTTAACTCTTCAAATAAATCTTGCTCATTCGAAAATGTTGATTATTTTCAGATTAATGTAAACGTCAAAAACTTATAGAATTTCCCCAAAGGTATCTGTATCTCTGGTATTGGTGATTTATATTGTCATTGACATTATTAAAGCAATAGTACGTTTAGTTGTTCACCTAGTAATTTGAATATTTAAATTTGAAACAAATTCATATCTTAATAACCGTTTTCTCTGAGATGACTAATTCCGTGTTCGATATGGCCCCTCTCTGACAGTAAATGCTATTATTTCTCCTGCCATATGTTCGGAATATGATCATTTATTCTTCTTACTTAATAGCATTTGAATTCTGCTGAAACTCACTTCTGCTGTAATCTCTTCCCTTTGAAGACTTTTTACTTATGTAAGTAATAATGCTGTTTATTTTCCTTGTCTTGTAAGTTTTAAGTGGTACAATGCAACAATTTTGCATCCTTTTCCTTCTTTTAAAGATTTTAATTCTATTTAATGATAATGCTTTCACATCCGTGCTTTTGTTTTAATGGCGATTTTCCTTTGTTTTTGCAGAGAAATTGAGGTTTCCCACTTTGTGCAGGTACTTCCTGCCTTCTGATACCAGAATGGATGATTCTCTGCTTTTCATAGCCTAATAAACAATGACAGGTGTTTTCAATGACTTGCGAAACAAATCTTTGCGCCTACATTAAGAAATTCTTGTTTCTCCAGAACCATGATTTAAATTAATATTCACCTGTTCTTGTTGTGGTCTCAATAGTCTTGTCACTATTTTCTTCCCTTAGGCTCTTCTGTCTGCTTTAGCTTTCAGACTATCTCCTTTGTCATCTACATTCTGCTTTGCAGCTTTACAGTGCTGCAATATCAAGGCGTTCTACTATCCTTTATTTCCCTAGCTTCTTATTCACTCATTCACAGATGTGAGGGCCACAAGCTAGGCCAGTGTTTATTGCCTATCCCTAATTGCCCAGAGGGCAGTTAAGAATCAACCACAATGCTGGGGATTTGGAGTTGCATGCTGGCCAGACCAGGTAAAGATAGCTTCTTCTTTCCTTAACAGGATATTAGTGACCTAAAGTGGTTCTGACTGTAGCTATGTCATGGTGTTTGCTCACGATAGTAGTGATACTCATGGTGAACTGGAAGTACAGCTGATTTTACTTCTAACTTTCTTGCCTGTTCCCTTTATGCTTTTTCCCACCTGACCCACAGGAATTCATAAATTTACTCATAAAGATCGGATACATTTTCTTCTTAGCTGAATCTCTAACCAGGAATGATCTTATAGATTTTCATTCCCAGATGAATTCTGTAAGGGCCAGGTGGAGCTGGTCTTTAAACTTTTTCTAGACCAGGCAATCTTTTTTCTTTCTTTCAGACCCAATGTAAAATCTTTAACCTATTTCTCCCTTGCTGACTGGGTATCTATTCAAGCAGGTAAAAACAAGGACTACAGATGCTGGAAACCAGAGTCTAGATTAGGAATAATCATCAGGAATAAGGGCTTTTGACCGAAACATCGATTTTCCTGCTCCTCGGATGCTGCCTGACCTGCTGTGCATTTCCAGCACCACTCAAATCTAGACTATGTATTCAAGTAGTCTCTGTGTGAGTGGCTCTTAAAATGGTAAAGTCTTTAAAGCTGTAAACTCACTTGGTTTTCTGGAAATTTCCGTCCCTGGGTCCAATGGAAATCTTTCTCCATTGTACCTTGTGGATGATGTCCACCGCTGATCATCCTGTGGTACTTCTGGTTAGAAGGATGTTGCCAGTAATCCTCTTTCTTTGACTAGGGCTAAGGGCTTATTTGTCTTATAATGGTAGAGGGTTAATCACTATTGAGTCCTAACAAATGGACACTTTTTTTCTTTCTGCAAATGGAGCCTCTAGCCTTAACAAAATGTAGTTTATTGCACGATGGTAATTAGGTACCAGTAACATGAGTATGAAAGACATTGGTACACAGCCAACAAGCAGGTCTGTAATGTAGGCCTGAATTCAACCAGGTCCTAAGGTATTCTGTCTCATCCCCACCTAAGACACAGCACCACCAGATTAGGTGAAGTTGAATGAACCCTTTCAGAATTATTATTTTGTCCAACAGTGCTTTTAAATTTATGATGGTCATCAATCATCAATTAGGGTTAGGGTTCGGGGTAGGGTTATTGCTGCTTGTTTTGTAATACCTATTTCTAAAGGCAAGGGAGAGGTTTTTAATTTGTGTCAGTGAATGTGTTAAAATCAGATCAAAGAAGCCTAAAAATGTAGTTTTGATTTATTGAGTAAAACTGTCAACTGTGATTTACTTGTTTTTTGTTAGATTTACCACGACTTTTGGATTGAGTGGTCATCTTTGGAAATAATCCAGAATCTTTGGAAATTAGTTGATGCTTGAGAAATAATTGATGAACACCAATTGCATTTTAAATTGCATTCCCCCAAACCAAACTGCAGATTTAAAGGTCCTGTTTCATGAATTTAGAGTATTAATCAGTAATAAGTTGCAATGACCATATTGAAATTAACTGCTTAATTCAGGTTCAGCATTTTAATCAACTCAAATTGGTTCTTGGAATTAAAAGCTGCATTAGCATTGGTGGTTGTTTAATCATTTATCAGAAGGATACAGGTTGCTGCATAATAATTGTTAGGTAGAAGGATTGGGAAATAACTCAATTGCTTACCACTGCAAGAATTAATACCTACTCTCTGTGTTTTACTGGAAGTAATATCCGGAGTTGATTATTTGCAGCTTTCAGGTGGAGATTGATTGATTGAGTCTGGAAGAAAGCAACCACGGTAATGGTTGGATTTTTACTTTGTTAAATTTGCGCACTGGGAATCTCTTAAAAGAACAACGTATTTTCCCTCGAAAAAAGGATCGAATGTAAAAATAGATACAGTTTGCTGACTTTTTTTTGCTATTAACAAGTTAAATCTTATTGCTATATTCAACTTATTGAAATGTTAGCTCTATCAACTTTAGCTTTGTCATGGATGGTATGGTGGCTCAGTGGTTACTATTACTACCTCACAGTGCCAGGGACCTGGGCTTGATTCCCACCTTGGGTAACTGTCTGTCTGGAGTTTGCACATTCTCCCCATGTCTGTGTGAATTTCCTCCCACAGTCCAAAGATGTGTAGGTTAGGCGAATTGGCCAAGTTAAATTGTCCATAGTGTTAGGTACATTAGTCAGATGTAAATGTAGGGAAATTAGTCTGGGTGGGTTACCCTTTGGAGGGCTGGTATGGTCTTGTTGGGCCAAAGGACCTGTTTCCGCACTGTAGGTAATCTAATTATAATGAATTTGTAGATTATAAGTTTCTGAAGGTTCCAGCTTTCTAACTGCGATGCATATATGCTCAAATGCAAATAAGTTCTTCACTAAGCTTTTAAATGAATCCAAAATATTCCATCCCTACAAGATATACAGGACCTTTCATCTGACAGTAATGGATTTGGAACTTGCTGTTACTAGGGAAATGTGACTTTCTTATTTCTCCAAGCTTCGTGTGATTTTTACTTGTTCAAAAATATCTCTAAGACCAATCTTTGAATCCTGTGTGTTTCTGTTCCAGAGTCTAGCCAAGTTTTGTCATAGATTATCACTTTGCTTTTCATGTCTGAAATAATCATCTTGCAAATACTGACTTTAGCAAACATGCTTATAAAACAAATCATTAGAAATAAAGACTATTCAGAAAATTTGTGTTCAAATATCTTTCAGTCCATTTATTAATTTGGCTGAATTATTTGTTGTGGGGGTAGAAGTGACAAAGGAAGAATTAATTTGGTAATTACTAGAACATGATTTTTTATCTTGTAAACTTAAAATAATTTTTGAATTGCTCACACTAGAAAGCTGAAATGTTAAAAAACTTGAATAATTTTTTATTTCCTGATGTCATTTAGAACTTACTCATTGACATAAAAATCAAATAATGAAGCACTCATTAAGATATCAGGCAATGACCATAAAGTGTTGCTATTAGTTGCACGTTTGTTATTGAGCTTGCTACAATAACAAGAGTGAACAGGTGTCCTATGAAACATTAGGTGAGAAGTATCAAATACTAATTACAAAACATGTAATTATAATAAATTGTTGCACATAAAGTTTCTAAAATATTTCTCATGTTGCAAGTGAAACTCAAACATAGGCAGGATTTTCTGAAACTTTTGTCCTGCTGCAACTGTTTGCAATAATCACAAAGCTCCCAGGACTCGGTCTACTGCACATTGGGAAAATTGTCTGATATTCTATTCCAACCTGCTGAGTGAGTTACAACATTTCATTTTGCGCTATTCAACATCCCTATGTCAGGCATCGTAAATGGGAAACTCATTTTCTGAATGTAAACATTTGCCTGTCATACCTGCAATGCCTGCAGGAGGCACTGTGCTCAACATTGATAAGATTTAAAGCTTGTCACAACACAAATTCCATTGGCCTGCAGGTCATTAGGCTGGAACGCATGTTTCGTTAATGCGAATTCACTAAAATGTGATTGAGAATTGGGGACACTGTGTAAATACCACCATCTTGTCTATGCTACCTCACACTCACTCTGTCTCTGCTACTGCATCCACTTCCAACCAAGGCTCATGCTCTCTCTCTATTGCATGAAACATCTTCCCTCACTGAGGTGGACCACCAATTTCCCCGCATGAACCCACATACTTTCTGCACTGCCTACCCACACTGGCAGGACACCTTATCTCATTTCGCTATCTGCACCGGTTCTGTCACCCACTTTTATCTCAAACAATCTCTCCTTTTCTCTCATTCCTGGAAAACCCAGCCTGCAATAGAGCCAGGATGAGTGGATGGGTGCATGAAATCATGCTCCTTAACCCCTTGGAGGTGTCGATCCTGACCCTGACCATCCCAAGAAGTTGAATGACTGCCTCCAGATCCTGGAACTGGTATTGGAGACTGTGTTTACTTAATGTGCCGGGACCCCTGACTGAGGTCTACTCTGCATAGACACTGAGACGTGGCCGTTTGGCTGAAGCACACACAATATGTCTGCTGTGTATGCTACTGGTAGGTGGTGCAGGTGGAAGATTGAAGTTGCACACTGCTGTGCAGTTACATGTCCACCCCTCTGACTGACGATTGCTGACATTCAAGGTGAGCTCCCTGGCTTTGTTTCTGCACTAATAGCAAATCTGAATGGAAGCACTGTAGGTCTGATCGCTCTGCCTGAAGAGCCAAAGCACTGAAATGCAAAGGCCATGCAAGGAATGCGGTGATCATCTAGGCAGGTGCTAAAAGTGGACTTGCTAAGAAAGCAAACAAGGAGCCCTGAAGTGCAGCCCAGTCCAAGCCATCATCTGGGTCCCTGTCCCTGGGCACAAAATAGCAGCATCACAGTGAGAGGTGCTTGTGATCTCCATACTGCAGCATTGAAGTGTGGAGGCATCATGTAAATGCATGTGCAATGTGCCACGATGGTCTGGAAAGGGGGCATGTGGTGGATGCTAATATCTGTGGATATAGGGTACAGGACCTGGAGTGTGTCCTGAGGCGCTGGTATTGGGTGTCCAAGATAGAGATCCAGAGGAAAAAAAAAGCGATCTGGAGTTGCCCAAATATCATGTGGGGAATTCTCAGCATCTCACTTCTGTGTGGCTGATGGTGGAATGGGAGGTTCCATGTTACTGGTGTAAGATTCCATAATGAGGTTGATAATGAGGGATAGTCCCCACTCAGAAACCGCTCGCCACTCACTCATGGGAATCTCCTCTCGATCATTGAAATTTGCTGGAAAATGTGACTTGTCACTCCCAATGTCAAGAAAGGTTCACTTGCTTCTAACCATAGCCCACAATGTACAAGGCCGAGGAAGATTCCGCTCACTGCCTTTGGGTGAAATCGCAAATCAAGTGCAGAAGGGAAAGTTCGCCATTGATGAAGTTATATAGGAGGTCATTTGTGGTTTCTAATCAAGCAGGAGTATTTATCGCAAGACCATTGGTCAATGGATGCATCCTTACACTGACTTCCCACATAAACAGACTGCTTGACTGGAACCTTCTCAGCCCCATAGAGACATACTTGAAGTTGGGACCTGCATAAAATTGGTGGCGTTAGGTTCTTGAGCCAGTACGTTCCCATTTCCAGATGATCTTGTCTCAGTCAAATAAACTACAATCGCTACCTGTCCAACAGTGTTTGTTTGACCAATGAAATTCTCATGCGAACGGTGATGAGGGATCCTCCCGGTACTGGTGCCCAGCTCTGCTGGCAGCTCAGTGAGGACATACTCTGGGCAGCAGGACCAATGCAGCTGAGGATAGTGGAACAAGGGGTTCCATGACCCAATGGCAGAGCCACATCAAAAAAAGGCTGCACTTATGGTCTAACTGATTCCTCTGGAGGAGTTTCATCTTCATTCTGAGAGTCTGTATGATATTTTATAAATTCCTACTTTGGAAATAGAACCAGTCTGACTCAGGATTGGAATGCAGACAGACTCTAACCTCACACCTTTAATGCATTGTCTGAGCTAAGATGTCACCTTTTTTTTCTAAAACCTTAAGTTATCTCGGCACTGTGAAAGGAGTTCTGGGATTTACATATTAATGAATCAATACCTGCAGCCCATTCTAAAGATGAAAGACTTAACAGCAATCTAGGTTTGATCAATATATCGCATGAGCTGTAAGACACTTTGATCTTTTGCTATAAATTCTGTGCCTTATGATCCTGCCCCACTAGTTATCTGATGAAGGAGCAGCGCTCTGAAAGCTTGTGCTTCCAAATAAACCTGTTGGACTATAACCTGGTGTTGTGTAATTTTTAACTTTGTCCACCCCGGTCTAACACCAGCTCCTCCACATCTTTATTTTTGTCATTACATTATACACCTGCGAGATCCTCCTTTTTCATAGTTAAAAATCACACAACACCAGATTATAGTCCAACAGGTTTAATTGGAAGCACACTAGCTTTCGGAGCGACGCTCCTTCATCAGGTGATTGTGGAGGGCTCGATCGTAACACAGAATTTATAGCAAAAATTTGCAGTGTGATGTAACTGAAATTATACATTGAAGAAATAAAAATCACACAACACCAGGTTATAGTCCAACAGGTTTAATTGGAAGCACACTAATTTCAGTTACATCACACTGCAAAGTTTTGCTATAAATTCTGTGTTACGATCGAGCCCTCCACAATCACCTGATGAAGGAGCGTCGCTCCGAAAGCTAGTGTGCTTCCAATTAAACCTGTTGGACTATAACCTGGTGTTGTGTGATTTTTAACTTTGTACACCCCAGTCCAACACCGGCATCTCCGAATCATGACTTCTTTTTCATGATTCTCTTTCCAACTCCTGTCTGTTGCAGCAGTAGCCACCTTTTCGAGTTGGTCCGTCAGCCAGGCAGAGCTTGGGACCCTTTGAAAGGGCCTGCAGTTTCAGGAACTCAGGAATCCCTACTGGATAGCAAACATGGTGACGACCATTTAAGAGGCTGACAGATCACACTGGAGGGAGCATTGGAGATTCATGGGAGGCTGGAATCTAAAAATGATCCCTTTTCTCGAAAATAATCTATCAGTAGAAGATTCCTCTCTGTTGCTGAATTATTCTCAGCTTCAGTCAGTCAGTCTTTTTCCCATCTGTAATGTTTATTTTATACAATTATAATCATATAATTTCCTGTAACAAGTATTAGTTTTCCAAGAAAATTCAATAATGCAGATTTTGCTATTTGTATAGGTGTCTTTGAGTTTTCTCCAAGATTGCTCTCTGCAGTGCCCTGAAAATGAATCCTTGGTTCCTGCAAAATCAAAGACAGTCCGGGCAAGTTAGCAGCTCTGATGCCTACCCAGAGCTCAGGGTCACAGAATGAGATGTACAGGGAACGTTGTAAAGTCTAACTTGACCAAAACGAGTTTGCTTCACACTGATTGGATTATTCACTCTGCATTTGTATCAGTGCAGTATTTGCTTATTCACAACAGAATCCAGTTTACTCCTTTGTTGTTTTTAACATTCATCAGGTGAACAGGAGAATTGATTGTAACCATTATCAATGTTGGAGGTAGATGATCTAATAACATCTTTATGAATGATTTTGCAGGATGTTACCCCTTTCAACAAAATGTGGCATTTAATGAGGCAGCAATGGATATTTGGAGAAATGGAGTTTAGTCTGCATGTGATAGAGCAATTTTCATTTCCACTTTGTTTGGAAATAGGATACGATGCAAACGAATAGTGATAGTCCTTCGTTGTTCATGAATTAAAATTATTTCTTATTTTCAAATAAGGATTTATATTTAATAGACAGCTAAGCAGCCTGCTACATCAGCACTTTCCAGGGTCATTATGTACAACACGTTTAATTTTGTCTCCATTTATTAGATGGTTGCTGAGTTATATCTCTCTAACCGTGGAGTGACCTTTAAGGAACATGCTTATGGTGTCACAATCATATCATGGCATGTGACTCAATGGTCTAAAACTCTCAGACTCCATCTTACTGTGCTCTGTCCTCTTGCAGCATGGCACTCTGAGGAACCACGCTACAGTATATCCGAATTGCTTAGCTTGAGCCCAGACAAGTCTATGACAGCAATGTACAATTGTGAATACCAGGGCATTGTAATAAAAGATTTTTGAATTGTTCAGTAATATGTGACCCACATCCTGTCCCTGTGTTACTCATGGGAAGTTACACTATTAAATACCTACTCTAACTCCAAAGTAACCATTAAACTGACTCCTAGCTTATAGCCTCACGTGACCGGTTCCCAGAGAACCCACTCATCTACTCCAAAGACAGACTCTAGTCCAAACCCCACCCCCATTGCTAGAGCCAATACTCTTCAGATGGATTAACAACTCCTCTCCCACTGATATTCCTGACCTGCTCCCATCTCCATTTTGCGACACCAACTCCTATTGGCCTGGGACCCACCAAACTCCACAACCACAGGGGACCTGATGCCCCCAACACCACCCTATCCCTTGCCAACCCGAACATATCTGAAACACTCCATTGCTTTTCTGGCCCCTTGTACCCTACTCACCTGGTACCATACATACCGGGCAATCTATCCCTCTCCGTCTAGCGCGCCAACAACCTCAGACTTACCTCACACATGATGTAGAGGTGCTGGTGTTGGACTGGGGTGGTCAAAGTTAAAAGTCACACAGCACCTATAGTCCAACAGGTTTATTTGGAAGTACAAGCTTTCAGAGCGCCACTCCTTCATCAGGTGGCTAGTCTAACCTGTTGGACTACGACCTGGTGCTGTATGATTTTAACTTTACCTGACATAAGTACTCTTTTATGGGAGCCACCAAAATGGCTCTCTTTGATATAATACCTTTAAATCAGATAATCCACTGTTCTGAAAAAGGGGGCTTGGTTTACCGATAGCCCCCTGAGTATTTTATTCTGAGAGGGATATTTTGGAAGCAAAGTGCATTCCGCATTTCTGAAAGAACCCTGATTGGAATCTCCCATTAGAAATGTGGAGCTCTTTCTTAATCTAAAAAAAGTGAAGTGGCAATCTGTGACTTTTGGGAAGACCTAGTCTCAGTTTCTGCAAGCTGTTATTAAAAGGCAATGTTTCTGATATGACTTCAAACTTGAGATGAGATGAGAAAACAAATGGAGTTATATGACAAGAGAAATAATGTGAAGGATGCATATACATCATTATTTTAAAAGTGGAAAAAAAACATGGATTTAAAGGAAAGCAGTACTTATGCCTTACTGTAACTTATACAAACATTTCAAAATAGATATATCTCTGCAGTGGAGAACTATCGGTGGGTGATACAGACTGTAAAATACAACAAGACAGAAACATTACAGACAATATATATTATACCCTGGTTAGCAGAGATAAACTACAATCACTCTAACACATCTAAAGCCATTTAGGATTAGAATGCCTTGTTGTGGAGTCCACCTGATAAGCATAGGATGTTATATGGTTGCTATAAAGTGCAAAAGAGATTGGGCTGCCTTTGGAAGGAACTAAATTAATTATTTTATGTTACAGAAGATGGCTTAATGCAAAGTAAATCAAATAATTTAGTCTTATTCTTAAATTCTAATCACTTGTTAAGTAGTTTAAGATATCAAACTACAGAATGACTAACTAGCTAATAGATATTTCGAAGCATTGCCTTCTGTAGTTAATGTCATTTTGGAAAATTTGAGATGTACATCACTAATCATTGTGTGTGTGATCATAGAATCCCTCCAGTGTGGAAGCAGGCCAATTGACCCATATTAGATGTGCACACTGACCCATTCCATTCAGTCTAACCCACTCCCTATACATATAACCCTGCATTTCCCATGGCCAATCCGCCTAAATTGCACATCTTTGGATTGTGGGACGAAACCGGAGCAACCGGAGGAACCCCACACAGATATGGGGCAAATGTGTAATCTTCACACAGATGGTCGCTTGAGATGGAATTGAACCCAGGTCCCTGTGAGGCAACAGTGTTAACTACTCAGCCATTATATCTTCTTGATGACAACATACAAACAGCCTTTCTAAGGCTAACATGACTTACATTTACAACTAATGAGAAAAGGTGGGAATGTTGAAAAGGGAAATCAATGCTGTCACTTCTATCACTTTGTTTGCCAATGGTGCATATATAATTCCAGCAGGGAATCCTTCTGCAGTGTATGATGTAAATAAGGACAAGGAAAGAAGGAGAGAAATGGATTCCATTGCCAGTGACCCAACTGACATTTTTACACACAGGGGTTTGTTTAATGGAGATGAGCAGGGAGCATTCTCAAGCAAAGAGAGTGTGGGTTTGTGTAAAGTTAAATCCCTAATGATGATGATGTGTTAAGATTCTAATGAGTTGGAAGCTGAGCAAATTCACGGCTGTGGTGTCAGGTATTGAAATTATTTAAAAGGAAACTAACTTCTGTTTTAACCAGTAATTCTGTATCTTCCTGTCAATGCATCAATTTCCCAAGCTGGATAGAACCTGCCAGGTCTTGGAAAACCGACAGAGTGAGAAGCCTTTGACCAGTCAATGTATAAAAGCTACAAGCTCGCTCACGTGAAACACTGGTGCTCAGAGTATTCCAGTTCAAAGAACATTTCTCCAGTGCTTGGTGGGTCACTTCACTTGTCTCCCACATCACTCAGCAGCACTCTCATGTTGCCAGACTTCACCAGGGCACGGGGACAATTAGAAATCCTTCCTTTGACAGCATCGGTGTGTCATTCTGTATGTTTTCCATGATTGCCCGGGGAATCTGGAGGTGGGCTAAGAGTGCCTTGACCAACTTAAAGAGAAGGTAAGAAATGGGAGTAGGAGTAGATCATAGGGACAGTTCAGCTGGCTCCACCATCTGGTACATGATCATCAACTTTCATTCCAATTTCCTACCTGTCCCCGTATCCCTCAGTGCAGTTAGAGACAACAGAGGAGGGTGGGGGAACGGGACTCTATTCCCTGATGGGAAAAGGTAACCCACCAAACATACCCCATTGCCCTTCCTTTCTGTCATTTTTAAAACTGCTTTTAGAAACAGCCTGCCCTTTTCCACACTGGCTGTCTACATTGACTGTGTTCTGGCATGGATAGAATTATTAATTTAACAAACTCTATTGGACCTTATGAGTTTATTTCCACATGTGGACTGCCAGCCTGATTTTCACTCTGTATTGTGGAGGTTGGATCATGGGAGAGTTGGAAACCACTCAAACTGTTTTATGTAACCTCAAGCTGAAAACAGCTCTGGCATGTAATATCCAAGGCCATCATCTCTCACTCTTCTAAACACCAGAGAATATGGACCAAATTTATTCAGCTTCTCACAATGGATCAACTACTTTATTCCAGACACCACTCTAGTGATCGTTTGCAGTACCACCTCCAATATGAGTGTACCCTTCCTTTGGTATGAAGACTTAAGCTACATACCATATTCCAGAGAAGATCTCATTACAGATCTGCAATTATAAGATTTGTTTATTCCTGTAATCTATTCACTTGCAATATAGACCAACACGTCATAAACCTTTCTAATTCTTTGCTCTTTCTATGTGACAACTTTCTGTGTTTCGTGCACAATAAATCCAAGCCTTTTAGAAAAGATTTAAAAGGATGTTGCCAGCGCTGGAGGGCTTGAACTATAGGGAGAGGCTGAATAGGCTGGGGCTGTTTTCCCTGGAGCGTCAGAGGCTGAGGGGTCACCTTACAGAGGTTTATCAAATCAGGAGGGGTATGGGTAGAGTAAATAGACAAGGTCTCTTCACTTGGGCGGGGGAGTCTAGAACTAGAGGGCGTAGGTTTAAGGTGAGAGGGGAAAAATTTAAAAGTGACTGAGGGTGCAAGGTTTTCGTGCAGAGGGTGATGTTTGTACAGAATGAACAGCCAGAGGAATTGGTGGAGGCTGGTACAATTACAACATTTAAAAGGCTTCTGGATGGAGATATGAATCGGAAGGGTTTCAAGGGATATCAGCTAAGTGCTAGCAAATGGAACTAGATTGGGTTGGGATATCTGGTTGGCATGGAGGAGTTGGACCGAAGGGTCTGTTTCTGTGTTGTACATCTCTATGACTCTGTGACTCTATCAACATTTGCAAGTTTCACACCTTTTAAAATATGTTCTGCTTTTTCATTTTTATGACCCAAGTGAATAACCTCACACTTCTCCACTTTATACTGTATTTTCCCCTTCAATTACTGCAATTTATGGTTGAGGTGGTTCATGTCTACAGGTGACTGTTAAGGTCATCTGTCACAGCTTCTGCTTCACAGAGGTAACTCTTTAATTTTCAATAACAAATTAGATTAGATTGGATTACTTACAGTGTGGAAACAGGCCTTTTGGCCCAACAAGTCCACACAGACCCTCCGAAGAGCAACCCACCCAGACCCATTCCCCTACATTTACCCCTTCACTTAACGCTACAGGGGCAATTTACCTTTGAAACCTTTATATCCTTTCTATAATGCGGTGACCAGAACTGTACGCAATACTCCAAATGTGGTCACACCAGAGTTTTGTACAGCTGCAGCATGATCTCATGGCTCCGAAACTCAAACCCTCTACCAATAAAGCTAACACACCATATGCCTTCTTAACATCCCTACCAACTTGGGTCGAAACTTTCAAGGATCTATGGAAGGATCTATGTACCTGGATCCCAAGATCTCTCAGTTCATATACACTACCAAGAATCTTACCATTAGCCCAGTACTCTGCATTCCTGTTGCTCCTTCCAAAGTGAATCACCTCACACAACTCCATTTGCCACCTCTCCGTCCAGCTCTGCTGCTTATCTATGTCCCTCTGTAACCTACAAAATTCTTCATCACTCTCCACAACTCTACCGACCTTAGTCTCATCTACAAATTTACTAACCCATCCTTCTATGCCCTCATCCAGGTCATTTATATAAATGAGAAACCACAGTGGACCCAGAACAGGTCCAGGCAGTACCCCACGAGTAACTGAACTCCAGGATGAATATTTCCCATCAGCCACTATCCTCTGTCTTCTTTCAGCTAGCCAATTTCTGACCCAAACTGCTAAATCACCCTCAATCTCATGCCTCCATATTTTGTGCAATAGCTTACCATGGGAAACCTTATCAAACGCCTTACTGAAATCCATATACAGCACATCAACTGCTTTACCCTCATCCACCTGTTTGGTCACCTTCTCAAAGAACTCAATAAGGTTTGTGAGGCATGGCCTACCCTTTACAAAACCATGTTGACTATCCCTAATCAACTTATTCCTTTCTAGATGATTATAAATCCTATCTCTTATAATCTTTCCAACACTTTACACACAACCAAAATAAGGCTTACAGGTCTATAATTTCCAGGATTGTCTCTACTCTCCTTCTTGAACAAGGGAACAACATTTCCTATCCTCCAGTTTCCTGTAGACAATGATGACAATGATGACATAAAGATCAAAGCCAAAGCAATCTCCTCCTTGGCTTCCCAGAGATTCCTAGAATAAATCCCATCTGGCCCAGGGGATTTATCTTTTTTTTTGCTTTCCAGAATTGCTAACACCTCCTCCTTATGAACCTCAATCCCATCTTGTCTATAGCCCATATCTTAGTATTCTTCTCAACCACATGGTCTCTTTCTAGTGTGAATACTGACAAAAAGTACTCATTTAGCACTTCCCCTATCTCCTCTGACTCCATGCACAACTTCATACTACTGTGCTTGATTGGCCCTAATCTTACTCTAGTCATTCTTTTATTCCTGATATACCTATAGAAAGCCATGGTTTTCCATGATCCTATCTGCCAACGACTTCTCATGTTCCCCCTGGCTCTTCTTAGCTCTCTCTTTAGATCTTTTCTGGCTAACCTGTACCTCTCAAGCACCCTAACTGAGCCATCACATCTCATCCTAACATAAGCCTTCTTCTTCCTCTGGAAGATAGATTCAACTTCATTAGTAAATCATGGCTCCCCCACTCGACAACTTCCACCCTGTCTGACAGGTACAGTAGCTGATCCTTGAATAAGATCCACATTTCAATTGTGCCCATCCCCTGCAGTTTCCTTCCCCATCCTCTGCGTCCTAAACCTTGCTCAATCGCATCATAATTGCCTTTCCCCCAGCTGTAACTCTTGCCCTGCGGTGTATAACTATCTCTTTCCATCACTAAAGTAAACATAACTGAATTGTGGTCACTATCACCAAAGTTCCCTCCAAATCTAACACCTGGCCGGGTTCATTATCCAGTACCAAATCTAATGTGGCCTCGCCCGTTGTTGGCCTGTCTACATACTGTGTCAGGAAACCCTCCTGCATACATTGGACAAAAACTGACCCATCTAAAGTACTTGAACTATAGTATTCCCAGTCACTATTTGGAAAGTTAAAGTCCCCCATAACAACCACCCTGTCACTCTTACTCCTATTGAGGATCATCTTTGCTATCCTTCCCGCTACATCTCTGGAACTATTCGGAGGCCTATAGAAAACTCCCAACAGGGTGACCTCTCCTTTCCTGTTTCTAATGTCAGCCCATACTACCTCAGTACAGGAGTCCTCAAACATCTTTCCCGCAACTGTAATACTGTCCTTAATTAACAGTGCCACATCACCCCCCACTTTTACCATCTTCTCTGTTCTTACTGAAACATTTCAATCCCAGAGCCTGCAACAACCATTCCTGTCCCTGCTCTAACCATGTCTCCGAAATGGCCACAACATCGAAGTCCCAGGTACCGACCCATGCTGCAAGTTCCCCCACCTTACTCCGGATGCTCCTGGTGTTGAAGTAGACACACTTCAAACCAAACACTTGCCTGCCAGTGCCTTCTTCCGATCTTGAAATCATAGTTCCGACTTTACTACTCTCATTTTCCCGTATACTCGAACTACAATTTAGGTTCCCATCCCCCTGCTGAATTAATTTAAACCCACCCAAAGAGCATTAGCAAACTACCCCCCCAAGGATTTTATCGGGGGGAATATCCCTCTGGTTCAGGTGAAGACCATCCTGTTTGTAGAGGTTCCACCTTCCTCAGATAAAGCCCCAATTATCCAGGAATCCAAAATCCTCCCTCCTGCACCAACCTGTGGCCACGTGTTCAACTCCTCTCTTTCCCTATTGCTTGCTTCGCTAGCACGTGGTACAGGCAACAAACCAGAGAAAACAACTCTGTTTGTTCTAGCTCTAAGCTTCCACCCTAGCTCCCTGAATTTCTCCTTTAAATCCTCATCTCTTTTCCTACCTATCTCACTGGTGCCTATGTGGCCAATGGCTTGGGGTTGCTTCCCCTCCCCCTCAAGGATCCCACAAACATGATCCGAGACATCATGAACTCTGGCACCCGGGAGGCAACACACCAACCGTGAGTCTCTCTCGTTCCCACAGAACCTCCTATCTGTCCCCCAAACAATGGAGTCTCCAATGACTACTGCTCTGCTCCTCTTCCCCCTTCCCTTCTGAGCAACAGGGACAGACTCTGTGCCAGAAACCTGTATCCATGGCTTACCCCAGTAAGTCATCCCCCCCAACAGAATCCAAAGTGGCATACTCGTGGGCGGCACGGTGGCACAGTGGTTAGCACTGCTGCCTCACAGCGCCAGAGACCCGGGTTCAATTCCCGCCTCAAGCGACTGACTGTGTGGAGTTTGCACGTTGTCTGCGTGGGTTTGCTCCGGTTTCCTCCCATAGTCCAAAGATGTGCGGGTCAGGTGAATTGGCCATGCTAAATTGCCCGTAGTGTTAGGTAAGGGTAAATGTAGGGGTATGGGTGGGTTGTGCTTCGGTGGGTCGGTGTGTGGACTTGTTGGGCCGAAGGGCCTGTTTCCACACTGTAAGTAATCTAATCTAATCTAATCTTATTGAGGGGAACAGCCACAGGGAATCCCTGTCTGCCAGTTCCCTTTCCATCCCCTGACGGTAACCCATTTACCTTCTTGTATCTGTGACTACCTCCCTGTATCTCCTCTCAATAACCCCCTCTGCTTCCCGAATGATCTGAAATTCATCCAGCTCCAGCTCCAGTTCCCTAATGCGATTTTCGAGGAGCTGGAGTTGATTAGATTAGATTAGATTAGATTACTTACAGTGTGGAAACAGGGCCTTTGGCCCTACATGTCCACACCGCCCCGCCGAAGTGCAACCCACCAATACCCCTACATTTACCACTTACCTAACACTATGGACAATTTAGCATGGCCAATTCACCTGACCTGCACATCTTTGGACTGTGGGAGGAAACCGGAGCACCCGGAGGAAACCCACGCAGACACGGGGAGAATGTGCAAACTCCACACAGTCAGTCGCTTAAGGCGGGAATTGAACCCGGGTCTCTGGCGCTGTGAGGCAGCAGTGCTAACCACTGTGCCACTGTGCCACCCACGGTGCACTTCCCGCAGATGTAGTCAGCAGGGACACTAGTGGTGACCCTTACCTCCCACATTCTGCAGGAGGAACATTTAACTGCCCTAACCTCCATTCCCACTATTCTAAATTCCCAACAAGATTACTGAAAAACTAAAAAAAATTTCAAGAAACCAGTCACCTTACCAATTGGTGCACAGACCTTTTTTTTGGTTAGAGGAAGAGGATGGATGGAAGAGATTACTTCAGTAAAGTTTTGGGTAAAGCAACCACCCAAATATATAGCCTCACTTACCCAGCAGTCCCGTGTCCGCTCCTGCACAGCGTGTTTTTCGCCGATACATGAGGTCAACCTTTATATCTTATAAAATTTTACCTTTCCACCAGGCCTGTCGCTCCTCCAACTCCAAATGCCACTGAAAAGAAATGAAGAACGCTGAACTCCTGAAGAGAGCTTTTACATCTTTTAAAGTTTACCTTCCTGTTGGGCCTCTGGTCCTCGCTGTTACTCCTCCGACTCCAACTGCTGCATCTTGACAGAGAGCTAGGTCCAGCGCAGTCCTGCACTCTAATGCTCTAGCCATTGGTGCTCAACTTCATTGTCAAGGCAATGGACGGTCAATGGAGTTTGAACCTCCTCCAGATACCCCATCCACACAAGAAGATAAGTGGTGACTGAATGAGGGAGCTTCAGATGTTGTGAAGGCTCCCAAATCAAAGTGTTAGACTGCACGTGTCATTGGGATTATACAGCTCCAGTAAATCAGTGAAAGGTGACTTCTCTTTGTCTGAGTTGTTGCTTTGTCTGATGCTGCTGAAGGTGCTGTTCTTTCTCAACAACATCCTCATATACTTACTCAAGCCCCATCCTCCAGCCTCAGTTGTCCAGAGCAGAGATTCTGAGGATCAAGTGGTGTCCTTTGTTTGGATGGTACTTACACAAAGTGCCAGATGCGGAAACCTGATATGGATGAGCTAATCCTTTTCCCTCACTGGCCCCAGGGGACAAAGATGCTGCATTGTAGAAACAGTGGACATGGTGATATGGCATTCTGAGCACCGTCTGTGTGGAGTTTGCGCATTCTCTCCGTGTCTACGTGGGTTTCCTCCGGGTGCTCCGGTTTCCTCCTGCGGTTCAGGGATGTGCAGGTCGGGTGGGTTGGCCATGTTGAATCGCCCATAGTGTTAGGTGCATTAGTCAGAGGGAAAAGGGTCTGGGTGGGATACTCTTCGGAGGGTCGGTGTGGACTTGTTGGGCCAAAAAGCCTGTTTCCACACTGTAGGGAATTTAATCTAATCTCCAACCATTATGTCGTGGCACTGCCCTTCTCTCATCTACTTCGATAGAGTACGAGCAACTGAAGATCACCACATCGCTAGGGCACCAATGGCTAGCAGCTCCACAATGGGGATTGGCTCCAAGTAATCATAGATTCCCTGTGAAAACAGATCATTTGGACCAACAAGTCCACACCACCCCTCCAAAACGTACCTAACTTAGACCCATTCCCCTACCCTACATTTTCACCTGACTAATGCACATAAACTACACATCCTAAACACTATGGGAAATTCACCTAACCTGCACATCACTGGATTGTGGGAAGAAATCAGACCACCAGGAGGAAACCCACACAGACACGGGAAGAATATGCAAACTCTACACAGACAGTTGTCGGAGGCTGGAATCGAACCTGGGTCCCTGGCACTGTGAGACAGCAGCGCTAACCACCATGCTGCCTCTGCATAGCCGCTCAAGATCAATGCTGGTCTTGGGCGCCCAGATGCATGTGATCCTCACCCACTCATGTAGCAGCCCTTAGTGCAGAGGACACAGAGACAACCCAGATCCGTCCTGGATCCTTCAGAGACTGGTTCCAATGAGCCGATATGGGCAACATCAGAAAAGGAAACACCTCCTCAGTCAAACATAGACATGTACTGCAGCCTCATCACAGCCTGGGTGATGGTGAGTGTCGATGAACCCCTATCTGCAGTACCAAGAGTCTTCCCATACTCCATCATCTCCCACTTGTGCATCTTGAGGTGGCCCTCACTTCAGAGTAATCTCCTCTGCTTCCAATCCCTATGATTGACCTTCCCAGCAGCCATGCCACAATATGGTCTCTGATAATCACCCGCTGTATCCCATGTTGACTTTCAGTGACAGACCCTGTGCACTGAACCAGGCACACCCTCCAGACCAACTCAGAGAGATAGCCCTTAAGATTGATTGATACCAGAGCTGACAATTGTATTACCCTCACTCACTGAACTGGTTGAAGTGGAATCTGCAGGATTTACAGTGGCTCACTGTGGCCCACTGCCAAAACTGTCGACATCTGGAGCCCTTGACTCGAGACAGCCATGGCGGCTGAGTCATGATGTCCATTCCTCTGGATTATCCATTGAGGATAACTTGAGATGTTTTGGGAGGTGCTGTTTGACGTATTGATCCGGAGCAACAAGTTTTGATTTGCAGCCACTGTGTACCTGCTCTGACCCTCACGTCAGGACCTAACCTCATCTAGACTCCATCCCACGCATCAGAGAGTGTTAAACTGACCATCAAAGAGGTGAGATTAGATACTACTGAGGTATAAATACGTGCAAATCAATTGACAGCTGCGCTCTCGAAGGGTCCTTGTCTTGCTGTTCAAAATCTGATAGAAGAATCAGGCTTTATTTTTCTCGACATCAAGAATTTCATTTTTCTGAACTGCTGTATCTTTGCGACTGATTCACTATTACCCATGTTGTTCACAGGCTGGGAAAGTCAACCTGTAGACTCCATTGCTGAGACCAGCTATTTTTCTCCATATATTCATTAATCCAATTACGTTCCACCAAATGACAATGTGGGATTTGAACATTTGTCTCCAGAGTATCTGTCAATATCTCTGGTTTACTAACTTATGTTGCCATGCCAGCAAATGTGTTTTAATTACTTAAAAGGTACTTAAATGGTAAAAGGTAAGGGAGATAACCAATAGCATTTAACTTCAGACATTCTATCTAAATTGATCTTAGACTCGGCTAACAGCCTATAAAATAACAATAGAAATATTCACACAAACGGCTTAGCTGCCAGCACTTTCTGCAATACCTCGCGTATTGATGAATCTGCAAAAGCATTTGAGTAAGGTTGTGGTGGGGGGAAATGGTTGGCAGTGCTCAGTGGTATAGCAAGCATACAAAGCCCAAAGCACTGTGCAAAACAAATAGATTGGAACAGCTTAAGAAATGTTTATCAGGTCTGGAAGGTTTAGCACACTGTAATCTGATAAAAATAGTGTAACATGCGATCTAGAAATAACCAGACTTATCCCATTTCAAATCATAGTTGGACAGGGTTGCTTATTTTAGGTCTCTCCTTTATAACTTCTCATTAAAAGCACTGTGTAACTACAAATAAATTATTTTTGTATAAATAAATGCTGCACCTTCTCCTCAATCTGCCTGTCCAGGTTATATCTTACATTATAGAAGAAATTGTTGTCTTTTTTGCCTGCTTTTGTGCTCACAATTTGGAACAGTAACCTTGTCAAAGAATGAAATAGCTCCCTACTTTATATCAGTAATGCCATAAAAATCAAGCATGACACAAGTTCATGAATTGCAAATGTTGCAATATCTTAGTCTCAGAAAACATGTCCTGTGGAAAAAAAAGTACTTCATATCTTTTGCTTCTCATTCTTATTATCAATGTCAAAATATGGATGTTACATTATCCATAGTAATAAGGTTCCTATTGTCTGATCTCGATGATCCATGTGGGATGGTAGCTGTTATCATGTTCATGTGGTACACTTGAAGACAAATGAGATAGGGAGGGACATTACTACAGTAGAATTTGGATAAAAATTGCAGAAGAGAATGCGTACAATTTATATATATCATATATGATTTTTAATAATGTTCTGTTGAGAAAGTTTTTAGAATTAATAATGTTATTAGATTAAATAGTCTTTGTGTTCATCTTTTATTTTAACAGGTCAATCATCAGTTCATACATTCTGATTGCTCTTTTGGGCATGAAATATGAAATGTTTGGAAATCCGGCTTTGGATTTTAATGGCTGTGGAGATATGTAAATATTGCAGGCAGATCTCATTTCAGAACTCTCATCCTCATTCACAGCACCACCCCCCCCAGATTTCAATGTTTCAGGATAAGGTAGTGGGAACTGAACCCAAATCCTGCACTCCTGACATGGCTGGCCCCATTGTGGGGGGGTAGGCATCTCCTCGCTCCTCCAATTTTCAAGGAGTAGAGCCAGCTCCTCCATGACTCATCCGCCATAGTCCCTCAGAAAAATCATGACTGTCACCTGGATTCAGAAACCTTTCGAGTAAAGTTCCAAACATCCTCCCAATGCCCCTTTCACACCAACCCATGTCCCTGACCCAAGGCTCTTTATGTTTCATCTTGCCAGCTTATGGCTCCCATAGCGCCTCATAGTCTCCAAACCAACTCATGGGCCTTTCAGTTTCAATTCACACAGCACATTATGTTGCAGGGCAGTTAGCTCAGTTGGCTGGGCAGCTGATTTGCATTATAGAGTACTGCTAGCTGTATGGATTCAATTCCTGAGGTTCCCATGAAGGGTTTCTCATTATTAACCTTTGCTCTTGCCTGAGGAATGGTGACCTTCAGGTTAACCCATTACTAGTCGTCTCTCTTTAATGAAATGTAATAACTTTAACATTTATACACTATGTGCAGAACCAATGAACCATGTAGAATTTCTATGTTTATATGTTATCTATTAAAACGTGTGGAGTGTTTGAAGAGTCTGTTACTGGTGCATTAATGGTCTCTCTGATTTCTTCCTTTATAGATTTCAGGCGATGGTGGTTTTATTTTAAACATGTTTAATGAATGTGTGTTTAGTTTCTTCTGTGCAATTCCACACAAAACATTGGTAATGTATTATTTATTGGTGTTATATTCTCCGTTGCATTATAAAGCTACTGATCATGTGACAAGGATTGATGAAACAATAACATGGTCTGTTTATTTCAAGATATGGCAGTGTACCAGCAGAGATAACTAAGAGGCTAGGTTCACTACATCTGATGTCTGAATCTTTAGACCGAAGTCGACATATGCATCACATCATACCACAGAAATTAGTCCATACATTGACTTACTGGGTGAGTCGGAATCAAAGTGCAGTGAATCATATGGAGAATATGAGGAGCCATTGGGCAAGGTGAGGACCATGTATTGACATGGGAACTATCAGGGCCATGGGCTCAGGTAGGTCATAGGTTGGTATGGAGGGGCCTTGGAAGGTAACAGGGTTATGAGGAATTAAAACTAGATGGCCAAAGAGCCTTGAGTACAACTGAGAGAAAGGGGTGGACTTCTAATCAGCTTGACTAGGTATTTTGATGCATCTCCTCCATGGTCGTCTAAACCCCATGGGTCTCCGTTCTGCATCCCTCCCTCAGTGTGAAGGTCACAGCATTTTGGGACCTTTCTGTGAAGGATTGTATAGTAGGATCTGGGTCCATCATGAAAATATGGTCCTCAGATTCACCTTTACCTAAGACTCCTTTCGTCAGAATCATACTACAGACTTGAATTATCTATGTGATTATCATTGCAATAGAATATATTGTGAATTTAAGGTAAAATGAATTGGGTAGTTTTCTAATGCAGGCAAAAATAATCAAGGCTTAAAGACTGGCTTCAGCTTTGTCTCAAAATGGCAACTACAAAATTATTTTTTGAAATGTCCTGTCTTTGAAGTGTTGAAACTGTAAAATAGATACTAGATTAAAAGTGGCTTTCTTTTTCTTAAATTTTTGTGTGTGGGTGTTTGTGAGAAAACCCATCCCTAATTGCCCTCAAACTGACTAGCCTGCCATTGCAGAGGACATGAGTCCACCACATCGTTGTGGGTCTGGACTCACATGTTGGCCAGCATGGTAATGTTGGCAAGGTAAAAACAATGACTGCAGATGCTGGAAACCAGATTCTGGATCAGTGGTGCTGGAAGAGCACAGCAGTTCAGGCAGCATCCGAGGAGCAGCGAAATCGACGTTTCGGGCAAAAGCCCTTCATCAGGATTGTTGGCAGATTTGGTACTGTTGGCAGATTTCCTTCCCTGATGATGTCAGTGAATCAGATGGGTTTCTACGGAACAAAATATTAGTTATCATGGCCACCAATGTTTAGATACATTTTATGTTCCAGATTTACTAATTGAAATTAAATTATACCAATTACCATTGTATAAGTTGAATACATTTTTCCAGCTTTGGCCATTGGATTATTAGTTCCTGTGTCATTACCATGGCACCACGATCTGTTCTCATTAGCACATAATTAGATGAATGAGCGAATATATTTAAATCGTACTTATTGCACTGAATATTTAGATGTATATAATTTATAAAATCCATATAATTTTCATGTAGATAATTACTGACAGAATTATGATCAGAATTATCTCTCATGAATGCATGTAAGATCATCATGCAGGCAAAATTTCAATTTAAATATTTCTTACATCATGAATAGGAAAAAGGGAGAGATCTTTGGAGATGAATGTAGCAAAGAAAACATAAATTTTGTTAGGCAGAACAAGTGCTAAGAGCATAACCATCTAATCTGAAACACCAAGTACAGGTTTAACTTCCTGCTGTACCAAGTATATCATTTCACTGGATAAAAGCAAATTACTGCAGATGCTGGAATCTGAAACCAAAAGAGAAAATGCTGGAAAATCTCAGCAGGTCTGGCAGCATCTGTAAGGAAAGAAAAGAGCTGATGTTTCGAGTCGAACTGACCCTTTGTCAAAGCTAAACTTGGCTTTGACAAAGGGTCAGTTAGAGTCGAAACGTCAGCTCTTTTCTCTCCTTACAGATGCTGCCAGACCTGCTGAGATTTTCCAACATTTTCTCTTTGATATCATTTCACTATTCATCCAGATCAGCTTAAAATCCAGAGTTTGTAGGACATGAATGTGATACTTTGATTTTCTAAGTAGGATCCATATCTCTATGGGACAATGTGTGTGGAAAACCTGATCCAATTAAAGTGGACTCAGGCATATCACTGGGTAGTGTTGGTCTTCGCATGTGATCTAAGACTCCAGAGGATGGGAATCCGCCCCTGAGAGATGCTAATCTATCAGATGGAGCAATGCACTGCCAGGGATGCTCCAAGGCCTATCCAGATGTTTGATGTAGGAGCCCTGGAGACGGGTGAGTGAGGTAGTATGGGACTCCTGATGAGGAAATACAGCTGAAGAGCAAGCAGAGGGATTGAATATAAGAGCAGGGGCTTTGGTTTTCATTGGTCCAATCCCTCCAAATGTTGGTCAACAAGAGATTCCCTCACATGACTGGATGGGGCAAAGTCACTGGAGCCTTCTGGCTGACCTTAGTCTGAGTCTCATTTATTCCCTGAGCCACCAGTAAAGTGTGCTGAACTCAGTGGCACTTAGCTCATTTATGAGCTTAATTGGTTTCCTAACACCAGCAGATAGAATTCCCAATGCTGGGCATTTCCTACTCTTGACTAAATTAGGGATAGTTATGACATGAGCTGAGTTGTTCTTGCAAGGACCCTGAGCAGATGTGGCAAGCCAAATGGGTGGAATCTTCCCAGCCCCTGAATGATGTGGACACTGATGAGGTATTTGGAAAATACAACAAAAATAGGAAAAATGAGATTCTTCACACTCAGAGAAAAGGTCATATTCTTCACACAAGTTTTCAACAGCTAAATGAGACTGTCATGAGCAAGGGACTTACTTGCATGCATTAATACCTCATTAATCTTTCTGCACGTATATGCTGTTTGCTATTATAGAGAGGAACTAGATGTCATCAATTCCATATATCAAAGTCTGAGAGGTTACCTCACAGCTGTAGCTGTCCTGTGACTTCCCTGGGAATGCATTCCAGTCAGCATTCCCGAACATCCCAGGGCACGCTCCAAAGGCAGCAACTGCCTGCATGTTCTCTCCATGGAGTTTGGCATTGACAGGGATCCAGCTTAAGTACCTCATCATTGCACATACTGGACTCACTCAGAATGCAGTTCAGCACTTTATAACTACAGTTTGGAGTTCACTGGCACCTTACATTGCACAGCTGCTGTCAAATCACTTGGGGCGCAATCACTAACACCTATCCCTTGCATCAGGACAGAATGTTTCTCAAGGGTCCTCGGTTGCTGTCTTAGCACTCAGCTATTTTGCACTTTCATGATTTCTCATAGTTAAGAAACACACAACACCAGGTTATAGTACAACAGGTTTAGTCGGAAGCACTAGCTGGTGCTATGTGATTTTTAACTTTGTCCACCTGCTCCTCCAATCATGGATTCTCATAACATCTCTGCTTTGCCTTTTCATGCTTTGCTGCTTTGTTAAGAATTTTCATACCCACAGCAGTTTCATCTTGCTTTGTCTTTTAGTGTCAGCACAAAACCAGGCAGTTTGTCATGTTCTCCACCAGTAATCATTGAGAAGGGTGGACCTCTTACTGCATGGCCCTATGTCATACACACAGCTATCCCCATAGCGAATACAATGAACGTGTTTCAACTAAAAAAGCGGCTTATCATTCGTCGTCAAATTCCACACAGTCAACCAAAGACATTGGCCCATCTCAGTCCAGGGGCTTGAGCATGGTCAAAGTGGCTTGGGCCAATCATCTGTCGAGGGAGTAGGCCATAGTCACTCCTGTGGGTGGAGTGCTACCAGTCGGGGGATCGGAGGTAAATCTGTTTGGATCTGCACAGAGACCAGTGCGTGATCTGGTTCATATCTAAACCAGGAGAAAGTGAGGTCTGCAGATGCTGGAGATCAAAGTTGAAACTTTATTGCTGGAACAGCACAGCAGGTCAGGCAGCATCCAGGGAACAGGAGATTCGACGTTTCGGGCACAGGCCCTTCTTCAGGAATGAGCAGAGAGTGTTCAGCAGGAGAAGATAAAAGGTAGGGAGGAGGGATTTGGAGGAGGGGCGTTGGAAATGTGATAGGTGGAAAGAGGTCAAGGTGAGGGTGATAGGTCGGAGTAGGATGGAGGCGGAGAGGTCAAGAAGAAGACTGCAGGTCAGGAAGGCGGTGCCGGGCTGGAGGGATTCGGCTGAGACAAGGTGGGGGGAGGGGGGATGAAGAAACTGGTGAAGTCCAAGTTCATCCCCTGTGGTTGGAGGGTTCCCAGTCGGAAGATAAGACGCTCCTCCTCCGACCGTCGCGTTGTTATGGTTTGGCGGTGGATGAGTCCAATGACCTGCATATCCTCGGTGGAGTGGGAGGGGGAGTTGAAATGCTGTGCTACAGGGTGGTTGGGTTGGTTCGTCCGGGTGGCCCAGAGGAGCTCTCTGAATCGCTCCGCAAGTAGGCGGCCTGTCTCCCCAATATAGAGGAGGCCACACCGGCTGCAGCGGATGCAGTAGATGATGTGGGTGGAGGTGCAGGTGAATCTGTGGCGGATATGGAAGTTTCCTTTGGGGCCTTGGAGAGAAGTGAGGGGGGAGGTGTGGGCGCAAGTGTTGCACTTCCTGCGGTTGCAAGGGAAGGTTGCAACACTTGCGCCCACACCTCCCCCCTCACTTCTCTCCAAGGCCCCAAAGGAAACTTCCATATCCGCCACAGATTCACCTGCACCTCCACCCACATCATCTACTGCATCCGCTGCAGCCGGTGTGGCCTCCTCTATATTGGGGAGACAGGCCGCCTACTTGCGGAGCGATTCAGAGAGCACCTCTGAGCCACCCGGACGAACCAACCCAACCACCCTGTAGCACAGCATTTCAACTCCCCCTCCCACTCCACCGAGGATATGCAGGTCATTGGACTCATCCACCGCCAAACCACAACAACGCGACGGTCGGAGGAGGAGCGTCTTATCTTCCGACTGGGAACCCTCCAACCACAGGGGATGAACTTGGACTTCACCAGTTTCTTCATCCCCCCTCCCCCCACCTTGTCTCAGCCGAATCCCTCCAGCCCGGCACCGCCTTCCTGACCTGCAGTCTTCTTCTTGACCTCTCCGCCTCCATCCTACTCCGACCTATCACCCTCACCTTGACCTCTTTCCACCTATCACATTTCCAACGCCCCTCCTCCAAGTCCCTCCTCCCTACCTTTTATCTTCTCCTGCTGAACACTCTCTGCTCATTCCTGAAGAAGGGCCTGTGCCCGAAACGTCGAATCTCCTGTTCCCTGGATGCTGCCTGACCTGCTGTGCTGTTCCAGCAATAAAGTTTCAACTCATATCTAAACCATCCAATCCACTGTGAGAATGGAACCTGCCTTGGTTACCAGTTGTGCAGAGTTACAGTGAGTACGAGGTCACAGAGAGGAGGTGACAGTGCTTTCCCTCGCAGTGAGCAGAAGGAGTAACATTCTTATGACATTGTTGGATGTTCTTCTGGACAGTGGACTCTGCGCTGACCTGGCTGAGGACAGTGTACCAGACTGGCAAGATCTAGTGCCATGGCATCCTCTGGCAGTACTGAGGAAAAAGGACAGCCTTGCTGTCCACCAATCCGTCCAACAGCACCTCCAGGTCATTGTCACCAATATTATTCCATTGAATCCCTACAGTGTGGAAGCAGGCCATTCGGTCCATCGAGTCCACACTGACTCTCCAAACAAGGGTATCACTCAGATTCACCCCCTACTCTATCCCTGGGTTTCCTATGGCTAACCCACCAAGTCTGCATTACGTTTTTACCCAATATACATCTGAGAAAAATAATCTCCTATCTTTTTGGATCAGTTGTACAATCAATGCTGCCAAGGCTAATTCGCTGAACCGTTTTCCACTTTGGTGCAGGATAAATCTTTAAAGGATTAGATTTTTACCTAAAAGCCACTAAAAGATCAATTACAATTTTGTCTGGAAAATAAAAGTTAGCTTTTTTGAAAGCAGAATCCAGCACCTGTTTTATTTTCGACCTGTCTTGCAGCAAAACAATCACTCACTTGAAACATTCCCTCAAGAGATTAAGGTAATGTTCACTCTTTGTTCCACTATCACCAACATTATAGCTTCAGTAAATATCTCATCTTTCTTAATCTATTTGTTGTCAGGTAAAGCCTATAAAACATATTTTGTCATATTAGCTGGAGTACATTGTACTCTCATGTGTTAGATGGCAACTCTATCCCCACTTCATTAAGTAGTGATGTCCTTATCTGCTATTGAAATATTGTAGCTTTTGATGTTAAGGCGGACTAAATAGCTTTGCAATGTATTGACCACAGAATATTTTATGACACTGATCGTCAGCAAATGCTGGGAGATCCTCAATGCTTGTGAAGAGGAGACATACTATGTTACTGCCAGAATAGAACAGAATATCCTTTATTGTCAAGTGTACTCAAGTGCAGAAGTACGGGAGTATGTTGAAAAGTTTTACCATGCCACCATCCATGGCGCTATCTGAATTACAAAGTACCTAGGTATCAATCTTAGATACAATAAGAGGATTTAAAAGAAAATGAAGTTACATTACCTTACAGTGATTCATACTGTGTGGAGTTTGCACGTTCTCCCCGTGTCTGCGTGGGTTTCCTCCGGGTGCTCCGGTTTCCTCCCACAGTCCAAAGATGTGCAGGTCAGGTGAATTGGCCATGCTAAATTGCCCGTGGTGTTAGGTAAGGGGTAAATGTAGGGATATGGGTGGGTTGCGCTTCGGCGGGTCGGTGTGGACTTGTTGGGCTGAAGGGCCTGTTTCCACACTGTAATGTAATCTAAAATCTAATCTAAAAAAACTATAAGTCAGAAATAAGACACGGTTAAAAAGATAGTCGTTATAGTCAGATAAACAAATTACGGATAAACATTGCAATGCAATAGCTCAGCATATGGCTTCCACATGTGGTCTGACCCCTTCAGTCAAATTTACGATTGTTGCTTTGCAGAAAGCAATTGAAACGTGAATTGCTGCCTCAGCCTTCAAGTAGACAGCAGGAGGCTGGAAGAACACTGCAAGCCAGGCAGCATCAGGAGGTGGAGAAATCAATGTTTCGGCTATAATCCAGTGCCTCCGGAATGTTATTGGTCTATGAGAGCACAGCAGGAAGTCTCTGAACTTGGAAAGTTAGCTGTCTGAATGACATGTGAGGGGCCCAGAATCCAAGATTGTCAGAAGTCCGAATGTTTATGAAAAAAGGGGACAAAACTGTATGTGAAGAAACTTCTTTGTTTCTTTTCATTACATTTTCAACATGTTTGATTTTTGACGGTAGACATTGCTTTTGTGGGTGGCTATAGATGTGGGTGGAAACAGTTATATCTCTATTGTTGGTGTATCATCGGTTACATCTTCCTTTGCTAGCGTATGTGAAAACATTATCTTGGAGCATGGGAGTTGGCAGAAAATTGAGTTTGGGAAGAAAGCTGGTTGGTGGAGTTTCGGAAGTCCAGAAAGGGAACAAGATGGGAGAAAAACAATGAGGAAGAAAAAAAGAATGATAAATTTAATATATAAAGAATAGATTTAATATTCAAGATTTAGATAAAAGATTTGATATACAAAAATGGAATTAAGATAGATTTCACAAAATAATGGCGGATTTGGCCTATAATTTATTTTGTTTTTGTAACTGTTTAGAGTAAGCAATATTGTGCCAATATGTCTCCTTGCTTGCTGTAATTGTGAGACACTCAATGCAGTCATTCATTTTAGGGCAGTTCCAATAAAGATAAACTGTGATTCTGAGGCTGCAAATTTTAGCAAGAAGTTTAAATGAGCTTCAGACCTAAATTTAAGAAAAAATCTGAATGTATTTTTAATAAACATATATGGTGGTGGAATGTGCGTATCACATTGCTGGCCTATCAGAAATAATAACTTGACTTCTCCAAAATCTAACTATCCATCATTCCAGAATAGAACAGAACAGAATAGATAGCATCCTTTATTGTAGGAATACATTGAAAAGCTTTCACAATGTCTGCCTCTTACAGCAGCATCTTAGATACAAGTACCTAAGTACAGATCTTGGATACAAAAGAGGAATATAAAGTAGTTGCATTACTTTGCAGAGTTTAAAAAATAAGTTAGAAATAAGATATTGTTAAAGAATTGACATTACAGTCAGGTAAAAAAATTCCAAATCGACATTACAGTATAGCAGATCAGTGCAGGGTCTCCCCATGCCCCGCTCTGGGACTCTCTCCCTGCCCCCCCACTCTGGGACTCTCTCCCTGCCCCCCCGCTCTGGGACTCTCTCCCCATGCCCTGCTCCAGGGCTCTCTCCCTGCCCCCCCGCTCTGGGACTCTCTCCCCATTCCCTGCTCCAGGACTCTCTCCCTGCCCCCCGCTCTGGACTCTCTCCCTGCCCCCCCGCTCTGGGACTCTCTCCCTGCCCCCCCCGCTCTGGGACTCTCTCCCTGCCCCCCCCCGCTCTGGGACTCTCTCCCCGCCCCCCCCGCTCTGGGATTCTCTCCCTGTCCCACGCTCTGGGACTCTCTCCCCGCTCCCCCGCTCTGGGACTCTCTCCCCGCCACCCCGCTCTGGGACTCTCTCCCTGCCCCCCGCTCTGGGACTCTCTCCCTGCCCCCCGCTCTGGGACTCTCTCACTGCCCCCCCGCTCTGGGACTCTCTCCCTGCCCCCCGCTCTGGGACTCTCTCCCCGCCCCCCCCGCTCTGGGATTCTCTCCCCGTCCCACGCTCTGGGACTCTCTCCCTGCCCCCCGCTCTGGGACTCTCTCACTGCCCCCCCGCTCTGGGACTCTCTCCCTGCCCCCCGCTCTGGGACTCTCTCCCCGCCCCCCCCCGCTCTGGGATTCTCTCCCCGTCCCACGCTCTGGGACTCTCTCCCTGCCCCCCGCTCTGGGACTCTCTCACTGCCCCCCCGCTCTGGGATTCTCTCCCCGTCCCCCCGCTCTGGGACTCTCTCACTGCCCCCCGCTCTGGACTCTCTCCCTGCCCCCCCGCTCTGGGACTCTCTCCCCGCCCCCCCGCTCTGGGACTCTCTCCCCGCCCCCCCGCTCTGGGACTCTCTCCCTGCCCCCCCGCTCCAGGGCTCTCTCCCTGCCCCCCGCTCTGGGACTCTCTCACTGCCCCCCGCTCTGGGACTCTCTCACTGCCCCCCCGCTCTGGGACTCTCTCCCTGCCCCCCCGCTCTGGGACTCTCTCCCTGCCCCCCGCTCTGGGACTCTCTCCCTGCCCCCTGCTCTGGGACTCTCTCCCTGCCCCCCCACTCCAGGGCTCTCTCACTGCCCCCCCGCTCTGGGACTCTCTCCCTGCCCCCCGCTCTGGGACTCTCTCACTGCCCCCCCGCTCTGGGACTCTCTCCCCGCCCCCCTGCTCTGGGACTCTCTCCCTGCCCCCCGCTCTGGGACTCTCTCCCTGCCCCCCCACTCCAGGGCTCTCTCACTGCCCCCCCGCTCTGGGACTCTCTCCCTGCCCCCCGCTCTGGGACTCTCTCACTGCCCCCCCGCTCTGGGACTCTCTCCCCGCCCCCCTGCTCTGGGACTCTCTCCCTGCCCCCCGCTCTGGGACTCTCTCCCCGCCCCCCCCGCTCTGGGATTCTCTCCCCGTCCCACGCTCTGGGACTCTCTCCCTGCCCCCCGCTCTGGGACTCTCTCACTGCACCCCCGCTCTGGGACTCTCTCCCTGCCCCCCGCTCTGGGACTCTCTCCCTGCTCCCCGCTCTGGGATTCTCTCCCCGTCCCCCCGCTCTGGGACTCTCTCACTGCCCCCCGCTCTGGACTCTCTCCCTGCCCCCCCGCTCTGGGACTCTCTCCCCGCCCCCCCGCTCTGGGACTCTCTCCCCGCCCCCCCGCTCTGGGACTCTCTCCCTGCCCCCCCGCTCCAGGGCTCTCTCACTGCCCCCCGCTCTGGGACTCTCTCACTGCCCCCCCGCTCTGGGACTCTCTCCCTGCCCCCCCGCTCTGGGACTCTCTCCCTGCCCCCCGCTCTGGGACTCTCTCCCTGCCCCCTGCTCTGGGACTCTCTCCCTGCCCCCCCGCTCTGGGACTCTCTCCCTGCCCCCCCGCTCTGGGACTCTCTCCCTGCCCCCCGCTCTGGGACTCTCTCACTGCCCCCCCGCTCTGGGACTCTCTCCCCGCCCCCCTGCTCTGGGACTCTCTCCCTGCCACCCCCTCTGGGACTCTCTCCCCGCCCCCCCGCTCTGGGACTCACTCCCCGCCCCCCCGCCCTGGGACTCTCTCCCCGTCCCCCACTTTGGGTCTCTCTCTCCCCGCCCGGGTCTCTCTCCCCGTGCCCTGCTCCAGGACTCTCTCTCCACGCCCTGCTCTAGGACTCTCTCTCCACGCCCTGCTCCGGGACTCTCTCCCCATGCACTGCTCCAGGACTCTATCCCTGGGCCCCACTCCAGGACTCTTTCCCCGTGTCTTGCTTCAGGACTCATTGCCCATGCCCTGCTCTGGCACTCTCTCCAAATGCCCTGCTCCAGGACTCTCTCCCCATGCTCTGCTCTGGCACTCTCTCCCCAAGCCCTGCTCCAGGACTCTCTCCCCATGCACTGCTCCGGCACTCTCTCCCCATGCCCTGCTCTGGCACTCTCTCCCCATGCCCTGCTCCAGGACTCTCTCCCCATGCCCTGCTCTGGCACTCTCTCCCCATGCCCTGCTCCAGGACTCTCTCCCCATGCCCTGCTCTGGCACTCTCTCTCCACGCCCTGCTCCGGGACTCTCTCCCCATGCACTGCTCCAGGACTCTATCCCTGGGCCCCACTCCAGGACTCTTTCCCCGTGTCTTGCTTCAGGACTCATTGCCCATGCCCTGCTCTGGCACTCTCTCCCCATGCCCTGCTCCAGGACTCTCTCCCCATGCTCTGCTCTGGCACTCTCTCCCCAAACCCTGCTCCAGGACTCTCTCCCCATGCTCTGCTCTGGCACTCTCTCCCCAAACCCTGCTCCAGGACTCTCTCCCCATGCCCTGCTCTGGCACTCTCTCCCCATGCCCTGCTCCAGGACTCTCTCCCCATGCCCTGCTCCGGCACTCTCTCCCCATGCCCTGCTCTGGCACTCTCTCCCCATGCCCTGCTCCAGGACTCTCTCCCCATGCCCTGCTCTGGCACTCTCTCCCCATGCCCTGCTCCAGGACTCTCTCCCCATGCACTGCTCCGGCACTCTCTCCCCATGCCCTGCTCTGACACTCTCTCCCCATGCCCTGCTCCAGGACTCTCTCCCCATGCCCTGCTCTGGCACTCTCTCCCCATGCCCTGCTCCAGGACTCTCTCCCCATGCGCTGCTCTGGCACTCTCTCCCCATGCCCTGCTCCAGGACTCTCTCCCCATGCCCTGCTCCAGGACTCTCTCTCCATGCCCTGCTCCGGCACTCTCTCCCCATGCTCTGCTCTGGCACTCTCTCCCCATGCCCTGCTCCAGGACTCTCTCTCCATGCCCTGCTCCGGCACTCTCTCCCCATGCTCTGCTCTGGCACTCTCTCCCCATGCCCTGCTCCAGGACTCTCTCCCCATGCCCTGCTCCAGGACTCTCTCTCCATGCCCTGCTCCGGCACTCTCTCCCCATGCCCTGCTCCAGGACTCTATCCCTGCGCCCCGCTCCGGGACTCTTTCCCCGTGTCCTGCTTCAGGACTCACTGCCCATGCACTGTTCCGGGACTCTCCCCACGCCCAGATCACAGGCTCACTGCCCGTGCCTTGTTCCGGGGCTCTCTTCCCTCACCACGCTCCAGGACTCTCCCCGTGCTCCTCTCTGGGACTCTCTCCCAGTGTCTTGCTCCAGGTGTTTCTCTTCCTATCTGCTGCTACTCCTGGATTTGCCTCCAGGGCTAAGGGATTTGCCTCCAGGCCTGTGCCCGAAACGTCGAATCTCCTGTTCCCTGGATGTTGCCTGACCTGCTGTGCTGTTCCAGCAATAAAGTTTCAACTTTGATCTCCAGCATCTGCAGACCTCACTTTCTCTTCGAAGATTTCCCTGTAAGAGGCAAAGCATAAAAATAAAACAATTAATAGGCCTTAAGCCTCAGGCCTTGACATTAGAGATATTTTGCCAGAGTATTACAGTGCAATAAGCTGACTGTCACATCATTTGATTATATTGAGACACTTTGATAAGAATTGCTGAAAAAAATGGGAATTTCTGTGGTCATTACTTTCATTTTAAGTGTGCTGCATAATGATGCAAGTACATTCCCTTAATCCTCAGCTAAAAAACAGAATTGAGGAGATGTAAATAAACAGGATAAAGTTGATTGAATTCTGCACATTATCAATAGTTTCTATATTCATGTGACACAATATATGATTAAAGTTACGTGATATTTTGCCTGATCTACCTTTAAAGCAAGAATCTTTACAAAGTTATTGCATCCTTCATATGGTTTGTGAAAGAAATGGATCTTCCACCATCGGACATGATGACCTTTACAAGATAAACATAAATGCCTTTCCTCATGCCTCCATCTTTTATTCCAACCTTTGGATGTGAGCAGATTACAAGGGAAGTCTATAAGTAGCTGTAAAAACCAAGAAAGATTGGGATCCAGTGGGCCTGCCGAATTTGCACGACAGGAACTTAGCGTCACTTATTTTTATTTCAATTTACCAGATGGCAACTGGGCAAATTGATAGTTTGGCCAAAGTTGCGAGAGAGCATATTGGAAGATCGCAACAGTGTGAGTTAGTGAGATACATCGAGACAATCCACAGCAAATAGGAGGGAGATATGTGAACAAATACGCTGTTGATTAGGGAATGATATGGAGGGATAAGGGAGGAGAGGTTATTGATCAGGAGAGAGAAGATGAAGATTGGTGGTGAATGGGGAAGGGTACTACAGAAATCATTGATTGAGAAAAGCTTGTGAAGAGTCGAGTGATATGGAGGGGAAAGTACGGCTTGGCCTTGGGGATGGAAATTTTGAGTGGTTGGCAATCTGGAAGGAGAAAAATAAGAAGAGGCATCCTATAAATACTTCAGTACAAAGGCTAAAGCAAGTGTACTAATCTTCAGCCAGAAGTACCAAGTGGATGATCTGTCTTGGCCTCCTCCAGAGATGCCCAGCAGATGCCAAACTTCAACCAATCACTCCAAGTGATGTGAAAAAGAATGTGGAGACTCTGGATACTGCAAAGGCAAAGGGCCCTGAAAACATTTGGAAGTTGTTCGAATAATCTGTGCACCGGAACTCGCTGCATCCACAACTAAGCTGTTCCCATACAGTTATAACTCTGCCATCTATACTACAATATTAAAAATTGCCCAGATATGTCCTGAACACAAAAAGGAGGGCAAATCCAACCTGGCCATTTGTGACCCCATCAATCTACTCTCGATCATCAGTAAAGTGGTGGAAGTTGTCATCGATAGTTCTCAGTTGTTTAGTATTAAACTATCCCCGACACTCAGTTTGGGATCCATCAGGGCCATTCAGCTCCTCAACTCATTACTGTCTTAGTTCAAACGATGAACAAAGAGCTGAACTCTCGAGGTAAGGTGGTTCGCCAAACCCAAGGCCACTTCCATCTAGTAGCGCAAGCTTAGCATCACCACCTGCAAGTTCCCTTCCAAGCCACACATCATTGTGACTTGGAAACATATTGCCGTTGCTTCAATGTTGCTCGGTCAAAATCCTGGATTGACGTCTCCACCTCAATGGCTTGCTGTGCTCTTCCAGCCTCATGCCTGTCTACCTTGGATTCCAGCATCTGCAGTTTCATTTGTCTGTAATCAAGTTTGTTCCACTGCAAAGTCTCTTCAAAGCATTCCCTCCTTAACGACATTGTGCAGAAAAATAAGGAGCAGGAACTTGACAAGCAAAAGGGTTGATTAAGGGACTGAGATGAACACTTCATCTTCTTATCCATAAAAAAATGAAGGAAAAGTACTCATTTATGAATCAGTCCCCTTTGGGAAAATTGTATGAACTGTGGGAAATTCAAGCACCAGGTAAAAATGACCTTTTGGCGATAGAATGTTCAGATGTCTTGACAATTACTGTCAGATTAAAAAGGAGGCAGGGTGTTTGTGGCACATTAGAGACAGGTTCTTCATATTTACTTTAGCTTCTTGCCTGACCTCTGCTCAACTTGAGGTAGTATGGGGTTTTGGGAGGGGGGTGGGGAGGTGGTGATGGTGGTGGTCAAGCCCTATGATTCCCTCCATCACAACACTTCTCACAGAATGGAATCTTGTGCAGATGCTACTGCCTCAGAGCTGTTGAAGGGTGCACTCTGACCAATTCAGGAAAGGTTCAACATGGCAGAAGCTAATCAGAAAATGGAAAGGCCTCTCCCTGGAATCAGGACCCCAGGAGCGTTGGGGGTTCAGGTTGGGGCAAAAATAATGTCCATTGAGAGCTGTCTAACATTCAGAGGTTGGCTGCTTTTGAGCTCAGGATCCGCACTGAGAAGCATAGCTGTTTCTGGAAGCATGACAACCAAGTGACCCAAACCTCAGGACTGCAATATGAGGGGTGGGGTGGAAGGGGGTAAATTCATAGCTCCCTGTAGTGGGGAGATGGGCCCCTACTATCCAATGTTAAGTCCCTTGAGCAGGCACTGTGTTACTTCGGTTGATTGCACAGTCATAGCTGCTATAGACATCCAATGGTGACAGCTGCTCCTGCAACTGAGTTAATCCCATCAGTGATGGGTGTAGTCCTTGAGTAGACTTTAACTGGTCATTTAAGGGTCTGAAGTGGCAGCAGAATGGGAAGATTATTCATGGACTATCCTTTCTGGAACTTAATACTGGCAGAGACTGGAAATCAGTGGGGACCAAGTTCATCAACATCCCGAATACTTCGGGGATTTTCTGGATTCCAATCTTGCCACAGAATGAACAGACAATTCTACATGTATTTATTTGCTTCCAGTACCCTGTACAGAGGATGATTCTAGGTAGCAGTTATTGATCACAAAATAAAATTCTGACAGACAGTTTGAACTTGCCTTTTGCTTTTTTATGTCATTCAAAGATGTTAGTGGCAATTTTACACGGGAATACATAGCATGCCAGCTGAGAGAGGATTGTGGGTAGCCCCAATGTTTCGCACTATAGTGCATTTTTCAGCAATTTGAGGTAGACATTTAATACATGTAAAGATGGGAGCAAGGACCAGGTGGACCTCATTGACGATGATATCCTTGATTGGGGTTGTTAACCTGGGCCAATCGGGAAGCCCTGGCTGACCGAACAAACAGGAGATCACTGCCCTTTGATGTGAAGGGCAGTGCTTGTCACTGGCCACCCGGGTGTTTTCCTATCTTCCTGGTGGTGGAAATTGAATAAAGATTGGTGCACTTTGTGTCCTTCACTGTGTCTCACACCTGCACACACACACCACGGGTGCTGGGGATAAAATAAGCACTACTGCACTTAGGCGGTAGTGTGGGAAGAAAACAAAAAAAAGTGCAAAAAAAAAGAAAAAAAAAACAAACAGGAGATCCAGAGAGTCTCCTCATTCTAGAGACTGGCTCTGAACTGACTGGTCAGAGCCCATGTACTATGCATGTAGCAAGGGTGACTTGGTGACGGGATATCAGCCTCTGTGCAGTTATTTCAATATGCATACAACTTTTCTGCTCTGTTCACTAGTTCATGACTTAATATTACTGTTGACAAAGTGGAAAGCCTAATTCTCCTTTTTGCTCTGTACCATTACTCTCAATCTTCTTTCCTTCTCTCATTCAGAGATGGATCCCATTTTTGAAGCATCTGCAAATGACTGTATTTCAGTTTGCTTCTGATTTCCGGTTCATATGTAAAGCAACAACATTCTCTGCAGTAATCACTCACGTTTCCATAATATTGCTCTTCATCTGTAGCAACTGCCTCTTTCCTTCCAATTAATTTCTGATCCAAATCCAGACCTACCGAGGATAACAATTGTCTTCAACTTGTGTGACATGAGCCTTTCACGTAGAACTGGAACCGCCTGGCACTGTACTCGCTTGAATTAAGAATGAGAGGTGATCTAATAAAAACATTTAAATTATGAAAGGGACAGATAAGATAGAAGCAGGTGAGTTGTTTCCTCTGGTGGGTGAGACTAGGACTAGGGGACATGGCCTCAAGAAAAGGGGGAATAGATTAAGGATAGAGATGAGGAGGAACTGCTTTTTCCAAAGAGTAGTGAATCTATGGAATTCTCTGCCTAAGGAGGCAGTAGAGGCAGCTTCATTAAATATATTCAAAACACAGTTGGATTGGTTTTTGCATGGTAGGAGAATTAATGGGTATGAGGATAACGCAGATCGGAGGAGCTGAGACAATGGATAGATCAGCCATGATCTTAATGAATGGCAGAGCAGGCTCAATGGGCCAGGTGGCCTACTCCTGCTTCTATTACTATGATACTATGAAGATCTTTCTGGAATTTTGAGTTTGCTGTGTCAAAGGGTTTGTCAGCCAATTACTCTGATTTGCAGTTTGTCACCCACAGAAAGTGAAACTAACAGCCATTTGTGAGATTAGATTTTGTAAGTAATCCTTGAATGGCTTAATTGTCATTCTGCACTTTCTTATGTTAGAATAATATACTGCACTTTATAACTCATACTTCTTGAACAAGATTCAATCTCCATTATGTCATTTTCATTGCTGCAACTTCTGATCCATTCTCCTTAAACTAAATTGGTGGTCAAATCATGCGTGAACTACAAATATTTGCGGATGATCAAATCTTTCTGCTGGTACTCTAATACACATTTCCTTTCATAGACTAGAATCCCTACAGTATGAAAGCTGGCCATTCAGCTCTTTAAGTCTACAATAACCCAGAGCGTCCCACCCAGAATTTCACAAGGCTAACCCACCTGGCCTGCACACTAACAGCGATTTAGCATAGTCAACCCATGCAACATGCTCATCTTTGGATTGAGAGAGGAAACCAGAGGATCTGGTGGAAACCCACACGGACACGGAGAAGAATGTGTAAGGTCTGCCTGAGGCTGGAATTGAACCTCGTCTCTGGCACTGTGAGGCAGCAGTGTTAACCACTGTGCTGCCCCCACCATGCCACTTTAATGTATCAGTGCATTATTGAAAATGTTAGTAATCTAAAGTATTTGTGACTTAAGTTGTATTTTGTTAAAAATGGAAAACGTTACCAATTTCATAGATTTCTGATAAAATGTTTCACTCATAGCCTGGTGTAACTGAATTTCAAGCCATCCATTATATCTACAGAGCAGTTCTCATTTTGGGAAATAGCAGATGAAGCTGACATACCAAAGGAACTGAAGTGGAATTTCTGTTCATTTGATAGTGTGAAGGAAGTGAAAATTTCAATTTCTCCAAGGTTAATATGCGTTGCTAACCTGAACATGCCATTTTCTGATGCATTTAAAAATCATACTTAACTATGTGATCACTAAACTAGTATTGCGGTGACCAAATTTCTTTATTTGTGGAGAAGTAAAGGGTTTATTTTCATTCTCAATAGAATAATAACAAAACTTCCTTGTTCAATTGCTAATTAAAAAAGAAAATACATTGAAACACCCATTTTAAAATTCATACGTTTGACAATCAATTGCCTGCAAACCTTTTCGAGATTTTATGGTTTTTCCTGAAATGTAATGTTACTTTAACTACATCCTAACTAATAAATGATACGACATATCAAATTGAGCTTTTATCCTAGTGGAGAAAAGTAACTACAGTAATGTTTGTGGTTCACTCGAATCATTAATAGAACATGGAGGGTAAACTTGAACAGGGCTCACTTTATTATGGGTCCTGTCAGTTCCATGTGTCAGTATTAGATTTTCCCTTCCAACACCTATTCTGGGTCACCTGACCCACTCTCTTAAAGGGGCAGCACACACCTAACTAAACACATTGCAGGAATAAGAATCCCTTAAAAATAACATTGGATGAAAATACACTTTCTGTTTTATTTGATTAAAGGATTAACCCATTGATTATAGCCTCTGTAATGTTAGTAGTCAAAGCACTGTTGCGGGAATGCCGGTATTGCCAGCAACAATTCCCAATCCATGGACACGGTATAATGGTTCTGGCACATTGCAGCAAAAGTTATATTTCTTGGGTTTTATGCAAACTGTGGTCTAGGTAGTTGCCCTGGCAATACAGGGTTTGAAATTCAGGCACTTATTCTCTACTAATTGTATCGATGGTGGTGCAACACCGTGGAGGTCTATGAATCATGTAGTATCGACAATGGAGCACTCTGAGAAAGTAGTCCTAGCGCAGTGTTGCTATTCCTGCCATGAATGCTCAAACTGCTATTGTAGAATTCTGAGTTTTCTCAGTGGAAGAGGCCATCCTTTTGTCTCCAAAAAGATTTGGAATCATTAAACGGGAATGTTCTGCAACATTCACTTGCTACATTTCCTTCCCCATCTCAGTGTTTGGGCGCAGTCAATATGAAGTGAAATGGTAAGCAATGTCAACACTCTGACAATAGTTGCTTCACATATATGAATACAATTGTCAGATTACGTATAACTGAGGCCTAGTGGACAAAGATGCTGACAAAGCCCTGCACAGCTATGCTTGACTAAGAACGCCCTGCATCTGAGGCCATGTCATTCAGCAAAAATTATTGTATAATGATTTACAGAGCTGTGGTGGCTCTGGGGCATGGACTGTCTACAACAGACACCTCAAAGCATTGGAGCAGTCCACACTAACACTGGAAGATCCTGGGAATCTGCTGGGAAGACAGACACATCAACACCAGTGTCCTCAACCAGGCCAACATCCCCAGCATTGAGGCACTGACCCCTCCTTGATCGGCTGCGATGGTCTAGGCGCGTTGTCCCCATGACTGACATGAGACTCCCCAAGCAGGTGCCCTACTCCCAGCTCCAAAAAGGCAGGCTAGCCCAAGGTGGACAGAGGAAGTGTTTCAGCGATACCCACAAGGCCTCACTGGGGAATTTCAGCATTCCCATTCACACCTGGAAATTACTGGGCCAAGACTGTTCAAAGTGGAGGAGGAGCATCCGGGAAGGAGTCAATCACCTCGAGAATTGCTGCTGGGAAAAAGCGGAAGCTGAGCAGAAACAGCGAAAGGCACGCGCTGCCTCACTAATGCCTCACCCACCCCTTCCCATGACCATCACCTGCCCCCAAGTGTAACAGAGTCTGTGGAAGACCTCATCGGTCTGTACAGCCACCTATGGACTTCTCTTGAGTGTGGGGGGGGGGGCGAGTCGTCCTCATGTGCAATGGACCGTCAATGACGATGATGATGATGATTGTCTAAAGGACCGTTGACTGGAAGAATACTGGTGGGTTGCATTGAGATGAATGAAGGCTGAGACAAAGCTAATGCAACCTGTTAACATCTAATGCCTACAAACTAGAGAGAGAAGTATGGTTAAGCAGGGCTTTGTCAGCATCTTTGTCCATCAGGCTTCAGTTTTCTGTAATCTGACAATTGTATCTACATATGTGAAACAACTCATGTCAAAGTGCTGAGATTGCTAACCTTTATACTCTATATTGACTGATCTCAAACACTGAGATGGGGAAATGTTGTAGCAAGTGAATGTTGTAGAACATCCCCATATAATGATTCTAAATCTTTTTGGAGACAAAAGGATGGCCTCTTCCACTGAGTAAACTCAGGATTCTATGGTAGCAGTTTGAGTATCCATGGCAGGAATAGCAATACTGCACTAGGACTACTTTCATGGGCATCTGTGATGTTGCACCACCATTGATACAATTAGCATACATGCATTATTGTGTATATGTTTGCTATGTGTAGCACAGGATTTTAAATGATCCCACTCATGCTTGGCGTTCATAAAAAAACTATTTTAACAATCTGTATTATCAGAGTTGTTGAGAAAGGCAGGAGACATTCCCATCTTCTAGATAACTTGTTCCTTTTCCTCTTCCACCATGACCAGCTGATCCAACTCACTTAGTTTCCATATCTTATCCGTTGCACTTCTCTCGATTATGGATTAACTTCCAGGATTCTCTGGATTTTCTGCAAAATGGAAGCGTTCAGACTTGGTAAATGCCAATGCCTGCCCCCTAAAACTGCTGTACAAGCTTAAATCCTTCCTACTATTAATAGCTTCATGCCCAATTGCAATATGTTTTTCACAGTTATTAACTGAGATGTGACTGAATGGGATTTCTGCACTGACTCACTTCCATTTAGACTTTGACTGTTGTCCTGATGCTTATTATGAGTAATGTCAAAGGGGTATGTATATGTACATTTCTTACATTTTAAAAGCAATTGAATTGAATCATACATCATTAGTGGTGTCTCTTCCATGCAACAATTTATTTATTTGTTCCTTTACAGTTTTCACAAAGTATTGGTCAAGATAGGAAACGTAATCTTTTAAAAGAAAGGGAAAAGCAAGGTTCCAAGTTGTAATCATTTTCATCAAAACCCCACATTTAAAATGGCAGAGCAAATGGCTCTTCTAAACATTTCTTCAAATAAGTCATTTTAACATAGAGCATAGAACATTACAGCGCAGTACAGGCCCTTCGGCCCTTGATGTTGCGCCGACCCGTGAAATCAAACTGAAGCCCATCTAATCTACGCAATTACATTTTTGTCCATATGACTATCCAATGTACATTTAAATGCCCTTAAAGTTGGCAAGTCTACTATTGTTGCAGGCAGTGCATTCCATGCCCCTTACTACTCTCTGAGTAAAGAAACTACCTCTGACATCTGTCCTATATCTATCACTCCTCAATTTAAAGCTATGCCTCCTCATGCTAGCCATCACCATCCTAGGAAAAAGGCTCTCACTGTCCAATCTATCTAACCTTCTGATTATATGTCTCAATTAAGTCACCCCTCAACCTTCTTCTCTCTAATGAAAATGGTCTCAAGTCCCTCAGCCTTTCCTCATAAGACCTTGGCTCCATATCAGGCAACATCCCAGTAAATCTACTCTGAACCCTTTGCAAAGCTTCCACATCCTTCCTATAAAGCCATGGCCAGAACTGTACACAATATTCCAATACTCCAATTTTGTGGCAGTAAACCCTGAATCTTAGCCAATTACTTGTGATGATGACAATGGCAGTACGGGCATACATTAGGAAGACATTTCTTTTCCTTTTCAGTCTTTTAAATGTATTCTAAGGCTAAAAGTAGTCTGGATTTCTGACAAAACATTAGCTCAATTTAAATTGTGTGATACAGATTTCACTACAGATTAAATTTCCATCAACTATAGATAGAAGAGTAGAACAGATGACAAAGGAGAGGTCATCAGGAACCAGGCATTCACATGTTAAATTAATAACTACGTTTGCTAAATCATAACCCTGTCACAGTTAATTCAGATGACAGTATCTATCTGCGATAATGATAATCGTGACAAAGTTAAATGGCAAATCAAATTTAAATGGAATTTTGTCTTTGGGTGTACAAATGTATTTAAATTAAGAAGCACGCTTGTCCTTACTTTTCTTTAACATAGTTAGGATCTGAAAGAGTTAACTTAGGTTAGTTCACTTACTTGCGCTCATCGGGATAGCAAGAAATGTTTATGAGAGGAGCTAACCAGTTCTAACTCCACCAGCTCTTCAGTTGTTGTTCTAAGAGGTAGCAATCAATAGCTGAACAGTAATGTGCACGTACACTAAGTCTAGCTTAAAGTCTCACAAATGAATTCCAGCTATTAACTGCTGCGTGCTGATCATCAAGAATGAGTGTTTCTTCTGCCAGTGGCATTGCGTGGCCATCCTTACCCACTTAGCATCAGTAATCCAGATTGTCTCAGTGGTTATCACTGCTGCCTCACAGCACCAGGTATCCAGGTTTAATTCCACCCTCAATGGGCGGTGGGGCGTTTGCATGTTCTCCCAGTGTCTGTGTGGGTTTTGTTCAGGTACTCCCGTTTCCTCCTATAATCAAAAGATGTACAGGTTAGGTCGATTAACCATGGGAAATGTAGGGTAGGGATGTGGATCTGGGTGGGATGCTCTTTGGAGGGTTGGTGTGGACTTGATGGGCCGAATGTGTTGCTTACAGTGTAGGAATTCTATGATTCTGCTGCATTTTTCCTCAGGACTTGTAAAGCTTGCGGATACCATTGACTCCTTCATCAATGGAGGATTTTTAAGTTGTTTTGTTTCTCACCAGTGTTAGTTCAAAGAGGTTGAGATTGAGACTGAGAGACGGAGAGAGAAGCTTTCCACATCCTTGTTGTTTTCAGCCCATGTTAGTTTCTCTCTCGTTTGTTGTTCAACACATACTATTGAATAATGGTTTATTTGCATATCTGAAGTATCTCCAATTTCTTTTCTGATTGAGTATACTGCAGGAAACCCTTTATTCCTAAAATGTGAATTCCTATCATGGAAGTGTGAGCAAAATGAGAGAATGCATTTTTGTGTTTTTTGATGAGAATGGTAATTCTGAACTTGCTGATTTGTGTATATTCCATGAGGGCTACCTGAACTCGTCAGGTGATCTCAGCAGCTATCGTTAGTGTCCTTGTTAAAGCCAGTTTGTAACACATGAAAGTCTCAGATATTAAAATGAAATTATTAAAGTTCAATATTGATACGCTATCTTCATTTTGATTGTTACAACTGTTGCAGTTGGCTGACCAAAGTGTAATATCTAGGCATAAGTGAGAACTGCAGATGCTGGAGATCAGAGTCCAGATTAGAGTGGTGCTGGAAAAGCACAGCAGGTCAGGCAGCATCCGAGGAGCAGGAAAATCGACGTTTCGGGCAAAGCCGTGTAATATCTGTCCAGTGGGAAGCAAATAGTTTTTGGAAATTAGGTGCCAAATGTAGGAATCTGTACCAGCCTGAAATTTTTTTTTTAAGATTAGATTACTTACAGTGTGGAAACAGGCCTTCGGCCCAACAAGTCCACACCGACACACAACCCATCTCGACCTATTCTTCTACATTTACCCCTTCACCTAACACTATGGGCAATTTAGAATGGAGTTCACCTAACCTGCACATTTTTGGACGGTGGGAGGAAACTGGAGCACCCGGAGGAAACCCACGCAGACACGGGGAGAATGTGCAAACTCCACACAGACAGTCACCTGAGGCAGGAATTGAACCCAGGTCTCTAGCGGTGTGAGGCAGCAGTGCTAACCACTGAGCCACCCTGTTTTCTATACAATGATTGTGGCAGCCTTCCATTCTTTAAGATGATACTGTGCACCCTGGTAGCCAAAGTTGGTTTAGGAGTTTCCACATCTTTGGCAGTCTTTGTCTCATTTGCTGTTAAGGGAACTTGTGGGTCGGGAAGGTGCATGATTTGTTTTCCCTGGGTCCCCTTCTTTGCCAAAATGTGTTGCTGGAAAAGCGCAGCAGGTCAGGCAGCATCCAGGGAACAGGAGAATCGACGTTTCGGGCATAAGCCCTTCTTCAGGAATTAAGGGCTTATGCCCGAAATGTCGATTCTCCTATTCCCTGGATGCTGCCTGACCTGCTGCGCTTTTCCAGCAACACATTTTCAGCTCTGATCTCCAGCATCTGCAGACCTCACTTTCTCCCCTTCTTTGCCAACTGAGCGTATAGTTTTTCTGCCTGTTCCAACACCCTTCCAGTAGTCAGCTTCCAGAGGTCATGGCCATCAGCAGGTTGGCCACCAGTCAGTGGCTATATTCTCCAGACTCATATCTCACCTGAATGTGTTCTTGTAGAGGTTGTATGGATGTCCAGTAAGTTGTGATGCAGTTAGCAGTTTATTGTGCACTTCTAGTGGGTACATGGCCTTCTGTTGAGCATGGTCAAGCCAGGACAGAAGTTGTTGGCTTAGCAATACGTGTGTATAATAAATCTTATAATAAACAAATGCAAAGGCACTTAAGGGAGGCGATGGACTCGTGGTATTATCACAGGACTATTAATCCAGAGATCTAGGTAAGGCTTTGGGAACCTGAGCTCAAATGCCACCATGGCATTTGAATTCAATAAATATCTGAGATTAAGAGTTTGATGATGGCCATGTGGGCGGCACGGTGGCACAGTGGTTAGCACTGCTGCCTCACAGCGCCAGGCGACTGACTGCGTGGAGTTTGCACGTTCTCCCCGTGTCTGCGTGGGTTTCCTCCGGGTGCTCCGGTTTCCTCCCACAGTCCAAAGATGTGCAGGGTCAGGTGAATTGGCCATACTAAATTGCCCGTAAGGGGTAAATGTAGGGGTATGGGTGGGTTCGCTTCGGCGGGTCGGTGTGGACTTGTTGGGCCGAAGGGCCTGTTTCCACACTGTAATGTAATCTGTAATCTGTAATCTGAAACTGTTGTTGGGAAAAAAAACCCAACTAGTTCATAAATATCCTTCAGGGAAGAAAACTTCCAGGTACCTTACCTGGTATGGACCAGGTAACTCTTGGCCCACAGCGATGTGGTTGACTATTAATTGCTATCTAGAATGGGCAATACCCTCATCCTGTGAATGAATTTTTAAAAATTCCAGTGAGACTCTGCTGTTGAGATTATGAGTCTAATTTTTAAATAAAGATTATAAATGAGGCTGAATAGGCTGGGACATTTTTTTGTTTACTGGAGCAAAGGGGTTTGAGAGGTGAGCTTATAGAGGGTAATAAAATCTTGAGGTATGGATAAGGGGAATGGTCGATGTCTTTTCCCTAGGATGGCAGATCTCAAAACTAGGGCTCATGTTTTTAAGTGAGAGGAGAGAGATTTAAAAAAAGATTTGAGAGGTAACATTTTTACAAAGATGGTGGTTCACATGTGGAATGAATTTCCTGAGGAAGTGGTGGATGTGGGTACAATTACAATGTTTAAAAGGCACTTTGATAAGTACATGAATAGGAAAGGTTTGGAGGGAATTGGGCCAGGAGCAGGCAGTTGGGGCTAGTTTACTTTGGGATTGTGTTCAGTGTGGACTGGTTGGACCAAAGAGTCTGTTTCCATGTTATAGGTCTCTATGACTCTGCGATATATTCCGTGTCATTGGGGCAGTTCTGAATCATCAAATGTTTTTTTCTAACCTTCAAAGGGATTCCAAAAAAATGGAGATAACTACCTGTAAATGAGACTCTCAATTAAGAAAACTTTTGATTCACTTGACACTGCTCCTTACATTCTCCAGGCCACTCCATGAAAATTATTATTCAGGTACCAAAATAAAGACTTCATTTCACATTGTCAGTAGATTTGGGATAGTCAGCCCTGTGTGTTAGCACGCTGCATTTTTAAAAGGCAAAGCACATTTTCATTTCACTCTACTAAATTGTCTTAAGAAATCTGGCGTCTTAGAGAGCTGGTGGTGATAAATTGGGTGCTGAATACAGGAAAGCTTCAGAACACAGATCCTTGACGGTTAGGAGATAGATTGAGACTGTCAGAATCAATGCCACTTTTGACCTTTAACAGCTGTCAAAGATGAAAGACCTTCATTGGCTTCTCTCTGGGGTGATTTAGAACCAACCAGTGAAATTAGAATGTTAATCTGGGTTTATCCTGTGTGTATCGATTGTTAGCAGAGCTACATCAACGTTGTAAACAAGATACAAGGTAAGCATTCTATTGCTTCTCCAAACAGTTTATTTTCCAACCTGTATTAATGTTGCATTGAGAGGACAGTGAGTTTAGAACAACTACATACACGACAGACCATGCTATTTGTGTCGATAAATGCCAACTCTCATCAAACAGGTTAGTGAACCTTGCAGAGCCTCTCTATTCACGGTCGAGGACACATTTATTTTACTGGCAGAAATTTCATTTCACTAGGTATATAATTTGCAGCAGCACAAAATGTCAAGTTGCCATTCCCAGAACCCAATATTGCATTCCACGCTTCACCTTAAAAAGGTTTAAATTATCAAGAGGACTTTTCCACTGAACAGATAATCCAAAGTTGATTAATGTCTGTGGGAAATCAATTAATCTCCACAAGACATTAAACTTCAGCATATAGAAAAATTCCAATTGATTTTCTGCCTATTCAGAAAGATTGATGAATATTGTAAGTAGTTGCTGTTAAATGGTTTCACCATTGAACTATCAACTGGGTTATAATTGGGAGTTTTTTACAGTCAGTATTATGCATGATGCATATAAAGTGCACCAGTTAATTAATAAGAGAAATGACTGTAAAGTTGATTTCATATAAATTCATCTCTAATGCAGTGAAATCATATACCATGAGCCTGATGTGTAATTATTGATTTGAAAAATGACATTCACAAACAATATGGATTGAACCATAAAAGTTCTTCATGTACTCAATGTTGCCCTCAACTCACAGACTACGATGTTGTTAAAATAAAGTTCTATTATTGATGTGTGAGGCTATTCAATGAAATCACAATTACCAAAATAAAGACTTAAAACAGAAAAGAAATAAGAAGTGTTGGAAATACTGAGCAAACCTGGCAGCATGTGTGGAGTGGGGTATGGAGTCTGAATTTTGTCTGGGCTCAGGAAAACACAGGGAGCACACTGTCACAGCTCCCACACCGAACGGGGTGTGGCCTTATGAAGAATGCTTATCCTTTTATGCAGTAGTCAGGCTTCCCGTTCACTTGCCATTCATTCAGGCTGGTCAGGAGGCTCTCCTTAATTCTCCAATGTGGTCAGCCTACTCAGAACATTGATTGAACGCCCCCTTAACCTTACCCATAAAGCCTGTCACTCCCTCCATGACACTCCATGCCACTTTGCATTGTCTGATGCCATCCCATACCCTTTCAGATTCCTTTAGGCCTTCTCACATTTCTCTATTCAATCTCATGTAGCACCTCTATCCCTCAAATTCCCCCACCTCTCACATTCAATGCTACTCCATGTCATTCCATATGTCACCTTACATTGCTTTCCACATCCTTACCCCTCAATTCAACACAAGTATCCTTCATAGCCACTTGTCCACTATGTAGTGTTCTTAGGAACCAAACAATAGCAATTGAAATCATTTTAAAATCAGTAGATTGTTAGAGATGCAATAATTTTCTAAGATAATACTGAATTCAATCTCATGATCATTACTGGTCAATACAAAACCTAATGGGAAAATGTTATAATCCTTTACGAGTCTATTACATTTATAAACAATAAAAAAAACACATAATAGACATGTTCTGTTATTTTAACATCATAGAGGTGTTATGGACGAGGCAGACCACCTCAGAGCATTTCAAGAAAGTAGCTCAGACCCTAAATTTGCTCGTTGTTTTAAGCAGGTGTATGGTGGATATTCCAGGAGGGGTGCGGCTGGTCAAACCACTTAGTTTTAAACAAAACAAAAGTTATTTACAAGATTTCTGAATTAAACGCAAACAAAAGGGAACAGAATACTGAATAACTTGACCTATCCGAAAACCCAACAGATCATCCAAAATTAAAGATGCTGTTCCAAATAGAATTAGAAATCCTACAGTGTGGAAACAGGCCCTTTGGCCCAACAAGTCCACACCAACCCTCTGAAGAGTATACCACCCAGACCCATTACTCCTGACTGGTACACCTAACCTAAACATCCTTGAACACTATGCGTGGCTTAGTCACCTAAGCTGCGCATCTTTGGAAGGTGGGAGGAATCCTGCGCCGCCATACAAAGAATGTGCAAACTCCACACAGACAGTTGCCCGAGGCTGGAATTGAATCCGGGTGCCAGGTGCTGTGAAGTAGCAGTGCTAACCAATGAACCACCAAATACTTGCAAAATCCCCATAAACACTCCTTGGGACAAAAGGTGAAATCAAACACAGGGATTTACAGGAGAGAGAGAGAGATAGCAGAGAGATTCAGAATTGAACACCTTCTTCCATGTAGCTGTTTCTTGGACCAGCAGCCTCTCACTGACTAACTGCTTTCAGTGAACAGCCAGACTGCTAAAACCAAACCAAACCAAACCTGAGAAAAGCTGAGCTGGGAGAAGTGGCCACTCCTCTTTCATTATATTTTTTTAACTTGAAAGCCTTTTGCCTTAGGCAGTATCTGTTGGTTATAATCAAACTGGCCCTAAAACCCTTCAAGTTCAGACTATTCAGAAACACTGCTTTTATGACCTCTCTGAAGAACAAGTCAAGGGCAGCATAATCTTGTTAAAGGAGCAGCATCGTCACAGAAGCTTCTATAGTTCTTGGATCAATAAAATCACCTGATGAGCTGATATTTTTGAAACCCAGGCAAGAACTCAGCACCACCTTCCTAACCTGCAATCTTCTTCCTGACCTCTCCGCCCCCACCCCCTCTTCGGCCTATCACCCTCACCTTAACCTCCTTCCACCTATCGCATTTCCAACGCCCCTCCCCCAAGTCCCTCCTCCCTATCTTTTATCTTAGCCTGCTGGACACACTTTCCTCATTCCTGAAGAAGGGCTCATGCCCGAAACGTCGATTCTCCTGCTCCTTGGATGCTGCCTGACCTGCTGCGCTTTTCCCGCACCACATTTTCAGTTCTGATCTCCAGCATCTGCAGTCCTCACTTTCTCCAAGCATTCATGTTGGAACAGTTGACGTAGCTAAAGTTTCCAGCTCCACTGACAAAACAGATCCTAATTTCAACTTCAAAGATGGGTTCTCTTCAATCAATGGAGGGGAAGAAGGTAATTCTTTCTTTTATTCAGTTTATCTATGTATAATTGATGGACGGTGTATCAACATATTTGGATCCATGTGACATCATAAGTTGTTGAAGTTTTTATTTCTACATTCAGAAACACAATTTGTTTGAAGCCAGATTATCAGTCCAATTAAATTAGAACACAAAACATAACAGAAGAGGACTTTTAATAACATGATTATAACACTTTTTCAATTTTACCTGATAAATCATTACAGTAAAATCATATTCAAATTACAATGCATCACTTAACAGTGAAGGTGTCCAAATATCTTACACTTACCTTTCAGAATATTCCCACTCCTCTGCTGACTTTTCACTTTCTTCACAAGCTCTCAAACATGAGCTTCCAAAACTCTACACTTTCTGATGAAAATGGTGTGTGGGAGTTAAGCCAATTTTCCTCCCCCTTTTAAAATGGGGAACTCGGCCCCCACTAAAGGTGGGTGTATGTTTTGCATTTTTGAAATTCTAGACCTGCAAAAAAAGGCGAGACGAACATGGTGCAGGGCTCGGAGTGCAGAGGAAAATCAACATTCTTCCAAAAGAGCCCGAAATGTGATAATTTACACAATGAAATAGACCTCCACACCATGGTGAAAGTTTAGCTTCATAATATACTGGCCTGGCTTCTCCAAATCTCTAAATATAACATTGGAGTGGGGTGGTGAAAACAGTGTACGTGTAATTTTTCTTTTAATTTGTTCATGGGATATGAATGTCATTGGCTGGGCCAATGTTTATTGCCCAGAGGGCAATTATTAGTCAACCACTTTGCTGTGGGGTTTGGAGTCACACCTTGGCCAAACCTCGTGAGGCTGGCAGATTTCTTTCTTGAAACGACATTCATGAACCCAATGGGCTTTCTCCTGACAAAAGTTTCAAGGTCATCATTAGTCTCTTATTAAATTCAAAGTTCATGGCAAGACGTGGGATTTGAACCCAAGTCCCGAAAACATTACCTAGGTTTCTGGATTAGACAGCTATGAACTATACCACTAGGCCAATATCTTACCAGTAGGTGAGCTGTCCCCGTTCTGTCTCAATATTACAAGGAAGATTGTGAAAAACACCATGGAATTTCAGAGCTGCAATTGAACTCAATATCATAATCTTAAAACATTGGGGTTAATTTCCAATTTAACGCTCTCAGTGTAGAATTTCTCCTGATAGAAGGACATGGGAGAAATGTGAGTGCAAAAGTCAGCATATATCATTATCACAGGCACATCTTCTTGATAACTATTGACTTTGGTTCACAGCTATAGAACTGTGCTCTTATTTTCACATTCAAACTATTAAAATAATCTTTCAAAATTGGCCAGATAGTTCTGGTATTTTATACTACAACAATCCCGTGTAAAGGTCTTGTTTTAAATTGACCAAGTTGTATTCACATTGACATTCACTTGAGTTCTTGCCATTTTGGAATTGTGATAGAATCATTCCTAAGTCTTTTGTTTCTTCAGATCAAGAACCAGAACTATCAAGTGGAGCCTGTTAACAACACAATTCAGTTTATTTACATATAATTGATGGACACTGTATCAACATATTTGGACAACTCAGGCAAACAATTGATCCATGTGGCATTATACACTGTTGAAGTGATTGAAGGACAGGACGGAGAAAACTTACTTAGCGCAGTACAATATTCACATCTTAAGCTGTAAATGCTGGAACTGAATTCATCTGTGACCTTTCACAACTGTCAGAGATGGTACTCTCACACAACTGGACTGAAATCTGAATTCCCTAAAGGACAAGTGTTGAAACTGAGATAAATGTTTCGCGACAATACCAATCACTGCACAAGGAAAGAAGCTTAAAATTATTATTAGACGGTTAGCAATGTATATCTTTGTTCAGTTAAAGCTGATTAATAAAAAAATCATTAAATATTGTGACCTTTAACAATTGTCAGAAACAATTGTCCCTTTCATAGATCTGCATCACTGATGCAAAACAACCACAAGATGCCTCTTTCAAGCTGAAGTGGCAATTGTGCAAGATAAATAATTATGTATTTCATTAACTGGATTCAATTTATAAATTGCAGACATCCATCGCCTGCACTTGGAAAGCTGATAGCACATAAATAGTCACTTACAGCTCAAATTCAGTTACACCTTTTCGATTATCTATTAAAAATGCATTTGTTTCCAGATGGTAAACTGCATTAAGTTGATTGCTTCAACAGCAATTTTGATTTTGCAACATAAATCAGGCAATGCTTTCTTGTGTCTTATTGCTCTCTGCCCCGACCTCCATTATGTGCAGCAGCAATTGATAGAATATGGTGGCACAAAACAGAGTCAGTTATATTTGTTTCCGAGCTGTCTCAGTCAATTTTAGTGACATCAGTAAGATTATATGATCAACCTTTAGGATATAATAAATACTTGATACTACGTATTGTGAGTGATATTTTGTTTTTGTTTTTGTTACTAAGACACAAGGTTAGTCATTGCCTGATAAATGCACTCTACTATAAATAACTTGAGATATTTGTAAATTGCTTATTCAGATCTCAAAGTCCTAAACTCCTGCATGACTCGCAATTGAATGGCAGTGTGGACCCAGCTGAATGTGGGAGCTTCATTCTGCCATAAAGGAAGAGCGCCAAATGTTTCAAACTCAAGAGCAGATGCTCCTTCATATGCTCAACTCTTGTCTTGCGAAATTCTAGTGTTCAGGTTTGATGGTTATCCTGACCAACCACCCACTCCAAACAAAACAATTGATATGAGGTGACCCAAGGCTGGGAATGATAGCTTCTCTGGCTGTTATGTCACATCATTGGGTGCAGTGCAGCAAATCTGAGAAATGTAGATGGTGGGCCCCATCTGGAAATTGCATTGCGACCTGGACCACTGAAGGAAAAGTAAGATTTTGGAAAAATAATTGATATCATCTTTCTTACTGAGGGAACTTAACACAAATTTCGAGGATGGGAAAGATAAAGTGTTGCAGTGGTGAGGATATAGAAATATAGAAGATAGGGACGGGTGTAGGCCATTCCTCCACTTGACCATGCTCTACCATTCATTATGAGCATTGAACTCAATACCCCTAACCATCCTACCTCCATATCCCTTGACCTCTTTAGGGGCACAAAAGCTTTATCTCCCCCTAATTGAACATATTTTGTCCTCAGGTACTTTCTGTGGTTGTGAATTCCATAATTCTTGAATGAATCTCTCTTTATCTCAGTCCAAAAATGTTTATTCCTTAACCTTAAGCTGTAGATGATCCAATAAATCTCCTTCTCTTACTCAAACTGATGGCTTGACCCACACACCTTCAGTTTCTCTGCCACAATCAGATTGTGTCTTAATTTGTGTATGTTCCCTCAATTCCCTTGTAAATAGAGGAACAGACCACTGAGTCAGAGGCAATCCAGAGCACATATTCTGTGACCTGATACTAAAGGAATCATACTTCAGGGTTTGGTTTAGAGTGGGGGAAGACAAAGTCTGAGGAGTCAGATCTTGGATCTCAAATCAACTGAATAATTAATCCTGGTGTCCAAATCTGTGTCTTTCATGTGTGCAGCAGGGATGATTTGCAACCCCATGACATGATTTCAGCTGGACTTAAAGAGCTGACCAGGATGGATTTTGGACACAGAACAAAGACAGCATGCAGATTTCCTCATATACCTGGAATTACATCCAGGTGTGGTCAGGAGCAGGAGAAGAGTCCATTTCGTAAGTAATGGGAGAAATACACATGGCTATCACAAAGAACTCATGGCTGGAGATACCATAAAATGGCAGAAGCGTTATGTCCACATCACAGAAACAATAGGAAGCAATTTAACCATTCAGGTAAGGAGATTGAGTATATTCACTAACTTAGCTACAATTTGAACATTAAATACCTTCATTTCAGTCTTGCTGACTCCACCTACACATCACTCAACAATCTGACCTAACTCCACAATCAGTGATAGATGCAGTAATGGGCTTTTTAACTTAAACAAAGTATTTGAGGCAGTAGTTCTCAGAACATCAGAACGTGATATGGGTAACTTAGTATTATAATATTTAATAGATTATTAATACAGCTCAAGTTGTCTTCATGTAATGCAATCACAGGTATAGCTGTGTCTGGGCCAGTACTGAGCAATTCCATTTCAAACTGCTGCAGGTTTCCCATAACATGCCATGCTCAAGTGGCCCGTGGAAGATGGAGCCTGAGACCTTTGTATCATTAGGTCACATGTTATGATACAGAATTATCACAGAGTCATAGAGTCATAGAGATGTACAGCATGGAAACAGACCCTTCAGTCCAACCCGTCCATGCCAACCAGATATCCCAACCCAATCTAGTCCCACCTGCCAGCACCCAGCGCATATCCCTCCAAACTCTTCCTATTCATATACCCATCCAAATGCCTCTTAAATGTTGCACTTGCACCAGCCTCCACCACATCCTTTGGCAGCTCATTCCATACACGTACCACCCTCTGCGTGAAAATGTTGCCCCTTAGGTCTCTTTTATATCTTTCCCCTCTCATCCTAAACCTATGCCCTCTAGTTCTGGACTCCCCGACCCCAGGGAAAAGACTTTGTCTATTTATCCTATCCATGCCCCTCATAATTTTGTAAACCTCTATAAGGTCACCCCTCAGCCTCCGACGCTCCAGGGAAAACAGCCCCAGCCTGTTCAACCGCTCCCTGTAGCTCAGATCCTCCAACCCTGGCAACATCCTTGTAAATCTTTTCTGAACCCTTGCAAGTTTCACAACATCTTTCCAATAGGAAGGAGACCAGAATTGCATGAGGTCAATTCGTGGAATGGCGGGACTATCTTATGTTGAAAGATTGGAGCAACTGGGCTTGTACACCCTTGAGTTTAGAAGATTGAGAGAGGATCTGATTGAGACGTATAAGATTATTAAAGGAGGCAGGAAACATGTTTCTGCTGATGGGTGAGTCCCGAACCAGAGGACACAGCTTAAAAGTAAGGGGTAGGCCATTTAGGACAGAGATGAGGAGAAACGTCTTCACCCAGAGAGTGGTGGGTGTATGGAATGCTCTGCCCCAGAAGGCAGTGGAGGCCCAGTCTCTGGATTCCTTTAAGAAAGAGTTGGATAGAGCTCTCAAGGATAGTGGAATCAAGGGTTATGGAGATAGGGCAGGAACAGGATACTGATTAGGCATGATCAGCCATGATCATAATGAATGGTGGTGCAGGCTCGACCGGCAGAATGGCCTACTCCTGCACCTATTGTCTATTGTCTACAATATTCCAACAGTGGCCTAACCAATGTCCTGTACAGCTGCAACATGACCTCCTACTCCTGTACTCAATACTCCGACCAATAAAGGAAAGCATACCAAACGCCTTCTTCACTATCCTATCTACCTGCGACTACACTTTCAAGGAGCTATGAACCTGCACTCCAAGGTCTCTTTGTTCAGCAACACTCCCTAGGACCTTACCATTAAGTGTATAAGTCCTGCTAAGATTTGCTTTCCCAAAATGCAGCACCTCGCATTTATCTGAATGAAACTCCATCTGCCACTTCTCAGCCCATTGGCCCATCTGGTCAAGATCCTGTTGTAATCTGAGGTAACCCTCTTCGCTGTCCACTACACCTCTAATTTTGGTGTCATCTGCAAACTTACTAACTGTACCTCTTATGCTCACATCCAAATCATTTATGTAAATGACAAAAAGTAGAGGGCCCAGCACCGATCCTTGTGGCACTCCACTAGTCACAGGCCTCCAGTCTGAAAAACAACCCTCCACCACCACCCTCTGTCTTCTACCTTTGAGCCAGTTCTATATCCAAATGACTAGTTCTCCCTGTATTCCATGAGATCTAACCTTGCTAATCAGTCTCCCATGGGGAACCTTGTCGAATGCCTTACTGAAGTCCATATAGATCACATCTATTGCTCTGCCCTCATCAATCTTCTTTGTTACATTTTCAAAAAACTCAATCAAGTTTGTGAAACATGATTTCCCACGCACAAAGCCATGTTGACTATCCCTAATCAGTCCTTGCCTTTCCAAATACATGTACATCCTGTCCCTCAGGATTCCCTCCACCAACTTGCCCACCACCAAGGTCAGGCTCACTGGTCTATAGTTCCCTGGCTTGTCTTTACCGCCCTTCTTAAACAGTGGCACCACGTTTGCCAACCTCCAGTTTCCTGCACTTCACCTGTGACTATCGTTGATACGAATACCTCAGCAAGAGGCCCAGCAATCACTTCTCTAGCTTCCCACAGAGTTCTCGGGTACACCTGATCAGGTCCAAGGGAGTTATCCACCTTTACCCGTTTCAAGACATCCAGCACTTCCTCCTCTGTAATCTGGACATTTTGCAAGATGTCACCATCTATTTCCCTACAGTCTATATCTTCCATATCCTTTTCTACAGTAAATACTGATACAAAATATTCATTTAATATCCCCCCCATTTTCTGTAGCTCCACACAAAGGCCGCCTTGCTGATCTTTGAGGGGTCCTATTCTCTCCCTAGTTACCCTTTTGTCCTTAATATATTTGTAAAAACCCTTTGGATTCTCCTTAATTCTATTTGCCAAAGCTATCTCATGTCCCCATTTTGCCTCCTGATTTCCCTCTTAAGTACACTCCTACCTTTTTTATACTCTTCTAAGGATTCTCTCGACCTATCCAGTCTATACCTGACATCTGCTTCCTTCTTTTTCTTAATCAAATCCTCAATTTCTTTAGTCATCCGGCATCCCCTGATTAATAAAACCTCACTTCAGTTAGTTGAAGCATGCTAGATATAATGCTTCTCTATAAGTAAAAAATCCTTACACTTTGGCTACAACTTCTATTGCAATAGATTGCTGCACAATAGTTTGATTTTTTTTCAGCATGGTGAGATTCAGCCTTCTTGAAGACGTTTTCAAGTAACAACAACCTTCCTGAATGTGATTTACCCTCCCTCTCCTATTCCACTCCACCCCCAGCAGTTCATCATCCATCAACCATCAGCCCACCCCCACCCCACCTCTCAGTGCTATAGCAATCATTTTAACCATCGATGTCCCCAAGATTCCCTTGCAGAGTCCCCACTGTCCCTGCTGAACCCAACCCCTCCCTGATTGAATCCATTTGTGACCTGAGGTTCCTCTGAGAGACTGTACTCTCTCTTCCATCAGCCTCAATATGGATGGTGTATGAGATGTTTTCTTCAGCAGCCCAGACTGACTGCAGACCAAACGTCACTCACATAACTCCCTTAGACTGAATAGACCATAGCTTCAGATTGGAGGGAGTACAGCCTTGTCATTGAGGATGATGGCACCAGTATGAGATACTTGTTAGATCTTAGCTGGAGTGCTGTGACCAATTTCGGTCACCACACGACTGGAAGCTCATGATGGCACTGGATTCTTTTCATCCCAGGCAATATCCCAGTCATACCGCTTCTGCTACCTGAAGGGGAAGCATTTACTCACTCTAGCTTATCTTGATGATGAAAATCTGATCCAGAGAGAGAACTTAGTTAAAAAAAAATAAAAGTCAGACGTGAACGCACTAGTCATATTTGAGCTGCATTTTAAAGATGATGTGATGAGAGAGACCTGTGAATCTCAGTTACAGATTTACTGTTTGTTTTCCCTACAGCCTCTTGCCAACTGTGGGAAGAAGATCTACCTTTCAACCATTCTTCTCTGCAGGCCAATGACTGAATGATCCCATCAATGGTGTTTAATTGAGGTAAGTAATGTCATCACTTCATTAAAGAGATTGTGGCAATGAAGTGGTGGGGCACACTCACACGGTTCACAAGCAAAGGACAGGTGAGCAACTGAGATCCCCAGTATTCAGCACGGAAGCAGGAAGCAGACAGTAGAATTAAGAAGGAGTCAGATAAGAATATTACATAGATAAGTAGTCGTCAGAGCGAAATAATTCAATGAATATATTTCAGTTTGGTATCATGACCAAGAAAGTACAGCTAGAACTTGCATTGATCATAGATCAATGAACCATACATTGGAGAAGAGATCCTTTTTCCCATCTGATGGGTCCTTTGATCCCATTCCTGATTAGAATCAGAATCACTACAAAGTGGAAACAGGCCCTTTGGCTCAACAAGTCCACATCAACTCTTCGAGGAGTATCCCACCCACACCCATTCCCCTACTCTATTACTCTTCACTTACTCTGACTAATGCACCTAACTTACACATCCCTGAACAGTATGGGCAATTTAGCATGGCCAATTCACCTAAGTTGCACATCTTTTGGACTGTGGGAGGAAACCGGAGCACCCAGAGGAAACCCACGCAGACACGGGGAGAACATGCAAACTCCACACAGACAACCACCTGAGGCTGGAATCAAACCAATGTTCCTGGCACTTGAGGTAGCAGTGCTAACCACTGAGCCACAATGCTGCCCCTGATCAAGGGCTTATGCCTGAAACGTCGAGTCTCCTGCTCCTCGGATGCTGCCTGGCCTGCTGTGCTTTTCCAGCACCACTCTAATCTAGACTCTGATCTCCAGCATCTGCAGTCTTCGCTTTCTCCTTTGGACAATCTAGTCTAACTGTCAAAATGACACGATTACCGACACTAGCCCCACTACTCGGCACTTGGAGAATGTGAGTTTGGCTTCAATGTGAGGAACTAACACTGAAATACTCATGGTGGACCTTGCTCGGAAAGAAATAAAGAATGAACATTATATTTAAAATATCTCAAACACAAAATTGTTGGAAGGAAAAATTAGGAGCTATCATAGTGATCAGAATTGGGTTGATCTTTTTCTCAATGTTATGACAAGATAATGGTTTCAAATGAGGAGGATGAACTAATCTAGAGATCTGATTGATTTTTAAAATCAAATAATTCTATCAGCAATTGCATTGAACCTTTAAATTAATTTGTGTACTATAGTTTATTATGCAAATGCAGAAGAAGAAAACTTTTAGTCTGGATTGATTTAAAATAAATAATTATGAAAGGACAATGACCCGTGCCACATCTGTTATTACTAATCGTAGCCCTGTGTTTTTCCTGGTATCTGTTAAGTGTACAGATGTCTTCTTTGCATAGCTAATAACTTCCATTTCACAGCTCTTTTGTCGAGCTTAGAGATGTATCTGAGGACAGTTGCTTGGTGAAATCAACTGAGATTCTGTAACGTCACAGCACCAAAGTCAGAATGCAGCGAAGCAAGAATAAGAGAGATTTTCACCATCATTAGTAATTCAACAAATTTTCCTGTCCATAAATGTTGGTTTATGGCATCAATCTCATAAGAATTCATTTGACTAATCCTGTGCAAATGAGTTAATAACTGATGGTCATATTGTTATAAATCTTTAATGCATACACTCCGTGTTAATCACCATTTGCCACAAAACATCAAACACATCTTAAGGAAAAAAAGGGCACTTTTTTAAAAATAGAAACAAAAAACGTTGCAGTGTTCTGACCTCTCATGAGAACTGACTGTGATAAAGGGCTTGCCAAAAACACAATCTCAAACAAGAAATGAAAATGACTCACCAGTGAACATGACAAAAGAGAGAAATCAATATCATAATACTGAAGCAATCTCTTTCTGTGGCTGACATACTAGCGAGGGAAGGAAGATGAGTGAAATCCATTGACAAGGATATAAATATAAATTACGATTATGAAAAATCTGAAAGAAAATGGCAAAATGCGTAGGAGGTAAATCAACATTTCTAAGAAAAGGACTTGATCATGCTTGAGATGTAATCATTTATCAGGCTTTAGTGGTTTAAGTCCCATGTCAATGGAATTCTATTTTATGCCATGGTAAAAGTTGTCTAAGAGTTGAACTAATGTCATCTGAATAATTTAAATACACCATGCACGTCATGTTCAAATATAACCTTGAGGTGCATCTAAGGATATTGATGAAGAAAATATGCACCAATTGGTTAGAAGTCTCTGGCATTTATGTCAGGGCTGTACAGTACTTAAGAAATAAGACATGTCTTAATAATTGCCTTGAATAGCGTGTTCCTTTTCACAGCTACCAGGTCTTCATAAACAAAACATTTTTTCTTTGCTCTTAAGATCTTTTAACTTCACAGTTGTAAAACTAAATCACTGTCTTTGCAGGAGTTGACACTGAAACATATATTCACTGTGGCAGAACAGTTCAAGCCATTATCCTTTAGAGAATGGCTTTCAGCAAAAGACACTTATCGTACTCTGAGCTTAATTCAAAATTAGGTTGCAAAGGTGAAAGGACAGTTTTCTAATCTACTGTACCACATCATCAGCTTGCATGAAGGTTTGACATGTTGGATATTGAGAGAACATGTGGAGATTTAATTCACTCCTAATGTACTGCTGGTGTGTTAAATAAGAATTCACTTTCCTTCTTTTTTTTATTGGTAGATTTACAGGAACATGTGCATTTTGAAGAGAGAAGGCTTTATGACTAATTAACAATTAAATAGCTAATCAGAAGGAGGCAAGCACAATTTGTTCTTCAGGGTGCTGAATCACATATTAAAACTCTCAGCCACAAAAATGCTATAAATAATGGTCAGTGCGTGAATTCAGCTTTGAAGTGAGCTAAGTTAATTACTAATGAAGGAGAAAAGACTTAATTCACAAGCAGATCTATTTAGAGCATTGTAGATAACATGAGGAATTACAGAAAAAGCTCTGAACAGTCAGGCAATCCCAAAAGCAGGTGAAACTCATGAGGCATCAATAATCTCCTCTAAACTGGATATGTGAATGAAGGAATCTAATTTGACAGTAGGTATTCAGGTAAACCAGGGATCTCTTGGGACACAGCAGTAGTGTCCCCACTTTTGCAGTGTGAGTTTAGGTCTCACCTGTTCCAGGTCGGATGTAAAAACATCACTGAGCAGTTTGCTTAGAAAATAGGATAAGGTAAGCTATGAATTATGTCACCCCAATAAAAGAAATATAAATAGCTGTTGCCCCATATAGTAAGGACAGCCTAGCTAGTCACACCCAGGTCCCATGTGAGAACTATATTTAAGTGTGTCTGGGTATAGTTGTCATTATTCAAGGTTTGTGTAAAGATTTGGAGCTGGGATATCTGTTGCAGTTGTGGGTATATTCACTGAGCTGGGAAATTGATTTGCAGACGTTTCATTCCCTGTCTAGGTCACATCTTCAGTGCTTTGGAGCCTCCTGTGAAGTGCTGTGGTACTGTGTCTTCTGGAACTTATTTAGTTTTGTTTCCGCTACTTCTAGTTGCTGGTTCTGGTTGTTCGTGCAGTGGCCGGTTTATTTGGTCCAGGTCTGTGTGTTTGTTGATGGAGTCCATGAATGAGTGCCATGTTTCTAGAAATTCCCTGCCTGTCCTCTGTCAGCTTGTCCTATTATTGTTGTGTTGTCATTATTTTAACCTGGTGAAAAATATTGAAGTTTATAGGTTTTGGTTGAATTTGTTTTTATATTTTTACACCAGATTTTTTTATCTGAGCCTGTAACAGTGACCACAGTATTTTTCAGCTTTGGTCTCAGTCCAGCATGTGATAGATTTACCAACAGAAGGAAATCAATGATTCTGAATTTTGTGCATGTCACTGTGTCGCACTGGGCTACATTAATGTCATTTACAGCATGTGACAGCAGCTTCAGTGGCTAAACACTGCATGTACTTCAACAAAGTGCCCATGTCTGAAAGTTCACGGAGACCAGTCGGTAATGAGATCCAAGGTTTCACCACAGCCATTCCTTCTGGTCCGGTGCAACCAGTCCAATGATTACAGAAATGTCACTTGGGGTGCTGTGGCAATATCAGTCCAGGGAGGGTTAGATTTCCTGCAATAAGGTAAGTGGACAAAATGGGTATGATATAGGCTGTGGGAAGAGGAGACAGTGATGACAGATGAACAGGAGAGATGGTGAGGTATCCCCAGTGAGTGGGAGGAATTGTAGAGGATAGGAAGGATTAGGAGTTTGGGAGAATGGAATGGATGAGAGCTATTGAGTGTGCATGCTGAATGCAATAGTCGGAGTTATATTCCATCATGGTAACAGTGACAGAGTTAGAATAGTGTCATGAGTTTGAGGTAGCAGCTAGAATGTAAGCATTGTGGAGTTCAAAAGATTTCCCTTAACTTGTATCTTTTGTTTCACCCACGATGCTGCACTGACCTGGGCCACTCTCTTGATCCAGGCTGGTTGAATCTGATGATGTGGCTTTCATTGCCAATCAGCAGGAAGAAATGCTGCCCTCCTTTCCACCACCCTGTGCACTAGCACCTCTAGGTGGGTGAACCCAGGATCTAACTTGCCTTCCTGGGCCATTTGTTTTGGGATAATGAGCGCCAGAGTGTGAGATGCACCATCTAGCTTCCACCATCTGATGTGGTGTGCAGCTGGTGTTTAAACATGAAGCCAGCATTGCAAAGTGCCAATAGCATTGAGCACCTCCAACTCTCTTACCACGTGATTCTGTGAGACAGACACCAAAGAGGCCAGGAGCAAAATTTAATGAGGTGAAGAGTGTAAATTTATGTGAGAAGGGTTGAAATGATTCATGGTTGGCTTGCCATGAATCTCAGCTGAAAACAACACTGCCAAAAATGGGAAAATTGTGCTCATAATTTATTGCACATGAGCAACTAGTTAAGGTCCCATTGATATGATAGATGTTGTTATCGAGACTTTGAGGACCATCAGATATTAGATCTCACTTCTTCAAGATCCTGAGTTGTTCTACCCAATACACATAAGACATCATTATACTGGGAGGTGCTCCTCAGCATTAACTTTTCACATTTATGCACAACAGGGAAAACTGAGTCACGACTAAACAGGCACAATTGAATATTAAAGCTTGTAGTGGAAGCTGAATGGAAATATTTTGTCATCAGTGATCTGTGTGTGGTTGTCTGTCAGTCCCCTTTTACAAATTCATTCAACATTGTATTGTACCATTGAGAAGCTTAACAGGCACTAAAATTACTCTTAACAGTTGGTGTACAAATACGTTAATGCATTAAATTGCTTTCTTTGTTTAGCAGAAGCAATAACCTGTTCAAAATGACTCAGTTAGTGCCTGTTGTAGGGGAACAAGTCCATGAAATTGATTAGAAGCTTGTTGAGCGATGATGTAATAAAATGCTGGATCATTGTTGGTTTAAATTATGAAAATAATGTAGTTAAATGTTGGTGACTCCACTAGATGTTGAAAAGTTTGAGTTAGCCAAGGTGTATGTTGAAGTGAAAAGTTTCTCTAGCTTGCATTTAACATGAGGCTGCAGTTTGGACTAGGTGAAGTATTTCATTAATTCATTGGATGTGGGCTATGTTACCATTTGTAGCCTCCCCTTATTTGCCTGAAAGAAAGCAGAGGCAAGCTGCCTTCTTGAAATGCGACAGTCCTTGGATTGTAGGGACGCTAGGGATAAAGTGCTTTTTGGGATAAAATTGCAGGAGTGAAAGCCAAACAAAGAGTTAGTTTGTGACTTGGAGGGGAACTTACAATACGTATTCTGATACATTGTCTGCCCTTGTGCTTTAAATAGTAAAGGTTGGAAGGCACTGTCGTGTAAGAAGAGCCTTGACAACTCACTGCAGTTCATTATACAGATGGTACACACTGCAGCCACTATGCATTGGTGATGAAGGAAATGAATGTTTAAGTTGGGTGGGGTGCCAACATGAATCTAGCTCAATTTCTGTTCAGCGGTGACGTCTGTGATATTGATGGTTGGATATTAATTAATATTCATTCCATTAACTGTCAAGAGGCAATGGCTGTGTGCTCTCTTGTTGGAGATAGTCATTGCCTGACAGTTTTGTTACTTGCCCAAATGTTATTTAACACTCATCAACCCAACCGTGGATGTTGTCCAGGTCATGTTGGATGGGAAAGGGACTGTGGAAGTATCTGAAGGATCACGAATAGTGCTGAACATTGTGCAGTCATCATTGAACATGCCTACTTCTGACCTTATGGTGGAGGGAAGGTCATTGATGAAGCAGCTGAAGATGGTTGGAAGGATTTGGAGGTGCTGGTGTTGGACTGGGGTGTACAAAGATAAAAAAAATCACACAACACCAGGTTATGGTCCAACAGGTTTATTTGGAAGCACTAGCTTTCAGAGCGCTGCTCCTTCATCAGGTGGTTGTGGAATATGATTGGAACTATGACAACATGAACAGCTACCTAGTAGAATGTGAAGAAGATTGTGCTGGAATGGTTCATTCAGGCAGGAGGTTGGCTATATGTGGGGTGCAGCATGGTTTGTGGTCACTGTAGAAGAAAACTTCATTGAATTGGGTGAATAGCAGCCATAACTCTAGAATTTGCAATTATCTACAGTCTCGATAAATGTACATCCTGTACATCATGTTCCTTGAACATATTAGCATTTATGAATCAATCAGCTACACTTTTCATAATTCCAAAACCATGGGTAAGGCTTCTCTTCATCTCTGCTGAGAATTATTATTTCCTTTCCCTCACAATTCATGGCTGTCCGAATAATGCATGACCAAATCATCATTAATACTATGATGTCTGTGGGATGAAAGTGTCTGAAGTAGTGTTTGGAAGTGAAAAAGTGAGCGATGCACCCAGTGAGACTAAATGGAATAGGGAGTAGAATCTGGATTTCTGTACGCCGAGAGAAAGAGGATCCTCTTCTGTTGCTGTAATTCTAGGTTCTCATTATTTCTCCTCTCCTCTGCTACAAGCCAGTCCTCTATTGATGCTGTTATCCACATTTAAGACCAAAGAAAACATAGAATGGACAAAACTATGTGTCACACCGAGATAATCGTGACAAACGTGCATTACCTCATGTGCAGCAACATCAAAAATATTGCATTTTAAGCTTTTTTTCAGAATTGTTTAGTACAGAAGAACTTGAATTAGCTCTGAATTTGAATTCGATTTATTGTCAAGTACTCAAATGAGTACAGTGAAAGGTTTATAAGTCGCCAACTTAGTGTCATCTTAGGTACAAACGTAGTTCAGATACAGCTTCTTCAGATACAGATCAGTTATAACATCAACACATGGGCACATCTTAGGTACAGAGTACTTTAGATAAAATCCTTAGTTACAGGATAGAGGGGAAAAAGTTACATTGCTGTATAACCACAAGTGAGAAAAACAAGAAGCAATGTTCATCAGACACACATCAGTGTCTCTCCAAGTTCTATCTGCAGCAGACCAGCACAGAGGGCTTCTATGTGGTCTGATTGCAAGCTACAGCCATGTCCCCACTCCATGCTGCTGGTCACTAGCATTCTCACACTGGCCCGCTGGTCAACTGGGGTCCCCCGCTCCAGCCCACTGGTCAACTGGGGTCCCCCGCTCCAGCCCACTGGTCAACTGGGGTCCTCACTCTGTGCCGTTTGTCACTGGGGTCCCCGCCCCTGGCCACCGTTCACTGGGGTCCCCGCCCCTGGCCACCGTTCACTGGGGTCCCCGCCCCTGGCCACCGTTCACTGGGGTCCCCGCCCCTGGCCACCGTTCACTGGGGTCCCCGCCCCAGGCCACCGTTCACTGGGGTCCCCGCCCCAGGCCACCGTTCACTGGGGTCCCCGCCCCTGGCCACCGTTCACTGGTGTCCCCGCCCCAGGCCACCGTTCACTGGTGTCCCCGCCCCAGGCCACCGTTCACTGGGGTCCCCGCTCCAGGCCACCGGTCACTGGTGTCCATGCTCCTGGCCACCGGTCACTGGTGTCCCCACTCTGGGCTGCTGGTCACTGGCATCATTGCTTCAACTGACCTCTGACCCCTCTTCTGAGGCCGGGAGTCGAAAGCTGGAGTTGAGTGCCCAAGGCCAAGAGTCAGAGAAGACAGAAGAGGAGGAGAAGAAAGCCACAGAAGAGAGGAAAAGATGGAGAAAACAAAAAGGAAAAAGAATGGGTGGCGCGTACGAGCTCTGATTGGAGTGTCCTCCTCAATTTGCTGTGTTACTGGGAAAAAACAGCATCATCTTCGTGATAATACAGAATCTCAATATATATTGGCAGAACAATGTGATCCTTCCCTCACAATATCAAATATTACTGCAGAAGCTAAAGTAGTAGAAATGGTACATTTCTGTGGAATGGCTGAGTTGGCTAAATAGCTGTTTCTGGTTTACCTTTCTGATTTCCTCCATTCATTCCCCTGTCAATCAGTAATTGTTCATTGTATTGGGTTAGTTCAAAGGCAATTAATTGTAAAATGGTTCAAATGAAATTAAATAATTAGCCTTAATTGGGTAAATCTAAAATTCACTATCCCAACATAGATTCTTGCCGATAAGACTCAGATATTTGGATTATAGGTGTATACTTACATGTGAGACAATTGTGGAGAGCGTGGGTTTGTAAATCTTCATTTACACCTGTATGTAAATATGCCTAAGTGTACATACATATATCTTTCCACTAAAGAAGACAACTATTAGCTCTAAAATCATTCAAGAACAAAACAGTTTTAGTAACAGTTACACTTTTAGCACAACAAGATGACCGTAGCACTAAACAAACTTTGACCATCTAGCAATATGCATAGTGTCCAAAATGAAACTGGGCAACCTGAAGAAATGATTGACAATGAGGAGGTATGTAATGCTGAGACACCTGAAATGTGGCAATATGATGAAGAGAAATGATTGCTAAATAGTGTAGGATATCACATATTTAGAAAGGGTAGGAACGGACAAGGTGGTGAATAGCTTTTCCAATGATGACAACATTAGTAGAAATAAAGGAACAAAAGACAACTAACATGGAGATAAAACAGAACCCATAGGGATTTACGCAAGGAATCAATCACGTTAAGAGATATCCAAGACCACCTAATAATGGAAGGGAAGGGTTGCAAGATGTATACAGATTTTACTGATATATGAATATCAATAAAATGAGTAATCATTGACAATTTTCAACTACTTGAAAATAAACAGCTGAAAAGTGGTCAGACAAGTTAAATGGATTTAAAAGGTTGTTCTAGACTCCTCTCTAATCTGCTATACAAGAACAACGCACTTCCAATTAAACAATGATTTACTTGCTCTTCTCTCAATTTCATATAGTGTTTGCTGTTTACAATGTGATCTCTTATACATTCAGGAGAGTGAACTCTGACAGAGCAATCACTCTATGGAGCATTTCTGTTCAGCCTGCAAACACGACCCCAAACGTCTAGTTGCTTATCATTTCAATTCTCCACATTGCTCCCACTCTGACCTTTCTATCCATGACATGCCATAGTATTCCATTGAAGGTCGAGGAACAGAACTTCACATTTCAAATTGGCACTCTACAGTCTGCTGGACTTAACATAGAGTTTATGTATTTTAGACCATAACGTCTGCATCCATCTTGTGTTGCTTGTTTCTGTATTTTCTTTTGGTGGAATTATCTTTTCTTGTTTTTTTTGATTATCCCTTCCATGCATTCGAACTGTTGTTGTGAAGCTACCTAATCTGGACATTTGTGTTTCTTTATTATACCCATTACTACTATATTGGCTGTTACACATGAAATCTTGATGTTTAATCTCTCCTGCTCCCAACCTATCATAGATCTTTCTTTTGAGTTTTCTGGGCTCATGTTCACTTCCTCTGGTTGATAAATTATGATATTCCTATTGTCAATTTGGATTACAGGTTATCACAACCTGAAACATTAACTTTTTTTTCTTTCCACAGATGATACCTGCTGTGTTTTTCCAGCATTTTTGTATCCTTTCAGATTTGTAACATCCACACTATTTTGATTTTAAATGTCAGAAGTACAACCAGTGTGGGGTCAGATTGAATCTAACTATTGGGAATGGATGTGGTGACTCAGTGGTTAACACTGTTACCTCACAGTGCCAGGGGCCTGGGTTCAATTCCACCCTCAGATGGCATTTTCTCCACATTGTGCAAGCTCCACACAGGCATTCTCCCTATAGGATGCCGTTCAATGGGTTATAGGGTCATAGAGATGTACAACATGAAAACAGACCCTTCGGTCCAATTTGTCCATGCTGACCAGATATCCCAACCCAATCTAGACCCATCCCTCCAAACTCTTCCTATTCATATACCCATCCAGATGCCTTTTAAATGTTGTAATTGTACCAGCCTCCACCACTTCCTCTGGCAGCTCATTCCATGCATGTGCCACCCGCTGTGTGAAAAAGTTGCCCCTTAGGTCTCTTTTATATCTTTTGGTGTGGACTAGATGGGCTGAATGGCCTGATTTCACATTGTAAAGATTAAATGGTTCACTTAAAAGAAATGAGAAAAAAAGAGGGTTGTTTGAGAATCAAAAATAATGAAGTTTGAAACAATTATTGATCTTTGTACAGTTTCTGTTGTTTTCAAAGCAGAGGGTTGGCTGAAAATGAATTTGAAAGGAATGAAAATGGAACTCAGAGAGGCGTAATGGACATAAAATGTCAGAGTGAGCAGTAGTGGTACCATTGAAGCCCATGATAAAGTTCAGGAAAGATACATTTCCATTTCAAAACAAAAGCTCGCCAATAATTAAACCCCCGTGGATAAATAAAGAAAAGGGTAGTAATTGAACTGAAAGTAAAACAGAAAGGAATGAATTCCAAAGGCAATATAAAGATGTTGGGGGAAAAGTTAACAATCAAAACAAAATTAAAATATGAAATTAAAGTATCAAAAAACAAAAATCCTGAAAGAGAAATGATCACCAAGATATGAACAAAATGAGCTCAAGGGTAACAACAAATATTAAATAATTATTTTCCTCTTCTTCCAGTCAAAGTAATGCTGTAACATGAGAAGAATAATTCCAAACAGTGATCTTTCAAGGGAAAGTGGGTGATAACTGATGAGTGAAAGAAATATAGTGAGAATGTAAGCATTTTTTGATGAGATGTATCTAGACATATTAAAGTAATTCATGGAAAGGTAGCAGAGGTACTGTTGCATATGCGAGTAAGAAGGGAGTAAAGCCAGACTACATTCCGAGCTAAATCTTGGGATTTATGAAATTATTATTTATTTGCTGGAATCTACATTCAAGATTGAAAAGGAAAGCCTTTACCAACATAAATTTTAATAAAGAATAAACTGCATGGATCTTAAAAGGGCGATGCATGCGTTACTAGTCGTATTGACTTTTCTTAAGAAATAATAAAATCGCGAAGGGTAACAAAGCAGAGGCAATACACTTGGATTATCAAAGACTTTCATGTTGCGCAGTATTGCAGGCACATTAGATAGGTCATAACATATAGATTCAAGAAGTAGGTAACAGATAGATAGTAAACTGGCCAGAAAGCAAGAGCGATCAGGACTAGTTCCTCAAGCAGGTACACCTTGGGAAATAATGTTTCACAAGGATTGGCATTGGGACCACAGTTAAGTTGCATGCAATTTAACTGAATGTATGGTTCTAGGCTGAAATTAATCTCTACAGTGTGGAAACAGGCCCTTCAGCCCAACAAGTCATACTGACCCTCCAAAGAGTAACCCATCTAGACCCATTTCCTTACCTTATTATCACCCCTGACTAACCTACATACTCCTGAACACTATGGGCAAATTAGCATGGCCACTTTACCTGACCTGCACATCTTTGGATTGTGGGAGGAAACCCACACAGACACTGGGAGAATGTGCAAACTCCACACAGACAGTCGCCTGAGGCTGGTATCGAACCCAGGTCCCTGGTGCTGTGAGGCAGCAGTGTTAACTACTGAACCACTACTGAAAGGGTAAACTTTAAAGTCAGACCTGTTATGACACGATGTAAAACCCCACCACCACTAATTTAAACCTGCAACACAGAAATGATTTAACCCATGCTGTAATCTGTTAAAATTCAAGAAGCAAAGAACTATCCCAAAAATCACTATTTCAAGTAAAACGTAACAACTTTATATTATAAAAGTCTAACAGAGAATAATTAACTGACAATGACTTACAACTCATTTATCTAAACCTATCTTTTACCTTCCCCTCTACAATACAGGTCCGATAAAATTCCCCAATTAAGATTTACAGAACAATTCAAATTTCAAAACCAGCCAGCTGTTCAATCTTCTTTTGTATCTCGCAATGTTTTCTTTTCTTCTTCTTAGGGATTTCTGTTTCACAGGTCGTTGATAGATAAAGGTATCTTTAAGAGAGCTATTCTCCAGGCAGTCTGTATATGCTGGTGGCTTGGCAGTTCTCCTCCAACCATGGGTGGCACGGTGGCACAGTGGTTAGCACTGCTGCCTCACAGCGCCAGAGACCCAGGTTCAATTCCCGCCTCAGGCGACTGACTGTTTGCACGTTCTCCCCGTGTCTGCGTGGGTTTCCTCCGGGTGCTCTGGTTTCCTCCCACAGTCCAAAGATGTGCAGGTCAGGTGAATTGGCCATGCTAAATTGCCCGTAGTCTTAGGTAAGGGGTAAATGTAGGGGGATGGGTGGGTTGTGCTTCGGTGGGGCGGTGTGGACTTGTTGGGCCGAAGCGCCTGTTTCCACACTGTATCTAATCTAAGCATTCAATTTTTCCTTGTTTAGGGTGTAGGTTTGCTCACTGAGCAAAAATCACTATTTTGATATCTGGACGTTTCATTACCTGGCTAGGTAACATCATCAGTGGCGACCTCCAAGTGAAGCGAAGCTGTTGCCTTTGGGGGGATTTGTGTGCGGGCAAGGGGTGTGTGGGGGGGTGTGGGGATTTGTGTGCGGGCAGGGGGGGTGTGGGGATTTGTGTGCGGGCAAGGGGTGTGTGGGGGGGTGTGGGGATTTGTGTGCGGGCAAGGGGTGTGTGGGGGGGTGTGGGGATTTGTGTGCGGGCAAGGGGTGTGTGGGGGGGTGTGGGGATTTGTGTGCGGGCAAGGGGTGTGGGGATTTGTGTGCGGGCAAGGGGTGTGGGGATTTGTGTGCGGGCAAGGGGTGTGGGGATTTGTGTGCGGGCAAGGGGTGTGGGGATTTGTGTGCGGGCAAGGGGTGTGGGGATTTGTGTGCGGGCAAGGGGTGTGCGGGGGGGTGTGGGGATTGGTGTGCGGGGGGGTGTGGGGATTGGTGTGCGGGGGGGTGTGGGGATTGGTGTGCGGGCAAGGGGTGTGGTGATTTGTGTGCGGGCAAGGGGTGTGGTGATTTGTGTGCGGGCAAGGGGTGTGGTGATTTGTGTGCGGGCAAGGGGTGTGGTGATTTGTGTGTGGGCAGGGGGGGTGTGGGGAGGTGTGGGGATTTGTGTGCGGGCAGGGGGGGTGTGGGGAGGTGTGGGGATTTGTGTGCGGGCAGGGGGGGTGTGGGGATTTGTGTGCGGGCAGGGGGGGTGTGGGGATTTGTGTGCGGGCAAGGGGGGGTGTGGGGATTTGTGTGCGGGCAAGGGGGGGTGTGGGGATTTGTGTGCGGGCAAGGGGGGTGTGGGGATTTGTGTGCGGGCAAGGGGGGTGTGGGGATTTGTGTGCGGGCAAGGGGGGTGTGGGGATTTGTGTGCGGGCAAGGGGGGTGTGGGGATTTGTGTGCGGGCAAGGGGGGTGTGGGGGGGTGTGGGGATTTGTGTGCGGGCAAGGGGGGTGTGGGGGGGTGTGGGGATTTGTGTGGGGGGGTGTGTGCGGGCAAGGGGGGTGTGGGGGGGTGTGGGGATTTGTGTGCGGGCAAGGGGGGTGTGGGGATTTGTGTGCGGGCAAGGGGGGTGTGGGGGGGTGTGGGGATTTATGTGCGGGCAAGGGGGGTGTGGGGATTTGTGTGCGGGCAAGGGGGGTGTGGGGGGGTGTGGGGATTTGTGTGCGGGCAAGGGGGGTGTGGGGGGGTGTGGGGATTTGTGTGCGGGCAAGGGGGGTGTGGGGGGGTGTGGGGATTTGTGTGCGGGCAAGGGGGGTGTGGGGGGGTGTGGGGATTTGTGTGCGGGCAAGGGGGGTGTGGGGGGGTGTGGGGATTTGTGTGCGGGCAAGGGGGGTGTGGGGGGGTGTGGGGATTTGTGTGCGGGCAAGGGGGGTGTGGGGATTTGTGTGCGGGCAAGGGGGGTGTGGGGATTTGTGTGCGGGCAAGGGGGGTGTGGGGGATTTGTGTGCGGGCAAGGGGGGTGTGGGGGATTTGTGTGCGGGCAAGGGGGGTGTGGGGGATTTGTGTGCGGGCAAGGGGGGTGTGGGGGATTTGTGTGCGGGCAAGGGGGGTGTGGGGGATTTGTGTGCGGGCAAGGGGGGTGTGGGGGATTTGTGTGCGGGCAAGGGGGGTGTGGGGGATTTGTGTGCGGGCAAGGGGGGTGTGGGGGGATTTGTGTGCGGGCAAGGGGGGTGTGGGGGGATTTGTGTGCGGGCAAGGGGGGTGTGGGGGGATTTGTGTGCGGGCAAGGGGGGTGTGGGGGGATTTGTGTGCGGGCAAGGGGGGTGTGGGGGGATTTGTGTGCGGGCAAGGGGGGTGTGGGGGGATTTGTGTGCGGGCAAGGGGGGTGTGGGGGGGTGTGGGGATTTGTGTGCGGGCAAGGGGGGTGTGGGGGGGTGTGGGGATTTGTGTGCGGGCAAGGGGGGTGTGGGGGGGTGTGGGGATTTGTGTGCGGGCAAGGGGGGTGTGGGGGGGTGTGGGGATTTGTGTGCGGGCAAGGGGGGTGTGGGGGGGTGTGGGGATTTGTGTGCGGGCAAGGGGGGTGTGGGGGGGTGTGGGGATTTGTGTGCGGGCAAGGGGGGTGTGGGGGGGTGTGGGGATTTGTGTGCGGGCAAGGGGGGTGTGGGGGGGTGTGGGGATTTGTGTGCGGGCAAGGGGGGTGTGGGGGGGTGTGGGGATTTGTGTGCGGGCAAGGGGGGTGTGGGGGGGTGTGGGGATTTGTGTGCGGGCAAGGGGGGTGTGGGGGGGTGTGGGGATTTGTGTGCGGGCAAGGGGGGTGTGGGGGGGTGTGGGGATTTGTGTGCGGGCAAGGGGGGTGTGGGGGGGTGTGGGGATTTGTGTGCGGGCAAGGGGGGTGTGGGGGGGTGTGGGGATTTGTGTGCGGGCAAGGGGGGTGTGGGGGGGTGTGGGGATTTGTGTGCGGGCAAGGGGGGTGTGGGGGGGTGTGGGGATTTGTGTGCGGGCAAGGGGGGTGTGGGGGGGTGTGGGGATTTGTGTGCGGGCAAGGGGGGTGTGGGGGGGTGTGGGGATTTGTGTGCGGGCAAGGGGGGTGTGGGGGGGTGTGGGGATTTGTGTGCGGGCAAGGGGGGTGTGGGGGGGTGTGGGGATTTGTGTGCGGGCAAGGGGGGTGTGGGGGGGTGTGGGGATTTGTGTGCGGGCAAGGGGGGTGTGGGGGGGTGTGGGGATTTGTGTGCGGGCAAGGGGGGTGTGGGGGGGTGTGGGGATTTGTGTGCGGGCAAGGGGGGTGTGGGGGGGTGTGGGGATTTGTGTGCGGGCAGGGGGGGTGTGGGGATTTGTGTGCGGGCAAGGGGGGTGTGGGGGGGTGTGGGGATTTGTGTGCGGGCAAGGGGGGTGTGGGGGGGTGTGGGGATTTGTGTGCGGGCAAGGGGGGTGTGGGGGGGTGTGGGGATTTGTGTGCGGGCAAGGGGGGTGTGGGGATTTGTGTGCGGGCAAGGGGGGTGTGGGGGGGTGTGGGGATTTGTGTGCGGGCAAGGGGGGTGTGGGGGGGTGTGGGGATTTGTGTGCGGGCAAGGGGGGTGTGGGGATTTGTGTGCGGGCAAGGGGGGTGTGGGGATTTGTGTGCGGGCAAGGGGGGTGTGGGGGGGTGTGGGGATTTGTGTGCGGGCAAGGGGGGTGTGGGGATTTGTGTGCGGGCAGGGGGGGTGTGGGGATTTGTGTGCGGGCAAGGGGTGTGTGGGGATTTGTGTGCGGGCAGGGGGGGTGTGGGGATTTGTGTGTGGGGATTTGTGTGCGGGCAAGGGGTGTGTGGGGATTTGTGTGCGGGCAAGGGGTGTGTGGGGATTTGTGTGCGGGCAGGGAGGGTGTGGGGATTTGTGTGCGGGCAAGGGGTGTGTGGGGGGGTGTGGGGATTTGTGTGCGGGCAAGGGGTGTGTGGGGGGGTGTGGGGATTTGTGTGCGGGCAAGGGGTGTGTGGGGGGGTGTGGGGATTTGTGTGGGGATTTGTGTGCGGGCAAGGTGTGTGGGGATTTGTGTGCGGGCAAGGTGTGTGGGGATTTGTGTGCGGGCAAGGGGTGTGTGGGGGGTGTGGGGATTTGTGTGCGGGCAAGGGATGTGTGGGGATTTGTGTGCGGGCAAAGGGGTGTTTGGGGATTTGAGTGCGGGCAAGGGGGGTGTGGATTTGAGTGCGGGCAAGGGGGGTGTGGATTTGTGTGCGGGCAAGGGGGGTGTGGATTTGTGTGCGGGCAAGGGGGGTGTGGATTTGTGTGCGGGCAAGGGGGGTGTGGGGATTTCTGTGCGGGCAAGGGGGGTGTGGGGATTTCTGTGCGGGCAAGGGGGGTGTGGGGATTTGTGTGCGGGCAAGGGGGGTTAGGGGATTTGTGTGCGGGCAGGGGGTGTGTGGGGATTTGTGTGCGGGCAGGGAGTGTGTGGGGGTGTGTGGGTATTTGTGTGCGGGCAATGGGGTGTGGGCATTTGTGTGCGGTCAAGGGGGGTGTGGGCATTTGTGTGCGGTCAAGGGGGGTGTGGGCATTTGTGTGCGGTCAAGGGGGGTGTGGGCATTTGTGTGCGGTCAAGGGGGGTGTGGGCATTTGTGTGCGGGCAAGGGGTGTGCGGGCAATGGTGTGCGGGCAAGGGGGGTGCGGGCAATGGTGTGTGGGGATTTGTGTGCGGGCAAGGGGTGTGCGGGCATTTGTGTGCGGACAAGGGGTGTGTGGGTATTTGTGTGCGGGCAAGGGGTGTGTGGGGGTGTGCGGGTATTTGGGTGTGCGGGCATTTCTGTGCGGGCAAGGGGTGTGTGGGGGTGTGTGTGGGTATTTGTGTGCGGGCAAGGGGTGTGTGGGGGTGTGTGTGGGTATCTGTGTGTGGGTATTTGTGTGCGGGCTGGGGGTGTGTGTGGGTATTTGTGTGCGGGCTGGGGGTGTGTGTGGGTATTTGTGTGCGGGCTGGGGGTGTGTGTGGGTATTTGTGTGCGGGCTGGGGGTGTGTGTGGGTATTTGTGTGCGGGCTGGGGGTGTGTGTGGGTATTTGTGTGCGGGCTGGGGGTGTGCGGGGGGGTGTGTGGGCATTTGTGTGCGGGAAGGGGTGTGCGCGGATGTGTGTGGGTATCTGTGTGCGGGCAAGGGGTGTGCGGGGATGTGTGTGGGTATCTGTGTGCGGGCAAGGGGTGTGCGGTGGTGTGTGTGGGTTTGTGTGGGTATTTGTGGGCGGGCAAGGGGTGTGTGGGGGTGTGTGCGGCTACTTGAGTGCGGGCACGGGGTGTGTGGGTGTGTGTGTGCGGGCACGGGGTGTGTGGGGGTGTGTGGGTATTTGTGTGGGGGTGTGTGTGGGTATTTGTGTGCGGGCAAGGGGTGTGTGGGGGCGTGTGCGGGTATTTGTGTGCGGGCAAGGGGTGTGTGGGGGTGTGTGCGGGTACTTGTGTGCAGGCTGGGGGTGTGTGGGCAAGGGGTGTGTGGGGGTGTGTGCGTGGGCAAGGGGTGTGTGGGCAAGGGGTGTGTGGGGGTGTGTGCGCGGGCAAGGGGTGTGTGGGTATTTGTGTGCGGGCATTTGTGTGCGGGCAAGGGGTGTGTGCGGGCATTTGTGTGCGGGCAAGGGGTGTGTGGGCAAGGGGTGTGTGGGCAAGGGGTGTGTGCGGGCAAGGGATGTGTGGGGATTTGTGTGCGTGCGTGGGTTGTGTGTGGGGATTTGTGTGGGTATTTGTGTGTTGGGGTGTGTGGGGGGGTGGGTGTGGGTGTTTGTGTGGGTGTTTGTGTGTGCATGTGGGGCAAGGTTTGTGTGTGGGTGGGTGTGTATGGGTGCATGTGTGTATGTGTGTGGGTGGGTGTGTGTGTATATAGGAGGAGAAAGTGAGGTCTGCAGATGCTGGAGATCAAAGCTGAAACTTTATTGCTGGAACAGCACAGCAGGTCAGGCAGCATCCAGGGAACAGGAGATTCGACGTTTCGGGCACAGGCCCTTCTTCAGGAATGAGCAGAGAGTGTTCAGCAGGAGAAGATAAAAGGTAGGGAGGAGGGACTTGGAGGGGGGCGTTGGAAATGTGATAGGTGGAAAGAGGTCAAGGTGAGGGTGATAGGTCGGAGTAGGATGGAGGCAGAGAGGTCAAGAAGAAGACTGCAGGTCAGGAAGGCGGTGCCGGGCTGGAGGGATTCGGCTGAGACAAGGTGGGGGGAGGGGGGATGAAGAAACTGGTGAAGTCCAAGTTTATCCCCTGCGGTTGGAGGGTTCCCAGTCGGAAGATAAGACGCTCCTCCTCCGACTGTCGGGTTGTTGTGGTTTGGCGGTGGATGAGTCCAATGACCTGCATATCCTCGGTGGAGTGGGAGGGGGAGTTGAAATGCTGTGCTACAGGTTGGTTGGGTTGGTTCGTCCGGGTGGCCCAGAGGTGCTCTCTGAATCGCTCCGCAAGTAGGCGGCCTGTTTCCCCAATATAGAGGAGGCCACACCGGCTGCAGCGGATGCAGTAGATGATGTGGGTGGAGGTGCAGGTGAATCTGTGGCGGATATGGAAGTTTCCTTTGGGGCCTTGGAGAGAAGTGAGGGGGGAGGTGTGGGCGCAAGTGTTGCACCTCCTGCGGTTGCAAGGGAAGGTGCCGGGAGTGGAGGTTGGGTCGGTGGGGGGTGTGGATCTGACAAGGGAGTCGCGGAGGGAGTGGTCTCTACGGAAAGCTGATAGGGGAGGGGAGGGAAATATATCCTTGGTGCTGGGGTCTGTTTGGAGGTGGCGGAAGTGACGGCGGATGATGCGCTGTACATGGAGATTGGTGGGGTGGTAGGTGAGGACCAGTGGGGTTCTGTCCTGGTGGCGGTTGGAGGGGCGGGGCTCAAGGGCGGAGGAGCGGGAAGTGGAGGAGATGCGGTGGAGGGCACCGTCGACCACGTCGGGGGGGAAATTGCGGTCCTTGAAGAAGGAGGCCATCTGTGTTGTACGTATTTTGAACTGGTCCTCCTGGGAGCAAATGCGGCGGAGACGAAGGAATTGGGAGAATGGGATGGCGTTTTTACAGGGGGCAGGATGGGAGGAGGTGTAGTCCAGGTAGCTGTGGGAGTCGGTTGGTTTGTAGTAGATGTCTGTGTTGATTCGGTCGCCTGAGATAGAAACAGAAAGGTCTAGGAAGGGGAGGGAGGAGTCCGAGACTGTCCAGGTGAATTTGAGGTCGGGGTGGAAGGTGTTAGTGTAGTGGATGAACTGTTCTACCTCGTGCTCCCACGAGGAGGTTGAACAGTTCATCCACTACACTAACACCTTCCACCCCGACCTCAAATTCACCTGGACAGTCTCGGACTCCTCCCTCCCCTTCCTAGACCTTTCTGTTTCTATCTCAGGCGACCGAATCAACACGGACATCTACTACAAACCAACCGACTCCCACAGCTACCTGGACTACACCTCCTCCCATCCTGCCCCCTGTAAAAACGCCATCCCATTCTCCCAATTCCTTCGTCTCCGCCGCATTTGCTCCCAGGAGGACCAGTTCAAAATACGTACAACACAGATGGCCTCCTTCTTCAAGGACCGCAATTTCCCCCCCGACGTGGTCGACGGTGCCCTCCACCGCATCTCCTCCACTTCCCGCTCCTCCGCCCTTGAGCCCCGCCCCTCCAACCGCCACCAGGACAGAACCCCACTGGTCCTCACCTACCACCCCACCAATCTCCATGTACAGCGCATCATCCGCCGTCACTTCCGCCACCTCCAAACAGACCCCAGCACCAAGGATATATTTCCCTCCCCTCCCCTATCAGCTTTCCGTAGAGACCACTCCCTCCGCGACTCCCTTGTCAGATCCACACCCCCCACCGACCCAACCTCCACTCCCGGCACCTTCCCTTGCAACCGCAGGAGGTGCAACACTTGCGCCCACACCTCCCCCCTCACTTCTCTCCAAGGCCCCAAAGGAAACTTCCATATCCGCCACAGATTCACCTGCACCTCCACCCACATCATCTACTGCATCCGCTGCAGCCGGTGTGGCCTCCTCTATATTGGGGAAACAGGCCGCCTACTTGCGGAGCGATTCAGAGAGCACCTCTGGGCCACCCGGACGAACCAACCCAACCAACCTGTAGCACAGCATTTCAACTCCCCCTCCCACTCCACCGAGGATATGCAGGTCATTGGACTCATCCACCGCCAAACCACAACAACCCGACAGTCGGAGGAGGAGCGTCTTATCTTCCGACTGGGAACCCTCCAACCGCAGGGGATAAACTTGGACTTCACCAGTTTCTTCATCCCCCCTCCCCCCACCTTGTCTCAGCCGGATCCCTCCAGCCCGGCACCGCCTTCCTGACCTGCAGTCTTCTTCTTGACCTCTCCGCCTCCATCCTACTCCGACCTATCACCCTCACCTTGACCTCTTTCCACCTATCACATTTCCAACGCCCCTCCTCCAAGTCCCTCCTCCCTACCTTTTATCTTCTCCTGCTGAACACTCTCTGCTCATTCCTGAAGAAGGGCCTGTGCCCGAAACGTCGAATCTCCTGTTCCCTGGATGCTGCCTGACCTGCTGTGCTGTTCCAGCAATAAAGTTTCAACTGTGTGTGTATATAGGTGTGTGTGGGAGTGGGTGTGTGGATGTGTGGGTGTGTGTGTGTGTGGGTGTGTTGGTGTGGGTGTGTGTATGCATGGGTTTGTGTGGGGTGTGTGTGTGGGGGTGTGTGTGTGGGAGTGTGTGTGTGGGGGTGTGTGTGTGTGGGTGTGTTGGTGTGGGTGTGTGTATGCATGGGTTTGTGTGGGGTGTGTGTGGGGGTGTGTGTGTGGGGGTGGGTGTGTGCGCGTGTGGGTGTGTATTGGAGTGTGGGTGGGTCCCTATGCTCCAGTGGGAAGGTGTGGAGAGGACGCCCCCTTGCTTTCCCAACTCACTAATTATGTTCAAGACTTGAGGACAGCTTTCTCAACTGGGGGCTAACACTGTTTGTTTGGGAAAGCAATCCTACTTTCAGTGCTGAGACTAGAGCCTGTCTCATTATCAGTGGGATAAGATAGATCACCGGTATGTCTTAATATGGAAATGCACTTGTCTTACACAAAACATCCAGTGATGTTAATATACGTCTTTGGAGCAAACAGAACTTGAACCCCAAGTTTCCTGACTGAGAGGTAGGGACACTACCACAATGCCATAAGGATTGTTTTGAACAACAATCTACAGAGACACTTCAACCAGTTTTGTATTTATAAGACTTATTAGCTCAAGGGCTTTTACTGTGCGAGACTAACAACGGACTGCAGATCAAGCTTAGTTTGATTAAAATACTTGCATGTCAAAGAAGAATCTCTTACTGCCTGAAAAATACAGATCCTACCTGGTCAGGTGAACCTGATTGGGCTGTGGGATCCAAATCACTGAGCTCCATTAACAGGGCACTCATGGTCTTCCTCACATGAAGGTATATCTCAGAGGCAGTCTTTGCTGGCCAAGGCTTCACTGAGGAAATAACAGCCAGGTGTCACTCTCCGAGTCCCCCTAGAGTGTTCTCTGACTTCAGCCAATGGGGGTCACAGGGCTGGAGTCACAGTGCCCAGTGGGGTTTGGCCAGGTCATCTGAGGTGTACCCATTCCCCTTCCAGAATATAAGAATTTCACGGTGTCAAGGGGTCTGACTGAAACTGGGAAATACACAAACATAATGTCATTGTTGTTAAGGTTGAGCACTCCTGTTCAATATGCAAGACAGGCCTGGGCTAGTCCTTGTTGACTTTCAACCTGTGGTAATCTTGAACTCTTTGCATTCCATCAGGCCTTGCTAGCAGAAAGTGTTTGGCCAATTTTCTCTTGGACCTGTTTGCACATGCCATTGGCTACTTGGCCACACAAGTATGTGTTCTGTTCCTATAAACTTCTATTCTTTTTCTTTAACCCTCCATCTAAACTCTTCTTAATTGCATTATAGCGTGCACATCAATCACAAACTCTGATAATACATTTCTCAGTTTCAAAACACTGCTTTAAGAAACATTTCCAGCTTTTTCTTCTAAATCTATCGTATTTAATCTTGTCTCCAAGTCTCTCTGGAGTAGATCCTTCAATCACTGGAAGCACTGCCTTTATATCCACTCTCTCTGTGAGCTCTTGATAATTTTATATACTGGTCAAATTACATTGAAATCTTTTCTGTTCTAATGAAACTACCTTAGATTTTTTAAATCTTTCCATGTAATTATATTTACATTTCTTATATCAGGCAGTATCATTGTGAATGTGATGCATTCTTTGTTATATTTTTATTAAATTGTGGTACATTTTGAATGACTGACTTAGGAAATGTTATTTTCTCCAGCTGATGAGTCCTTAGCTTTAACGTCGTCATTGAGAGCTCTCAGTATAGATTTATTTAATTAGACTTGTGGAACTGAATGCATTGCTAGAGGGATATTGGAGTAGAAATCATGGCATCACTAGTAAAGGGAGATCAAGCGAAGACAAAATAGCAATCAAGCAAAAGAGTTACTCAAGCAAACAGTTAAGGTAGATTTGATGTGTACATGACTCCATGAACATGTATACCTTTTCTTTTCACTGTTTTTTGTTTTTGTTTTCTATTTTTTCTTTTAGCTTCCTTACCTCTTGTTGAAGAGTTTGATTGCGGTGATGGCATTGCAGCGAGTGACCCCAGTGCAGTAGTTTGGCAGCAGCGTCAGAGGTGAGTTTGGATTCCTGTGGCATCTGCGTCCAATGCAGATTCATGGATACTGCGGCAGAAGTGAGTTTGGACCCAACAGGAGACCCGGCAGCTTCGGCAGTGGCTGTGTGGGTGAGGTGGGCCTGAAGCAAATTAATGGCAGTGACGGTGGAGTTAGGTTTGGACTAATGTGGTACCAGCAGCACAGTGATGTCTGCATTAATGAGGGCATCAGTGAGGGTGAGGTGGCACCGAAAAGTATTGACTTTTGTTCCAACAGCAACACGGTGAAGGGGACTTGTACCTGACACCGGGCCCATGCCTTATGACGGAGGACTTAACAAGAAGGACTGTAATGTTGAACACTTTTATTTGATTTCTCTCCTCTTCTGCCTTGATGTTGCATGTGTTGGTTTATTTTTCTGTATCTTAAGATGGTGCTGGAGAGTGGCAACACTGTACAACTCTTTTCACTGTATTTTGTAACAAAATGCACTAGACAATAAATTAAATCCTTGCATACATCAAACGTAGAAGTCTTGCCCAGTGTTAGTTCTATCTGCTTTGCAAGTTGTTCTTATGCAGGAGAGTTTTTAATGGTACTTTATATGTTTGAAACAGCAGTGGTTACATTTGCACCAATATTCTCTGGATTTGTTATATCTATTCCAGCCCAGTAACATAATTGGTGTCTAGGAGAGGAGAGGGGTTGGTTAGCTCTGTTGGTGAGATATCCAGCTATGTTTCTAGAATAGTGCCCCAAGAATCATAGAATCCTTATTGTGCAAATGCAGACCATTCAGCCCATCGAGTTCTCACCAACCCTCTGAAAGACATCCTATCCAGACTCACCCCTTTATCCTATCCCTGCATTTCCCATGGCCAATCCACCTTGCCTCCACATCCCTAGAGACTACGGGAAATTCAGCCAAGCCAATTCACCTAACCAGAGGAAACACACACAGACACAGGAAGAATGTGCAAATTCCACACAGATAGTCATCCAAGGCTGCAATTGAACCCAAGTCCCTAGTGCTGTGAGCCACCATACCGGTTACATTTCCATTTAGGTACCAGTTAAATTCCCATTCTGCTGGGCTAGCTTACAACCTACTGCCTTACCTTCCCTTAACAGGAGAAAGCACCATTGGTAAAAACTGCCAAGAAAATAGCCCAGGATAAAGCATTGTTAGAAACAAGAAAGCCTGCAGATGATGGAATCCAAAATAGACAGGCAGGAGGCTGGGAGAACACAGCAAGGCCAGGCAGCATCAGGAGGTGGAGAAGTCGACGTTTCTGGTGTAACCCGGCTTCAGGATAAAGCACCAGCAGACAATGATCAAGGTGGAGTTACCGAGGAAATGGGGGCATTATCTTATTCCTTGTGCCTGTAAGCTGCAGAGTTTCCAAGTCCCCCAGGTATTTTGCACAATATTGATTTTAGCCATCACTTCCTGCCAAATATTTTGCAGGTTTTCACTCAGGGGATGCCCTTCTTTCCTGAAGAAGGGCTTATGCCCGAAACGTCGATTCTCCTGTTCCCTGGATGCTGCCTGACCTGCTGTGCTTTTCCAGCAACACATTTTCAGCTAGTTCAGGGTATACTGCACGTACTCAACTAATGCAACAATTCCATTGAACCACTAAACGAAAGAGAACATTTGATGTTGTTTTGCACCAGTACGTACCCAGAGACTCTGCCCACATTCATTTCTTTTACTTTATGAGGCTTAGAATTGTATTTTCTACTTTTGGTTTGCTTGTCATTCATTGACCTCCCTCCTACAGGCATCTCCGGCAGTTCAACCTCTAAGGTGCAAGTTTCAGTGATGGGGCACATTTCATGCTGGAAGGTTACACAAAATATCAGATCAGGCTGATCTTGAGGTGTTGTCAGTGTTGGTCATGTGGATCACATCCCGCTGTGACTGGAAAGTTCATGTCTAAATCAGCATGCATTTTGTAACTACGTTCACTAACAAACATTTCCTTGATGAATAGAATTTCTTAAGACATTTTGATCTCTGTTGTTTGATGTACACAATTCTTCAATTTACTGATACTCCATTAAAGTTTTTCTACGAATAATAAGCATCCAAGACTTCTCTTATAACAGAACTGCACATGTACATTTATTAAGGACTATTGCAGTCAAACACAAAATGATTTACTAGATTATAAGTTTGTGTTTAACTTACTTTCTGCACCTACATTCTTAGCACAGAACATCAGTCACACAGCATGATGAGACTACGGCTATAAGAGTCAAGATTGGAGTGGTGCTGGAAAAGCACAGCAGGTCAGGCAGCATCTGAAGAGCAGGAAAATCGACGTTTTGGGCAAAAGCCTGATTGAAGATCTTTTGCCTGAAAAGTCGAGTTTCCTGCTCTTCAGATGCTGCCTAACCTGCTGTGCTTTTCCAGCACCACTCCAATCTTGACTGTGATCTCCAGCGTCTGCAGTCCTCACTTTCACCTGCAGCTTTAAGAGGTATATTTTGTCTTTGTTTTTAAGAAGTTTTGAGCCATAGGTGTGACTTAGTGGTTAACACTACTGCCTTACAGTGCCAGGCACCCAGTTTTGATTCTAGCCTCGGGTGACTGTCTATATAGAGTTTGCACATTCTCCCCGTGTCTATGTTGGTTTCCTCCCACAGTCCAAAGATATGCAGGTTAGGTGACTGGTCCATGTTGAATTGCCCATAGTGTCCAGGGATATGCAGGCTAGGTGGATTACCCACAGGAAGTGCAGGGTCCCAGGGATTGGGTGGGATGCCTCAATAGGGCTGAATGGCCTGCTTCCCCATTGTAGCTAGCAAGCTGTCTCCTTCAAGCTAATAAAGTAAACATCTTGCAAGGCCTTAAGATTTTTTTAAAAAGTTAGAACAACAGAAGCAGCCTGAATGGGTGGGGTCAAACTCCCACAGAACCAGGGTATATAGCTTTAACTTTCAGCAGTTACTGGGGTCTTGAAGCTGGATGTGGAAGCTGTTATTCCTCTCCCTGTTACAGCTAAATGTTGGGGTTCTCTTCCTGCTGCTAGGATTGCACGTGAGATGATCTGTTTCACTGATGTTGCCTTTGCTAAGGTTGGGTTTATGGGATGTTGTTATGTTATAACATAGATTATTTTAACTACTAAATAGCACATTATTCTGTTAAGTTTTCCAATAGAGTGAAGTTATTCCAATTCTTTATTCTTTTGCTTTTATTTCAACTAAAGGGAAAGAATAAAGTGTGTTTTGCTGAAAGCCGAGTAGGGTAACCAACCTAATTACATCTGGAATATAGCACCTTACACTTGCCTTTAAATAAGAAAGACTTAAGGACTAGGCTATCTCCTTCATATATTTGAAGGGGGTTCGGTCTGATCCATAACAGGCTGAAGAATGAAATAAATATTAGAGTCCAGCAGGAGGCAATGTCTTCAGATGTGTAATCTCCTCATATCGTCATGCACATTTTTCCAATAGACTGCATTTTCACCCTAATATCCTGAAAAGCCCTGTGTTGTGTAAGGTAATAATTCTAACAGCTTTCACGTCCGTGTTACATTGAACTCCGCCCAACCTGATGATGCCATTCTCTTTGGTTGGAGACAATTGAGTTTTGCCTGAGTAGCCAAAGAGAGCAGGAGCATTCTGTGCAGCTCCTGTGAGTTCTTATTAATTATGCCTGACTCGTCATGTTAACTGTATCTATTGCTGTTGTGCAATAAAATGAGTGCCTCCTCTGCTTAGACTCACCAGTGGTCTATCCTCTACCCCTGATAAATGGACAGGGAGGATCAACAGAGAGAAAAGTGTATTGGTCACAGTGAACTGCCTAAGCTAGAACACAATATGCCTGCAGTGGGACTGGTACCACAAAATATGACAACTTTGACATCTGGTAAAGTTTTCATTATGTCAATTTCGTTCTGTCTTTTCAAGTTTGTTATATAAAATCATGAGAAATATACTGTTAGTCAGGTCACTTTGTGGTAATGCTGTTGTAAGTTTAAAAAAAAGGCTTTAATTGCCCTGAATTGCTCACTCACAACGAATGCCCAAATAGTGAACAAAGAGCAATTTTTAGGTTCATGTCTCTTGTTACCTATGTCATGTTACTTTTTGAAGTGATAACATTTCTGCTTAATCTAGTATGAAGGTTAACGTAAAGTCGAACCAAAGTTTCTTAAAGTAGAATTAGACAAAGTTTAGTTGGAAATGTGGCAATTTGCACTGCTGCAGAACATTATGAATCGTTTCAGATCCTCAGTTTGACAGTAATTCCTGACAATAAATGAGGCAACATGGTATGCGTCATGTCAGCTGATTCCCCTGTTGACCGCTCATGTAGCACAAGTAGAAATCAGCATCAGCTTTCGTTAACTTTAGAAGTCTTTTAGCAAATGTTTGAGTCAATATCAGCTCTGTTCAGCTGGTGGAAATGTAGCAGAGTTGGAAACAGTTGCAATATCTTAGATCAGCGTAAGGTCATATTCAGAACAAGGGTGAGTGTACAAGGGTTTATGGGCGATTTCGAAAGGAGGCAATAGAGGGAGGAAGGCCTCTGACCCCCAACAATGAGCATCAATTCTGAGTGATTTTGTTTAATTATCTGCCCTTTAAACCTTGCTAATCATTCCTATACCCTCTCTATATTGTTAGCTCTGAATCTGTTTTTATTTTAAGCTTATTTTAAATTTATTTATTACTCCCAGATATCCCCACTTTATTGCTCTGCAATGATTTATTTCATGAGTGTATACCTACTCCATATGGGTATGTATCTCCTTTTGAAATAGTTCCCCTTACTTGTATAGTTAAATCTGCAAGCTTCTCTTTATAGTTTATCTTGGCACTCTGCTTGTTTGACCATTTTTTAAATATTCCAGCCAAGAATCTTTCACGTCCAGTGGCTCCCTTGTCTTCACAATTTCTATATTGGACCTTCAACTCCCAGACTAACAATTAATCACAATGAATATATTTAAAGTGTTTGAAATGAATTGTGATGTTCCAATGAACTTCTTCCAAAAATAGGAGCTCATTTCCAAGATGGCGGTGGCAGAGTAGGGAGCATTCAGGCTCCTGTGCTCGGGCTTGTCCTCCTCGCCCGCATTATTCTATTTCTCTTTTCCCTTCCACCTCTTCTTTTTTACCTCAAACGTACCCCATAAACAGAACTCTACAGCAGGAGGTGGCCTCGATGGGCTCTGGAGCGGTGCTGGTGTTCTCAGGGGTAGCGCGGCTGCAGAGACGGTCGGTCAGCCTGGAAAACCTGGAACAGGACTCTCACTTCCACATGGAGTAGGCCCCTGGCCACGGCATGGTGTGGGCTGGTGTATCCCGGAGTGGAACTCTCTCTGGGACTTTGTGCGAGCTGGTGTAGCCCAGAGTGGGCCACTCTCTCTGGGGCACGGTGTGGGCTGGTATAGCCCGGAGTGGGACACTCTCTCTGGGGCATGGTGTGGGCTAGTGTAGCCCAGAGTGGGACACTCTCATTGGGACATGGTGTGTGCTGGTGTAACTCAGGTGGGATACACTCTCTGGGGGATGGTGGGTGTTGGTGTAACCCGGAGCATGACATTCTCTCTGGGGCGTGGTGTTGGCTGGTGTAGCCCAGCGTGGGACATTGTCTCTGGGAGATGGTGTGGGCTGTTGTAGCCTGGACTGGGAAATTCTCTCTGGGCCATGCTGAGGGCTGGTGTAACCCAGAGCGTAAATTCTCTCTGGGGCATGTTGTGGGCTGGTGTAGCCTAGAGTGGGGCACTCTCTCTGGGGCACAGTGTGGGCTGGTGTAGCCCGGGAGTGGGACACTTTTTCTGGGGCATGGTGTGGGCTGGTGTAGCCCAGAGTGGGACACTCTCTCTGGGGGAAGGTGTGGGCTGGTGTAATCCAGAGTGGGACACTCTCATTGGGACATGGTGTGTGCTGGTGTAACCCAGGTGGGACACTCTCTCTGGGGCATGGTGTGGGCTGATGTAGCCCAGAGTGGGACACTATCTCTGGGATTTGGTGTGGGCTGGTGTAGCCTGGACTGGGACACTCTGGGACATGCTGAGGGCTGGTGTAGCCCAGAGTGGGACACTCTCTCAGGGACATGGTGTGGGCTGGTGTAGCCCAGAGTGGGACACTCTCTCTGGGGCATGGTGTGGGCTGGTGTAGCCCAGAGCGGAACATTCTCTCTGGGGCATGGTGGGGGCTGGTGTAGCCCAGAGTGGGGCACTCTCTCTGGGGCATGGTGTGGGCTGGTGTAGCCCAGAGTGGGACATTCTCTCTGGGGCATGGTGTGAGCTGGTATAGCCCAGAGTGGGACACTCTGTCTGGGACATGGTGTGGACTGGTGTAACCGGAGTTGGGCACTCTCTCTGGGACATGGTGTGGGCTGGTGTAGCCCGGAGTGGGACACTCTCTCTGGGACATGGTGTGGGCTGGTGTAGCACAGAGCGGGACACTCTCTCTGGGAATTGGTGTGAGCTGTTGTAACCCAGGTTGTACACACTCTCTGGGGCATGATGTGTGCTTGTGTAGCCAAGAACGGGGCACTCACTCCGGGACATGGTGTGGGCTGGTGTAGCCTGGAGTGGGACACTCTCTCTGGGGCATGGTGGGGGCTGGTGTAGCCTGGAGTGGGACCCTCTCTCTGGGGCATGGTGGGGGCTGGTGTAGCCTGGAGTGGGACACTCTCTCTGGGGCAAGGTGGGGGTTGGTGTAGCCTGGAATGGGACACTCTCTGTGGGACATGGTGTGAGCTGGTATAGCCCAGGGTGGGGCACTCTCTCTGGGGCATGGTGTGGGCTGGTGTAGCTCAGGGCGGGACATTCTCTCTGGGGGATGGTGTGTGTTGGTGTAGCCCGGAGCATGACATTCTCTCTGGGCGTGGTTTCGGCTGGTGTGGCCCAGAATGGGACTCTCTCTCTGGGACATGGTGTGAGCTGGTGTAGCCTGGAGTGGGACACTCTCTCTGAGACATGGTGTGGGCTGGTGTAGCCCAGAGTGGGACGCTCTCTCTGGGTTATGGCATGGGCTGGTGTAGCCTGGAGTGGGACACTCTCTCTGGGACATGGTTTGAGCTGGTATAGCCTGGTGTGGGACACTCTCTCTGGGAATTGGTGTGAGCTATTGTAACCCAGGTTGTACACACTCTCTGGGGCATGATGTGGGCTGGTGTAGCCCAGAGTGGGACACCCTCTCTGGGGCACGGTATGTGCTGGTGTAGCCTGGAGTGGGACACTCTCTCTGGGACATGGTGTGGGCTGATGTAGCCCCGAGTGGGACACTCTCTCCGGGGCATGGTGTGGGCTGGTGTAGCCTGGAGTGGGACACTCTCTCTGGGACATGGTGTGGGCTGATGTAGCCCCGAGTGGGACACTCTCTCCGGGGCATGGTGTGGGCTGGTGTAGCCTGGAGTGGGACACTCTCTCTGGGACATGGTGTGGGCTGGTGTAGCTCAGGGCGGAACATTCTCTCTGGGGCATGGTGGGGGCTGTTGTAGCCTGGAGTGGGGCACTCTCTCTGGGGCATGGTGTGGGCTGTTGTAGCCTGGAGTGGGACACTCTCTCTGGGACATGGTGTGGGCTGATGTAGCACGGAGAGGGACACTCTCTCTGGGACATGGTATGGGCTGGTGTAGCCCAGGGTGGGACACTCTGTCTGGGACATTGTGTGATCTGGTGTAACCTGGAGTGGGACATTCTCTCTGGGGCATGGTGTGAGCTGGTATAGCCCAGAGTGGGACACTCTGTCTGGGGCATGGTGTCGGCTGGTGTAACCGGGAGTTGGGCACTCTCTCTGGGTTATGGCATGGGCTGGTGTAGCCTGGAGTGGGACACTCTCTCTGGGACATGGTTTGAGCTGGTGTAGCCTGGTGTGGGACACTCTCTCTGGGAATTGGTGTGAGCTATTGTAACCCAGGTTGTACACACTCTCTGGGGCATGATGTGGGCTGGTGTAGCCAAGAACGGGACACTCACTCCGGGACATGGTGTGGGCGGGTGTAGCCCAGAGTGGGACACTCCCTCTGGGGAATTGTGTGGGCTGGCGTAGCCCGGAACCGGACACTCTCTCTGGGACATGGTGTAGGCTGGTGTAGCCTGGAGCGGGACACTCTCTCCTGGACATGGTGTGTGCTGGAGTAACCCAGGTGGGACACACTCTCTGGGGCATGGTGTGGGCTGGTGTAGCCCGGAGTGGGACACTCTCTCAGGAGCATGTGTGTGCTGGTGTAACCCAGGAGAGGGCACATTCTCCGGGGCATGGTGTGGGCTGGTGTAGCCTGGAGTGGGACACTCTCTCTGGGACATTGTGTGGGCTGATGTAGCACAGGGCGGGACACTCTCTCTGGGGTATGGTGTGGGCTGGTGTAGCCTGGACTGGAACACTCTCCGGGGCATGGTATGGGCTGGTGTCACCCAGAGCGGAACATTCTCTCTGGGACATGGTGTGGGCTTGTGTAGCCCAGCGTGGGACACTCTGTCTGGGACATTGTGTGATCTGGTGTAGCCTGGAGTGGGACTCTCTCTCTGGGACATGGTGTGGGCTGGTGTAGCCCAGAGTGGGACACTCGCTCTGGGATTTGGTATGGGCTGGTGTAGCTCAGGGCGGGACATTCTCTCTGGGGGATGGTGTGTGTTGGTGTAGCACAGAGCATGACAGTCTCTCTGGGCTGGTGTGGCCCAGAATGGGACTCTCTCTCTGGGACATGGTGTGAGCTGGTGTAGCCTGGAGTGGGACACTCTCTCTGGGGGATGGTGTATGCTGGTGTAGCCTGGAGTGGGACTCTCTCTCTGGGTCATGGTGTGGGCTGGTGTAGCCCAGAGCGGAACACTCTCTCTGGGGGATGATGTAGGCTGGTGTAGCCCGGAGTGGGACACTCTCTCTGGGACATGGTGTGGGCTGGTGTCGCCCGGAGTGGGACAGTCTCTCTGGGGCGTGGTGTGGGCTGGTGTAGCCCAGAGTGGGACACTCTCTCTGGGACATGGTGTGGGCTGGTGTAGCCCGGAGTGGGGCACACTCTCTGGGCATGGTGTGGGCTGGTGTAGCCCAGAGTGGGACACTCTCTTTGGGGGATGGTGTGGGCTGGTGTAGCCCAGAGTGGGACACTCTCTTTGGGGGATGGTGTGGGCTAGTGTAGCCTGGAGTGGGGCACTCGCTCTGGGCATGGTGTGTGCTGGTGTAGCCCGGAGTGGGACTCTCTCTCTGGAAGTTGTTGTGGGCTGGAGTAGCCTGGAGTGGGACACTCTCTGTGGGATATGGTGTGGACTGGTGTCAGCCAGGTGGGACATTCTTTCTCTGGGGCATGGTCTGGGTTGGTGCAGCCCAGAGTTGGACATTCTCTCTGGGGGATGGGGTGGGCTGGTGTAGTCCGGAGTGGGGCAGTCTGTTTGAGGCATGGTGTGGGCTGGTGTAGCCCAGAGTGGGACACTCTCACAGGTACATGGTGTGGGCTGGTGGACCCCAGCGTGGGACACACTCTGTGGGGCATGGTGTGGGCTGGTATTGTCTGGAGTGGGACACTCTCTTTGTGACATGGTGTGGGCTGGTGTAGCCCAGAGTGGGACACTCTCACAGGTACATGGTGTGGGCTGGTGTAGCCCAGAGTGGGACACTCCCACTGCGGCATGATGTGGGCTGGTGTAGCCCAGAGTGGGACACTGTCTCTGGGACATGGTGTGGGCTGGTATAGCCCGGAGTGGGACACTCTCTCTGGGACATGGTGAAGGCTGGTATAGCCCGGAGTGGGACACTCTCTCTGGGACATGGTGAAGGCTGGTATAGCCCGGAGTGGGACACTCTCTCTGGGACATGGTGAAGGCTGGTGTAGCCTGGAGTAGGACACTCTCTCTGGGACATGGTGTGGGCTGGTGTAGCCCGGAGTGTGACTCTAACAGCGATCTGCTGTAGTAACAGAACGGAAAGTTGGACTCTCTTTAAGTTATCTTTCTTTGTTATTCTGTGAGTGGTGCTATGTACGAGCGAAGGTACACACTTTTCACTGTATTTTGTATTAAATGGAAGTTACAATAAACAATGAATTTTAATGTATAGTTTAGACTCCTGACCAGATTTGATGTCCACTCAGTCTCTTGTTACTGTAACCCCATTGTCAGACGTAAAGAGGCAATTTCTCTATTGAAGCGCTAACTCACTAATCTTGCTAATTTCTGTAAATTACCTCCACTCCTGAAGGAGAACAAAATAATCTATATTGTAAACTCCCATTAATGTGTGAACTCGAGATGAACATTTCTAGGATGTTCTACTTCTGAAGAACCACAAACCAACCTGCTTGTGTACCACCAATATCCATACTTCCAGTAGAAATCATTGACAAAGACTGCTTAGCCTTTCCTTCTGGCTGACAATGTGGAGAGTTAAAAATCACAACACCCGGTTATAGTCCAACAGGTTTAATTGGAAGCACTAGCTTTCGGAGCGACGCTCCTTCATCAGGCGGCGCTCCAAACGCTCGGGCTTCCAATTAAGCCTGTTGGACTATAACCTGGTGTCGTGTGATTTCTAACTTTGTGCACCCCAGTCCAACACCGTCGTCTCCAAATGTGTGAAGGCAAATTCTAGAAAACCCAATAATATCCCACATGAGATCAGCTGGCTTACCTTACTCTAGGCAAAGAGGAGAAAGTGAGGACTGCAGATGCTGGAGAGTCAGAGTCGAAAAGCATGGCGCTGGAAAAACACAGCAGGTCAGGCAGCTTCTGAGGAAGAGGAGTATCAAAGTTTTATACATAAGCCCTTCATCTACATCATTCCTGATGAGGGGCTAATGCCCGAAATGTTGACTCTCCTGCTCCTCGGATGCTGCCTGACCTGCTGTGCATTTCCAGCACCACACTTTTTGACTCACCTGAAGCAAGGATTGAACTTAGCACTTTGGATACATTCATCCCACCATATGCCCTTTATGAAGCGTCTCTGTAAACATAAGTAACTTACTTATGAAAGCTAATTTTGCTGTCTCATTAATCAAGGTTATGGATTTTATTCTTGGACTTCGGTGCACGTATTTTTTAAAATCAATGTAGCTTCATTACATTGCACGCACGATCTGCCATAAACAAAGGTTACACATTGTTTGGTGAATTTACTGCTAATCATTTACTTCATGCATTCATCGGTTGACAAATAAAGATGATGATGACTTCACTGTATGACTTTGTTACACATGTTGATTAAGTGCAAATGCATGGCTGATGGAAACAATCACAGAATAATGTACTATGTGGTCAAAATAAGTGTTATGATTAATTTATTTCATTTCAGTTAATATTCTGGAAAAAATCAGCTGCTCCTAGCTCACATTGTTTGACTGCTGTGTTGATAATGTGATTGCTAAGAATTATGGCTCTAGAATGCATCATGCTAATAATTCAGATGTTACAGTGTTAAAGTTCTGCTTTTAATGTTGTCTCAGACACAGCAGTCAGCAACTGTGTGCAGAATCCTTTAAAGCATGAAATGTTCCAAAGTGTTTTATGGTGCGTTATTGAACAAAAATTAACAAACTTTGGAGGGGTTATTCAAACAGTTGGCTAAATCATTGATAATAAGCTTTAAGGATTTCAATGGAGATAACCGAGAGAAGTAAAGAGATGTGGAGATCGAGAGGCTATGTAGCTGAAGGCATGGTGATGGTGAACATTGTACAAGGGGCAAGAGATGGGAGGGGGTTATGCTTCCAGCAGCTAAGCCCTGCCCAATGCCAACTCTGTTGATCAGCCATTGAGTATCTGGTTGGCTCATCAATCATCTAAATTGATCTCTGGGCACTGGCTGGGAATCCAGTATGTATCCCTCTCATGCCATGAGGAAGATCTAACTGTTACCAGATGACTGGTGCTGTCCCTGAATGAAATCAGCCCAGCTTCCATCTTTCCTGTTTCGATGAACTGCAAATCTAGCTGGCAAAGTGCATAAAGTAATGAGTGAAAATGTGATAAATAGTGTGTACATATATCTTTACAACTGAATCATGAAGGATGATCTGCCTCCTCTTTTTTTCTCTACTTTTGTCCTGAGTTGATTACAGCAGAATTTGCATTTCAAAAGGAAGATGCTATTGCCGAAATCACAACGATACACTTCCTTGTGTACACCTTGTTGTAAGACACATCCACACTGGTACGCTAAAGAACATGATTTCTCCTTACATGATATCTGCAGAGCATATTCATCACATACACCATAGGGATTATGTATATATTGTTTTGTGCAAAAAGAGAAGCACCTATTGTTCAACAGTAAACATACAAGACAGAAGGAGCTAGAAATTGTAATATATGGCATTAACGTTCAAATAAAGCATTCACTTGACATATTTTTTGCAATATTTCTGTTTTATTACCATTGCCACATCCTGAAAAATGTATAATACAAATCCGTCCTCTGAACAGTTTGTACAGATTAATATGCAGCTCCTGTTACAATATTATAATGGCATTGATAGGTTATTTTGAATATGCCATCACAGGAAGGAATATTTTACCCCAAAGAATCCACTATGGTAAACACAAGATGATGTCACAGAAATAGGTTGGACAGCTGGTTTACAATATAGGGTGGGAATCCAGTATGTATCCCTCTCATGCCAACTTCCATGAGGAAGGTCTAACTGTTACCAGATGACTGGTGCTGCGTGGGTTCAATTCCTGCACTGGCTGAGGTTACCAAGAAGCGTTCTCCTTCTCTTCCTCTCCCCTTGCCTGAGGCATGGTGACCCTCAGGCTAAACCACCACCAATTGTCTCTCACTAATGAGAGTAGCCCTATGGTCTGGTAGGACTATGGTGACTTTGCCTTCGTATAAAATGTTAAATTGCATGTAAAAATTGTTGACCTTTCTGTTATCTGAAACCAAATTGCAAATTAACCAGATTTCTTTTTCAAATTTGATACTCTAATTTCAGCTTTGCACAAGTAATACAGCCAGGTACTGACAGCTAATCCTGATTGTGGTCAATTGATCATAGAAAGTTTATAAGATTCCCATTAGTGATTGGTGTATAACAAAAGGTCTGCAATATAACTAATATTTGAATCAATGAATGCAATACTAGGCACTACCTATAATCCCAACTCTCAGAAGAAGTGTGGGAGCAGGCTTGAATTTGTTGATAAAGGCACAAAGGATGCATTCAAAACAGAGCTTATAATCTGCCTGCTTTATATTAATGATGTGTTGTCCCATCACCATACACTGTTGGTGGGCAATAACTGAAGTGCACTGCTGAATGTGTTCTCAATACAAATACTTTGCAATCTTGTATTTATAACCTCAGATGCACTCCCTTAGTAATGTGAAACTGTGTATCCTGTACCAGCTAAGTGCAAATTTATCACTATCAAAATAAATCAATGTGTTAATTATAGATGAGAATTAATTCCCTTTGTGTAAGTGGATTCAATCTGACCATTGCTTGGTATTTGAAATCCAGGATAAAAGTTTTTTTTAATTGAATGCCAAAGTAGGTATTGCAGATATGGTTTACTCTTAATGTCAAATGACATGAGTATTACAATTCATATCACTCTGTCACTAACATCTGTTCCGCTGCTGATGCCTGCATTGGATACTTGTCCACATGCTCATTCCCGTTGTTCATTAGCAAGTTAGCTCGTGTTTTTTTTTTAATTCTCTCATGAGTTTTTTTTTGCTCATTACCTTTGGATACATTTCTATATCAGTCAGCTGGGGCACAATTTAAAACAAAAACATTGTCATCTGAACCAAAGAAATGCATGGAATGCTGCGGTCTAAATTCTCTCTTTAAACCTTTAACCAGCCGGCTGTTCCACGTTTTATTGTATGGTGAGACCTAGTTCAATTTGTTCTGCTGGTGTAGAGATGAAGTAGCATGATGTGGAGAAAGTGGACAAGCCAACCTGAAAGACAAACGAGGTTAGATTCCCGACAGTGTGGAAACAGGCCATTTGGCCCAACAGGTCCACATGACCCAACAAAAAGTAACCCACAAAGACCCATTCCCCTAACTGATGCCTAACCTATAAATCCTTGGATAGTGTGGGGCAATTTAACATGGCCACTTCTCCTGTGGGAGGAAACCGGAGCACCCAGAAGAAACCCATGCAGACACGGGAGAATGTGAAAACTCCACACAGTCAGTCACCCGAGGCTGGAAACAAATCCAGGTCCCTGATACTGTGATGCAGCAGTGCTAACCACTGAACTACCATACCACCCCAAACTAATAAAAGTTGCTGGGACAGTCTGTGAGACAGAGAGAAATGATTGCAGGAAGTTAAATACAATGGTTGTTTCATCAATTCCAAACAAATCTCTTCTCTGGAAGGTCTCCTGCAGGTTGGAGGGTAACAATGTAACCATACTATTTAAGAAAGCAGGGTGAGAGAAAATAAGGAACTATAAACCTGTCAGCCTGACATGATCAACAGTAAGGAAGATGCCAAAATTTGATCATTTAGATAGGATAGTGAAGAAGGCATTTGGTACGCTTATCTTTATTGGTTAATGTATTGAGTATGGGAGTGGGGAAGTCATGTTGCGGTTATACGGCACATTGGTTCGCCACTTTTGGAATACTACGTGCAATTCTGGTCTCCCTGCTACAGGTAAAGTGTTATGAAACTTGAAAGAGTTCAGAAAAGATTTACAAGGATGTTACCAGGGTTGGAAGATTTGAGTTATAGGGAGACATTGAATAGGCTGAGGATGTTTTCCGAGGAGCGTTGAAAGCTGAGGGGTGACCTCATAAAAGTTTGTAAAATCACGTGAGACATGGATAGGGTAAATAGACAAGGTCTTTTCCCTGGGGTGGGCAAGTCCAAAACTAGAGGGCATAGGTTTAGGGTGAGAGGGGAAAGATATAAAAGAGACCTAAGGGGCAACATTTTCACGCAGAGGGAAGTGCATGTATGGAATGAGCTGCCAGAGGAAGTGGTGGAGGCTGGTACAATTACAACATTTAAAAGGAATCTGGATGGGTAAATGAATTGGAAGGGTTTAGAGGGATATGGGCCAAATGCTGGCAAATGGGACTAGATTTATCTGGGACGTCTGGTTGGCATGGATGAGTTGACTGGAGGGCCTACTTTAGTGCTTTACCTCTTTATGACTCTATGTGGGCATCACTGTCTAGTTAGTGTTTATTGCCCATCTCCAGTTGCCCTTGAGAAGGTTATGCTCTGCTGCCATCTGGAACCTCTGCAGTCCACCTGCTATGGGTTGACCCACAATGCCTTTAGGGAGGGAATTCCAGAATTTTGACCCAGTGACAGTGAAGGAACAGCGATATATTTCCAGGAGAATGGTCTGGAAGGGAACTTGCAGAGGGTGGTGTTCCCATGTATCTGCTGCCCTTGTCCTTCTAGGTGACAGTGGTTGTGGGTTTGAAAAGTGCTGTCTAAGGACCTTTGCTGAATTTCTTTGCTGCATCTTGTGAACCAGGAAATCTTAGAAGGTTCAAAACCAGCTCCATCTCCTAGTAAAGTCACCATAGTCTCAACAGAGAGTGACACGATTGGTGGCACTTTAATCTGAGGATTACCACACCTCAGGCAACGGTGTAAGGCTGGGAAGGAGAATCCTCTGTAGTAACCTCAGCCACTATGGGAATTGAACCCAAGCTGTTGGTGTCACTCTGCATTGCAAACAAACCGTTCAAACCTGTCCAAAAATGACCCTGAGTTCCTGTTGCCTGGCACTTCAACACAACACCGTGTTCCCTGGCCAGCATCTCTGTCCCAGGCTTCCTGTAGTGCTCCAGCGAAGCTCAGTGCATGCTGGAAGAACAGCATCTTATCTCTGCTTGAAGATCCTTCAGCCTTCAGGACTCAATATCGAGTTCAATAAGTTTTAGGGCCTGAACACCCTAACATTCACCCATCAGGCCTTGTCATCACAATCAACCCATTGTCAGCCACTAATGTTCCCAATGAGCAGCTACCAATTCTCCCAGGCTGACCTTTACCATGCCATTCTCTGTCCAATTATTGTTCTCTCTCTCTCTTTGGGCTGTATCTTCACCTATTGTTTACTCTGCCCTCCTCCCCCTACCCCACCTTCAGCAAGCAAACCAACCTTCCTCTGGGTGCTCCACAATTCAAAGATGTGCAGGTTAGGGTGGATTGGCCATGCTAAATTGCCCATACTGTTAGGTGCATCAGTCAGAGAGAAATGGGTCTGGGTGGGTTACTCTTCAGAGGGTCGGTGTGGACTGGTTGGGCCTTGTTCCACACTGTAGGGAATCTAATCTGATGATGGAATGTCACAGTCCTGTGAATCTGCTTTGCTTGGCTGAGGGAGAAGGTGCAAAATGACAAGGCAAGGCAGGAATGCTGTGATCTTCCAGGTAGGCTCAGAGTGAGTGAGCATTCTGGCAGTAAAAGAAGAGCCTGGGGATATAACCTGATCCAGCCTATGAACTGGGTGCATGTTCCTGACCACTCAGTGTTCATTCAGCAACATTATCAGAGAAGTCCAAGGTGCAGCATTGAAGATCGGAAGTGCCATGTAAGTGGACTGAATATAAGTCATAAGACTTTTTAGAAATTGGCGCCATCTTATATGCCAACATCGAAGGAAATACAGTCCTGTGGACAAAGTGGAGAGTTGAACTCACCAGGCACTCGGTCTGACTTCCATGTCAAGAATTCTCACAGTCAAGCTTGGGTGACACTTTCGGTAAGATAGAAAGCTGAATGTTAGTGATGTGATTTATGGCGTGAATACAGTAGTTAACAGGCAATCATCCCATCAATTGACAACTCCTCATTGTCAAAGCAAGGAACTTGCCTTGCCACTTAACATAAAGGATGCAGTGAGATATTCCTCGGGTCGAGATGGGCCTTGCTGTGTTCTGTCACAAATTGCATCAGAGTCCATGTTGCTCGGGCACCATTAAGATTCCTCCGTCGTGTTATTTTCCGAGAGTAACATCTACTTCCACATACTAATGAACTTATACATTGCAGCAAGCATCTTAACTAAACAAGGCTAAGTGAAAAGCCAACACAGCTTTGTACTTTAGATGTTTGTTTTCCATTTCTAACTGTTGTAATCACACAAAACCATGGGTCACTTTTTGTGTTCAGCATCATAATAATCATCTAGAATAATTCTGATTTGGAAGTGGAGACTTATGCGGTTTTCTAAAAAACAAACTTACAGCACTTAATCATATTGCAAGCTATGTTATATATTTGTAAGTATATGCTTGATTGTATCGACTTGAAATAATCTAATTGATATGTATATACTCAAAGTCCAAAATTCTTAGAAATAGTTGGTGCTCCTTCAGTATTCAGTTACTATAGACCACCTGAACAGAACTACTACTGATAACAATGGCATCTTATTGTGTTATTTTTTGTTGCAGTAAATTATTAATTATGACTTGCTGTCAACAGGAATATTAATGCTATCCATGAATTAATATTTCAACATATTTGGCTGCGCAGTAATCCATAACAATTAGCTGGTGTCAGAAGTTATCTTACAGGTGAGATAAGAATAGAAAATGTTTTGCAAAAGCAGTACAGAATGATAATTCATAATACCATTCAGGCAAGGCTTGAATAATCTGCAGAAAAACTACTTAGGCTTGGAGACTGATAGTGTTGAAAATCCCAAGTTCCAGTCAGGAAGTCCATACGATTCATACAAGGGAGCTGGCCTTTCTGATCTGTGCATGTCTGTAAGCACAGACTCAAATACATGTTTTTTAATGATTTCAGCACTTTACAAAGACATATAAAATTATTGTCAGCAAACAGTCACAGTGTGCAAGCACATATCAGCTCTGTTGCAATGATGGTGTGGAGAGCAGACCTTAAATATTAAATCTGTGATAGGGTAATTTTCCAGCATCCTTTCACAGTCAGCTCCTCTGTTGCTTCTCCACAATCATAGTTTGCCCCCAAATATTACAATAATCTCAACCTAGGAATTCAGACAAGCCTTTCCCTGAAGCAGATGACGTCTTAAACTGCTGCACTTCCAACAGTGCGGATGGTAACCGAACAATGTGGAGTGTGTACATGTTTAGTGACTTGACAAAGTGAAAGACATCCATTGCCTAAAGGTTCTGTTGCATGTCTTGGTACCAAATCCACTTATTCCCTCAAACTACCTCTGAAATATAGCACCATTACCATAGGTTTAGGTGAGCAATAAAATGTACCTATTTATTTAACTTCCATCCAACCACTAACCTGTCTTAGTTTGTTTCCTTTATCAGGAAAGAGGAGGTTTTCTACATGCTGTGCCCTGAAAAATAATTGACATTTGCTTTTGCACAGATAATCAATTGAATTAAGATTGTAATTTGGCAACTGATTATATTTCCGATAGTACACTTCCCTTGTCAGAGTAGTCTGTACAACATAATGTGCATAGCCTAGTATTTCCATTTCTATTATTTCATTTTCTTTTCTGCCACTACAATGCTATGCCTACACTATCACCCCATTATTTACACCGTTGAAATCTGCATGGCATACAATTGTAACTTTGAGTTTTAGATTGGGAACTGGATGCTTTGAGTCCGGCTGATCTCTCATGGAAAATTCAATTGCAGGAGGGGAGGAATGTCTCATCTACCCTGGGCAAAGTTGGAGTATGTATGGCAAGCACATTTCTGGGCTGAAAGATTTCTGGATTCCAGAAGGAATAGAGCACATATGACACTGCTGGCGGTGTAATTGGTTATCAATTAGGAGTCTAGGCTTGAGTCCTGTATGGATGCCATTGAAAGCAACCTCTAATTCACCAAAGGATAGGGTTTTGCTTAAAAGAAAATTCCTCCATTCAAAAACCATCAATGAGAACCTTGGGAACGGAGGCCCTGAGTGGAAATGTAAGAATATTTCCTGTTGGTCCCTCTGTTATGACACAGAAAGGATGGCCTAGGATGGTGTTACCCCACACCCCTTTATGACCATGTGACTGACTGGAGAGAGATATGTTTAAAAGAAATGTGCTTAACTCTTTAAATCCTGATGTTCTTAAGACGGGTTTTTAGTTAGTTAAAATAAGTCATAGAATCCCTACAGTGCAGAAAGAAGCCATCAAGTCTGCATGGACTCTCTGAAAGAGCTTCCCATCCAGACCCAGCGCTAACCCAGTAACTGCACCCCCTCCATTTCCTCCACCATTTCCTTGGCTAATCCACCCAGCATGCACATCCCGAGGCAATTCAGCCCGGCCATCCATCAAATCTGTACAACTTTGGACCATACGAAGAAACTGGAGCACCAGGTGAAAACTCACACAGATGGGGAGAATGTGCAAACACCACACAAACAGTCATCCAAGAATGGAATCAAACCCAGGCCCTGGGCTGTGAGACAGCAGTGCTAACCACTAAGCCACCATACCACCCAAAGTAAATGCTTATCATTCAACATCAGAATGTATTCTCAACTGTACCAACTCTCTCTCACTCACATAAACACACAAGAGAGGACTGCAGAGGAAGCCATCTTCACTGAGGTGTTAGGATTCTTAAAATGTCACTGTCACTCTTGATTCTTATGCAATGCAGCCATGAAATGTTGCAGGCCAGTGAATTCCTTTTGATTCTCTGAAGAAACAGAGTTTGAAAGTTTCTGCTGACAGATTCGTAATGGTTATAGATTGTAGGAACAAGTTTCACGATTCCCTGAATCTGAGATCCAGTCAAATATCCGTAATGAAAAACTTGATTTGTTCTCCAAAACAGTTGATAAAGATTGCCCAAATTCTCTGACAGATTTTAGTCAGGTCCCTTTCTTTGCTGATCTGTAATTGTTTTTTTTTCTCTCTCTCTCTCTCTTTCTCTGTCTATCACTGGTGTCAAGATGTTCCTTAATAAATGGTCCTTTTCGAAACCTGGCTCCCATCTTATGATTATAATATCAATTTTGCATTGTCCAGATAAACGGTTTCTGATGACTTGGACATTGACACACAATAGTGTTTAAGATTCACCTTTTTACATTTCCTTGTAATAAAATGGGCTTCTTCTGGTGTCTATTCTCCAGGAATTGCACTGCATTCACTGTGAACACAGTTCTGTGATTATTTAAGTAATGCAGCCATGAATTCATAGGCGAGGTTTGCTGCATTGTAATACCTTCTTCATGAAATGTCTCAAAAAAGGTTGTCTGTATTTTAACGTTCTGACCAGATAAGCAGATTTGTTTCCAGTGTGATTCTGGCAGAAAATTAAATAAGTCACCCAACCTCTCAATATAATTTTGTTTCAAAGCAGAACGTTCATTCTCCGCTTTATAAAAAGCGTGAAATTTCAGTTTTTGCATAAATTCATATGTATATTTAAATGATTGTGACATTTCTTTCCATTAGGAAGGTATTGATTTGACGCTTGGCAGTCAGAACTGGATATTGTGAGTAAAGTGACAGTGCGTGTAAGCTGTTCAGCCTAGATCCACCATTCCTGTACTTGCCCTGTTGAGTGCATAACAAAAACTCTGACAGCATGTCTTTTCCTCCTGCAAACTAAAATAAGAATTGTATAGCCTCTGGGAAGTAAGATGTCTATGGCTTTTCTGATGCATTGCCATGTGGGGGACTGATAAATCTGGCAGCTTGCCAGCAGCTTGACATGCCCAGTCATTGTAAGGCCATGACAACAGGACAGGTGAAATCTTATAGGGAGGTATGGTGAGATGTATTTCACGTTTGCAAACAGAGTGAGGCAAGCATTGGGGATATTGAACCAGGAGGGCAAAAGATGCCAGCAGCACACAATACTATGTGTACACATTGTTTGCAAATGGTGCAATGGACTGTCTGTACAGACCTTCATTGATCATGCCTCTTCTGTGGCCATGAACTGCTGCCAGATGATGTGAAAATACCTTCAGTACCTACACAGACTCAAGATCAGATCCACGACAGTTAAAGTCATCAACATTTATGTACACAGTTGCATTTGCAAAAAAAAGCCGCCTTCATTCATACCACTGAAGTGTCCTTCACATGCTTCCTTCTCCTGCTCCCTCCCACTATGTCTCAGTGCACTCCCTGATTCCAAAGCTGGGCTGGAGGGAACCCTCTCTAATGTGGAGCCCATTCACCCTGGAGGGTTGGTGGGATGATCCTAGAGACACTTCTGTCCAGATGGCCCTGACATGCTAAGGGTCCTCTTGCGAGAGGCAAGTTGACTCTCCTCAGGTTGGGTGGGGGTAGTTGCAGGCAGGGTTGAGGTGGAGGGGTCAGCCTGGTCCATCTCCTGAGTGGAAATTGTTGAGAGGAGTCTGTGGGGCGGTGCCATCTTCAACTGGATGCCTCCTGGCACTGCCTTGTCTTTTTGTGAGAATAGGAAGGGGACTCCTCAACCATGACCTTATAGACCCAAGTTAGAGAAAACAGCTCTGAAAGCTCCTTAAAATAAACCAAAGAACTGGATACTGAAGATCTGAAACAAGAAAGATCCCACTGTGAAACCTGGCTTGATCGACTATAGGTTTTATTTTTCATTACTGTATCAAGGATGTCAGTAATTGAGAATATTCACATTTGCCTATTTGCTTTTAACAAAAGAGCATAGAATTTTATTACACAGAAGTGAGAAATAATGCGAACCATACAAGAACTATTGGAATGGTCTCATCATTAATATTAGAAAGTAAGATTTGTCCCTTTCACCTCAGCAATAACCTTAGAGATACTCAAGCATCAGCAAAAAAAAAACAATCACACCTAGCACTATGCTAAATCTTCGTGCTCAGCTAATCTGCTGTAATCAGTTTGCTTTTGGCAAATTTATGTAGTGCAGTCACTCAATTCTACTTTCTTTCATTCATGCCTTTCCCAAAGACCTTTGACTGAAATTGTTTATCACTTGAAATGACTTCCCTAAGCTCATGACTTCAACAGCCTTTTAGGATGTCTTCCACTCCAACAGTGTTGCTTCTGGAGTTTTCATCCTCCTAAATTCTAAGTACTTCAGGATTGATATTCAGTACTGACTAAATGGAGATTGCTAATAACAGCACTCCCGCTGCTATGGACTTCTTCTTTCTTAATGAAACTGTTTCTGTACGCCGTCTCTATTTAGTTGTAAATTACAAGCCAGAAAACACCTTAACAACTAAATTCCAGCTGGGAATGAAAGTTGTATAGTTTAAATCATGTGATTTCTTGGAAATGCTATTTTGAATTTTTTGATTAAAATGACATTCTGATCATTGTTTTAAGAAAAGAAAGTCAAAGGTTCACAGAACTGAAAACTGAAGTCCATTTAATTCCACTTTAGAAGCCAACATCTTGATTAACAATAACGTTATGAAACTGTATTACATTAATAATATTCACACAAGTATAGTTTTAGCAAAAGACAGCAAAAGAAGCAAGTCCTAATCCAGTTTTCCTGATTCTATTCAAGGTGTACTGAGTTTATTTGTAATATCAATTTTTCTGACCTGATTGAGATCCCCTATGATATAGTTTGGAGCTAATATTGCCTGTATAACAGAGCTACTCACTGGATAAACCCGCTGAGCCATTGGAAAATCTTATTTCTGTATATACCTACAATATTGTTTAACCGTCTGCTTCAATTAACGACATGATGTTTCTTTCCCTCAATTAAATGATTTTCTTTTCTGAGGAGGGGTTACTGCACCTGAAACATTAACTCTGCTTTCTCTCCACTGATGCTGCCAGACCTGCTGAACTTTTCCAGCAATTTCTGTTTTTATTTCTGATTTATGCAGCATCTGCAGTTCTTTCAGTTTTTACCTTTTAAGCTTATTCACCAAAACACGCTTTAGCATGAATAGTAAGGATTTATGTACAATGAAATGACAAGGATGTAAGGCTATTACCATAAATTGTTACACCTACAGTATCTGTGAGCTTTTAAAAACATAATCTACCTCCAAGCATTGTGCATGCTCCTCTTAATATAAATAGATCTGAACTTTTGTATGGAATTAATTATTAAAGTATGCGATTCACTTGTGTGAAAGGTTGCAGCACATAAGGCCCTTAGTGAAGCAGATCATTTCTTGTGTTTAGGATTTCTAGAACAAGCACAGTGTGGAGATAAACTGTCCTGACCATCTGTGGAACTAACTGTTTTGGAAGGATGGGGCGCTGAGTTTTCAGCTTTTTCAGTGTGATAATTCTGATGGTTACAGCACAGCTGAAAGTGCAGTCTGTTAAAGAACCCATTAGCTCTTTCATTTTGTAGAAAGTTAAAAATCACACAATACCTGGTTATAGTCCAATAGGTTTGTGTTGTGTTGTGGTGTTGTGTGATTTTTAACTTTGTCCTTCCCAGTCCAAAAGTGGCTCCTCCACATCATGGCTTTTGATGAAAAGAAGCGACAGAGTGATAATCTGAATGAGATTACTACTCGTAAAATCCAGGTCATTGTTATCTCTAGATAATAACCAGACTTCTGCTGCACATTGTAAACTGGAGAACTGACTCACAGCTAACAACAAACTGGAACTGACTCTAGCTGCTCCTAAAAATGCCGGCAAAACCAAGAATCTCATTATTGACTTTCGGTGGGATATTACTCATGCCCCCTACGCATTAACAGCACAGAGGTGGAACGAGTGGGGAGTGTCAAGCTCCTGGGAGTGGTCATCCACAAAAAGCTTTCTTGGACTCTTCATGTGGATGCACTGGTTACAAAGGCCCAACAACTTCTCTTCTTCCCCAGGCAGCTGAGGAAATTTGGCATGACGGAGAATACTCTTGCCAACTTTTATAGGTGTGCCATCAAGAGCATTATGTCTGGATGTATCGCTACCTGGCAAGGCAACTGTACCATTCAAGATCAGAGACGGTTACGGAGAGTGGTGAACTTGACCTGGACAATCACAAAGTCCAACCTCCCATCTATAGAATCCACGTACCAGGCCCGCTGTCAAGGAAAGGCTGCCAGCATTCTAAAAGATCCACCCCACCCTGACAATGTTTTTCTACAGCCTCTACCATCGGGGAGAAGGTACAGAAGCCTGAACACACGCACCAGCCGGTTTCGAAACAATTTCTACCCTACTGTTGTTAGAATACTGAATGGACTCACAAACGCTTTAACATTTGCCTGTACCTGTGCTTTTGTTTTTGCTGCTGTTTTGCCTATTATTTACTTATCTACGCTACCTGCCTGTATTGCTTGCAAGACAAAGCTTTTCACTGTGCCTTGGTACACTTGACAATAAATTCAATTCAATTCAATTCACGACAGTCATTTATATATCAGTGGGAGGAGCTATTCCAAAGCTACAAATTTCACCCTTTCAGGCCAATGGCCTTGTACAACAAGGGGTTAGGTGGTTAAGAGTATGGGGTGGGTGAAGGGTTAAAGTTACCAAGGGCATCAAGTGATTGAAGAGATAAGTTGGGTTAGAGGGTAGAGTAGGTAAAAGGAATAGGCTGGATGAGGGATTAGAATGGGTGAGTTAAGTGGGTAACAGGGTAAGCTGTGAGTTGGCAGCTGGCTGAGTAGGTGGATAATGTGGTCGGGGGGGAGGGGGGGGGGGTTAGGATGTCAGAGTGGCACCTCGATAGGGTTCTGGGTGGACAGGGTGACAGGTGGGAGAATGAATGGATGCTTTCGGATATAGCCAAATAGGGTGGAGGTGAGATTTGAAGGATGTCGGGGGTGATGACCAGACAGACAAGATTAGCAGCAGCTGTGGACATTCAGGACAAAACAGGGACTTATGAAGGATGGTTGGAGGATAGGTACTACTTAGGCTGGTTCATGGGCTAGTCAGGTCATGTTGGTGGGTATTGGGGATGAATTTGTTGCTGAGAGTTAGATCAGAAGGTGTTATAGAGTTATAGAATCATACAGCACAGAAACAGACCCTTTGGTCCAACTCACCAAGTTGCTGACCAAGTTTCCCAAACTAAACCAGTCCCTTAAGCCTGCATTTGGCCATATCCCTCTAAACCTTTCCTATTCACATCCCTGTCCAAATGTCTTTTAAGCATTGTAACTGTAACTGCATCTACCACTTGCTCTGGCAGTTCATTCTAACATGAACCACCCTCTGTGGGAAAACGTTGCCCCTCAAATCCCTATAAAATCTTTCCCCTTCATCTTAAAATTATGCCCCCTAGTTGGTCGAGTGGGTGGGGGTTTTCCTATTCTGAGGGTCAGAGTAGGTAGTCGAGGGAATGATTGGCTGTGGGGGTTGGTTCAGGATCTCAGTGTACATGATTGTGGAGTCAGGTGTACAATCAATATAGGTAGCAGAGAAATAAGTAAATATACACAGGGAGACTGGTCCCACAGCTCTCTGTGGGAAGGAGTCCCAAAGACACTCATCCCTCCGAGAGAAAAAATTGTTCATCATATTCGTCTTAAATTGCTGCTCCTTTATTCAGTGAATGTGCCCTCTGGCCCTGGACTCTATCATGAGGTGAACATTCTCTCGACATTTACCCTGTCAAGCATCTTAAGAATCCAAGATCATCTGCGAGCGTAGAGTCTGATACTGTATGGCCTTTGTCTCATAAGTCACCATGGCCCCCCCAATCTGCCATTCCACTCCAATACCCGGGATCATCCTGGTGAGCCTCCTCTGAGCTCTGAAATAATATGTTTCTTTAAATGAGGGAATCAGGAATGCCCACAGTGCTCCAGGTGTGGTCTCATCACCACCCTGTACAGTTGCAATGCGTCTTCTCTGCTCTTGTATTCCAACCTCCTTGAAATAACGTCCAATATTCCATCTGCCTTCCTGATTACCTGTTGTAATGCCATGTGCTAGCTTTCTGTGTTCCATGACTGAAAGCTTGTGACCAGCAGACTTCCACAGGGATCAGTGCTGGGTCCACTTACATTTGTCATTTATATAAATGATTTACATGAAAACATAGAATATGTGGTTAGTAAGTTTGTGGATGACATCAAGATTGGTGGTGTATTGGACAGTGAAGAAGATTATCTCTGATCTAGGTGCCATGGTAGCTCAGTAGCGAGCACTGCTGCCTCACAGCATCAGGGACCTGGGTTCGATTCCAGCTTTGGGCAGCGGTGTGGAGTTTGCACATTCTCCCTGTGTCTGTGTGGGCTTCCTCTGAGCGCTTCAGTTTCCTCCCACAATGCAAAGATGTGCAGGGTAGGTGGATTGGCCGCAGAAAATGCAGGGATAGGGTGGTGGGGTTAGGTCTGGATGGGAAGCCCTTCGGAGGGTCGGTGTGGACTCAGTGGGCTGACTGTTCTGCTCCCACACTGCAAGGATTCTGTGATTCTAATTCAAAATGTTTGAAGTTTTCAAGTCAGAGCTAGAGATGTTTCAAGAGGGCCTCAGAAAACAGGAAAATTGCCCATCAAGAGTTCAAGTTGCTGGACAAACCCCCACAGAATCCTCACAATGGGACTTACGAGAGGTCATGAAATGAGTTCTTGAGTACATCTGGTCTTCAACTATCCAGGGACTGGAATATCTAGGCCATTATTTTGATGCAAACACAAAATAGAACTTATCTACTAAAGTTTTCCTTTCAATGTATAGCTACTGCTAACCAATTGTTGAACATTACTTAATAAGTATGGGAGAATACAAATTTGTATTAAAGGGTGGATTGAATTGTTCAATGGAATGGAGGACAGTTCAGAACTTGATTTTTCTTATGCACTCATGGGATCTGGACATCGCTGGCTGGGTGAGCATTTATTGCCCATCCTCAGTTGCCCATGAAGTGGTGACAGTGAGCTGTCCACGTGCTACAGGCAGACTCACAATGCCACTGGTGAGGAAGTCCCAGGATTTTGACTCAACAACATTGAATGAACCATGATATATTTCTAAATCTAGGTGATGAGTGGCTTGGAGTGGAACCTGCAGGTGTTCCCATGTATTTGTTGCCCTTGTCCTTCTGAATAATAATGGTCATGGGATTGGAAGGTGCTGTCTAAGATTCCTTGCAAATTACTACAGTGCATTTGGTCAATGATGCACACTAATATTACTGAGCATCGGTAGTGGATGTTTGTGAATGTGTTGTCAATCAAGTGATCTGCTTTGTCGTGGATGGTGTCAAGCTTCTTCAGTATTATTGGAGCTGCACCCATCCAGGGGCAAGTGGGGAGTATTCCACCACATTCCTGACTTGTGTCTTGTAGATGGTGGAAAGGTTTTGGAAAGTTAGGAAGTGAGCTATTCACTGCAGGATTCCTGGCCACTGAGCTGTTCTTGGAGCCAGTGTATTTATATTGCAAGTCCAGTCATCATTCCTGATGAAGGGCTTATGGCTGAAATGTCGATTCTCCTGCTCCTTGATGCTGCCTCACCTGCTGTGTTTTTCCAACACCACACTTTTCGACTCTGATCTCCAACATCTGCAGTCCTCACTTTCTCTCAGTTCAGTTTCTGGTCAATGCAACCCTCAGGATGCTAATAATGATGGATTATATTTTTTGTTTAATTTATACTATCATTGTGATTTTTTGTTGGATTATACAATTGCTAACAGAATCATTAGTTGTGTTAAATGGGTTCAATTCAGACATTTGTCTGAATATCAAATAAGAATTTTTTATTACATAACAAGCATAACTGGAAGCCCCAAAAACAAACTATTTTGCCTCGAGCCAGACTAGATGAATGGTTGGTTGGAATGAGAGTTAAATATTAATTTCGTGGCAATGAGAAATGGTTTAAATTGTTGAATGTTTACTATTGAATGCACAAATTTTAAAGACAAGTTTGTGTAACCTGCTTCATTCCAAAATTAGAAAGTAATTGTATTTTATCAGTGCAAGTAAAATTATGAAGTGACTTATATTGTCTTTTTCACCCTCATTTCAATTGAATTCACAGAGAGAATAAATATTAGAGACGTCCACTATAATCTGATTCCCTGGAATATCCAACCGTATGGAACACTTACGTTGCAGAATCTTGCAGTAACTCCTGATTTTGTTGAGTATATCTGGAAGAATAATTTACTTTTCAATCAGAAATAGAGGTCTTCTTTTCCTTTACATTTTGATTGTTTGTATTACAAGATTGGCAAGTAGGTATAATCCCAGTGGATATTATTATTGGACTTGTCAAGTTCCAGACTGAAACCTGACTTCACAGAATCTATTTTATTTTGCTTTGGTTTTAATGAAGTGTTCTCTCACTGAAACATAAGAATGCAATGTTGCATATTTAGTTTTAACAATAAAACATCAGTTTATTGAGTAAAAGAAGCAAACATAAAGACAGAATAAACCAGAGCAATGCACTTATAACAGTAATTTAAAGATTTTGAAACATCTTAGAATATAGTCATGTTTTAATATCAGTCATTTAGATTTTGCTTTGATCAAATTTTTCAAAAATTCTGTTTACTCATTTAAGACTATCAGCAAAAATACTTATCACATGTTGCATTGTGATAACAATGGTGATGGTCAGAAAAACTATTTTATCAATGCTTTACCTTGTGGTACATTTTGTATTGTCAGAGTGAATCTATCCTATCAGGATTGTCCACATGATTTTAAGATAAGGTAAAAGATTTCACTCAGACGGTGATAGTCATTCAGTGTGAACTGAATTTCTTGAACCTTTTGAGGAAAACTATCTCATAAAAATATTGTACAAACTCAGGAAATAACTTTTTTAAATCTTATAACCTTAATTATGGCCAGATTCCTTCACATCTAGGGCCCCTGTACTCTGGTTTCAACCACAAGACACTGCATCAAATCCAGCTCTACACTTTGTTAGGTATGGAGTTGGCTGCAGAGAACTTGGAGTCATATTGTGGTTCTCAAAGTGGCTAAAGAAATGCCAGCCTTTCGTTTTACTTCAAGTCAACATCAGAACACTAAACTAATTCTCAGCTCTTTCATTGTATTACCATCAAATTAATTTCACAGTTACATGCTTGGGGTTCAGACTATTGCAACTCCGTATCCTGGAAAATTGTTTAGTTACGGTGTTTGCTTTTTAATTTATATTTATTACCATTAGTAAATTGTTGCTGTTTTGTGAGAAACCTGCATGTTTATAAATTTAAGCTTAGCTAATAGCAGCTTAAGATTGAAATGATAATTTCCACTCTGAAATCTCCAATATAAGCATAAAAGATAAAGAATAGAAGATTAATATGAAACAAAGACTGCCAGTATAAATTTATATGTAGCTTTCTGGTTTTCTTGGTACTGTAACTTGTGGAGCAGTATCATGTTACAAAGGGACTCGAGGCGATGGGCAGAATTGGAAACAGCAATAAGAACACAGGCAGTTTATCTGTTTCCTACACCACAATCACTAACCATCTGTGGTTCCTGTAACTTCCACAATTATCAGTCTGCACTACAATTGTAGGTATCCATGAATATACAATGGAATTAGTACTCAACACACAATGTTTATTCCCCAAAGATCAGAAGAAGCAAGGCAGGCAAATTTCAGAATGAATTGAATGATTAGATTAGATTCCCTACAGTGTGGAGACAGGCCCTTCGGCCCAACAAGTCCACACCGACCCTCTGAAGAGCCACGCACCCAGACCCATTCCACTGCATTCACCCCTGACTAATGCACCTAACACGACAGGCAATTTTAGCATGGCCAATTCACCTAACCTGCACATCTTTGGACTGTGGGAGGAAACCAGAGCACCCGGAGGAAACCCACGCATTCTCACGGGGAGAATGTGCAAACTCCACACAGACAGTTGCCCAAGGCAGGAATTGAACCCAGGTTCCTGGCGCTGTGAGGCAGCAGTGCTAAACACTGAGCCACCGTGCCGCCCTGGGGATTTGTGGAAGATCCCAATTTATTTCTCATGTGTACAACTGGGAAAGTGTCACCAGCCTCTGAGTCCAGGGACCCAGATAATATTCTTGGGACCTGGGTTCTCATCACAACATGGCAATTTCGCGTTCAATAAAAATCTGGAATTAGGAGTCTAATGAATCCATTAACTGTCAGGAAAATCTCACCTAGTTCACTAAGATTCTTTAGGGAAGAAGGCTGTGATGAAAAGTTCTCCTTCAGGGAATTACCAGGCCAGCAAAATTAACTCAGGACAAAATACATCAATAGGTATATTACAGCAGGAACGATACTTAACCAAGATGGGCACACAGAATCCTAACTTAAGAATTCTAGAATATTACTATTTGTGCGTGCATTCTTGATGATTAAAGCAGACACCAATAATATTTTTAATATTTATTTATGAATATTTAATATAAGAATGAATCCAAAATACATTTCAGCATTGAGCACTGTGCCACAGAGTAAATGATAAATTCAAGGTAGTTGCAACATAATAATTTTACTTAACTGTTACATACAATTTTTAAATCTACCTGAAGAAACAATTGAATGTTCAATATGGACAATCCACATGATGAAGATCGTACCAAAGCCCAGTTTGGATGTTATCCAGGTCTTGTTACATATGGACATGGACTGCCTCAGTACCTGAGGAATTGCACATGGTGCTAAACATTGTGCAACCATCAGTGAACATCCCCACTTCTGATGGAGAGTGGGTCATTGATGGAGCAGCTGACCATGGTTAGGCCTCAGACACTATCCTGAGGAATTCCTGCAGAGATGTTCCGGAGCTAAAATTACTGATCTCCACCAACCATAGCCATCTTCCTTGTCAGAAGTACGATTCCAACCAGCTTTTTCTCTGATTCTCAATGACACCAATTATTCCGGACTCCTTGATACAATACTCAGTCAAATGCTGTCTTGAAGTCAAAGGCAGTCGTCTTATCTCACAGCTGGGATTCAGCTGTCCTTTTTTCCATATTTGGACCAAGACTGTAATGCGGTCACAAGCCTAATAGCCCTGGCAGTTCCCACATTGTGTGTCAGTGAACTGGTTATTGTTATTCCTTTTATAACGCTAGGTTTTATTGAAGATCTCCCTATCCACAGCACTTTGCTTTTAATTGAAGTTAAATGGTATTGGAAAGACCTCCTGGTAAATGGTTTGCACCTGAAAGGGATATTTTCTGTGGTCTGACTGGAGAATGCTTAAAACCATTCAACTGTGTGCAAGAACACTTCGGTATAAAACCATTGCAAAAACTGGAGATTGCTTGACTTACTGATGGTGGTTAATAGTTAAAATCAAAAAAAGGAACAGTCAGAATGATTTGATACTGAGGGAGAAAGTGTTCAATTGTGTGTGATAGCACTTCCAGGTATAAAGAAGAAAAAAAGAAAATAAAACTGGACAATGCTTTAGAGAGATATCACCCATTATCAGACTTTGAAGGGCTCTTTTTGCAAGCTTTATATTTTATGACTGATGATCTATCATAAGGTCCACTATCTCCACTGAATCCTCTCAACACCTTCTCCATGAAGTGTACAATAAAACAAAAGCAAGTCTAACATTATCCATTTACCCCATAATCATTCTTTATACACACATCTCAAGAAAGCAACAAAAAGGATTGATGAGGGCAGAATGGCAGACGTGATCTATATGGACTTCAGTAAGGTGTTTGACAAGGTTCCCCATGGGAGACTGGTTAGCAAGTTTAGATTTCAGGGAATACAGGGAGAACTAGCCATTTGGGTACAGAACTGGCTCAAAAGTAGAAGAGGGTGGTGGTGGAGTGTTATTTTTCAGACTGGAGGCCTGTGACTAGTGGAGTACCACAAGGATCGGTGCTGAGTCCACTACTTTTTGTCATTTATATAAATTATTTAGATGTGAGCATAAGAGATATAGTAGTAAATTTGCAGATCACACTAAATTGGAGGTGTAGTGGACAGCGAAGAAGGTTCCCTCAGATTACAACGGGATCTTGATCAGATGAGCCAATGGGCTGAGAAGTGACAGATAGAGTTTAATTTAGATAAATGTGAGGTGCTGCATTTTGGGAAAGCAAATCCTAGCAGGGCTTATATGCTTAATGGTAAGATCCTAGAGAGTGTTGCTGAATAAAGAGACTTTGGAGTGCAGGTTCATAGATCCTTGAAAGTAGAGCCACAGGTAGATAGGATAGTGAAGAAGGCATTTGATATGCTTTCCTTTATTGGTCAGAATATTGAGTTCAGGAGTTGCGAGGTCATGTTGTGGCTGTAGAGGACATTGGTTAGGCCACTGTTGGAATATTGCGTGCAATTCTTGTCTCCTTCCTTTCAGAAGGATGTTGTGAAACTTGAAAGGAGTTCAGAAAAGGTTTACAAGGATTGCCAGGGTTGGAGGATTTGAGCCACAGGGATAAGTTGAATAGGATAGGGATGTATTCCCTGGAGCATTGGAGACTGAGCAGTGACCTTATAGAGGTTTATAAAAACATAAGGGGCCTGGATAGAGTCAATAGACAAAGTATTTTCACTGGGGTGAATTAGCAGGTATTGGCTTCGTGTGAGAGGGGAAAGATATAAAAGAGACCTAAGGGGCAACTTCTTTCATGCTAGGGTGGTATGTGTATGGAATGGGGTGCCAGAGAAAGTGGTTGAGGCTGGTGCAATTGCAACATTTAAAAGGCATTTGGATAGGTATATGAATAGGAAGGGTTTGGAGGAATATGGGCCGGGTACTGGCAGGTGGAACTAGATTGGGTTGGGATATCTGGTCGGCATGGACGGGTTGAACAAGTCTGATGAAGAGCTTATGCTCAAACTGTCGACTCTCCTGCTCCGCGGATGCTGTCTGACCTGCTATCGACTCTAATCTCCAGCATCTGCAGTCCTCACTTTCTCCTATCTGAGGTAAACATCCCATTTATCAGCTTTGATGCAGACTTGGACTTCCATGATATGAATCTCAGGTTGCATTTAACAAGAACCGAACAGAAAATTTAGTATCTCCTACCATATTCCTGTGGACTTAAGGCAACAGAAACTCTAAAGAAATCAGAAATAGTCTGATTCACACAAAATGCAAACATTTGGAACTCACTGCATAGACAGACTATATCAATTTAAATTCCCACTCCTGACAATGGCAATTCATCTCTATTTTAAACAGGAAATTGTCACTTGTTAATTTACACTGTGAAAATGAGATTGCAACGTCGCACCATATCTACCAGTTGGAAAGAAACAGCTACTTCATTTTCCTGCCACTGAAAGGATGTCTCTATAAGCTTGATCAGACTACTGTTGTTAACTCGAATGAAGACATCAGTTATCACTGCAGCTCCAGTACCTGCAGGCACCATTCAGAAGTGTGTTTCATATTAGAAGATGAAAATGCAGAAAATATTTTTTCTCACTTCACTATCACATGACAGTTGTTTAAGAGCTAACCACATGTCAGAATTTCTAAACATTTTTTTGACATCTGTCACATAATATTTGATTGTAAGTACATTTCTTGAGCTCTTTAATATTTTGTGACTGCAAGCATGTGAGGAAATGAATAAACTGATTCTTCAGGCCAACAAAGCGACTGTTGCCTGTTGTCTGACAAACAGATTGATAAGGTATATAGTGAAGAATGTGTGATGGCAGATAGCCTTTAGCAAAGTGAAAAAAAAAGGACACATAAAAGGGACTCGACACAAACTGAAATCTCTACGAAACAGCTAAAAAGCTGGTGATATTCTTATTATCGTACTGCTTCGACATGCTGTTGTGGCAGTGATATGAAAATCTGGCTTCCTGTCTTAATGAAATATTATAATTTTCGATCATGAGAATATACAATCACTCTCCATGAGCTCTATCACACATGTTAGTTTTCAGTTGCTCATTCAATTCACCACCAAATCAGAAATCTCTAACCAACCTGCACTGACGTGTAATGACACATTTCTGGAGCAGGTTGGACTCAAGCCCATGACCTCTGGCTCACAGATACCACAGCATCATTCTTAACTCAAGACAGAAGGAAGGCTGAGTACACAATGAACATAAATATTCTTCAGACTTAAGGAAACATAATTAGAAAACAGAATGCATTGAAACATTTTCCTTCGTAAGTTACGTACAATGGACTCAATCCTACTTTCTGGGTGAAGAGCGAGTTGTGCCATGTTTTTTGGATGGATTCTTGGCAACATAAGAATCGACCACATTGCTGTGGGTTTGGAGTCACATGTAGGCCAGACCCGGTAAACATGACAATTTCCTTCCACAGTGGTTATAAGTGAACCAGATGAGTTTTTCAACAATGAACAATTGTTTCATGGAGTCATCATTAGACTTTTAATTGCAGATTTTTATTGAATTCAAATTCCACCATCTGTCAAGTCAGCATTTGAACCCAGGTTCCCAGAATATTTCTCTGCGACCCTGGATTAAAAGTCCAGCGATAGTACTGGCTGTTGTCTCCCCAGATCCAATGTTTCCTTTGTATGGTTTCTCATACAAATGTAACATTTTTTTAGCAAATATTGGACATGAATGCTGAGTAAACCTGACTTTTGCTTCTGTGAAATGATGCCACCTTGTACACTAAGTCAATTTAAATACCACAACCTTTGGCATATTCTTTTTGTAATTGGATTTTAACAAAACTTTTGCCAGGAACCTCCTCAGTGGTTTCCTAATGCTCTGTAGTAACTTCTTGAGAAGATCAATGCAAGTCATTTTTACATCTGCCTAATACTTCTAATAAAGTTTATGACAATACTACGGATTTAAGAGATGTGTTCTGTCCTGTTTTTCTTTATGAAGAGAGGTGGAGACAGAGTTACAGATTTGTCTCTTCCAAGCCAATAAGGTAAACAGCTTGTGAGGACCTGTTTTTCTTTAAATTAGAACAATAGGTGCAGCATGAATGGGTGGAGTCAGGTTCCCACAGAACCAGTGTTTTAGTTTAGCTTTCAGTTGTTGGGGTTTTGAAGTTGGTTGTGAAAGCTGTCATCTATCTGCCCCTGCAAAAATCTTGAGTTTTCTCTCTCGCTCTCTGCCAGAATTTTCTCTTGATGTTCTTTCTTTCCTATACTGAAGAAATGTTGCATGTGAGACAATGTATTTTACTGAATATGCCTCTGCCAAGGATGTGTTTATGGCATGTTACTATCTTGGAACTTGCTGTTTAGTGATTAAGTAATCTATTGAGTTTTGTCAATGGAGAAAAAGTGATACCAATTCTTCTTTCTTTTATTTGTATTTTAATTGTGGTGCAATAATAAAGTATGTTTTGCTTAAAGCCAAGGAGTGGAACCAATTGAATTATGTCTGGAACACGGCACTTTATAGTTGCCTTTGAATAAGATAAAGGTTATCTCCTGATATATTTGAAGGGGGTTTGGTCTGGTCCATAATAAATTACAATAGCCAGTTGAGAGAACCCCTGAGAAAGATCTGCAGTACATTTTTGAGGATGTTTCATATGTGCAATTTTAGGTCATGTGTTTTCTTCATGGGTTCATTGCTACTACTTTTCTTTAAACGTACAAATGCAGTTGACAAAAGCTATAAAAAGTGACCTGAAAACTTTGCACTGTACGTGCAGAGAGATAGAGTTCAAAGAAATGGTGGTGAATCTGTGCAAGATGTAACGGCCCACCTTGTGCAAGTTTGGGCATTGGGCATACGGTTATGGTAACAATGATAGAATTCAGGAAGCGTGAAACATGGATAATGCTAGCAGTACTTTGTAACCCTCTTTCTCTCTCTCTCCACCCACCCCCCCCCCCCCCCCCTCCCCTCCCCTCCCCTCCCCCTCTCTGTGCCTTTGATTTCACTTTTGCAACTTTTTATTGTGATTGTAGCAATGTCTTTGCCTGGCATTGAAAACGAAAATGGACCATGTCTCTGCTCTCAGAAAATAGTGACACTCGGAAGAACTTGTCATTATTGTACAAATAGGTTCCAATAGATTAACAAAATGTTCGACATTTAGTTTCCTTAGTTTACCCCTTCCTTAGAAACATACTTAGTGCGTCTGAACAATATTCAGATATACCACAAATCTTTAAAAAATACAAGATCACCAGCAGAAAACCATAGCAGCTATTTAAGAGGCTTGTCACCTGTGCCTAATAATGAGCCTAAAAGATGCAACGGGTTTCTAAGCCATACTTGGCCATACTTAAATAAACTAGTCATGAATAATGCAAGCCAATACTGTCATATTTGCTGCAGTTATTTTTAATATTGACACTTAGCAATAGTATCTTGAGCATTATCTATGGAAAAAAAAACTCTGGTAGTTTTCTGCATCAGTGGCGATTAAAGAACTGGTAAACTCTCCTATAAAGGAATGAGCATCAAAACTGAATGCCATAAGCCCATAAGACACCGATGCAGAATTTCCAAAAAAGAACCAAGAAATTTGCAGCTGTTATGAAGGTGTAAAGGGTACTGTACACTTAAGAGAGTTGAAAGCTAGTGCTGCTCCTTGGATGCTGCCTGAACTGCTGTGCTCTTCTAGCACCACGAATCCAAAATCTGGTTTCCAGCATCTGCAGTCATTGTTTTTACCTAGAACTTAGAGATGCAGACAGGCTGCTGGAAAATTTACTATGTAACATTTGGTCCAGCAGCTGGCAGTACTGGGTTGCTATGAGATAAAAAACAAACTCAAATTCAGCCAATCAGTTTACATTATGCCCCAAGATACTAAACTCCAAAAATGTTTGAATTTGGAATTTTGACAATATTGAAACCAATGAAATGATCAGATGCTTTGAAGTATAAATATTAAACAAATTGAACAGTTGGGGGAGAACTGCCAAGCCACCAACACATGCGACTGCCCAGAGACTGCCCTGTTTTAAAGGTACCTTTATCTATCAATGACCTGTGAAACAGAAATCTCTAAGAAGAAGAAAAGAAGACTGAGGAAGATACAAACAGAAGATTCAACAGCTGGCTGGTTTTGAAATTTGAATTTTTTGGTAATTCTTAATCGGAGGTTTTATCGGACGATTATTGGAGAAGGGAAAGTAAAAGATAGGTTAGAGAAAGGAGTTGTAAATAGTTGTTCATTAATATTCTATGTTAAAGAATACAGTTCTTAAAATTTTTGGACTTTAAATAGTGACTTTTGGGATAGCTCTTGATCTCTCAAATGTTGGCCTCTCAGATTACAGCATGGGTTAAATCATTTCTGTGTTGCTGGTTTAAATTAGCAGGGGAGGTTTACTCCGTGCCATAATACAGCACAGGAATAGGTCCTTTGGCCTTCCAAGCCTGCGCTAATCCAGATCCTCTGTCTAAACCTGTCACCTATTTTCTAAGGATCTGTATTCCTCTGCTCCCTGTCCATTCCTGTATCTGTGTAATGATGCCATTGTGCTCACCTCTACCACCTCCGCTGGCAATGCATTCCAGGCCCCCATCACCCTCTGTGTAAAGGACTTTCCACACATATCCCCCCATAAACTTTTCCCCTCTCACTTTGAACTCATGACACCTTGTAATTGAGTTACATACTCTGGGAAGAAGCTTCTTGCTTTCCACACTGACTGTATATCAATCAGGTCGCCCCTCAACTTCCCACTTTCTAATGAAAATAATCCTAATCTACTCAATCTCTCTTCATAGCTGTTGCCCTCCAGACCAAGCAACATCCTGATGAACTTCCTCTGCACCATCTCCAAAGCATCTACATCTTTTTGGTAATGTGATGAATAGATCTGTAAGCAGTTTTCCAAATGTGGCCATACCAAAGTCTTATACAACTGTAACATGACCTGCCAACCACTTTACTGACCTGTGTTGCCACCTTCAGGGTACAATGGACCTGAACACCCAAATCCTTCTGTATGATAGCTTTCCCCAAGAATTTTCCATTTACTGCATAGTTCGCTCTTTGATTAGATTTTCCAAACAGCCCATTGTGTCTGTTGTGCCATTCAACCATGACTGAGAAGTTTCTCAATCCGAATTATACAGTAATTGGAAAGGTTCTGGGGGAAACTGACAAAGGGCCTGTTCCTGTGCTGTAATTTTCTTTGTTCTTTGTTCTAACATCATTCTTCCTGTTTCTCCCCATAACCTTTGATCCCCTTGACAATCAAGAATCTATCTCTGTCTAAGGCACATACCAAAGTGATGTTCTACAACAAATTGTTCAATTAATGCATAATCTCAAGAGTCAAACACTCCAGTTCGAACTCCTTGCTTAAACGTGGATATGTTGAACATTGATCAAGGTGATATTTCAGTCAAATTCTTGACAGTGATGCAGTTCAAATAAGATGAGAGTTTCTCTCAATACTCCATATTGGAGGTAAATATTTCACAGTTCCATGTTCCATTGAACCTATGAGAATTCCAGGATTCTGTTACCAAACAAACAAATTCTTTTGATTTGTACGTACAAATCTTTACTGTTTTACATTGCACTGATTTCACGCCATTTATACAAAACACATATAAATGTGTGCATGCTGGCTGCCTACACAAAAGCACAGGTGCTAATGAATTCATGAGGGGTATGGATAGGGTAAATAGACAAGGTCATTTCCCTGGGATAAAGGAGTCCAAAACTAGAGGGCACAGGTTTAAAGTGAGAGCTGAAAGATTTAAAAGGGACCTAAAAGGAAACTTTTTCACGCAGAAGGTTGTGTGTGTATGGAATGAGCTGCCAGAGGAAGTGGTGGAGGCTGGTACAATTAGAGCATTTAAAAGGCATCTAGATGGGTATATGAAAAGGAAGGGTTAAGAAGGATATGGGCCAAATGCTGGCAAATGGGACTAAATTTATTTAGAATATTTGGACAGCATGGATGAGTTGGACCGAAGGGTCTGTTTCTGTGTTGTTCATCTCTATGACTCTATGACGTGATGGAAAATGGTTTCTCCACTGTTAAATGTTGCAAAGCTCAAACTCTGATCAAAAACATGATTGTGCTATCTCTCCAGTAGGTAGTTTAACATTATGCTTAGAAAGAAAGTCACTGGGACATTTTTGCTTCAAACCATGAAAATTACATTTTCACAGCTTGTCGTCCAAGCAGAAACAATGTGTATTTAATCTGAATGGAAGACATGCTTGAACATATTTTTGTGTAATTAGGAAATGATTAGTTTTTATTTTCTAATAGAGAGGCTGTAGATTTGGAAAAGTGTACCAAAAAGATTCAGTAAAGAGATTGTGATAGCTTTTATGAACGCGTATATAATGAAAGTAATAAGATGCACAATACGTGAACAGCCCTGAACATGGATATTTTCTTTACAATTAAATTATCCGTTTAGTTGATCTCTTTCTGTATTTTCTGCTGAGATACTTTTTGCAACGACACAATTTAACCATCAATTTGACCATGAAAAACTTGTGATTTCAACATCAATTTATTTAAGAATTATATGTTTATTTTGAATACTTAAAATTGTTTGAAACTGTGGTATGTTTTTGATAATTCGTCTTGTAGTCTGCTTTATCATTTGACAGTTAATGTGCCAAATTACAACTGATTGCTCTGTACCATATTAGCACTGCTTTAGTAATTACTTTTATCACAAAACAAGTTTATGAACATCTATTTAAGAAGAAAAGAACACTTTTGTGTGTTAAAATCTTTTGAAGATAAATGCTAACAGACTAAGACACACACACACACACACACACACACCTATTATTAAAAGCTACCTTGAGAAGGTAACTTTAAAAAAACTTCTGGGATTTACATATGTAGGAACCAAAACTAACATGATCTCTCTAAAAGATGAAAGACTCAAACTAAATGTGTTTAATATTACATTCTAATGACACTGCAATCCTGCTGCTATAAATTCTGTGTCGTATGATTCTGCTCCACAACCACCTGATGGAGGAGCAGACTCCGAAAGCTAGTGCTTCCAAATAAACCTGTTGGACTATAACCTGGTGTTGTGTGATTTTGAATAGACGAACAGAAATACATTGGGTTACAGATAAACAAAAGAGAATATTGGAAAATATTAGTGCCTGATCAGACTTGTGATAGTTCAATTACAATAAAGCTTCTGAAGTGTTGTAACAACTATTACACAGTATTTTATTTATTTGTCATAATCCAGTTTGGGGCCATGTGTAGATAATTTGCACTGTGGCAACAGCAAATACTAGAAGTGAGCAGAAACATGCAGGGTATACGAGATTAATAAAGCATGGAACTGGACAGTTACTTCACTGTAACAGTGAGCTCTATAATTACAATTGTTCTTTTAACAGGCCCACACCAACCTTCCAAAGAGTAGCCCACCCAGACCAATTCCCCTACCCAATATTTACCCCTGACTAATGGACCTAACCTACACATCCTTGAACACTACAGGCAGTTTAGCAGAGCCAATTCACCTTAACCTGCAAATCTTTGGATTGTAGGAGGAAACCCACACAGACACGGGGAGAATGTCGAAACTCCACACAGACTGGAATCAAACCTAGGTCCCTGGCGCTGTGAGGTAGCGGTGCTAATCACTGAGCCACCATGCCACACCGACGCAGTAGATTCCAGTCACCCTGGAACGAAAATCCAAATTCCATGGACAGTCTTCCTTGTCTATGGAGCTGGTACTTGTCCTTTCTCTATAGCGCTGACCAAGGAGAGAAAATCAGAGCTACAGTCACCAAGCTGTGAATTAAATGGAGGGTGATTTTTTTATAATTTCTTTCATGGTGCGGTCAGAGATGTGAAGGGCATTTAATTAGTTCGGATAGTGGCATGGCTGAATTTTGCCACCTTCCCAGCTCTTTTACAATTACGTCAGGGTCAGTAAGGTCAATGGTCAAACTTTTGGTTCTGCCACCAATTAAGGTCCAATTAATATAATCATAGAATCATAGAATTTTACAGTACAGATGGGGCCCATTCAAACTATTGTGTCTGTACTGGCTCCCAAAACATGTACCCAGTGAGACCCATTCTCCAGCGCTACCTCCTTAGCCCTCTAACTTCATCACTTTTAAATATGTATCCAGCTCTCTTTTGTATCCTCCTATGCAATCCACCTCCACCACTCTCCCAGGCAGCACATTCCAAATCCCAACAGCTCTCTGAGTAAAGAGGTTTCTCCTCATCTCACTCCTGACAGTTGCTGATAATCTTGGAATTGTGACCCTTAGTTACTGACATACAAGCTAACAGAAACGGAACATCCTTCTTTACCCTGTTCAAAATGATTATTTATTGGCCTCATCCCACAGTCTCTGTCATGAAACCAATGATGGATGCTTTTGTTGACATTCGTTCATTGTTCTTGTAAAACAGGTTGACCTGCTTTCATCCTTCTTTGGGGAGAAGGGTAGTCAAAGCCTGATTGAGGAATATGTCATTAGGAAGGTCAGTTCCTTCCCCATGATGCCCACTCCACCAAACCCAACTTGCCATTTACTTACCTGTGACCCCATTTATTCCTTGATGATTGCCTCCATTATTTGTTGTCCTAGCTGTAGCCACGGTGACCCAGGTGACACTGCTGTTTGAAAAGTACACTGCTTCTCTCAGTAGGTGGGATTTCCTCCCTCAGATTCTAGGTCCTGGGAAAGACCTGCTGTTGGCTACTGAAGGACTCAGTACTGGCAGGTTTTTGTAAACAAGGCACTGTGGGACTCCTGCCAACTCTATAACCATGTTGCCTCCATAAAACCAGGCCACGATGTCTGATAAAAGGATATATTCAAGGACAACCTGTTTTGTTCACTGCATAATCAATACTTCAACTTTTATGCCAAAGGTGGTAGAAGAATTCACAATTAACTGTCAGGTAAATGTTTTAAGGACAGAAGTAGGACATGATAGATTTAGACAGGAATATATGTAAAGGGCAGGAGGTAGTGACATTTTCAAAAAAGGTGATGAGATAAACATGAGCTTCAGGACTAAAAAGTGAAAGGGCAAAATATGTTTTAAAAGCATATAGGGTACTAGGTTATCCTGAATGTATGCAAATTGCTGGTTAGTTTGCAATTAGACTGTCCAGGTTTGGACACTATCTGAACAAGATCATTCTGTTCACATTCTGATAAGTGGGTTTTCTCGCGATATGACAATGGGGTTCTTTATTAACAGCATCAATGAACCTAGCTTTAGTCTAAGCAAACCTCGAGGTGGTATGTCAAAACCTGAATGGTTAAGAGCTTTGGGAAGTATAGGTCCAATGTCAGCTGTTTCTTCCAAACAAGGTGCACTTGCTCCAACTATTTCTCAAACAGCTCCTGTAGTTTATGCCAAACATTTAACCGGGATTTCTGTGGATGTTTTAGGAAGGATGGTAGTGTGTGGAAGATGTGAAGCAAGACTTGAGAATTGGATGTCCTTCCATAGAAAGGAAGGTGTTTCGTGTCATAAAATAAAGCTGGAGAAACAATCTTTCTAGTCTGTGAGTCTGAAACTAGAGGATATAAGATTAGCAAATGAATAAATGACAGATATATGCAAATTACAGAGCTAGAATTGATGTTGTGAACAGCAGAACTCTATGATTTTTGTCTTCTCATCTTTATGATTATATGATATGGATTTATTGGTGTAACATCAAAATCTTGCTTGTCAATGGGCAGCATGGTGTCTCAGTGGTTAGCACTACTACCTCACAGTGCCAGGGACCCAAGTCCCTTTCCAACTTCGGGTGACTGTCTGTGTGGAGTTTGCACATTCTCCCTGTGTCTGCATGGGTTCCCTCCCAGAATCCAAAGATGCGCAGGTTAGGTGAATTGGCCATGCTAAATTGCCCATAGTGTTCAGGGATGTGTAGGTAAGGTGCATTAGTCAGGAGTAATTGGAAATGGGTCTGGGTGGGTTACTCTTCGGAGGGTTGGTATGGACTTGTTGGGCTGAAGGGCCTGTTTCCATACTGTAGGGATTCTAAGTAATGGTTTAATGGAAACCTACTAAAACTGAGACTGCATTTTCAGAATTTTTGCCGTTTCTTGGAAACACATAAAAGCTCATTTCACTGTTTCATCCAAGAAATCTACATTCTAAATTGTATGTGGGAAATGTACCTTTCCAGAAACTTAAGAAGTAAGTTTCTACAAGTTCCAGAATGGCAACTTTGCTTTATATATATAATTATAATTAGAGGTTCCAATGAAAGCTAGATTAATGAGCGAACATAAGGGAATACATCTTACCAGCAATACATTTTCAACAGGATGTATTGACACAGGTGTAGTTCACAAGCACCTTCATGAGCTGAAGGTTAGGACTGTAAGATGTAACACTCTACCTTGACAGGCTAATCAACATTTCAGATGGAAGAATTTTGAGAAATACTGAAATAGCATTTAAGACCCAAGTTAAGCCCTAAGGATTTATTAAGTTGAGTTGGAATACCTCTTGATTGCAATCTTTCACAACTGATCAGGGTCTTTGGCTGCAGCACCAAATCATTCAATGCAGTAATTATTACACCATCAGACGTCTTCCCATGATGCACAGGGTATTCCATTCAGTGTTTTATGGCATAATCAAAATCCATCTGGAAATTACTTTCGTCAATGGAATGTCTAGTTCTTTGTTCAAACTGTGGCTTTAAAACCTGCCTTAATGTTATTTTGTGGCTTCCATAAAAATGTTTTTGCTCGTCATACATTCCAGGATGACCAAGATGATTAAGTGATCAGAGCTCCTCAACTTACTGAGCTTTTGAAAGTTGGCATTTGGTTCCTGTAAGTCTGGGACACAGCACTGACTTAAGCCAATATAATGATCCAATACAGGTCATTCTGCTATAATGCACGTTTTGTCAGCAGAAATTGGCTATAACGCGATTGATAAATTATGGACATTGTTTGTATAATACAAACTTTCTACTGAATGTGTATAGTGATTTTCAGTTAGCAATCGTCTACAGCATGATTTTCTATCACGCGTGATTGCAGAGAAACACAAAACTGTCCCATTACAGCACAACGACCTGTATCTGCATCTGGTCATGTAACCTCCTCTGCCACTCAGCAGTGAAAATGACTGCCCTCCTCTGTATTGTTTCATCCACCTCCACGTCCCTTTCCATGAAACAGGCAACAAGATTTCCCGCTCTTGGCAATATCCTCAGTGATAATAGTCAAAGCACCTCAGAGTGATGGGCAGTTGCGACAGCATTTCCCGACTTTCAGTACCTCAGCTGGAGGGCACCTGGACTCCAGTATGGAGCCACTGGTGAGAATGCCAGAAGATCCCAACAGAGTGAGTTCTTCCTGCCCCATTATTCCATGGGAAAGGCAGTGTAGAGACTGCTCCCATAATTACTGATGTAAAGAGCAGCAGGTTGTGTGAGAAAAATCACCATGAGCCATGGAAACCAGCTGCCAATGAATCTTAGTCGACAGAACAGTCAGCCATTTGTTTCCACTCTGTTTCATTTTTTCAAAAAATCTGAGTTCCTGAAGTATAAAGGTTATGATTTTATTCGAATGATGTGAGCCCCTGGAATGTTTGGAGAAGCAATAGGAGCCCCATGTCACTTACCGTGGAGAGGTCCAATGCTTTTCTCAGCAGTACTGAGTCTTTCATAAAATCAAGCCTCCAGAGGAGCAGAGATGCCACTCCTGAAAGTTGCCCATCCAATTCTTCCGACCCCTGCCAACATGCCTGATTGTGTGGCCTCACTTAAGTTCCAGCTAAGTTTGGCCACACTTGTAACTTTTTATAAAAGTAAAGCCTAGCTTTGAAATATGGACGTTTGTTGGTCTCAGTCGTAATTTGTGAACCTAAAGCCTCTTGCTAAACATTCTGTGACTTTGAATTTGTGATCTTCTTCAGAGAACAGTTGCTTTTGTTAATCTGTGGAAAAGTGGCCTGTAGCTTTCAGTGGGATTTATTTCACAGAGGTTCCTTTTGGTTTTGCAAAACACAGTGATAAGACGTCTGTACGACTGGGTAAAATAGACTGTTTCTGAAGTCTGAATGATCAATGTTTTCGTAAGTTGAATAGCTTTCACAAGTCTCAACTACAACTTTCACTTCAAGTGTGTTTAAGATAGTCAAGAATATTCCAACTTCCTATAGGATACACTGTTCAATCTGGAGAATTTTAATCTCTGGCAAATGATGAAATAGATTTTATTTTAAAAATTGGCTCATAAGATGCAGATATCTTAATTTTTTTCCGGTTTAACTTGCGATTTATTTTGTTGTTGCATTTTATTCAATTGGTTTGCCTCTTCCTTGGATTTAATACTATCCTTAATTATCCTTGTTAGTCATAGTCTGACCATAGTTCCATGTTATTTTTATCCCAGTCTGGAATGAACAACCTGTGCAGGCGCTCTTTAAATGTTTGCTACTGTCTATTTGTTATTATCCCTTTAAACAACAATCTCCACATTATCAGAGCTAGCTCACACCTCATACCGTTGTAATTCCATCAGTGTAGAACTTGCCATCTTTTTGACAAACAGATGGATTTGGCTTCTGCTTTTCTTGTGATAAGGTACACAATGTTCAGTTATTCACATGATTTGGAGGTATTGGTGTTGGACTGGTGTGTACAAAGTTAAAACACCAGGTTATAGTTCAACAGGTTTATTAGGAAGCACTAGCTTTCGGAGCACTACTCCTTCATCAGGTGGTTGATGAAAGCTAGTGCTTCCAAATAAACTTGTTGGACTATAACCAGTTACTCACAGGCAGCTTAAGAGTTTGGAAATTGTTTGAATTTAATTTATTGCTCCCTATTTGTTGACTGCTTCCTCTTTTAAAAATGCGGTTGTGAATTAAGCAAGCTTTCTTGATGAGCAAAGAACATGACTGGTTGCAGATTACAAACAGTGTTTCTGAGATCTCCCTGATAACATTGCATGAAGCTGACCTCTGACATTGAGGCTCATTCCCCCTGGAACTTGACGTTTGATGGATAAAGGTTGCAGGGTAATTTATTTGCAGCCATTTAAGACCATCTAGCAGAACAGTGGCTCCAGCATCTGTGTCTAGCTCTGAGTCAGAATGGTACCCATCGACTTTGATGTAGATACTCCAATATTGACTGTTATTCTTGCTGATTTGTTCAACCAAATTGTGTTTCTGTGTTAGGATGTCTTTAAAGGCAGATGTCTAGTGGTTTGCAACTCTCCATTTTTATAAGCATTCTGCTTATTATTGTTTCCTTATAACATAGAACATTGAACATTACAGTGCAGTACAGGCCCTTCGGCCCTCAATGTTTGGCCGACCTGTGAAACCAATCTGAAGCTCATCTAACCTACACTATTCCATTCTCATCCAATAGCTATTTAAATGCCCTTAAAGTTGGCGAGTCTACTATTGTGGGAGGAGAAAGTGAGATCTGCAGATGCTGGAGATCAAAGCTGAAACTTTATTGCTGGAACAGCACAGCAGGTCAGGTAGCATCCAGGGAACAGGAGATTCGACGTTTCGGGCACAGGCCCTTCTTCAGGAATGAGCAGAGAGTGTTCAGCAGGAGAAGATAAAAGGTAGGGAGGAGGGACTTGGAGGAGGGGCGTTGGAAATGTGATAGGTGGAAAGAGGTCAAGGTGAGGGTGATAGGTCGGAGTAGGGTGGAGACGGAGAGGTCAAGAAGAAGACTGCAGGTCAGGAAGGCGGTGCCGGGCCGGAGGGATCCGGCTGAGACAAGGTGGGGGGAGGGGGGATGAAGAAACTGGTGAAGTCCAAGTTCATCCCCTGCGGTTGGAGGGTTCCCAGTCGGAAGATAAGACGCTCCTCCTCCGACCGTCGGGTTGTTGTGGTTTGGCGGTGGATGAGTCCAATGACCTGCATATCCTCGGTGGAGTGGGAGGGGGAGTTGAAATGCTGTGCTACAGGTTGGTTGGGTTGGTTCGTCCGGGTGGCCCAGAGGTGCTCTCTGAATCGCTCCGCAAGTAGGCGGCCTGTCTCCCCAATATAGAGGAGGCCACACCGGCTGCAGCGGATGCAGTAGATGATGTGGGTGGAGGTGCAGGTGAATCTGTGGCGGATATGGAAGTTTCCTTTGGGGCCTTGGAGAGAAGTGAGGGGGGAGGTGTGGGCGCAAGTGTTGCACCTCCTGCGGTTGCAAGGGAAGGTGCCGGGAGCGGAGGTTGGGTCGGTGGGGGGTGTGGATCTGACAAGGGAGTCGCGGAGGGAGTGGTCTCTACGGAAAGCTGATAGGGGAGGGGAGGGAAATATATCCTTGGTGCTGGGGTCTGTTTGGAGGTGGCGGAAGTGACGGCGGATGATGCGCTGTACATGGAGATTGGTGGGGTGGTAGGTGAGGACCAGTGGGGTTCTGTCCTGGTGGCGGTTGGAGGGGCGGGGCTCAAGGGCGGAGGAGCGGGAAGTGGAGGAGATGCGGTGGAGGGCACCGTCGACCACGTCGGGGGGGAAATTGCGGTCCTTGAAGAAGGCCTTCTTCTTCAAGGACCGCAATTTCCCCCCCGATGTGGTCGACGGTGCCGTCCACCGCATCTCCTCCACTTCCCGCTCCTCCGCCCTTGAGCCCCGCCCCTCCAACCGCCACCAGGACAGAACCCCACTGGTCCTCACCTACCACCCCACCAATCTCCATGTACAGCGCATCATCCGCCGTCACTTCCGCCACCTCCAAACAGACCCCAGCACCAAGGATATATTTCCCTCCCCTCCCCTATCAGCTTTCTGTAGAGACCACTCCCTCCGCGACTCCCTTGTCAGATCCACACCCCCCACCGACCCAACCTCCACTCCCGGCACTTTCCCTTGCAACCGCAGGAGGTGCAACACTTGCGCCCACACCTCCCCCCTCACTTCTCTCCAAGGCCCCAAAGGAAACTTCCATATCCGCCACAGATTCACCTGCACCTCCACCCACATCATCTACTGCATCCGCTGCAGCCGGTGTGGCCTCCTCTATATTGGGGAGACAGGCCGCCTACTTGCGGAGCGATTCAGAGAGCACCTCTGGGCCACCCGGACGAACCAACCCAACCAACCTGTAGCACAGCATTTCAACTCCCCCTCCCACTCCACCGAGGATATGCAGGTCATTGGACTCATCCACCGCCAAACCACAACAACCCGACGGTCGGAGGAGGAGCGTCTTATCTTCCGACTGGGAACCCTCCAACCGCAGGGGATGAACTTGGACTTCACCAGTTTCTTCATCCCCCCTCCCCCCACCTTGTCTCAGCCGGATCCCTCCGGCCCGGCACCGCCTTCCTGACCTGCAGTCTTCTTCTTGACCTCTCCGTCTCCATCCTACTCCGACCTATCACCCTCACCTTGACCTCTTTCCACCTATCACATTTCCAACGCCCCTCCTCCAAGTCCCTCCTCCCTACCTTTTATCTTCTCCTGCTGAACACTCTCTGCTCATTCCTGAAGAAGGGCCTGTGCCCGAAACGTCGAATCTCCTGTTCCCTGGATGCTGCCTGACCTGCTGTGCTGTTCCAGCAATAAAGAGTCTACTATTGTTGCAGGCAATGCGTTCCATGGCCCTACTACTCTCTGAGCAAAGAAACTACCTCTGACATCTGTCCAATATCTATCACCCCTCAATTTGAAGCTATGCCCTCTTGTGCTAGCCATCATCATCCGAGGAAAAAGGCTCTCACTGTCCACCCCACCTAACCCTCTGATTATCTTATATGTGTCAATGAAGTCATCTCTCAACCTTCTTCTCTCTAATGAAAGCGGCCTTAAGACCCTCAGCCTTTCCTCATAAGACCTTCCCTCCATACCAGGCAACATCCCCGTAAATCTCGTCTGAACCCTTTCCAAAGCTTCCACACCCTTCCTATAATGTGGTAACCAGGATTGGGTGCAAAACTCCAAGTGCAGCCGCACCTGAGTTTTGTACAGCTGCAGCATGATCTCATGGTTCCAAAACTCAGTCCCTCTACCAATAAAAGCTAACACACCATATGCTTTCTTAACAACCTTATCAACCTGGATGGCAACTTTCAAGGATCTATGTACTTGGACACCGAGATCTCTCTGCTCATCTACACTACTAAGAATCATACCATTAGCCTATCTGCATTCTTGTTACTTTTTCTAAAGTGAATCACCTCACACTTTTCTGTACTAAACTCAATTTGCCACCTCTCAGCCCAGCTCTGCAGCTTATCTATGTCCCTCTGTTCATCGTTATTCACAACTCTACTGACCTTGGTGTCATCTGCAAATTTACTAACCCATCCTTCTATGCCCTCATCCAGGTCATTTATGACAATGACAAATAATAGTGGACCCAAAACAGATCCTTGTAGTACCCCACTAGTAACTTAAGTCCAGGATGAATATTTCCCATCAACCACCATCCTCTGTCTTCTTTCAGCTAGCCAATTTCTGATACAAATCACTAAATCACCTTCAATCCCATGCCTCCATATTTTGTGCAATAGCCTACCATGGGGAACCTTATCAAACACCATACTGAAATCCACATACACCACATCAACTGCTTTACCCTCATCCACCTGTTTGGTCACCTTCTCAAAGAACTCAATAAGGTTTGTGAGGCATGACTTTCCCTTCACAAAACCGTGTTGACTGTCCCTAATCAACTTATTCCTTTCTAGGTGATTATAAATCCTATCTTTTATAATCCTTTCCAACACTTTACCCACAACTAAAGTAAGGCTCACAGGTCTATAATTTCCAGGGTTGTCTCTCCGCCCCTTCTTGAACAAGAATTCATTTGGTATTACAGCCATGGGTTTTGTTTGCGTGGGAGGGGCCCTGTTCCGATATATGGACGCTTTTTGCACCATAATGGCTTCGCTGTTGCTACAACAGAGCACAGTCAATTCTGCCCTGTCTAAGCTAATTACTTTGTAAGGGCTGACGACCACTCTGTCTGTCTGGGGCTATATGCATTCTGGAATATCCTTTGCTGGAGTCGGGCAGACGTAATTGCTCACAGGTACTGAAGAATGGTGTCTCCCATGGTACTGTCACTGTAAGTCACTGGAATATCCTGGTAAGCTTCCCACTTGGAGTTTCAATTGCAAATTATCCTGAAGTACTTCATCTGTCATTTTCTGGGGCCACTGGATCTCTGTTCAGGCTTTTTTCTCATGGCTCTGAAGTTGTTTTTCCAGCTCTGGTTCCCATATGCCACCAAGTAGGAATACAATAGGAGTTTGGACACACAGGACTAGAAGCAAGCCAGGTGGAAAACAATTGACCAGAATTACTTATAAACTCTAACCAGAAGAATGGCAGAGCAGGGCTTAGCTCCATTAGTCTCAGTCCCATGTGATCTCACATCACCACGATGTATCTCCTTTTGCACATACTCAGTAACTATAATGGGGAGAGATACAGTTAGCACTTTGTTTCACGTGGTATAAAGTTAAAATCATGTGACACCAGGTTGTAGTCCAACAGGTTTATTTGAAAACACAAGCTTTCTGAGTTCTGCACCTTCCTCAGCTAGCTCCCAAAGCTTGTACTTCCAAGTAAACCTGTTGGACTGTAACCTGGTGTCCTGTGATTTTTAACTTTGTCCACCCCAGTGCAACACCAACACCTCCACCTCAGGTGGGATAGGATATGGAAACAGAGAGTCAACAAACTCACATGCCTTTCCCTCATTCTATGAAGTTCACCTGCTCAACAGATCCACAGTCCCTTTACAAGAACAATGGCCTTGCTGTGAATTATGGCCTTTGAGATGGAAAGACATGGAAATTAGTTGCTGCTCCAAGTCTGAATCCCCTCTTTGTCAACTAAATGCAATTGGATTGAGCGACTGACATTTTAATGAATTAACTGTAAACTTTAGGGAAGCGCTTTACAGCAGCCAGAACCTACCTCAACTCATCTCCACAAAATAAAGTCACATTCTGTGAAAAAAGATCCAAGCTTTAATTTCTATGAAAATGGTTTAATTAACATAAAGTCATTTCAATGTATGGTTCAACTAATTGAACTGTAAAATCATTAAACAGCTCAACATATGAATGGTTTTTACTTTCCTGTGAGTCCAGAATTGTGAGGAAAGTGAAAAGTCACTTAAACCCATCTGCAACACTTGTGCTGGATGCTTTGACTTTCAATAATTGCTGTCAAATAACTCTTAACAGAGGAAGAGTGCAATTCAAGGAAGGACTGAAAATTTAATTAATCTTATCCTGTAGTGAAGCACAGAAACTGTAACAATGAGCAGCACTGGCATGATGCGACCAGCTCTCCATCAAAAACAAAAGTTCCTAGGTGTCAGCATCATGTATACCCTTTCTGCTTTTCTTTGAGATTCAATCTTCGTCATTTTAACGTCTTCCCATTTCAGTTCTGTCCTGTTTATTTTTTGCTCCATGCCTTTCAATCATATTTTCATTTTAGTTAAAGCAAGTGATTGATTTGTGGCAAAAATAAATAAGTTCTCCAAGGCACAAATATACAAATTCAATTTATAAATTGAGAGAGTACTATAAAGATTTCAAATTGTCATCCTACTCTGCCCCAAAAATAAATGCATTGCTTTCCTGAGGAAGTTCAAGCTGCAGCTCCATGATAAAAGTTGACTTATTGCATCCATAAGTGTATCTAAGCATTTATCTGCTAGGATCGACTGACCTATAAATTCACATCAAAGACTTGTCTGCATTCTAAAGGATGAATTATGGCTTTGGACTTTGTGCAGAAGAATATATTAATGCACCACTAGTCACCTACAATTAACAGTCACAGCTTAAATTCTTTCAATAGGAATGAATAAATTATGATCATTACTGACTGTAGAGTTAAATTTTCACAGGGACTTTCCACTCAGCACCTGTAACATCTCGTCAAGAGCTGCAGAAGCCTTGGGGAAGGAGAAAAAGTGCCAATTTTTATTTGTCTGTTTCACTCAGGTTACAGTGAGGGGGTGGGATGGTCTCTTTGGTAAATCATCCATTTTGCGATTTATCCTTCCTACTGGTCCAATTATGCTGTCACCCATATATCCTACACAAAATATTGTTGCCTCCTTAATTGCCTCAACAAATTCACATATGAATAATTAAATTATACAGACTGCCATCTCATGCCTGAACCAAATAAGCTGAGTGCTGTGATTACATTGGAGAAAGTGAGGACTGCAGATGCTGGAGGTCAGAGCTGAAAAATGTGTTGCTGGAAAAGCGCAGCAGGTCAGGCAGCATCCAAGGAGCAGGAGAATCGACGTTTCAGGCATAAGCCCTTCTTCAGGAAGCCCTTCAGGCTTATGCCCGAAACGTCAATTCTCCTGCTCTTTGGATGCTGCCTGACCTGCTGCGCTTTTCCAGCAACACATTTTTCTGCTGTGATTACATGGTAACCAGGAAGGTGAATGGCTGAGATTTATACATTATGCCCAATTGCTTTCTAGTGATTCTAGCTAGATGTGTAAGCCTGTGAGACATTAATAGCGACAGAAGTGAGCTGTGTTTGATGATTTTATGATGCTGAAGAGCTGGTGCTGGACTGGGGTGTCCTGGAATGTTCCACAAGAGGAAGCATCAGCTCCACATCTACTTTATCCATATCTTTGATCATCTTGAATACCTCAATTTCATCTCCCCTCATTCTTCTAAATTCCAGATAGTATGGGCCTAAACTATTCAATCTCACTTCAGAAGACAAGCCCATCATCTCTGGAATCAATCTAGTGAACATCCTCTGAATTGCCTAAGCAGGAACTTGAGGTCAGAGTTCATTGTTTTACACTCATCAAGGCTGAATCTGATATCTGGTCAGCATGGACAGGTTAGACCAAAGGGTCTGTGTCAATGCTGTATATCTCTATGACTGGATAAAATCAACAGTTTAGGAAGAATGAGCAGATGAGTCTGATTGGTTGCACAAAGGCTGACATGGAGATGCAGCAGGAACTATTAACTGTCATAGTTAATTGAGCAATGTAACTGACTGCTTGGGGCATTATCATGGCGATATTGCAGGGCGTGGCTCCTTAGCCCTTTCTTCAATGAAAGAAGTTACAAAATGCAAAGATTTCCTTTTCTACGAAGAATAAGGTCTTGTCAAATCTGATATTATTAACCTTTGACCCTCGGAAATATGCGGGCCACTTTAATGTAAGGATCAAGAGAAAGAAGCACATTTCCATCTCAATAGAGTGTTGGTTTTATTTGTAGTGTTTGACGAGATTTAAATGACGTCTTTATAAAAAGCATCTAAATTCACAGACAAGAGTGGAGTCCTGGTCCCTTATTACTCTTTTGCAAAAATGGTGCAGAGGAGCTCAAAGAAACATAATGGAGTTTTAGCCAGAATTCCAGTCCTCACTCCAAAGGCTGGGAGGTAAATACGAGGAGCATACGTTGGGAGCATAGGCTGTCAGGGAAGGATGTGGTGGAAATGTGGAACTTTTTCAAAGAGCAGATACGACGTGTCCATGATATGTATGTACCTATCAGGCAGGAAAGAAATGGTCGTGTGAGGGAGCCTTGGTTGACGAGAGAGGTTGAATGTCTGGTAAAGAGGAAGAAGGAGGCTTACATAAGGTTGAGGAAACAGGATTCAGACAGAGCAGTGGAGGGATACAGGATAGCCAGAAGGGACCTGAAGAAAGGGATTAGGAGAGCTAAGAAAGGGCATGAAAAATCGTTGGCGGATAGGATCAAGGATAACCCCAAGGCATTTTATGCGTATGTGAGAAACCTGAGAATGACGAGAACGAGGGTAGGTCCGATCAAGGACAGTAGTGGGAGACTGTGTATTGAGTCGGAAGAGATAGGAGAGGTCTTGAACAAGTACTTCTCTTCAGTATTTACGAACGAGAGGGACCGTATTGTAGAAGAGGAGAGTGTGAAATGGACTGGTAAGCTAGAAGAGATACCTGTTAGGAAGGAAGATGTGTTGGACATTTTGAACAACTTGAGGATAGACAAGTCCCCCGGGCCTGACGGGATATATCCTAGGATTATGTGGGAAGCAAGAGAGGAAATTGCAGTACCGTTGGCAATGATCTTCTCGTCTTCCCTGGCAACGGGGGTGGTACCAGGGGACTGGAGAGTAGCGAATGTTGTGCCCCTGTTCAAAAAAGGGAATAGGGATAACCCCGGGAATTACAGGCCTGTTAGTCTTACTTCTGTGGTAGGCAAAGTAATGGAAAGGGTACTGAGGGATAGGATTTATGAGTATCTGGAAAGACACTGCTTGATTAGGGACAGCCAGCACGGATTTGTGAAGGGTAGGTCTTGCCTTACAAGTCTTATTGAATTCTTCGAGGAGGTGACCAAGCATGTGGATGAGGGTAGAGCAGTGGATGTAGTGTACATGGATTTTAGTAAGGCATTTGATAAGGTTCCCCATGGTAGGCTTATGCGGAAAGTCAGGAGGCATGGGATAGAGGGAAATTTGGCCAATTGGATAGAAAACTGGCTAACCGGTCGAAGGCAGAGAGTGGTGGTAGATGGTAAATATTCAGCCTGGAGCCCAGTTACAAGTGGAGTTCCGCAGGGATCAGTTCTGGGTCCTCTGCTGTTCGTAATTTTTATTAATGACTTAGATGAGGGAGTCGAAGGGTGGGTCAGTAAATTTGCAGATGATACGAAGATAGGTGGAGTTGTGGACAGTGAGGAGGGCTGTTGTCGGCTGCAGAGGGACTTAGATATGATGCAGAGCTGGGCTGAGGAGTGGCAGATGGAGTTCAACCCTGCCAAGTGAGAGGTTGTCCATTTTGGAAGAACAAATAAGAATGCGGAATACAGGGTTAATGGTAGGGTTCTTAGTCAGGTGGAGGAACAGAGGGATCTTGGGGTCTATGTACATAGATCTTTGAAGGTTGCCACTCAGGTGGATAGAGTTTGTAAGAAGGCCTATGGAGTATTATCGTTCATTAGCAGAGGGATTGAATTCAAGAGTCGTGAAGTGATGTTGCAGCTGTACAGGACTTTAGTTAGGCCACAGTTGGAGTACTGTGTGCAGTTCTGGTCGCCTCACTTTAGGAAAGATGTGGAAGCTTTGGAGAGGGTGCAGAGAAGATTTACCAGGATGTTGCCTGGAATGGAGAGGAAGTCGTACGAGGATAGGTTGAGAGTTCTCGGCCTTTTCTCGTTGGAACGGCGAAGGATGAGGGGTGACTTGATAGAGGTTTATAAGATGATCAGAGGAATAGATAGAGTAGACAGTCAGAAACTTTTTCCCCGGGTACAACAGAGTGTTACAAGGGGACATAAATTTAAGGTGAAGGGTGGAAGGTATAGGGGAGATGTCAGGGGTGGGTTCTTTACCCAGAGAGTGGTGGGGGCATGGAATGCGCTGCCCGTGGGAGTGGTAGAGTCGGAATCATTGGCGACCTTTAAGCAGCATTTGGATAGGTACATGGATGGGTACTTAATCTAGGTTAGAAGTTCGGCACAACATCGTGGGCCGAAGGGCCTGTTCTGTGCTGTATTGTTCTATGTTCTATGTTCATATTGTTTTTAATCGCTGTACTGAGGTTATTTGTGAGTAAACCAGGCAGGTTGAAAACTACAACCAGAGGCTTAACACACTCACTGCCTGCTGTGTTTTGGCAATGCAAGGCTTCAGAAAGCAGGTTTGCTTCATAAGTGGCCTTTTAATGTCCAGGCACAGGAAATCTCAATGCTCCTGCACTTTCTGAAATTCACACCATATACGTGGACCAATGTGAGCATCCTCTCTGAGGACCATATCTGCAGTATCAAGGCACTGTTCACCCATGGCCAGCTGCGATGTCACATTGCCCACATGCTCAGCAGAAGACTTCCCTTAACAAGTTCCCTACTCCAAGATCTGCAAGCATCAGGGATCACTAGGAAGGTACAGAAAACACTAAGAACACCCTGAAACAAATCCACTGAAATGCGGAAATCAACTGCACAGAACTGAAGTGCCACTGGACTCAAAACACTAACTCTGATTTCTCTCCACAGATACTGACATGACTTTGCAGCATTTTCCATTTTTCTTTCAGATTTCCAGCACCCACAGCTGTTCCATTTTTTCTTCTAAATACAGTGACTATGAGATCAGGTCAGAGACGAGGAATACTTGCTAGGAGTAAGTAACTCACCTCCTGGCTCCCCAAAACCTGTCCACCATCTACCAGGCACAAGTCAGGAGTGTGATGGAATAATCCCCACTTGCCTGGATGGGTACAACTCCAACAACACTCAAGAATCCTGACACCATTCAGGAGGAAGCAGCTTGATAGATTCCCTCACTCCAACACTGACTTTCTGTAGCAGCAGTGCATGCCATCTCCAAGATGCATTCTCTCAAGCTCCTTAGGCTGCATCTTCCAAACCCGTAACCACTTCCACCCAAAGGGTAAGGGCAGCTGTTGAGTGGGAACACCACTACCCACTACTCCCTTTAAAATAACTCCTCATCCTGTACTGGAAATATATCACTGTTTCTTCAGTACTGATAGATGAAAATCCTGGGATTCCTTCCCGAACAGCATTTGGATCTACCTAGAGCGCAGGAGATCAGCAGTTTAAGAAGGCAGCTCACTACTGCCTCCTCAAGAGCAACTAGAGACAGGCAATAAATGCTGGCAAGCCAGTGACACTCACATCCTACAAATGCATTTTAAAAGTAAATCTTCACCATCGGAAAAGCCATTACATTGGCATAGCCACACCTTCCTCTGTTCAGGCAGAAGAGAATGAAGTCCCTTTGCCTAGATTGTAAAGCCTCTGTGATTTCCAAGATGGATGGTGAACCATGAAATGTTGGCTGTGGAACCTCACTCAACCTGGAAACTCCACTGGTGGCAAAACACAAGGCCTGGGGCATATTGCTACCCCACAGTAGTCCTATCCCATACCGTGTGCTGAGGCTATGTGATTTAGGAAAGGCCAGCTGCTGAATGCACTGCTCCAGACCGATTGGTATTGGGGGAAGTGTTCCTGAACTTTCTGAGTGGGTAAGACCTCCCGCTGAGAGCTCCCTTTCTCCTCACATTTGCATGTAGCTTGTCTTCTGAGTTGCTGCTGCTCCGACTCGGTCTGATGTTGATAAGAGATGGCCACTGTTGTCCCCGTGACTAGTAGAAAGTTGTATACTCAGCAGCCTTGCACAAGCAACATCTTCCCAACTTTAAACACAATTCATACTTCACCAGCCTTACTGAACTCCTCCACTATGTTAGAATTTCCACAACATGGGGCAGCATGGTGACTCAGTGATTAGCACTGATGTCTCACAGTGCCAGGGACCTGGGTCTGATTCCAGCCTCGAGCGACTGTCTGTGTGGAGTTTGCACATTCTCCCTGTGTCTGTGTGGGTTTCCTCCTGGTGGTCCGGTTTCCTCCCACAGTCCAAAGATGTGTAGGTTAGGTAAATTGGCCATGCTAAATTGCCCCAGTGTTCAGGGATGTGGAGGTTTTTTTCGAGGCTAAATATAGGATTGGAGGGAAAGGGTCTGGGTGGGTTAGTCTTTGGAGGGTCGGTGTGGTCTATTTGGGCCGAAGGGCCTGTTTCCACACTGTAGGAATTCTATAACGTTAGCAAGAGTCAGGAGCAAAAAGCATTTAAACTGCAAATTGAGTGATGATGCTGTCACAATTGTGTTATTATGTTATTGTACATTTCATAAAAGTGGCTAATTTGCCTTTCTTTATACAATAGAAACAGAATTAAAATAGACGTTGCAAACCACACAGCTGATTCTTGTTGATTCACTTCAGGCAGCTACAAAAGCAGGCAGTATTTTATCTCAATAACATGCACAAAGCGAATCATCTCGAATTTGATTATCTCTTTGAACAATACAGCGGGCTTTTATAGATGTTAGAATTCATGCCTTTTGAGACATCAGGCAGGAGGCTGGAAGAAACACCAAAGAATTCCAGCATAATTGATTGTGCTTTATTGTACAGTGATTCATCATAAGTTAACATAGCAGCTGCATAATCTGTACGAAACTCTGTGGGACACCATCATAAATCAGAATTGCTCCGGAAAATCTCTGAGATACAACCTTTTGAGAGAGTAGCGATCTCTATTAATGAGAAAGGTTTTTCAGAAAAAAAAGTTTTGCTGAAAGAATCCAGATAATCTGGAAGTGTTGTAACCGCAGGACTGAGGAACAATAGCCTTCCATTTCTCTCTCTCTCTCTCTGTATTCTCTCTCTATAGATATGTCAGCCTCTCTCTCCAAATGTCACCCTCTCTCTCCTTCTCTCTGTCTCTCTCTATGACACCCACTTTCTCTGTCTCTTTCTCTATAGATATTTGTCACCCTCTCTCTCTCTCTGTCTCTCTCTCTCTGGGTGTCACCCCCCCTCTCTCTCTCTCTCTGTCTCTCTATATGTCAACCTCTCTCTCTCACTCACTCTCTCACTCTCTCTATCGCAAAGCTTTCTCAACTCATTGACTCTTCTTGTACGAGCACCTGCGAAATATTCACCTACAGAAGCCGTCACAGCTACTGAATTGCAACTTCAAGAGTTCCAATTATAATGGACAATCATTTTTCACTTTTATAAGGATCTGTTATCTTTCACGACGTGTAATCTTTGTATCTGTGTACCTGTATCACGTTATTAACTCGTAACTTTCAGCAAGGGCTATGCAATGAGATAACCTTGGGTCTGTTCTCAAACTAAAGCTTTGTTGCTATTTTTGAATCAGAACAGAATACCATATTAAAAGGAGGCTTATGAGGAGAGGTTGAGTAGACTAGAACTATAGCCATTAGAATTTAGAAGAATGAGGGGGTATCTTACAAAAGCATGTAAAATTATGAGGGGAATAGTTAAGGTAGAAGCAGGGAGGTTGTTTCCATTGGTGGTTGACACTAGAACAAGGGGGCAAAGCTTCAAAATAAAGGGGAGCAGATTGAGGACTGAGCTGAGGAGGAACTTCTTTACCCAAAAGGCTGTGAATCTGTGGAATTGCCTGTCCAGTGAAGCAGATGAGCTTGCCTTGTTGAATGTTTTTAAGGTAGATTGATTATTGAATCGTAGAGGAATTAAGGGTTATGGTGAGAGTGCAGGTAAGTGGAGCTGAGTCTATGAGAAGATAGCCATGAGCTTATTGAATGGCAGAACAGGGACAGGTGGTCCACTCCTGATCTTCCCTGAGGGCTTCAACTGGAGTAAAGGCAAAGTTGCCATCCAGACCACCCAGCTGCTGTCTCATTAGATACAGACAACTGGTGGTAGTTTAACCCTAAGTAGAATGGTTGAGATGGAGAGTCCTTCGTGGTGATCTTAGCTGATATAGGAAGTGAACCCATACAATTGGTATCATTCTGCATTGCAAACCAGCTGACCAGCTAACTGGTTCCTCTCAACTAGAGTGGGGAGGTGTAAAATGAGAATTAGATGTCAAATCAGCATTAGACACTCACTGGCTTCACCGCCTGCCTAACCAGCATGTACCTGACACATGCGCACAACAACTGTGCTAACAGCCTGAACAACATGGCATTTGGCGCACATTATGCCTTTAGTAGGCTAGAGTAGTGAGGGGATTGTTCTTCTCACAAACAGGCATCCAAAAACAACAGTACTATGAGTGCTTTGAGAGTGACTTTCGCAATCTCTATCAGTGTATTCATATTCTTCAGTGCAGAGTAATGAAAGTATATAATTGTCCTGTGAGCTGAGCAATTCAGTTGTGGATTCTTAATATCTTGACTTTTTACATTGTCGACATATTTTGATGAATAGCTAAAAATTAACAATGATTTACACAATGAGTCCTGACGGTTAGGTGAGCGTTCATCCACATATTTTGTCAGAAATCTTATTTAACTGTTTAAAAGATTTGCAGTCTCTAGGCTGGACACATACTGCAAAAGCTGACATATGACTTTGTATTTATAGCGATCAATAAAGTGCAGCACAACAAGAAAAAAAAGCAATGAGATAATTAAACATGCATTAGCATATATTACAGGCCTGATTATGCATTCCCTGGGACATGACTGTGTGTGTGCTGCTGATTGCTTGCAGTGTGCATATGGCAGACGATGCGTTCATCCTGCACTCTAAGGTTATTAGGGTAGAATTTAATTTCAGCTAATTCACTCATGAATCATGCTGTGTCGGTTACATCTTCCAGTGATGAAGAAACGACCTTGCTTTGGAGGACCTGGTCACATTTAAATTGACTAGGCAGGTTGCAGTGTCCCAAAACTGCCCTGAAAGAGGTGCCCCAATTCATAGACTGGGACACAATTGGCAGCAAGTTGCCTTGCCTTGTCATTGTTGGTTTAGGTATAGCAGTGATGACTGGCCTTTAACTGGATATTAACAAGCACAAGGCTGTTTTATTACTGTTCATTCCTCAAGTGGACCCAATTTCAGGGCCTGGGTCACAATTCACACACAAAAGAACAAATAACCTGTTCCGTTTCTGTGTACGCTTTTCATTGGAAACATTTTAAAAAACACACCTAAGGAATTTTGACTGGTAACAACTATTTCCAAACACAAGATCTAACTGGCTTTCCCAGGCCTGTCAAATGAATCATGCACTGTTAGCAAACAAATGACTCATCACATAGAAGCTTCTGATAATTTCTGATGTTTCTATTTTCTGTTGAGTGCTGTTAAATATGTAGTAGATTTAAAGGCATTTTCTTGACTTCTTGCAAGTCCCTTTGGTGCGTTGTGATTTGAACTGAAGCCTTATTCAGCAGCTTGCCCATGAGTCTGAGAGGCTAATGGAACTCTTACGCTGTACCCAATGACACATTACTCTAGATTACAAATAAATTACCTTGAAGTGTTTATACATCAGCATTTCTTGTCAATGCAAACATGAGAGATGGGATTTGAACAGAGGGCTGCAGCAAAAGAGCTATGCCCAGTGATGGAAAATTAATTTATAAGTTCTGGCAGTTTTCTTTTGATAACCAAGTGTTTAAGATGGATAGAGTATACATTTGAAATCCTTTTTTAATTGTAAGCAGAAGAAAGTTAAAGAAGCTAAGCCAAGAATGTGTCCGTTCACCAGAACCAGAACCCCAACCTAACATTTCTCGGACAAAAGAAAAGTTACTAGACTTGAAATTTTAACACTGCTTTCTCTGTCCATAGTTAAAAATCACACAACACCAGGTTATAGTCCATCAGGTTTAATTGGAAGCACACTAGCTTTCGGAGCGTCGCTCCTTCATCAGGTGATAGTGGAGGGCTCAATCCTAGCACACAGAAATTATAGCAAGAATTTACTGTGTGATGTAACTGAAATTATACATTGAAAAGATGTTTCCAGACCTGCTGAGTTTCAATTTATGCTTGTATCACTCATACAAATACAGTTACAGACACAGGCACAAATACTGAAAAATATCCAAAGAGATTGATCCTTAGTCGTTACAATTTACCGGAATGACAGTTATAGACTTGTGTCATCAGCTCCAATGTGACTTGTGAATACCTCCTACCATTGGAATTGTCAGTGTTAGTTAAGGGCATTATCATTATAAACCTTTATTTCTTTAGATTCTTCTAAATTACCATAGGGAGCATTTCCAATATCAATATGTGCACAGGGGGGCTTATAGATAGATCAGGGTATCAATCAAAGCCTGATTCAGGTCACACAGCAAAGCACTGTTTACAAAATATAAGATTACAACCGTTCCTCATTACAACCATCTCAATTACTCCCACTATCTATGTGGAAGTAACAATCAATAAAGCCTCAAATTTCTTGCCCTAATACAGAATTCCACTTGGTAGCAGAGAACATATGCTCTTTCCTAACATGATTTGTTCCATAGGCTAAGCACCATTGCCAATTTTCCAATGGGAAAAACAATAGCAGACTGGCAGTGCAATGTAATGATCGGTTTATACAAAGGAGGAAAACATTCGATCAATGAAATCCATTCTGCCTGCTTATTCGTCAACTGGGGTTTACCTTCCTTTCCTGTGTATATTTGTAATTTTTAGCATATTTGATTCCTTTTCAAATTCTGTTGCATATACACATGAGATTCCTCATGGGTTGCAGCCATATGGTGATGGAAGACTCGACACCCCCACCGCCATCTACGCCAGGGTTATAAAGCACTCTGGTGCATACATATATATCGAATTGTCACAGTCCAACACCCACTCAATGGCTACAGCCATTTAAGAAGGTAGCTCACGACCACCTTTTCACGAGCAATTGGGGACAATGGTAATCTAACCAGGAATGCTCTCACCCACATAAATAAAGAAAACATTACCACTCCCAGCTCTTACAGTAATGTTAGGAAAGAGCATATGTTCTCTGCTACCAAGCGGAATTCTGTATTAGGGCAAGAAATTTGAGGCTTTATTGATTGTTACTTCCACATAGATAGTGGGAGTAATTGAGATGGTTGTAATGAGGAATGGTTGTAATCTTATATTTTGTAAACAGTGCTTTGCTGTGTGACCTGAATCAGGCTTTGATTGATTCCCTCAGCCTTCAGGGACTATTAGTGTGTATAACTGTGTCACTGCACTATTATCCTTGCTTCCTACTAAGCTAGGAATAAAAAGCAGTTGCCACAGAATAAAGAAAATAGTTGTCACATGAAACATAAATGGCATTTCTTGCTGAAAACCAGGTTCAAAGAGAAACATCTTAACCACACAATCAGCATGGCAAAATGAATACAGACTTCTTAGTTGCAATCTACATACATGACTACACATAGCTGCCAACAGGAATGTTATCAGCACATTCCCAGAAACTGGGAAACTCAGGGAGGGCATATAAATGAATGAATTAATGAATTGACAACCGTAGTTCTTTACATCAGCAATGATTGAGTAGTAGAGCAGACCTGATGGGTGGGATGGTGTAATTCTGCTTTTATGTCATATGGGAGAAAGTGAGGACTGCAGATGCTGGAGATCAGAGTCAAAAATTGTGGCGCTGGAAAAGCACAGCTGGTTAGGAAGTATCCGAGGAGCGGGAGAATTGACGTTTCGGGCATAAGCCCTTTATCAGGAATGTGAGCTTATGCCCAAAACACTGATTCTCCTGCTCCTCGGATGCTGCCTGACCGGCTGTGCTTTTCCAGCACCACACTTTTTGACTTCTATACCATGTGGTCTTATGGTATTTAATTGGTTTGCAACCATTATCATCCCTAGGGATCATTAAAATCAATTTCCATCAATTCCTGCTCAAAATCAGTGCCAGAAGATTGGAGGCTAGCAAATGTGGTTCCCTTGTTCAAGAAGGGGAGTAGGGATAACCCTAGTAACTATAGGCTGGTGAGTCTCACTTCTGTTGTGGGCAAAATCTTAGAGAGAATTGTAAGGGATAGGATTTATGAACATCTGGATAGGAATAATGTGATCAAGGATAGTCAGCATGGTTTTGTGAAGGGCAGGTCGTGTCTCACAAACCTTATTGAATTCTTTGAGAAGGTGACTAAGGAGGTGGACGAGGGGAAAGCGGTAGATGTGGTGTATATGGATTTTAGTAAGGCGTTTGAAAGGTTCCCCATGGTAGACTACTGCAAAAAATACGGAGGTATGGCATTGAGGGTGAGTTGGAGGTTTGGATTAGGAGTTGGCTGGCTGGAAGAAGACAGAGGGTAGTAGTTGATGGCAAAGGTTCATCTTGGAGTGCCGTCACTAGCGGTGTTCCGCAAGGATCTGTTTTGGGACCATTGCTGTTTGTCAGTTTTATAAATGACCTGGAGGAGGGGTTAGAAGGTTGGGTGAGCAAGTTTGCGGATGATACGAAAGTCGGAGGAGTTGTAGACAGTGAGGAAGGATGTGGCAGGTTACAGCGGGATATAGATAAGCTGCAGAACTGGGCAGAAAGGTGGCAAATGGAGTTCAATGTAGGTAAGTGTGAGGTGATTCACTTTGGTAAGAGTAATAAAAAGATGGGGTACTGGGCTAATGGACGGATACTTGGTAGTGTGGATGAGCAGAGGGATCTTGGTGTCCATGTACACAGATCTTTGAAAGTTGCCACCCAGGTAAATAGTGCGGTGAAGAAGGCATATGGCGTACTGGCTTTTATTGGTAGAGGAATTGAGTTCCGGAGTACTGAGGTCATGTTGCAGTTGTATAAGACTCTGGTGCGGCCACATCTGGAGTATTGTGTGCAGTTTTGGTCGCCATACTATAGGAAGGATGTGGAGACACTGGAACGGGTGCAGAGGAGGTTTACCAGGATGTTGCCTGGTATGGTAGAAAGATCGTATGAGGAAAGGCTGAGGCACTTGGGGTTGTTTTCATTGGAGAAAAGAAGGTTTAGGGGTGACTTGATAGAGGTGTACAAGATGATTAGGGGTTTAGATAGGGTCGACAGTGAGAATCTTTTTCCACGTATGGAGTCAGCTATTACAAGGGGGCATAGCTTTAAATTAAGGGGGGGTAGGTATAGGACAGATGTTAGGGGTAGGTTCTTCACTCAGCGAGTCGTGAGTTCATGGAATGCCCTGCCAGTAGCAGTGGTGGACTCTCCCTCATTATGGGCATTTAAGCGGGCATTGGATAGGCATATGGAGGATAGTGGGTTAATGTAGGTTAGGTGGGCTTGGATCGGCGCAACATCGAGGGCCGAAGGGCCTGTACTGCGCTGTATTCTTCTATGTTCTATGTTCTATGTTCTATGTAATGGAACAAGATTGATATTTTGCCAATATCTAATAAAACTCAACCCATAGCGACAGCTTTTGAGAAAATGTGAAACAAAAATAGGAATTGCTGGAGAAATTTAATGGTTCTGGCAGTGTTACGGACCAGTCCAAACCTACTCAAAACATGTCCAGGAGATAGCCTAGACTCCAACTTTTTTGTATTTTAAAGGCATGTGCCAGGCATTGCATTCTATATACAATGGTCACGATTGCAGCAGTGTAGGATGATCCTGTCCAAGCTCCTCCGTTCCACCTGTTCTTTATCTTTGTTTTTCCTATCTTTCTCTCTCTTTTTTTCTTCTCTCTCCTCAGCACTGAAGGCGAGTAATGGCACTGCAGCAGACACCAGCAGCAAGTCCCAGGAGCAGTGAACCCTGGTGCAGTACATGGGCTATGTGCCCCGGAACAGCGCGAGCTGCAAGCCCTGTTACAACACAAGGGTATTAGTCCCAGCGTAATGCGTGGCGACGAGCCCTGGAGCAATGTGTGGGGAAACAGTCCCTGAGCATCACACAGGCAGCCAGTCCCGGGCAGAGACTGGTGTGGGGGTGGCAGTTCTGGCACTTACCATGGAGCAGCTGAGGGCCAGGATGGAGCAGTCTGGGGCTTGAAGCAAAGCAGGGTAGGCTAATGGACTGGGGTTTGGCATGGGCGATCAGACCAATTGCAAAGGCCCTATAATGTCTATTTGAAATTTTCTACCTTACTGTAATGTCACCCCTTTCATGTTGTCCTATTGTTAACTTATTTTTCAACTCTGTAAGTAATACAACTACTTTTATTCCTCTGCTGTATTCAAGTCCCTAGGTACTTGTACTTAAGAGGTCACCATGAGAAGACATATACTGCAAAAGCCTTTCACGGTGTTCCATCTGTGGAGGACATGTCACAAGGGAAGGATATTGTATTGTGTTGTATTGTTTGATTGGTCAAGCTACCAGGCCTGAAGCAAAACACATTTTATTCATAAAGAGTGGTACAAATACAGACAAAATACAAATAAAAGAATTGGCTTAACTGTAACTCCATCGAAATATTTAACAAAATAATACACTACTCAGTCACATCCCATAAACACACCCTTGGAAAAGCAATATCAGTTAAATAGATTGTCTCACACACAATTCTAGCAGCAGGAAGAGAACCCCAGCTCTCATCTATAGCAGAGAGAGGAATAATAGCTTCCACACCTAGTTTCAAGACCCCAGCAACTGCAGAAAACTTAAACTAAAAATCCTGGTTCGATGTGACTTTGACCCCACCCGTTCAGCCTGCTTCTATTGTGTCAATTTTTTAATTAAAAAAGCCCTCCCAAGCTGTTTACTTTATTGCCTTGAAGCAGACTGAATTTGGTAGATTCATTTTGGTGTATCGTTAATTGAAAAAAATACCTACAGAATTCCTTTATCCCAAACTTCTGGATAGTTTTGATTATAAGCCTTCAATGTTGCTGTTAAAGTTTAATGCGCCTTATGATTCTGGATTGCACACCGTGTGCACATCATTTCTGTCCAAATAATTATACAATACTCTCTTGAATTCCAAAATTGTACCTGTCTCAACTACATTTCCAGGCTGTGTATCTATATTCCAACAACATGCTGTGTGATTTCTCATATCATCCTTGCTTCTTTTGCACATCACTTAAGACTGTGTCCCCTCTTTCTCTCTCTCTCTTACACACACATATTCTTTTTATGAGTCGGAACAGCTTCTCCCTTTCTCCTCTATTCAGCTTGCTCATGATTTTGAAACCTGTATTGTTTTATCATAGAATCTCTACAGTGTGGAAACAGGCCCTTTGGAACAACAAGTCCACACCATCCTTCCGAAGAGTATCCCACCCAAACCTATTCCCTAACTTATTACTCTACATTTACTCCTGACTAATGCACCTACCTATACATCCCTGAACACTATGGGCAATTTAGCATTGGCCCATCCAGTGAATTCACATTTGTGCTGATGTGGTATAGAATCATAGAATCCCTATAATGTGGAAATATGTCACCTGTCAAAGGTGCAGCGCTCCGAAAGCTTGGGATTTCAAATAAACCTGTTGGACTATAACCTGGTGTCTTATGACTCCTGGCCTAACCATTTATTGAGCAACGTTATTCAGCTGCTCCCGTACTTACTTACAACATTGCAATGACAGTCTCTGGCCAGAATCGTTTGGGGTCACGATTTTGTTTTTGTTATAAAGTTAGATAGAGCCTCGAAAAAAGATTTTTTTTTACATTTGTAGCACCCTAAATACATCAATGAAAAAATGAAGTGCATTAGAAGGTTTTGGTTGATTAATGTAATGCTGGTAGTTTAAAAATCCAAATAAATGATCTGAGCAAGGAGAGACTGAGGGAGGTAAAGATTCAGAAGACCTGAGCTCCTGACAGTGAATAATTTAAGCTAACAGCTCTTGGATTTTAATAGTGATATTGCAAGGTGAAAGAAGACTGGAATCAATTGTAGGCTAGCAGAGCAAGGAAATAGAATCTCAAATGAACATCGACCTTGATCATGTCAGGTTAGGGAGAGCAAGGAGGAAGGACAAGTTTGGGATTAGAGATCATAGAGAGATAATTATCTATCAGATCATTGAGTTGAATCTAGCTTTTCTTTTGGCTAATTCCAAATTGTCTTGAGTTTTTGAACTGTCGTTTTAAACACAAAGCCTGACAGGTTTTCTCACCCTATCTTACCAAACTTTCATAGAATCCCTACAGAGTGGAAACAGGCCATTTGGCCCAACAAGTCCACACTGATCCTCCAAAGAGTAACCCACCCAGACCCGTTCCCTTACCCCACATTTCCCCTGACTAATGCACCTAACTTACACATCCCTGAATACTATGGACAATTTAGCACAGCCAATTCACCGAACCTGCCCATCTTTGGACTGTGGGAGGAAACCAAAGCACCCAGAGGAAATCCACACACACATGGGGAGCATATGCAAACACCACACAGACAGTCGCCCGAAGTTGGAATCGAACCTGGGTCCCTGACGTCGTGAGCCACCGTGCTGCCCTTTCATTACATATTCACTATGCATTATCCCCCGAGGTGTCAGTCATATTTGATTTCCAGCCCATCTTGGCCACATCATTCCTAGAAAAACTCACCAATCAGTGGATATCTGCCACAAGATATCAGCATCCTTGGCCTTCGCGCCATCTTTCAAAGGCCGCTGTGCACCTGGGCAAGTACTGAAATGCTGAAGCTCCTCCTTCATCAAGAGCAGAATTAGAATATAGCAGGGAAGTGGAAGGTGGCGCTCGATTCACTATCAGGGACATGGAAGTCCCGGTGCTTGGGATGTTTCAGAAGAGTATCCTTTCTCTGGAGAACTGGCAGAGCATGCCACACCATATCTGAGATTGTCTGTCAAGACAGCATTGTCTCTAGCACGTCAAGGAATAGTCATTAATGCTTCACAAGATCAATGGCTTTTCCCACTGTACCAAAGTAAGGACCATACTCTTCTCTCTGCTACCACACTCATTCTCTGCCAATGTACTAACCTCGCACCAACACTCCTGTTCTCCCACTCCCGTTATTGGATGCAACACTTTCCTTCACTCCCTGTCACACACATTCCCAACCTTCCACACCCACTAGCCCTTTCATGTCTTCACATTGTTTCTGTAGGGTCGATGTGAACTCGATGGGCTGAATGGCCTGCTTCATCACTGTAGGGATTCTATGTATCTATAATTCTACGACAAAGGGGCTCCACATTCAGATTCTCACCCCCTACAAAGTGAGAACACTTGTCCTGGATGAAAGTGAGAACTGCTGTCCTAAGACTGCGATACAATGTTGTGTGCTTGCTACACACGCAGTGTACTTGCTCTGTAAGCTGCTGGCACATGGCACAGATATGGGATTGATGACTGCATTGGCGCCACCTCGTGCTCCCACGAGGAGGTTGAGCAATTCATCAACTTCACCAACACATTCCACCCTGACCTTATATTTACCTGGACCATCTCTGACACCTCCCTACCCTTCCTGGACCTCTCCATCTCCATTAATGACGACCGACTTGACACTGACATTTTTTAACAAACCCACCAACTCCCACAGCTACCTGGATTACACCTCTTCCCACCCTACCTCTTGCAAAAATGCCATCCCGTATTCCCAATTCCTTCGCCTCCACTGTATCTGTTCCCAGGAGGACCAGTTCCACCATAGAAAAAACCAGATGGCCTCCTTCTTTAGAGACCGCAATTTCCCTTCCCACGTGGTTAAAGATGCCCTCCAACGCATCTCGTCCACATCCCGCACCTCCACCCTCAGACCCCACCCCTCCAACCGTAACAAGGACAGAACGCCCCTGGTGCTCACCTTCCACCCTACTAACCTTCGCATAAACCAAATCATCCGCCGACATTTCCACCACCTCCAAAAAGACCCCACCACCAGGGATATATTTCCTTCCCCACCCCTTTTCGCCTTCCGCAAAGACCGTTCCCTCCGTGACTACCTGGTCAGGTCCATGCCCCCCTACAACCCACCCTCCCATCCTGGCACCTTTCCTTGCCACCGCAGAAACTGTAAAACATGCGCTCACACCTTCTCCCTCACCTCTATCCAAGGACCTGCACATCCACTAATATCATTTATTGTATCCGTTGCTCCCGATGCGGTCTCCTCTACATTGGGCAGACCGCTTTAGGGAACATCTCCGGGACACCCGCACCAATCAACCACACCGCCCCGTGGCCCAACATTTCAACTCGCCCTCCCACTCTGCCGAAGACATGCAGGTCCTGGGCCTCCTTTACCGCTGTTCCCTCACCACCAGATGCCTGGAGGAAGAACGCCTCATCTTCCGCCTCGTAACACTTCAACCCCAGGGCATCAATGTGGACTTCAACAGTTTCCTCATTTCCCCTTCCCCCACTTCACCCTAGTTCCAAACTTCCAGCTCAGCACTGTCCCCATGACTTGTCCGGACTTGTCCTACCTGCCTATCTCCTTTTCCACCTATCCACTCCACCCTCTCCTCCCTGACCTATCACCTGCCTCCCCTCCCTCACTCACCTATTGTACTCTATGCTACTTTCTCCCCACCCCCACCCTCCTCTAGCTTATCTCTCCACGCTTCAGGCTCTCTGCCTTTATTCCTGATGAAGGGCTTTTGCCCGAAACGTCGATTTCGAAGCTCCTTGGATGCTGCCTGAATTGCTGTGCTCTTCCAGCACCACTAATCCAGAATCTGGTTTCCAGCATTGTTTTTACCTGGGATTGATGTAGCACACTGCCGTACAGCAGAAGGTACACTGCTGAAACTAAGGACCTTTGAGGAGCAACTCAAGCTGCCCAATTATGTGGCTGTGCTAACTGGCCAGCTGAAACAAATTAAAGCATGAATATTGCCGGCAAGCAGGTAGAGGGCAACGTGAGGGAGAAAATGAGCAGCCCTGAGATGCTGTAGAATCGAATCCCTACAACTTGGAAACAGGCCATTTGACCCAACAAGTCTACACCGACCCTCTGAAGAGTAACCCACCCAGACTCATTCCCCTACCCTATTACTCTACAGTTACTCCTGTCTAATGCACCTAACCTACACATCCCTGACCACAATGAGTAATCTGGCATGGTCAATTCACCTAACCTGCACCTCTTTGGATCGTGGGAGGAAACCGGAGCACCTGGAGGAAACCCACACAGACATGGGGAGAGCGTGCTGGCATCGAACCTGGGTCCTTGGCACTTTAAGGCACTGTAACCACTAAGCCACCATGCGCCCCCACCCCCAGCCCGGTCTGGTCCATGAGCTGGGTTCCAGTGCCTGTTGGCAAAGTGCTCCCACTGCAGCCTTTCAATGTTAGCTCAGAGATGCAAGTCTACGCTTCCAGAGCGGATTGGTGCCCGGATGGTCATCAGGGAGTTGCTGGATGCCACATGAAGGAAGGGTTCATTCAGCTGCCGCCTATTGGTCATGACCTAGACTGCAGTTTGGTCATGACCTAGACTGCAGTTAGGTCTAAGATGTAGCTTAGAGCAAGTAATTAGCTGAGTCAGCCAGGTACCCACTCCCATGTACATATCAAGATTTCCTGATGCCAAGCTTGTTTAGTGAGTTTGATAAGATGTGAGTCATGTCATCATCAAGGCCTTTAGCAAGCCATAATCACTGTCAGTTGGCAACTTGCTGCTGCCTAGCGATCTATGAAATGGGTAAAGATGGAGCAGATGCTCTCAACAATGAGATGGACCTCATTGGACTTCTTGTCCAAAGCTGCTACATATCTTGCCATAGACTACATCAGACTTTTGTTCGATTCCTACCCAGATAACACCATAAAACTATAAGACATAGGAGGAGAAATTAGGCCATTCAGCCCATCGAGCCTGCTCTCCCATTCAATCATGGCTGATAAGTTTCTCAACCCCATTCTCCCACTTGCTCCCTGTAACCCTTGATCGCCTTGATACTCTAGAACCTATCTATCTCAGTCTTAAATATACTCAATGACCTGGCCTCCACAGCCTCCTGTGGCAATAAATTCCATAGAGTCACCACTCTCCAGTTTCTCTTATAGGACATTTATCTTCCTACATGCTGAAACTGTATTCATCTTACTAAGAGAATGAGAATTATTGGGCACAGAAAAATAAATGAAAACTGTGCTATTTAATTCAGCTTTAACAATGGAGGATGTGAAGAAGTTCAAATAAATGCATTCTATTCACTACAGAACAGGCAACAGAGCAATCCATTCTACCCTTGTGAAGCAACATCATCAACACAGAAGAATTAGACATATTCTTTCAAAATAGAAGTAATAAAAGGAGACTTGTTTGAATTAAATAGTTATATCTCATAGATAATAAATCTTTTGTATCAAAAATAGTCACGGCTTAACCTGACAGCACAAAGTTTTATTATTTCTTATCTCTGAGTCTGAAGTTTCAAGTTCTACTCCACACACTTGAGCATAAATTATTGCTCCATTGTCAGATAAGCTGTCTTTCAGATGAAAGGTTAATCTCAAGTCCGATTTGCCATCTGAAAAGATCACATAGAATGTTTCAAAGATGCTCAGGGAATTCTTCCAATGCCATGTCTGATTCATAAATCTGAATTAACATCACGAAAACCAAATTTCTGGTCATTTATCTCATTGTGTATGGAATTCTTCTGTGTGCAAATTGGCTGCTGTGTTCCCAATAGACAATGTTGACATCTTTCAACATCACTTACTTGCTTTTAATGGCATCCTATCAATCCTAACAGCAATATTTCAGGCATCACTTGATTGCCTTAGCACCAATCTTTCAACTATCAGATAATATCAGATGCACAGAAGAGCAATCACATGGGTATGCATTGACCTTCTATGTGGTCATCATCTGGCAACACTGGTATTAACTGGCATCAAATACTAGATCACAGCATTCAAGTATTTGCAGGGTTGCTATCATTTCATTTTCTTTTTCAGTGAAATAATAAACTTAGAAAAAAAATTGACAAAGCCCCCAAATCAGTGTGACACCCCAAGTTCTTAGTCTTACAGACTGACTGAGTGGCTGTGTTCGAAGAATTCTATAGTATTTTTATTTTTTTGTGTGTATTTGAGAACTTGTGACTTGATAAAATTTTGATGATTGCAATAATAACATTTTATTTTAAGAATGAATCCTGGAATATGTTTCAGTGATGATTACAATATTTCAATATACAATATAAATTAATTAAACTAGTCAATTCACTTATGTACACCACAGCATGGTCAGTGTATTGTCCATTCCATATCGGTTATAAGGGAAAATTGCCATAGTTTCACTCTCTCATAGAAAAGGACATGAGTGGTGGAAGGTTCAACCTGGGGCTAACCTTGTCTTAACTGAGGGGCAAGGTTGAGAAAGTCAGATTTTCAAGGTGACCTTAAGCATGGGAACTGAACTGTGCTATTGGTATTACTCTGTATCAGAAAAGTAACTGTTCATCCAACTGAACTAATCAATCCCCACGAGTTTATTTCTTTATTGGTGAATGGGATGAAGGTGTCGCTGGCCAGGCAGCATTTACTGTCTAACCCTAATTGCACAGAGGGCAGTTAAGAATCAACCACGTCATCGAGAGCCACACGTAGGTCAGACCAGGTAAAGATGTAAGATTTCCCTCCCAGAAGGAGGAGTGGACCAGATGGGTATTTCGACAATTGGCAATGGATATATAGTAAGAGAAAGTGAGGACTACAGATGCTGGAGATCAGAGTCAAAAAGTGAAGTGTTCCAGCTGAGCACAGCAAGGAAGGCAGCATCTGAGGAGTAAGATCCTCCTCAAATGGATCTATAGCCGTTATTAGATTCTTAATTCCCTATATTTATTGAATTCAAATGCAACTATCTGCAATGGCAGGACTCCAGAGCTTTATCTCTTTCTCAGGATGAACAGTCCAGCAATAACACTATCAGGCCACCAACTCCCATAAAAGCTGGTAATGTCTGCTAAGTGATTCAATTTGGAAACCCATTTAGAAACAGCCATGGTGTAGAGTCATAGAGTCCATAGAGATGTACAGCACGGAAACAGACCCCTTCGGTCCAACTTGTCAATGCCGACCACATATCCTAACATAATCTTGCCCCATTTGCCAGGACTTGGCCCATATTCCTCTAAACCCTTCCTATTCATATACCCATCCAGATGCCTTTTAAATGTTGCAAATGTACCAGCCTCTACCACTTCCTCTGGCAGCTCATTCCATACATGTACCACCCGCTGTGTGAAAACGTTGCTCCTTAGGTCTCTTTTATATCTTTCCCCTCTCACACTAAACTATGCCCTCTAGTCCTGGACTCCCCCACCCAGGGAAAGGACTTTGACTATTTATCTGTTACATGCCTCTCATGATGTTATAAATCTCTATGAGGTCACCCCACAGCCATTGACGCTCCAGGGAAAACAGCCCCAGCCTGTTCAGCCTCTCCGAAAAACTGAAATCCTCCAACCCTGGCAACATCCTTATAAGTCTTTTTTGAACCCTTTCAAGTTTCACGACATCCTTCCTATAGGAAGGAGTCCAGAATTGCACGCAATATTTCAAAAGTGGCCTAACCAACAACCTGTACAGCCGCAACATGACCTCCCAACTCCTGTACTCAATGCTCTGACCAATAAAGGAAAGCATACCAAACACCTTCTTCACTATCCTATCTACCTGTGACTCCACTTTCATGGAGCTATGAACCTGCACACCAAGTTCTCTTTTTTCAGCAACACTCCCTAGGACCTTACCATTAAGTGTGTAAGTCCACAAATACTGCATTATGTGAGAATGGGACAGGTCAAATCAGTAAAGTGACACAACAAGAATACTGAAACAGCAGAAAAACAGTTCTTGGGTCTGACCTCTTCAACTGTCTGGCGATAGCTTCAAGGTGGACGTTCAACAGTTAGACAGAATTTGACAAATCCAGTGCTCTCTCGGTATATGTTTAATCACCTTCAATATGGTAATGAGGCAAAAAAATTAAGACCTGGCAAGTAATCCTTGGCAATGGCAATGCTGACACACACACACATTAATGTATTTTATGGAGCTTACAGGAAATGCTACAACTGTACGAATTTGCTTTGCTCTAAACACATCTGCTGAAGTGTAATTTGTGTTAATAAATCAATATACAGTCCAAACTTACAAACATTTTGCAAAAGCTAAATCCTGTACAGTCCCAATTGCAAATATGGGCACATGAATACATTTGTTGCACAATTACACATGAGCAGTGGGTGCATTTCAGAAATAATTCCATGTTGCTACTTCCCAAAAATCAACAATAGAATTCCTACTTTCAAGGCAGAACACTCTTGACCCTACACATGCAAGCAATGGATCTTGGCATGGAGGAGACAGAGGAACAGTGTTTGACACCAACACTGCACTTTTCACAGCAAATAAGAGCTTCTTTTTTCTCCACAGTTGTTATTTTCCCTCTTGCACAGCTATTCTCTGCAGTGTTGGCAGTATTTTGATGATTGACACCTAGATTTTTGCAAGTGAGTGTAAATGCTGACTACCTTGCAATTGGAAGCAATCTCGTGGCAGGTTCGGGAATTCTAAACAAAGAAGTGACAGCATTTGCTATCTGCATCACAGGCTTGTTGTCACTTTGGACAAGTCCGAGGAATTTTCCATTTTGCCCTTCGAAAGAAAAGCAATTGTTGACCCAAAGTGGCCCCAAAGCCTGAGCTACATCAACTAGATGCAGTAACTTGATGTACATTTATACTCGCTTGTGTCAATCAGTGTCCAAGGTTGCAAATGCACAGCAGTGAGTAATGACCCATTAACAGTACAGGAGCTCCAGCATTTTCTATTTCTAATACACAAAGAGCTTCTTTCAGATCAAATTGAACATTGCACAGCGCAGGGACAGTGTAGTATAAAAGCCTTGCTTTTATTTTATAAAATTTGTAAAATATTTTATACAGTATTCATTTTCTTTCCAATATGCCGGTTGAATAAAGATCTTAGAAGGTGACAGATGAAGTTTGGTGGCTTCATACTGACTTGCCTTTGATCAACTATGCCAACATGTGTAATTAATTCTGATTGGATTTAGCTGATACTCTGGAGCAAAGCAAAATCTGAATAGTTGCCTGTTGTCTCCTGGAAGGACACTGTGCATTTAGTAAGTGGTAGTTCCTTGCATACAACCATAATTTACCATAAAGAAGTCTTTATTCCCGCAGTGTCTTTACACTTACCTTGGCTGCTATTACATATTGAAAAAAATCTCTCTGATTCCAACAAGGCTCATCAATGCTCTTAGGGTCAACCACAAATACACTGGCATGATCCCACCAGCTTCTACAACCTGTCCCAATTGCCTGTGGTTAGGAAAACTAGATTTCCTATTGAATAGGTCAAATTCATGATGCTAGCTTTTGCATGAAAATCACAAGTTCCACATATAGGAATACCTGTATATTGATTTCTCCTCTGCAATGATCAAAGCTCACACCAGAATCAAACATTTACAACTTTCCAAGTGTCTTATGAAATTGCTTCAGGCAAGAATTCATGTATGGGTTTCTTTCATGAAACCAAAGACTATCAAAGGTGATATTGTCCAGGCTCATTCTCTTAGCATGGGGATTCATTAATAATCATCAGAGAGAAGGTGAGGACTGCAGACGCTGGCGATCAGAGTCAAGAGTGCGGTGCTAGGAAAGCACAGCAGGTCAGGCAGCTTCTGAGGAGCAGGAGAATCTGAGGAGCAGGAGAATTCATCAGGACTAATTAATAAACAAATAAAGAACCCATAAGCTTCCTTTTCGTTACTTGATCATTTGAGTCCTATGAACTACACATAAGAAATAAATTTGCTTAGGACTGGAGCAGAAGCCTTTATTGCTGGTATATCATCAAAGCCAGGTACAGTATATAGGCCTTTTTCCCAGTAATAAGCCAATCCAGGAGATCTTGATAATTTGAGGTCTCCTGGATAGATTCCTCAACTGACATTTCAGTTAAGAATGACAGCTTCTCACCTTTAACACAAGCCATCCTACAGCTAGGATATTTGCACTTACTGACCCCTATTTGCGTATTGCAATGATTGTAAAATCTATGAAACTTGTGCAAAGCTTTCAATTAAGTGCTTTCTGATACGGAGATGTAATTTCAGGTAATCAGGATGGCAGTGCAATGCAGGAACTGTAGCAAATCACCCCGACTTTCTGCAAAATGTCCATGCACGAGTTGTTAATAATGTTGTTTCAGAGAGCGTAATGGGCACCTACATAAAGAAGTGGGTTGCCTTCGTCAGCTGTGTGCTGAGGAAAACTGGTATCTTCCAATTCCAGTTCCGCTTTTAGCAATGACAAGTTGTCAAGTCTGCCACTGAATGCATCTTCAGTGTTAGCTACATGTGTGTAAGTGAAGGGGGATTGCACAGGTCACCAACAACCATGCTTCTGATAGAGACGTGGTCAAGTTTGGCAAGATTACATTCAAGAATGAAATCTTGCTCTTCGTAGGTTATTTATGATACATTTTTCAGTTCAAACATATTCCTGTTTACCAGACAACATAACCTCTCGTGATATCAATTGTGCTGTGATCCAAAATCAATCATGGGACAATTTTAGCTGAATGGAATGTCAGTAAAACAGCGCCTGGTGATAGTCATACACTGTTTTCAATAAGTTAGAGGAAGCTGAGGATGGGTTGTGGCAGTGGACTTCAAGGAAACCTATTCAGGTGCTGGTACGTGTCCCTGCTGCACATTTGATATGGTGACTATGATTCTTCAGACATTGTCTCTCAGTACAGCAACAATCACAACTGAATTCTTTTAAAGCCTAGGCAGCTTCAGAAACCAGAGTCTCAGCCATGATATTCAGCTCTTCCCCCCATAATGTGCACTTCTGCACCATAACTGTTTCACTGAGAGTGCATGAGAAGAGTGATCTAACTGTGTCTTGTACGAGACGGGAGAATGGATCACTCTGCAGGTCAAAGAGCATGTGTCAATGTGATCCATTGATAATATCAGGGCTAACAATTAAAATTAGAAGGTTGTGCCTCTGAATAATATAGGTCACTCTGCAAGTTCATTTCCTTTTTTAATCAACAAGCACATGGCACCTTTCATTGGCTTCTGGGTAGGCATAGTCATTATTGTAACTGACGTCCGCACCTTGCAATTTGTAACTCAATGGACTTATCACTGGCAGCCAATAATTCTGTGTAAGCCAAAGGTGAACCTGTAGTCTTGGCAGGGCACGAGCATAATTGTCTTGTGATTACGAATTCAGAATCCAGGCGGGTAAACAGACTGAGAAGGATCAAGAGCGTGGACAGTAAGCTAACCATCAAGCTCTTTGCAGCTGTTGGAGATTCACCATCTTGCTCGATAGATCTGCTGTTTGTAAACACAACAAAAGACAATTTGATGCTTAAATTTTCTGATTGGATCTCCTCATATTAAGGAGCCACTTGAGAAATGAAGTTGAGCCAAGGGAGGGTGTCGTGTGGTCTGGAGAATACATCTGCTAATTCCAGCAAATCCAACCCACGCTTCAGGGTGAGAAACCTGACTGTCAATGTTCAGCTGGGAAACAAGAAGGTAAGCCAACTGGCAATTTCAGGCTCCTTGATAGGACAAAGCTTCTGGTGGAGTTGTTGAATTTACAAGGAAGGCTTTTCCTTTCCCTATTGTAGAAAAATCATGAGCTATGGTAATGTAAGTTGCAATGACCAAACAAAGAACCATACAGCACAGGAGTCAGAGCTGTGCTGACTGTGGCTCATGTGGCACCCTGCTCATTTCTAACCTAATGAGATGTTGGGCTCCTGGTCCCACTCTTGGGAGAACGCACCGTTGGAAGTGGAATGTTATCTGTCTACCCTTCTGGCTGTTAAATGGGATGTACAAGAACACGTGACACTATTTTGTAAAATAGCAAGGGAGCTAGGCCTGATGTCTGCCTGATGTTTCTCTGTCAGTCACCATCATAGAAACCGAGCACATTGCTGTTTTTCTATAAGGCACATTGAAGGTTATGTTTCCTATATTACAACATGACTACATTTCATTAGTACTTCATTCCCTTTTTCTTGATTTTGGGATGTCAGATGGACCTGAAAAACACAATATAAATGCAAGTAATCTTGTTTCGGAGGAGCCCATTCAGCTCATCATGTCTATCCTAGCTCTTTGAAAGAGCGATCTAATTTGCCCCATTCCCCCTGCTCTTTTCCCCAGTATGCTTATCCAGTTCCCTGTTCAAAATGAATCTTTTTACATTTCCATTTCAGGCAATGATTTCTAGATTATGACAGCATGCTTAGGGAGGTTGGAGGGTTGGGAAAAGAAATCACTTCACATTCAGTACTGACCACTTGGTCAGCATTCTTACCTCTTAGTAAGTGTTGATTAAAAGTAATCTGACTATTCTAGCTTTCTACTACACTTCTGAATGTACTCGGCTTTTTTTCCCCCTTAATAATTCATATCTACCTCTTAACTGCTTATTATTTATTTGCTGATAGAACATTTTAATGGTTTCATTTGAAGCTGGCTATTTCTCTCTTGTCATTCTCCTTTTGGCCATCCTGTTTTCTTCTTCCCCTCAGCGTATTAAATTTGGCAAAGTTCTCACGTGAACTGCTTTTCATCATTGTAGTTCCTTTTACCATCTCAGATTCTCCCAAAGTTATCCGAAGACAATGAAGTAATTTTTAAGTGTAGTCACTGACATGGAGTCAGAGAGGTATACTGCACGGAAATGACCCTTCTCTCCAACTCGTCCATGATGATCAGATATCCTAACCTAACAGCAATTGGTCCATATCCCTCTAAACCCTTCCTATTCCTATAATCATCCAGATGCCTTTTGCATGTTGCAACTGTACCAGCCTCCACCATTTCCTCTGGCAGTTCATTCTATACACGTACCACCTTCTATGTGAAAAGGTTGCCCCTTGGGGTGTGAACAGAGAAGGTATATTTAGTAAGTTTGCAGACCACACCAAAATTGGAGGTGCAGTGGACAGTGAAGAAGGCTATCTCAGAGTGCAATAGGATCTTGATCAGATGGGCCAATGGACAGAGGAGTGGCAGATAGAATTTAACTTCGGTAAATCTGAGGTGCTGCCTTTTGGAAAAGCAAAACAGGGAAGCACTTATACACTTAATGGTAAGGTCCTGCAGAGTGTTGCTGAACAAAGAGATTTCGGTGTGCAGGTTCATAGTTCCTTGAAAGTCAAATCACAGGTAGATAGGATAGTGAAGAAGGCGTTTGGTATGCTTTCCTCTATTGGTCAGTGCATTGAGTATAGAAGTTAGGAGGTCATGTTGCGGCTGTACAGGACATTGTTTATGATTTTGCTGCTCGTCGGATGCTGCCTGAATTGCTGTGCTCTTCCAGCACCACTGATCCAGAATCGGGTTTCCAGCATCTGCAGTCATTGTTTCTACCTCTAGGACATTGTTTAGGCCACTACTGGAATATTGCGTGCAACACAGATCTCCTTGCTATAGGAAGGATGTTGTGAAACTTGAAAGTGTTCAGAAAACACAGATCTCCTTGCTATAGGAAATATGTTGTGAAACTTGAAAGTGTTCAGAAAAGATTTACAAGGATGTTGCCAGGGTTGGAGGGTTTGACCTATAGGGAGAAGCTGAATAGACTAGGACTGTTTTTCATGAAGCATGGGAGGCTGACAGGTGACTTTACATAGGTTTATAAAATCATGAGGGACATGGATAGGATAAATAGACAAGGTCTTTTCCTGGTTTTGGTGAGTCCAAAACCAGAGGGCATAGGTTTAACGTGAGAGGGGAAAGATATCAAAGGGACTGAAGGGGCAACCTTTTCACACAAAAGATGGTGCGTGTATGGAATGAACTGCCAGAGGAAATGGTGGAGGCTGGTACAGTTGCAACATGCAAAAGGCATCTGGATGATTATAGGAATAGGAAGGGTTTAGAGGGATATGGGCCAATTGCTGTTAGGTTAGGATATCTGATCATCATGGACGAGTTGGAGAGAAGGGTCATTTCCGTGCAGTATACCTCTCTGACTCCATGTCAGTGACTACACTTAAAAATTACTTCATTGTCTTCGGATAACTTTGGGAGAATCTGAGATGGTAAAAGGAACTACAATGATGCAACATCTTTCTTTTTACTTTCTTGTGTGAAATTAGCAGAAAACATTAAAAGTACTGATATCTTATTACATTTTTTACAGCATCCTATTTTAGCACAGGTATAGTCTATTTATTTTAAATAGGTTACCCCCTCAGAAGATTGTTGATATTAATATCACCGTGGTCATATCTAGGTTAACATCTTTACCTTCAAGTATTATATTCTCTAAAAATAGCTTAACGAGGACAGATCAGAATGGTATTTGGAGGGAAGGTTCTTTTCCACCTTGTGCTTTTACTTATTTACATGTTGTTCCTTGATTGCATCATTTAAAACCTGACTGTATTTCTGGACAATAACAGCACCAATTTTACCTCAACACCAGCTTTCTCAGTTTCTCTCCTGTGCTAAATTATGAGACTGTGCAACATCTGGATAAGCAGAAAGGTCTTTTTAAATCTTTGGAAGACTAAAGCCATTTTTTTTCCATCTCCACTGCAAATTCCATTCTTCATCTTCACAACTATCTGAGGCTGAAGGAGACTGTTTACCACTTTGACATCATTTTTGTCCCCATGTTATGAATACATATCCACATCCAAGGTCACCTATTTCCATCTCCCATTACACTGCCTGACTCAATTCTGCGTCAGCTCATTTGCTGCTGAAATCTTCATCCATGCATTTTTTTCAACCTCTAGACTTGGTAGTTCTAACACAGTCTTGGCTGTCCTCTCACAATCTACTCAAGGTCGTTCAAAGCACTGCTGCCTTTCTCCTCACACTCCAATTTAATCCACGTTCACCTCTGTGCTCACGGATCTGCATTGGCTCCCAGTAAAGCAATGACCCAGTATTAAAATTCTTATCTTTGTTTTCAAATCTCTCTGTTTCTTTGTCCCTCACTATCTTTGTAACCTCCTCCAGGCCCAGAACCTCTGAGATATCTATATAGTGGTCACCTTACTCTGGAATCCTGAGCATCACAACTTTAATTGTTGCAACGTTGTTGTGCTTTGAGCTGCCAGTACCGTAAGCTCGAGGATTCTCTCCCTAAACATCTCCATCTTAAAGCTCATCCTTTGAGATGCTTCTTAAAATCTACCTCTTCGATCAATCCTTTGACAAGCTGCCCTTATATCTCCTTGTGTTGTTTGTTTTGATATGCTCTTACGAAGGACCATGAAACAATCCAACGTGTCAAAGGTGCTTATAAAGACATGTCATTGTTACTTCATGCTGAAATGGTCTAAGTTATTAATCAGTTCTCACCTTTCTGAAGTTTATTGGACTGTTTTTCAGAAAATGGTATTTGTGAAAGACTTGGTCTTAAAATTACAGCATTAAAGGGTTTTCGGAATGATTCCTTCCACCATTGTGTTGGATAGTTATTTCTTTCAGTCAGTCAGATGAGCAAGTTTTTTGGCAGCAAAATAAGTTTTGCAAAACAGAATGCAGAGTAAATGCAGAAAGTGATTGCCTTCAGTTATTGTAACAAGATTGTTCATCTAGAGACCCAGGTAATGTTCTGAGGATCTCGTTCAAATCCTGCTGTGACAGACAGTGGAATGTTAATTCAATAAATGCCTGGAATTAAGTGTCAAACGATAGCCATGCAACTGTTGTTGATTGTCAATAAAATTCGTCTTGCTCACTAATATTTCGCCTATAGGAAGGATATGGTGAAACTTGAAAGGGTTCAGAAAAGATTTTCAAAGTTATTGCCAGGGTAGAGGGTTTCAGTTATAAGGAAAGTCTGAATAAGCTGGGGCTGTTTTCCCTGGAGTATCGGAGGCTGAGGGGTGACCTTATAGAGGTTTATAAAATCATGAGGGGCATGGATAGGGTAAATAGACAAGGTCCTTTCCCTGGGGTGGAGGAGTCCAAAACTAGAGGGCATGGATTTAAGGTGAGAGGGGAGAGATTTAAAAGGGACCTAAGGGACAATATTTTCACATAGAGAGTGGTGCGCGTATGGAATGAGCTGGCAGAGGAAATGGTGGAGGCTGGTACAATTACAACATTTAAAAGGCATTTGGAGGGATATGGGCCAAATGCTGGCAAATGAGTCAAGATTCATCTCAGACATTTGGTCGGCATGGATGAGTTGGACTGTAGGGTCTGTTTCTGTGTTGTACATCTCTATGACTCTATTATGCCCTTTCGGGGAGGAAGCTGCCATGCGTATTTGGTCTGGTCTACATGTAACTCCAGATCCACACTGGTTGACTTTCAACTACTCCCTGGATAATAAATGCTGACTCACCTAGCGATATCTACATCTGATGAATTAATTTTAAAAACTAGCTTTAAGGAAAGAGGATATTGCACAGCAATCATGCAGCTTCTGCTTGTATCTGGGTGCCACAGTGCAGAGAGATTATTTTGACCAACCAGCGTAAGATGGGACATTAACAAACTTTCAGTATTTTTCATTTCATCATTGATATGGTCAGTATTTCTTTTTTGCTGGACAGAATATTTGGAATCATTTCTATTGCTGTGACCTTTTAATTTATTTTACTGCTTTGTTAATTTAGTTTTAACAATAACATTTGTTCATTCCTAGTTTTTTTTCTGTCCATTTATATTGCTTAATGCAGCTTAATGCTTTGAAAGCAAAAACTGCTGAATTCATATTCAACGCACCTACGGAAAGAATGAAAAAGTGCACATGTGAAATGGTACCCAAATCCCGTCTAGATTGCAAGGAGATGCTATTGTTATTAATGGTTTATGCTATCATGTTATAAGCAGCATGAGTCAACCAGCATAACAGTAAAACGTTCAGAGGGAGTCATTGACGCCAGTGCTCTTGCGAAGATATCTATCGGAATTGATAACAGCTGAATATTATCAGGATAATCTTTTCAAAGCAGTGACGGTATAATATGCGTGTACTTGGGAAAAGATTTGGAGATGAAGTTTGTGTTGGGCTTGAAGATGTTGGTTTCAGTCTTCCTGATGATTAAGTGGAGGAATTTGCAGGTCATGCAAGACTGGGTAGCAAGTAATCTACCAGTACAGCAATAGTAAAGGGATTGAGAGAAGTGATGTAAAGTTAAAGGTAAGTCAATCCCCAATGAATAGTACATTGCGTATTCCACAGCTCTCCTTATCTCCCAGTCCACCTGTTCACCATATTCTGAGAGCCTCCAGCAGCTCAGTGAGGACAGGAGATTGTAAATTATTAGTCAAACAACTCCACCAACTTTCTTTAAAGTGGTTCCTTTACATGCACCTCTAACTCAAGCAATGTTTTCTTGATGTGGAGGGGCTGGTGTTGGGCGGGGTGGACAAAGTCAGAAGTCGCACAACACCAGGTTATAGTTCAACAGGTTCATTTGAAATCACCTAATGAAGGAGCAGCGTTCCACAAGATTGTGATTTCATATGTTGTCTTGCTGTTTCTTATAGTAGATGGTTTGTCTTGGCGAATGGTCAACTGTTTAAGAAGAAGAATAAACAATGGAGGTGATCCCAATGCTGACTTAAGCTGAAGCGACTGTTCATTCTGGGCTATTTATAACTTTTTATAAGCAGAATTAATGCCTACAACTAAATTCAGATTTCAGAATGGCTAAGTGCTGAAACTACGTATATTGTCATAGGCTCCAGATGGTTCCACAAGAACATACTTCAACAACTTTTCTTGTGCGTTAGTGGTGTGCACTCGGTGACTTCTTTTTCCAGCTTAACCTTAAAAAGCTTTCTTCGTCAAAGAGTAATTGAAAAGTATGGGTTACAAATCTATGAAGATCTGAGAATATTCCAATCATACTTGCTTCCACTGCAATGTTATGGAACATAGAACATAGAACAAGACAGTGCAGAACAGGCCCCTCGGCCCTCAATGTTGCACCGACCTGTAAATTAATCTAAGCCCGTCCCCCTACACTATCCCACCATCATCCATGTGCTTACCCAAGGATTGTTTAAATCTCCCTAATGTGGCTGAGTTAACTACATTGGCAGGTAGGGCATTCCACCCCCTTACCACTCCCTGTGTAAAGGACCTCTGACATCTGTCTTAAATTTATCACCCCTCAATTTGTAGCTATGACCCCTCGTACAAACTGATGTCATCATCCTAGGAAAAAGACTTTCACTTAATCCTCTGATCATCTTGTATGTCTCTATCAAATCCCCTCTTAGCCTACTTCTTTCCAATGAGAACAGACCCAAGTCTCTCAGCCTTTCCTCATAAGACCTTCCCTTCAGACCAGGCAACATCCTGGTAAATCTCCTCTGCACCTTTTCCAATGCTTCCACATTCTTCTGTAACGGGGCAACCAGAACTGTACCCAATATTCCAAGTGTGGCTGCACTAGCGTTTTGTACAGTTGAAGCATGACATTACGGCTCTGGAACTCAATCCCTCTACCAATAAAACCTAACACACCATATGCCTTCTTACAGCATTATCAACCTGGGTGGCAACTTTCAGGGATCTATGTACATGGACTCCAAGATCCCTCTGCACATCCACACTACCAAGAATCTTTTCATTGACCCCGTATTTTGCCTTTCAGTTATTCTTCCTGAAGAGAATCACCTCACATTTATTGCATTGAACTCCATTTGCCACCTGTCAGCCCAATTCTGCAGTTTATCCAAGTCCCCCTGCAACCTGCAATATTCTTCCACACTGTTCACTACTCCACCGATTTTAGTGTCATCTGCAAACTTACTAACCCATCTACCTGTGCTTGATTCTAAGTAGTTTATAGAAATGCCAAACAGCAGTGGTCCCAAAACAGATTCTTGTGACACACCACTAGTAACCGGACTCCAGGCTGAATATTTTCCATCAACCACCACTCACTGTCTTCTTACACAAAGCCAGTTTCTAATCCAAACTGCTAAATCACCCTCAATCCCATGCCTCTGCATTTTCTCCATTAGCCTACTATGTGGTACTTTATCAAAGGCTTTACTGAAGTGATAGTCACTTGATAGATACTCCAAAGTCACAGTCTGACTTAACTTCAACCATTTTCAATACATTCAAATTGAACCATGGGGTATCAGTCCCAGACTTTTGTGTAATGGCAGGAAGGCTAATATCCATCATAAATGTCAGCATCCAGCATGCCACCTGCCATGTCTGCTCCCCATGCCCTCACACATAACTTCTTGTTCACCTATTAGCCTCTGAGCTCACTTGCTTATATTGGTATCCAGTAAAGCAATGTTTTAATGTTATAATTCTTATCTTTGTTTTCACACCCTGAGTAGGCTCTTTTGTGGAGCTTGTGGAATGTATAGGTCTAGTGTACAAATAAACCAAAGCTGTTATAGTTTACCAATCCACATGTGTGTGATTAGTTTGTGTGAAGGAGCTAGAAATGCAACAAAAGGCTTCTATAGTGTGAATGTGTAGCATGAAACAGCAGGAAGTTCTTAACTACACCATTTAACAACCAGCAGAGCTAAAACAATGTTATTTCTTCCTAACTTCTCTCTCATTTTGAGAATTTCCATTAAAAAAATCATGTGTTGGAAATGCATGGACAATATGTCAGTCAGAGTCTGGGCTAGAGGTGAAACCAAAGAGTTCAAGAAACTCAATGTTCTCAAGGAATATTGTGATGAAAACTACATGTTACTCAATGTAATGCCATCTGAGTAGACTCTGATTGACATGAACACCAATACCTTGATTTAATGTTAGTGAATTGTAACTTAATAATGGTGAAAACCTCAAAAATCCTGGTTACACCCATTCAAGCTGAGTGGCTAAGTGAACAATGCACAAAAAAAAATGTTCAGTCTCAGATTCCTCATCTCTTTCAGGAGGAAGTCTCTTTCAGACTTCCTGCCCATGACCTGTTGTTGTTCTATAATGCCTACATCTGCCCCTTGGCCTAATACGCTACACCTGTGTGGCACTCTGATCTCTCACACACGTGCAAACAGCCCATTGAAGGAATACAGAAGCACTGCAGAGATTGATCCTAATCTAAAGGACTGGTTAAAGGACAACAATTTTCATGTAGCAAACCTTCTACAAAATAGAAGAGTTTACACAATCTCCCCAGTTTCAGAGCCATCATCAAAAATAAGACAAAGAAGTACAGATGTTGGAGATCTGAAACAAAAAAACAGAAGGTGTTAGGAAAACTCAATAGCTGTAGAGGGAAAAGCAGTTAATGTTTTGATTTCAATGACTTTCATTCAAATATTTCAAGGTCAGACAAAAAGCAATCAAGGCAACTCCTTGGTTAAATGCAGCCTTATGAAAGTTGGACGGAAGATATCAATGTCATTAATAAGGTAATTTATTTGACTCTCTATTTTTGCTAGTAATTAACAACCATATATTTTTAACCTGATAACTTCCATTTTATTTGAATTTTATGAGGGGTGTTACACTGCAATTCAGTCCTCAGGCTGCAATCGTTTCTCTTGAATGAAATGCATTACTATTATATCTATACCATTACTAGCTATGGTATTTTCTCCAATAATTTCAGGTTTCTCTTAAAAAATGCACCAATTTTCCAACATTATATAAAGGAAATAGTGCACAATAAGACTTCTTTTTAAACTGTGGCTGAAGGAAGTCGGAAGATATTAATGAATGCTGTCACTTTATATTCATATAAATCAACCCCTCAGGTTCAAGGAGGATGCCAAAAATAAATCTCTTGCACTCAAAGGGGATAAGATAACTCCAAGGCAAGTGTGGCCATCAAAGTCACTCTGATAGGCTGCACCAGTCTGTGAATGATAAACCTGATCACATCCCCGGTGACCAAACGTCTTTGCCATTATTTTTGTCAAGCTGCAAAAGAAGGAAAATTGATTTGACAACAATCACGACAGTTGCTTAGCTCCAGCCTCCAACCATAAGTTAATAGCTACTTTGTTCATGCAGACTCTGAGGCAATGGAAACCTAATACAGAACAAACATCAGTCACTTTATTGAGTTACTCTGGCATTTAGTTTCATTGACTCATAGAGTCATTACTGAGTTATTCTGGTATTTAGACTCATAGAGTCATAGAGTTGTACAGCATGGAAATAGACCTTTCGGTCCAACTCATCCATGCCGACCAGATATCCTAAATTAATCTAGTTCAATTTGCCAGCACTTGGCCCTTATCCCTCTCAACCCTTCCTATTCATATACTCATTCAGATACTTTTTAAATGTTGCAATTGTACCAGCCTCCACCATTTCCTCTGGCAACTCATTCCATACATGCATGACTCTCTGCGTGAGAAAGTTTCTCGTTGGGTGGCTTTTAAATCTTTTCCCTCTTGCCTTAAACCTATGCCCTCTAGTCCTGGACTCCCCTATCCTGGAAAAAAAGACCTTGGCTATTCACCGTATTCATGTCCCTCATGCTCTTATAAGCCTCTATGATGTGACCCCTCAGCCTCAGATGCTTCAGGGAAAATAGCCCCATCCTATTCAGCCTCTCCATACAGCTCCAGTCCCGGTAAAATCCTTGTAAATTATTTCTGCACAGAAATTCATGTTTCACAGCACCCCTCCTACAGCATAACTGAATGCAGTATCCCAAATGTGGCCTAACGTCCTGTACAGCTGCAACATAAAATATCAACTCCTGTACTCAATACGCTGATCAATAAAGAAAAACATACCAAATGCCTTCTCCATCACCCTATCTACCTGTGACTCCACTTTCAAGGAACTATGAACCTGAACTTCAAGGTCTCTTTGTTCGGCCACACTCCCTAGGATCCTACCATTAAGCATAATACTCTTGACCTGATTTGCCTTACCAAAATGCAATTCCACACATTTATTTATTTGTTTGATCTAACTGAAATATACACATGATGGAGAAGGCAAACACTGCTGATAAACCAATAATTTATTACAAAAGGTATTTTCTCCTCACTGTTTACGGTAAAACAAAAATTGATGTTTTCAAGATGGTAAAATATGTAATTGGGCTTTTCATGCACTGGTACCTTTATCAGGAGTTGATGCCTGTTTCTGATTTACTCTGAAGGAAGATGGAGTGACTGGTGTCCTTGCCCAAAGACATTGGCAGGAAGCAGAACTCAATCTGGTAGGTAAAAACAATGACTGCAGATGCTGGAAACCAGATTCTGGATCAGTGGTGCTGGAAGAGCACAGCAGTTCAGGCAGCATCCAAGGAGCAGCAAAATCGACGTTTTGGGCAAAAGCCCTTCATCAGGAATGCTGGTTATTCATTACAAATAAGGGTTAACTGACATCAAAATGTCAAATGCTACTTTCATCTCATCAAACACTGCACCTGTAACTTGTTTAACCTGCTCACAAACCACTGGTCTTACAAACTGGGAGGCATGAACATTCTTTGAGCTGTTTGAAAGGATCCTGATGACCTGTATTCCTGATGAAGGGCTTTTGCCCGAAACGTCGATTTTACTGCTCCTCGGATGCTGCCTGAACTGCTGTGCTCTTCCAGCACCACTAATCCAGAGCAGAACTCAATCTGCCTGCTTTCAAATCTTCCAGTCTCCAATGAGAGATCCTTTCAAACAGCTCAAAGAATGTTCAAGCCTCCCAGTTTGTAAAACCTGTGGTTTGTGAGCAGGTTAAACAAGTTACAGGGGCAGTGTTTGATGAGATGAAAGTAGCATTTGACATTTTGATGTCAGTTAACCCTTATTTGTAATGAATAACCTTACCTGGGACTATTGGGAGTGCTGGCTTCCTAAGGTAAGATTTCCCTAAAAGTCAGAACTGACAGACCTCCTGTGGTAGCAGCTAGTTCTTTGTTTGCAATTCTTGTCCTGCACATTCTCTGTTTACTGGAATGATCAGGAACAAAGCAAGAAAATAATTACTTCCTCCTTTGAATAACAGCACAAACATTGTTATTGACAGTTACAAAAGTGTAGCATTGTTCCATCCACTAGCGGGAGAAAGTGAAGACTGCAGATGCTGGAGGTCAGAGCTGAAGAGTGTGGTGCTGGAAATGCACAGCAGGTCAGGCAGCGTCCGAGGAGCAGGAGAATCGACGTTTCGGGCATAAGCCCTTCATCAGGTATGAAGGTTGTGAGCCAAGGGGCTAGAGAGATTAATGAGAGGGGGTGGGGCTGGGGAAAGGTAGCTGAGAATGCAATAGGTGGACGGAGGTGGGGGTGAAGGTGATAGGTCAGAGGGGAGGGTGGTGTGGATAGGTGGGAAGGAAGATGGACAGGTCATGAGGATGGCGGCGAGTTGGAAGGTTGGATCTGGTAATGGTGGGGTGGGGGGGGGGGGCGGAGATGAGGAAACTGGTGAAATTCACATTGATCTTGTGTGGTTGGAGGGTCCCTTCATTCCCGCTGAAGGGCTTATGCCCAAAACGTCGATTCTCCTGCTACTCGGATGCTGTCTGACCTGCTGTGCTTTTCCAGCTCTGCACTCTGCATCCATTAGCATCAACTAATGTTTAGAAGTATCACTGAGAGACAAAGAGAAGTAAACAGTATCCAGTGGAAAATGAGGTCGAGAGTGGCAAATGGGCTGGTGTAGGGAAGTTCAGTTACATAGAAGCAGGAGAATGAAGATTGCCAACTTAATTGCAGAGGTAACTATGGCCTGTGAGCATAGAATATGGGTTGGAAGGAAATGTAGTGGGCTATACATCTACAGCACAAATCAGCAACATTTTAAAAATTTATTCATTTATGGGATGTGGGTGTCACTGGCTGGGCCAGCCTTTATTGCCTGTCCCTTTTTGCCCTTGAGAAGGTGGTGGTGAGCTGCCTTCTTTAATCACTGCAGTCCACCTGCTGTGGGTTGACCCACAATGCCATTAGGGAGGGAATTCCAGGATTTTGACCCAGCAACAGTGAAGGAACAGCGATATATTTCTAAGTTAGGATGGTGAGTGGCTTGGAGGGGATGTTGAAGACTCCCTTCTCTTATCCTTCTGGATGGAAGTGGCTATGGGTTTACAAGATGCTGCCCGAGGATTTCTTGACAACTTGATAACTTGGTAACCCTGGCTGAGTCTGGTGTTGTTACCTGGACCATAAAATCTTGGTGTACCTACAACCAAGATACTACACTGCAAATAGCCACTGGTGCCCCTTTTCTGAATGTTTATGTCCACAGGATGTATCACATATCCATTCAGTGCATCGTAAAAGCTACAACTACGATGACATCCTCAATTGCATTAACAAAGGCTACAAAGGGTTAAAGATAGATTAAGTGAGTACACAGAGATCAAAAAATGGAGTATAATTTGGCAAAATAGTGAAATTGTCCATTTTGACAGGACGAATAAACAAGAAATGCAATATCTAAATGGTAAGAGATTGCAGAGCTCTGATAAAAAAGATATGTGAGTGTTCTAGAACATGAATTGTAAAAATGTAGTATGATGATATACAAATAATTAGAAAAGGTAATAACTAAGAGTCTAATGATGACATGGAATCATTGCCATTTATCTGATAAAGCCATCTGGTTCATTAATGTCTTTTAGGGAAGGAAACTGCTATCCTTACCTGGTCTGGCCTAGACGTGTGGTTCCAGATCCATAGTAATGTGGTTGACTCTTAAGTGCCCTCCAGTCATTAGGGATAGGCAATAAATGCTGGCCTAGACAGTGATGTTCTCATCCTGCAAATGAATAAAATAAAGTTATTGCTTCCAGCAAAGGGAATTGAGTATAAAAGTAGGTTATAATTCAGTTTTTCAAGGCATTGTTGAAAACACATCTCACAGTGTGGATAGTATTGTTCTCCTGATTTAAGAAAGGATGTAAATCCATTGGAAGCAGTTCAGAGAAGGTTTACTCGACTAGTATCTAGGATGGTTGATTTGTCTTATGAGGGAAGATTGTACAGGTTAGATTTGTGTCCGTTGCAAGTAAAAGGTGACTTGATTGAAATATATAGGAGCCTGTTTTGAGAAGATTTGTAGCTCAGGTTGAGGATCTGGATGTAGGTTTGCTTGCTGAGCTGGAAGGTTCATGAACCAGTGAGCAAACCTACATCTATATAGAAGCTCGATGGGTCTTAATAAGTGGATGTGAAAAACACGTTTCCATTTGTGGGAAAATTGAGAATTAGTGGTCACTGTTTTAAAATCAACAGTTGTCCATTTAAAACACAGATGAGGAGAACTTTTTCTCAAAGTGGTTAGTGAGTTTTTGGAATTCTCTTCAAAAGATAGTGGGAGCAGGCTGTATGAATGTTTTTAATCTCGAGTTGGATACATTTTTGACAAGCAAGCATGTGAAAGGTTATCAGAGGAGTCAGGCAGCAATAATTAGATGAGATGTGTTCTTATTGGATGGCACAGAAGGCTAGAGGGACTGAGTGGCCTGGATCCTGCTCCTAATTCATATATTCATAAGGTTTCACACACCTCAAGGGGCCACCTTGAGACCTGATATTTCCACCCCTATAACATTACTCAACTTCCCCACTACTTACTCAAACCCGCCATTCCTGCTTTTTCTTGCTCCTAACTTTGACAATTCCCACATATTCCTGGTTTTCTCTAACATTCTACACTGTATAAACTTGAGAACATCCAACCTCTGCTCCTTTTATTTTGTCTTGAGCCAATCTTTTTTCCCTATTGCCTTTGTGCTCATTGTCTTACGTTGGTCCTGGCCAAGCAATGCCTTAACGTCAAAATCTCCATCCTCCACAGCCTTGCCCTTTCAATCCACTAAGTTCCAGTCACACATCCCTCCAGGATGTCTGTGCTCCTCTAACCTGCCCTCTTATCCATTCCCAATTATAATTGATTTCCCATTGGTGGTCATTCAGCTGCCTATAGGTCCCAATCTCTGAAATTCCTTTCCTAAACCACTTCACCTTCCTTACCTCATTTGGGACACTCCTTAAAATGCACATTTTAAAACAAATTTTGGGGCACCTAATCTCAGATCATCTTCTGGGGTTCAGTGTCACCCTGTTCCTTATACTGTTCCTGTGGTGGCTCCAAAATCGTTTTGTCATGTTCATGGAATTACGTAAAGATAAATTGACATTAGAGAGTTCGGGAGATGGAGGACAAACCATACCTGATGTCTTTGTTACATTGAAACAAGAAGACTGAAGGGGTCAAAGAGGCAAGAAATGTGCATGGATATCCACCTTTTTCCAATCTGTAGCACATGAGTAACAAATAAGAACAGCAAAAAATAGGATCAGGAGTTGACCAAATGGCATCTTTAGCCTACTCTGCCATTTAATATGATTATGGCTGATCTTTGACTGCAACTCCAATTTGCAAACCACTCTCATTGATTCCCTGAATGATCAAATACCTATTTGTGCTGTTAGTACATCCATCTTGTTATTAATGCTTCATACATTGAGGTAAAATTGCCTTTGATTTCTTTCACAAATATTCTTTACATGGACTTTATTCACAATTATTCACATGCAGAATTTCTGTCTGACTCTGCTGGGCATGAGGAAAAGCACGACATTGCTCTAACCTATTGCAGCCATTTTTCTCTTTAGATTTTGAAATTTCCTTCCATCTAGCCCCTTCCCACTCATCCTCATTTTAGCTTAAAGCACCATCTGGGACTTAGTTATACAATTCACCAGGACCCTAACAGCAGGCTAATTTAATGGGAATCCAGAATCATTGAAGAGTTCCTTCTGGTCAAGTGCGGATACCAGTCCACCATGAACCCAAATCCCTTCTACTCACATCACTCACCTGCTTATCCCCTTTGACATTTGTAATGCATTTTACTTTTATGACCTAAATACAATACTAACGTTTCTGCTGCTTATTTTCATTAGTCCCCTTTAAACCTGAGATTAAAAATATGTATTTTTTTACCTGGGTAAGTACTGAATAATTAACTGTTGAAAGTTCCTTCAAAATCTTTGATAATACTCAACATTTTCAAGTTTTGGTTAAAATATGACCGCACTGCATATTTATACGTGTGCAACTTTTATAACCAGTAAAGCAGTAAGTCTAAGTCCCTTTTGCAAAATATTTTCAGCCCAATGTTTGATTCCAATCATCTTTTGTTTAACATAAAAGCTTCCCGTAACACTTTACTGCAGCTGTGGGCTATTTAAATACTGTTCAGTAGTTGTTTATATTTATTTGTGGGATGTGGTTTTAAATAGCAAGATCTGCATTTATTACTCTCAATTGCTCTTGAGAAGTTCATAATGAGTCACCTTCTTGAACTGCAACAGCCATATGGTACACCCACAGTGCTGTTAGGAAGGAAATTCCATGATATTGACACAGCAAAAGTGAATAGGGTTTAAAGCAAGGATGATATGTAACGATGGAATCCTATAGGCGATGACATATCCATGCATTTGCTCCTGCGATTCTTCTAGATCAGAGATGGGGAACCTTTTCATGTTGGAAGGCCGCATTATGTTAGTTGTAATCTAATAAGGCCGCATCCCAAGAAACTTCAATTATTTATTCTTCAAAATTCACATTATTTTGTAAAAATCTATCTAGAGTCGCATTATAAATAAATCATGAGCATAGCAGGTGTCGAAATAGCCTTTATGACTTACCAATTTTTTACATTGTGGCGGTCAGTCTGTGAGGATTATTTCATTGAATTTTCTTTTACTCCCTGGTATTTTAAATACATTCATTTTAAAATTAAAATTAAAATAATAAAGGATGAAGAAAAACATATGAATAAAAAATAAAAGAATTGTTCTGCAAAATTTGGATTCATTCGAAAGGGCACACACAATAGCCTAGAAGGCTGCATGGGCCTTAAGGCCACAGGTTCCCCACCCCTGAACTAGATGGTCCTCATCTAGGGTGGCATAGTGGCTCAGTGGTTAGCACTGTTGTCTCACAGCGCTAGGCACCTGGGTTTGCTCCCAGCCTTGGCTGACTGTCTGTGTGGAGTTTGCACATTCTCCCTGTGCCTGCGTGGGTTTCCTCTGGGAGCTCTAGTTTCTTCCCACACTCCAAAAGATGTGCAGGTCAGGTGGATTGGCCATGCTAAATCGAGCACTGTGTTAGGTGCATTAGTCAGAGGCAACTGGGTCTGGGTGGGTTACTCTTCGAAGGGTCGGTGTGCATTTGTTGGGCCAAATGGCCTGTTTCCGTACTGTAGGGAATCTAATCAAATCACAGGTTGAAGTGTGCTATTGAAGGAAGTTTGCAGGTGCTGCATCATATCATATTGTGTCCACTCTGCCTCTGTGATCCAGAGAGTGAATGGGATGGGATGTCATTCAAGTGGTATGCTTTGTTCTGGATAATACAACTTTACAATGTTGTTGGAGCTGCACCCATCCAGGAAGCAGACAGTATTTCTTCACACTTCTAATTTATAATCCTCACAGTGTGGAAGCAGGCCATTCAGCCTATCAAGTATACACTGACCCTTGAAAGAGCATCTCACCCAGACTCAACCTATCTCTGTAACTCTGCGTTTCCCATGGCTAATCCACCAAACCTGCACATCTTTGGACTGTGGGAGGAAACCGGAGTTCCTGGAGGAAACCCATGCAGACACGAGGAGAATATTCAAGTTCTACAAAGATAGTCATCCACAGATGAATTTGAAACTGTGTCCCTGGCACTGTGATGCAGCAATGCTAACCACTGTAACTTGTAGAGGTAATGAGGAGACAGGAGGTGAGTTAATCCCTGTAAAAACCCTAGCCTTTTTACCTGTTCCTGTAGCCATAGTATTTAAGTGGCTGGCCTAACTAGGTTTCTGATCAATAATAACCTCTAGAATGTTGGTGGTAAAGGGAAGTTAGAGTAGACTGTTGATTGTTAAGATTATATCGTTCAGCTTTTAGATTAGATTTTTTTTTAGATTAGATTACTTACAGTGTGGAAACAGACCCGCCAAAGCACAATCCACCCAGACCCATTCCCCTACATTTCCCCTGCCCCTAACACTACGGGCAATTTAGCATGGCCAATTCACCTGACCTGCACGTTTTTGGACTGTGGGAGGAAACCCAAGCAGACACGGGGAGAATGTGCAAACTCCAACCAGTCAGTCGCCTGAGGCGGGAATTGAACCCGGGTCTCTGGCGCTGTGAGGCAGCAGTGCTAACCACTGTGCCACCGTGCCGCCCACTTTTCTTATCAGAGATGGTCATTTCTTCCCACCAGTGTGTTGTAAATATTACCAACCCAAGTCTGACTGCATTTATCTTGTTTAAAATCCCAATCCTATAAAAAAATCTTAATGCAAACCAAATTTAAATAATAATAATTTATGAAAATAATAATATGACAATAATATGATAATATAAAAATAATACAAAAAAAGGCATATATTCCATGTGGGTAGATGTTTTCTTCCACTTAACTCAAAAAAGCTAGCAACTCAGTTGGCCGGACAGTCGGTTTGTGATGCAGAGTGAAGCCAACACCATGGGTTCAATTCCCACACAGGCTGAAGCCATTATGAAGGACTCTCCTTCCCAATCTCTCCCTGTGTTTGAGGTTTAACCCTCAGGCGAAACCCACTTTCACTTCTCTCTCTCTCTCTCTCTCTTAACAAGAGAGCAACCCATGGGTTCAGTTGGACTACGGCAAATATCCCCCTACTCTAAAAAGAAATACATCAAAGTTACCGTTGCCTTTCAGTATTTCAAGTCATCTAGCTCCATGAAAAATCATGCATTTTTGAGAATCTTGGCAGCATTAATAAAAGGAAGAGGTGGATGCCAAGATTTAGAGTTTGTTGTATATGCACTAACAGTGGGATGTCTCCTAGCCTTATGCAGTAACAACATTTAATGTAGAAGATGGCAAAAAAAACCTGGCATTTAATTGACGAGAAAAAGGAGCATATGCCACACTATTGGAGGAACTGGGAGGAAAGGATAGAAAATATTTGTATTGATTATCTCAGTATTTACTTTATGATTTGAGGTAGATGCTCCACATTATTTTTAATATCGGGAAATCTTTTAGGTGAACCTTACTGCCTGGGGTGTGTGTTTACCCACAAGATGGTTAAAACTGTGGTGATCCCAGGTGTCAAATACAAACACTCCTCATTATATTCTGACTTACTGATCTTGCAAACATGTGTTGTTTGTGTCACAGTTCAGCTGGAGGAAATAATGATTGCAAAAATAAGTCAGTTAAAAACTCTCTGCTGAAATGGTAGTGAGCATTATTTTTGGCTGAGGCAAAGATGTTGACATTGTTTAAAATATAGCCAGCATTTATGCTTGCTGTCCCAGGTGGATGAGCTTGATCAGCTGAATGACATTTTCTTTACATTTGGGATTTTGAACATTCTTTTTATAATGAGGATAGTTTTTTTTTAATTTACTTGGATAGCAAATCATCTGCTATGCATAGTAAATCTGAACCTAGTGGTAATTGTAGCAATTAAAGGGAAGGCACTGGTGTCATCATAATGTCAAAGGAACAACCCCAGTTTGAAGCTATGGAGACAAAGGTTCAAATTTCATCAGATGGTAAATATTTAGTTCAATAAAATCTGGAATTCAAAGCTAGTCTATGACTGTGTCAGCTCTGTGGATTTCCATGGCAAACCCGTCTAGCCTAGATGTACCTCCTGACCCACAGCAGTGTGGTTGACTTTGAAATGCACACTGAAATGGTTTATCAAAGTGCTACAATATCTAAAAACAAATGGAATAGACTGAAATTTCTATCTTGAAATTGACCTGGGCACTGAAAACAATGGCAAAAGCAATGTCCTTCCTTTCAAGTCTCCTTACTAATTTCTGGAGCCTTTTGATGAAATTGGGAGAGATGTCCAGGCTAATCATGAAGCAGAGAGTGTGGTGCTGGAAAAGCACAGCAGGTCAGGCAGCATCCGAGCAGCAAGAGAATCGATGTTCCGGGCAAGAGCCCTTCAGGAGGAATGAGGCCCCATTCCTGATGAAGGGCTTATGCCTGAAACGTCGATTCTCCTGCTCTTTGGATGCTGCCTGACCTGCTGTGCTTTTCCAGCACCACACTCCCGACTCTGATCTCCAGCATCTGCAGGCCTCACTTTCTCCTAATCATGAAGCAGCCTGGCATAGTCACACACTGGGAATCACAGCTGACAGACAATATCCCAGTCACCCCCATCATCATTCCATCAGAGGTGACACCGCAATAATATAGAGTCAGGAAGGAGTTCTTTGAAAGTCCTCAATATTGACTTTGTGCATCCTGAAATCTCATGGCATCAGGTCAAACTTGGACAAGAAAACCTCTCACTTATTACCACCTACCACTCCAGCCCTCTGCTGACAAATTAATAATCCACCCAGTTTGAATACCACTTGGAAGAACTACTGGGGGTGGCAAAGGGACAAAATATCCTGCAGTTGGAGGACTTCAGGAGTACAGACAAGAAGTGTGATAGAATATATTTCCCACTTGCCTCAATGACTGAAGCTCCAACTCTCAAGAAGATTGACACCAGGCAGGACCAGGTGGTCCACATGATTGGCAATCCATCCACTACCTTCAACATTCACTCTCTCCATAACCACCACACAGTGACAACAGTGTGTACTATCTACATAAATGAGCTACAATGACTTACAAAGACCGTTCCGACAGCACTTTCAATGCCTATGACCTCTAGCACCTTGAAGGACAAGGTAAACTGTGGCATGGGAACATTGCCACTTGCAAGTAGCCCTTTAAGTCACACATCATGCTGGCTTGAACTACATTGCGACTCTTACACTGTCATAGGTCATGGGCCCTTCTTAACAGAATGTTGAGGTTCCCTACACTGTACTGACTGCAGTGTTTTAAAAAGGCAGTTCACCACCATCTTCTTCATAGTAATTAATATTGGCAAATAAATGCTGGCCTAACTATCAACACCCAATGAATGAATAATATAAAATAAAGTGAACAAGTAAAAGCAAGATTTATACCGTGTGACATTGAAGGTCGTATTCAGTACAGAACCTCATTTTGCTGTTCATTCAATTGATGTTACTGTGTCTCCTGCCATCTAGCCCACTTTCAAATATTCTTATGCCTTTCAGCCAGACTTATTTTAGAAACACGTTCGCACATTCTGCCTCATCAATATCCATAGGATATGGATGACTGAACAACTGAAGGTTATAGTCTACCTTACTCACTACTTGTCTTTTAAATACCTTAGTTAGTACTGACTGTGCTTTCACAAATAATGGGGAGATTCAGACTGATCTATCATTATATCAAAAACAAGACCCTGTCACAAAAAAGGAAAAGCAAGGCTCTGATACAGAGTACTTAATATTCCTTCTAAAAGTTTTATTTCAAGATATTTTGAAATCCTGTCTAAAGATTTTGGATTTCCCAGTGAAAAATGAGACTTTCAAATATGTATGCAATAATGCATTTTGAATTGAAAATTATGCTGCCCATTCATCTAGAGTATAACTTAAACATATCACCTAGAACTGCCAATCTTCCAGGCAATGTGTAAAATAATAATCAGCATAATGGATTCATTTTCGATTTGTTATAAGTGATGCATGCAGTGCTGAGGTACTTGCAAATGTAAAACTTTTAAAGAAGTGCTCTGAGATTATTGTTGGGAAAAAGTCACATTTTTGTTGAAGCTTTTCTTTTGTTTTGTAGTTAACACATTCTGTCTTTTCTTCAGCAATACTCAAGATCTGTACAACCAAATGATTAACTGTTTGAAGACTGTTCTGTTTTGGCACTCTGGGCTGGATCTTATGTTGTTTTGGCAACGTGACATTTTTGTCAATTTTCGTGGAGGTTTTCTCTCTGTAAGGCCCATCAAGCTTTGTCATGGCATCACCTCAGACCCAGCTCATTAACTACCATCCCATTCTTATGGTGCACCTATTGCCCAATGCTATCTGATGACCTTATTCACCATTGCAAAGACCTCACCACTGACCGAATATTCTGGCATAAACTCGAAAATGACAATACACACTTGGACAAGCTCTGACATTCCAAAACAATCCTACATAAGACCATAGACCATAAGACATAGGAGTGGAAGTAAGGCCATTCGGCCCATCAAGTCCACTCCACCATTCAATCATGGCTGATGGACATTTCAATGCCACTTACCTGCACTCTCCCCTGTTGCACATGGCTGCACATGCATCCAGGGGGCATGGAAGATCATGGGAAATTGGCACAATGGTTTGCCAACAGGGACCTCAGTGTCCTGCTGGATGGAGTGGCATAGCGGAGGATCATTCTCTTTGCCCAGGACTGCCAGAGGAGGCCACAACACCAGACTCTCTTGGGTTTCTCATTATAGCCCAAAGGGTTCAAGGCCCAAGTCTTTAATTCAGAGTGAAATCGAGAAATAAAAGGGGCCATACAAATTGTTCAGTGTTCTGCTGAAAGTAAGTCTAGATGGATGGTTGTTGAGATTAATATGGGTTGGGTGAGGCACGTTGGTTAAATGGAAAGAAGCCTCTGGGCAGTGATCAAAGTATTCGTGTGCATGGTGAATAGAGTATTAGGACTTAGTTTCTGAGTTACATTTTGATAGGGAGGGCATGGGGCTATGCACTGTAATTCATTCATGTACGGTTCCTGGAGGATGCTGGCCTTTGAAAGCAGATTTTGGAGTTGTTGGTTTCTTGAGTGTGGCGGTTGAATGAGGGAAGAGTAGTTCAATGCATTTCTTTCAAATGGAGTTAGGCTCAGACCTTGGGTGAGGTCCTTCAATTCATTCTGGTTGCAGATTTTAAAAAGAACCAATTTAACCAGGCTTTCTATGGTTCAAAAAAAAAAGTGAGTTTATTAATTATCACATGTGAGAAGAAATACTGATGCAATACTTATACGGACAGATTAGACAAAAGGGTGAGACCAAAAAGATAAAAGTTTTAAAAACTATAGATACACGTTTCAGTCAGATTGTTAAGAACAGATGTTTAAAAGTTGTGACCATTAGAGTGGAAGTTACCAGTAACATTGGCATCTGTAGTTGAACGCTAATTTTCATCTTCCTTAGTTTTGCAGTTTAGTTAAGATTCAATAGCTCTAATCCTTTTCAACTGTGATTGCATGTTAACATTCAGAGAGAGTCCTTTTGTTGTCCTGTTTTCTTTTGGTCTGACTGCTCTCTAGCTGACTGCCAGCTCTCAATGTGAGAAAATAGATCTTAACCTGCAACACAGGGGTGAACAGGGGACTATTCTTTGACTGTATCTTCACAGTATGCTCATACCCACCCCCCGGAAATGTTACCTCCCCCCCACCTGTACACACAACAATGTTCAGGACCACTAGCTCAATCCAGTAATGTTGAACCTAGCCTTTTAATGCCTATTTTTATGTATTCTTCAAAAGGAATAGCAAAAGCAGTACACATACTGATTGGGACCTACCCAAATAGGGACGACTTGCCGTTGAACAATGATTCAATAGCCCCTCATTATCTTTCTTGTTACAAGGGGTCATAATCTACTCTTGTATGAAGTTTCTTTGACACTTTTAAGTGTGATATTTTATCAGTCCCACACAGATTTTCTTTGACAGCTACCCACTGAATTTGTACCTGCATTTATTTTGTCTCTGCAGCAGGTCTCTTTATCATACAACATATTTCCATATTAATTTGTGTGTTCCAACCCATCATCATAACTATATTCAGAGCAGTACTTTGGAGAGCTGTGATACACACACTGATATGGTCACAGGATATGGGTGTGTGTTAGGGATCCTTTCTGCAGAGAGGCCATTAAGTATTCTTTGGGGATGAGTGAAATAATTCCACAGAGGCCAGTATCTCTTCATCAGGTCCCACATTATTTATGAACAGAGAGCCCTTGTCACTGATCCAGCTCCCTTAAAGCCAGCTCTCAAAGTGAACAGGGTGTCTGACAGTCCTGTTCTTATCTGTCAGGCAGGGCTTCCTGATTGGACCCAGATTAACAGCCCCAATCAGGGAACTCATATTCTATGAGGTCCACCTGATTGACCTCATTGTAATTACTACAGTTAGATTCAGGGATCTTTTGAAATAGTGGTCAGGTACCCCTTAAGACCATTAACTATGGATAAGGTAATGCATAAAATGTATATATGACTCTCAGAACTGTCTAGCTTGTTAGGACATGACAACAAGTGCCAACATGTGTGAAGGCCTGTCAAGAAGTATCTAGAATTGTCTGCAAGTGTTAACCTTTCAAAAAATGTCAATATATCGATCAATCCTAAAGTGTCAAGAATTGTCAGCAAACGGCAACAATTGCTGATAGGTTTGTCTGGAAGTGTCAAAAATATCAACGCCGGCAAGTGTCAAAATGTGAATTTATGGAAGAGTGTGCTTTCTTCAAATAAAATTAGTGATGTAATTATATTGTTTAATGTTCCTATTGTGTCTGCTTTGACCACCTCCCCCAGCAGTACATTCCAGGCACTTACCACCCTCTTGCCTCTACCTTCTCTTTTGAACCTTTCTCCTCTCACCTTAAATTACATTTCCACCTCGGGAAAAAGACTCCAACTATTCACGTGATTCATGTCTCTCATTATGTTATATACTTCTATCAGGTCATCTCTCAGCCTCTGACATTCTGGTGAAAACAATCCAAGTTTGTCCAATCTCTCCTTATAGGTAATATACTTTGATCCAGGCAACATCCTGGTAGACCTCTTTTGTATCTCTCCAGAGCCTCCACATCCTTCTTATAGTGTGACAACCAGAACTGAATACAATACTACAAATGTGGCTTAACTAAAGTTTATACATGTACAACATGATTTGCCAACTTTGATACTTAATGCCCTGACCAATTAAAGCAAACACGTCATACCCTCTCTTCACCATGTTATCCACTTATGTTGCTACCTTTAGGGAGCTATGGACCTGCACCCCAAGATCCTTCTCTATATCAGAAGGACCCTGCCACTTAGTGGAGACTTTCCTCTTGCTTAATGATCTCCCAAAATGCATCACCTCACACTTGCATTTTTGGCAAGGCCTCAGGTGGGTGTAGTTGACAGCAACCATGAGCAGAAGAACTTCCAGCTTTTGACTGGCCTGCAGCTTTCTGCCTGTATCTTTTCACTACTCCTAACTCCCATCAATACTCATCAATCTACTGCCCCCAACTCCCAGCACTATTCCTTCATCTCTTCTTTCCATCTCCCTTCATGTTACCATTGCATCTCTTTCCCCTCAATCCCGTTACTCCCAACAATCTCCCTTTACCTTTTTCGCCCCCCATCTTCACTCTCACCAATAAAATTACCAGTACTTATTTGAACATATAACTTAATCTCATTGTCCTTCTCGTTATATGTCCCCACTCACTTGTCAAAGAGCAGGTGGTGAAAAGCCATAGGACCCTTCACTCTCAATCTATTTTCGTCCTTCCTATAGTTTCTCAAAGAATTTTCAAAATTCAGCTTCATTTCTCTTTCCCCTCCCCTTGTTAGCACATGAATGCTGGAACACAGGAGCCTCTGGTTCACAGCTGGAGCTTGGCCTTTGCTTGGGGATTTGTGGATATTCAATAAGTTGATGAGAGGGAGACAGGTCTTTCCTGGAAGTAGATAGGAATTTAACCTGGATGAGGCATGTGGAATGTATGGAATTGAGAGGATGTGTGGGGTGAGGTTTAGAGGATGGTTTATGCTCCTCTGCAATTAGAGAACTAAGACTACCTTTGATGGGTATAAGATGTACTTTGGGAAAGTTCAGGTACCTTTTTGTGGAGGTAAGATAACCTTTGAGATTGTGAAAAGACATACCAATAAAGTGCATTAACACATTGGGTCTACCACATTTGGTTCAATTTGATTTACCATTGTCACATGTACCACGATACAGTGAAAAGTATTATGTTAGGTGTTAACCAGACACATCGTACCTTACATAAGTACATCAGGGTAATAGAACAAAATGCAGAATATAGTATTGCAGCTACAGAGAAGGTGCAGAGAAAGGTCAACTCTGTCTCATTAAATTTATCACCAAACTGTCCAAAATTAAAGGTTAAAAAACATGATAGGTATTTCAGTCAGCCTGTCTGAGTCCTGTTGAAGGATCCCAATCTGAAACATTGACTCTCCTGCTCCTCTGATGCTGCTCAATTTGCTGCGCTTTTCCAACTCCACGCTACATCCACTCTGTCTATATAAAACCATTATAGGCTTTGTGCTGCATGACCCTTTTCTCAAGCTATTGTTTCCATAATGAGACACCTATTGATGGACAGCTCCAACTGGTTACTGAATGGAAATGTTTGTTTCTAATAATGTATTGACATAGTGCTTAAGCTGAATGTTGCTTATATAAGTAATTGAACACTTAAGTGAAATGTTTGTTTTTATAATGAATTATTTGAAGTGACATCAATATATTGGATGTTTGTTTTGTATCACTGAGGGTGTAAATGTCTTCCAAGAGTTGCATCATCAATTGACTGGCAACTTTATTTTCTTTAAGCATACTTCCTGATTAATGCCAATGCTGCATAATAGGTGAAAGGGAAGGGCAAAGCAATGGTAGATGTGGGATGTTAGTAGGCACTAAGTTGGCAAAGGGGTTATAAATGCCCAAGGGGATAACTGGGACAAATGGGGTATGAAGCAAGATGGTAGATTGACATCGGGATATGAGGAGACATGAGTTGATGGGCACATGATGGCATAGAGGTCTGAGTGTCCATGGAAGAGAAGAAGTTGGCATGGCATTATGAGAGTCTTGGAAGTGGATGAATGGGCATGAGATGACATAGGTGATACAAAGGGCCACTGGGTTGGGTGTAGAGCCATTAAGTGGGCATGTAATTATGACATAACATGGGGAGTAAGTACAGAGGCTTAGGTTGGCAGCAAGAGGACACGAAGCATGAGGGGTTGGGAGCAAGAGGGATATTTTCTAATTTAATCTTTATTTTTCAACTTTGAGTACAGTGCTGGATCTCCAATGCAGGCTTTCTGCACAGCCAGCTTTGGGACCTGGGCAGCATTGTAGGTGCCTCCTGAGTTGCCCTGATTAACTGCCAATACAACTTGGCACCCCCACACTCCCACATCTGACCAGAGACCTAAACATAGTACTGCCTTTTTTATAGGCCCAGGTTACAGAGCAAGGAGGTCTTCTGAGTTTGAGCATTGAAAACTAGGGATTTATCTACACAGAACAGGAGAGTTTTGGTAATGTCAGGTTTTGTAAATAGTTATACATTAAACCGGCCAATTTACTTTTGAGATCAAATATATTTGTGAGTCTGAAGTATAATGAGATGATATTTCTACCTGGACATTATCCTATGTCATTCATAATGCCATGGAGATAGGTTCTGAGTGGGTAATAAGCTATTGGAAGCTATTTTCAGATCATGTTATATGGTGTTTTCTTAAAATATTACTCAATGTCATGAATAGGGTCAGTCTTTAAAGTTCTGAGTGTGTGTGTATGTGAGAGAGAGAGAGAGAGAGAAAAAGAGAGAGAGAGAGAGAGAGAAAGAGAGAAGGAACAGGGATAGAGGCACCATATCTTTATGGTTCACCAGGGAACATGGAGGTGAGAAATTTCACTTAGACTGAAGCGATTGAGTCCACGAAGACTTAAATGAAAATATAACCTTGGCTAAAGGGAGAAATCTCCATGGTAACCCTCACTGCAAAAAGCTAGGATCGATTCAGATTTGAAGTAGCGGAGTTCTTTGGTTCTTTTTGTGTTAAAGTCACTGTTGCCCTGGATCTGGCTGAAAATTCATATTTGGCAGCTTGACACGCCATCAGGCAGGTCAGAGATGCCTGGTTCTAGAAAAAGCCATACTATCTGGGTCACAACAGCCTGGTACAGTAGGTGCTCTGCCCAGGACCATAAGAAACTACAGACGGTTGTGTGCACAGCCAAGAACATCTTGGAAGCCAAGCTTCTGCCCATGGACCCCGTTTATACTTTTAGTTGCGATGGAAAGGCTGCCAACATCATCAAAGTCCCCTCCCACCCCGGGAATGCTCTACTTAAATCTCTTTCATCAGGCAGAAGAAACAAAAGCTTGAACACCGCACTAACAGGTCTCAGAACAGTTTCTTTTCTGCGACTATTAGGATGATGAATGTACTCTCTAACTTAGAATAATATTGATTGTGTTAATGTTGACCTTGCTTTGCTTACATCCTGTTCTGTGTAATCCTGTATGCCTCACTCTGTCTAGGCACCCTATGGTCTGTATGCCCTTGCTGACTATGATCTGCCTTACTGCTGGCAAAACAGAGCTTTTCACTGTACTTAGGTACACGAGACTACAATAAATCAAATCAGGGCCAAGGGATTGCATCCATGTTGAGCAGGTTAAGAGGGCTTGCTGGCATCAATTGATTCCCAAATGGCTATCAAGACACTGACAGACAATCCAAACAAATTCCTGAACAGAGCTGGAAATGTGTTGCTGGAAAAGCGCAGCAGGTCAGGCAGCATCCAAGGAGCAGGAGAATCGACGTTTCGGGCATGAGCCCTTCTTCAGGCTCATGCCCGAAACGTCGATTCTCCTGCTCCTTGGATGCTGCCTGACCTGCTGCGCTTTTCCAGCAACACATTTTCAGCTCTGGTCTCCAGCATCTGCAGTCCTCACTTTCTCCTAAATTCCTGAACAGAAAAGGTTTCCACTCACTGAGTGCCGAGTTGTGAAATGAAGAGTGCCTTATGTATCAAGTGTCTGTGAGGGAATACTTGAATGTGAATAGTTGCCATATGATGGGGTTTAGATTAATGACACTGAAGGGCATGAGTAAATCTTAGGTCAACAGTTAAATTGGAAGAAAGCTAATTTCAATGAGATGCGAAGACATCCAGCCAGGCTAAAATGGATCCAAAGACTGACAGGAAGAACTGTAATGGAGCAACAGCTAATCTTTAAGGAAGGGATAGTTCAGGTACAAACAGGCTTATTTCAACAAAGATAAACAGCTGGAGAACTAAGTTCTTGGATAATGACAGAGGTGAAAAATGTGATGAAATAAAAAAAGTGTATGACGCTCTTCGTGTGAATTTGTAAAGCAAGGTCTACGTTCAACACATAGAGTTTGAGAGGAAAGGTGAAGAAAAAGAATAAGACTGACAAAGAAAGAATGTGAGAATAAAATGGCAGTCAATGTGATAGGGAACACAAAGGTTTGATAACAACGTATAAATAATAAAATTGTGATAAGATAATGTGAATAATAAGCAGACAGTATGAGGAAAGGTGGCTCTTATTAGGAACAAAGAGGATAATATGTGCTAACAAGTATTAAAATAAAGCATTTACAAGCTCTTTGTGCTACTGGTCACTAAGGAAGAGGAAGCTGACAAATCGTCAATAGAATCAGAGGCAGAGATAATGGATGGATGGTGTGAAAATTGAGATTGAAGCGCTACTGGAAAGGTTGCCCGAACTTAGATATGTTGCCTGCTCTGGGTGACCTGCATCCCAAATTGGAAAAGGGAGTTGGGATGGAGATTATGAGAGAGCCTGTCCCCAGATGTTGGAGAAACGCCAGATCATCAAAGACTGGCAAACATTTCATCTTTATTCAAGTCTTAGCAACAGTTGGCCATCAACCATAGTTCCACAAATAATGATTGGAGTAAAGAAATCAATAAGCTTTGAGAGACTTTTGAATTAATTAAGAATTTCTAGCACAGATTTTGAAAGGCAAATGATTGAAATTTTGTACATATACATTGATGATGAAAATTCAATGGATGTCGTCTTATGAATTTTAAGCAAGTATTTAATAAAGTATCACATAAAATGCAGAATGGCAAAAATGGGCTCTTTGCTTGGGGGGACAGCATCAAATTGGATTAAATAAAATGGCTTAAGGGCACGAAACAGTGAATCGTGGTGAATGGCTATTTTTCAGGTTGAAGAATGATGGGCAATGATGTGGCCCAAGGGTCACTGTGCTTTTTGTTGTTAGATATAAATTGCTTGGGTGTTGATATACAGAGAAGCAGAAAGCAATAAGTACAATATAAATCGCTTGCAATGGGATGTGGACAAGCTCGCAGAAGGAGCGGCCAAGTGGCATTTGGAATTTAATGTAAGGTGATATTGCAGAAAGGATAAAGAGAAGCAATACAGTCTAAATGTCACAGTTCTAGAGAGTGTGCAGGCACAGGGGGACCTGGTATTTCATCTACATTAGGTTTTTGAATGGGTTAGGACATATTGAACGAATAATTAACAAAGCAAATGGGAACTTGGGATTCATAAATAGAGATATCGAGCACTAAAACAGGGCAGTTATAATGAATAAAAACTGAAAGAACTGCAAATGCTGTAAATCAGAAACAAAGGAAAGGTCACTGGACCCGAAACGTTAACTTTGATTTCTCGTCACAGATGCTGCCACACCTGCTGAGATTTTCCAGTAACTTCTGTCTTTGTTTCGAGTTATAATGAATCTTTATAAAGCTTCAGCTAGGACACAGCTAGACTATTGTGTCCAGTTCCAATTACATCAAGTTAAGCAGAATTTGAGGACCCTTGAGAAGGTGCAGAAGATATTTACTGGCATAGGCCCATCAATGACAACTTTTAGCCACAACGATAGGTTGGAGAAGGTAAAATTGTTTGACTTGGAACAAATGAGATAAAGCAAGTGAAATACAATATGCAGTACAAGATTAAGACAGTATTGTATAAAGTAGACAAGAAAATCTGTACCTATTTACTGCTGGTACAAGGACTTGGGAATGCATTAAATCTTTTGAAGTAGGAAGTGGCAATGATCCCATTATTCATGTGAAAGGAGAGACAATCCATTATTTCAAAAGAAAAATAGATGAACACTTAAGACAAATGGGATTTCCAACATACAGAGATAGAGCATGTTAATGGGACTAAGTATATTGCTCTTTGAGTTCAGGCCTGGATTTAATGGAGTGAATGGGCTCTTTCTATGATGCAAATGACTTATTTACTTCTATAGCCTTAAATCATCAAAGTGGCTCTTATGGGGATGTGTCCTTTTCCCACTCTTTCATGGTTCCTTCGTCTTGTAGGATTCCCACCTGTGAACGTCAGAATTATTGGCAGGTGCGTGAGGATTAAGGGTTGTCCTCCTTGGAAGTAGCCGCTGAAGCTCATCAGCTCATCAGATGCTACAAGCAGAGTCATCTGCTAACGCATACCTGTCAGTGGTGCCCTCCATTGTGAGCAAGTCTATTTAAAATATAAAAATCTGCACACAGAACGAGAACTAGATATGATGGAAAACTTGGAATCCAATTCATCTTCAGTGTAGGGCAGACATGAGAAAGAAAAAGTAGTGGTGGGACACACACTCTCAAACATAATTAAGGACTGACAACAATTGTGGGTCTTGCCTATGATGCCACATTCCATAAAAAAATTTTAAAGAGTGAAATGTGACGGCTAATGGGTGCTGTGGAGGAGCCTGGAGTCCAGATGCTAGAGAGAGACCACCAAGGTTAGCATCCTGGGCCTCATAACGAACAGCAGTCTTGCATGCCTCCAAGAATCGTGCTGATTTGTCAGAGTGCAGCTCAGAGCAGGCGAGAGAACTCCACATTTCACCTTTCATCAGAAGAAAGAAATTATCCTGTGAGCACCGTTCAACTGAATTATCCCAAATTATCCCCAATACTACACAAAGATATTGAGAATGAGGCCACTTGTGAATGTCTATCTGTGCCAGCGCTGATCAGCATCTTCCTGCAAAATGTATGCAGCAAAAGATAAATTAAGTCTGAGAACTTTCTGGTCACACGCCCAACTCTAGGCTGTTTCTGTCAAGGTCGAGACTGGAAATTATCCAGGCATCAGATTCCTGACCCCAAAAGTAAAAATCCAAGCTTCTGAGTTCCATGACTGACAGCATTAGTTAATCAAATGAAACAGATGAAATCAATAATCAGTAAATCTCATATTCATAGTTTTATAATAATCAGTAACAGTAGAATTAGTTTGGAGATAAGTCAGATATGTTTTAGAAAGCGATCATTGCAGAACTGAAATAATTCCCTTTTCATCAGGCATATAATTCAGCTCGAATATACCCAAACCAATGTAGAAATTCCATTATAATTAGTTTGAATATAGTATATAAATGAATTCATTGCACTAATTTCTCTTACTAAATTTGAAATGTAATAATATGCTTTTACAGTGAAATCCCGTGCAATGGAGTGATTACACCAAGAACTCCCAATATGGAGCTTTTGTCCAGGTCAGCCATATTGTACAGCTCTGTTGCGAAGGTATATTTCCATATATACTCACCATGGCTCAAATCATCCAGTGTCTGGTTTATAATAGATATGACCTATAACTGAAATGTAGTGGACCTGATGCATGGTCTTGACCAGGAAGTGCCTAGGAATTTTTAACTTCCGATGAGTTATTCTCAGACTCCTTGGAATCCTCTGTGAGTATCTCTAACTGTGAACTGGGGACAGAGACTTGGGTAAACCTAATCTAACACATGAGTAATGACACAATATCCTACGCCCATAATCCCACACTATTCATCTATTGTGCAGTGTCCCACCTCCAACAAACCATTTGCCCACATGATTACCTCTGCATTGTGACTACTAACCTGACCCACTCTGAATTGACCCTCCCCATTCAATTTTATTAACCTCTGGGTCTGTACTCAATGGAATTTAGAAGGACGAGATGAATGTTACTAAAACTTACAGAATATTGTCACCTGAGAGACCTGGATCGAGTGAATGTGGAGAAGAGTTTCCACTAATAGAAGAGACTAGAAGCCAAAGGCACAGCCTCAGGACGAAGGGATGACCCAACAGAACTGAGACAAGAAGGAAATTTTCAGCCAGAAGAAGATGAATCTGTTCTGCTCATATATCTTATGAGCTAACTTCCAGACCCCCAACCACATAACCTGACTACCCTCCTAACCAAATAATACGCTAACCTCACCTGTTCACTCATCTGAAATCCTTCCCACCAACCATGTCATTCAATGGGATCATGGCTGATCGGATAATCTACTTCTGCACTCTCCTGTCTTTTCTCCATGACCTTTGGTTCCCTTACAAATAGAAAATATGTTTCTCTCAGCAATGAATATTCTTAGTGACCTAGTCACGCCAAATCTCTGTGGTAGGAAATTCCACAGATTCACTACACTCCAAGAGAAAAAAATCCCTCATCTTTGTCTTAAATGGATGACCCTTTTACTCTGAGATTATGCCTTCCGATCCTTGACTCTCCTACAAAGGGAAGCAACCTCTCAGCACCTATCCTATAGAATAATTTTTTAAAAAAATGTCACCTTTCATTCTTCTAAACTCCAATGAGTGTCGATCCAACCTATTCAACCTCCTCATAGGGAAATGCCAGATCCCAGATCATCCTCGTGAACCCTCTTTGGAATGCCTCAGATGCAAATATACCTTTCCTTGATAAGGGACCAAAGATGTTCTCGTACTCTGTCTAGCACCTTGGGCCAACTGTCCATCTGTGTTCCCTGTTTTTACTGAATGTGGATGCTAACTTTTTGTGATTAATGCATGTGGACCAGCAAATCTACAAAGATGTGCTACATCTTTCCGCAGTCTTTCTCCATTTAAATGACATTCAGCTCCTTCTTTCTTGCTAGCAAAGTACATAACCTCACATTCCCCTCATTACATTCCATCTGCCAATGTTTAGTCCATTCATTTAACCTGTCTCTGTCCTTCTATATGCCCGAAACGTCGATTCTCCTGCTCCTTGGATGCTGCCTGACTTTTCCAGCACCACATTTTTCAGCTCTATCCTTCTATAGACTCTTTATGCCATTGCCATCACTTGCCTTTACATCTGTTTGCATGTCAACTGCCAAGTTGACCATTGTACATTCACTACATTCATCCAAGTATTCAATAATCAAAGCAACATTGAGCAGAGTCTGGAGAGCGACATTTCTGCCACTTCAAACCGGTTCATGAATACTTTAACCTTGACTTTGCAGAGCTGGTCTGATCTACACCAAAATGCTCTCCAGCTCAGTGGGCTGCAGGAAAAATGAACTTTGCTGGGAGAGTGGGATTTTCACTGGTGCTGGATGCAATTGATTACTCTGCAGACCCTTGGTTCACACACACCAAACAAACCTCCAACACTGTGGCCAACTACTTCAACTCCCCCTCACGGTCCCCCAATGACATGCAAATCCTGGGTTTCCTCCACTGCCAAATCAAAGCCACCCGTCAAATTGGGGGAAAAAAAAAGCCTCATCTTCCACCTCGAGACCCTACAACCACATGGCATCAACAAAGACTTCACCAGTTTCCAAATCTCCCCTCCCCCACCACATCCCAAATCCAGCCCTCCAACTTGGCACTGCCCTCTTGACCTGTCCATCTGTCCACCTTCCTTCCCACCTGTCTGCTCCACCCTCCCCATCACAATTAATCCCACCTGTATCCACCTATCGCCTTCCCATCTCCATTCCCCCAGCCCCAGCCCCACCCCCATCCTCCTATTTATATCTCAGTCCCGTTCCCCTCTACATTCCTGATAAAGGGCTTATGCCTGAAACATCGACTTTCCTGCTTCTCAAATGCTGTCTGACCTGCTGTGCTTTTCCAGTGCCACCCTTTTTGTCTCAGACTTCTGATGATGTAACACATGGATTATCTTTACTTTAACATACAGTTGGTTTCCCACAATGCCCAGAACAACTTGGTGGTTGATGTCCACGATCCTAATAGTACCCATATTCCATTTATTCAGACCAGTCATATATACTTTCAAACCCTGGCTATTAGGATGAACCTATGGCTGTCTGGTGGCCCGTGCTGCATCTTCTTCACATGGAATCATGATCCTCATTTCTCATTTGTCTGGTGCTCCTGCCATGAATCCAAGCAGGAACCACTTATGTTTTGAAGGAACAGTCCTGCTGTTTGGGTCACTTGGGTAGAGACATCCAGTGTTTGTTTTCAAGCTGTTGTCCTTTGCTTCATTCTCCACAACCTCCCTCTCAGCAGGACACAGACCTTACCAGCAGCCATTGGAAGAAACCTTGGGAAGGGGAAGTCAAGGAACAGGCTGGGAGGAGGCTACCTGCACCCAATTAATCTGGATGGGTCCTCCATAGTCAACTAATGCTCTGTTCAAGTATCATTTCCACAGTACCATTTCTGTACAATTCCCCACCTTCTCAGTAATCAGATACAAACTCCAAAGGAAAACATTGTGTGTTCTAACCATACCTTTCAGATAAAGGACTCCACAAAATCCATTCCATGATTACTTTATCTGACAATAAGATTTACAGAACTGAACTATTCCTTTGTGCACATGCCATTGGAACTTCCTTGGCAGCTCTTGACAGCTTTCATTATTCTTTGAGGGTTTTCGAAATCCAAAGTGTTAATGACCTTATATGCATGATCTTTTCTACTGTCAACAACTCTTAAACTCTGGCCCCCTCCAAGGTTTCTCGAGTTAGACCCCCATTCCCCTCCTCCCCACCCCCCCATTCTTCCTGAGTGTTGAAACAACACACAGCCCGAAGTATCTGAGACCCCCTAGAAGTACCTGACACTCTCCCCATCCCCTGCAGGTATCCTGAGATGATAGCCACTGGGGCATCTTACCTTTTCAAAGGAGCAGCCTAAGTTTCTAAATGAATCTTAGGAGATCAAATGTTCACTCTCTGGGCTCCACACTACAACGAAGCCAAATTCCTATTTCACTGGAGGCAGTACACAATGTACAAATGCACCACTCCAAGTTGAACATCACTCCTGTCCCTGTGAGTGCTCAGCAGCAGGACTTTTGACTATGGGCCACTGCCATCATTTTCATCATGGCAGAGAGTGCTGGAAAGTTGGGTCCAAAGAGCGAGAACCTGACCACACTGTACCGTAAAATGTATCTTGGGAAATGTAGCCGTGTTGTGACATTGGTCAATATTTCCTCCTCTCCCAATTCAGTAGGAAGTGAAATGGAAGTGCCAACCAAACTGATATCTCAACCAGTCACCTTACTAGGCAGCAGGCTTCTGTGCTGAATGTGACTCCTGAACCTATCCTGGCAGATAACAAAGATCAGAATAAGTAGGCCGTTGGGTGCACGGAATGAGACTGACAGTGCCAATTCTGTGGCACAACAGAATGGCACAGATCCACAATGGCATTCTAGTTACCCTAGGGCCTATAATCATTCTACCATTGTTGACTCAGAGTGCTGTGCCCTGCTGATGTGGATTGGGACTCAATAGTGGGTATGGGCACTCCAGTTCTTGTACATCTGATCTGCTCAATGTGAATTAGGGGTGGCACGATTGCTCAGTGGTTAGCACTGCCTCACACCGCCAGAAATCTGGGTTTGATTCTACCCTTGGATTGGATGGACTTTGCACAATCTCCCTGTGTCTGCATGAGTTTCCTCTGGGTGCTCCGATTTCCTCCCACTGTCCAAAGATGTGCAGTTTAGGTGGATTGGCCATGCTAAATTGCCCATCGTGTCTAGCGATGTGCAGGCTAGGTGGGTTAGCCATGGGAAATGCAGGGTTACAGGGATTGGGTGGGATGTTCATTGATGGATCTGTATGGGCTGAATGGCCTGCTTCCACACTGTAGAGATTTGATGAATTCCTTCGACTTGTCAAACTTCAATCAGTTTTGAAGCCCCAGGGCTCTGAGGCTTGCTTTTTTTGCTGGCAAGAGGCTGGTTTTAAGATTGTCTTTATGGATCTCTTGTTTGTTACAAGCAATTCCTGATCTGCTGAAGTTCTCATGAATAATTCATTTATAATCAGCTGCTTTTCCAGATATTTTTATATTTTTATATTTAAGTGCTCCCTTCAGGCTCTGTGGGGAAGGCATTCATAAAGTGAAGGGTTGAAATGGAAAATAAGATATCGCTGAGTGAAAGAATTCCATTAAAACATATATTCACACATGTACATGCATTTCAAATGACTCAATAAAGTGTGTGAACTTTAAGAATTCCATCATACCCAGGCCACTTTCAAGCCCATTCCAGAGAGCTCACTGCATGATCTTGTCCTAAATTGACAGGAAATCACTCTGTATTATTTGAATATATTTAAATTGATATTAATATTCAAGCTAACCTTTCTTACATTTTCTGCTTGAGCACTTAAGCCAGCATAAAATTTTCAAGAGATGTGACCAAGCATTGTGGAAATGCATATCTTTTTTAGACTACTAAATACAGATGGAATTTAAAAAAAAATCCTTCAAGATATATAAAAGCAAGAAATCCATTTAATTTTATTCAATGAACTATGGGTTAGAATTTGGTTTGTGCCATTATTCAGGTACAGAGGTTACAATTCATGATTTGTCTGAATCAGGTACACAGAAGGTGGTAATACTGACTATTTTGATGCTATCACATTATTTCTATAATTGCAGTACATGTGCCAGAGTACTAACTGTTTCTCTGTTCAACGCGGTGCTGAGATGTGTTTCTTGATAGCACGTAGTGCTGTCAGTTATTTACTCTTAAAGGCAATTTGTCCCTCTTAAAGGGAATCACACTGTATCACAGGAGACTGCCACTGAATAGCATACTGCTGTTCGAAATGATGAAAATAGAATGACACTGTAGAATGAGGGCTGCAGGATGACAAATGTGATGCAGGACAGCTTCATGATGGCAGACAGATAGATCAGTTGCACTCTCAAAGAGAGTTGTGAACACAGTCACAAAACCCAGACTTCCTTCTATTGACTCTGTCTATACTTGAGAAAGCAGCCAGCATAATCAAAGACCCCTCCGACCCTGGTTATACTCTCTTCCATCCTGTTCTATTGGGCACAAAATAAAAAAGTTGAAAATACATACCAACAGATTCAAGAACAGCTTCTTCCCTGCTGTTATCCGACTTACGGAACTCTCATATATTAGAGTTAATCTTTCTCTGGAGCTGTAACACTATATTTTGCATTCTGTTCTATTACCCTGATGTACAATATATTTAGAATCTTGGTGTCCCTTCAGTGTGGACACAGGCTATTTGGCCATTGAGTCCATACTGACTCTCCAAAGAGGATCCTATCCAGAACCCTACCCTAAACCTGTGTTCCTGTATTTCCTGTGGCCAATCCACCCTGACCTGCACATTTTTGGACTGTGGGAGGAAACCGGAGCACCCAAAGGAAACCCACGCAGACACGGGGAGAATGTGCAAACTCCACAGAGACAATTACCTGAGGTTGGAATCAAACCCGGGTCCTTGTGAGGCAGCAGTGCTAGCCACTGAGCTACCATGCTGCCCTGCAGGATGTGCAGTTTGTTTGGTTAGCATGCCAAAGCAATACTTTTCACTGTATCTCGGCACATGTGACAAAATCAAATTGAAGGTAACTCCCACAAGGGAGTAGGAGCAATGACCCGATAGGTCATTTTGTGGCATGTCAACTCATGCAGTTCAATGATCTCACACAGATGGTCAAGGTCAGGTCAGTGCATATATCTTTATATGAAAGCTCTTATTCATCTTTCCACTGGCCTTTAATGCTGTTCACTGCACCACACTCCCATCACTCACCTCCAGCTAACATTGAGATAATCACCTATCCGGATATTCTATCAAAACTGCCAATCTCACTCTCCTTTCTTACCACCTCAAGCTATTCAGTTATGGCAGGTACAATTCTTGAACATGGAGATGCATGGTCACTGAGGTTCTGCACTTTCTCTTGCACTGCCAAGTTTCACAGAACAGGAGGAAGCAGAACACAGCCAATGTGGGACAGGGGCATTTACATTTTATGAGCTCCAAGGTGGAAATGGGTCTTAGTACCTTTGGGGTAACTGCAACAGGACATAAGGCATCCGATATTGATGGGACTTTCAACTTTAACTGTATTCCTGTCTTATGCACCTTCTGAGCTTTCAGATCTCAATTCAGCCTCATGGTACTCTCTGACATGATGTACGAGATGCAGATGGTGTGAATTTGGACTTCTAGATTTCTGCCCAGCTATTCCCTCACCCAAGTTTCTTCCCTCTGACTTTCTGCTGTTAGATAATTAATTGTAACTACCCTTTCCACCACAGAAGCTCCAGGAAGAGAGACAGAAACAACACAGTGCCAATGAAGAGGGCCTACCATAGCTACTAAGTCAGATACTGGCACTGTAGTTACAGGCTGCTATGAAATTGAGATCAGCACATGGCGAATCAGTGGGCAAAAGTAGATAGCAGACAGGCAGGATCAAGATTAAAGTGGTGTTGGAAAAACACAGCAGGTTAGGCAGCATCCGAGGAACAGGAAAATTGACATTTCAGGCCAAAGCCCTTCATCAGGAATGAAGCTGGGAGCCCTGGGGGTGGAGAGATAAATGGGAGGGGGAGTGGGGCTGGGGAGAAGGTAGCTGACGGTGCAATAGGTGAATGGAAGTGAGGGTAAAGGTCGTAAGGAGGGTGGAGCGGATAAGTGGGAAGGAAGATTGACAGGTGGGACAGGTCATGAGGGTTGTGCTGAGCGAGAAGGTTGGAACTGGGGTAAGGTGGGGGGAGAGGAAATAAGGAAACTGGTCAAGTCCACATTGTTGCAGACAGGCAGTGGGCAATGGATGGTTCAGTGAGCAAGGTATCAGTCATGCTCTGCTATAAAGGTTTCAGCCGATAACCCCAGTGGACCTTCATACAAAATAATGATAATGGATACAATGAACAAGATGTCAACTGCATTCACTTGATCTCACCATAGTGCCATCAAAAAGCAGTTCTCAACACTTGTGTTTGGTGTCTGTAAATGGATGGATTTCTTGGCTTTGGATTCACGTTTCAACATGGACATGAGGACAAGAATCGAGGCAGACCTCAGTGAGATAGTGCTGCACCATTGAAGCTGTGCTTTCTCAATGAAATATTAAAACAACATCCAATCTGTCTGCTCAGTCAGATGCAAGGATCTCATGCCATGTCCTTGGAGAAGGGCAAGGGAGGTCTCCCCGATATCATGACCAACACTTATCACTCAATCGCCACCACAACTGCAAATCATCTTGTTGTTACCACGTTCCCTTCTATGCTGTGCACAGTTTAGCTTCTGTATTTTTCCTCTATTCCAACAGTGGCTATACTTAAAAAGTGCTTCATTCGATGCAAAATGCTTTGAGAGTTCTGGTAGTCATGGAAGGGATTATATAAATGCAAGTCTTGACAGACCCTCTGCAGTAGCAGTGGCTGTTCAAAATGATCTTCTTGGAATGTTGGGTGTTTGACCCTTTAAATAATGCCAGGGCTAAGCTCCTCCTGCAACCGAGTGCTTAATATTTGTTGAGTGATTTGAGAAATAATTTCAAAAAGACCATGAGAAATAGGATCAGGCTGTTTGGTCCTTTAAATCTGCTCCAACATTCAGTGTGATCATGCTGATATATTGTTCCTTTTATCCACTTTCCTGCCCTTTCCCTGTCACCCTTGATTGTCTTCCTGACCAAGAATCTATTTATCTCAGCCTGAAACACTCACAAAGGCTCTGCCCCACAGCTCTCTGAGGCAAGGAGCTCCGAGGATTCACAATCCTCTTAGAGAAAGAAAATTCCTCCTCATTTCAGCGTTAAATTGGTGTCCCTTTATTCTGAGACTGTGCCCTCCAGTCTTGGACTCTCCCATGAAGGGGAACATCTTCTCTGCATTGATTCTGTCAAGACCATTAAGAATTTTGTATATTTCAATGAGATTACCTCCCATTCTTCTAAACTCCAGTGAGCAGGGTCCCAACCTGTTTAACACTTGCTCATAAGATAGTCCCTCCACACCAGGGATCATCCTAGTGAACTGCCTCCATTGAAATCATATCTTCCCTTGAAGAAGTTGAACAAAGCTCTCATGATTAGATTAGATTAGATTACTTACAGTGTGGAAACAGGCCCTTCGGCCCAACAAGTCCACACCGACCCACCGAAGAGCAATCCACCCAGACCCATTCCCCTATATTTACCCTTCACCTAACACTAGGGACAATTTAGCATGGCCAATTCACCTGACCTGCACATCTTTGGACTTTGGGAGGAAACTGGAGCACCTGGAGGAAACCCAGGGGAGAATGTGCAAACTCCACACAGACAGTTGCCTGAGGCAGGAATTGAACCTGGGTCTCTGGCACTGTGAGGCAGCAGTGCTAACCACTGTGCCACCGTGCCGCCCAGATATTCTGGATGTGCTCTCACCAACATCCATCGAAGATTGGGGTCACCCCTGCTGGTGGAGCTGAGTGACGATATAAGAGCACTACTTCCTGGAGGTGGTGCTGGCATAGACCTGTGTACATCTGCTTCTCAAGTTGTATTCCATGCCAGGATAGGATAGAAATAGAGAGGGCGCTCAGTGGCCACCTCCAGTGGCATTATTTTTACAAGTTTCTCCAACTTTGTTCTTTAATTCACAATCTGCACTCACGCTTAGAATCGACCTACTCAAGCTGTCAACGAGATTGTTTTTTTTCTTGAAAAGCTACAAATGGAAAATAGTTTCCAAATCTGTCATTTAGCCTCTGTTGAGAGCGTGCAGCCTGCAGCTCCTTGCTTCCGCCCATGGTTTCCAGACAGCAGTTGGTCGGCTGACAGATGTGATTTTCTGATTTCTATTTCCTTGTATCACTGCTGGTCTCTGTCTCCAGTGGAGTTGGACACAAGATTGTGAGAAATGGGATTGAGTGCTTTAAAGCAATCAATTGAATACTCATAAAGCAAAGACATGATTCATCGTACATACAAAAGGGCTTAATTAAGATGGATGAAAATGCTAAAAAGAATGAATCCAGCTTTTGAGTACATTCTTCATAAAGGAGTGATGTTCATTTAAAGATGTTTTGAAGAGTTGCAACATTTTAAAATAAAATCTCTGTGACTGTACTGCAGAAAGTCTTTGGCAAATCTGACTAAATCATAAATAGGTTTAAGGGGATGGTTCTTTGACATTTAAACAATAAACAATGATGATATTATTCTTGTTAAATATTGCCAAGAAAGAGCTCTGCAACATCAAAATAGCCTTTCCAGGTAATTCTTTACTTTGCACTTTAACCTGTTGTGTTGCAAGCAGAGCATATCAGACTTGATTCCCATAAAATTCCTACAATGTGGAAGCAGGCCTTTTGGCTTAACAAGTCCACACCAGCCCTCTGAAGAGTAACCCACCCAGACCCATTCCCCTACTACTCTACATTTACCCTGACTAATGCACATAACTGACACAGCCCTGAACGCTACGGGCAACTTAGCATGGCCAAAACCCCTAACCTGAACCTCCTTGGATTGTGGGAGAAAAGCCAGAGCACCGACAGGAAACCTGCATGGACACAGGGAGAATGTGCAAACTCCACACAGACAGTCACCCAAGGTGTGAATCGAAACCAGGTCCCTGGCACTGTGAGCCAGCAATGCTAACCACTGAACCACATCACCAGCCCATTTGTTTCCTCACAATGCAAAAATATCAGATTGATTCTATTTTGAACCTCATCTGCTATCCATATATAAAAACACGCAAGAAAAAAAAAATCAGGAAAGAAAAAAAACAACAGGATGATATAGTGGCTCAATGGTTAGCACTGCTGCCTCCCAGCACCAGGGACCTGGGTTCAATCCCAGCCTTGGGCAACTGTCTGTGTGCAGTTTGCACATTCTCCCTGTGTCTGTGTGAGCTTCCTCCCACGATCCAAAGATGTTCAGGTTAGTTGGATTGGCTATGTTGAATTGCCCATAATTCTTGGGGATATGTAGGTTAGGTGCACTAGTCAGGGGTAAATATAGAGTAGGGGAATGGGTCTGGGTGGGTAGCTCTACGGTGGGTCGGTGTGGATTTATTAGGCTGAATGCCCTGTTTCCACACTATAGGGATTCTATGTCCAAATTGTCATGTTTCCATTCATAATACTGTTATTAAGTTCTCTCTGCCACAGATACTCATGGTGATATTGTCGGGACAAATCAAATCAAATTTATTCAGGCAGTACCAGAAGCTCAAAAGTAATAAGAATAAATAATTGGAAACTAGAAATAAAGCACAGAAAGTTTTACAAGTACAGGGAGATTCCGTTAGAATCTGAAAGAGAAAAGACACATTCATGTTTCAAATGGACACCATTCATCAACTCGAAATGTTAATCCATCTTTTCTATTGTTGTAGCTCACTAAAACATTTCTTTCAATAGAAATGAAAAGCTTGGCTAACTGATGAACCCAAAAAAAATTCACAGATGAGAAGGGAGCTTAGCACAGCCATTCAACTTTACTAACAGACACCAGAGTCCAAGTTGAAGTGAACAAGCAGTTATGCAGAAGATCACAGCTGAAATCACAGAGCAGCACAGGTACTTATCACCCATGGACAGCCCTTTATTACAAAGTCAGGGTTGGAACAGAGAGATGGATGGGAGGAGGATACGGGAGAGAGACAGAGAGATGGAGACGGATGGGAGGAGAATACAGGAGAGAGAGAGAGAGAGACGGAGATGGATGGGAGGAGGAGACGGGAGAGAGAGAGAGAGAGATGGAGATGGATGGGAGGAGGAGACGGGAGAGAGAGAGAGAGAGAGGGATGGAGATGGATGGGAGGAGGAGACGGGAGAGAGAGAGATAGAGAGAGAGATGGAGATGGATGGGAGGAGGAGACGGGAGAGAGAGAGAGAGAGGGATGGAGATGGATGGGAGGAGAATATGGGAGAGACAGAGATGGAGATGAATGGGAGGAGGTTATGGGAGAGTGAGAGAGACAGAAATGGAGATGGATAGGAGGTGGATACAGGATAGAAATTGAGACAAAGATGGATGGGAGGAGGACATGAGAAAGCAAGAGAGATTGAGACAGAGACAGATGGAAGGAGAGAGAGAAAGCGAAAGAGGCAGATGGATGGAGGACTTTATGGGAGAGAGAGATAGAGACAGAGACAGATGGGAGGATGATACGAGAGAGAGAGGTAAAAACGGAGATGGATGGGAGGAAGATATGGGAGAGAGAGAGATGCAGATGGACGGAGGAAGATATGGGAGAGAGATAGAGACAGAGGTGGGTGGAAGGACGATATGAGAGAGAGAGATAGAGATGGATGGGAGGAGGATGTGGGGGAGAGAGAGAGATATAGATAGAGACTGATGCATGGAGAATACGGGAGAGAGACAGACAGAGACAGAGATGGATGGGAGGAGGATCCGGGTGAAAACAGTCTGATAGGAGGAGGATTTTGTCGGTTCGATGGGAGATGAGTCCAAATGCATGAAGTGGGGAGCAGCAAAATCAATGCAACTGATGTCATGTCAACAGTTCACAATGAACAGGCCGAATGCAGGTAGGCCAGAAGGATGGATCCATGTGGAGGGACAGTGTTGGAGAAGGGGGAAGGGACGGTGTGATGGGGATAGGACTCTTATAGCAAGCCATTCAAACCAACTTTTCCATCTCAATATTGATGCTCCATTCCTGTTTCTTCCCTCATCAGTCATCTCTTGACCCAAGTACCTATCTGGATATTAGACAGCAACATCAAAAATACTTCAACACATTCTATGCAAACAAACTGGATATTTTTACATGGATTCCTGGGTCACTGTCGAATTGTATTTTACCTCAGAAACGGCTAACTGGCCTAAGTAGTTTTGTTTTATTTCTTCACTCTATCTTCTGCCTCTGACCACAAGAATTGCAAGAAATACCCAAATTGGTACTCGGTGGCCAATCAGAAAGAGTTACAAACATGCACTGAAATATATGCATGCACTTGTTTGATTCAGCAATGACACAAAATGACAGAACAGATATTGACCAATCCAAACACTGTTGATAGGCATATCTTTTCCTTTTAATAAAGAGGAGAATTTTGAGTGAGGAGAGATTGGGTCAACTTAAAATGTTATACATGCCAATGAGATCTTCTTTCATTCTTCTCAATGCCAGTCAGTACTGACAGAGTTGACCCAATCTCTCCTTACACAAAATTCTCCCTCTTTATTAAAGGGTAAAGATATGCCTATCCACAGTGTTTCAATTGGTCAAATATTTGTTCTGTGTCATTGCTGAATCAAACAAGTACGGGTATATATTTCAGCCTACACATGGATGAAAAAAAACCCACCATTTCTTTACATTGTCAGTCCCCTAAACTACGGAGGTTCTAAATTTTCTGGTTATATTTTTTCTTTTTTTTTCCTAATCTTCTAGTTTTTTTTCTTTCTTTTTGCCAAGTGATCTGATGGTCTTGGGGTCATTTAGAAGGCTATTGGCAAAGGTCATTGGCAAGCACCTGGTCTTCACACAGGAATCCACTTCAGGTTTGGGGGGGGGTGCCAGGCAGTGAGTTGAAAGGTTTGTGCACACCGTGTGGTCTGACCAGGTGCTGCTTGCTGTGAAGTGAAGGCTAAAAAGAAACGTAAACATTTTGAAAACCATGCTGAAACCTTACCTGCCAAGTCTTTACAACATAGACAAGCAGGAGGCTGGAAGAACACAGCAAGCCAGGCAGCATCAGGAGCTGGAGAAGTCAACGTTTCTGGTGTAACCCTACTTCAGGACTGGGGGTGAGGGTAAGAGGAGCTGCAGACCAAATGTAAACTAAGGGAATGTTTTGTCGAGCATCACAGCCAGGCCCACAGGGAGTGACCAGACCTCCCAGTCACTGCCCATTTCCACTCCCTTTCCAACATGACCAGCCTTGGCCTCCTCCATTTCCACAACAAATCAAGCTGCACATTGGAGGCATAACACCTCATCTTCCGCCTGGGCACTCTACAGCCAGGAGGACTCAACACTGAGTTCTCCAATTTCAAATAACCTCCTTTCCCATCCCCCGACTCCCTTTACAGGACTTACCCTGCCACCTTTCTGTTCCTCTCATCAACCGTTCCTTCTAGCCACCAACCGGATTCATTCTTCCCATTGACCACTCTCACTAGTATCCTTACATATGGATGAGGAAGGACACCACTTCGACTGGGACAACACATCCATCCTGGGACAAGCTAAACAGAGACACGCACGAGAATTCCTAAAAACATGGCATTCGAATCGGAATTCAATCAACAAACACATTGATTTCGAGCCCATTTACCACCACCTGAGGAAAAGAAGAGGAAATGGCATCACCACAGGAAATGACATCACCATCCCAAGGAAACCCAAACATATAAATAGAAAGTGGGCTATATCACCAATGCTTCATTCAGATGCTCACTGAAGATGTTACCCATTATGGTGACAAAACATCTGAAAAAAAACCTAGCTCAGCAAGCAAACTTCCATCCAAAGGTCATACTCTCTAACTGTCTTCACCTATTCCCACTTCACCACCCTGCCCCCACCACCCCCTTTATCTGCAGCTCCCCTCATACCCACCCGCAGTTCTGAAGAAGCGTTACACCCAAAACGTTTACTTCTGCACCTCCTGATGCTGCCTGGTTTGCTGTGTTCTTTCATCCTCCTGCTTGGATCTACCTTAGATTCCAACATCTGCAGTTCTTTTGTCTCTAGTCTAGTCTTTACAACATTTTCTCTAGTTTCTAGGTAAGTTTTTACAAAAGCCCTTATTACTGAAGAAGTTGAGACTGTGGTGCTGGAAAAGCACAACAGGTCAGGCAGCATCCTGAGTCTTCTTCTACTGTCACAACTGTGTATGGCAGATGTAATTGGTCACTTTTGTAATCTTTCAGAAGACAACAATTGGTCTGATGGAAGTCAGAACTCAACAAAAAAAGAGGAGGCTCGTCAATAAAATGTCTTATGAGCCATTGCCTCAGCCCGGGTAAAGGAACACAAATGTCCCATTGGCCTTCCCTTATGAATGATGTGGAGGTACCGACACCAGGTTATAGTCATAGAACATAGAACAAAAGCATTACAGCGCAATACAGGCCCTTTGGCCCTCGATGTTGTGCCAACCTGTGAAACTAATCTGAAGCCCATTGAACCTACACTAATCCATTTTCATCCATATATCTATCCAATTTGGCGAATCTACTACTGTAGCAGGTAGGGCGTTCCATGCCCTTACTACTCTCTGAGTAAAGACACTACCTCTGACATCTGTCCTATATCTATCACCTCCCCAATTTAAAGCTGTGTCCCCGCATGCTAGCCATCACCATCCGAGGAGAAAGGCTCTCACTGTCCACCCTATCTAACCCTTTGATTATCTTGTATGTCTCAATTAAGCCACCTCTCAACCTTCTTCTCTCTAATGAAAACAGCCTCAGGTCACTCAGCCTTTCCTCATAATACCTTCCCTCCATGCCAGGCAGCAACCTAGTAAATCTCTTCTGAACTGTCTCCAAAGCTTCTACATCCTTCCTATAATGCAGTGACCAGAACTGTGCACAATACTCCAAATGCGGCCACACCAGAGTTTTGTACAGCTGCAGCATGACTTCAAGGCTCTGAAACTCAATCCTCTACCAATAAAAGCTAACACACTGTATACCTTCTTAACGACCCTATCAATCTGGTTGGCATCTTTGAGGAATCTATGTACCTAGACACTGAGATCTCTGTGTTCATCTACACTACTAAGAATCTTACCATTCGCCCAATACTCTTTATTCCTGTTGCAGCTTCTTCCACATTAAACTCCATTTGCAACCTCTCAGCCCAGCCCTGCAGCTTTTCTGTGTCCCTCTGTAACCTGCACAATCCATCAGCATGATCCATAATTCCACTGGCCATAGTGTCATCCATACATTTACTAACCCATTCTTCTACGCCTTCATCTTGATCATTTATAAAAATGACAAACAGCAGTAGACCCAAAACATATCCTTGCAGTAAACCATGAGTAACTGAACTCCAGGATGATAATTTCCCATCAACCACTACCCTCTGCCTTCTTTCAGCTAGCCAATTTCTGATACAAACCACTAAATCACCCTCTATCCCATGCCTCTGTATTTAACACCTATCGTGGGGAACCTCATCAAGCACCTTACTGAAATCCATATACACCACATCAACTGCTTTACCCGCATCCACTTGCTTGGTCACCATCTCAAAGAACTCAATAAGATTTGTGAGGTATGACCTACTCTTCACAAAACCAGGTTGACTATCCCTAATCAACTTATTTCTCTCTAGATGAGTTTAAATCTTATCTGTTATAACCTTTTCCAACACTTTAGCCACAACTGAATTAAGGCTCACAGGACTATAGTTTCCAGGGTTGTCTCTACTCCCCTTCCTGAACAAGAAAGTAACATTTGCTATCCTCCAGTCTTCTGACACAATTCCTTTAGACATGCCTGTAGGAGCTCCAAAAGCTTGTGTTTTCATATAAACCAGTTGGACTGTAACCCGGTGATGGGTGATTTCTAACTATTTCTCTTATGAACTAATATAATCATGACCCTAAAATTCCACAGCTGTTTTCCCATCGACTACTATACTTTTTGCCAGGAGTCTCGCTGAAATCTCAAAGAGCCATTTTAATCATTTGGAAGTGGTACAACTTTTATTATAGTTATGATGGAATAGTGAAATAGTTAAACCTATGCCCTCTAGTTCTGGACTCCCCAGTCCCAGGGAAAATACTTTGTCTATTCACCCTATCCATGCCCCTCATGATTTTATAAAACTCTATAAGGTCACTCCTCAGCCTCCGACGCTCCAGGGAAAACAGCCCAGCCTGTTCAGTCTCTCCCTGAAGCTCAAATCCTCCAATCCTGGCAATCCTTGTAAACCTTTTCTGAACCCCTTCAAGTTTCACAACAGCCTTCCGTTAAGAAGGAGACCAGAATTGCATGTAATATTCCAAAAGTGGCCTAACCAATGTCCTCTACAGGCGCAACATGACCTCCCAACTCCTGTACTCAATACTCTGACCAATAAAGGAAAGCATACCAAACGCCTTCTTCACTATCCTATCTACGTGCGACTCTACTTTCAAGGAACTATGGACCTGCACTCCAAAGTCTCTTTATTCAGCAACACTCTCTAGGACCTTACCATTAAGCATATAAGCCCCGCTAGGATTTGCTTTCCCAAAATGCAGCACCTCACATTTATCTAAATTAAACTCTATCTGTCACTTCTCAGCCCATTGGCTCATCTGATCAAGATCCCGTTGTAATCTGAGGGAACCTTCTTCGCTGTCCACTACACCTCCAATTTAGTGTCATCTGCAAATTTACTACTATATCTCTTATGCTCACATCTAAATAATTTATATAAATGATGAAAAGTAGTGGACCCAGCACTGATCGTTGTGGCACTCCACTGTCCACAGGCTTCCAGTCTGAAAACCAACCCTCCACCACCACCCACTGTTTTCTACCTTTGAGCCAGTTCTGTATCCAAATGGCTAGTTCTCCCTGTATTCAATGAGATCTAACCTTGCTAACCAGTCTCCCATGGGGAACCTTGTCGAACACCTTACTGAAGTCCATTTGTATCACGTCCACCACTCTGCCCTCATCAATCCTCTTTGTTACTTCTTTAATGATTTCCCACAAACTAAGCCATGTTGATTATCTCAAATCAGTCCTTGCCTTTCCAAATTTATGTAAATCCTGTCCCTCAGGATTCCCTCCAACAATTTGCCCACCACTGACATCAGGCTCACTGGTCTATAGTTCCCTGGCTTTTCCTTACCACCTTTCTTAAATAATGGTAGCATATTCGCCAACCTCCAGTCTTCTGGCAACTCACCTGTGACTATCAATGATACAAATATCTCAGCAAGAGGCCCAGCAATCACTTTCCTAGCTACACACAGAGTTCTAGGGAACACCTGATCAGGTCCTGGGGATTTATCCACTTTTATGTATTTCAAAATATCCATCACTTCCTCCTCTGTAATATGGACATTTTTCAAGATATCACCATCTATTTCCCTGCATTCTATATCTTCTATGTCCTTTTCCACAAAATACTTGTTTAGTATCACCCCCATCTCCTGTGGCTCCACACAAAGGCTGCTTTGTTAATTCTCTCCCAAGTTACCATTTTGTCCTTATTGTATTTGTAAAAACCCTTTGGATTCTCCTTAATTCTATTTGTCAAAGCTATTTCATGTCCCCTTTTTGCCCTCCTGATTTCCCTCTTAAATATACTCCTACTGTCTTTATACTCTTCTAAGGACTCACTCAATCTATCATGTCTATACCCGACATATGCTTCCTTCTTTTTCTTAACCAAACCCTCAATTTCTCTAGTCATCCAGCAATCCCTACACCTACCAGTCTTTCCTTTTGCCCTAACAGGAATATACTGTCTCTGGACTCTCATTATCTCATTTCTGAAGGCTTCCCATTTTCCAGCGGAAATCTGCACTCAATCAGCTTTTGAAAGTCCTTGCCTAATACCGTCAAAATTGGCTGTTCTCCAGTTTATAACTTTTCCAACACTATTTTAAAACTAAGAGTAATTATGGTCGCTGGCCCCAAAGTGCTCCCCCACTGACACCTCAGTCACCTGCCCTGCCTTATTTCTCAAGAGTAGGTCAAGTTTTGCACCTTGGTAAAAACAAGGACTGCAGATGCTGGAAAACAGATTCTGGATTAGTGGTGCTGGAAAAGACCGTTCCCTCTGTGACTACATGGTCAGGTCCATGCCCCCCAACAACCCACCCTACCGTCCTGGCACCTTCCCCTGCCACCGCAGGAATTGCAAAACCTATGCCCACACCTCCTCCCTCACCTCCATCCAAGGCCCTAAAGGAGCCTTCCACATCCATCAAAGCTTTACCTGCACATTCACTAATATCATTTATTGTATCCGTTGCTCCCGATGCGGTCTCCTCTACATTGGGGAGACTGGGCGCCTCCTAGCAGAGCGCTTTAGGGAACATCTCTGGGACACCTGCACCAATCAACCACACCGCTCCGTGGTCCAACATTTCAACTCCCCCTCCCACTCTGCCGAGGACATGGAGGTTCTGGGCCTCCTTCACCGCCCTCCCTCACCACCAGACGCCTGGAGGAAGAACGCCTCATCTTCCGCCTTGGAACACTTCAACCCCAGGGCATCAATGTGGACTTCAACAGTTTCTTCATTTCCCCTTCCCCCCCCCTCACCCCAGTTCCAAACTTCCAGCTCAGCCCTGTTCCCATGACTTGTCCTACCTGCCTATCTTCTTTTCCACCTATCCACTCCACCCTCCTCTCTGACCTATCACCTACATCCCACCTCCATCCACGCATTGTACTCTTTGCTACCTTCCCCCACCCTCCTCCCTGATCTATCACCTTCATCCCCACCCCCACTCACCTATTATACTCTATGCTACTTTCTCCCCACCCCCACCCTCCTCTCATTTATCTCTTCACCCTTCAGGCACTCTGCCTGTATTCCTGATGAAAGGCTTTTGCCCGAAACGTCAGTTTTCCTGCTCCTCAGATGCTGCCTGAACTGCTGTGCTTTTCCAGCACCACTAATCCAAAATCAAGTTTTGCACCTTCTCTACTTGGTACATCCACATACTAAATCAGAAAATGTTCTTGTACACTCTTAACAAATTCCTCTCCATCTAAACCCTTAACACTATAGTAATTCTAGTCTATGTTTGGAAAGTTAGAATCCCCTACCATAACCACCCTATTATTCTTATAGATGACTGAAGTCTCCTTACAAATTGTTTCTCAATTTCCCTCTGACTATTAGGGGGTCTATAATACAATCCCAAAAAGGTGATCATCCCTTTCTTATTTCTCAGTTCCACCTAAATAACTTCCCTCAATGTATTTCCAGGAATATCCTCCCTCAGCACAGCTGCAATGCTGTACCATATCAGAAACACCACTCCCCCTCCCCTCTTGCCTCCCTTTCTATCCTTCCTGTAGCATTTGTATCCTGGAACGTTAAGCTACCAGTCCTATCCATCCCTGAGCCATGTTTCTGTAATTGCTATAATATCCCAGTCCCATGTTCCTAACCATGTCCTGAGTTCATCTGCCTTCCCTGTTAGGCCCCTTGCATTGAAATAAATGCAGTTTAATTTATCAATCCTATATTGTTCTCTGCTTTGTTCCTTGACTGTTTAACTCACTTCTTTTCTCAACTGTACCAGTTTCAGATTGATTTCTTTCCTCAGTATTTCCCTGGGTCCCATCCCCTGTACCTTACTAATTTAAATCCTCCCGAACAGCTCCAGCAAGTCTCCCTGCCAGTATATTAGTCCCCTTCCAATTCAGGTGCAACCCATCCTTCTTGTACAGGTCACTTCTACCATAGAAGAAATTCCCAAGATCCAAAGAAGTGAATCCTTTTCCCATACACCAGCTCCTCAGCCATGCATTCATCTGCTCTATCCTCCTATTCCTACCCTCACTAGCTCATATCACTGCGAGTAATTCAGATATTACTACCCTCGAGGACCTCCTTTTTAAATTCCTGCCTAATTTTCTATATTCTCCCTTCAGAATCTCATCCTTTTCCCTTCCTATGCCCTTAGTTCTAATGTATACATTGACCTCCTGCTGGGCCCTCTCCCCCTTGAGAACATTCTGCACTCTCTCTGAGACATCCTTGATCCTGGCACCAGAAAGATAACACACCATTCTGATTTTTCGCTGCTAGCCGCAGAAGCGTCTGTCTGTGCCCCGACTAGAGATTCCCCGAACTCAATTGATCGCTTGGAACCCGATGTACTTCCCATTACATTAGAGACAATATTGATACAGAAACTTGGCTGTTTATGCTACATTTCCCTGAAAGTCCCTCACCCCCTACATTTTCCAAAACAGCATACTTGTTTGAAATAGGGATAGCCACAGAAGACTCCTGTACTAACCACCTACCTCTCCTACCTTTCTTGGAGTTAACCTACCTACCTGACTGCATCTGCAACTTTTCTTGCTTCCTATATCTGCCATTCATCAGACCCCAATTCTTGTAAATTCCTCATTGCCTCTAACTGTCACTCCAACCAATCCATTTGATCTGACAGGATTCATAACTGACGACATTTATTGCAGATATAATCCTCAGTAACCCTTAAACTCTCCTGAAACTCCCACATCAGACAAGAAGAGCATATCACTCTTTTAAAGGCCATTTTGCTTCTTCCAATCTGCAGACCCAGAAAATAGCACCATCTTATTGCTCTACAAAACATTGCTCCTGGCTAACTTAATACTTTCGCTAATATTTTTATAGGGTAATCAGGAGGCAGATCACAATAAAAAACATATAATCCAAAAAAAAATCCACTCTACTTAATATTGTAGATTTATAGCAAGGCTATACTTAAATCTATTTACTTATCTATCTCTGTGCTGTGACCTCTCCCAAAAAGGTTTCTCCAAGATCAGTTGTGAATTTCACTGTTTGTTAAATTTTCCTCGACACACTCCAATGTCCAGTGATACGTGGATTCAAACAGCAAAGGCAGTAACTGTGCAGATTCACTGCTGTGTCAGTTAGCAGTGTAGGTTGCTTTCTCTCTCTCTCTTACAAACCATGTGCTTGCTGCCTTTGTCTGTCTTTCTCCCTTTTAAAAGTGCTGTTGTTTTGACTTCTTTTTTCAACGTCCCAAAACAATTGCAACAGCATATAAAAAAGTAATTGCTACTCCTGGTATTTGAGGAAATCACCCCCAATATCTAAAATACCTCAGTAAAGGTGCAGCCAGAAATTTTTCTGTTACAGCCAGAAATTTTTCCTGTACGCCATCTTGGATTACCCAGAATCCTTTTCTCATATGTATATTTTAAACCAACAGTGAGTACAATAATAGATTTGCATTCAATTCTCACAGATGTTCAAGTATTTCTGCTTAACACAATGGAGATGTATTAATCAGTGGGTGGCACGGTGGCACAGTGGTTAGCACTGCTGCTTCACAGCACCTGAGACCTGGGTTCAATTCCTGCCGCAGGCAACTGTCTGTGTGGAGCTTGCACATTCTCCCTGTGTCTGTGTGGGTTTCCTCCGGGTGCTCTGGTTTCCTCCCAAAGTCCAAAAATGTGCAGGTTAGGTGAGTCGGCTATGCTAAAATTGCCCGTAGTGTTAGGTGAAGGGGTAAATGTAGGGAAATGGGTCTGTTTGGGTTGCTCTTTGGAGGGTCGGGTTGGGCTGAAGGGCCTGTTTCCACACTGTAAGTAATCTAATCTAACGTTATAGCCAAGTTCAGAGCATTGCAGAGATTTGAAATAAACACCCGCATTGCTGAAGAAACTCAGGTAGGTCTGGTAGCATCAGAGAAACAGAGTAAATCTTTCAAGGGTGGTATGACTGATCTTCGGAAACAGTCTGAAGGTCTCAGTGAGATATTGAATGCTCCCAAATGGATTTCCATAAGTCATCTATTACTAACTCATTGAACTATGGAGGAAGTAGCAGCAACAACCCTGAACACTATTTATATGTTTTTCTCTTGCATTCTTCATCAGTGTTATGGTAGATAAAAGGGAGACACCCCTAAAAGTATTCACCCAACATTCCTTGCCCATATACTGAGAAATCATTGAGAGCAAGGTTTAGGATCTAAAATAAGAATAATATACCACTTTCCAAACAAATCTGTTATTTTTGTATTTTAGCATTTGCAACGGAGCTTGATACAATAGAGCAATCACATCCAACAAACACAGTTATAACTCAGTTGTGATTTTCTTGCTTGTGAATTATGAGATCTTCCTCAATCATGGAACAAATCACCTCCTTCACAGACTTCATTAGGTATTCATGGATTTTTGTATGGTAATCACTGCTTGTACCACACTACCTTTTGTGCATTTGCTGGAACATTTTACATAATGTCAAAATGTTTGGGAGACTGTTAAGTAATTCAAGGGTACCATAAAAATAAAAGCTTCAAAGAATTCACATCAAACTGCAATATATTATGCTGCTGATACTTAATAAGTGCCTTGCACCTGATGATCAAGAGTTGTTCAGCAAACCAGTTTTATTTTCTTTAGAAAATGTGTCAAAATGACTGAAATCTTATTGAAAAGCAAAATCATGTCACTTATGTGGATATTGCCATCATGAAGGAAATGCTGCATGACCCTTCATTCCCTTTAACAAGAAAAGCAGAGACATAGAGCTTCTTTAATACCAAAAAAAAACCTCTTGTTATATTTTGCTCATCATTAAAGACTAGTAAATGTATTGATGTGTACCAAACCTGACAGATTCATGCGTCCTCCCAACTGAAGGCTGGATTTGATTAACCAGGTTAGTACCTTGGAAACCTCTCAGTGGAATAAGAGCTTTTAGAACTCTTGAAAGTTTAAAGGCTTTTGACACAGAAAATAACATGAACTTGTGAACTTCCCTCCTGCTGCTTTTTCCAGCTGATGTTCCGAGCTTGGTTCAATCATCAAAGCAATAAAGGAGTACTGTTCTGGAGCCAGCTGCTACACCAAACGACACAAGTATTTTTAGTGTATTGACTGAATGTTATTATCAGCTCAAAACCCCTTTCTCCATTGTCCTTTCATTGATGTTAATTATAACTGACAGAAAGCTTGCATCCACTGCTTTCACGAGTTACTTTATGTTGCCAAGTGACTGCCCAGAACAAGAATTGCCATTTATTAAAATTAGTAAACTCACAATCCCACAGGTAGACAATTATGAAATATCTACACATGGCTCTGCTGGTTAAAGCCCTAACGCCCTTTTAAAATCTACACATTAAAATCCTAACCCTACCCATATATACACCGACAAACAGAAAAATGCATTGGTTTTGTGGGTAGAGGGGGAAAAAAATCTGGGAACCACACTTCAATAGCGCCAGTCCACAGGGTGCATTGAGAAGATTTGTTAGGATTTTCTGTTCTTCAATCTCCTCTCTTTGGTTCCTTTCAGTTCTTGGCAGGAGGCATGGGTAATTGGTGTGCTAACTATAATGTCTCTTCAATTACTAGTAAAAGGCAACAACTTACAACTGGTGGGAGAAAATGATTGACTTATTCACCTTTTTTTTACTGCAGAGAGACAGAGTCATTCACACACAACCTGACTTAATGCAGTCCGAAGGTCTTTTCCAGTAGCATTCACACCCACAAGCTGTTCAGCCGTCCAGGAACCCATCAGAGAGCTGCCATCATTTTTATGACTTTTGCCATCCATGGCTGGTCACAGTATTGCATGAACCAATCAGCTAGCTTTTGCTGGTCAAATCTCACACTGCATGCGCACGCATACCCCAGTGTCCTACCATCTACCAAGATCCACCATCACTACTTGAACAGACATAGAATTTCAATATCTTGCTTTTAAAGGTGCAGCAATTCCTTCCACCCGTTCTTGGTTTTAATACAGTCTTTCTTCACATATTAGTCCATAAACTAAAAAACAGAAAATAAGATGATGCAGTCTAATTTACCCAAAAGAATTGTAAGTTTTTGATGACAGTGTATTCAAGCGATATCAGCGAGTGATGTCATTGACAGCTGGTTTTCTTTTTGAATCATTCAGCCATTCCTTTAGTCAGCCACTGCTTCAGCAATACCAGAGATTAACAAGTGAGTGTATACTCCCACAATCATTAGTCTACAGCTAATGTCCACAGAGCTCCTCTCAGTCCCAGCTTCAGCAGCAGATTGACAAAACCTTCAGAGAAATGAGAGAGAACGTCCACTCACACCATTTCTTTGCAATTTGCATTGTCTTCCACGAAAGCTTTAGTAGAAATTGAAGGAAAGTCCCTGTGGGAACTCTACTTTGTCATGGCTACCAAGTGAGGTTACACAAGTGTGAAGATAGACTATGGCTTGGGGAGTATTTATGATCTGCTTTGTTGCTGTGTGATAAATTAATTACCATTTTCCTTGAGTGTGCTCAAATTGTGAGTATTATTCACCTCTTTCATATATAGAAATAACATGGTGGTAGTGTAGAACATGTTAAAAGTGGGCATTATTAGAACAGAGAACATAGAACATAGAAGAATACAGCGCAGTACAGGCCCTTCGGCCCTCGATGTTGCGCCGATCCAAGCCCACCTAACCCACACTAGCCCACTATCCTCCATATGCCTATCCAATGCCCGCTTAAATGCCCATAATGAGGGAGAGTCCACCACTGCTACTGGCAGGGCATTCCATGAACTCACGACTCGCTGAGTAAAGAACCTACCCCTAACATCTGTCCTATACCTACCCCCCGTTAATTTAAAGCTATGCCCCCTTGTAATAGCTGACTCCATACGAGGAAAAAGATTCTCACTGTCGACCCTATCTAAACCCCTAATCATCTTATACACCTCTATCAAGTCACCCCTAAACCTTCTTTTCTCCAATGAAAACAACCCCAAGTGCCTCAGCCTTTCCTCATACGATCTTCCTACCATACCAGGCAACATCCTGGTAAACCTCCTCTGCACCCGTTCCAGTGCCTCCACATCCTTCCTATAGTATGGCGACCAAAACTGCACACAATACTCCAGATGTGGCCACACCAGAGTCTTATACAACTGCAACATGACCTCAGTACTCCGGAACTCAATTCCTCTACCAATAAAAGCCAGTACGCCATATGCCTTCTTCACCGCACTATTTACCTGGGTGGCAACTTTCAAAGATTTGTGTACATGGACACCAAGATCCCTCTGCTCATCCACACTACCAAGTATCCGACCGTTAGCCCAGTACCCCATCTTTTTATTACTCTTACAATTAGTATTCTTATTTCAGTTACATATCCAGCCAAACTGTTAACTTCAGTGTGAAGCATGCAGTAATCTGCCACCATGCTTGGATGTACAAAGAGTCCCTTCGTTGGAACTGCGAAGTCCACAAGAATTCACTTGAGCAAGTAATTAACAATCCAAACAAGTTTATTCACAGTTTGAGCTGTTTACAGAAGTGAGCCATAAAAGCAAAGATATTGAAATCAGTCCTGACCACAGGCCTGTAACCAACTCCCAAAGGGTTAAGTAGACAAACCAACTGAGTGAGATCATTTGGAAACTGCCTTGCAGAGTTTGAATTAAACATACCTTCCAGTAAAACAAAATCACAGGCTTATTGCTCAGAAAACAAAATGCAGGCAGTTTTTCTTTACAGTAATTCCATCAACATCAGCCCCTGAAACTGCACTTTTGCTTCAGAGTCATTACTGAACCGCTATAGAAACATTCTGGAAAACAGGCAACAGGTCAAGCAACATGGAGAGATAAATGGAGCTAATGGCTTTGGTTTCAACACTGCTGAGATGGAGGACATATTTGTGAGTTGTTTGGGAGTAATTTGAAAATGTGAAATGTGATCCTACACCACCACAACATATGATTGCAGTGTCCACTTGGAATACATGACTATCAAAGGGAAACAAGAACTGCTTGCTCAACAATCCTTACCCTTTATTGCATTTCTTGAAAGCTAAGAGGAGCTTGACCTCTCAATGAAATTTCCAGCCTATATTCTGCTGATTGTGGCCTCTCTTTTACCCCAGCCAATTTGTTACAATCAACAGCAAAGTCTCTGTTTTTTTGACCCATCCTTCCCTTTCAATTCTCAGTGATATGATACAAAAATACAGAAAATAAGATGATAGGACCTTACTAATTTATACAAAATAAGTGTTGTAAGTTTTTCAAGCAATTTTAGTGAGGCACATCTTGATGCCATTAAGAACTCCTTTTCTTTCTTAAAAAATTCTGCCACTCCTTTTATCAGCCACTTCTACAGCAACATCAATGTTTAACAAGTGAGCCTATACTCCCATAAACGTTAGTCTACAGCTAATGTCCACTGAGGTCTGCCTGGTTCCATACTATAACTTCAGCCACAGATTGACAAAACCTCCAGAGAAATGAGAAAGATTACCCATTCGCAACACCTCCTTGCACCTTCCATTGCCCTCAACTAAAGCTTTGGTATTTAATGATGTCAAACATGGTTAAGCTAGTAAATTGAAGGTCTGTCAGAAACAACAGGTTGAAGTCCCACCTTTGGGATTTGAGTGCAAGATACCCTAAGACACTCTACCATAGTCCAGAGAGAGTGCTCCTCTGTTGAAAAGTTTTGTCTCTTAGCTAAGATGCTGAACTGAGGCGTGTCTGCTATTTCAACCATGATATTGTTCTGAAGACGGGTGGGAGAATTATTCTCAGTGACCTAACCAATGGTCTTCCCTCAATCAACATCAAAACAAAACAGCAGATTTATTGCAATTAGTCAGTGGTGCGATCCAGATCAGCCAAGATCATATTGAAGGCAGAAAAGAACTCAAAGGGGTGAAAGCCTGTTTCTTTCCTGCATGTAGAATAAAGTAGTTTGCTTACTTGAATCTGCAAACATTTGACCAAAACATTGCAGCATGTCTATAAAAAGTCTCATGCGCTTTCATGAATCTCTGGAAAATTCATCGATGAAATGGCTTTGACGAACGGGGCATTGCAAAGAATACAATATATGACTTGCAAATATTTTGCCAGTCCTTCACTGTTGCTTGGTCAAATTCTCTCCTTAATGGCATTGTAGGTCAACCAACAGCACACGGACTGCAGTGATTCAAGAAGGCAGCTCATCACCACCTCAAGGGCAATAGGGACAGGCAATAAACGTTGACCAGCCAATGATGCCCATGCCCTATGAGTAAATTAAAAAATGATTGGGAAAACACAATGAGGGATTGCAATAAGCACAATATCTAGTTTCAATTACAATTTGGTCCTATTATTACATCCTTGGATTTGTTATTATGCAATTAAGCACTGACCATAAGACTATAAGATATTGGAGCAGAATTAGACCATTTGGCCCACCAAGTCCACTCCACCATTCGATCATCCCCATTCTCCTGCCTTCTCCCTGTAACCTTTGATCACCTTAGTAATCAAGAATCTCTCTTTCTCTCTATCTTAAATACTTTCAATGACTTGGTCTCCAAATCTTCTGCAGTAATAAGTTTCACCAATTCACCACCCTCTGGCTGAAGAAATTCCTCCCCATCTCTGCTCTAAAAAGTCATCCCTTCGCTCTGAGGCTCTGCCATTGGGTCAGAGCCATTCCACTAGTAGTCTTTCCTACTAGTGGAAACATCTTCTACAAATCAACTCTGTCCGGGCCTCTCAATATTCTGTAAGTTTGAATGAAATCCCCTCATATCCTTGTAAACTTCATCGAGTACAGACCCAGACTCTGCAACCATTGGACAGAATTAGCACATTCATCACTGGGAGGTACTCAGGTTGCTTCTGGTTTGACCAGTATAGCCATGTCTAAGTGTGCTCTGTGATGTCTCATGATCAGTATGCCTTTCAGAGAGATGCTCGTGATACTGTACCTGTGTCTTGGCATGTGACCTGACCGTGTGAAGTTCTTACACTTTGTCTTGCTTGGAATCCCTTGAAACACAACAATATATTGGAACCATGCTGTCCTGCCAATAGTTTAATGTTACCTTTGATTTATAAGTGCCGGAGGATTGTAAGGTTTATACATAATAGTTGTAATAAATGTCTGTAGAGTGCTTCAATACCACAATATCTGTGCCTAGTTTCTTCTGTAATGGGAGATAAATGAATGGGAGATAATTTCTGCATCATACAAAACACCCTGTGGGAGTTAAGATCATGCTACATAAAGTGCCTGAAGCCGATCAGCATGTTACAATATGCTTGCTGGAATACTTAGGATGGCTGTCCTGCACTTACAGGATTTGCCAGGCATCTCTATGGTTGACTATGAGCTACTTTAAAACTGATGCCATCTAGAATGGTAGCATAAACATGATGGTAAATCTATTGAGCATACTTTGAGATTGTTCTTTCATTGTCAATGTCAATTTGGGTAAGTGACAATTAATTGCAATGTAGAAAGCTTTCTCATTGGCAACATCTGCCCAATGTATTAATCACATACATTCTACCATTCAATTCTGATCTACATAAATTTAAAAATTTAATCCAGATTACATCTACTGCAAAAAAATGAAGCCAAATTGCACTGCCTGACCATCAGAAATTGCATATGTCTCTGAATTGGCTACTTTGGCATGGCTCAGTACCATTGGATTTCAGAAAGGTTGTGATGTCACAGAGCTCTAGTGTGACAAACTTGCAAAGAGAATGTTGTTATGGAATTAATTGGATAAAATCGATTGCATAAAATCAGTTGAATAACATAGACCCAGATAAAAACCAATAGCTGAGTTCATAGCTACAAAATGGTCAAGCATGGCAAATCATTTATATGTGCAATTACAGCCTGCAGTGAAAGTGTTTACCTTAGATAGACTGACCAATTTGCTAACAGCTGAAGTTTTTTTCCATTCATTATAGGATACGGGCATAGCTGGTTGTGCCAGCATTTATTACTGGTCCTTAGTTGACCTTGAGAAGGTGGTAGTGTTAGAAACAAACTTAATAAAATTTAGACGAGATCAACAAATGTGGAAACAAGACAATTTATTACGAACTTGCAAGTAAGGGCTTCAATTGTATAAGCAAATGAGCAAATTAGAACTTAGGTTAGTGTACAGTTATACCCTTTGAGCTGAGTGAGGTCATCTCTCCAGACTGAAAATGTGTTGCTGGAAAAGCGCAGCAGGTCAGGCAGCACCCAAGGAGCAGGAGAATCAACGTTTCGGGCATGAGCCCGAAACGTCGATTCTCTTGCTCCTTGGGTGCTGCCTGACCTGCTGCGCTTTTCCAGCAACACATTTTCAGCTCTGATCTCCAGCATCTGCAGTCCTCACTTTCTCATCTCTCCAGACTCCTAATTACCCAATCTCTCTTACTGTGCCATACCACGGCCCAGCTGCGCTCCACTCTTATTACTTCCCCCTTCCCCAGGTTGGCAACCTTCCTGTAAGTGCTGACACACATTATTTTGTGACAGTACATCAAGATCTGGTTTAACATTTTGTATCAATTCTGCTGGTACATTCCATCCTCGGACATTTCATTAACTTGTATCATTTTGTATAGCCCAAGCATTTCGGTTATCTCAGCTTTTTGCTGGAAACATAATTTTTAAAAAGAACTTATTTGCTATAATAATTACACACCAAAGTTAGTATTTAATTAACCACAATTATACACTGAAAAGTAGAGATACTCTACCCTAAATACCTGCAGAGTTAATAGTTCTCTTGCTGTACCCCTTTTCTGTATGCTTTTTCTATATCTGCAAAAACAACACTTTTCCCCATTTCTAACAGTAGTGAGCTGCTTTCTTGAACCACCGCAGTCCTTGTGTTATAGGTAGACCCACAATGCCGTCAGGAAGGGGATTCCAGGATTTTAGTCCAGCAACACTGAAGGATGGTGGTATATTTCAAGTCAGGACAGTGAGAAGCATGAAGGGGAATTTACGAGTGTTGGTGTTCTCATGTATCTGTTGCCATTGTCCTTCTAGATGGTCATGATGGTGGGTTTGTAAGATGTTGTTGAAGGACCATTGGTGAATTTCTGCAGTGCACCTTGTAGACAGTACACACTGTTGCTACCAAGCGTCGGTGGTGTAGGGAATGGTTATTTATGGATGTAGTGCAAATAAAGCAGACTGCTTTGTCCCAGATGATGCCAAGCTTCTTGAGTGTTACTGGAGTTTCACTCATCCAAGCTAGTGGGGAGTATTCCATCTGGAGTGCAACTCAAATAAAAAGTAAAATACTGTGGATGCTGGAAATGTGAAACAAACATAGAAATTGTTGGAGAAACCCAATAAGTCTGGAAGTATCCGTGCAGAGAGAAACAAAGTTCTGAAACTGAAAACTTGCTTCAGTCTCCCCAAATGTTGCAGAGTTTCTCCAGAAACTCTCTCTTTGTGTTGGTGCAGATAGAGCGTGGAGAGAAAGATAAACAGTTAGTCAGCCTGGGAGAATCAATGGCTGCTAATGGGAACCATTAGTGGCTGACGATGGGTTGTTTGTGGTAGCAGTCCATGTGATGATGGTTGTGTAAGGACATGGGAGAGGGTTATAAAGTCCTAATATTGGCAGACTTGATATTGAGTCCAGAAGAGTGAAGGATTCCCAAATGGAATATGAAATGCTATTCTTCCAATCGCACTGAGAGAGAGAGAGAGATGTTGGCCAGGGAACAAGGTGGTGTGTTGAAATGGCAGGCAACAGGAATCATAGGGTCATTTTTGCAGACAGAGCGTAGATGTTCTGCAAAGCAGTAGCCCAGTCTGTCGTTCATCTCCCTAGTGTAGAGGAGACAACATTGTGAGCAGTGAATGCAGTTGACTGGATGGAGTGAAGTGCAGATAAATCACAGTGTCGGTTGGATGGTGCATGTGGGGCCTTGAACATTGAGGAAGGGAGGAGGTCAATTGGCAGGTGTTACACCTTCTATGAGGCTGTGGGGAGGTTGTGGGAGTGGAGGAGAAGTGAATTGTGGTGTCTTGGAGGTAAATGTTCTTGTGGAATGCTGATTGAAACAACTCCACAGAGGCCGATATTCTATCACCAAGTCACCATTTATTTACACGTGCATAGTATTCAACACTGGTCCAGCTTCCTCAGAGCCAGCTCTCAGAGTGAACAGAGCCTCTGACACTCCTATTTGTATCTGTCAACCAGGACTCCCTGATTGAATCAGGTTAACAGCCCCACTCAGGGAGCTCATATGCTATGATGTCCACCTGGCTGACCTCATTACAATCACTACATCCCTGCCCCTCTAAGTCCAAAGACGTAAGCCTGTTCTCTTTCTTGTAGCCTCTCCTGGGGCATTTTCACACTTGGTCTGGTTCCTCTGACTCAGCCACTGATATGTGCGGTACGTACCAGACCATAGCCCACCTCTTACGCCTGGGGCATCTCAGCAGAAGTTTATTCTCTTCCTCAGACAGTAAAGGCATTGAGGCTGTGACATCCACCATGTCTATCTCAGAGTCCAAGGTAATTTCAATGTCAGATCAAGGGGAAGAACCCCCATGGGTTCCAACAGCCTTTCCCGATATTCAGAGGGGCCAGTTTTACTCAGGCCCCATTTGTGAGGTTACAGTTTTCCTGTGGTCCACATGCTTGTTCCGGACTGCACACCCACCCAAACTGGATGGTGTCAAGCTTCTTTAATGTTGTTGGAGCTGCAGCCATCCAGGCAAGTGGGGAGGATTCCATCACACTCCTGACTTGTGCCTTATAGATGATGGACAGGCTTTGGGAAGTACATTCCAGGATGGGGTGGAGTCTGGGCTGCATTGATTCAAGAATTACCAGCTTCCCAAAGGCAATGAGTGTTGGCTTTGCCTGCAGCATCCAAATGCTGTGAATGGATCATGGAGCACTTCCTTTTCAATCCTTTGTATTGTTTTTTTCTCAATCCTTCAATCTGTTGGTTAGGCAGAAACACCGTTGCTTTCCCTGCTCATTCATGTTCCAAATCCTTGATCTCCCTCATTCTTGTCAGTTGATACTAACAGTAACTAGCTGTGCAAAAATATCTAATGAGACTAAATGTTCAAGTCCAGTCTCAGTACAGCACAAACCATTAGATTCACTCCTTTAGCTTCTCATGGTCCAGGTTCCACTGAATTTATTAAAGAGCTTGAAAAATGGCCCTAAAATGGCATCCAAAACTTATCTGCAAAATGTAATGTCTAGAAATCATTGTCATTAACATTAACAGAATAGATTTACAACTCTTTTTCTGACCCCATTTTGAACAAAATAACACCTCTGCTAAAATAAAGTGCCATACAAATGTGTTTAATATTGCTCCACTAATATTCAGGGTAGATGATATTTGAAGCTATTGGCCTATCTCTATTTTTTCCTGAAAATAATTAAAATTGAGTAGCATTTTTGGAATTAATGGTATATTAGCCCACTTACAGTGTTCAATATTCCTGTTACTGTTTTAAATGCTGTTTTGTAAATAATATATTCATTTTCAATACATAGGCAATTAATATTCCTAGACTTTCTTATCAGCTTGTTTTTTTTAAATCTAAAAGATTTTTAAAAAGTACATTTTGAAAGTTGTGACCGAATTTTATTTTGTCTATGTCCATTCCCATTGTCCATTCTGACCTTGAGAAGGTCTTGGGTGGTTCAGTTGATAATTTCCTACTGACAGAGTGCTGCTTAAAACCTGCCTTAATCCACATCACAGAAAATGACTGTCTATTAATGGTGTTCAGAAGAGATTTCACTTCCAAAAATCAATTTTCAGACTGAATGCTGATGGTATAAAATCCTACAGATCAGAGGACTGCACTAAACTACAATTTGAAACAGATCATAGTGCTTATTCGCTTCCTGATCCTTGAACTGTGGAATGCCAATATTTTTTTTTTAATTTTATTTTAAATGTACTCTACTCCTTCGAAATATTGTTCACCAAGTGTTCTGCTGTCATTTCAAGTCATTTTGCTAACTTGGTATGCTGGGATAACCAATCTGAGTTTCTAATCCCTTGAGTGTAGCTCCAATTATTGAGAGACTTTCAGTGATATTTCTGTCTGATTGTTCCTCCTGTGCTTAATCTGTTGTGTACTTTGAGTTAACTGGATGGTATCACTATGGATTAACATCACACCTGCAGTTTCTTGTCCTTTATCAATGCACAGTCATTTATCAATATCGTTAATGAAGGAATAGGGAGCCACATTTCTCAGTTTGGTAAGATAGATGGCACAGGAAATATTGTAAACAGAACAGGATATTAAGAAGGGAGAGTAATAGACTAAATGAGTGTGTAAAAGTGTGGCAGATGGAGTTCAGTCAGAGAAAGTGTGTGATCACTTGTTTCAGACCCAAGAAGGATAGATTAGAGTATCTTCTAATGTAAGAACTGTGGACGTGTGAAGAGTAGACCATGATAGCACAGTCAATTTCTGTTTGTTCAAGACAGGAATGAAAGGATTCCTGAAGACTAATCACATCAAGGAACCTTGTGACATTGGGAGAAATTGGCATTGATGTAGATGACCAACAGTTAATTCACTGAGTGACAAGAGAGGCTTGATATGCTATACGGAAGAAAGTGAGGACTGCAGATGCTGGAGATCAGAGCCGAGAGTGTGGTGCTGGGAAAGCGCAACAGCTCAGGCAGCATCTGAGGAGCAGGAGAGTCGACATTTTGAGCATAAGCTTATGCCCGAAACATCGATTCTCCTGCTCCGCGGATGCTGCCTGACTTGATGTGCTGAATGGCCACTCTTGTTCTTATGTTCCAAGGTTTAGAATTCAAAGAACAGAAATGATTAAAAATGAATAGTAGAGTATAAAAGACAATGTAAAAGGCTAATGGAACATTAAATTCAATGTCATAGGGACTGGAATACTCAGATAGAAGTTACGCCATGGTTGTGTAAAGTTCACGTTAGATTCCACTTGGAGTTGTGTGTTCAGTTTTAGGCATTGCAAGGAAATATATTGTCCCTGGAAGGTGATGCAATGTAAAATTATACCCGTGCTCAGATGGTTAATTAATGAGACCAGATTCTATTGCCTAAGCTTGTCTTCCCTCCAGAATTACAGCTTCAAGGCATCATGGGAAACCAAGGTCTCATTGTACTGGGAACTGTAATTCACTTAGAGGTCTGGGTCTTTTTTCACTATATCAGACAATCACCAAACCAAAATAAGATCAGATGACCTGAAGACTACAAGGTCAGAGGTTAGTTATGATATGATACTGAAGAGTTCTGTGGGAGGGAAATGGAGGTTTGGGACAGTAGCAATGCAAATCTTTTGTTTTCTGTAATGTGGAGGAGCACATTGTTGTTCATCACCATACAAAGCAAAATTAAGTCTCCTGGGTTTTTCCCTTCTCGCTTCTCAGGTTGGCTTGAACAGGGAGAAAGTGAGGTCTGCAGACGCTGGAGATCAAAGCTGAAACTTTATTGCTGGAACAGCACAGCAGGTCAGGCAGCATCTAGGGAACAGAAGATTCGACGTTTCGGGCACATGCCCTTCTTCAGGAATGAAGAAGGCTTGAACAGGGGTATTGCAGTCAGCTTGTGAAACTGCACTGACGCTCTATCTAAAAAAATGCAGCCACTTGTTCCTTAATGATGTGTGATTTAAATCAATGACTCCCTTTTTGTGCAGTTTTAGTATTAGATTTCTTAGATTTTCTGCATCCTCAGTAATCTGTTAATGTTGTTTATCCATTAAAGTTTGACAATTTAGGCTTCTAAATTGCCCCTTGATAGCTTTAATTATTTTCGGGCTTCGCAATCTCATTTTAACTGCTTCTCTGGTTCTTGATTCTTCTTCTGAAATAATTCCACGAAGGCTGGTATCCTGTCAGCAGGTCACCTTTTAAATACATAGATAAAAATCACGCAACCCCAGGTTACAGTCCAACAGGGTTATTTGGAAGCACTAGCTTTCAGAGTGCTGCTTCTTCATCATATAAGTATAAGGTCATAAGACACAGAATTTATAGCAAAAGGTTACAGTGTCATGCAGCTGAAATATATTAAACAAACTTAGATTAAGACTTTCATCTTTTAGAATGGTTTTGCTAGATTCAGTCTCCTTTGAAGTCACATTCTCAAGATAACTTCAGAGTTTCTGTCAAAATACATATACATGGTATATGACATCGACCCAGCTAGCTCAGAGCTAGCTCCTCGAGTGAGCAGAACCTCTAATGCTCCTGTTTACTTTTTTATATAGAGTTGGAGGGAGAAATGATGCACTCCACTCCTGTTTCTTTTCTTTAAGGTGCACAAATCTTTATTCAAATTCCACCACCAGGAAGATAGGAAAACACCCGGGTGGCCAGTGACAAACTCTGCCCTTCACATCAAAGGACAGTGCTGTGTGATCAAAACAGTGAAGGGGAGGGTAGGGACTAAATCAGAATAGAGTTGGAGGGAGAAATGATGCACTCCACTCCCTGCAGAGGAAGAAGCGGAGGGCTTTAAGTCCTTCATGATGGGGGATGGAGGTGTACAGGGACTGGATGTCCATGGTGAAGATAAGGTGTTGGGGACCGGGGAAGCGAAAATCATGGAGGAGGTGGAGGGCGTGGGTGGTGTCCCGAATGTAGGTGGGGGGTTCTTGGACTAAGGGGGACAGGACCGTGTCGAGGTATGCAGAGATGAGTTCGGTGGGGCAGGAGCAGGCTGAGACAATGGGTCGGCCGGGGCAGTCAAGTTTGTGGATTTTGGGCAGGAGGTAGAAACGGGCGGTGCGGGGTTGTGGGACTATGAGGTTGGAGGCGGTGGATGGGAAATCCCCTGAGGTGATGAGGTTCTGGATGGTCTGGGAGATGATGGTTTGGTGGTGGGGAGGTGGGGTCATGGTCAAGGGGGCAGTAGGAGGAGGTGTCCGCGAGCTGGCGTTTAGCCTCAGCGGTGTAAAGGTTGGTGCGCCAAACTACTACCGCGCCTCTCTTGTCTGCTGGTTTGATAGTGAGGTTGGGGTTGGAACGGAGGGAGTGGAGGGCTGCACGTTCCAAGGGTGAGAGGTTGAGTGGGTGAGAGGGGTGGAGAGGTTGAGGCAGTTAATGTCGCGGCAGCAGTTGGCTATGAAGAGATCGAGGGCGGGTAAGAGGCCAGCACGGGGTGTCCAGGTGGATGGGGTGTGTTGGAGGTGGGAGAAGAGGTCGTCAGAGGGTGGGCAAGAATCCTGGTTGAAGAAGTAGGCACGGAGGCGAAGGCGGCGGAAGAATTGTTCGATGTCTCGCCGCATGTTGAACTCGTTGATCCGAGAGCGTAGGGGAATGAAGGTGAGGCCTCTGCTGAGGACTGATTTTTCGTCCTCAGAGAGGGGTAGTTCTGGAGGGATGGTGAAAACACGGCAGGGCTGGGAGCTAGGACCTGGTGTGGGGCTGGAGCTGGGAGTGAGGGCAGGGTTGGGCATGGGGGCGGGGACGGAGATCGGCGTGGCGGCAGAGTTGGGTGTGGTGACGGAGATCGGCGTGGCGGCAGAGTTGGGCGTGGTGACGGAGATCGACGTGGGGGCGGGGTTAGGCGTGGTGACCGAGATCGGCGTGGGGGTGGAGTTAAGCGGGGTGACAGAGATCGGCGTGGGGGCGGGGTTAGGCGTGGTGACGGAGATCGGCGTGGGGGCGGAGACACATGCGGCGTTGTGGTCGTGCAGGTTAGTGATGTCACTGGGGGCGGAAGTTGCTGTGGCGACGACCGAGACAGTATTATTCCCGATAGCCGCGGGGGCCGCGAATCTATCAGCGATGGTCTTCCTGGCGATCGTGGAGGAGGTTGTCTGGGCGGCGATCGCAGAGGCTTCGAGGTCGGTGGGGGCGGAAGGGACGTCTTGGTCCGTGGCGACGGTTGTTGCCGCAGGCGATGTAGCAGAGGATAGAACCCCACGGGTCCTCACCTACCACCCCACCAACCTCCATATACAGCGTATCATCCGCCGTCATTTCCGTCACCTCCAAACGGACCCCACCACCAAGGATATATTTCCCTCCCCTCCCCTATCAGCATTCCGAAAAGACCACTCCCTCCGTGACTCCCTTGTCAGGTCCACACCCCCCACCAACCCAACCTCCACTCCCGGCACCTTCCCCTGCAACCGCAAGAAATGCAAAACCTGTGCCCACACCTCCCCCCTTACTTCCCTCCAAGGCCCCAAGGGACACTTCTATATCCACCACAAATTCACCTGCACCTCCACACACATCATCTATTGCATCCGCTGCACCCGATGTGGCCTCCTCTATATTGGGGAGACAGGCCGCCTACTTGCGGAACGTTTCAGAGAACACCTCTGGGACACCCGCACCAACCAACCCAACCAGCCAGTAGCCCAACACTTTAACTCCCCCTCCCACTCCACCAAGGACATGCAGGTCCTTGGACTCCTCCATCGCCAGACCATGGCAATACGACAGTTGGAGGAAGAGCGCCTCATCTTCTGCCTGGGAACCCTCCAACCACAAGGGATGAACTCAGATTTCTCCAGTTTCCTCATTTCCCCTCCCCCCACCTTGTCTCAGTCAAATCCCTCGAACTCAGCACCGCCTTCCTAACCTGCAATCTTCTTCCTGACCTCTCCGCCCCCACCCCACTCCGGCCTATCACCCTCACCTTGACCTCCCTCCACCTATCGCATTTCCAAAGCCCCTCCCCCAAGTCCCTCCTTCCTACCTTTTATCTTAGCCTGCTGGACACACTTTCCTCATTCCTGAAGAAGGGCTTATGCCCGAAACGTCGATTCTCCTGTTCCTTGGATGCTGCCTGACCTGCTGCGCTTTTCCAGCAACACATTTTCAGCTCTGATCTCCAGCATCTGCAGTCCTCACTTTCTCCTCTAAAGTGTAATTTACAAAATATTACATATATTGACTGCCTGCAGATTGTGCATTTTTTGAGCAAAATGAAATGTATCTACAAATATAATTCTGCAAATACAAATTCACCCCATGTATGTGTATATGCATGAGAGAGAGAGTGTGCATGTGAGTCACAGAAGATCCAAGGCCAAATGTCCCGGACTGCTGAGTGTTCCCTGACTGGGAGAGAACACTCCTGTCTGTTGATTGTTGTGCAGTGATTATTCATCCATTGTGGTCGTGTCTGTTTGGTTCACGGTGTATGTGGCAGTTACTCATGTGACTCAACTATGTTGTCTATCTCATATGCTGCAAGCAAGGATGTCCTGATGCACGGTACATTAGCGAGACTGAGCAGAACACTATGATGAATGGACACTGTGCAGCAATCACCAGACAGGGATGTGTTCTCCCAGTTTGGGAGCACTTCAATCATCAGGAATATTTGGTCTCGGACCTTCAGCTGACTGTCCTTCAATATTGACTTCACGATAGGCAACAACACAAGTGACTGAGCAGAGGCTGATAATCACGTTTGGTATCCATAGGGATGGCCTCAACCGGGACCTTGGATGACCCCACTATATTATGCATACTTTCTCTCACACATACAGGCATACACACACAACACACTCTTACATTCTCACATACTCACTCAGACCCTCTCTCATGCAGACGGTCTCTCTTTCTCTCTCTCTCTCTCTCTCTCTCACACCCACACACACAAAACACACATTCTTACATTCTCACACACTCATTCAGACCCTCTCTCATACAGATGCTCTCTCTCAGACACACGCACACACATACACCCCCGCACTGACACCCACGCACACACCCTCTCAGGCTTAAACTCAATCACGCCCACGCACACACACTTTACCAAGCTTTCACACATGTAAACACACACTTCCTCACACGCACTCACATGCACACATTCACATGCACACACTCACTCTCTCTCTCTCTCTCACTCTCTCTCTCTCATGCAGGCACACACATGTACAAGTCCATGGGGTGAATTTGTACTTGCAGAATTATATTTGTAGATCCATTCTATTTTGCTCAAAAAAATGCATAATCTTTAGGCAGGCAATGCAAGCAGTCAATACTTGTAATATTTTGTCAATTCCACTTTGGAAATAGAACCAGTCTGACTCAAAATTGGGATACAGACAGACTCTGACCTCACACCTTTAATGCATTGTCTGAGCTAAGATGTCATCTTTTGTTATAAAACCTTAAGTTATCTCGAGAAGAAGATTAAGAGAAGTTCTGGGATTTACATATTAATGAACCAAAACCTGCAACATATTCTTAAAGATGAAAGACTGAACAATCCAGGTTTGTTTAATATACAATTTCAGTTGCATGACACTATAATCTTTTGTTATAAATTCAGTGTCTTATGATCTTGTTCTTCACAGCCACTTAATGAAGGAGCAGCAATCCAAAAACTAGTGCTTCTAAATAAACCTGTTGGACTATAACCTGGTGTTGTGTGATTTTTAACCTAGAATTTTCCAACTATCCACATACAGTACAATTTCAAAGATATTAAACACACAGCAAAGCTTTAATCCTATTAAACACAAAACACTTCCCTAATATTCATGCTGCAACAATTGGCGAAGTTTAACTCACTTGTGACTTCAAGTTTTAAACAGGAACTGCAGATAATTTCTTCCCGGAGCTATCATACACCTGAGTTTCAGTGTACTCAGCCTAAATTAGCACTTTTTACCTCAACACTTCTAGTCTGGAACTTAGGCTAACTGTTCATCCCCATGGTCATCTATTCCACTAATTCCACCAACCCCTTGTCAGGAACACTTTTGTACACAGCCATCCTGTTACAAAGTCCTTCTCAGCAATAACAAAACCCAATGTCAAAGTGAAATTAAAAGCTTTTCTCTCTCACTCAGCTATGAGTGTGTCTTCTAACATAAACAAAAATCCAATTCCAGAATGCAGTAAAATATTTTTGAGGCCTTGTTATTTACCATGTTGGGTTGCTAATAATCTATAGGCCAGGAGTGCTCAAAATCCGTTCCCTCTACAGCCAGGCTTTAAAACCTGTTTTCAAAAGAAATTGCTATGGTTCCAGATATGATTACAAATTAATTAGTAATTTCAGACTGTGATGATACTATGTCTTTATGAGATGTATTTTGTCATAGTTGCTTTATGAAGAGACGTTGAGACAGAAGTGCAGAGTGGTGTATTCTAAGACAATAAACTAACCAGCTTGTGAGCCTTGAGCTTTTTTTTAAAGTTGGAACAATAGAAGCAGCTTGAAGGGGTTTGGGCAAACTCCCACAGAACCAGGATTTTAGTTTAACTTCCAGCAGCTGTTGAGGTTTGCAAGCTATTACACACCTCTCCCTGCTGGAGCAAAATGATTGGGTTTTTTCTCTCTCTCTCTCTCTATCAGAGTTGTCTCTTGATGCTCTTTCCTCCTGGCCTGGAGAAACATTTCATGTGAGATAGCTGTATCTTACTGAATTTCTCTTTGCCAAGGGTATGTTTATGGGATGTTACAATCATGGAACAGCTAGTCAGTGGTAGTTAGCATATATATTTGCTTGTTAAGTATTTTGGCAGAGTTACAGTTAAGCTAAGTCATTTTTATTCTTATTTTGCCTATACTTTAACAATAGTGTAAGAATAAAGTATATTTTACTTCAAGCCTGATCATTTGACCAGTCAAACTGCATCCAGAACACAACACCTTACACTTGCCTTTGAAAATAAGAAAACATTGGGGTCTAATAATATCTTCTTAATATTTTGAGTGGGTTTGGACTGGTCCATAACAAGGTTGAAACTTTATTGCTGGAACAGCACAGCAGGTCAGGCAGCATCCAGGGAACAGGAGATTCGACGTTTCGGGCACAGGCCCTTCTTCAGGAATGAGCAGAGAGTGTTCAGCAGGAGAAGATAAAAGGTAGGGAGGAGGGACTTGGAGGAGGGGAGTTGGAAATGTGATAGGTGGAAAGAGGTCAAGGTGAGGGTGATAGGTCGGAGTAGGATGGAGGCGGAGAGGTCAAGAAGAAGACTGCAGGTCAGGAAGGCGGTGCCGGGCTGGAGGGATCCGGCTGAGACAAGGTGGGGGGAGGGGGGATGAAGAAACTGGTGAAGTCCAAGTTCATCCCCTGCGGTTGGAGGGTTCCCAGTCGGAAGATAAGACGCTCCTCCTCCGACCGTCGGGTTGTTGTGGTTTGGCGGTGGATGAGTCCAATGACCTGCATATCCTCGGTGGAGTGGGAGGGCGAGTTGAAATGCTGTGCCACAGGTTGGTTGGGTTGGTTCGTCCGGGTGGCCCAGAGGTGCTCTCTGAATCGCTCCGCAAGTAGGCAGCCTGTCTCCCCAATATAGAGGAGGCCACACCGGCTGCAGCGGATGCAGTAGATGATGTGGGTGGAGGTGCAGGTGAATCTGTGGCGGATATGGAAGTTTCCCTTGGGGCCTTGGAGAGAAGCGAGGGGGGAGGTGTGGGCGCAAGTGTTGCACCTCCTGCGGTTGCAAGGGAAGGTGCCGGGAGTGGAGGTTGGGTCGGTGGGGGGTGTGGATCTGACAAGGGAGTCGCGGAGGGAGTGGTCTCTACGGAAAGCTGATAGGGGAGGGGAGGGAAATATATCCTTGGTGCTGGGATCTGTTTGGAGGTGGCGGAAGTGACGGCGGATGATGCGCTGTACATGGAGATTGGTGGGGTGGTAGGTGAGGACCAGTGGGGTTCTGTCCTGGTGGCGGTTGGAGGGGCGGGGCTCAAGGGCGGAGGAGCGGGAAGTGGAGGAGATGCGGTGGAGGGCACCGTCGACCACGTCGGGGGGGAAATTGCGGTCCTTGAAGAAGGAGGCCATCTGTGTTGTACGTATTTTGAACTGGTCCTCCTGGGAGCAGATGCGGCGGAGACGAAGGAATTGGGAGAATGGGATGGCGTTTTTACAGGGGGCAGGATGGGAGGAGGTGTAGTCCAGGTAGCAGTGGGAGTCGGTTGGTTTGTAGTAGATGTCCGTGTTGATTCGGTCGCCTGAGATAGAAACAGAAAGGTCTAGGAAGGGGAGGGAGGAGTCCGAGACTGTCCAGGTGAATTTGAGGTCGGGGTGGAAGGTGTTAGTGTAGTGGATGAACTGTTCAACCTCCTCGTGGGAGCACGAGGTCGCAGATCTCGCCAGCTCGCAGCTCGCAGATACCTCCTCCTACCGTCCCCTTGACCATGACCCCACCCCCCACCACCAAACCATCATCTCCCAGACCGTCCATAACCTCATCACCTCAGGGGACCTCCCATCCACCGCCTCCAACCTCATAGTCCCACAACCCCGCACCGCCCGTTTCTACCTCCTGCCCAAAATCCACAAACCTGACTGCCCCGGACGACCCATCGTCTCAGCCTGCTCCTGCCCAACCGAACTCATCTCGGCATACCTCGACACGGTCCTGTCCCCATTAGTCCAAGAACTCCCCACCTACGTTCGTGACACGACCCACGCCCTCCACCTCCTCCAGGATTTCCGCTTCCCCGGTCCCCAACGCCTCATCTTCACCATGGACATCCAGTCCCTGTACACCTCCATCCCCCATCACGAAGGACTCAAAGCACTCCGCTTCTTCCTTTCCCGCCGTACCACCCAGTACCCTTCCACCGACACCCTCCTTCGACTGACCGAACTGGTCCTCACCCTGAACAACTTTTCTTTCCAATCCTCCCACTTTCTCCAAACAAAAGGAGTAGCCATGGGCACCCGCATGGGCCCCAGCTATGCCTGCCTCTTCGTAGGGTATGTGGAACAATCCATCTTCCGCAACTACACTGGCCCCACCCCCCATCTTTTTCTTCGCTACATTGATGACTGTATCGGCGCTACCTCGTGCTCCCACGAGGAGGTTGAACAGTTCATCCACTACACTAACACCTTCCACCCCGACCTCAAATTCACCTGGACAGTCTCGGACTCCTCCCTCCCCTTCCTAGACCTTTCTGTTTCTATCTCAGGCGACCGAATCAACACGGACATCTACTACAAACCAACCGACTCCCACTGCTACCTGGACTACACCTCCTCCCATCCTGCCCCCTGTAAAAACGCCATCCCATTCTCCCAATTCCTTCGTCTCCGCCGCATCTGCTCCCAGGAGGACCAGTTCAAAATACGTACAACACAGATGGCCTCCTTCTTCAAGGACCGCAATTTCCCCCCCGACGTGGTCGACGGTGCCCTCCACCGCATCTCCTCCACTTCCCGCTCCTCCGCCCTTGAGCCCCGCCCCTCCAACCGCCACCAGGACAGAACCCCACTGGTCCTCACCTACCACCCCACCAATCTCCATGTACAGCGCATCATCCGCCGTCACTTCCGCCACCTCCAAACAGATCCCAGCACCAAGGATATATTTCCCTCCCCTCCCCTATCAGCTTTCCGTAGAGACCACTCCCTCCGCGACTCCCTTGTCAGATCCACACCCCCCACCGACCCAACCTCCACTCCCGGCACCTTCCCTTGCAACCGCAGGAGGTGCAACACTTGCGCCCACACCTCCCCCCTCGCTTCTCTCCAAGGCCCCAAGGGAAACTTCCATATCCGCCACAGATTCACCTGCACCTCCACCCACATCATCTACTGCATCCGCTGCAGCCGGTGTGGCCTCCTCTATATTGGGGAGACAGGCTGCCTACTTGCGGAGCGATTCAGAGAGCACCTCTGGGCCACCCGGACGAACCAACCCAACCAACCTGTGGCACAGCATTTCAACTCCCCCTCCCACTCCACCGAGGATATGCAGGTCATTGGACTCATCCACCGCCAAACCACAACAACCCGACGGTCGGAGGAGGAGCGTCTTATCTTCCGACTGGGAACCCTCCAACCGCAGGGGATGAACTTGGACTTCACCAGTTTCTTCATCCCCCCTCCCCCCACCTTGTCTCAGCCGGATCCCTCCAGCCCGGCACCGCCTTCCTGACCTGCAGTCTTCTTCTTGACCTCTCCGCCTCCATCCTACTCCGACCTATCACCCTCACCTTGACCTCTTTCCACCTATCACATTTCCAACTCCCCTCCTCCAAGTCCCTCCTCCCTACCTTTTATCTTCTCCTGCTGAACACTCTCTGCTCATTCCTGAAGAAGGGCCTGTGCCCGAAACGTCGAATCTCCTGTTCCCTGGATGCTGCCTGACCTGCTGTGCTGTTCCAGCAATAAAGTTTCAACTTTGATCTCCAGCATCTGCAGACCTCACTTTCTCCTGGTCCATAACAAGACAGACACAAAAAACCACTAGTTGCTGGCTCAGGTAATGCCTCAGTTCCATGGTGTTCTTAACTCAGTCTTGCTGCTACATGTCTCTTACTAACCTCCCCATCATGCAATCACACCTGAGAAAACCCTACTACACCTCTGGCATCCTCCCACCCCCTCCATCTACCTCACCCACCTACAGACATATGCACCTGTTTACCTCAAATATTCACCCATTTACCCGTATCATACAATTACCCAACTCAGACATTCACCCACCTTCTCTCATTACCATCTACGCACACATGCACTGGTTATGCATCCACCTATCCACACACCCACTTACTGACTTCACCCATCTATCCGCCTTAATCATGTGCCCAGCACAAGCATCTATTCACTTAACCACCTACTCATTCACTCACCCACTCAATCCTTCACAAACTCACTCAGAATCATCAAAAGGCTAGACTTTCAAATGTTTGCCTGAATTTAACATCTAATGTGATATAATAAGTGTGTTCATGAGACCATAAGATAAAGGAACAGAATTAGGCCTTTTGGCCAATTGAGTTTGCTTCTGCACTGATCCTCTTTTGCAGAATCTGTATGGGAAGGTCTCCATCAGCTAACTGCATTGGAGGCTTGGCCTTTTTGACAGGGGCAGCTTTCCTACTGTTAAGCATTTGTTGAAGCAGTTTCAACACTTAAGAGATGTTTTGGAGCACTATTACCAATGTTATTAAAATGAGAAATAACTTTCATGTTAACTTGACAGTTAACATATAAATGCTGGATTAGTGGTGCTGGAAGAGCACAGCAGTTCAGGCAGCATCCAAGGAGCTTCGAAATCGACGTTTCGGGCAAAAGCCCTTCATCAGGAATAAAAGCTTTTATTCCTGATGAAGGGCTTTTGCCCGAAACGTCGATTTCGCTGCTCCTTGGATGCTGCCTGAACTGCTGTGCTCTTCCAGCACCACTAATCCAGAATCTGGTTTCCAGCAACTGCAGTCATTGTTTTTACCTAGTTAACATATAAATGTTGACCATGCATTTTCGAAACAGAATTGTTTTTGTAATCTCCCATTTGTTGAATTGGATGAGGTAAAGGATGGTGTTCTGGCTGCTGAAACATTCTTCATTATTCATGAGGGTTTTCTGATAAAATAAAAATATAGTGGACTAGCAGGAGTTGTGACTGCCACATTTCACAGTCACCACCAGGAGTTGGACTCAGGCCATGACATTTAAATATAGGAGTGGTGGATGGTCTTGCTTGTGTTGCAGAGCCTAATCTTCCCCTAGAATCAAACAAAGTGGAACAAAAGAAATGTTAAACAACCTGCAGAGTATTTCTGACTCTAAGCTGTCTCTGAGCACAGCACTGTCAATCAACCTATAGTAAAGGCACAAAAGAGCACTAAAAATAGAAATTAGATTGCAACCAGGCAAGGAACCACTTGACGTTCCTGAATACCAAACTGATGTTTTTAGAAACATAATTTAGTTCTTTCTATGACAAGCTACCTGCACTCTGACTGACTTGCCAATTAAAGAACTGTGGTTCCTCTCCAACACATACCACGTATGTTTGCATAACATTATTTAATATAAAAAAGAGCCCATGGTATTTGTGGTAAGGCCACATTTGGGGTACTGCTCATAATTCTGGTCACCCTACTATTGGAAGGATGTTATTAAGCTAGAAAGGACACAAAAAGAATTCACAAGGTTGTTACTGAGACTGGAGGGTTTGAGATATAAGGAGAAGTTGGGACTTGCTTCACTGAAGCATTGGAGGCTGAGGGGTGACCTTACAGAGGTTTATCAAATCATGAAGGGTATAGAAAAGGTGAACAGCAGGTGTTTTTTTCCCCTGGGAGTAGGGGAATTTCAAGACCGGGGACATATTTTTAAGGTGACAGGAGGGAGATTTTAAAAAAGACATGAGGGACTTTTTTTTACACAGAGCGTGGTCTGTATGTGGAATAAACTGAGGGGTGACCTATAGAGTTTTATAAAATCATGAGAGGCATAGATAAGGTGAATAGCTAATGTCTTCACCCCAGGACAGGAGAGTCCAAAACTAGTGGACATAGGTTTAAGGTGAGAGAGGAAAGGTTTTAAAGGAACTTGAGGGGCAATGTTTTCACACAGCAGGTGGTGTATGTATAGAAAGAGCTGCCAGAGGAAGTGATAGAGGTGGGTGCAATTACAACACTTAAAAGACATTTGGACAGGTAAATGGATAGGAAAGGTTTAGAGAGATATGGGCCACATGCAAGTAAATGGGACTAGTTCAGTTTAGGAACCTGGGTTGGCATGCACAAGTTGGGCCAAATGACCTATTTCCATACTATATATCTTTATGACTCTATGACTTCACAGATAAAGCATGAAGTTAAAGGAAACAGGAAGAGAAAGCCCTTGGAAGAAAAATTCAGAGAGCTTTCTTTATGCTTAACCAAAGACTTTGGTTTCAAAAACGTTTTCTCAAAGGATGCGAGTGAAGTGGGAAAGTAGAATTATTTCGGGAGACAATGTCTTGATGGCCGATTTTGGGATAACAAGAAGGCTGGTGCAGAAGAAACTTTATGCAACTTATTTTGATTCTGCTACCTGGACATGAAGCATTACCTGGTTGGAGCTGAAAGAAGAATCAGGTGGGCAAGTTCATAGGTCTGATACAGAATTCGCCTGATTTGATGCATCGCTCAGTAAAGTAGAAGAAATATTATGTTAGCTTTATCATTGCAACATGATCGTCTCTGCCAGACTTTCCTCTCTGCAAATATTTTCAGCAATACTTAATACTCAGCCTGTAAAGACAAGGAAAATGATCCCAGTAACACCTATCAGTTTAGTAATCCGATTCGTAGACCCTTTATTTGAAGGTTCAAGAATGAAAAAGCTAATGAGCATTCAGCCCAGACAATGTACTCCAACTCAAGTCACTTGATCAATGGGAGTCAGAGGGAGTAAAAATTGGGCAGGGTCTACAGAGGGTGGTTGGTGTGTTACCACCAAGGAAGAGAAGGAAGTGGAAGTGGTTAATTGTGTTTAAAACAATGAGCCTTTTTGTTCCATGTTCTGGATTTGCATTCAAATGTCCCCTATGCTGGTTGCAAAGGTTTAAGCAAATTAGATTAATGAATTGGTGCTTGGAGTTTACAGCACGAGACTACTATTTGGCATCAAAATATACATGTTTTTGAAAATGTGATGACTGAAGAAATAATATTAAACAAAATGTTTAAATTGGGCAAGCTCACTAATTCATAATATCCTTTAGCTTCCTGCTTCTCTCTTTCTTCCTACAGTAACATCACAATCAATGTGGAAGATAAGTCTGATTGAATCTCAAGAATCCTCCAGTCACCGCTGATGCAGCTCCTGAGTTAATCTGCTGGGAGCTGAGCCTGAATGCTGCAGGAAATGATCTTCTCCCTTCTATGACATGAGAATAAAGAGTTTACCAGCAACAGAGAGAACCTAACTTTGCACTGAAGGAAATAAAATACACAGGGGTAGTCAACTGATATCGTCCCTGCTATGAGTTGCTCATCTAGTTATGCAATAATTATGACATACCTCATTAAGACAGCAAAATCTGATTGATTGAATTGTTGCACGTGGAAGCTTCTGCTAATATGCTAATAAGGCATAATGAAATGCAGTTAGTATTTACTCCCCACACTGCTATGGATAATTTATGTGCATTTTGAGGTCATGATTATTAGAATCAGCAAAGATGCAAAATGTAACGATTAAAATTGATGCACGACAAATATCAAAACAAAGAATACTGTAGACCTTGGCAAACTTAACACAGCATACTGTTGCTTCGACTATTTTAAGTGAATGTTAATACATATGAAATTACATTATGAATTTGAATACAGTCTATGATTTAATAAAATAAAGAAATGGTCCTATTTGATTAGATTCCCTACAGTATGGAAACAGCCCCTTTGGCCCAACAAGTCCACACTGACCCTCTGAAGATCAACCCACCCAGACCCATTCCCCTACCCTATACTTAACCCTGACTAATGCACCTAACACTATGGGCAATTTAGCATGGCCAATCCACCTAACCAGCACATCTTTGGATTGTGGGAGGAAACTGGAGCACCCAGAGGAAACCCATGCCAAGACGGGGAGAATGTGCAAACCTCACACAGACAGTCGACTGAGGCAGATATCGAACCCATTTGCTTGGCACTGTGAGGCTGCAGTGCTAAACACTGAGCCACTGTGCTGTGACTAAAGTTACTGCACACTTTGCTTCACGGGTCTTTTCCATTATCCTCATGTCTTCTGCCTGTCTTCAAGAATGGCTTGAGATGGTGGTGTTTCTTCAAGCAGTGATGCTCTTGACAGTTGTCAGACTGCCTTCATTCAGTTACAGGCCAGACCATAATATTGTCACATTTCACTGGCATGTTGAGTTACTAAATGTATCAGATGTCATGCAGAATATTCTTCAGCAGCTCTCCCAGAAAGACATGGTGAGTGATTTGTGCTATTTTTGAATGTTCTTAATTATCCATAGTATAATTAATTGCACATAGACCTTGGACATATGTCAAAATTAGCATATATCCTGCAGCAAAACAAAATATTGTTGATTATGGATTAGTTTAGATATCTTGTTATTTGCTATGTATGCTGTGGGAAATCTCCTATCAAGACCAAAACTTCAGCAATAGACATTCCTCAAGTTTATTGTTTCCTCAACTATGATTATTTTAGTTGGGTGCATCATCCCAAAAAGAATAAAACGAACAGTGAAGAGGCACAAATTTAGCTGTAAAGGAGCTAACCAAAATAAAGAACCAATTATGTTATCAATTAAGATAATAGAAATTGTTGCAAATAGATTGCACGATATGCAGCATTTGAATAATTGCTAAGACACTGCTAAAAAAAAGACAATGTGCTAAAGTGTAGGACTCTTACGGACCTTGGAGGGTGGGGTGCAGGCAAATATTTGTTGGTTGAATCCTAAAAATTAATGAAATAAACTGTAAGCAAAGTGATGATTGATTTTGTGAACACACGATGAACAAACTGTCTCCAGTATACCTATCATATGTATGCATATGACATACATACTTCTGTGGTAAAATGATAGGGGGTTGGTTAGTTTGGTTAGACGGTTTATAATGCAGAGGTGTCCCTAAAGGACTCTCCTTCTCAACCTTAACCTGGTGACCCTCATGTTAAACCATCACCAGTTGCCTCTCTAATGAGAGTGCAGACTTGAGGTCTGATAATTCTATGGTGACTTTACCTTTTGATATGCAGACAGAACATCAGCCATCTTAGCATAAAGCAAAGGACTGCATTCTAATTTAACTCCCCTTTTGAAATGTTGAAAGAAAGATATTCAAAAGAAGTTAACTGGATTGTGAGTATAGTTTTCTTTAAATATATTTGATTGACTACCCATTTTTAAGGTGGATTTAAACATTATGTATACATTTAAGGTAGAAGGGTCATACTATAACTACCTTTGATAGCCTATGATACAATATTCAGAATCACAATGTAACTTAAACTTTATTCCTATGATAAATATTCATAAGCATGTGTAGAAGTGTTGCAGTCCAGTATTTAAATCTTCACTTAGGCTACAGCTAAGTAACAATAGCCTGGCATTCTTAAGTAAATTTTTGATGCACTGGTAAACGTTAGTTGTTTCTGCTCTAATAAACCCATAGAAATAAACTTTCCTGAGATAATTAGTTGAAATCTCTTGATGGAAAGGAAATTTCAGGACTCATTCTACAATTAGTAAAACTAACTAAGTTCCTTTAATGAGAAATTCCCTGGACTGTGATTTTAAACGGATGATAAATTTGACCAGGTAGATTTAAATTGCTGGAGTGTAATGATAATAGAAGCATTCATCGACCATCATTCTATGGTGCTACAAACTTATGGCATAACTGACTTCCTCTAATATTTTCTGAAATGTTTGGTAACATTTGACTTTCAGTTTCACACACAATGTGGTATATGGAGTGCATTATTCCTCACTATTTTTTGAAACCACTTTTGGCTGGACCAGCATATATTGCCCATCCTTGTTGAGAAGGTGGTGATGAGGTGCTTTTTTGAACTACTGCAGTCCAGATTGATGGCCAGATCAAAGAAGATGAGGGTCAGGGGGTCTCTTCAGGACACATTTATCTTTGCATGTGATAATGGATTCCTGCAATTTGGACAGTTGAGACTAATCTAAGATCCAATGGTTTTGAAGACACATTTGAGTCAAGTCATTGAAGACATCTATTGGAAACCATTTAGACTTACCTTGCTATTCCGTCAAGAAAGCTCAGGAGGACAGAGTGAAGCTGATTATATCCAGCTCTATCTCACTATGATCCAATTTTCAACAGGACTAAGATTTGCATATTTAGGAAACTTGTCTAAGGTGGTCAGGCATGGTGCTCAATCAATGCAGAAATGCCTGAAAATGACAATGAACAGAATTACCTTACTACCTCCCCACTAACCTCCAATTATCAAATCCTACTGATATGTTTTCCTAAGATACAAAGGTGGACTATAGTTTAAAATCACACTCAAAGTCTTTTGCTTCACTTAAGTCATGATTTAATTTAGTGCTTTTTTTGCAAATTGACTTCATCCATTTGACTTAATGTCAAATAAAATTCCATTTCAAGCTTATTCTGCAGTTAGAAATTACAAAGTGTGCTCACCTGTCATGATAACTCAATCCTTTGGCACAAGCTTTAGCTCTCGTTGGCAGCTATTTCAGATTTTCAGAAAAAGCTCACTATTATGTTTGTGCATCAGGTTGCCACATGACAATATTAATATCTCTTTTTGATCCTTTCATTCAACAAGCTTGATGTTATTAATTAAGGACGTCCTTTTGTTTCGCAGTTTGCACTTGGTGCACTTCAGTAGACAAAGTTCCATTCAATTGCAAATTATGTGTAAGTTATTTTGTACTTTCTTTAAGCTGAATTTGACACGACCCTACTGTTTATGTTTTTGGCTGAGGGGATGGCATGGGACTATATGAAAACGAATCGGTGGTTTGGCCACCACGTCTCTTTAACCCCACTCAACCTCATCCCAAAAATATGTAGGGCACCAAGATTGGCAGCAGGTACACTACGTGTATGCAAATAATGAAAGGCTGGTTGAGCTTGTTAAAGGAGAAAGTGAGGTCTGCAGATGCTGGAGATCAGAGATGGAAATGTGTTGCTGGAAAAACGCAGCAGGTCAGGCAGCATCTAGGGAACAGGAGAATCGACGTTTCGGGCATTAGCCCTTCTTCAGGAAGAAGGGCTAATGCCCGAAACGTCGATTCTCCTGTTCCCTAGATGCTGCCTGAGCTTGTTAAAGGCTTTGGCAACTCCAAAATATCTTAGACATACAATAACACAATCAATATAAGCAGGAGTGAACAGTTCTTTTAATTTTGTCAGGTTTTTAAAAAGTGTGGGAAGATGGGAGGAGTGTTATTCGCAGAAAAGGACTTGCGAGCATTTGGGACATCTCCCAGATGATAATAAACCCTTTCCATCTCCCTAAATGAACTTTAATCTCTATCTTTGCACTGCCTCACCCTCAAGTGGTCAAACCCCCACCTGCCTAATGCCCTCATCGATCTGAGGTATTGCCATGACGGTTGGAGCTGCTGGGTAATGAGATTTGATGGGCGAAAGTGAGGACTGCAGATGCTGGAGATTAGAGTCGAGAGTGTGGTGCTGGAAAAGCACAGCAGGTCAGGCAGCACCCAAGGAGCAGGAGAGTCAACGTTTCAGGCAAAAGCCCTTCATCAGAAATTCCTGATGAAGAGTTTTTGCCCGAATAAGATTTGATGGCCATTCCAGAAAATGGGACTTCCTCTCACTCCCTACTCTGCACTAATTTAACCAGCCTGCGGCACATTAGAGCAAGGGCAAGGCCCTATCAGAGCCTGTTGGATAACCACCAACATTGTTTCCCTCAATATTCTACCTTTGGTTGCTTCATCAGACTCAATTACCCCCTATCATTCATTTCCGAATATAGTTGTGTATTTAAACTTGGTTTTGATTGAGGGATTAAGTCCTGAATTAGATTCTAAACAGCGGACTGCTTGGTATCTCTCCGAAACGCAATATCAATTTCCAAGTCAGCACCTGTCACGTTTTAGATTAGATTACTTACAGTGTGGAAACAGTAAGTAATCCCTTTGGCCCAACAAGTCCACACCAACCCGCCGAAGCGCAACCCACCCAGACCCATTCCCCTACATTTACCCCTTCACCTAACACTACAGGCAATTTTGCCTGGCCAATTCAACTAACCTGCACATTTTTGGATTGTGGGAGGAAACCGGAGCACCTGGAGGATACCCACGCAGTCATGGGGAGAATGTACAAACTCCACACAGAGAGTCACCTGAGGTGGGAATTGAACCCGGGTCTCTGGCGCTGTGAGGCAGCAGTGCTAACCACTGTGCCACCGTGCCGCCCAGCCTTCCTTCAGCCAAATTCCTTCACACCCCTCCCATCATCGTGTTACTTTATTCACAGAAGGTCCCGTGGAGAATTCAGTAGCAAGTATTGGATCTTCATCATACCTACTGGTTAAGAGCTCTGCTTTTCTGGATGAACCTCCCTTAACAGTGGACTGCTCTTATTGTTGTGTCCTTCAGGCTGCTTGTTGAATGTAACAGAGTGGGGTGAAGGTGATGTTTCTGTACAGACATAAAAAAAGACTTTCCATGTATTATTTAAGCATTTGATGTGGATTGGAAATGAAGGAAAACTGCTCCAAATGCTGTGCAGACAGATAGCGATATGTACAAGTCAAGTACAACCGTGAAAAGTGTACAAATTATTTACTTCATGTGGATTGGAGGACACAAAAATGATTTTGACATCCTGCTTGGGATTATTCCTGTGCATAGATTGTATCAGCTTTTCCCTGGAAGATTGTGTTAACAATAAGAAAACTTTCCAGATTCCAAAAATTTAATTCTTTGTCAATGAACTGAATATTTCCTCCATCTGTATAAATATTTTGTTGTTTTGCAGTGGCTGAGTCTTTTCCTTATATTTTGATGCCATGTGCAATTTATTATGTTGATGTTTCCTTTGAAAACAGGCATTGTATAATAGGTAGACTAATAGTAAATCTGAACAGGAACACTGCATTGTTTATGGGTGGCACGGTGGCACAGTGGTTAGCACTGCTGTCTCACAGCGCCAGAGACCCGGGTTCAATTCCCGCCTCAGGCGACTGACTGTGTGGCGTTTGCACATTCTCCCTGTGTCTGCGTGGGCCCCCTCTGGGTGCTCCGGTTTCCTCCCACAGTCCAAAGATGTGCAGGTTAGGTGAATTGGCCATGCTAAATTGTCCCTAGTGTTAGGTGAAGGGTAAATATAGGGGAATGGGTCTGGGTGGGTTGCTCTTCGGCAGGTCGGTGTGGACTTGTTGGGCCAAAGGGCCCGTTTCCACACTGTAAGTAATCTAATCTAAATGATGATGCTGTCCCATCCACAGCTGGTTATATTGGTTCCAAGGTCTGCTCATCTTGGTCACCTGACCAGCTTCTTTTAAAAGGAAAGCACCCTCAACTTTAGACATAAGACAGTTTTCTTCCAGTTGACCTTTTTGAAGTTGTGCTTTTCACCATCTTGCAATATTTGTTGATATTCAGTTTTTGTATTGACTTTGTTTTTCTCCAAAAAACACGCTGTGTATATAAATAAATCCCACTGGAGCTCTGACCTGTCAGGACAAACGAGGTGCAGTGAACAACCTCAGTACAGCTCCAGATGGGACAACCAATAAAAATGCCAGCCCCACTTGCAAATCAAATGCACTGGACCCCCATTTTGAAGCATACAAGATGAATAGGACCACTACGTGTCATTTAGAAGTTTTAGTGGTTTATCCTTCTGTGGAGAGGTTGACAGGCTGGAAGCCTGTTTGGAATTAGTCGTTGGGTCTTATTTAAATTAAAAGTTGAGGTGTGGAAACCTGATGCACATCCACAGGCAGTTCACTGCTATTAATTTAGCACCACTTATTTTCACATTTCATCTTTTGGAAACCATCGACACTTACCTCATCAATAGATCAGGGAAGCTCAGGAGGACAGAGTAAGACTGATTATGTACAGCTCTACCTCACTATGATCCAATTCATGCACAAGTCTGGTTTATAATCCAACGTCCAAGATGGGTGTGAGTTCAGCAGAGTGGCCTCATCACCCAAAAAGAAAGTTTGTGTTTCATTTACAACCAGCAACCTTTAAGCAGCAAGACGATGTAAACCACGTCACTTCAGATAAATGCAAATTTCAACAGAATAGGACTATGATTTGCATATTTAGGAAACTTGTCTAAGGTGGTCAGGCATGGTGTTCAATCAATGCAGAAATACCTGAAAGTGAGAGTTAACAGAATTACCTTCCTAGCTCTCCACTAACCTCCAATTATCAAATGCTGTTGATATGATTCCCTGAGAGAAAAAGGTTGACAACAGTTTAAAGTTCTCATGAAATTTAGTTTGCAAGTAAAGTAAATGGAACTTGAGTCTACAACAATCTTTACCAACACCTGAAATTATGCTGAAAGTGCAAGTAACTTTATTTGGTTTTCTCTCCTTAATCCCCCAAAGCCCCTGACACAAGTATCTATGCCTTTTGGTGCACAACAGGAAAATAGCTCAATTAACAACTCCTCAGCACATTTAATGAAGGATAAACTGAAGAAAATAGAGCAAAAATGGAGAGAAGCTAATTATGGATAGTATTATCGAGATATTATGAGTACTTATGCTTCTGTCTGCTCCTCATTAAGGCAGGTAGATTTAAAAATTACAGTGACAACCTTCAAGCATTCCTTTAAAGGATTGCTTTACAGATTGCACATAGACCAACTAACCCTGAGCTGATCAATTGCCAGACAGGACTGAGAAATTTCCAGAATAGATCCTAAAACAGAATCTATAGGTCCCTTGCAGATATTAATGAAAGACCTTCTGGAAATTATTAGGAACCAGTAAAAAATATCAACTTTGAGGCATCAGTGTATTCGACATATTCCTGATCGGAATCTTTTTGCCTCCTTTTTCTGTCTGGACGTTAGACAAAGTCAGGCCCAATTTCTCCCCAGTGACATTTATCATGATATTTATATATCATTTTTGCACTATTTCTAAGTATGCTGTATGTATTACATTCAAGATTGAAACTGTGATTGTAATGACGTATCTCTCTCCTCATAGCCGCAAGGAATATCAAGGCATGATACAGATTGTTTACCTGGTTGGCAGCTACAATAGCTGGCTGAACAGTGGATCTTTCCCTCTCCTCAGGTTGTAGAGTCTGTCAGCTCACATATTGAAATACTGATCGTCAGGTCCATCATTCCTGCTGAAAAGCTTATACCCAAAACATCGACTCTCCTGCCCCTCGGGTGCTGCCTGACCGGCTGTGCTTTTCCAGCGCCACACTTTTTGACTCTGACTCTCCAGCTTCTGCAGTTGTCACTTTCTCCTGATTGTCAGGATCACTCACCCACAGACAGGTCAGAAAGAGTCAGAAACAGGGTCACTGGACTCAAAACACTGCCAGACTTGCTGAGCTATTCTAGGAGTTTCCGTGTTTGTTTTGGATTGTCCAGGGGCCATCAGATAAAGAGAGAAATAACAACAAGTGTGGAGTGGTGATTATAGGGGCCACTGAAGATTTTGGAACAGGCTGACCTTTTTTCGCGACTTGTAAACGTATTTTCGACAACACTGACCAGACATCCTGAAGAAGGGCTTATGCCCGAAACGTCGATTCTCCTGCTCCTTGGATGCTGCCAGACCTGCTGCGCTTTTCCAGCAACACATTTTTCAGCTCCTCCTGACCAGACATCCAGTCAAGTTCAGATGGAGAGTCATCTAGAGTTGAAATATCAGCTTGCTCTCTCTCCATGGATGCTGCCTGACCTGCCATAATTTCCAACATTTTTTGTTTTCATCCAGTCAACATATAATAGCTTAGTTATGGCTGACTAAGAAACTTGAAAAAAATAGCCCTGCCAAATTTGACATTGGGTTGAAAAAAGGTGTAGCTTCTGTTTGGATATCAAGGTCACAGAACAAAACATAGCAAATTCTACTTTGAAAGTGTAACACTTTCTTTCCTCCAAACCTACACCTATTTAATTGAGATTTTTAAAATTTATCTTTTCCAGATTCCCAAATTAACCAACATAAAGAAAAACAGAAAATACTGAAATTGATCAGCAATTATGCCACCAAGTGTGCAGAGAGAAACCGAAAAATGGAGTGAACATTTTAGGTTAATGATCCTACAAACATCAAAGATGAAACATTATCAGCCTGAAACCTTTACTGCAATTCTCTCATGTAATGCTGCCTGATCTGCTGAGTATTTCAGGCTTTTTCTGTGTTTGTTTCTGATTTCCAGCATCTCCAATATTTCACTTTTCAATGAACAAATGTAAAATTCACTCCCCCACTAAAACATTACTGCAGATGAGAAGCAGCAATCAGTAATCCCTGAAGAACTGTACTTAATACCTCCTTCTCGTGTGATGCTATACCTCATAAAAATGCATTCTGTATACTATTTCTAACCTTTGTGTTATTCCATTAACATCTTCTGCCAAACCCTTAGAGTTGTTGATTTGAAATTTAGTGTCTTTGCAATAAAAGGATGCTGACTTTCCATTGATTGACACTTACTGGTTTATTCTAGCTACATTCTGAGGAACTGCATGTTTCCCTCATGTTTTTCATCGGCCAGCTATATTATTTTTCTTGAGCAGCAGGATGTATAAAACAGGATCATTAGCCTGAAATGAATTTTAAAAGTAGAATATATTGACTCTATTATTTCAGTTTTGCAATCATCTTAGTCGTGGCCCTTAGCTTTTAAAACATTTATCACTGTGTTTCAATATTTAATGTGTAACTGTACTTGACTTCACCTCAAGGTTTCCTCATACAAGGTGGGAAAAATGAACCTATTTAGTTACACAATCCTGTGGAGGCATCTCTTTCCTAACTGCACTGCTGTGAATTAGAGAACAGCTAATAAAGACTTATTCAATTGCTAGAGTTTTAGACCATCATGACAAAACACTTTAGTTAATTGGTAATTTATTTTCAATCCTCTGTGAATCAAGGATTTCAGCAAAATAGGTGTAGGTTTTTGTGGGCGGCACGGTGGCACAGTGGTTAGCACTGCTGCCTCACAGCGCCAGAGACCCGGGTTCAATTCCCGACTCAGGCGACTGACTGTGTGGAGTTTGCACGTTCTCCCCGTGTCTGCGTGGGTTTCCTCCGGGTGCTCCGGTTTCCTCCCACAGTCCAAAGATGTGCAGGTCAGGTGAATTGGCCATGCTAAATTGCCCGTAGTGTTAGGTATAGGGGTATGGGTGGGTTGCGCTTCGACGGGTCGGTGTGGACTTGTTGGGCCGAAGGGCCTGTTTCCATACTGTAATGTAATCTAATCTAAACTGGGAGCCATCAAAAGGTGCTGGCTTGAACCTCCACAATGTCGGATTGTCAAAAGTTTTTTGAGTGTTTCCCTTCATGAAATGTAATTGGCAGTGCATTTTCGGGGAGCTGATGGAGTAGGGGCCATTTATGGGATTAGTAATTCTGATTTCCAGTTTAATGTTTTAGGGACATGGTTTCAAATCTCACCATGGTCGATGGCATAATTTGAATTCAATACTAACCTAGAATTAAAAGATTTCCTAGTGATGACCATGAAATTGCTATCAATTGCAATAAAACCTCAACCATTTCATTAACTCCCTTTAGAGAATGCAGTCTACCAATTTACCATCCCTTCCACATGAGGCAGACATGTGACTCCAGACTCATGGCAACATGGGTAGACTGCATTCTGGGTGAAAAGGAAGCCTGTGGTACATACTGATGGCTCAGAGCACCTGAAACCCCAGACGAATATAGCAAGTGGACTGATTTCTTACAAAAAAAATTAAAGAGAGTAGTGAAGAGGAAAATTTAAAATCAGTTGGGTAAAATAAAGGAAAATCTAAATTATTTAGGAACAAGGAGATAACTAGGAGAGAGTAAGGGCCATGAGGAACCAAACTGGCAATCTGGAAGATGTAGATGCAGTTTCAAGTGAGAACTTTGCATCTATATTCACTCTAGAGTGGGGTGATGTAAATATAAAAATCAAGGAGACAGCCTGTGATATACTTAACAAATTGCAATTGAAAGGCAGAGGTATTGGTGTTCTTAGTGAGCTTAAAATTGGATAAACCCCCAGGTCCAGATGAGATGTATCCCAGTCAGCTTTGGGAATAAAGGGAGGTGATTTCAATGGCTCTAACATTAATTTTCAAATCCTGTCTGGCCACAGGAGATGTGCCAGAAGACTGGAGGATAGCTAAAGTGGTACATTATTTTTTAAAAAAAGGTAGCAGGGTTAAATCAGGGAATATGGGCTAGTGAGTATATTATTCTCATAAATAAACTTCTGTAAAAATTCTGAGGGACAGAATTAATCTCCACTTGGAGAGGCAAGGATTAATCAAGGATAATCAGCATAGCTTTATCAGGTGGAGAACATGCCTGACAGGCTTTATTGAGTTTTGTGAGGAGGTCATGCAGTTGATGGATTCTATATGGACTAGAGGAAGGCTTTTGACAAGATCTCGGATGGCAGACTGGTTAAGAAGATAAGAGCCTGTGGGATCCTGGACAATTTTGTAAATTAGAGCCAAAGTTTCCTCAAGGGGAGTTAAGGAAAAAGCTTTTCATCCAAAAGGTGGTGGGAATCAGAAACTCACTGCCTGGTAAAGTTGTAAAAATGAGAACCATCACAACATTTACGGTGTAGTTAGATGATCACTTGAAATGTGGCAGCATGCAAGGCTACAGACCAAATGCTGGAAAATAGAATTAGAGTAGATAGCTGCTTGATAAGCAGTGTGTACTCAATGGACTGAAAGATCTATGTCCATATGGTAAAATTCTTGCCTAACTGCTTTATGCAGGTGCCTATGCCTTACGGACTGCAGCAGTTCAAGATGGCAGCTCAACATCATCTTCCTAAAAGCAACTAGGGATGGACATTAAATGCTGACTGAGACATTGATGGTGACATCCCATAAATGAATTTTTAAAAAAGTTTGTGTGATCTCGCTACACCCACTTTGCTTGTTGCCTTTCCCTCTGTGTGATGTCAGTCACTGTGTCGTTCTTGACTTTCTTAGAGAAGCCCCACAGTGTGGAAACAGGCCCTTCAGCTCAACATCAACCCTCCAAAGAATAACCCACCCAGACCTCTTCCCCTATATTTACCCCTGACTAACACATTTAACATAAACAGTCCTGAACACTATGGGCAATTTAGGACAGCCAATTCACCTAACCTGCACATCATCTGGATTGCGAGAGGAAACCAGAGAACCTCCACGCAGATAAAGGGAGAATGTGCAAACTTCACACAGACAGTTGCCTGAGGGTGGAATAGAACCCAGGTCCCTAGCACACTGGGGCTGTAGTTCTAACCACTGAGCCACCATGCCATTTCCTTCAGGGTTGCTTTTGTTTAACACTGCATGTTCTTTGTTCCCTTGACTGGATTATTGAGTAGAAAGTGAGGTCTGCAGATGCTGGAGATCAAAGTTGAAACTTTATTGCTGGAACAGCACAGCAGGTCAGGCAGCATCCAGGGAACAGGAGATTCGACGTTTCGGGCACAGGCCCTTCTTCAGGAATGAGCAGAGAGTGTTCAGCAGGAGAAGATAAAAGGTAGGGAGGAGGGACTTGGAGGAGGGGCGTTGGAAATGTGATAGGTGGAAAGAGGTCAAGGTGAGGGTGATAGGTCGGAGTAGGATGGAGGCGGAGAGGTCAAGAAGAAGACTGCAGGTCAGGAAGGCGGTGCCGGGCTGGAGGGATCCGGCTGAGACAAGGTGGGGGGAGGGGGGATGAAGAAACTGGTGAAGTCCAAGTTCATCCCCTGCGGTTGGAGGGTTCCCAGTCGGAAGATAAGACGCTCCTCCTCCGACCGTCGGGTTGTTGTGGTTTGGCGGTGGATGAGTCCAATGACCTGCATATCCTCGGTGGAGTGGGAGGGCGAGTTGAAATGCTGTGCCACAGGTTGGTTGGGTTGGTTCGTCCGGGTGGCCCAGAGAGGTGAGTCCTTTGGTGACTTGATAGAAAACAAGTGGATGGTTTTATTGTTGTAAAGCTGCAGCATATAACTTCATGATTGCATGTCAGCTTCACAGTGCATCATCTGGGTGATTATGTTTCATGTTGGGTCCTGGATTTGCTGGGCTATTGAGCAATTGGACTATTGATGAAGGGTTAAGCCTGAAATGTTAGCTTTTTTGGTAGAGGGATTGAGTTTCCGAGCCACGAGGTCATGCTGCAGCTGTACAAAACTCTGGTGCAGCCACTCTTGAAGTATTACATACGTTTCTGGTCACTGCATTATAGGAAGGCTGTGGCAGCTTTGGAAAGAGTGCTGAGGAGATTTACTAGGATGTTGCCTGGTATGGAGAGTAGATCTTATGAGGAAAGTTTAATGGACTTGAGGTTGTTTTCGTTAGAGAGAAGAAGGTTGAGAGGTGACTTAATTGAGACATAAAAGATAATCAGGTGTTTGATAGGGTGGACAGTGAGAACATTTTTCCTCAGATGGTGATGGCTAGATCTAAACTGAGATGCCAGAGGTAGTTGTTTTACTCAGTGAATACTAGGGGCATGGAATGCACCGCCTGCAACAGTAGTAGACTCACCAACTTAAAGGGCATTTAAATGGTCTTTAGATAAACATATGGGTGAAATTGGAGTAGTGTAAGTTAGATAGGCTTCAGATTGGTTCCACAGGTTGGTGCAACAGGAAGGGCTGAAGGGCCTGTACTGTGCTATAATGTTCAATGTTCAATGCTCTATGAAACATCGACTCTCTTGCTCCTTGGATGCTGCCTGGCCTGCTGTGCTTTTTCCAGCACTACACTTTATCAACTCTGACTTCTCCAGTATCTGCAATCCTCACTATCCCCTGTTGAACAATGAAGAAAATCACCAGCAAGCGGAAAACAACAGCTCTGTTACTCAGGGCACAACATTTACTGAGGGCCATGAAAAAAGCAGGGCGGAAGGTGGACTTTCGGAATTCCAGATGGAAGAGCTGGAAATTGAGTTTTCTTGGACAGACAGCAAGATGAGCAGTAGATGTTGGGCTGAAGTGGTGAAAGGTTGGGCTTTGGGGTCAGAGATTGTGAGGGCACAAGGCAAGCTTTTGGCCTGAAACAATCATTTCTGCTCCTGCTGACCCATAAGGAGTGCTCGAAATATCATCTGTCGTTTGCACGTTTCAATTCCTTTCCCCTGCCTTGGTTTCTGAAAATTCTAGCCGATATTTTGAAAGGTTTCAGGGACTGACTGACCTCCCAACAGTCGAGTAGCTATCTACCTGTACCTCAGTTTCAAATGGGAATAGTGATGATTTGGGAATGACTTGAGGTCAGGTTTGAAATGGAAAACATGTTTATTCTGCACCCAAAACAACCACACTCATTTTACAAGTTCTGAGAACAAAATGCAGTCAGTTCTGCTAACAGGGTATAGTTCTGTTCTCGTGCAATCTCGTGTTAGGAGAAAATCGTGTAACAGCAGCACCATTTAAACTAATGGGGCTAGAATTGTGTTGTGGCCAAAACACGCTTTAAATGTTTGCGTTAGAGAAACAGTGTTCCCAATTCATCAATCGCTTTATAACGAAATCATGTCAACGAGCGACACGTTGTAGCAGAACGACCTGTAAGATAATCTTAATTAGTGATGCCATTCTTTACATGTAGACCTAAGCTCTTGACACGTGTTTCTGGGGCTTTACTTAGATGCAAAGATCAGTAAATTGGTAATTTTTAAGGAGAGGAAGGGTACAGGGTGTTTGGTGTAAAGGAGCTATTGTGGTGCAGTGGGTTCAAGTCCCTGATGTGTGTAAGAGCAACTCTGACCAGATTGATTGGAATAAGTTGACAGAGTGTTCTTAATGATAATAAGCCCCAAAGATATTCAACTTGCCAATAGAATCATCTGCGCACAGAATATCTGCTGCATTTATCTAATTACTGAACGTAACTCCAAAGTAGTTTACTGTTTGTGTGTGAAGGACTTTCAGATGTTGCAGAGAGAGGCGTTTAATTAATCGCACAAGTCTCATTCTCTCTTGTGGGACAAATCCCTGAACGAAAGGTCATGAGGAAAACTTTTGCGACAATAATAACTTTGAAAGGAAAGAAGATTGCTAATTTATTCCCATTCTTATAAGCAATCAAGTATCTTGTACTTGTTGAAAATCACTTGGAGTTATAGAGACAGGTGTTCCATTTAGAGTTGATGTGACAAGGATGAAATGATGAAAATGATATGTCCTGAATTGTGCAAAATTGAAGAGCCTCTATGGGCACAGACAATGCAGGCCATCAGCAAACATCCTCAGCATCAAATAGGCACACATTGCACAGTTGTAACATAACTGTCACAGTATTGTGAGGAGACAAGCAAAAGTGTGATTGCTGTTCTTAAATGTGAGCATGTCTGATTGCTACCCTTTGTAAAAGCACAAAAAGGTAAGAGTAAATTTCCATATGGATTTTCTCGCTTATCCGGTGCTATGCAGTTTTTCCGATGATGTTATGGCAGTCAGGCTGAACTCCGAGATTTTTGATAACCATCCCACACAAAAACTGAAGTTCTAAATGCATAAATTTGATTAGTGTTTAAGGGACATTAAAGGTCCTGGAGTACAATTTGGTCATCATGGTGTAGGGGGAGGGGTTGGAATTTTCCCCTGTGATGCAAAGTATGGTGAAAATGGAAAAATCAGAATCTTTATGTTGAGAAATTAGGTTCCAACTTTCCTCCTGGGGACTAAATGATCAGTTCAGAATCTCACTTAATGAGTGGTGGCTGCCTTGTTTCCATCTCACCATTAGTTAAACTTGTGCCATTTCTTTACAGCTGCCAGTTCTCCCCTCCTTCGATGAGAAACTAGATAGCACCAGTCCCAAACACATATTAGAGGGACTACCTGCTCATTGCTTGCTTTTCAGGGTCTTCAGACAACTTCACCATTTCCCTGCATGTTGCATGGACACCATTCATTTGCACCCCTCACACCCGCATGAGGCATTACCAAACCCCTCACCCCCACAAGTGGGCATTACCAAACCCCTCACCCCCACAAAAGGCATTACCAAATCCCTCACCCCCACAAAAGGCATTACCAAACCCCTCACACCCGCAAGAGGGCATTACCAAACACCTCAACCCCACAAGTGGGCATTACCAAACCCCTCACCCCCACAAGTGGGCATTACCAAACCCCTCACATCCGCAAGAGGGCATTACCAACCCCTCACCCCCACAAGTGGGCATTACCAAACCCCTCACCCCCACAAGTGGGCATTACCAAACCCCTCACACCCACAAGTGGGCATTACCAAACCCCTCACCCCCACAAGTGGGCATTACCAAACCCCTCACACCCGCAAGAGGGCAATACTAAACCCCTCACCCTCACAAAAGGCATTACCAAACCCCTCACACCCGCAAGAGGGCATTACCAAACCCCTCACCCCCGCAAGTGGGCATTACCAAACCCCTCACCCCCAAAAGAGGGCATTACCAAACCCCTCACACCCACAAAAGGCATTACCAAACCCCTCACCCCCACAAAAGGCATTACCAAACCCCTCACACCCGCAAGAGGGCATTACCAAACCCCTCACCCCCACAAGTGGGCATTACCAAACCCCTTACCCCCACAAGAGGGCATTACCAAACCCCTCACCCCCGCAAGTGGGCATTACCAAACCCCTCACCCCCAAAAGAGGGCATTACCAAACCCCTCACCCCCACAAGAGGCATTACCAAACCCCTCACACCCAAACGAGGGCATTACCAAACCCCTCACACCCACAAAAGGCATTACCAAACTCCTCACCCCCACAAAAGGCATTACCAAACCCCTCACACCCGCAAGAGGGCATTACCAAACCCCTCACACCCACAAGTGGGCATTACCAAACCCCTCAATCCCACAAGAGGCATTACCAGACCCCTCACACCCACAAGTGGGCACTACCAAACCACTCACACTATTTTCAGAGCTTCATTTGCCAACTCAGGGGCACAAATGATTTGCCTGCCAGGTTACTTTACCCACAGTGACACAGACACACTGACACACGCACGCACACACACAAACACACACGCACACATACACACATGCACACACGCACACACACACGCATACATACGCACACAAATACACATGCACACACACAAACACACACACGCACACACGCACATAGGTAATGCCAAACCCCTCACACCCACAAGAGGGCATTACCAAACCCCTCACAACCACAAGAGGCATTACCAAACCCCTCACACCCACAAGAGGGCATTACCAAACCCCTCACCCCCACAAGTGGGCATTACCAAACCCCTCACCACCAAAAGAGGGCATTACCAAACCCCTCACACCTGCAAGAGGCATTACCAAGCCCCTCACACCCGCAAGAGGGCATTACCAAACCCCTCACACCCACAAGAGGGCATTACCAAACCCCTCACACCCACAAGAGGGCATTACCAAACCCCTCACACCTACAAGAGGGCATTACCAAACCCCTCACCCCCACAAGAGGCATTACTAAACCCCTCACACCCACAAGTGGGCATTACCAAACCCCTCACCCCCACAAGAGGCATTACCAAACTCCTCATCCCCACAAGAGGGCATTACCAAACCCCTCACCCCCACAAGAGGGCATTACTAAACCCCTCACCCCCACAAGAGGGCATTACCAAACCCCTCACACCCACAAGTGGGCATTACCAAACCCCTCACCCCCACAAGAGGCATTACCAAACCCCTCACACCCAAAAGAGGGCATTACCAAACCCCTCACCCCCACAAGAGGGCATTACCAAACCCCTCACACCCACAAGAGGGCATTACCAAACCCCTCACCCCCACAAGAGGCATTACCAAACCCCTCACACCCAAAAGAGGGCATTACCAAACCCCTCACCCCCACAAGAGGCATTACTAAACCCCTCATCCCCAAAAGAGGGCATTACCAAACCCCTCACACCCACAAGAGGGCATTACCAAACCCCTCACACCCACAAGTGGGCATTACCAAACCCCTCACACCCACAAGAGGCATTACCAAACCCCTCACCCCCACAAGAGGCATTACCAAACCCCTCACCCCCGGAAGAGGCATTACCAAACCCCTCACCCCCACAAGAGGGCATTACCAAACCCCTCACACCCACAAGAGGGCATTACCAAACCCCTCACACCTGCAAGAGGCATTACTAAACCCCTCACGCCCACAAGAGGGCATTACCAAACCCCTCACCCCCACAAGTGGGCATTACCAAACCCCTCACCCCCACAAGAGGGCATTACCAAACCCCTCACACCCACAAGAGGGCATTACCAAACCCCTCACACCCACAAGAGGCATTACCAAACCCCTCACCCCCACAAGTGTGCATTACCAAACCCCTCACCCCCACAAGAGGCATTATCAAACCCCTCACCCCCACAAGAGGGCATTACCAAACCCCTCACACCCACAAGAGGGCATTACCAAACCCCTCACACCTGCAAGAGGCATTACTAAACCCCTTACACCCACAAGAGGGCATTACCAAACCCGTCACCCCCACAAGTGGGCATTACCAAACCCCTCACCCCCACAAGAGGGCATTACCAAACCCCTCACACCCACAAGAGGGCATTACCAACCCCTCACACCCACAAGTGGGCATTATCAAACCCCTCACACCCACAAGAGGCATTACCAAACCCCTCACCCCCACAAGAGGCATTACCAAACCTCTCACCCCTGCAAGAGGCATTACCAAACCCCTCACCCCCACAAGAGGCATTACCAAACCCCTCACCCCCACAAGAGGGCATTACCAAACCCCTCACACCCACAAGAGGGCATTACCAAACCCCTCACACCCACAAGAGGGCATTACCAAACCCCTCACACCTGCAAGAGGCATTACTAAACCCCTCACACCCACAAGAGGCATTACCAAACCCCTCACACCCACAAGAGGGCATTACCAAACCCCTCCCCCCCACAAGAGGGCATTACCAAACCCCTCACACCCACAAGAGGGCATTACCAAACCCCTCACACCCACAAGAGGCATTACTAAACCCCTCACCCCCACAAGAGGGCATTACCAAACCCCTCACAACCACAAGTGGGCATTACCAAACCCCTCACCCCCACAAGAGGCATTACCAAACCCCTCACACCCAAAAGAGGGCATTACCAAACCCCTCACCCCCACAAGAGGCATTACTAAACCCCTCATCCCCAAAAGAGGGCATAACCAAACCTCTCACCCCCACAAGAGGGCATTACCAAACCCCTCACACCCACAAGTGGGCATTACCAAACCCCTCACACCCACAAGAGGCATTACCAAACCCCTCACCCCCACAAGAGGCATTACCAAAACCCTCACCGCCGCAAGAGGCATTACCAAACCCCTCACCCCCACAAGAGGCATTACCAAACCCCTCACCCCCACAAGAGGGCATTACCAAACCCCTCACACCCACAAGAGGGCATTACCAAACCCCTCACACCTGCAAGAGGCATTACTAAACCCCTCACACCCAGAAGAAGGCATTACCAAACCCCTCACCCCCACAAGAGGGCATTACCAAACCCCACACCCCCACAAGAGGGCATTACCAAACCCCTCACACCCACAAGAGGGCATTACCAAACCCCTCACACCTGCAAGAGGCATTACTAAACCCCTCACACCCAGAAGAAGGCATTACCAAACCCCTCACCCCCACAAGTGTGCATTACCAAACCCCTCACACCCACAAGTGGGCATTACCAAACCCCTCACACCCACAAGAGGCATTACCAAACCCCTCACCCCCACAAGAGGCATTACCAAACCCCTCACCCCCGCAAGAGGCATTACCAAACCCCTCACCCCCACAAGAGGCATTACCAAACCCCTCACCCCCACAAGAGGCATTACCAAACCCCTCACCCCCAACAAGAGGGCATTACCAAACCCCTCACACCCACAAGAGGGCATTACCAAACCCCTCACACCTGCAAGAGGCATTACTAAACCCCTCACACCCACAAGAGGGCATTACCAAACCCCTCACCCCCACAAGAGGGCATTACTAAACCCCTCACCCCCACAAGAGGGCATTACCAAACCCCTCACACCCACAAGAGGGCATTACCAAACCCCTCACACCCACAAGAGGCATTACCAAACCCCTCACCCCCACAAGTGTGCATTACCAAACCCCTCACACCCACAAGTGGGCATTACCAAACCCCTCACACCCACAAGAGGCATTACCAAACCCCTCACCCCCACAAGAGGCATTACCAAACCCCTCACCCCCGCAAGAGGCATTACCAAACCCCTCACCCCCACAAGAGGCATTACCAAACCCCTCACCCCCAACAAGAGGGCATTACCAAACCCCTCACACCCACAAGAGGGCATTACCAAACCCCTCACCCCCACAAGTGGGCATTACCAAACCCCTCACACCTGCAAGAGGCATTACCAAACCCCTCACACCCACAAGAGGGCATTACCAAACCACTCACACCCACAAGAGGGCATTACCAAACCCCTCACACCCACAAGAGGGCATTACCAAACCCCTCACCCCCACAAGAGGGCATTACCAAACCCCTCACCCCCACAAGTGGGCATTACCAAACCCCTCACCCCCACAAGAGGGCATTACCAAACCCCTCACACCCACAAGTGGGCATTACCAAACCCCTCACCCCCACAAGAGGCATTACCAAACCCCTCATCCCCACAAGAGGGCATTACCAAACCCCTCACCCCCACAAGAGGGCATTACTAAACCCCTCACCCCCACAAGAGGGCATTACCAAACCCCTCACACCCACAAGTGGGCATTACCAAACCCCTCACCCCCACAAGAGGCATTACCAAACCCCTCACACCCAAACGAGGGCATTACCAAACCCCTCACCCCCACAAGAGGCATTACTAAACCCCTCATCCCCAAAAGAGGGCATTACCAAACCCCTCACCCCCACAAGAGGCATTACTAAACCCCTCATCCCCACAAGTGGGCATTACCAAACCCCTCAATCCCACAAGAGGCATTACCAGACCCCTCACACCCACAAGTGGGCACTACCAAACCACTCACACTATTTTCAGAGCTTCATTTGCCAACTCAGGGGCACAAATGACTTGCCTGCCAGGTTACTTTACCCACAGTGACACAGACACACTGACACACGCACGCACACACACAAACACACACGCACACATACACACATGCACACACGCACACACACACGCACACATACGCACACAAATACACATGCACACACACAAACACACACACGCACACACGCACATATACATGCACACACGCACACGTGAGCTCACACACATGCACACACACAAACACACATGTCCACACACACAAACACACACATGCACACCACACGAGACACGCACACACAGATACACACGCGTGCACACACACACAGTTGCACACACACCCACACACATGCACACACACGTACACACACACATGCGCATACAGACGTGCATTCATTTACACACATGCATGCAGACATGCACACATTCACACACACGTGCACACACATACGGACGTACACACACAGTCACACAAACACACACACGCACACACACGTTATGCATTGACACACAATGTATCTGATAGCTTCGAGCTTACCGACTTAGCGCTCATACTCTTTCTTGTGCCAGCCTCTCTGGCTTGCAGTGCTTTTTACTGCAGCGGCAGGGGCAGTCAACTTGTTAGTGTTTGGAAACCTGAACAGTTGTTTGCCCTAAAACCATTGTGCCTGTAGCGCTGCAGACATGAGTCAAAGTGGACGAGCCAAAGGAAAAAATGCTCAGTCAGGGATGTGCCGTACTTAGTCAAGGAGCTCGGCTGATCTCAGTCCAGCAGAATCTCCACAATTACTCAGGTGCTTAGTTCTACTTGAGTCTGGGCTTCATTGTCCCTGCAGTCTGGGGGTTGGACTATGGTTGGTCCTGCAGGTTAAATGCAACCACTGTGGGGATCAGAGCAACATTACTTGGGGGTGGTTTGGAGACATCAGTTAGGGACTTGGTTGAGCTATATTCAGTCTGGGATGTCCTCATAAATCAGTCCACAGAGTAAACCACAGTCAGTCCTGAGGACTTGGGCACTAAGGATCAACAAGCTAATCAGAGTGCAGTCCACAGCATTGTGGGAAATGTGAAAAGCTCAAATCTGGGTTTGGGGTACATTGGACTGAAAGGTCAATTTAATGAAGGTGGCAATTCAAGATGGAAAGCTGGGTTCTCTTGAAGCACAAGATGAGAGGGAATGCTACAGGAAAAAAGGATTCTCACAAGTCGCACTCATTCCAGCATCAATATGGAGGAAGATCATGGTCAACCAGGGTTGGCAACTTACAAAGTCATGGGTTCAGAGGGTAACTGTAGAGAAAAGGATGAACTGGAATAAAGGAACTATGAAGGAGGAGAGTATTGTTCTGTGTAGATTAGAATCGTGTTGGAAAAGCACAGCAGTTCAGGCAGCATGCAAGAAGCAGGAAAATCAATGTTCCAGGCAAAAGCCCTTCATCAGGAATACAGGCAGAGAGCCTGAAGGGTGGAAAGATAAGTGAGAGGAGGGTGGGGATGGGGAGAAAGTAGCATAAAGTACAATAGGTGAGTCGGGGAGGGGATAAAGGTGATAGGTCAGGAAAGAGGGTGGGGGTGGGGAGAAAGTAGCATAAAGTACAATAGGGAGTGGGGGAGGGGATAAAGGTGATAGGTCAGGGAAGAGGGTGGGGGTGGGGAGAAAGTAGCATATAGTACAATAGGTGAGTGGGGGAGGGGATAAAGGTGATAGGTCAGGGAAGAGGGTGGGGGTGGGGAGAAAGTAGCGTAAAGTACAATAGGTGAGTGGGGAAGGGGATGAAGGTGATAGGTCGGGGGGGGAGGGTGGAGTGGATAGGTGGAAAAGAAGATAGACAGGTAGGACAAGTCATGGGGACAGTGCTGAGCTGCAAGTTTGGAACTGGGGTGAGGTGGGGGAAGGGGAAATGAGGAAACTGTTGAAGTCCACATTGATGCCCTGGGGTTGAAGTGTTCTGAGGCGGAAGATGAGGCGTTCTTCCTCCAGGCGTCTGGTGGTGAGGGAGCGGCGGTGAAGGAGGCCCAGGACCTCCATGTCCTCGGCAGAGTGGGGGGGGAGTTGAAATGTTGGGCCACAGGGTGGTGTGGTTGATTGGTGCGGGTGTCCCAGAGATGTTCCTTAAAGCACTCTGCTAGGAGGCGTCCAGTCTCCCCAATGTAGAGGAGACCGCATCGGGAGCAACGGATACAATAAATTATATTGGCGGATGTGCAGGTAAAACTTTGATGGATGTGGAAGGCTCCTTTAGGGCCTTGGATGGAGGTGAGGGAGGAGGTGTGGGCGCAGGTTTTGCAATTCCTGCGGTGGCAGGGGAAGGTGCCAGGACGGGAGGGTGGGTTGTAGGGGGGCGTGGACCTGACCAGGTAGTCATGGAGGGAATGGTCTTTGTGGAAGGCGGAAAGGGGTGGGGAGGGAAATATATCCCTGGTGGTGGGATCTGTTTGGAGGTGGTGGGAATGTCGGCGGATGATTTGGTTTATGCGAAAGTCGGTAGGGTGGAAGGTTGAGCACTAGGGACATTCTGTCCTTGTTACGGTTGGAGGGGTGGGTTCTGAGGGCGGAGGTGCGGGATGTGGACGAGATGCATTGGAGGGCATCTTTAACCACGTGGGAAGGGAGCAGGTAGAGTGTAGCAGGTAGAGTGGGGAGTTCACTTAAGGATACAACTCTTCCTATCTTCACTCAAAATAAATGGCACAATAATGGCTACCCCTGTCTGCAGACTAGGTAGAGTAAGTTACTGTTTTTCTATGTGGGGACGGAGAATAACTCTTTGCCCTGCAACAGACATTAAACATGCATCCACTGATCTAGTAATGTAGCCATCTGGCATCAAGTTGGATTTCATTGATAAGTCATCCTTCATGCAAGAATGAATATTGAATATTATGGTGTCAAGCAATCATGGCTGGTCCCTTGTCATGTCAGGTAAGTAAAGCTATTCTTTCAAGAAAAAGCACTTTGCCAAAGAATGGGAAAATGATTCAGGATGGCATTAACATGGGGCAATTCCTTGTGATCCTCCTACAGCAGATCTTATTTTAATATTTCTTGCAACTGTTCTTCACTTTTACACCTAAATTCTATGTTTGTAAAAATTACTCATAATACTCTCTAACTCCAAATAGTGTTGAACATGCTAATGTTGATCTTACTTTGGGCACCTCCTGTGCAGCCATAACCTTGTATGCCTCTCTCTGTCTGAGCACCCTATGATCTGAATGTCCTTGTTTGCTATGATCTGCCTGTAAAGCTCACAAAAAAAAGCTTTTCACTGTACTTAGGTACACATGACTACAATAAATCAAGTCAAATCATATCAATAAGTAAAATCAAAAATTCAGCCGATGAGTTTTTATATATCCTGATAACATTCCTTCCGCAATCAGACTTGCTGATTACTTATCACCTTGTGAGACTTTGCTATTTGGGAAAGGACGGTTTTATTTGCCAATGATGTCACATCTCAAAGTCATTAGTTTTTTAAAGTGGGTTAAGGTGTATCCAACAACCAGACATCTGAATCCTTGTCCTACTTTTTAGTGCTTTGTCACTGCAAGAGATGGTGATAGACATAGTTGTGATGATAATATTGGTGTCAAGAAATAAAAGTGAAGCTAATAATTGCTGTGCACATCATTGAAATCAATAATGGAAATGGATAAACTTCTGAATGGTTAATCTGTGTCATGTCTCCTGTTGATGTGAGCAAACTACTGCATAGCTTTCAGATAAAATGAGAAAACAAAGCAAACAAGGTGTGCAATGTCAGAACTGAAAAACACAGACACTGACTGCAAGGAACCTCTGTTCCTGGTAGCAGAAATAATTTTCCCTTTGTAAATCATTGGAAGGTGCAGTGAGGAATAAGATGTCCACAATTTTATATACCAAAGAGTCTAATGAAATATAGTTTTCCATTGTCAGTATATTGGTGCCAGGACCTCCGAAGATCACATCCATTAAAGCAAAATTCATTGGAAGTTTCTCTCAGGGAGGGGTAAGAAGGCCATTGTGGAAAATGGAGGAAATGTCAATGAGCTCCTGGAGAGAGAACTAATCTGAGCCTAAAGCACAGTTCAGAGTAAAATCAGAATCTCACGGTACTATATCAAGTTTGAGACTGCTTAATACAGACATTCAGTGCTGTAACATCCCTCACCAGTCTAAGATCAACGTTTAATACAACATTTTTTAAAATTCAGTTTGAAATGCTGACTCTCCGTAAGCATCACACCAGCAGGAAATGGCAAATAAGAGATGCATGGCAGGTCAAGAGAAGGGAACAGTTCAAATATGACCTTTCATTTGAACTTGGTGCTCCTCTTTTAATGAAGAAAATGAAATTAGCATTTTTCATCATAATTTTCTGATGACACCAGCAACACGTGACTTTGAAATGTACTATTCCTGAGAACATGATATCATTAGAAAGATTTTAAATAAAACAACCCATGGTAATGCAATTCTGGAGATCTATTACTTCACAAGTGGCCGATGAAATGTCAAAAGCACCATTAACCCAGTGATGACACAATTGTTCCACATGCCAAACAGCTTGATGATAATATGCATGTATTTAAGGTGAGACGGGCAAAGTTCAAAGGAGATGTGAGAGGCAAGTGTTTTATACAGAGAGTGGTAAGAGTCTGGATCATACTGCCAGGGATGGTGGTGGAGGCAAATACAATAGGGACTTTTAGGTAAGCACATGAATATGCAAGGACTGGGGGGATACGGGCTAAGGGATTAGTTTACTTTGGCGTCATGTTCGGCCCCATAGACCATAGGGCCCATTCCTGTGCGGTACTGTTCTATATTCTACAAAGAACATCAGCTCATGGATTTAAGTAACAATCCCTTTGATGTTCACCTTAATGGATTGAAAATATATCTCAGTTATACTCATTATATTGCTTTATAACGGCTATCCTAGGTCTTGGAAAAGTGAATATTTTTTTCTTGAAACTGGAATTTGCTTTACTCTTCCTTTACAGAAAAATTTGCTTTTAAGTTCATCACTGAAAGCATTTGAAACCATTAGGAGTTACAGTCAGGCAGTTGGATATTAAGATGCAGTTGTCAGTTCTATATCAGTAAGCTGAAATTATCATTCATTGCAAGAAATAGAATGGTAATTCACTCTCAGTAACAAATTAGATATTAGTTGACATTATTTATGTTTATCACTTGCATGTCATTTTGTTGGTCTACAATGCCTTCAGTAAGTTCATTTCATTTCCCATAAATAACAATTTGCTCTAATGCAATCACCACAAACTCAGTTAGAGGAAATAAAGTTGTTGAGTTATATTAATGCTAGGTTTGCAAATCATATTCCAGCTCTGTATTTTTTAGATTCAAATCATTTGCTGAGAGATAAATGCTTTCCTGTTTCAAAGGTGATTGGCCATGATTGAACAGAGTGGTCAACAAAATGTCCAAAATTATGATGTGGAAGTGCCAGTGTTGGACCGGGGTGGATAAGGTCAGAGGTCACATGACACCAGGTTATAGACCAATATACCTCACCTGATGGAGGAGCAGTGCTCCAAAAGCTTGTGATTTAAAATAAACCTGTTGGACTGTAACTTGGTGTCGTGTGACTTCTGACCTTGTCCACCCCAGTCCAACACTGGCACTTCCACATCATAATTTTGGACATTTTGTTGACCATTCTGTTCAATCATGACCTTGTACAAAATTTGTAGAGACTCCTAAGACATTGCAAAGATGAAAGTGAAATACATTAAAATAAAAGCCCACTTCATGAAAAGCAGCTAAAAAATATTTTTATTTACTTAGCTAAAACATGTGATTATTAGAATATCAAACTTCCAAAAAAGGGAGTTTATATCCAGAAAATGTTGTGTATGGCACACATGGCAAGCAACTTGTTTCTACAGCTCTTTGAACAAGCTATAGTTGAAATAGTTGCAGACAAAGTGGAGCTGAGGGACATTTGATATAGATGCAACTGGGTGCCACAAAAATGTTAATTGCCCTATGGCCTAGTGACCAGTTACTGATTTCAAGGGCCTTTTGCTTGCCAACACAATGCGATTAATTGATTGGTTGTCAGGTAATTGAAAAGCTTGGGGCTGGGAGGGATTTGATATCCACCAGGTTAGAAGCGGTCTCTCTGTTCTCTGCAGTCAAAACTCATTTTAAACCTGAAGGAAACCACTTCACCTTTCATTCAACATTTGCTGTAACCTGTGGCTTTTGATAAATCAGAGACATTTTACACATGCACCAGTCACCTTGTGTCACTTGTGAATCAGTAAAACCATTTTGAAAAGGAAAGTCAGGATCAGCAAGAACCAATACAACCGAATTTAGAACAGAGATTATTAAACTGTCTTCTCAACTTTTCCCTCCATCTAAATAGAAACTGTGGATGCTGTAATTCAGAAACAAAATCAGAAGTTGCTGGAAAGGCTCAGCAGATCCGGCAGCATCTGTGAAGCAAAGTCAAAGTTAACTTTTTGTTATCACATAGTCTTCCATTACACACTACCCATTGTTAGCCACTAACAGTCTCCATTAACAGCTATTCAGCCTCCTAACCAGGTCATTATCCACTCCTTTGTCTATCCAACTGTTCTTCCCTCTCTTTGGACTCTATTTACACCTATTGTTTAGTCCTTACCTCTTCCCCCACCCCCACCCCATCCTGCACACAACCCGAAGTCTTCCTGGCTACTATCAGTTCTGAGGAAGACCCAAAATGTTAACTTTGATTTCTCTTCACAGCTGCTGCCAGACCTGCTGAGCTTTTCCAGCAGTTTCTGTTATTGCTTCCCTCTGTCTTTGTTTTTTTTCCAGGCAGGTGACTACATCCTTGTGTCTGGAAGATGAAGGAGGAACATTTAGTTTGTCTCTGAAAGTATGTCTCTCTCTTTTTCTCTGTGTGTGTATGTGGTGTGTGTGTGCGTATGTGGTGTCTGTGTGCATATGTGGTGTGCGTGTGTATGTGTGTATAAGTAAGAGAATGTGTTAGTTATTACCTCTCACCATTTCTGCAAATGTTGTTCTTTCTATAAATCTCCTGTTGAAAAGAATAAGGATAAAGTACCTTCAGAGACACAGAAAGGGTGAATTCCCAACCTGCAAATGAAAATCTGGGCATTGGTATATCCACAATCTCATGTCATCATTGAAGAGTCACGAGAACGTAAAGGAACTGAAAGGAAAAAAAAACTTTTTTAGACTGTTTTAGACTTCAGCATCAATGAGGGTTTTTCCTACAATTGGCAATGGATTCATGGTCAACATTAGATTCTTAATTCCAGTTTTTAAGTGAATTTAAATTCCACCATCTGCCATGGCAGGTTTCAAACCTGGGCTCCCAGAACATGTGATAAACCAATGAGAGAGTTGTTGACTAATTATAGCAATCGGTTTCCAGCAATGGGGAGCTGGTTAATCTAGAGACCAAGTGATGTTCTGGGGACTGGGGTTCAAATCCTGCCACAGCAGATGGTAGGATTTAAATTCAATAACATTTCCAGAATTAAAAGTCTAATGATAACATTGGAATTGTTGTCAATTGTCTTGAAAAATCCATTTGGTTCACCAATGTCCTTTAAGGAAGGAAATCTGCTATCCTTATCTGGTCTGGCCTATTTGTGAATCCAGACCCTCAGCAATGTGGTTGACTTTTAACTATCACCTGGGCAATGAATACTGGCCTATCAGTGCCCAAATTCTGTGAATGCATAAAATAAAGTCTGCAGAAAAACTGAGTCAGGACCCCCAAAAAAGCCCGTGTTAGAGAGCTTTGAGAACTACGTTTCCAAAGTTAACTGCTTCTGTCAAAAATTCTACACTTGTGAAGTCATAAATCAACTTGCTCATAAACTGTACCCCCAAAATATTAGTTTTTGAAATGAATCTATTCAACTCACATTTGAATGAATGAATATCATTTACATTGTCTACCATCTGTCCCTGCTCCATAGCAGACATTAACATTAGCAATTCAATCTTAGTACTTAGACCTGACATTTTTCTATTTACAACCTGAGTATCTACTAATTGCTATAAATTATTAGTTAATAAGTGTGTAATAGTGTTTCAATCAAATACAGTATGTAAATAATTTGTGTTTTTGTGATAAATTGAAATTCTAGGCTTCTGAATATTTACATTGGACTTATGAACAGTGTTAAACAATTTGACCCTGTATGCGTGCTCCACCATTCAAGATCATAGGTGAGCTGCTTGTGGTCCAAACCTGTTTTCCTATTCTGGCTCCCATATCACTTGTTTCGCTTTTCTATCAGAAATCTCTATAACTCGGGCTTGAAGAGTGCAAATTTGATTTCTTGCCAGTCAGAGCACCATCTGTGACTAGGGAAACACAAGTGTTATGAGATGTCTGTTTTCCTCTTCTCTGCATTGTGTTAAATCATAAAGACAGAGACTGCAATTTATTCAGGTTGTTGCAGCATGTGTTGCACGTAAATGGCTCCATGGGAAATATGTGTCATTTCATAGCAATACACTAAACCCCTACTGGAGAACTAATTGGACTTAATCCTGTTCTCTAATGTTAATATGATGACTACTGCTGTGTGTACTGAACTGTAATGGCGAAGAGAAGAAAGATGGCAGATTAATTCAAGCAGCACTTTGGTTTATGATTATTACTCTGTCTTCCTGCTGAACTAACAACAGGATCGGCTGATATTGTTATAGATTATTAAGACAATTCAGTTAATGCCCAAACAGGTTAAAATGTAAGTTAAAAATGAGGAAGACATTTGTTCACTGAAAGCTTACTTTGTGATTAGCAGAGTTCATAATGTTTGAGATGAAATTGAACTTGATTGTATCATCATTCTTCATGGCTGATGCAGTGACGATATAAAATATAAAGAGGTCTTTCAAGTGTTGGTGATTCAGCATTGTCCCTTCATATATATGTATAGAGCTATAAATATAAGGCTTAATTAACAACCACATTCTAGTGAAATGGTTATTCATAGAAACAGCCTTATGGTCTTTCAGATAGCCCATTTTTGTATTCTTCTGTACTTGTGGCACAAGGTTCATCAGCACATTAAAGGAAATGTTTCATTTTGAGGATAATATCCAGTGTCGTGTGCTAGAATGGTACAGCCTAGTGACTATACCAGGCACTTTCTGGAATCCAACTGTAGAGAATGACTCTACATGGTGTATTAGTTTTCAAAATTAATTTATTGGTTAAGGATGTCATTAGCTGGGCCAGCATTTATTGCCCATTCCGAATTGCCCAGAAGGTATTTAAGATTCGACCACATTGCTGTGGGTCTGGGGTCAGTTGTAGACCAGACCAAGTGAGGATGGCAGTTTCCTTCCCGAAAGGACATCGGTGATTGTAACAGGGTCAGCCAGATGGAGCATTTGGAATCTGAGTTCCCTGATTGGGGCTGTGAGTTTGGTCCAATCAGGGAATCCTGGCTGACAAATAAGAACAGAAGTGTCAGGCACCCTGCTCACTCTGACAGCTGGCTCTGAGGAAGTTGGACCATGTGTAAATAAAGGGTGACTTGGTAATGGGATACCAGCCTCTGTCGAGTTAATTCAATGACAGCAGATATTTTTATTTTCAGCAACTCAAATGTAAACTTATTGAGCAACTTTATCATAATAGAAAGCAGTCAGTCCAAGAATCATAAAAGGCTATTTGTACAAAAGACTTATTTTAATGGATAAATCAAAATGTCCTGTTCTTGCAACTGAATTCATAACAAGTTGATTACATTCTTTTCAACCACTGTCAATCAAAACAAAATATTTCGCTACGTTATTCAAATGAGAAAGAAAGATTTTTTTCTGCTCTATTGTTAACTGTGCAAGTACCAGCTTGTCCAGGAAATCCATTCAGTGGAGCTGTTGATATTAAAAATATATGACAACAAATATCAGGGCAAATTTCATACAGACAATAGAAAGCGACAGCAACTGGGACTTTGCAAAAAGAGATTTTAGAAATTTTAAATCCTCAGTCCATGTACTGTATACTCATACCTGGAATAAAGAAACAACTAGCCACTGGACAGAAACTGTGCCATTGGTTAGCAAAAGGCTATCACAGGTACTGGAAACATGTTGGATTGTGCTTAAAGTTGAGCTATTTAAGTCTAAGTACAAACTCAGGTTAAACTTCTTAGTTACGAATAAACTGTGCTTATTCTTACTTGGCACACAGTGGTAAGGATACAGAACAACATTGATTGATTGCTTGATTTATTATTGTCACGTGTACCTAGATACAGTGAAAAGTGTTGTTTTGCGTGCTACACAGGCAGATTGTATCATACAACGTGCATCAGAGTAGCAGAACAGAGTGCAGAATAGAGTGTTACAGCCACAGAGAGGGAGATCATAGTGAGAACATCGTTCAAAGGTCTGATAACAGCAGGGAAGAAGCTGTTCTTGAATCTGTTTGTACGTGCATCCAAACTTTTATAGCTTCTGCGCGGGTGAAAGACAGTATAACTGTGTTGGGAAGGATCTTTGACTATATTGGTTGGTTTTCTGAGGCAGCGGGAAGTATAGACAGAGTCAGTGGATGGAAGATCAATTGTCATACCAAGCTGTGATGTATCCAGATAGAATACTTTCTATGGTGCATCTACAAAAATTGGTAACAGTCTTTGTGGACATGTTGAACTTCCTTAGCCTCCAGAGGAAGTAGAGACGCTATTGTGCTTCCTTGTCCATTGCATCAAGCTTGACACTCTCAACCATCTCTACCTCAGCACCATTGACGCAGATTGTCCTCCACTCTATTTCCTGAAGCCAATGACCAGCTCCTTCAATTGTTGATGTTGATGGAGCGATTGCTGTCTTTACACTCTGCTGCTAGTCACACAATCATTAAACGCCTTACTGAAATCCGTATACACCACATCAACTGCTTTACCTTCATCCACTTGTTTGATCACCATCTCAAAGAACTCAATAAGGTTTGTAAGACACAACCTACCCTTCACAAAACCGTGTTAATTATCCCTAATCATACTATTCCTTTCTAGATGATTATAAATCCTATCTCTTATAATTCTTTCCAACACTTTACCCACAACCGAATTACGGCTCACTGGTCTATAGTTACCAGGTTGTCTCTACTTCACTTCTCGAACAAGGGGGTAATATTTGTTATCCTCCAGTCTTCTGGCACTATTCCTGTAAACAATGACGACATAAAGATCAAAGCCAAAGGCTCTGTAATCTCTTCCCCAGCTTCCCAGAGAATCCTAGGATAAATCCCATCTGGCCCAGGGGATTTATTTATTTGTACACTTTCCAGAATTGCTAACACCTCCTCCTTGTGAACCTCAATCCTATCTAGTCTAGTAGCCTCTATCTCAGTATTCTCCTTGATAGCACTGTCTTTTCCCAGTGTGAATACTGATGGAAAATATTCGTTTAATGCCTCCTCTATCTCCTCAGACTCCATGCACAATGTCCCACTCCTATCCTTGATTGGCCCTAACCTTGCTCCAGTCATTCTTTTCATCCTGACATACCTTCAGAAAGTAAGCTTTGTGATGGCTTCTCATGTCTGTGAGCATATGTTTTTGAGAAATTTCAGGGCAGGATATTCCCATACGTCCATCGATCAATCTTCGCCAATAGCAAACAGTCATCAACTTTTTGAGGACAAACAACCTGACTTTTTTGCAAACACTTTCGACAATGTAATAAGATTGATAATCTCCGTGAGATTGACCGTGTAAAATATGGTTAGCATTATTTGTCTAATCATGCATTTCATTAGTTTCTGGTTGGTCAATCACTCTATGCATTAATCTCTAGCAGGATTTAACATGGTCATTACAGTAGCTGTTAGGCACTCCTTGTGTGCAGTCTGTTTGGGTCTGTTCTCATTTCTTTATATCTGCATCATGCTTGGTCCAGTGCACTGCCTTTGCTGATAGCCTTCTCTGCACATGCCTTGCCAAGTTGATTGGAATCCAGGCATTTCTTTGGTGCATGAAGGAGGTCACATTATCCATATGCCTTGCTGTGTTTGGGTGCTCTGAAGATCGTGTCACCTGCTGAGTTTGTACGTAGGACCTGTAAGTTTCATCCATCCATCAGTATCTCTGACACATTAAGTTTACAGTCTGTCTAACAAGCCTTTCTGGAAAGCTTCCATGGGTGGATGCAATTTCCAACTTGACAATTCTGTTTGCTAGCTCCTCAGCTGAAAAATCACAGAATGAGCCAAATTCCCTGTAACGTCTTATGCAGTGGTCTATGAATTATAGTTGATGAATACGAAAGTTTAATCTGACTGTGAATTGATCTTCTAATGTTATCCATATCAATTGGGATATTGTAATTCTTCAGCTGTTAATTAATGTTAACATATCTTCCTTCCTTGTATATTTTTCTCTTTTGTTATGGGCTGTAATCAGAGTAGAATAAATAATAGGTTCTAGCTGTAAAAATGACACACAGTGATAGCTAGGTGTCAGCATGTAACTCATAGTGGGTGTGATAAAATACACATGTACCATACAGCTACAGGAGATGGATTGCTATTTTGGGCTGAGTGACAGAATGTTTCCAGGATGAAATCTGGGGGTGTAAATTATATCCTGTTGCCTGATATTCGTGCATAACAAGCAATAAGCAGAGCTTTAGATGTATTGTATGTGCGTTTGCCTATGTTTTAGATGACAATCATAAATGCCTCCATTTCTCAGGATAACCTATCAATCAACATCGCCTACAAACCCACTGACTCCTACAACTGCCTTGATTACACTTTCTCATTCTCAACTTCCTATCAGGACTTCATTCCATTCTCCCAGTTTCTCTGTTCCGTCTCTGTTCCGTCTATGGGAGTCACTTAACGTTGTCATCTAAAACAGAGGCAGGCATTAGTGCAATTCATGTAAAACTGCTTGATATGCATGACATTGTATTCTTCAATATGAACAGTTCTGTTCTGTCTTCCCTTACCCTCTGCTGAAGATACCCTCTCAATGTGATTGATAGGGTCTTTGGCCATGTCCAATCCATTTCACACATCCTGTTCTCAGCCCTTCCCCTCCCACCTGGAATCATGATAGGGTCACACCTTCCGCCTACCAGCCTGCGTATCACTGGATCATCTTCTACCATTTTCTACGAACCCCAACGAGATCCCAATACCATCACATCTTCTCTAGTTCTGTCTTTTTAGCATTCTGCATGCCTCTATCTCCATTACACTGGGGTGCACTCCTCAATCAGTGGTTAGCACTGCTGCCTCCCAGCATTAGGGACTAGGTTTGATTCCACCCACGCATGACCGTGTCGGTGTGGGTTTCCCCTAGGTGCTCCAGTTTCCTCCCGCAGTCCAAATACAAAGATGTGCAGCTTGGGTGGATTGGCCATGCTAAATTGCCCAAAGTGTCCAGGTTTGTGCAGACTGGGAGGATTGGCAATGGGAAATGCAGGGGAACAGGAATAGGGTAGTGGGGTGGGTCTGGATGTGTTGCTCTTCAGAGGGGCTGTGTGGACTCATTGGGCTGAATGGCTTGCTTCCACACAGTAGAAAATCTATGCTACCCCTTCCCCATCCCACAGCCCTTTCCAGGCAACCAGAGGAGATGGAGCACCTGCTCTTTTAATGTCCTCATCATTCAAGGTCCCCAAAACTCATTCCAGGTGAAACAATGATTTCTTTGATTTCTTTCAATTTAGTACAGATATTCACTGCTCACAATGTGGAGATTGGGTGACTACTTTGCAGAACGTCTTCATTCGATCTGCAAGGGTCACCTGCACTTCCAGACACCTTTCAATTTAATTGTCCACCTTGTTCTGATTCTTGACATTCTAGGGAGTGCAGTGAGGGTTTCTGAAGATTTACCAAATAGATTCCTGGCATGGCAGGATTGACTTATGAGAAGAGATTGAGTTGGTGATCAGTGCATTCATTGACATTTAGGACCATGAGGGGTTATCAGAGAAACCTATGACATTCTAACAGGACTAGACAGGTTAGGTGTAGGAAGGATGTTCCCTCTGGTGGGGGAGTCCAGAACCATGGGTTATAAGTTTAAGGATAAAGGGTAAACCTTTTAGGACTGAGATGAGGAGAAATTTCTTCACCCAGAGAGTGGTGAGCCTGTGGAATTCACTAGCACAGAAAGTGTTTGACACCAAAACGTTCTGTTTTCAAAAAGGAAGTATAGTGCTCTTGTGGCTAAAGCGATCTAGGGATATGAGGAGAAGTTGGGATTAGGTATTAAGCTCGATGATCAGCCATGATCATAATGAATCGCACAGCAGCTCTGAGAAGCTGAATTGCCAACTCCTCTCTTACCTTCTATGTTTCTATGGACTCTGGCATGTGATTCCTGCAGTGATCCAATGAGGCTCATTCACAAACTCAAGGAACATTACCTGGACAGTGCTGCTGTGTTTTTGCTCTCCTCGTCTTTAGTTCTTACAGCAACGTATTGTTTGTTCCAATGTGAAATTAGCCCTCTGTAAGAGACGGGTGAATAATCCTGGAAGACTATTGGACCGTAAGTGTGTGAATTAGAATGAGATACATATAAATTATGATGTAACTGGTCACATGGTCCTGATATTAGGAAGAGAGAAGACACTGGTCTGGAATAAACGTTTGAAAAGTGGGGTCTTACACAGTACAACAGAGGGCTGTATTGACCTGATTGCATAAAGATGTAAATAAAGGAGCACATAAGGGGTTGAACACACAATTTGCTTTTAATTCCCTCCTCTGACCAAGATTTGAGCATTTTGTCTGAACCAGGGAAATGTTGCTTTCATCCTGGAAATCGCTTCGGAGGTTAGAATTTCTAGAGCAACATTGGCAAGCTCAAATGCAAACATGCTGAAGAAATATCACTAAAATGTTGTCAGATAATCTTCTGCAAAGCGTTATTGTAGGAGTGCAGACTCCCATTAATAGGCAGGCAGCCTTCAATAGGAGGACACTGTCTGGTTCACATAAGATGCAATCAAACTTTCCTGGATCTTTTCTGCAGGCACAGTTTGCTTGGAGATCAGTGAATTTGAAGAGAATGTGTTCATGTCCTCTGAACCTCAGAAGAATGAGAGGTGATTTTATTGGAACATAGAATTCTGAGGTGAGCTGAAAAGGTAGACACCTGAAAGGCTTAGCTTGGAGAGTTTAGAACTCAGGGGCACAATGTCAGGATCAGGAGACCACAGCATCTAAGGAAGATGAGAGAAATCTCCTCACTCAGAATAGATTTTTGGAATTCTCTACCCCAAAGGACTGCATATCCTCAATTACTGAGCACATTCAAAGCTGAGAAAAATAGTTTCTTGGAATCAAGAAACTTGGGCAGAAAATAGCAGTTGGAGGTCAGCTCTGATCTTATTGAGTGTTGGAATAAATTCATGGGGAATTCTGGCCTTCTCCTGCTTCAACTTCTTACGTTCTGTTCTTATATTTTAACAAGAACTCACAAATCATTAAAATTAGATGGTTAACTAGCAACTTAATGAAAACAAATAAAGACAGTTTATTTCCATGATGATAAATTTAAATTGATATTTTCCTTCAACAATTCTGTGTAAAACAACAGCTTTCAATATGTGATATCAATACTGTAACTGGTTAATTTCTCATACTGGTATTAAATTAAACCTAACAAGCTTAAAATTTGCTTAATTAATTTGCTTTATTATGTACCAAATTTGTCTTCAGAATTTGGTCAAGATCTTCCAGTCTACAAATAGTTGTAGACTGAACATACTCTGAAAGAGATACAAAAAGGTGCTAGAAAATTCAGCAGGTCTGATAGCACCTGCCCCTAACATACATTTTTTTAGCGTCTTTAAATAAAAAAAAGTTCTGCAGTTCTGGAGATCTGAGATAAATACTGGAAGTAATGGAATAACTCAACAGACCCAGCAGCATCTGTGGAGAGAGAAACAAAGTTAACATTCTGAAGACAAGTCATACAGGACTTGAAATGTACCAGATGTGGTGAGATTTGCTGAGGAGGTATTGGAGGTTTTAGATATTAAAAGTGGACAAACCCCCAGGTCCAGATGAGTTGTATCCTAGGCTGTTGTGGGAGAGGAGGGACGAAATTACAGGGACTCTGACCAAAATTTTTAAATCAACTCCAGTCACAGGGGAGGTGTCAGAGGACTGGAGATAATCTATTATACGTCCAGTTTAGATAATAGGCTTTAGAGATCGACCAGGGAACTATCCATCAATGAGTCAAACATCAGTTAGGAAACGATGTGAGAGAATAGTGAAGGAGAAAATTAATCGTGATTTAGAGAGGCAAGATTTACTCAGGGATAAAGTGAGGACTGGAGATGCAGGAGATCAGAGTCAAAGAGTGTGGTGCTGGAAAAGCAAAAACAGGTCAGGCAGCATCTGCGGAGCAGGAGAATCGACGTTTCGGGCAAAGGCCCTTCATCGGGAAAGGGCTGATGAAGGGCTCTTGCCTGAAACATCGATTCTCCTGCTCCTCGGATGCTGCCTGATGTCACAAAGCTGGTCCCTTTTTTTCTAAAAGGTGTTCCTTTTCTCAAGGATACTGTGTCCTTGATTTTCTTTTGGAAGGGTCACAAAATGCCCTGGATCTGATTAACTGGCTTGGTACAGGGATGAAAGGGTATTCAGAGGCCTTTTTGTTTATACGTAAACAGGTGAGACTTTAGGCCAAAGCTTTTATGCTCTTAGAAGTAACCTGTATAAGTCAAGGGGGCAGGTCCAGCTCTAGCTGAGTAGCTCAGTCCAGAACGAGTTAGGGAGTTCAGCTGTAGGCTGTGTGGAAACAGGCTGCTAAACTCTCTCTCCTTCTGCCTTTCTAAGCTTTGTTTCATTTTACTGTGTATGGCCTGGCCTAGCCTATAACACTGACCTGCACTGCTTTTCCAGTACCATACTCTCAACTTTATTCAGGGATGGTCAGCTTGGCTTCATCAGGGGAAGGTCATACCTAACAAATCATGTGGACTTTTTCAAAAAGGTGACCAAGTGTTTGGTAGAGGGTTGATATACTTTATATGGAGTTCAGCAAGGACCTTGACAAAATCTCACATGGGAAACTGACAAAGAAGGTAAAACCTTATGAGATCCAAGGTAACATATTAAGGTGATCCAAAATTAGCTTAGTGCCAGGAGACAGTGGATGGCAGTAGAAAGCTGTTTGTGTGGCTGAAGCTCAGGATGTCATGGCATTCCACTGGGATCAGTGATAGGTCCCTTCTTGGGATTCATAAATAATGTCAATGACAATGTTTGGGGGCTGGGGTTGCCAGATGATAAGTAAGTTTGCAGATGACACAAAGAATGACTGGGTGTTGGACAGTGAGATGGAAGGTGTAAGGTTACAGGAGGGTATAAAAGGATTGGTCAGGTGGGCAGATCAGTGGCAGATGGAAGTTAACCCTAATAACTGTGAGGTGATGCACTGTGGAAGAATGGAATGAAACAAGAGAGTATTCAGTGAATGACAAGGCACCAGGAAGCTCAGAGGAACAGGTGGTCTACAGATTCCTGACTGCACAGGCTAATTGGGTAGTCAACAAGGCACATGGATTGCTTGCCTTTTTCAGTTGCGACAGAGATTATAAGAGCAGGGAGGCTATGTTGAAGCACTTTGATTCGGCCACAGCTGGAAACTGTGTGCATTTCTTGTCTCCACACGAGAGGAAGGATATGATTGCACTGGAGGGGATGCAAAGGAAGTTCAGCAGGAATGGAGGGTAGAGTGTTTCAGCGATGAAGAGAGGCTGGATTTGCTCAGGCTGTTTTCTTTGGAACAGAGAAAGTTGGCTGGGGTGGTGTTCGGTAGAGATATATAAGATGATGAGGGGCATGGGCAGGTTGAACAGAAAGCAGCTGTTGCTGGTGTTAGAGGCAGGGACTTTGTATGAGTCATGTTTTTGAGTCATGTGCTCAATGTGTTTTTACATATGCATCAGGGAGTATTTTAGGGAGGAGGCAAGAGGTGTATTTTTTTCTTTTCAATTTATAAAGGATAGTTTTGGGATCAATATGGTTATACTTGAACTGTGCATCTAAAAGCCTTTGAATATGTGTTATGGTGCTTTGGTTAATTCTATTTTCTTTTGTTCAATAACTTACATTTTGTGATTGAAGCAAAATCCATGGTATTGCAAATTCATGTTTCCAGAAAAGACCACTTTGGTAAAACCGAAACATATTAAACATTAAGTCGGACACAGTCTGGAGTCTGAGTTGCCCTTTAGTAACATCAGCTGGGAGCATAACAATATTACGTTTTAATGTCACTGACTGTGTAGGTTAATCAACTATGGTATTTTCATTGAATAACTTTTATTTTGATAATAAACCCATTATTGTGTTTCTTAAGAAACCTGGTTCTCACATGTTTTTGTTTAAAATTGGATCATTCATATATATATATATATGTTATTTAAATATACATTATTTAATTGTTAATCCTAGGAACTGGAAAATACATTCACCCAGCCTCGGTCATAACAACAGTGCAAAGGAGAAACCTGCAGAATTTTATGAGGCAAATAGTATTTACAGAAGAGAGAAATGTTGGAAATATTTTTAAAATTGTTTAGTAGATTTGTAATCAGATGTACCAGACGTTTATTTATTAAACCTTCTGTATTTCACCTTCCCTGGTACAAAAGCAAGTGCATGCTTGCAATATCTTCAACTCCAGTTGGCTGTGGGATGAAGGCATAGATGAGACACTTGCACAGAAACTTTTTGATTAACTTCCCGATCACATTTAAATGAAACAATACTTTTCATGCTGACCCAGCAAAAATTATTCAAATTCATATTAGTTCAAATGAAAGGATTGCTATGCAAATGTATCACTAATGATGTATTTGACTGCCAAATAAATTTACACGTATTAGTATATATGAATATGAATGAAAAATTATCCCTTGGACTTTGTTGCAGTAAGGTGAGGAAGCATGAATCAACTGGTGCAGTTGGCTGCTGCAACAATGATTTAAGTTATTTTTAGAAGGAGGCGATATATTTAATTAGCTCATTAGAAACAATGAGGAGCAAATTGCAAAGTTTTCTTAAATGAAAGAGAAAGCAATTTTATTATCCGTTAACCTCAAGAAAAATAATAAAGATGTGATGACAAACATTTGTGCTCTCAAATATAAAGTTCAAACAATATAGTGCCCAGTACAATGGATGATGAAGGGAATGTACAGTCGATAGGTGTCATTCCCATCAGCGATCCCTCACAGATGAGAATGACGCTCTCCCACTCTCAGGGTGAGTCTGTAGGTGGCTGTATAGAATGATGTGGCAACTGAAGGCTCTATTACAATTGAGGCTGGTGGTGGTCCTGGGAGGGGTGAGTGGGACATTGGTGTAACAGTGCGTTCTTTTCACTGTTATCATCCGGCTTCCAGTTTTCCCCAACAGCAATTCTCGAGGTGCTCACACCTTCCCGAATGCTCCTCCTCCACTTTGGATGGTCTGTGGCCAGTGATTCCCAGGTGTCAGTGGGAATGCTACACTTCCCCAGTGAGGCCTTGTGGGTATCCCTGAAGCACTTCCTCTGCCCACCTGGGACAGGCCTGCCGCTTCAGAGCTGGGAGTAGATCACCAGCTTGGGGAGTCTCGTGTCAGTCATGGGGTGATGTACCCAGCCCCATCGGAGCCGATCAAGGGGAGGGGTTAGTGCCTCGATGCTGGGGATGTTGGCCTGGCTGAGGACACTGATATTGGTGTGTCAGTCTTCCCAGTGGATTCACAGGATCGTGTGCAGGTCCCATTGGTGGGACTGCTCTGTTGCCTTGGGGTGTCTGCTTTAGACAGTCCATGTCTCAGAGCCATATGGGAGGGTGGGAAGCACAACAGCTCTGTAAACCATGATCTTGTTTTGGATCTAATGTTATTGTTAGGTGAATTGGCCATGCTAAATTCCCATACTGTCCATGGATGTGCAGGCGAGGTGGATTAGCCAAGGAAATGCAAAGTTACTGGAATAAGGTGACGGGGTGAGTCTGGGTGGGATGCTCTTTTGAGGGTCAGTGTGGACTCAATGGGCCGAATGGCCTGCAGCAACACTGTAGGGATTCTATGGTTCTGCAATCTTAAGGGTGTCCTGGAAATGTACTGTTTTAACCTGAGACCACAGTTGTTTAATTGATGTCTTATATTCAACAGGCACAAATATTTCAGTCATCCTTTAAGTTTCTCAATGTCCAGAGGTTTCTTCTCAAACAACTCTGTGACTGAACACTTTTATGTCTTAAAGGCTAGGAAAGAGTGCTTTCTCACGTTCATCTCATTTTCAAATCCACCTCCTTGCTCCACCAAAACAATACAGAAGATTTACGTAGTCCATTGTCTGAGTTCCTTGATTCCAACCTTAATAATTGTGGGCAATATCTTTCATCTCTACGATGCAAATTTATCATCCAGGTGTAAACTAAAGTAGGAAATGAGGATTTATTCATGCCTGACTAGTTTCAGTGTGTCTTGATTAAAGGGTTAATTTCAGTTTATATGATTTTGTTTATTTCACGTTGATTTCATAAAGCTGGTTATCCTATGTGATGAACTGATTGCTTGGGCATTTTAAAACAGTATTTTTACATTAATCCATGAAGGTCCCAGGTACTAAAATCAGATGATGTAATTTGAAAATCAAGAATCCATATCTTATCACTTTTCTGACAAATTTAATTTCAATAACTTCAATAAAAAGCTATTCATTTAACAGACAATCTTGAACGTATGCAATCAGTTTGTGGGGTGGTCAAATCAACAATTATTATTATTCCAGCAAAGCATTCACTCTAACTTCTTACAAATTAGTATCATTCTACCGGCATTTTCTTCGCATCTTAGTGCACCGGTTATGAGATTCAAATTGTGCATGAAAGAACGTAACATTTATTCAGTGGGAAGAGAATTTTGAAATGGTCTTTGATGTATGGAGCACTGGGTCTATCTGGATGATGCCAATGTTTGAATGAAGTGGATTTTCCTTGCTCCTTTAAGAAGCAATTTCTTTGATGTGGTCCTTTTCATCTTCCCAGATAAAAGTGCTTCCAATTTGAATGTAGCACTTAAAAAAGTTTTGTTGAACAATATTTTCATTGCATTTTAATATGTCCACAGCATCTCCACCACTCCTATCTCTCCACCTATTCAATTATTTTATCTTTTTAAGAATTGCAAGATTTAACTTTCTACTCTTGACATGATATTCTTTGATTTGGACACAAGAAGTGTTGGGCATAATGAAACAGCACACACAACTCAAATCAAACACTAATGTCCTTTCTAGGTTTAGTGAAACTGCCAGTTAGCAATATTCCCATTTGTCACAAATAAATCACAAGACCTCACACATATAATCGCCCAGTGAGTGATCACCTCCCTTTGACTGTTGTCATCGACAGCAGCATCTTTCTTTACAGCAATCCTTTATACATTTCTTTCCAAGGTGAAAGTCACCATAATCCCAGAGGGATCTTGATCACATTAGAGAGAGATGACTGATGCTAGGTTGAACTTGAGGATTACCATCCTTCAGTCATAGGCATGGTCAAGAGACTGGGCTTTCATGGTGACCTCAGCTGATATGGGAATTGAACCCATGCTGTTGGTTTTCCTCTATTTTACTGGGAAACCGAGCAAACTACCCCCTCAGGTCTGAGGGCTCTTCCCGATGAAGGGATTCTGCTTGAAACGTTGATTTTCCTGCTCCTCCGATGTTGCCTGACCTGCTGTGCTTTCCAGCACCACTCCAATCTTGACTCTTATCTTCTATACCCTAATATCCCATGATAAACTACCTCAGAATCTTTTCTAAGTTTTAATGAGATCAGCAGTGATTGCTTGTTCATTTCACTGTTTAGAACATGAATTGTAGACTTAGTTATTTTAGGCCAAAGTTATAAAGTTAAGATTTGACTGAGTTCTTCCCTTTCTCATCTAGCAATCATAGCTTACAACTGGAGTTTAGAAAAATTCTGACCTTTTCTGAGTTTTTCATTCCCTTGATCCATTCCTGCAAAATCAAGATTTTGCTTCAGTGTATTTTCTTTTCTGTTGATCTCCAATGATTTCAGGTGATCACTGTTTTAAAGGAAAATGTTTGCAATTGATGTGCTTGGAACACTGTGTGATTTCATTCCAAGGTCACTGCTTTCAGTTGATCATTAATGGATGTCAAGCAATGATTGAAGAAGTGCTTTGGTACGCAGATTGGAGATACTTGAATCCAAGTCATCACTGAAATAACTCCACAGAGGCTGGTACCCCGTCACCAAGTCAGCCTTTACTTATACATGGAGAGTCCTTGACACAGACCCAGCTCTCTCAGAGCTAGCTCTCAAAGTGAACAAGATATCTGACTCTACTGTTTCTTATCTGTCAGTCAGGGCTCCTTGATTAGACCAGAGTAAAAGCCCCAATCAGGGAACTCATATTCAATGAGATCCATGAGCTCACCTTGTTATAAGGACTACAATCACAAATGACTGTGAACTAATGATGTCAACTACAGAATGACACCTTTCTTTTTTCACTGACTAGAGGGCATCATTTTAAGGTTAGAGGGGAAAGAATAAAAGGGAACCTGAAAGGTAACTTTTTTACACAGAGAGAGGTATGCTTTTGGAATGAGTTACCAGTGGATGTGGTTGAGGTGGGTACATTAACAACATTTAAAAGCCATTTGGATAAATACATGGATAGGAAAGGATTAGAAAGATATGGGCCAAATGCAGAGAAATTGGGTTGGTGTGAATTTTGGTCGGCGTGGACCAGTTCAAGCCGTTGGGCCTGTCTCCATGCTGTAGGACTCTATCTCGAGAACTACACAGATGATGAAAATAAAACTGAATGTGATTTTCAGTAGGGATACTATGTAAAAGAGAACTGCTTTTCAACAAATTAACCTCTGTTGTACTATATGAAAATTACAAATCCAGAGTTTGCTTAGTTTGTGAAGTGAGTATTTGGGACATTTATAATCAAAACTCTTTTAACATGATTCTGGCACACTTGTTAAGAGCATGAAGAAATTTATGATTTTTAAATAATTGTTTGATGGTACAGAATTTAACATTGCTAAATAAGAGGCAAGAAATTGAAGTTTTTTTATCTTTCACTCATCAGAGCTAGGTCACAAGAAACAGACTTTAAAATGCGGGGGATCAGCAGCAAATAATGCTAATAATATTAGAAAACCTCAGTACAATTGTTTCCAAATATTTGGAAAGGCACAGCTGACAATAATTGAGCATTAACAGATTTAAGGTTCATTGCACATAATTTTACTGGTGCTAAAAAAGCCCACACACAAGTTTATAAGTGTCTTCAAAAAATTAAATCGTTCCTTTCTCACAGAGTTAGAAGTTGCTCACCAAGTGATCCTAATAACTAATTTCATGGTTCTCTCAACAACTGGACAGTTGTAAAGCTTCTTAGATGCAAAATGGAGAAATAAGCCTACTGTGAGATATTCACATGTTGGATACAAATGCTATTTTAATAGGATGAGTTCCTTGGTCTAAATCTTGGCTGTTCCTTCTTCCCATCAATCGACATTACCCAAACTCAAGATCTGATACACTGACAGATTCCAATATTTGTGCTGATAGTAAATATGCTAATATATCTTCTTTATTCAAACAGATCTGTCATGATGTAGTGGGATGCCCAAAATATCCATATCATTTGCCTAAGAAAAGCTGAGATACATTGAAATGAATCATCCGCAGTAACTTTATTGATTTGAAGGAAATGAAGTAGGTTTTGACAATTTCAGTAGGTAATAGCCAGCTCCCATTATAATGCAACTCCACCTGACATTTGGAGTGGCATTCCATTGTTTTATCCTAAAACTAAATGTCCTTGTTGTATAGTAACCTGAACAATAAGTGTGTTTAAATATGCTCAGATATTTCCGTCTTTGCTGAAGGTCATAAAGGTGTTTTTTTTTAATTACTGTTCATTTTATATTTTAGCACAGTGAATACCTTTAACAACATGCTCCACTCTAAAATTTTGGAATGGATTAGGCTGGATAGCTCCATGTGATCATATCAAGCTGAGGAGGGGAGACAAAGAATTTACTGCAGTAGAAAAATCAATTGACTGATGAGAAAATGTCAAATCTAGCTTTTAGGATCAGTGATTTAGTTTTAACACCACTGACAAGGTCATTTTTTTTTTTAGGTTTGAACAGTATTAATTCAAAACTGTCCAAATCAAATACATGCAACATTTTACACATGTATATTTCAGTGGGCTCTGAGCACTCCAGTGAACTGAATTTGCAGTAGTACTTCATGGGAGTAAAAATTTGTGACATTGTAATCTGCTGTAACCATCGCACCAACACTGTGCTTAGCAAAGAATGGCCCAGAGGTTAGCTCTATAAGTAACTGAGCATCAGTAACCTTGAAAGGCATGGAGTAAGGCAGGGCACACCACATGTAGGTTAACACTTCAGAAATCAATTTATTTCACAAATGCTTTAAAAAAAATGCAGTAAGTGACTACAATTCCAAAATGTTCTGGCCATTTTGATTCTTTTCTTCACATATGTGATGTTCCATCTATCATCTGATAATGCACAGTATCATTGTTATTTACTTTCAGAGCCTCAGCTAACTCTCCCAGACACTTGCTTGGAAGATTATTATGCCACACTGAAAGAGGAATTGCAGTGAGGAGACAGGTTTATACATAAAGCAATACATTTCATCTCTGAGCAGTTTCAACCATTAATAACATGGTAAAATTATGCACAGGGTTGCTGGGTACAATCAATTCAAGATATACCATTTTCAGGAAATTTATCTGAGCCTATCAAAATATGTCATTTTTGAGGGCTTTAGCGCTCAATTAAATTTATGTTAATGATGCTTTTACATGAAAAGCAACATCTGTTAAACATAATAATTAATGGGTTGCCAAAATTTTCTAAAGTATAAATTCACTATTTCTGGTAACAATGATCACGATTTTCCCAGCCTCTGAATCGACCAGGTGAGTCAATACAGAAAATACGGTGAGGTTGGAAAATCTATGTTGTTGAAGTCAACAAAACAAGCTCCAAATTTGCAAGATTTGAAGCACAAGATGAGAATGTCACTGGTGAGTGCTGAGCATTTACATTGTATCTTTTTTGATCCTCCCCCTGTTTAAACACAGTTTGCTATGTACCCCACACAGCAGACAAAAACTAGAAGGAAGCAAGTTCTGACATGAAATTCAGAGTAAATGGCAGCTCCAGTTCTTCATATGTTTTCCCAATCCTCCATTTTAGCCAGTAGTCCCCAAAATTTTAGATTACCTACAGTGTGGAAACAGGCCCTTTGGCCCAACAAGTCCACACCAACCCGCAACCTACCCATACCCTTTCACCTAACACTACAGGCAATTTAGCATGGTCAATTCATCTAACCTGCACATCTTTGGACTGTGGGAGGAAACCCACGCAGACACGGGGAGAATATGCAAACTCCACACGGTCAGTCACCTGAGGCGGTAATTGAACCCAGGTCTCTGGCACTGTGAGGCAGCAGTGCTAACCACTGTGCCACCATGCCGCCCACAATCAAATGGATAAGCTCTGTGGTTAGTGATTACCTGTATCCTTCACTCAAAGAGGTTGTCATCCAACTGCACTAGCCTTATCATGTCCCAGTGACACATCTCTAACTCATTTAGAATTTAGTCTTTCCCTTCAATACTGCACATCCGAGCATACCAATAGCTTGTGTTGCAACACTGCTGCAAGGCTGCCTGTTCACAAAGCATGAGAAAGTGAAACATCAAGAGACACAATATATTACTAAGTAATTAACATGGATTTCTAAATGGAAGGTCACATTTAATCAACCTCAATAAATTTAGTTACAAAATAACAGAAAGAAGTGAAGGCATGTGGTTTTGCAGAACCTGAGTAACAGGTAAGGAAGATGGCAAAAACAGAAAGCAAACCTTTTTGAGATTCAGCGACAGACAGTTTTGGTTTATCAGTACTTGATGTTGGACAGGTGGAATTTTTGATGTGGACAAAGTCAGCAGTCACATGACTCCAGGTTATAGTCCAACAGGTTTATTTGAAATCGTAAGCTTTGAGAGCGCTGCTCCTTCATCAGATGAAGTGAAGGAAGCACCCAGGCACAGACTTTATAATCAGAGAGATCAAAATATTATACAAATGGTGCAACTGGAGTGTCAACAGGTGAATAATAGATCTCCACAAGTGATCAAGCATGTCAGACTGTGTGAGTAAAGTGTCAACAGCTGAATAGCAGGTGAAGGGATGATTTATAATCTCATTAATTGATATGAAGGTGCCAGTGTTGGCCTGGGGTGGACAAAGTTAAAAATCACACAACAACAGGTTATAGTCCAACAGGTTTACTTGGAAGCACTAGCTTTCGGAGCGCTGCTCCTTTGTCAGGTAGCTAGTGGGGCCTGATCATAGGACACAGAATTTATAGTAAAAGATCATAGTGTCATACAACTGAAATGATACATTGAACAAACTAGATTGCTATTAAGTCTTTTATCTTTTAGAATGAGTTGCAGGTTTTGATTCATTAATATGTAAATCCTAGAACTTCTTTCAAGTCACAATCCTGAAATGACTTAAGGTTTTATAAATAAAGGTAACATCTCAACTCAGACAATGCATTAACAGTGTGAAGTCAAAGTCTGTCTATATCCCAACCTTGAGTCAGACTGGTTCTATATCCAAAATAGAAATTTATAAAATATCACATGGATTGACTACTTTTATTCCTGATGAAGGGCTTTTGCCCGAAACGTCGATTTTGCCTGTCCTCGGGTGCTGCCTGAATTGCTGTGCTCTTCCAGCACCACTGATCCAGAATCTGGTTTCCAGCATCTGCAGTCATTGTTTTTACCTACAACTTATGTTCTTTTTCAACAAAATATAATGTGTCTACAATTACAATTCGGTAAATGCAAATTCACCCCATAGACTTATATGTGTGTGTGTGCGTGCATGTGAGGGAGAGAGTGAGAGAGAGAGAGAGAGAGAGAGAGTGTGTCTGTATGTGTGTGGGGTGGTGGCAGTGGTGGTAGAGGGAGAGTGTGTGTGAGTGTTGTATGTGCATGTGAGAGTGTGTGCACACTTGACAGAGTGTGTGTATGAACGTGATGGAGTTCAATATATTTCATCAGTTGTATGACACTATGATCTTTTATTATAAATGTTGTGTCCTATAATCCTTCCCCACTAGCTATCTGACAAAGGAGCAGTGCTCCGAAAGCTAGTACTTCCAAATAAACCTGACTATAACCTGGTGGTGTATGATTTTTAACTCTAATTAATTGAGGCAGAGAGATAATTACAAAAAAAGTAAAATAAGGTGGTGCTGAAGTTAAACCAAATGACTGGAATAACGCGTTAGGTATAAGAGTGATATGCCAAGTGTCTAACCAAAGTAACAAGTAATCCAAAGCAGTACAAACTATTTAAGGTAGAGAGATCATAATATGTTATCAAGATGCTGGGGGAATTTTGACTGCCATTAGGGATGGGAGAGTGCGGGATGGTGAGAGATTCTGGATGCAGGCAAGGGAGTTAAAATCCTGAAATGTAGCATTATGTTGGAAATCAGATTAATGCAGCCCACTTGAAATTTTACCTCAGTAGGCTTGCCAGTGAGCAGAAAATCCCTGTGGTGCTGTTTGGCAAGTATAGCAACTATCTTAAACCCCATTTAATACATAATTCTGGCTTTAACAGCCAATGCATGGGTTTCTTAAGTTATGTGGAACTCAACACTGTCAAGAAGATGAAAGCACAGTGGGGAGTGTTTCTTCAGAAAGCTGTTAAATAAGTGAAAACAAACAACAGCAGCCCTGCAGGTAGAAGTGAATGCTTTTCCTCTCATTTGTTTATAGGATAACAGCGCCATTGCATGGCCACAGTTTGGTGTCCATTTCTAACCTAATCAATTTATATCATCGGAATTGTCAAGAGAATTGAATAATATGCAAGCAACAGTGAACATCCCTATTTCTAGCCTAATGATGACGGGAAGGTATTTGATGAGGTAGTTGAAAATGGCTGAGCCTTGGACACTGTCCTGGGGATCTTCAGAAAACAAGGTCAAAGGAAGCAAACCTTCTAAAACATTACCTTATGCAAAAGATCTCTCCAGCACTACTGACGCAGGAGGCTCTCACTGATAATTGTGCTGATGCCTACATCCTCCTGGCATAAAACCATCTTCCCAGTTATCCTTGTTAATACTGACCAATGCATTGGTCATTCCAGGACCCCTCAATCCCCCAATCCCTCATAATGTTGTTTCTCTGCCTTTCTCTGGAGTAGTGTGCTCTCTTGTCTTGCAAGGTGAGATTGCATAATGTTGTTATTGTGTTGAGGTCACCTTGATGTGGTGGATAAATGAAAAACAAAATACTCCACATGCTACAAAAACAAAATGTGCTGTGGATATGCAGCAGTTCTGGCAGCATCCATGGAGTGAGAAACAAGTAAAAGTTTGAGTTAAATATAAGTCTTCTTCAGAAGTTAGTTCTTCAGTTCTGAAGAAAAGACATAGTCAACTGAGAATGTCAACTCAGTTTCTCTCTCCATATTTATGGAACACCATTGTGGCTGTGAGATACCAAAGAAATGATGCTGTGTATGATTGATTTTCAAAAAGAGGAACTGCAGTACTGAGTCATAGAGATGTACAGCATGGAAACATACCCTTTGATCCAACTCACCCATGCCAACCAGATATCCTAAATTTATCTAGTCCCATTTGCCAGCATATCCCTCTCGACCCTTCCTATTCATATACACACCCAGATATCTTTTAAATTTTGTAAATATACCAGCCTCCACTTCTTCCTCTGACAGCTTGCTCCATACACACATCACCCTCTGCATGAAAATGTTACCCCTCAGGTCCCTTTTAAATGTTTCCCCTCTCACCTTAAACCTATGCCTTCTCATTTTGGACTCTCTCACTCTGAGGAAAAGACCCTCGTTATTTACCCTATCCATGCCCCAAATGATTCTATAAACCTCTATGAGGTCACCTCTCGCCTCCGATGCTCCAAGGAAAACAGCCCCAGCCTATTCATCCTCTCCTGAGGGCTCAAACCCTCAAACCCTGACAATATCCTTGTAAATCTTTATTAAGTCTTTCAAGTTTCACAACACCCTTCCCTATAGCGGGGAGACCAGAATTGCACACAGTATTCCAAAAGTAGAGAGAAATGAGTGAAGTTACAGAGTGTGCTTACTGAAGGAACACCGTGCAGGGGAGGTCTAGGCAAGTCAGAGATTGGGGCTTTGCATTTTACAGTGTTTTACCACTCACCTTTGTGTGGTCATCCTTAGGGAGAAAGTGAGGGCTGCAGATGCTGGAGATCAGAGCTGAAAATGTGTTGCTGGAAAAGCGCAGCAGGTCAGGCAGCATTCAAGGAGCAGGAGAATCGACATTTCAGGCATAAGCCCTTCTTCAGGTCATCCTTAGACTCTGTTGTACTATTTCTGATGATGTCTTCAGCCATTTGCATTCATTTCTGCTTGATTTGAGAAGATAGCCTCTTCCTTGCATGTTGGGGAACACTAGCCCATATCAGTCCCCCCTTATGTTGGAGTTCGAACTGCCAATTAAGAGTCAGAGATCTGGGTTAGGTCTGGGTGCTGGTGGGAGGTGTTGGGGTGCAGATTCTTCCCTCATTCCTGTTGCTTTTCTATTCTCAGTATTTGCTACATGCAGTTCAGTCAATCTAGCCCCTACTGTGACTGCTTTAACAAGAAATAAATCCTTTTACAGATGTGGTGCATTACCCCAGATTGTACTGGAAATAAACACGTTTCTAAAATCGCAGTATTGTGAACATTTGAGCCAGTGATTCCACCACCCACCATGATTAAGAGTCCCATAGGAATAAAAGTCATCTGGTCAACAAATTCTCTCAGGAGACCCGTTAATCTCAGAACCATATTGTTGACTGCTGCCAACAATTCCGAGTTTCTCAAACTCCGATTTCCACATCCTGCAATAAATAAGCTTGTGACAGCTGAAAGCAATGTCTGAACTCGAGGGAAAATGATATTTCAAATTCCAATGGCACAATCTCTCTCCTACAGCACAATACATTTTGTGGAGGAATTCAGCTGACAGTACAGTTTATATTATAATGGGACCCTCCTGAGTTGTGTAGTGCTACTAATGTCATGGATTTAATTATTTTACTGAACTACTTTTGAAGGTTCAAACTCACAGTTGGACTGTATGATGGGACTAGACACAAAAGTAAACTGGTGGCTCTGGAGACCTCACTGAACAACAAAGTCTTGTTATTTAACTGGAAAACTATTACTATCATTTACAAAATTGTTTAAATGTGGATTGTCAAGAACCTTATTAATGGAAACAATGCCTTGAGATGACATATTAGTCTAATTATCTAAGATTAAAGGAGAAAGTGAGGACTGCAAGATGCTGGAGATCAGAGTCGAAAAGGGTGGCGCTGGAAAAGCACAGCACGGTGGCAGAGTGGTTAGCACTGCTGCCTCACAGCGCCAGAGACCCAGGCTCAATTCCCGCCTCAGGCGACTGACTGTGTGGAGTTTGCACATTCTCCCTGTGTCTGCGAGGGTTTCCTCCGGGTGCTCTGGTTTCCTCCCACAGTCCAAAGATGTGCAGGTTAGGTGAATTGGCCATGCTAAATTGCCCGTAGTGTTAGGTGAAGGGGTAAATGTAGGGGAATGGGTCTGGGTAGATTGCTCTTTGGAGGGTCGGTGTGGACTTGTTGGGCCGAAGGGCCTGTTTCCACACTGTAAATAATCTAATCTAATCTAAAAAAAATCAACATTTCTGAGATAAGAACTTTATGGGGGAGATGGGTATGGTGGGGAGTGGGGGGTGCAGGGAAGAAGACTGAGTGATATCCAACCCTCCAATTCAATCTTCCGCCTTGGGACTCTCCAACCACATGGCATCGATGTCGATTTCACCAGCTTCCTCATCTCCCCTCCCCCCACCTCATTCCAGATCCAACCCTTCAACTTGGCACTGCCCTCTTGAACTGTCCTACCTGTTCATCTTCCTTCCCACCTATCCTCATCACCTGTCCACCTCATCTACCTTCCCCCCACCCACCCACCCAGCCCTACCCCCACCCTCCTATTTATCTCTCAGTCCCCCTCCTCCACCCATCTTCCTGATGAAGGGCTAATTATCTAAGATGCTGAGTTGGCAGAAATGAGACAGCAGCATTCTGTAAGATCCTGTTGCTGACACCACTGAGATCTTTAGCCACTGTAAAGTGAGACAAAACTCCCCGCCAGCATGTGGCAATACCCCGAACTAAAACCCTCTGAACTTTGGAAGCAAATTTATGGAAATTACATTGGATTAAAATTCACTGAACGCTTGAACTCAAGGTGCTCTGGGCCTCAACCAAACCAGGGAAGGCTGGTTGGGACAGACCGTGTTATACACAAGCCTATGAGCTGTTGTCTGGAACAGGGGTTAGCTTGCAAAAAACTAAAAGACCCCCATTCACAGCCCAGCTTAAAAGAATGAAAGGCAGACTGCAGAGCAAAACAACTTCAGACATTCTGGAGCCCAGAGAGTTACAGGTCTATTCAACTTTCATCCAGTGCTCAGGCACAGAAATACTGAGCATTCCACACCATTGTGCTACATGCAAACCTGTTTAGTATTTGGATGTAAAAGCCTTCACATTACCAGTCAAACTTTTAATGAACGCCTATCCAAGGGAGATTCTGGACATTCCACACCATGGAAAAACTATTTACATCCAATTCAGTAATCAGGAGGCTCAGTCACCTCCGACAGGCGGAACAATAGCTCAGTGGTTGAAACTCGATTTGGTGGGTGATAAGGGGCCTGCAGTTGGGTATAACTAAAAACAGCCCGGAAAGAAAGAAGACCCGGTTCTCGCAACTCACCCAATACCAGCCACCAACCACGAATCTCCACCAGATGACTGGAGATGACCAAAAGCATCCAGAGAGCTAAGGCATTGACTGGGGCAGTACCAGCAACATCTGCCATCATCCAAGACAATAGAAAAACTCAGCCCTCGCAGTCCACAAAGGAGCCCAGCTACAGCAAGAGTCTACAGACAAGAGCAAGCCAAGCCCACGTTCTATTCCAGGGGTGAGCCAAAGGTCATCAAAATCTTCTGCCCTAGAATGATTAGTTCGGATAAAGGGGAGTTGGATACTGGGGCCGATGATGCAAGACCTCCCAGGAAAGGGAAGCAGCGTAGGACTCTGGGATTTGCATGAGTTTTTTTGCCTTTCTCTGTTTTTCTCTCTCTCTTTCTCCATCAACTGTTAGTTAACAACAACTCATTGTAATTTTAAACTCACAGTATCAAGTCTGGGCTGCAAGGGTTAACTGAGGTTTAAGTTAACTGTGAGACAATTCTCAGACATTTGATTTCCAACAATAGTATTCAGATTTGAAATATTCATAGAACATAGAAGAATACAGCGCAGTACAGGCCCTTCGGCCCTCGATGTTGCGCCGATCCAAGCCCACCTAACCTACATTAACCCACTATCCTCCATATGCCTATCCAATGCCCGCTTAAATGCCCATAATGAGGGAGAGTCCACCACTGCTACTGGCAGGGCATTCCATGAACTCACGACTCGCTGAGTAAAGAACCTACCCCTAACATCTGTCCTATACCTACCACCCCTTAATTTAAAGCTATGCCCCCTTGTAATAGCTGACTCCATACGTGGAAAAAGATTCTCACTGTCGACCCTATCTAAACCCCTAATCATCTTGTACACCTCTATCAAGTCACCCCTAAACCTTCTTTTCTCCAATGAAAACAACCCCAAGTGCCTCAGCCTTTCCTCATACGATCTTCCTACCATACCAGGCAACATCCTGGTAAACCTCCTCTGCACCCGTTCCAGTGCCTCCACATCCTTCCTATAGTATGGCGACCAAAACTGCACACAATACTCCAGATGTGGCCGCACCAGAGTCTTATACAACTGCAACATGACCTCAGTACTCCGGAACTCAATTCCTCTACCAATAAAAGCCAGTACGCCATATGCCTTCTTCACCGCACTATTTACCTGGGTGGCAACTTTCAAAGATCTGTGTACATGGACACCAAGATCCCTCTGCTCATCCACACTACCAAGTATCCGTCCATTAGCCCAGTACCCCATCTTTTTATTACTCTTACCAAAGTGAATCACCTCACACTTACCTACATTGAACTCCATTTGCCACCTTTCTGCCCAGTTCTGCAGCTTATCTATATCCCGCTGTAACCTGCCACATCCTTCCTCACTGTCTACAACTCCTCCGACTTTCGTATCATCCGCAAACTTGCTCACCCAACCTTCTAACCCCTCCTCCAGGTCATTTATAAAACTGACAAACAGCAATGGTCCCAAAACAGATCCTTGCGGAACACCGCTAGTGACGGCACTCCAAGATGAACCTTTGCCATCAACTACTACCCTCTGTCATCTTCCGGCCAGCCAACTCCTAATCCAAACCTCCAACTCACCCTCAATGCCATACCTCCGTATTTTTTGCAGTAGTCTACCATGGGGAACCTTATCAAACGCCTTACTAAAATCCATATACACCACATCTACCGCTTTCCCCTCGTCCACCTCCTTAGTCACCTTCTCAAAGAATTCAATAAGGTTTGTGAGGCACGACCTGCCCTTCACAAAACCATGCTGACTATCCTTGATCACATTATTCCTATCCAGATGTTCATAAATCCTATCCCTCACTTTTCTCTCTAAGATTTTGCCCACAACAGAAGTGAGACTCACCGGCCTATAGTTACTAGGGTTATCCCTACTCCTCTTCTTGAACAAGGGAACCACATTTGCTAGCCTCCAATCTTCTGGCACTACTCCTGCAGACAACGAGGACATAAAAATCAAGGCCAATGGCTTTGCAATCTCCTCCCTTGCTTCCCAGACAATCCTAGGATAAATGCCATCAGGCTCAGGGGACTTATCTATTTTCACCCTTTCCAGAATTTCCAACACCTCTTCTCTACATACCTCAAAGCCATCCATTCTACTTAATTGTGACTCAGTATTCACATTGACAACAATGTCCTGTTCCTGATTGAATATTGACAAAAAGTATTCATTCAGTGTCTCCCCAATCTCTTCAGCCCCCACACGCAACTTCCCACTACTATCCTTGACTGGACCTATTCCACCCTAGTCATTCTTTTATTCCTGACATACCTATAGAAAGCCTTAGGGTTTTCCCTAACCCAGCAACTAAGGACCTTTCATGTCCCCTCCTTGCTGCTCTTAGCTCTCTCTTCATGTCCTTCCTGGCTACCTTATAACTCTCAATCACCCCAATTGAACCTTCTCGCCTCATCTTTACATAGGCCGCCCTCTTCCATTTAACAAGGGATTCCAATTCCTTATTAAACCACGGCTCCCTCACACGACCCTTTCCTCCCTGCCTGACAGGTACATACTTATCAAGGACACTCAATAGTCGCTCCTTGAACAAGCTCCACATATCAATTACGCCCTTGCCTTGAAGCTTACTTTTCCAGGCCACACATCCTAAGTCATGCCTCACCGCATCATAATTTCCCTGCCCCCAGCTATAACTCTTGCCCTGTAGTGCACACTTATCCCTCTCCATCACTAGAGTAAAAGTCACCGAATTGTGGTCACTGTCCCCAAAGTGCTCACCTACCTCTAATTCTAACACCTGGCCTGGTTCGTTACCCAGAACCAAATCCAGTATGGCCTCACCTCTTGTTGGCCTATCTACATATTTTGTCAGGAAACCCTCCTGCACACATTGGACAAACACTGACCCATCTAACGAACTTGAGCTATAGCTTTCCCAATCAATATCAGGAAAGTTAAAGTCCTCCATAACAACCACCCTATTACTTTCACTCTTCTCTTGAATCATCCTCGCAATCCTTTCTTCTATGTTTCTAGGACTATTAGGAGGCCTGTAAAAAACTCCTAACAGGGTGAGCTCACCTTTCCTATTCCTAACCTCAGCCCAAACGACCTCAGATGGCGAGTCTTCATCCATCGTCCTTTCCACAGCTGTAATACTATCTTTGACAAGCAATGCCACACCTCCCCCTCTTTTACCCCACCTCTGACCCTACTAAAACATTTAAACCCTGGGACCTGCAACAGCCAATCCTGTCCCTGTTCTACCCATGTCTCCATAATAGCCACAACATCGAAGTCCCAGGTACCAACCCACGCTGCAAGTTCACCGACCTTATTTCGTATACTTCTTGCATTGAAGTATACACACTTCAAGCCACTTTCCTGTTTACAGGCACCCTCCTTTGAAATTGATGCCATGTTCCTAACCTCCCTACACTCCAGGTCCTGCACCCTAAAGCTACAGTCTGGGTTCCCATGCCCCTGCAGAGTTAGTTTAAACCCCCCCCACCAAGAGCACTAGCAAACCTCCCACCAAGGATACTGGTGCCCCTCAGGTTCAGGTGTAGACCATCCTGTTTATAGAGGTCCCACCTTCCCCAGAAAGAACCCCAGTTATCCAAATACTGGAATGCCTCCCTCCTGCACCATCCCTGTAGCCTCGCATTTAACTGTTCTCTCTCCCTATTCCTCGACTCTCTATCACGTGGCACGGGTAACAAACCAGAGACAACAACTCTGTTTGTTCTAACTTTGAGCTTCCAACCTAGCTCCCTGAAAGCCTGCCTAACATCCTCAGCGCTCCTCCTACCTATGTCATTGGTGCCAATGTGGACCACGACTTCGGGCTGCTCCCCCTCCCCCTTAAGGACCCGGAAAACATGATCAGAGACATCACGTATCCTTGCACCTGGGAGGCAACATACCAAATGTGAGTCTCTCTCGTTCCCACAAAACCGTCTATCTGTGCCCCGAACTATCAAGTCCCCAATTACTATTGCTCTGCTCTTCTCCACCCTTCCCTTCTGAGTAACAGGGACAGGCTCCGTGCCAGAGGCCTGAGCCCCGTTACTTACCCCTGGTTAGTCGTTCCCCCCCACAAGTATCTAAAACGGTATACTTGTTCTTGAGGGGAACGGCCGCAGGGGGTCCCTGCACTGGCTGCTTCCTCCCAGTCCCCCTCACTGTCACCCATCTATCTGCCATCTTTGGAGTTACTACTTCCCTAAAGCTCCGATCTATGACCCCCTCTGCCTCCTGAATGATCCTAAGTTCATCCAACTCCAGCTCCAGTTCCCTAACACGGTCTTGGAGGAGCTGGAGATGGGTGGAGATGGATTCCTTTCTTCCTGTTGCCGTATGTATAATCAATTTGCTTGTTTTCAATAAAACCAGAGTTTTCTTTGCTTCTGAAGCATCTGTCTCTTGTATTTTCCACCACACCACATCCCACTACACAAGCTCAGCGTCACCTTTCTCAGACAGAGTGCTGGTTGACCAAGAGTAGCCTTCACCTGACAAAGGAGCAGCGCTGTGAAAGCTTCTGAGTTTAAGCAAATCTGTTAGACTAAAACCTGGTGTTGTGTGGCTTCCAACTTTGTCCATCCCATCCAATGTTGGTAACTCCACATCAAGTGAGGAGACAACCTCATTTAAAATGCTGATTCATATTCTTCAAAACATTTTGGAGCCGATTCATCATTTCCCATGGCTAATCCACCTAAGCTGGGCATCCCTGGACAGGTTAGAGTGGCCAATCCACCTAACCTGCACATCTTTGGACTGTTGGAGGAAACCAGACTACCCAGAGAAAACCCACACAGACACGGGGAGAATGTGCAACCTCCACACAGACAGATGCCTGAGGGTGGAATCGAACCTTGGTCCCTGGCACTGCGAGGGAGCAGTGCTAACCAATGGTTCTTCCGATCTGTTATGGCACTTGTAACCCATTGGCCTGGTTGAAATAATGGCAAGATGTGGAACTAATACAGGATAAATGCATCACTACAGCTCAACCAGAAAACTGGGCACCAACAAAGCAAGATATGCATGGCCAACACGTTATGGAGGTAGAATCATTAACTTTGTAGGAAGATGCCAAGCTGATGATAGAGACCACACCAGGTAATGAAGGTGGATGTTATCTCACCTTGGAGTGTTATGTCATGCAAGTAAAGCTGTAGGCTCTCTTATCCTGTTTTCTTTGTCTGTATAGAAAATAAGTAATTGTTGGTGTTCCTGTTGACGTAGAGAGCTAAGGTTACCTTCCTGATATAAATACTGACTGGAAGGTAATCATTGAGTGTATCCACTGTCATCTGAAAGCAGGAATAGCGCAGAGATAGACAAGCTACCCTGGCATGAGATTCGAATTATGCTTATAGCAGGTAAATGTAGCTCAGCAGTTAACTGTTTGGTGAGCAAAGCTGCCTGAGACAAAACTCCTCTGTGGAGATGAAGTTGAGGCAATTGTTGTTGAAAGGCTGATGTGAGAATCCCTCTTTCTCTAATTGTCCTATTTTTGTTCCCTGCAGTCCTCTTGTCTGCTCAGCTATTTCTCCAAAAAGAAAATCAGGCCATATCTCTCATGGATGACCAAGCACAAAACTAGCTCTACAACCCAGCATTAATCAAAGTTATCCCCAAAAGTCAATGAAACCATCCCTCAATATGACACTGAAGTATCAATTTGGATAAGATATAAAAACCCATGGTCCGGCCTCAGACCACTATCCAGTAACCCTGCTGAGACTGCAATAAGCAAGACCAAGATGGCAATGTCAATCAATGTTTCCAAGTGGAATGAGGTGAGAAAGTCACCATAGACCATATGGCTGTGTCCTGATTAGAGAGAGGAGATTGGGGGTGGCTTAACCTGAGGGTCACCATCCCTCAGGTAAGGAGAGAGATTGAGAAGGAGAGACCTTCATGGTAACCTCAGCTGATGGAGGAATTGAACCCACGCTATTGACATCACTCACTGACCATCCAGCGAACTGAATGAACCAACCCCCAATGAGGTGATATGTAAGAGGCGGACAATTTAAACAACATGTTTTATCTTTGGCTACACACAAATGTCAAGAGGAAAACAACCTTCAGGCAGTTCTGATAGGGGTTCATCAGGATCTGCTGAACAACTTAAGTGGTAACGTTAAACATTTTTATTTCATTCATTTCTGAAATGTGGGCATCGCTGGCTGGGCCTGCATTCATTGCCCATCCCTAGCTGCCCGTGAGAAGGTGGTGATGAGCTGTCTTCTTGAACCGCTGCAGTTGATCTCTTGTGGGTTCATTCACAATGCCCTTAGGGAGGGAATTCCAGGATTTGAGCCTAGCGATAGTAAAGAATGGTGATATATCTCCACGTCAGGATGGTGAGCAGCTTGGAGGAGAACTTGAAAGCGATGACATTCTGGCTGCACTTGTCCTTCCAGATGGAAATAGTCATGCGTTTGGAAGGTATTTGAATTTAATACTCTGATTAGTCTTGTCTCCCAATCTTATTCCTTATATATTTCCAGATATTAATAAATCTGATTATTTGAAATCTAAGAAAGAACGTCAGGTGTCCATCGATATACATAATTTGCACCACAAGTACTTAAAGAAGGAATATATTTCTTAGTAATGGATGGTAGAACGTTTTGACTGGTGTCTGTAATCAAGTGCAAAGCTCTTGGTACACAGTCAGGAAGATCATGGCCCTCTTAACTTGTACTTTATCAAATAAGAGAACTTGATTGTTCTTGCTGATGACAATTCCACATTGAGTACAAATTTTGATGAGAAGCTAATAATTATAGTTATTTTTGTAACCTCTCCTCATATGTATGCATTTCATTATAATGAAATATAATTCACCTAAGACTTTCTGGAAAAATTCTCTATCACTTGACCATCTAACCCATCTTTATTAGTACATTGTGTTACAAGACATATTCTGCACATACTTCCAGATACTGCACACCACAAAATTGCCTTCCTTTCTGGAATTTGGATGTAGGTTTTATATTGCAAATTACACATTGATTGCAATTTGTGTTAAAAACGCATTCTGCAAAATACTACTTGACAAGTCATAGTACCTCATTCTCTCCCAACTTTCAGAGTTAGATGAAAAACAGTGTAGTTAATACACAGGAAGATAACCTACATTTATTTTAATTGTGTGAAAAGCTGGAAGGAAATGCTGATGTGAATTTTCTTATCCAGAGTTGTGAGATGGATACATCTGCTTAATAATAGAAATATCCATTTAGTTCTTGTCTCAGCAATTTTGTATCTTTCACAGAACACAGAAATGGTATTTACTGAATTTGAATCATGGAGTCATACAGCATGGAATCAGACCATTTGGTCTATCTTATCCCCACCGACCAGACATCCCAGTCTGACCTAGTCCCATTTGCCAGCATTTGACTCATTTCCCTCTAAACTCTTCCTGCTCATGTCCCCGTCCAGATGCAGTTTACATGGTGTAATTGTACCCATCTCCACCACCTCTTCTGGCAGCTCGTCCCCTATACACATCACCTTCTGCTTTAAAAAGTTACCCCTCGGTTCCTTTTTGAAATTATCCCCCTACGCTTTAAACCTATGCCCTCGAGTTTTGGTTAGGCCACTGTTGGAATATCGCGTGCAATTCTGGTCTCCTTCCTATCGGAAAAATGTTATGAAACTTGAAAGGATTCAGAAAAGATTTACAAGGATGTTGCCAGGATTGGAGGATTTGAGCTATAGGGAGAGACTGAACAGGCTGGGGCTGTTTTCCCTGGAGCGTCGGAGGCTGAGGGGTGACCTTATAGAGGTTTATAAAATCATGAGGGGCATGGATAGGGTAAATAGACAAGGTCTTTTCCCTGGGGTGGAGAGTCCAGAGCTAGAGGGCATAGATTTAGAGTGAGAGCGCAAATATATAAAAGAGAACTAAGGGGCAACGTTTTCACGCAGAGGGTGGTGCGTGTATAGAATGGGCTGCCAGAGGAAGTGGTGGAGGCTGGTACAATTGCAACATTTAAAAGGCATCTGGATGGGTATATGAATAGGAAGGGTTTGGAGGGATATGGGCCGTGTGCTGGCAGATGGGACTAGATTGGGTTGGGATAGCTGGTCGGCATGGATGAGTTGGTCTGAAGGGTCTGTTTCCATGCTGTACATCTCTATGACTCTGTGACTTCCCAATTTTAGGAAAAATACATTGGCTATTCATCCTATTTGTGCTCCTCATGATTTTATAAACCTCTGTACTGACATTGTGCAGTCTCTGACACTACAAGGTAAAAAGCCCCAGCTTTTTTAACCTCTCCCTACCACTCAAACCCTCCAGTTCAGGTAACATCCTTGTAAACATTTCTGCACCCTCTCAAGTATAACAACATCCTTCATATAGAAGGGTGACCAGAATTGCACACTGTATTCCAAAAGTGGCCTCACCAATGTCTTGCACAGCAGCAACATAACATGCCAACTCCAAAACTCAATGTTCTGACTAATGAAGGCAAGCGTGCCAAATGCCTTCTTAACCACCCGATCTGCCAATGACTCCACTTTCAAAGAACAATGCTCCTGCACCCCTCAGTCTCTTCATTCAGCAACACTTTCCAGTGCCCAACAATTAACTGTATAAAGGTAAAAACAATGGCTGCAGATGCAGGAAACCAGATTCTGGATTAGTGGTGCTGGAAGAGCACAGCAGTTCAGGCAGCATCCAAGGAGCAGCGAAATCGATGTTTCGGGCAAAAGCCCTTCATCAGGAATAAAGGCAGTGATCCTGAAGCATGGAGAGATAAGCTAGAGGAGGGTGGGGGTGGGGAGAAAGTAGCATAGAGTACAATGGGTGAGTGGGGGAGAGGATGAAGGTGATATGTCAGGGAGGAGAGGGTGGAGTGGATAGGTGGAAAAGGAGATAGGCAGGTAGGACAAGTCCGGACAAGTCATGGGGACAGTGCTGAGGTGAGGGAAGGGGAAATGAGGAAACTGTTGAAGTCCACGTTGATGCCCTGGGGTTGAAGTGTTCCGAGGTGGAAGATGAGGCGTTCTTCCTCCAGGCGTCTGGTGGTGAGGGAGCGGCGGTGAAGGAGGCCCAAGACCTCCATGTCCTCGGCAGAGTGGGAGGGGGAGTTGAAATGTTGGGCCACGGGGCGGTGTGGTTGATTTGTGTGGGTGTCCCGGAGATGTTCCCTAAAGCACTCTACTAGGAGGCGCCCAGTCTCCCCAATGTAGAGGAGACCTCATTGGGAGCAACGGATACAATAAATGATATTAGTGGATGTGCACGTAATACTTTGATGGATGTGGAAGGCTCCTTTAAATCCTGCCCTGGTTTGGCCTTACCAAAACGCAACACCCCACATTTATCTCAACTCTATCTGCCATTCCTCATCCCATGGGCACATCTGAGTAAGATTGTGTTGTACTCTGAGGTAATCATCTTCACTGTCCACTACATCACTTACTTTGGTGTCACAGAACATAGAACATCGAACATAGAACATAGAACAATACAGCACAGAACAGACCCTTCGGCCCTCAATGTTGCGCCGACCTGTGAATTATTCTCAGCTCATCCCCTACACTATCCCACCATCATCCATGTGCTTATCCAAGGACAGTTTAAATCTCCCTAATGTGGCTGAGTTAACTACATTAGCAGGCAGGGCATTCCACACCCTTACCACTCTCTGAGTAAAGAACCTGTCTCTGATAGTTGTCATAAATCTATCACCCCTTAATTTGTAGTTACGTCCCCTCGTACAAGCTGACGTCATCATCCTAGGAAAAGACTTTCACTGTCTACCCTATCTAACCCTCTGATCATCTTATATGTCTCTATCAAATCCTCTCTTAGCCTTCTTCTTTCCAATGAGAACTGAGAAATGAGTCTCTCAGCCTTTCCTCATAAGACCTTCCCTCCAGACCAGGCAACATCCTGGTAAATCTCCTCTGCATCCTTTCCAATGCTTCCACATCCTTCCCGAAATATGGCGACCAGAACTGTACACAATATTCCAAGTGAGGCCGCACTAGCGTTTTGCTAACTCATCTGCAAACTTACTAACCATACCTCTTATATTCACATCTAAATCATTCATATAAATGTTGAAAAGCAGTGGACCCAGCACTGATCCTTGTGGCACACTGTTGGATACAGGCCTCCAATCTGAAAAAAAAACTGTACACCACCACTCTGTCCCCTGCCTTCACACCAATTTTGTGCCCAATTGACTCGCTCACCCTGGATTCCATGTCGTCTAACTTTACTAACCAACCTACCATGCGGAAAGTTGTCAAATGCTTTGCTGAAGTCCACATCCACTGTTCTGCCTTTATCAGTCTTCTTTGTCAGCTCTTCAATAAACTCAATCACGTTAGTGAGAGACGACTTCCCATGCATAAAGCCAATGTGTCTATCCCTAATCAGTCCTTGCCTTTCCAAAAGCATGTAAATCCTATCCCTCAGAATCCCCTCCAACAACTTATCTACCACTGACATCAGGCTCACCAGTCTATAGTTCCCTGGCTTTTCCTTACAGCCTTTCTTAAATAATGGCACCACATTAACCAACCTCCAGTCTTCCAGCACCTCACCTCTGGCTGTAGAATTTCAACTTTTTGATCAGTTTTATCCTTTTCCATAACTATGATATAAATATTTCAGCAGGGGACTTAGCCATCTCTTAGGCAGAAGTGTGAACTGCAGATGTTGGAGATTAAAGTGGTGTTGGAAAAGCACAGCAGGTCAGGCAGCATCCGAGATGCAGGAAAATCGATGTTTCGGGCAAAAGCCCTTCATCAGAAATGGACGATGAAGGGCTTTTGCCTGAAACATCGATTTTCCTGCTCCTCGGATTCTGCCTGAACTGCTGTACTTTTCCAGCACCACTCTAACCTGAGCCACCTCTTCCCTAGTTTCCCAGAAAGCTCTGGGAAACACCTGATCAGGTCCTGGTGATTAATCTACCTTTCTGTGCTTTCAGACCTCCAGCACCTCCTCTTCTGCAATGTAAACTCTTTTCAAGATATCACTGTTTATTACTCCAAGTTCTTTAGCTTCCATATCCTCTCCACAGTAAATACTGATGCAAATTATTTGTTTTGCATCTCACCTATTTCCTGTCATTCCACGCATAGATGGCCATGTTGATATGAAAGGGGCCCAATCCTCTTCTTTGTTAATCTTTTGCCCTTAGTGTATTTATAGAATCTCTGAATTCTTCTTAACCATTTTTTCCAAAGCTATCTCACAGCCCTGTTTTGAGTACTGCCCTTATATGCTTTTATGGATTCACTCAATTCCAGCTGTCCATACCTGATATATGCCTCTTTTTTCTTGACCAGATGCTCAGTTTCCCTAGTCATCCAGCATTCCCCACACCTACCAGTCTTTCCTTTTGCCCTAACAGGAATATACTGCCTCTAAATTCTTGCTATCTCTTTCTTCCCAAGCATCCCTTTCGTTGCAAATAGCCTCCCCCGATCAACTAAAACTGTCAAAATTGGCCTTACTCCAATATAGAACTTCAGCTTTTTGATCAGTTTTATCCTTTTCCATAACTACGTTAATAGAGTGATGATCACTTGCCCCAGAGTGCTCCCCCACTAACACCTCAGTCAGTTGTCCTGTCTTATTTCCCAACAGAAAGCCAAGTATTGCTCCTTCTGTAGTAGGTACATCCACATATTGAATATGAAAGTTTTCTTGTACCCACTTAATTTCTCCCCATCTAAGCCCTTAACACTATGACCCAGTCTAAATTTGAAAGTTAAAAATCCCTTACCATCATAATACAGACAGAAATCCCTTTCCCGAAATGCTCGGGACCAGCTGTTTTTCAGAATTTGAAATTTTTCGGTTTTCAGAATAGTGACAGTTTAAAGGTGAATTTTTTAAAAATCTTACTGGAGAAGCAGACTTCTAAGTACATGCTTGGCCATGCCCTCCCCCCCCATTCACCCCCAGTCGCATCTGAGTGACACGCATCGATTGGGTGTCAACTTGGGGGTGTTCAGAGAGAGAGAGAAAAACCCCAGGCCTGCTGGTGCTTGGCCATGCCCCCTCACGTCACACACATCGAATGGCTGTTGACTTGGGTTAACTACTGGCTCACCAAACAACCTTGTTAATGAGAAAAAAACTTCACCAAAAAACCTTCGGATTTCAGAGCTTTTTGGGTTTTGGATGTTTGGATAAATGATCTTCTACCTGTACTATTTTTCTTACAGATATCTGAGATCTCCTTACTTATTTGCTTCTCAATTTCCCACTGACTATTGAGGAGGCCTATAATGCAATCCCAACAAAGTGAGCATCCTTTTCTCATTTCTCAGTTCCACTCATATAACTTTACTGGACAATCTCCTTGGAATATTCTCCCAAAGTACAGCCATAATGTTCTCCCTGACCAAAATCACTGGTCCCCCTTAAACACAGAGATGGCCTGAAGATCATGAAGGAGGATTCTTTATTTACCTGGCATTATGTCTTTATAAACATGAAAGGAAATTAAGGTCAAACCAGAGAATTGGATCATTTATTTGGAATTAACACTGCAGTGCATGTCTAGTTGAGGAAATCTTTTGTCTTATCTATTCCTTTTATCATGACACCCTTTTGTGGAAAGACACTTCAAACCTTCAGAGTAGATCTGCTTGGTTGTTTGACCTCCCCTATTGGTGCATTCTCTCACTGTCAACACTTGCTCCTTGATGTCCCATTAAACAGGCAATATGGTCTGAAGGTGCACGAGATGTGGAAGTAATCGTGCACACAGATTAAATTGATGGAAGAGAGAACCCCAGTTGTCCCACATCATGGTTAGGATTCTGTTGGTGATCTTGCCGCCACCCAGAGACATCATGCTCGTAGAACAAAGAATCCCTGCTTCAGCTTTACTAGATTTAGATTCAATTCCCTACAGTATGGAAACAGGCCTTTTGGCCCAACAATTCCACACTGACCACCTGAAGAGTAACCCCGACCCATTCCCCTTTATTTACCTAACCTATATACCCCTGAACACATAAGGCAATTTAGCATGATCAATTCACCTAACCTGCATACGTTTCGATTGTGGGAGGAAACCCACACAGACACAGGGAGAACGTACAAACTCCAGGCAGGCAGTCGTCTGAGATGGGAATTGAACCCAGGTCCCTGGCACTGTGAGGCAGCAGGGCTAACCACTGTGCCACACTCTGGTATTTAGAAGATCTAATTCAGGTGTGAAAGATGCTAAAGGGGATTGACAAAGTAGATACAGAATGTATGTTTCCTCACGTGGAGCAATCTATAAGGAGAGGTTATAGTTTTATGATAAGGGTTAGCAGATTTAAAGCAGAGATGAAGAAAAATTACTTCGCTTCAAAAGTCTTGAAACTGTGGAATACTACCCCAGTGTGCTGGGACATTTAATAAATTTAAGGAAGAGAGGATGAGATAAAGAGATAGACAGGTTTTTAATGAGTAGTGAGTTTAAGCTTATGGAGACTGGGTGGGAAAGCCAAGGTGAGATCAATCACAACTGCATCAAATGACAGAGTAGGCTAAAGGGGCTGAATGGCCTACTCCTGCTCCAAGTTCTTATTTTCATCTGTTCTTACCAAGTAGTAGTGTTCCTTTCTGCTACCCTCCTGCTCTCATTACCTGCCTTATTACCCTGAGTCATTGTCGTGTCCTTCCTCTTTACAATCATAGAGAGGTACAGCACGGAAACAGGTCCTTCAGTTCAACTCGTCCATGCCGCCCAGTTATCCTAAAATTAACCTATTCCCATTTGGCCCACATCCCTCTAAACCTTTCCGAGTCATATACCCATCCAAATGCCTTTTGAATGTTGTAATTGTACCAGCGTCCACCACTTCCTTTAGCAGCTCATTCCATAAATGCACCACCTTCTGCGTGAAAGAGTTGCCCCTCGGTTCCTTTTTAATTAGCTTTCCAAATGTCTCCTCATGTGACCCTCCTGTCTAACTATTTAATTTAAGGCCCTTAGTTCTAAGATTGTTCAGTACACTGGTGTCAACTCAGTTCAGGTGAAACTTAGACTCCAGGTCATTAACTCTGAACTAATCTTCTTTGAACAACAGACACTTAGCGTTAATGCAGTTGCCATGGATTACACTAACATCCATGAGCTAAGAAAAAAAAATAAACAGGAGATTCCGCAGGGAGTGGAGTGCATCATTTCTCCCTCCAATTCTATTTTGATTTAGTCCCTACCCTCCCCTTCACTGTTTTGATCACACAGCACTGTCCCTTAGAAGGAAAAAAAAAGAAAAAAAAGAAAAAAAGAAAACATCCATGAGCTGCTATATGTTACAGCTGCACACCATATCTACCCTGTCAACTTTATTGTAATAATAGCAATGCATTACTTTTCAAATTTAGAAATATCACTAATTGTCTGCAATGATACCAAGTAAATAGCTTATCCAATTAATTAACTTAATCTTTATATCTCCCCAGTTCTTTTATAAACTGCTCTCCATATTTGGAGGGATAACATTATATATAAAAATCACCAATCTTCTCCCTACTCATATAAAGCCTTGAGCACTCACACCCTTCTGGAGGTTGAAAAGAAAGTGCAAAAAAGGAGCATCTCCTTTCCCCTTTGACTGAATTCCCAGCTGCACAAAATCTCCCCATCACTACCTGGTCACACTTAAACCTCAACACATCCATACTCTGCGTTAGAGCAAAACCTGTCTAGTTGCTTAAAGTCCTCACTGAGTTCTTGGTCAATTGTGCCTCCCTGATGTTAATGATGTAAGATTCAGCAATAATGCCAAGGGAACGTGATTAGACTGGCCCATGTTGGAGATGGCCATTATCTTGCATTTGTGTGACGTAACTGTTGTCTGCCACTTATCATCTCACATTTGGAATTTAATTCTTTTATTCATGTTTGCACCAAGACTCTAATAGGATTTGAAGCTGAGTTCTCCTCTCAGAATTGAAATAGTGGTTATTGCTAAGTAACTGCCCTTGCTGGGTCTGTCAGCAATTCTTCAGCTACATAGAACATAGAACATAGAAGAATACAGCACAATTAAGGCCCTTCGGCCCTCGATGTTGCGCCGATCCAAGCCCACCTAAACTACACTAGCCCACTATCCTCCATATGCCTATCCAATGCCCGCTTAAATGCCCATAATGAGGGAGAGTCCACCACTGCTACTGGCAGGGCATTCCATGAACTCACGACTCGCTGAGTAAAGAACCTACCCCTAACATCTGTCCTATACCTACCCCCCCTTAATTTAAAGCTATGCCCCCTTGTAATAGCTGACTCCATACGTGGAAAAAGATTCTCACTGTCCACCCTATCTAAACCCCCATGTTTCCATAGAATGCTGCTTCTCCTGTTTAACATACCTGTATGGCAAATTATAGTTTCACCAATTTTAGAGACACCTTTTCTTTTTACCAGAGTTGACCTCCTAGCTTGATGATAATTGTAGAGTGAGGGATTGAAATGGAGTACAACTCTGCTGCTGCTGATGGCCCACAACCTCTTGCAAATACCCAATTTTGTTGCTAATTCTGTTCTGAATCCATCCTATGTAGCATGGAATTAATAGATGGCACAAAAGATGGCATCCTCAGCATGAAGATATGAATTCACCTCCATAACGTCAGTGAAATGGTCAATCTGACCATTGTTACTCCTATAGCAAATGTATCTGAGCTACGCAGTTTCATGAAGGCAAGGTCATGAATATATTCCCTCTCTTGTTGATTCTCTTGGGCAGGATGGGGGTGTACTCAGAAGTATATTGCTTTGACCACATTTGACTGATGTCATGAAACTTCATGTAGTCAGAAACCAGTGCCGACGAGGCCCAGCGACACACTTTCCTGATAATATACTAATGTGCTGTAGACTTATCAGTATGTTCTGTTGGCAGGAAAGGAAACATTCAGGATTAGTGATGGAGGAATCTGAAACTTAGTCATACATATGAAAATACACCATACACGCAATGTCAAGCTGTTGTTTGACTAGTTTATGGGCCAGCTCTTCCAATTTTGGCACAGATTTATTTAATTGATTGAATTTGAATAATTGATCTCATTTTTCCAGAAGGTTAGTCCACATCTCATAGCATAGTAATAAGTTACATTCTATACATAAATCTAGTATTAAGCAAATGATTGGAGACTATTTTCCTACTTTACCAACTGGATTCAGTCCAAAGTCACATTATGTTTACAGAGATATGAAGCATGGGGAATATTTTCTGCATCAATATGCTGAAACTTCCAACACATGAAGTAAGAGGAAGTAAAAACAGAGACTGAACCTTAGAAGAACATTCCGTATTTTCCAACTAGGTAGCATTAAGAGAACAAAAGATTCACACTATGTCAGTGTGAGAATGCCATTAGATATCAAAAACAACATAAGAGGAATGTCATGCTCCAAGCAATTTCGCATTTCGCTGCAGTCGATAAGACATGAGTGTCGTGTGCTGCATGGCACACTCGGTCTTAAGGGGATATGCCAAGTTGTTGTCTTTCGTTTTCATTTGTTGTACTTTTTTGTTTCTGTTTTCTACTTTTGATAAATATATCAGAGTTGCTTTGTCATTTTGTTGTTACTTTTTAACTTGTACTCTTTTTACCATTTAACATTATTAGTTTTAGTAGCCCATTGCTGACAGTATGAACACTCTCATCATCTGTTTGCTGGGTAACAAAGGATCATGATAACCTTGTTAGGATTGTTCACAGGCAGATTTATCTCCACCTGAGAAAGGTGGCACAATCTCACTTAATTGCATCGTGTTAACAACCTTGTGGCCTTGTTTTTTATCAGAATGCCAAGTAAAAATTACATACATCATTGTTTAAATGAATGAGTTTGAAACACCGAATTGGTTTAGCTAATGAAGGCAGGAATTATTTTTCTCTGTGGTAACATTATTGCTATTTATGGCTACAGCTGCTAAGTTAATTTAGTAAACAATGTTAGCAAGCAATAATTACAGCAAATTCCCCTTTTCTGCATTGTACTAACATGAATTTGTTAAGTAATCACACAATGACGAAAACACTAATTAAAAGAATAATTAAATGAACAGTATCCCTAATTAAAGAATTCTAATAATTTTAAAGAAGTGTTGTGTTTTCCCCTAGATATCTCCTGTGGCATTATTCAAGGTAATGGATTAATTCAGTGTCACAACTCATGGAGTAATGCACTGGAAATCAAGCCCAGAGTCATCATAGAATATAGGATAAAGGGAGGACTGTAGATGCTAGAGATCAGAGTCAAAAAGTATGGTGCTGGAAAAGCACAGCCGGCCAGGCAGCATCCGAGGAGCAGGGGTGTCGACGTTTCGAGCATAAGCTCTTCATCATGTGGACATTCCTGACGCAGGGCTTATGCTCGGGATGTCAACTCTCCTGCCCCTCGGATGCTACCTGACTGGCTGTGCTTTTCCAGCACCACACATGTGACTCATTGTAGAATGTGAAACGATTTATTCAAACTATCAAAATCCCCAGTTCAGCTATCTGACCAACCCAGGCTTGAAGAAAACACTCATCTCATTTCTGTACCTATCAAGGAAATGGTTTATCATTGTCATCAAAATGTTTATTTTTCTGCCTTTATTTGAAGACACAAATTACTACCGTATAACTTAGTCAACCTTGAATTCTATCTGTTCTAAAAACAAATCCCACACACATACAACCAAACACACAAAGAACTAAGGCTGTACAGAATTATTACAAATAAGCACAGAAAAAGAGAAAGTGCACTGATTACAGGTGCCAGTGAGATGTTTTTCTTCAGTCCATACTGGTTCATTTTGACATTTTGAGGAGGACATGGGGTTGTGGACAAACCAATTCCTAATCCCATTTGAGGATTCACTTTCTTAGTGTCTCTTAAGGTGAATTTTCTCTTTATCTTTTCAAGAAAGTGATCTGCAGAGAGAGGGAAGTCGGAAGTTTGTTATTTTGCCATTACGAAAGAGATAGTGCTAGAAAAGTTAAAAAGTCTGAAAATTGATAAATCTCCTGGCCCCGATGGGATACACCCTAGAGTTCTGAGAGAGGTGGCTGAGGAAATAGCAGAGGCATTGGTTGAGATCTTTCAAGAGTCACTGGAGTCAGGAAAGGTCCCGGATGATTGGAAGATGGCTGTTGTAACCCCCTTGTTCAAGAAAGGATCAAGGCAAAAGATGGAAAATTATAGGCCAATCAGCTTAACCTCGGTTGTTGGTAAAATTCTAGAATCCATCATTAAGGATGAGGTTTCTAAATTCTTGGAAGAGCAGAGTCTGATTAGAACAAGTCAACATGGATTTAGTAAAGGGAGGTCATGCCTGACAAACCTGTTGGAATTTTTTGAAGAGGTAACAAGTAGGTTAGACCAGGGAAACCCAGTGGATGTGGTCTATCTAGACTTTCAAAAGGCCTTTGATAAGGTGCCACACAGGAGGCTGCTGAGCAAGGTGAGGGCCCATGGTGTTCAAGGTGAGCTGCTGGGATGGATTGAGGATTGGCTGTCTAACAGAAGGCAGAGAGTTGGGATAAAAGGTTCTTTTACAGAATGGCAGCCGGTGACGAGCGGTGTCCCGCAGGGTTCGGTGCTGGGGCCACAGTGTTCGCATTATATATTAATGATTTGGATGAGGGAACCGGGGGCATTCTAGCGAAGTTTGCCGATGATACGAAGTTAGGTGGACAGGTAGGTAGTACTGAGGAAGTGGGGAGGCTACAGAAGGATCTAGACAGGTTGGGAGAGTGGTCCAGGAAATGGCTGATGGAATTTAACGTGAGCAAGTGCGAGGTCTTGCACTTTGGCAAAAAGAATAAAAGCATAGACTACTTTCTAAATGGTGAGAAAATTAATAAAGCCAAAGCACAAAGGGATCTGGGAGTGCTAGTCGAGGATTCTCTAAAGGTAAACATGCAGGTTGAGTCCGTGATTAAGAAAGCGAATGCAATGTTGTCTCTTATCTCAAGAGGGTTGGAATATAAAAGCAGAGATGTACTACTAAGACTTTATAAAGCTCTGGTTAGGCCCCATTTGGAGTACTGTGTCCAGTTTTGGTCCCCACACCTCAGGAAGGACATACTGGCACTGGAACGTGTCCAGCGGAGATTCACACGGATGATCCCTGGAATGACAGGTCTAACATATGAGGAACGGCTGAGGATACTGGGATTGTATTCGTTGGAGTTTAGAAGATTAAGGGGAGACTTAATAGAGACGTACAAAATAATACATGGCTTGGAAAAGGTGGATGCTAGGAAATTGTTTCAGTTAAACGAGGAGACTAGGACCCGTGGACACAGCCTTAGAATTAGAGGGGGTCGTTTCAGAACAGAAATGCGGAGACATTTCTTCAGCCAGAGAGTGGTGGGCCTGTGGAATTCATTGCCACGGAGTGCAGTGGAAGCCGGGACGCTAAATGTCTTCAAGGCCAAGATTGATAGATTCTTGTTGTCTAGAGGAATTAAGGGCTACGGGGAGAACGCTGGTAAGTGGAGCTGAAATGCGCATCAGCCATGATTGAATGGCGGAGTGGACTCGATGGGCCGAATGGCCTTACTTCCACTCCTATGTCTTATGGTCTTATGGTCTTATTTTGCCCAGTAGTGTTGAAAAGCCAATTAAAAGTCTATCACTGGGCAAAACTGCCCTGATCACACACCAATGGAGTTGCGGTATGTAGCATCTACTCTCAATACTTCAGCAAGACACCCTTACAGATGTACCACACAATGGCATTCTGGCAACTCATTTTTTAAAAGAAATCTTCAACACGGACCTCAATCCCTTTATTTAAATTAATATCTTTTCCCATTTTTAAGACCACACTCCAGAAAAATGAAATTGCTCATTACACCAGAGAATTTGAGGAAAACAAAACCTTCTGTTTGTAAATTTCTCCTTCTTTTATGTAATATTTACAAAATAGCTCCTCCTAAAAAGGGAAAATATCTTATTTCGATCCCTCCACTGCTTAAGGGCCATCACTTGAACAGGACCCTCCAATTAAATTGCTGCAATATGAATTAACAAAATGACAATGAATTCACAAACAAGGCATAGGGTCTAAAAATTGTTGAAAAGGTGTTGAGGCTGATTAAAGCATTCATGCTCAACTTACGGTCATCAATGTCTTTGCAGTATCAAACCAAGCAGAAATGCAGTGAACATTGGGTTGGATTTTCCAAGCAGTGGTCTTTATTCTGTGAAAGAAGGGAGCTCTGCATTTCTGAGAGGAACTCCTGTTCAGACTTCCCCCTTTTGTAACCCAGAACTGTCAGTGGAAAGCAATCAACACCTTCTTTCACAGCAGTCTGAAATGTTAAGGTGTTAACAGCCACTTTGACAGCTGCTAGCAAACCCATAATATACATTAGGAAGAAAGTGATGACTGCAGATGCTGGAGTGTCAGAGTTGAGAAGCAAGAGATTTGATGTTTTGGGCATAAACCCTTCATCAGGAATAATGAAGGGCTTATGTCCGAAATGCCGATTCTCCTGCTTCCCTGATGCTGCCTGACCTACTGTGTTTTTCCAGCACTACACTTTGACTCATAAGTTCGGTGCCAGGTAAGTAGGGTACCAGGTAAATAGGGTGTTATCCTTGTCCAAATGCTGGCAAATGGGATTAGATTAATTAAGATATCAGGTCAGTATGGACGAGTTGGACCAAAGGGTCTGTTTCCATGCTGTAATCTCCATGAGTATAATTCTAAACAGAGTGCCAGGCTGGCTGTGCTAAGGTTCCAAAGTTAGAATGCCAGATGGATAAAGGATAGGGTGTCAGGTTCGCAGAGTGCCAGATATGTATGTTGCCAGGTGGGGAGGGTATAGGGTGCCTGATGATAAGATCCCAAGTGAGTAGGATTCCAACTGAGAAGAGTTAGAGTGCCAAATGGCTAGAATTCTCATGTGCAAGTTGGAAAGGGGACCAGGTCATTAATGCTACATTTAGGACATGTTGGAGTGCATGTGAGAAGTTAGGCACTTTGGAAATTCAGGAGTGTGGGTGTCAGGCAGGAGTCAGTGCTGGCTGCAGAGCTAGGTATGGGTGTCGAGTCCAGTCCCATGGGGCAGGAGGAGGTTGAGTGCAATGAAAGGGTGTCATGTCTGACCGTTTGAGGTGGGGGTGGTGGTGAAGAAATTTGAATTCAGTAGAGGCATCAAGACAGGAATGGGGTTGGGGGATGTCAGAGGGATGGCATGGGTTATGGGTTGGGGCGGATGGTGGCTCTCCAGGTGGCGTTGGTCATGCTCCTAGGGCTTTCAGGATAGAGGCTGTTGTGGGGGGAGGGGGTGTCAGTGAACGAGGGAGTTGTAGTAACTTTAACTTTTCCTGGGTAACTATTGTATTTAATTTTATTAGAACCTCTGAAGCCTTTGAGTTAAGTGGAGACTTTTGGAGGGTTTCAGGTATAGTGGTATTGCGCAGCGGAATTTTCAATTTCTTGAGGTGTACTACGGTAGCATTCCTGTTGCATTCCCATGCACAAGTCCCACCTTCACTGGAATAAAGACTGTCTGGCCATTGGAAAATTTACACTAATTGTTGCTATTTTATGATGATTCGACTGATAGTCACGTAAAAGAAAGACAACCTCCAATAATCCCAGGCTCTGTTGTGGCTACAAGGAAGAGTGATCAAAGACTGTAAAACTTTCTGCCCAATCCCAGTATCCCATCCTTAATGCCACTTCTATAATGGTCTGTTTAATTGAGTCCAAAGATTCTTGCTTTGGTAAAAGAATTGAAATGGTGCTATTAAAGAATGTTGACTAATTAATCCCTAATAGCATCTCAACCACGAGGGAACAGTAAATGTAAAGGAGAAAGGATGAGATAACACAATTGTGCTTAAATTGTGGTCACCCATGAACAAGCAGGAGTTGTTAGCTTCTTGCATTCACAATAAGGTTACAAATTGGACAAATCCACGGGAGAGAAGGGCCATTAAAGCAAAGTTAAAAAATATATATACTTCTAAGCTGATAGCATTAATAAAACTGAAGTGATTATTGCATTTTAACAAGAACACTTAACAATCATTATTATGGTAATCTTGAACCCGACAGCAGCTCTATGAATTTTGCACTCCTTGATAACAGTGCATGAACAGACTTCTAATATTCCTCTGATAATAGAATTTGAATATCACAAGCTGTTTCATTACTGCAATCTATTAATATCATTTTTTTTGTTGTATGGGAAAGCGATATGCCTATAAAGCACAATACATTCTGAGTCACTGGAGTGTCAGGAACCAATCAAACTAGTTCTCAAACACTTCATAGGCTTTGAGTATGCCTCTTGGAGAAGTTATTTCCAAGTTATTAACATTAACTGAAAAACAAACTTCAATGGACCTCTCCAAATTTCTGTTACATATTGTAAATGGCACAACTCACAGGTAGAACAGCCTTTGATAATGCAGATACAAAGTTGTTCCTTCGTGAAATGGGTTAATCTGTTTGGAATTGAACACCTGAACAAATAAAACCCAGAGGATGAAACTTCAAATTCCAAGGCTGTTGTCAGCAAACTTAATTCCAGTTTTAAAAACGGAAATGAAAAAACATGTTAATGTCAGTAAAAATTCTAACTTCCATGCATTATTGTCAAGGATGAAATTCATCTTGAAAACAATCATGCAGACAGTGATGAACATATAAGACCAGATGTGCATTACACTTGTCCTCACTCACAGAGATTCTGTGCTGTTTTGCATTTGAACTTGCTGTGATTAGAAAACCATTTTCGTGCAGCACAATCTGCAGAGCCCCAGGGACCCGAATGAACAGAACAGACAAACTGAGTCCCGGAATATGCCGAGACAAGAGAACATTGCTTGTAGTTCACTATGCTGAAAGATGGCCAGAGGCTTATTTTGTAAGGAAAACTACATTTCAGCCTGACACCCACCACAATATGGGAATGAGAAGGAGGTCAACCTTCCTGAAGAAGGGCTCCTGCCCGAAATGTTGATTTTCCTTCTCCTCGGATGCTGCCTGACCTACTGTGCTTTTCCAGCACCACTCTCATCTTACCTCTAATCCCCAAAATCTGCAGTCCTCACTTTCACTCATCACAGTATCACAGACAGGGAGTTTATTGCCGTTTTAAGGCAAAGGTGTAAATTTCAGGAGATTCATGCCGAGTGGATGGTCTGGCCCTTGCTGAGTTGTTCTTGAGCAATTGTCTATTGTTCAACTATACAAGCAGTCTCTTCAGCACCTGGGTCATGTAATCATTTGGAAAGATGGCAGTGTTGTTTACTGCTACCAAGGCTTTGTGATGTTCACATCACCGGTGCCAGACTTAAACTAGAGTTTCCCAGTACTTCGGATGGTGCAAGGCAGCACTGCCCCTCACACAATGGTCCTGCACTAATCAAATTCACAGGAAGGGAAGCTGGCCCTCTCTCTGATAGGTCCCTGTAGGTTCTGTTCGACAGGATGTTGAAGAGAAGTTTCCTCTTTCCTCCAAATGGTCACAGTATGTCACACTGCGAGACTCAGCCAGCCTGGTCAGAGATAGCTACCTGGATTAGACACTGTCAATGATGTAAGAAGGTGAATGACCTCTGCATTCACAAATATAAATGCCACTATTTGTTTTCAGCTCCCTCACACTCACAGAGGCACCACTGTCTCTAACTCTGTCACTGTGCATTCTCTCACTTAGGTCTATCAACTGCAACTCTCACTATTGTAGGCACCATGTCCACTCAACAGCTCTCACCTGCCTCAGCCGTAGTTTAGGGGCATCAATGGTCTCGTAGCTTTGTCACTGAAATATTAATCCAGAGACCCAGGTCACGTTCTGGGGACCTGGATTCAAATCCCATCATGGTAGGCATTGGAATTTGAATTCAATAAATATCTGGGATTAAGAGTCTAATGATGACAATTAAATCCATTGCTGATTGTCAGAAAAAAACATCTGGTCCACTAATGTCCTTCAGGAAAGGAAACTGCCATCCTTACCTGGTCTGGCCTACACATGATTCCAGGCCCACAGCAATGTGATTAACTCTTACCTTCCCTGTAGGCAATCAGAGATGGGCAATAAATGCTGATCTAGCCAGCAGTGCCTTCATCCTGTGAATGAATACCTCTTTTATCACACACTCAATCTTTCCCTTTGTGTCCTGCCAGAGAAACCTCTCACAATCTGGCTGGGAGGGCCAGGGCCAACAGGAGAGCAGTGGACTTTAACCTCCTCTTCCTGCCTGAGGAAACCATATCGGGGTTAACTGGGGAAGATAGTGACCATTCAACTGATGACTCCGAGACCTCTGTGTCCAACCAACTGAGTGAGCTTCGTTGTGCTGTGCCATGCTGCTTCTGTATTAATGTCAGTGTTAACTCATTCTTACCCTGAATGAGCATTTACTCCTTTTGCACACTAGGTCCCTCTCTTCTGCCAGGAAACCACTTGTGGACCCAGTGGCATGAAACAAGAAGGAGGCCAGCACCATTCACACTGAGCTCAACCTCTGAGGTGGAAAACACTGAACCTTCCGAGGATGCACCAATAAGGCTGTCACCCACATGGACGGCCAGCTCCGAGACTTTCACCTCAGTGGGTTTTAACACAGAAACACAGTCGACTAAGCACATCGCTGACACATTATGAAATATAGAATCCCTACAGTAAGAAAAGATGCCATTCAGCCCATCGAGTCTGCACTAACTCTTGGAAGTGCATCCCCATCCCAGAAACCCCCCTCCTCAGATGAGAAGGGAAAGGAAAGAATAAGAACCTTTTACCCACACTATCATAATAATGGGCCCCCGACGGTCAAAACTGAAACAACTTCTCCTTCAAGTGCACTCAGAAGCTGAACTATGACAGTACTCAGGCATTTCCATGCTCACTGTGCTTATTAACACCTCCGTCAGTCAGAGTCCAGTGTTCAGTGCAGCTGTATTCACTTTTTTCTTTAGTACACACACACAGACACAGACCCACATACACCCACACACACATGCACTCACATACCCACAAACATACACACACACTCACACCGACACACACACACACAGGCACACACACTCACAGGCACACACACACACACACACTCACACACAGACACAGACACACCCCTCCCACCCCCTCTCCCACACACACACACACACATTCACACACAGACACACACAACACCCCCCCACACACAGACACAGATAGATACACCCACCCACACACATAAAAACACACACAGACACACACACACACCTACACCCACCCACCCACACATAAAGCACACACACACACAGACACACACACACCCCACCCATCCACACACACACACACACACAGACACACACACACCCCACCCATCCACACACACACACACTCACATTCACACACAGACACACATAGAGACACACAGACATGCACACACACAGACACACACCCCCCCCACCCATGCCCACACCCACATGGACACGGACACACACACACACACACACACACACAGCTTGTCTCTCTTGTTATTGGATGTTTATTTTAAAATGTAGCTGTACCAGAAGCTAGCTGGGGGTGGGAGCAGTGCTGAGGTACCCTACGCTGAGGTGTGGGAGAGTTGCTGTTGGTCAGGGAGTCCGAGTACCATCTGTGACAGGCACAGTTTGCACATAATCTGGAGGCTCTGTTGAAGCCAGCCACCCCCTTGGTCTGTTCACGGCCTGGGGATCAGTCCGATTGTGGCCCAAGGAGTGGATAAGGATCAGCCCTATCAGCCCAGCAGCAGGGGTCAAGGGATCTACGTTTCGTCAGGCAGGGAGCTGTAGCTCAGTAGTCACGGCTCTGTTCACTCACAGGTTTGTAGTGAATACTGTCCTGGGGGTTACTGAGAGACCAAGGGCTATCATTGCAACCACAGCTCATGTCACCATTGTACAGCCCCCTGACTGATGCAGAATGCAGGCTTTAATGCCACCTCATGTCTCATCAAGGGCCACGGTGGAGCAGATGATGGGGCTGTTGAAGATACAGTTCTGCTGCTTGCACCAGTCTGCAAGGGAGTGCCCTCCAGTATAGTCCAAACAGAAGGTGCTGCATCATCCTGACGTTGCTGTGCTCTGCACAACTGGACCAGGAAATTTAGATTTAGATTTAGATTTAGATTTAGATTACAGTGTGGAAACAGGCCCTTCGGCCCAACAAGTCCACACCGACCCGCCAAAGCGAAACCCACCCATACCCCTACATTTACCCCTTACCTAACACTACGGGCAATTTAGCATGGCCAATTCACCTGACCCTGCACATCTTTGGATGGTGGGAGGAAACCGGAGCACCCAGAGGAAACCCACGCAGACACGGGGAGAACGTGCAAACTCCACACAGTCAGTTGCCTGAGGCGGGAATTGAACCCAGGTCTCTGGCGCTGTGAGGCAGCAGTGCTAACCACTGTGCCACCGTGCCGCCCAATGAGGGAATGTTCTGGATGTTGAGGACCTGAGAGAACAGGAGCAGCACTCCAAAGAGTTAGGCTAGGACACGGGAGGAGGAAGCTCTCCTATGTTGGCCTTCATCGTGAGAGGTTTTGAGTACAGGAGCAGGGATATGTTGTTGTAGTTATACAGGAGCTCGGTGAGGCCACAGCTAGAACATTGCGTATAATTTTGGTCTCCTTCTCTGAGGAAGGATGCTCTTGCTCTTGAGGGAGTGCAGCAAGGGTTTACCAGGCTGATTCCGGGGATGGTGGGACTGACGTTTGAGGAGGAAATGATGAGGTTAGGATTGTTTTCGTTGGAATTCAGATGAATGAGGGGGGGATCTCATTGAGACTTATAAAATTCTAACAGGACTTGACAAGGTAGATGCAGGGAGGACGATCCCATTGGTGGGTGCGTCCAGAACCAGGGGTCACAGTCTGAGGATTCGGGCAGGACCATTTCGGACTGAGAGGAGGAGACATTTCTCCACCCAAAGGGTAGTGGGCCTGTGGAATTCATTAACCCAGGAAGTAATTGATGCCAAAGCATTGAATGGATTCAAGAAGCAGCTAGGTATAGCACTTGGGGCAAATGGGATCAAAAAGGTTATGGAGAGAAAGCAGGATTAGGCTATTGACGATCAGCCATGATGGTGATGAATGGCAGAGCAGACTCGAAGGGCAGAATGGCCTCCTCCTGCTCCTATCTTCTCTGTTTGTTTATAAGAGAGTGCAGCTACATCAGATGCTGCAAGCCAGGTTGAGCTGTGATAGCTGTGAGCTGGCTGTATCACAGGCTGTATAATTGGTCCTAATACTGAAATCTACTTGGCATTCGGGGGACACACCTCAGCCTCCATTGGTTTTGCTTGCTTTTACTTCTGCTGCCTGTTAATAAAATCTCATGTTTGCACTTGTCCAATTACTGAACTGAAAAGGAAAAGCTTACAGAAAATCTCCACAGGCTCAATGCAGAGGCAGCTTTTGTTAGTTAGCAATTGTCTGATGTAAAAGTTGCTATAATAGTGAGGAATAAACTGAAATATTCAAAGCATGAAGGTTATCATTTATTGTTAGTCCAGGAACACATTCTGCTACAATCAAAAGTAGATTGTGCATCTACTGAAGAAACTCCTGAGAGAGAAGAAATCTTAATTCAAGTTTGTAGAAGATTATCTAGAAAATAAACCATCCTTCCTTAATGAAATCGATCAACTTCAGAATTATTATAATCTGAACTACATAGAAACCTACAGATGTGGATAAGTCATTCAGCCTATTGAACCTGGTCTACCATTCAGTTAGATTACGCTGTTCATCTACCTCAACAGCTATTTCCTGCATTACCACTATATCTCCTGTCGTCAACAGTCGCCAGAAATATGGCGATGCTGGTTTTGATGATTGTATTTCCACCATTCTCTATGATAGGGAATTCCAAAGGTTCATTGACCTCTGAGTGAAGAGATTCCTCCTCATATCTGTGTTAAATGGCTTATGTCTTATCCTGGGATTTTCTCCCCTGGTTTTATTCTCAGAAACCTGGGGATTTATCTTATCTTCATCCACCATGTCATGTCCTCTAAGAATTTTGTAAATTTGAATCTGATCACCACTTGCTCTTTGAAACTTGAAAGGGTACAGGCCTAGCCTCCTCAATCTCTCCTCATAAGACAATCTAACCATGCCAGAGATGGGTCTGATGAAAGTTCATTGCATTCCCTCTATCAGAAGTACATCTTTCCTTCAAGAAGAAAAGTAAAACTGTTTATAACAAGTTTGACGAGGCCTCACCATGGTCCTATTCAACTAAAACAGTCATCTTCACTCCATACTCAAATCAACTGATGAAGACCAAAATACAATTTGCCTTGCTAATTGTTTATTTCCCTTAAATGTTTGCATTGTGATTCATAAACAAGGTGATCCAGGTTCCACCCGATGAAGAAGCAGTGCTTCGAAAGCTAGTGCTTCGAAATAAACCTGTTGGACTATAACCTGGTGTTGTGTGATTTTTAACTTTGTCCACCCCAGTCCAACGCTGGCACCTCCAAAACAGGTTCCTTTGGACATCAACACTTACCAAGCTCACACCATTTAATAAATATAGTCTCTGTTCATTTTTTTCATATGATATTCCCTCTGCCATGCTCTTCTCCATTCACTTAGTCTGTCCAAAACTCTTTGATGCATCCATCTATCTTCCTCACAACTGAAATTTCTACCCAAAGTTGTGTCATTAGTGAATTTGGAAATATTGAAACTGATAGGGATTTGGATGCCAGTAGAGAATGGGGTCTCACCATCATGAACAACAGAAGGCTGTAAAAGATCCAAAGAAATTGGATCCTTAGGAAATCCTTCAATAGGATTTGACATAAGTAGACCTTCCAAGTTTCCTTCAAAGGGTTTGTGATCCCAAGAAAAATCAGCTGCATCATTCTTATCTCGGACTTCATGGAAGATTGGACAGGAACAGAACGTCAGATTCCCAAATCCAAATCAATCTAATTTTATACACTAACTTCCTGTGAGGAAATTATTAAACACCTTCTGAAGCTCCAAATATATCACATTTACTAGTTCTCATTTCCTTATGCTACAGGTAACATGTCCAAAAATCCCCCGCAGGTTCATCAAATGTGATTGTTCTTTCATATGTCCATGATGACTCTGCCCAATTTTACCATTCTTTTATAGGTATACTGTTACCACATTTTAATAATGGATTCTTACATTTTCCCTTCTATTGACATCAAGTTAACAGGTCTGAGGTCTCTATTCTCACTCTCCCTCCCTGCTTAAGTGGTGGGATTACATTTGCTACTTTCCAGTCTGCAGAAACATTTTCCTGAATCTATAAAATTCTGAAAACTATCCATTTATCCATCATTTCTCCAGCCAAGATGTAGCTCAGCTCATCCAGGAGATTCATCCAACTTCAATGCAACTACAGATTCCCTACAGATTCTAAGTTCTTTATGCTCCTCAGTTATAAGTATTTCTGGGAGATTTTTGTTCTCTTCTTCCGTGAAGATAGACACAAAGCAACTGTTTGGTTTCTTTTTGATAGAAGGAAGGAAAAGGCAAAGAAAAATGCTGAACTTTAACGCTCAGTATCTAGCCAGTATAGACTCTGAGGAGATTAGAAATTTTCATGAAGTAAAAGACTCTGACGTTCTGTTCCTGTCCAATCTTCCATGAAGTCAGAGGATAAGAATGATGCAGCTGATTTTTCTTGGGATCACAAACCCTTTGAAGGAAACTTGGAAGGTCTACTTATGTCAAATCCTATTGAAGGATTTCCTAAGGATCCAATTTCTTTGGATCTTTTACAGCCTTCTGTTGTTCATGATGGTGAGACCCCATTCTCTGCTGGCATCACAAGAATTTTATTCTTCATAGAGGAACGGTGTCCCTTTGAAGCAGATGTGGAAGTGCCACTACCTACAAAGTGATCAATTCTTTCCATGGATTAGAATGCTTTAGCCCACCTCAGACGAGCTGCATTTTCACGAGGGCTGAGAGGTAGCACTATTATGTTGACATTCAGAACATCTTTAGAAGCTGAAATTCCAATCACAAAAGGTTTTCTCTTCCAAGAAGAACCACAGAGAACATAGCAAGTGACCGTAATCTATAGGAATGGTAGTAACCCATTCAGCCAATCAAATCTGACCTGTCATTTAATAAAACAATGGTTGATATGGTAATCCTCAACTTGACGTTCCCATTATTTCTCTCGCCATAACCCTTGATTTAAAAAAAAAATTATTCATACACAGGATGAAGGTATCACTGGCTAGACCAGCATTTATTGCCCATCCCTAATTGCCTATGGGGCAGTTAAGAGTCAACCACATTGCTGTGGGTCTGGACTTACATGTAGGTCAGACCAAGTAAGGATGGCAGTTTCCTTCCCTAAAGAGCATTGGAGAGCCAGATGAGTCACAGATTAACAATATGTCTATCTCCGCCTTGACTAAGGAACAACTCTGGCCTCAACAGCCCTCTATGGTAAAGAAATTCACAGATTCACTGCACCCTCCTGAGCTCTGTCTTCAATGGACAACTGTTACTCTGAGATTGTGGCCTCTGATCTAGATTCTTCCATGAGGGGAAATGACCTCTCAACATCTACCCTATCAAATTCCCTCAGAATCTTGTATGTTTCAATAAGGTTGCCCTTCATTCTTCAAGACTCCAATGAGTATGGGCCCAAATGTCTCAACTGCTCCTGAAAAGACAGTCCCACAATACTTGGGATAAACCCAATTAAGCTTTTATGACCTCTATCCCACCTTTATGACCCATCTCCAAAAAGGGAATGTGCTTCAAGATTGATGCCATGGTTGGAAGAGACTTTAGGAGGGAAAAATACTAGTAAAGAGTTAAATGGTAATGGTTAAAGGGATACAATGAACAAACCGGGGAAGGAATGAGGCATGTAGAGAGTTTAACAATACTGTTACTCTTGTAATAGCTCCTGAGCATGAGCTATGTCATGCTTATATCAGAATGAGATGGAACTTAGACCTAAGGCAGGCTCTCTCTTCTGCTTTCTAATGTACTGTGTTTTACCTACACATCCTGCTAAGGTTCACTTCTCTAAGTGCAGAGCTGATCTTACTGCAGAGACTCACATAACATAAATAGAAGCTGTCAGTCCTGGATAAATATGCTGTTGTTAAACATTATCTCCTTTTAAAAACTGCTCACTTCTAGTGAAACAAAGTGCCAACTGATAATCAGTTTATTATTTTTGAGGTTCTTCATGCAAATAACTAAATGCCCATACATAGCAGGTTAATCTCAGACTAATTTAGAAAAAGGGGAAATTAATGTACTGAGAACAACTGAATCTTTCTTAAAAGAGCATCAGCCCTTTGTGAGGAAGCAAATTGATGCATTCCACATGTGTTGATCTCACATTTCTAATGTTTTAGAAGATTATGCCTGCTTATCATTTACAATTTAGAGTGGGCTCAGATCAAGGCATTATTTTTATAAAAGCTGCTCAAAAGTTATTGTGAATTTATGAAGAATTCGAAAAGGAATTTATAGTTGTTTGCCTTGCATCTTAACTGGTTAGAAGTAATTACATGATTAATGCACTTGCAAGAAAATAAATGTTTTTCCTCTTGAAGATTTTATAGGTCTGCTTTGGGTTTAATATTCATATTTCCATCTGTTGTGGCTAATGCATCATAAATCTTTCCTGTAGCCGTGTATGTTTTTTGTATAAAAGCAAAATTTATTTATGTTTCACATGCCTCTATTATGGAATAGTATTGTTAAACTTAGTATAGAAGAAACAGGTCAACATTTAGGCTTGAGCTGATAAGTGGCATGTAATGGCTCGGTAGTTAGCACTGCTGCCTCACAGCTCCAGGGACCCAGGTTCGATTCCAGCTTCAGGTGACTGTCTTGTGGAGCTTGCACATTCTCTGTGTGTCTGTGTGGGTTTCCTCCAGGTGCTCTGGTTTCCTCCCACATTCCAAAGATGCGTAGGTTAGATGGATCAGCCATGCTAAATTACCCATAGTGTTTAGGGATGTGAAGGCTGGGAGATTTACCTGTGGGAACTATGGAGGTTAGGGATGGGTCTGGGTGGGATGTTGTTTGGAGAGTTGATTTGGGCTGAATGGTCTGTTTCCACACTGTTGGAATTCTATGATGATATGAACATTTGTGACATACATGTGCTAGACATGACCACCTCCAAAAAGAGAGAATTTAATCATTGCCTTTACCATTTAATTATACTACCATTGTTAAATCCCTTACCATTAACATTCTGGAGGTTACCATTGACCAGAAACCGAACTGAACCGCGCATATGAAGACAATGACTATAAGACTAGGTCAGAGGGTCAGAATTCTCTTGTGAGCAACTCATCGGACTTTCCAAAGCCCATCCAAAATCCACTGGGCACAAGTCAGGAATGAAATTGTATGTTCTCCACTTACCCAAACAAGTACAACTCCCACAATACTCAAGAAGCTCCACACTATCCAGAACATGGCAGCCATTTGATCGACACCCCATCCACCACTACAAACAATCACTCCCTCCAACACTGGCACACAGTGGCAGTAACATTTATATGATTGGCCACGACAACTCACCAAGGCTGTTTTGATAGCTACTTCCAAACTCAAACCTGCTAATGCCGAAAAAGGGCAAGGGAGGCAAACAAAAACGGAAATTTCATCTCATGCAGGTTACCTTCCAAGGAACACATCGTCCTGACTTGGGCAAGTATCACTGGTCCTTCAAAGTCATTTCCTAATAACACTCTGGGTGCTTCTACATCCCAAAGATGGCAGCATTTCAGAGACAGCTCACCATCACCTGGTCAAAAGAAATTAAAGAAGATTAATAAATGCTGGCCTTACTACTGACATTCACTTCTAATGAAACAATAACAAGATCAAAAACAGGCAAATGTGCTAAGTCTGGGTAACAATAATTTCTCAACTGAGCTGAAAATGGTGATGGCTTTTTCTTTTGCTTTCATGACTAATGTAAAAAATGTCCTGGGCAGAAATCAGTCTGTTATTTGAGCAAGAAATACAATTGCTGTTAATATGAGTGTGTGCTGAAGATGGGTACTTAAGTTGGTCATGTTGCAGTCTGATGATAGGAATAAGATCATCTCTGCCAAAAGACTAAAATGGAATACTGCTTGCTGCTGTAATCCAGCACTATAAATGACAGTGATGCCAGAATCTTCTATTCCTTTTGGATATGGGCCGACAAGATACATAAAGTATTATATATGCCCAATGGCTCATGAACAGTACTGTTGATTTCATTGACGGATACCTTTTATTTTGCTGAGAATTCAAAATATCGATTTCCATGTCTATGGAGAGCAATGCATAACATCAATGTTGAAGGCTGAGTACATTATTTTTAAGTGTAGATCAATGAAAAAGGATATTTGGGATAATTCTGCCAACTGTCTTTTTATGGAAATAGATCGTCAAATCCCAGATTTTAAAAATTTGAAGGTACATATATTTCTCAAAGTCCAGTTTTCGTATCAGCAACACTGAACTCCACAGCAGGACACTCAATCTAACAGAAAATCTAATCTAATGGTTAGTTTAGCAGACTATTAGCCTGTCGTGAAAGCAATATAAGAACATAAAAATAGAAGGTGGATATTCAGCTCGTTGGGCCTCCCCTACCGTTCAGGTAAAGTAAGTACAGAAAGTAAATGGAAGCACTGAGGGAGGCAAGAGTGCAAGTTGCACTCTGGATGAGTGACTTCAATATCTATTACCAAGAATGACTTGGCGACACCACCACTAGCTGAGCTGGTTGAGTACTCAAGGTGTTAGGTGCTAGACAGGATCTGTGCCGATAATGAAGTAAGCAACAATACTTGACTTCATCCTCATCAATCCACCTGCATTAGTAAAAGTGTCCACTTCATTGTCCTTGTGGAGACAAAGTTCTGTCTTTACATTGAGAATTTCAATTGTATTGTTCGCATTAGTAACATGCAAAATTGGATACATTTCAAAGAAATTCAGAAACCCAAGACTGAGCATCTATGAGCTGCTGTGGGACGTCAGCAGCAGTAGAATTGTACTCCAACACAATCTACAACTTCATGGCGATATATATCCTACAAAATACAATTAGCATCAAGGTAGGAGATCAATCCTGGTTCAATGAAGAGTGTAGGAGGACAAGCCAGGAGTAGTACCAGCCATATGTACAAGTGAAGTGTCAACTTGATGAGGCTATAAAACAGGACCACCTGCATATCAAACAGCCTAAGTAATAAATGATGGAAGTAACCTATTCCACAACCAATAGATCAGATACAGGTTCTGAAGCTCTGTCACTTCCAGGAGTGAACAGTAGTGAACAATTAAACAACTCACTGGAGGAGGAGGCTCCACAAACATTCTCATCCTCTAAGTTAGAAGAGCACTGTACATCAGTGCAAAAGATAAGACTGAAGCACTCACACCAATCTCCAGCCAGGGGTTCTGGGTCAATCATCCATCTCAGTCCCCTCTGGACATCTTGAGCTTCACAGATGCCAGAATTCAACCAATTCAATTCACTGCACATAATATTCAGAAACAGCCATGGACACTAGATACAAGCAGGACTTGGCGAAGGGCTACACCTGAAAAGTTAACTTCTCCACCACCTGATGCTGCCTGGCTTGCTGTGTTCCTCCAGCCTCCTGCCTGTCTACCTTGGATTGCAGCATCTGCTGTTTTTTTGTTTTTGTCTCTACTGTAGACACTAGATACAGCAAAGGCTCAGGCTCCGACAAAATTCTAACAATAGTGCTGAAAACATGTGCTACGGAATTTGATGCACTCTTTGACAAGCTATTCCAGTACATTATAAAACTGGAAAATTGTCCAGGTATGCCCTGTACATAAAAAGCAGGATAAATCTAACCCAGCCAATTATCACCCCATCAGTCTATTCTTAATTAATGTTAAAAAGTGGTGCAAAATGTCATCAACACTAACTCAATAGTATCAACAGTATTAAGCAGCATTTGTTTAGCAATGACTTTCAGTGGTTTCATCAAAGAGCCTCAGGTCAGAAGTGGGGATTTTCACTGATGATTGCACAACATTCAGGCTTCCTCAGATACAGAAGCAGGTCATGTGCAATGCAGCAGGATCTGAATAATATCCAAGTTTGGAATGACAAGTGGTAAATATCATTCATGGCATATCATTGCTAGCAAATGACCCTTTCCAAGAAGAGAAAATCTAACCTTTACACCTTGACATTCAATGAATTACAATTGCGAAATTCCCCACTATCAACATCCAAGGCATTACCATTGTGCAGAAACTGAACTGGACTAGCCATAAAATACTATGACCACAAGAGCAGCTCACAGGCTAGGAATTTTGTGACAAGTAACTAATTTTCTGTCTCCTTAAAGCCTGTCCAGCATCTACAAGCAAATCCAATTGCCTGATGGGTGTAGTTCCAATAACACTCAAGAAGCTCAACATCATCTAGGACAAAGCAAATTATTTGATTGACATCATATCCACAACCCTGCAACATTCACTTTGCTCATATTTACTGACAGTGTGTACTAGCTCCAATATGTATTAATGTAATTCACCAAAGCTCCTTTGGCATTGCCTTGTAAACCCTTGATCTTTACCATCCAGAAGGACGGGCATAGGAATTGCATAAGAACATCACCATCTGCAAGTTCTCCTCCAAACCACTCACCACCCTGACATGTAAATATATCAATGTTCCTTTAGTATCACTGGGTCAAAATCCTGGAGCTCCCTCCTTAACAGTGGCTGTACCTACACCCCAAGTACTGCAGTGGTTACAGAAGGCATTATCCACCACCGTCTCCCGAACAATAAATGCTGGCCTAACCAGTGATGCCCACATCCCACTAATGACTTTAACAAGAATCAATGAGATCACAGCTGATTAACATTTCAAATACTTTTATTTACATGTACTCCATGGGCCTTACACTTAACTTACAAAACACCATTGTACTTTGTCTTAAAAATTTAAACTGACCAGTAGCCATAATTTTTTGGGGAAAGAATTCCAGATTTTCATTATCCATTGTGTAATGCATTTCTTTCTTACTTTACAACGAAGTGACCCAGCTTATACTTTGCGATCATAACCTAAAAACTCAGTTGTGCCTAAAAACTCGATTGTTACATTTATAGAATGTGTGTCTCAGGATCCAACATTGCAGGCAGCAGATTCTCATCTGCTCCTTACACCTTGGGTATACTCTGCGATGTTTCAAGAAGATTATTATGATCATTAAATAAGGACTTGACACTATCGTCACCCTCTTTTGTGAAATTGATTTCATAGAATCCCTACAGTGTGGAAGCAGGCCATTCAGCCCATTAAGTCCATACCAAGTCTCCAATGAGCATCCCACCCAGACCCACCACCTCCCCAATCTTTGCATTTCCCATGGCCAGTCCACCTGAGGGAGGAATCGAACCTTGGCACTGCAAGGCAGCATTGTGCTATCTGAGTTCATAACATGTGATGTGAAAAGCTACCCCAACAAATCCTGCCTTAACAGTGAACAATAACCCTCTAGGAGCAGTTAAAGCTTTCATGTCCTCCATAATACTTGAGTCTCCAAGTGTTATCTTAGGGGGTACTACATTGATTTTTTCTAAGACCATTAGATTCTTTCTTTGTGCAGCTATGTTCTGTCTTCTACAAATTATTTCCGATTGTGGGAACAACTTTGCTCTGAGACTTGGACTGACTTTGTCTGTTCTGGAAGTAGATTTCTGTGAGTGCAAAACATTGATTTATCTGCCTGTTGGTTGAGAGTGGAGCAGTGAAAAGGCTGGAGGCAGCAGGAGCAGGTGAGAGAACAAGGAGAAAGAAGAAATCTCTGCAGTAACACTTCCACCACTGTAACCTTTCAAAGGTGCAAGCTCTGAAACGTCTTCACTTCATAAAGAATGTTGTCACCTCGCTACGTTTCCTGCCGTAACCATTGCTTAAACCTAAAGCCAGAGTTTAAAATAGCATTGACTGCGACAGTCAAGGCCAATTGACCTTTATGGCACACCGTCATTCTCTGCTATGGCAGGTGGCTGAGTTGCTTTAGCAACTTTATCACAGTTCATATGCATATCAGTATCAGGAAGGATATTGAAAGTCAAGGCGAACATGCATGTCACATTGCTTATGGACAGAGAGAAATTAGGTAAGAGAATACTAGGCTTTATCTACATTATAGGAGAAACTGAGGACTGCAGATGCTGGAATATCAGAGTCGAGAGTCTGGTGCTAGAAAAGCACAGCAGGTCAGGCAGCATCCGAGGGGCAGGAGAATCAACATTTCGGGCATTAACCCTTCATCAGCATTCCTGATTAAGGGCTTATGCCCAAAACATCGATTCTCCTGCCCCTCAGATGCTGCCTGACTTGCTGTGCTTTTCCAGCACCACACTCTCAACCTTGATTTACATCATAGACTTCCATAAACATAGATTAATTTGCCAAGCTACCAACAAAAATAAAACAATTTTCCAAAATAAGTTTTCACCTTTTAAGACTTCTATTGTAACAACCACACTAAAAACACAGATGAAACAATAATGAAATGGCAACTAAACATAGAACATAGAAGAATACAGATCAGTACAGGCCCTTTGGCCCTCGATGTTGCGCCGATCCATGCCCACCTAACCTACACTAACCCACTATCCTCCATATGCCTATCCAATGCCCGTTTAAGTGCCCATAAAGAGGGAGAGTCCACCACTGCTACTGGCAGGGCATTCCATGAACTCACGACTCGCTGAGTAAAGAATCTACCCCTAACATCTGTCCTATACCTACCACCCCTTAATTTAAAGCTATGCCCCCTCGTAATAGCTGACTCCATACATGGAAAAAGGTTCTCATGGTCAACCCTATCTAAACCCCTAATCATCTTGTACACCTCTATCAAGTCACCCCTAAACCTTCTTTTCTCCAATGAAAACAACCCCAAGTGCCTCAGCCTTTCCTCATACGATCTTCCTACCATACCAGGCAACATCCTGGTAAACCTCCTCTGCACCCGTTCCAGTGCCTCCACATCCTTCCTATAGTATGGCGACCAAAACTGCACACAATACTCCAGATGCGGCCGCACCAGAGTCTTATACAACTGCAACATGACCTCAGGGCTCCAGAACGCAATTCCTCTACCAATAAAAGCCAGTACGCCATATGCCTTCTTCACTGCACTATTTACCTGGGTGGCAACTTTCAAAGATCTGTGTACATGGACACCAAGATCCCTCTGCTCATCCACACTACCAAGTATCCGACCATTAGCCCAGTACCCCGTCTTTTTGTTACTCTTACCAAAGTGAATCACCTCACACTTACCTACATTGAACTCCATTTGCCACCTTTCTGCCCAGCTCTGCAACTTATCTATATCCCGCTGTAACCTGACACATCCTTCCTCACTGTCAACAACTCCACTGACTTTCGTATCATCCGCAAACTTGCTCACCCAACCTTCTAGCCCCTCCTCCAGGTCATTTATAAAAATGACAAACAGCAATGGTCCCAAAACAGATCCGTGCGGAACACCGCTAGTAACTGCACTCCAAGATGAACCTTTACCATCAACTACTACCCTCTGTCTTCTTCCAGCCAGCCAATTCCTAATCCAAACCTCCAACTCACCCTCAATGCCATACCTCTGTATTTTTTGCAGTAGCCTACCATGGGGAACCTTATCAAACGCCTTATTAAAGAGGCAGACTTTTTTTAATCCATTCATTAACTAGCATAAACAAAACGTTTTATAAAATACTTTGATGCACTGTTATGCTTCTGGCAGATATGTATCATGACAGGTACAATCCAAAAGTCCCTTCCAGTTGAGAGCAGAGATTCACTTCTCCCTCCCATGCCAGGTCAAAATTGCCAGTGTTCTTAAACAACCCATGTTGGCCCAGTTACAATTACCATCAGAAAGAGACACTTTGTAATTGTCCATTCCGTACATCCTCAAAAGCCTCATGCATGCTGTTCCTCTCTGAAACAGAAATCAACTACGCAAGAGCACCCAACTTGATGATTAACATGAAAACAGCCCTCTTCTCCTCTTTCATTGCAGTTATCTGCATCTCGAATAACAGTTCTACATTTTTATTTTCTCTAGGGCACAGTGAAAAGGTGTTAAAACTGCTCCCCAACTTCAGTGGCTTTCTTTCTGATTATCTCTCCCTACGACAACTGGATTACTGAAGCATGTCTGTTAGTGGAGATGTTTGTCTCAAATATTCAGTTTTACTTTGAATAAATTTGAAAAGTGTGTCACTGGAAAAGCACAGCAGGTCAGGCAGCATCTGAGGAGCAGGAGAATCGACGTTTCGGGCATGATTCCTTTGTCAGGAAGGTGGGGCAGGAAGAAAGGGGGGGTGGAGGGGTAGGGGGGGTGAGAAATAAATAGTTGGGTGGGGCTGGGGGGGGGGAAGGTAGGTGGGAAGGCGACTGGCTTATGCCTGAAACGTCGACTCCCCGCTTCTTGGATGGTGCCTGACCTCCTGTGCTTTTCCAGTGCCACTCTTTTTGACTGATTCTCCAGCATCTGCAGTCCTCACCTTCTCCTTCCTTGCAAATTTCACTGTCCATGACCTATTGCCCTTGTTTTTGTACGGCTCTGAGTGTTTGTCATCAACAAGGAAAGAGATGCCACTCCTCATACAATTCAGCAATCTTTACTCCCAGTCTTACTCACACAATCCTTCATTATGGTTTCATAAGCTTTGTTCACAATTCAGTACTAACATGATCACCATTGCAAGCTTTACTTTACTAATTCAATTCAGAATCACCATTATGCAAAATTCTAGATTCTGTCTTATGCTCTCAATTACCTAGTGCTCCTATTGGATATATCCCCAAGGGCAACAGCTTGGGAGGTAGAAGACTGCTGAGCTTCTATGAAAGCATACATTGTATGTTGTAACGAAAATTAATTTTAAAGATGTGTTTCCAAACTAACACTTGCCCCTTTTCTGTTAGCGGCTGCTTAGCGATGCCTATATACACTGTCAATGATTTGCAGCAATGTAGCACTGGATACTAGTCCTTCTCAAAGTTTGTAAGCAGACAGCTGTCCACATGAAGTTAACAATCTGTTAGAATATAATTGATGTGGAGAGCAGTACAGAGACACAGCCAGAAAAGTCTGACTCCATATTAAGATTACCAGGATACACTACACCTCAGTCAGTCAGCCACTAGCATGAAATTATGCCTTTGTTTAAAACAAGCAACACCATTAGTTATAACTGTGTCAATCGTGCTGAATATGATAACTGGGCTCAACGTTTTGCCCCTGGCTTTTTCCAAGCAATCTCAGGAGGTTCGATCAGGCCATATGCGGATTACAGATGCCATATTTTAACAAATGCTGAATGCATTACAGCACCAGCATTGCAAAGTAAGAGACTGTCAGGCTTTTCCCAAAGGAGTGACATTCTGAGAGCTAGAGGTAGCACACTAAGTGTACAAATATAGTATTCAAGCACCTGTACAACATCCACTAAGATTCATTAACTCAAGAATGTCCCACAATGAGATCCCAGGTTGTTTGCAATGTGAAGAATTAGACATGGTGTCGAGTGGTCAGGATGTCCAGGCGGCTGAATATTACAAAGTGTGAGTTGAGTTGAGTTTGTAAATGTTATTTGCCCGAGAGACCAAGTGAGCTTTGTTTCCAGATCTTACCTGACTTTCTATAAGAGTTGGCGGTAGAGCCCTTGCAGTGAGAGCCGGATCCTATTTCCATCCTGTCTTACCGTGCGCCATTCCCAGAGCAGACTACCACTCAGCAGAGATCCCGGAACTAACCAGCATCCCCGGCTCTGGCACCATGTTTAAAAGACTGGTGTGGACTGACCCAAGCACTGTCAATCCAGAGTTGCCCTGCACAGTCCCTGAAATGTTCCCAGGATATGGCAGACAAGAGTAGATCGGTGCCCTGCATTGCGGGCATGACCTGGGACTCCTGTTGTATCGGGTGGTGCACAGATGGGACTTCCTCTTCCCAGTGACAGATGTGGAGGCCACAATACCAGATCACTTCAAACCTGCCCGAGGTTGCCACCCTGCTGTCTAGAGGTATGCCCAGTATTGTCAGAAGGAGGTCAATTACTTTCCCCACTCCACCAGCATGTGTACTATCAACTATTCTCCTCTACCTCACACTTACTCCACTTTTAATCTTCCACCAGGACTCCAGCTGTACCTCTTGCCAATATCTGTAACATCTTCCTCACTTGCTCTCACCCACCCCAAGCTGCGTACCATTTGCCCTGCATACTACTCACTTGTTCAGGAGTTTCTCCACCTGTGCCAGCCATAATGGCTATGTCACCTACTTCCATCTTCCCTAATGCTTCCTAACTCTTTCAGTCTCAGAGCAAAACAGCCTACCGTCTGTGCAGAAAAGGTCAAGGCATACTCCTCACCCTTTGTGAGCAGATGATTGTGGCTCTAACCAGGCCAAGCAAGGACTGCACTGGTCTCGAAGACTGGACTTGACCTACTGCGCTGGGATCCTCTGACCCAAGAGGGCACGCCAACACATGTGTTGAGCTTCCTGGCATTGGTTTGTGATAAATGACATGTCAAGACATTAATGAGTCTGATATCATGCCTTAGGGCTAGTCAGTGTAAAGCAGGAATGCTGTGAAGATCCTGGCCAGCTCAGAGTGCGTTAGTGCTTTGAGAATGTAGCCAGGTCCAGTCCATGAGCTGGGTATAGGTTCTTCACTGTACATTGTTCCTTGCGGCAGTATTGCAATTTTCTTGGCTGGTGCAGTCTGAGATGCATCATTGAAGTATAGAAGCATCCTGTAAGTGGATACAACAGTGTTGTGTGTGTCTGTAGAGGTTGCTACATTTTGGATGCAAATGTCCATGGATTTTGGCAGGGTCCCTGGTGCCAATGGAGAGTGGCCAAGAAATTTGTGCCCAGTATCCAATATGGAGGGCTTTTCAAACACAGTGGGTTGAACCAGCCAAGATTCTGGTCTGGTTTCCATGTTGAGTTTTCCACATTGGGTAGTTTTATGGCAAGTTTGGCAAATTTGTAATCCACGGCAAGCTGGACTCTTAGCAAGCAATAATGAGTGTCAACTGGGAACTTGCTGTTGTCTGGCAAGAATCCCACATGCCACTTGAGAAAAGCACACAAGATGCAGCGAGGATGATTGTACATTCAGATGGGACACACCAATATCTGACCTGATTCTACCACTCATTATACCATAGCCTCCATGGCTCAGAGTCTGAGAAGATTCTGCCCTATAAGATTTTCACTAATTGCCAGATGAAGGCTAGTTGTAACGCAATCTCGTTGTAATTAGATTAGATTCCCTACAGATTAGATTCCCTACAATGTGGAAACAGGCCCTTTGGCCCAACAAGTCCACACCAACCCTCCGAAGAGCAACTCACCCAGACCCATTCCCCTCCACCTAACACTACGGGCAATTTAGCATGGCCAATTCACCTAACCTGCACATCTTTGGACTGTGGGAGGAAACCGGAGCACCCGGAGGAAACCCACGCAGACACGGGGAGAATGTGCAAACTCCACACAGACAGCTGCCCGAGGCAGGAATTGAACCCGGGTCTCTGGTGCTGTGAGGCAGCAACGCTAACCACTGTGCCACCGTGCCGCCCACGGCGGCAATTAGATCACCAATTAGAGGTGACCTACTTTAAACAGTGTTCACAACCTTGCAAAGCATCTCCTGTATCACTCATAAAAGAGCCTACAATGTATATTTAAGACTTAGGAAGTTAATTGAACTAATATTTGATGTGTTGATAAATAGTGTTAATATTCAGCACCAAAGATTTTTACAATATATTTCAGAGACCTTCTAACATTGTACTGCTACGCCCAGCATACCTTATGTCTGGACCGTTAATACATTCCTGGATGAATAACGATCAGACAACACAGTCAATGAGGTGAAAACAAAATGGAGGATGACACTCAGGATTTACCAGGAACTCAGCTGCCAGAGTGTGGCAATTCGCTTCTATCTGGGGAACAGTTTTGTTGAGGACTGCCAGTATGCTTCATCATTCAACTTCAATTTCACAATCATTCTGTCATGTTACAAATCACACAAACACCAGCTTATAGTCCAACAGGTTTAATTGGAAGCACTAGCTTTCAGAGTGCCGCTCCTTCATCAGGTGGTTGTTATGTCATTCTGTCATGTTGTTTGTGTAAAAACAACTAATTCCAACTGCAAGTAATTGATGTAAGTTTAAATTGCTGCAATATTTTTGAAAATAAGTAGAATATATTTAATGCAACAGTAGGTTTAACATCTCGTCTCCTCTCTCCCCCCCCCGCCCCCCCATCTGTTCTGTACATCTCTTCTCTGGCCCCTCTTAAGGGAGAGGCAGTAGCATGTTAATAATGACAGTGGATTAGTAAGCCAGAGGCCTGGGTTAATGGTCTGGGAACATGAGTTTGAATCCTACCATGACAGATGATGAAATTTGATTTTGATTTAAAAAATCCGGAATTATATAAAAAAAACATGGTGACCATGCAATGATTCTCATGAGAATCCATCTGATTTGCTGATGTCCTTGAAGGAAGGAAATCTGCTGTCCTTATCTGGTCTAGTCTACCAGTGACTCTAGACCCACATCGATGGGTTGACTCTTAACTGCTCTTTAAAATGACCTTTTGCCAGAGTTCAAGACTAACTAGGATAGGCATCAAATGCCAGCCTTACTCGCCATGTCCCCTTTCCACACAAGACATAAGGATGCTGTGTTGAAGACCAAGGCCTTGTAATGGCCACACGATGACACTAACAATGCTTTCACAGACTGTACTCATCTCCTTCAGTTCTTTTATCAGAAGACCCATTGAGAAGAACGTTTTGCAGTGATGTACCTTACCATGCAACATCTCTTGGATGAAATGAATGGTTTCAATAGCCACCACAGACTGACCAGGAACTCCCACTCGCTCTGAGGAAGTCAGAAATCCCTGCACTGCGATACAATCCCACACATGCAGCGAGCAGACTCCTCTACTGTAGCAGCTGTATACCAGATAATGGCAGGCACATGCTCCAACGACAGGCACAAAATGTTCATACTTGCAAGATTTAGATCAGACTTTTCTTACTGGTGGTGGAGAAAACGTACTGCCTGAGAATCTCATTGCATGCATCATCCAATCAACACATAGAACAATTGAAATCATATTCAACATACTGTTCATAAAATCTTATGAATATAAGCCTCAGGATGACTTATAATGGAAATTTCTTTGGATTTAGAATGAATTTCAAAAAGAAAAAAATCAAACTTGTTCAATTTTTTGTATTTAAAAGTTGAATTATAAAATTAAATTAGAGGCTGCTTAAACTATTTCATTTTAAGAAGGTGATTCACTATTGAGCCGAACCATCAACACTCAGCGGTGTGGAACTGCGTGTGGTTGATGGGTGAGTCAGTTTCTCTAGCTTCCCCATGTAGCTTCAGCAAAAAATCCATTTCAATGGCCTTTAAAAAGTTCTCTTGGGTTTTCCACCAAGTTTCCACAACAGGCTCAAAGGGAAAATTCAAAAATCCTAATAGAAATTCTAACCGGAAGAGTGTTCTCATATAGATCAGAGAGGGAATTGCCTTTCACAAAAAGGTTGAAATTTCCTATTTGCACTTCAGTATTACTGGCAATTCTTAAATCTATTACTGTGGAATGTTTACATCTTTAACAAAAACCAGAGACAAAGCAGCATTCAGTTCCAACAGCTTCAAATGAAAGATTTCCTTAAAAAGCTCTTCCTAATTCACCTATAACCGCACTTTTCAAAACTACTCTGTAATCTTCCACTTGTTACCTTTGCTCTTGTACTCGTCAATCAACTTACTAATTTCCTTACGTTCAGTATTAACTCTCTTGCCCCATTGTCCTGGTCTGAGCTCTACCTCTTGTTCCCTGGAATAATTTCAACATATCTAGTGGACAATTGATTTCGCTTTTTATAATTATAGCTTTTTAATAATTGGCAAATAGAATTAAGGAGAATCCAAAGGGATTTTACAAATATATTAAGGACAAAAGGGTAACTGGGGAGAGAATAGGGCCCCTCAAAGATCAGCAAGGCGGCCTTTGTGTGGAGCCACAGAAAATGGGGGAGATACTAAATGAATATTTTGCATCAGTATTTACTGTGGAAAAGGATATGGAAGATATAGACTGTAGAGAAATAAATGGTGACATCTTGCAAAATATCCAGATTACAGAGGAGGAAGTGCTGGATGTCTTGAAACGGTTAAAAGTGGATAAACCCCCAGGACCTGATCAGGTGAACCCGAGAACTCTGTGGGAAGCTAGAGAAGTAATTGCTGGGCCCCTTGCTGAGATATTTGTATCATTGATAGTCACAGGTGAGGTGCCGGAAGACTGGAGGTTGGCAAATGTGGTGCCACTGTTTAAGAAGGGCGGTAAAGACAAGCCAGGGAACTATAGACCGGTGAGCCTGACCTCGTTGGTGGGCAATTTGTTGGGGGGAATCCTGAGGGACAGGATGTACATGCATTTGGAAAGGCAAGGACTGATTTGCGATAGTCAACATGGCTTTGTGTGTGGGAAATCATGTCTCACAAACTTGATTGAATTTTTTGAAGAAGAAAGAAAGAAGATTGATGAGGGCAGAGCAGTAGATGTGATCTATATGGACTTCAGTAAGGCGTTCGACAAGGTTCCTCATGGGAGACTGATTAGCAAGGTTAGATCTCATGGAATACAGAGAGAACGAGCCATTTGGACACAGAACTGGCTCAAAGGTAGAAGACAGAAGGTGGTGGTGGAGGGTTGTATTTCAGACTGGAGGCCTGTGACCAGTGGAGTGCCACAAGGATTGGTGCTGGGCCCACTACCTTTTGTCATTTACATAAATGATTTGGATGCGAGCATAAGATGTAAAGTTAGTAAATTTACAGATTACACCAAAATTGGAGGTGTAGTGGACAGCGAAGAGGGTTACCTCAGATTACAACAGGATCTGGACCAGATGGGCCAATGGGCTGAGAAGTGGCAGATGGAGTTTAATTCAGATAAATGCGAGGTGATACATTTTGGGAAAGCAAATCTGAGCAGGACTTATACACTTAATGGTAAGGTCCTAGGGAGTGTTGCTGAACAAAAAGACCTTGGAGTGCAGGTTCATAGCTCCTTGTAGGATAGTGAAGAAGGCATTTGGTATGCTTTCCTTTAGCCGTCAGAGTATTGAGTACAGGAGTTGGGAGGTAATGTTGTGGCTGTACAGGACATTAGTTAGGCCACTGTTGGAATATTGCGTGTAATTCTGGTCTCCTTCCTATCGGAAAGATGTTGTGAAACTTGAAAGGGTTCAGAAAAGATTTACAAGGATGTTGCCAGGGTTGGAGGATTTGAGCTATAGGGAGAGGCAGAACAAACTGGGGCTGTTTGCCCTGGAGCTTCGGAGGCTGAGGGGTGACCTTATAGAGGTTTACAAAATTATGAGGGGCATGGATAGGATAAGTAGACAAAGTCTTTTCCCTGGGGTCGGGGAGTCCAGAACTAGAGAGCATAGGTTTAGGGTGAGAGGGGAAAGATATAAAAGAGTCCAAAGGGGCAACTTTTTCATGCAGAGGGTGGTATGTGTATGGAATGAGCTGCCAGAGGATGTGGTGAAGACTGGTACAATTGCAACATTTAAGAGGCATTTGGATGGGTATATGAATGGGAAGGGTTTGGAGGGATATGGGTCGGATGCTGGCAGGTGGGACTAGATTGGGTTGGGATATCTGGTCGGCATGACGGGTTGGACCGAAGGGTCTGTTTCCATGCTGTACATCTCTATGACTCTATAATTAGATCTGACTGGACTTAGTATGTACTATCAAACTGTGCGTTCCTCTGCCAGAACATAACACTAGTCCACTAGTGGTAACACAAATTGTTCTGCACACTGCAAGCTATCTGCTTTAACCTTTGCACTGATGACCTTCAGCTTCAATAGCAAGTAGAAAGAGCACTTTTTAAAATCATTATAACAATGAATAGTTATATATTTGTCTCTTCAGTTCACTTCACCTTTCCCGTCCCTTCAAGTCAAACCTCCTTATAAACTCTCCCTGGCCCCGAACTCTGCACTTTTGCAATTTTCTCTCCTATTCCCTCTATTCTGAATGTGCTTTTCCAGCACCACACTCCCAACTCTGGATCTCCAGCACGTGCAGTGCTCACTTTCTCCTTCTATTCTGAGACCACCTTGTTCATGAAATCCCCTTCCTGCTCCTTGACCATGCTTCAACTGACAAAGGGAATGTTTGGATTAGAGACAGAAAATAACAATCAGAAATTAAAAGTAAGAAAGACATGTCAACTTACATGTTAAAAACCATTTGCGATCGATAAGATTGAGATGTTACTGTTTAAATTGTCTGCTTTCTTTGGCCGAAGAGCTATGGTGGTGTTTGATAGTCCAGAGAGCTGGTGAGAGCCCTGCATTGCTCCCTATTCAGAAGGCCCATCAAATTCAGTGCCAACGAGGAAATTCTTCCCACCCAAAGCCGAGGATTGCTGAGACACCAAGTAAAATGTGAGAGATAGGAGTCAAAGGGTGATGGTGATGGTTGTGGGAGACAGGGGAGAATGTGTGGCTCTCTCCTTCCTGATGCTGGGTTCCCTTGGTAGGCTATTGAGTTCCTTCAAATGAGGAACCCACTTTTTCTGGAAGTTCACAAACAATGACAGAGTTTGCTTTTTGGGCTTCCAACACTGGCAAATCTGCCAACTGTCAGTGCCAGTGGAATGTGGCCCAGCGGTGGGCATTAATTGCGAGAAGATGATTATCAAGACACAATCCCCATCCATCACCCTATTGCCTGATTAGATATCCCCATCTCAAATATGCCATGAGATAGTTGAGCAACTTCTTCCTCTTGAGTCGGATTGCAGAAGCTTAAATACTCCCAATAAAAATAAAGATATCGACTTTGCGAAATGCAAACAATAATTTGCTGCAGTGGTTTTATTAACAATAAGTGGACAAGTGCAACAAGTTGACAACCTTTCTTAAAATTCATTCACAAGATGTAGGCATCACTGGCTAGGCTATAATTTTCTTAGATTCTTGGATTACTTATAGTGTGGAAACAGGCCCTTCGGCCCAAATCCACACCGACCCTCCGAAGAGCAACCTACCCAGACCCATTGCCCTAGATTTACCCCTTCCCTAACACTAGGTGCACTTTTGCATGGCCAATTCACCTAACCTGCACATTTTTGGACTGTGGGAGGAAACCTGGCCCCCAATGCTTTATCTTCACCATGGATATCCAATCCCTCTACACCTCCATCCGCCATGACCAGGGCCTCCAAGCCCTCCGTTTCTTCTTCTCCTGACGTCCCCAACAGGACCCTTCCACTGACACACACATTAGTTTGGCCGAACAGGTCCTCACCCTTAATAATTTTTCCTTTGATTCCTCCCACTTCCTCCAGGCCAAAGGGGTAGCCATGGGCACCCATATGGGCCACAGCAATGCCTGTCTCTTTGTCGGCTACGTAGAACAGTCCAGCTTCCATAATTACACCAGCACCACTCCCCACCTCTTCCTCCGCTACATTGATGACTGCATCGGCGCCACCTCCTGCTCCCGCGAGGTGGTTGAGCAATTCATCAACTTCACCAACACATTCCACCCTGACCTTAAATTTACTTGGACCATCTCTGACACCTCCCTCCCCTTCCTGGACCTCTCCATCTCCATTAATGATGACCGACTTGACACTGACATTTTTTACAAACCCACCGACTCCCACAGCTACCTGGATTACACCTCTTCCCACCCTACCTCTTGCAAAAATACTATTCCATATTCCCAATTCCTCCGCCTCCGCCGTATCTGCTCCCAGGAGGACCAGTTCCACCATAGAACACACCAGATGGCCTCGTTCTTTGGGGAACCCGTAATTTCCCTTCCCACGTGGTTAAAGATGCCCTTCAACGCATCTCATCCACATCCTGCACCTCCGCCCTCAGACTCCACCCCTCCAACCGTAACAAGGACAGAACGCCCCTGGTGCTCACCTTCCACCCTACCAACCTTCGCATAAACCAAATCATCCGCTGACATTTCCGCCACCTCCAAACAGACCCCACCACCAGGATATATTTCCCTCCCCACCCCTCTCCGCCTTCCGCAAAGACCGTTCCCTCCATGCATACCTGGTCAGGTCCACGCCCCCCCCACAACCCACCCTCCCATCCTGGCACCTTCCCCTGCCACTGCAGGAATTGCAAAACCTGCACCCACACCTCCACCATCACCTCCATCCAAGACTCCAAAGGAGCCTTCCACATCCATCAAAGTTTTACCTGCACATCCACCAATATCACTTATTTTATCCGTTGCTCCCGATGCGGTCTCCTCTACATTGGAGAGACTGGACGCCTCCTCGCAGAGTGCTTTAGGTAACATCTCTGGGACACCCACACCAATCAACCACACCGCCCTGTGGCCCAACATTTCAACTCCCCATCCCACTCAGCCGAGGACATGGAGGTCCTGGGCCTCCTTCACCGCCGCTCCCTCACCACCAAACGCCTGGAGGAAGAACGCCTCATCTTCCGCCTCGGAACACTTCAACCCCAGGGCATCAATGTGGACTTCACCAGTTTCCTCATTTTCCCTTCTCCCACCTCACACCAGTTCCAAACTTCCAGCTCAGCACTGTCCCCATGACCTGTCCTACCTGCCTATCTTCTTTTCCACCTATCCACTCCACCCTCCTCCCTGACTTATCACCTTCATCCCACCCCCACCCATCCATTGTACTCTTTGCTACCTTCCCCCACCCTCCTCCCTGACTTATCACCTTCATCCCCACCCCCACTCACCTATTGTATTCTATGCTACTTTCTCCCCACCCCCACCCTCCTCTCATTTATCTCTCCATCCTTCAGGTACTCTGCCTCTATTCCTGATGAAGGGCTTTTGCCCGAAACATTGATTTTCCTGCTCCTCGGATGCTGCCTGAACTGCTGTGCTGTTCCAACACCACTCTACTCCAGAATATGGTTTCCAGCATCTGCAGTCATTGTTTTTACCTATGCACATTAAACTGTTGTGTTGGAATTGGTTTCTGGCGTACTGACTTATGTAACAATTATGGAGAAAATGTAAACAGCTACTTTCTGAACTCACATAGTTAATCTAAATATATACACGTCTTCTGACCTTTTTCCAACAAAACATAAATATATGCACTTTCTAAATTCATGTTAATTCATGCCTATAATTCTATCGTCAGATAAAGGCAAATGCAATTATGGGCCTACTCAAGATGACTAAACCAACCTGTTGGACTGGAGTATATCCTTGACTGAACCATGTCACTGAAGTGGAATACCATTTAATAAGTTTGGCTCATTTCTTCGACTTTCTTTAGACAAAGATATAGTACGTTACTGAAAAGATGTGGGTGGTGAAACCTAAACTTAATTGAACATTTCATTCTGCCTTAGCTCATTTAGGCCAATAATTTGTTATGCAGCATTTATTGTAATCAGTTATAAGTCATACAACATCATGTTATAGTCCTACAGGTTTATTTGGAAGCACTAGCTTTCTGAGCACTGCTCCTTCATCAGGTGACAATGCAAATTATTGAATCTTTGAATGTTTGCTATCAACTTACCACAAAATTATTTTTCTCACCTGTTAATCCCTCTATTCATATATAAAGGAAAACAAATGTTTATTCTTCAGAAATGAAAAGTAAGGTCAGTAGATCTATGCTGCATATTCAAATATGTACATAGAGTCATAGAGCCAAACAAGAGTGAAATAGCTCCTTTGGTCCAACCAGCTCCAAACTAAACTAGTCCCACCTACATGCATTTGGCCCATATCCCTCCAACCCTTTCCTGTTCATGTACTTATCCAAATGTCTTTCAAATGTTGTATTGTACCCGATTCACCACTTTCTCAGGAAGTTCCTTCCACAAGCAAACCACCCACTGTGTAAAAAAAAATTGCCCCTCATGATTTTCTTTTAGATCTCTCTCCTGTCACCTTAAAAATGTGTCCTCTAGTCTTGAAAACCCTAGGGCAAGGACAACTACCATTAACTCTATCTATACTCCTCATTATTATATAAACTTCTATAAGGTCATCTTTCAATCTCCTACACTCCAGTGAAAAAAAGTCCCAGCCTATCCAGCCTTTCTTTATAACTCAAGCCTTCCATCCCCGGCAACGTTCTAGTACATCTCTTCTGAACTCTCCCCAGCTTAACAATATCCTTCTCATAACTGGGCAACCAGAACTGGACACAGTACTTCAAAAGAAATATTGCAGGTAAATATTAAACCTGAAGTCAATAAGAAATTACCTTGACAACTTTACAAGTGTTACCCGGGTGAGAATACAAATATTTCATCAACACAAGTCATAGAGTCATAGTCATAGAGGTGTACAGCAAGAAAACAGACCCTTCAGTCGTCCCTGCTGATTAGATATCCCAGCCTAATTTAGTCCCATTTGCCAGCACCCTCCAAACCCTTCTTATTCATATACCCATCCAGATGCTTTTTAAATGTTGCAATTGTATCAGCCTCCACCACTTCCTCTGGCAGCACATTCCATACACTTACCACCCTCTGCTTGAAAAAGTTGCCACTTAGTTCTCTTTTATATGTTTCCCCTCTCATCCTAAACCTATGCCCTCTAGTTTTGGACTCCCACACCCCAGGGAAAAGACTTTGCCTATTTATCCTATCCATGATCCTCATAATTTTGTAAACCTCTATAAGGTCACCCCTCAGCCTCCGAAGCTCCAGGGAAAACAGCCCCAGCTTGTTCTGCCTCTCTCTATAGCTCAAATCCTCCAACCCTGGCAACATCCTTGTAAGTCTTTTCTGAACCCTTTCAAGTTTCACAACATCTTTCCAATAGGAAGGAGACAAGAATTGCATGCAATATTCCAACAGTGGCCTAACCAATGTCCTGTACAGCCACAACATGACCTCCCAACTCCTGTACTCAATACTCTGACGGATAAAGGAAAGCATACCAAACATCTTCTTCACTATCCTATCTACCTGCGACTCCACTTTCAAGGAGCTATGAACCGGCACTCCAAGGTCTTTTTGTTCAGCAACACTCCCTAGGACCGTACCATTAAGTATATAAGTCCTGCAAAGATTTGCTTTCCCAAAATGCATCACCTCCCATTTATCTGAATTAAACTCCATCTGCCACTTCTCATCCCATTGGCTCATCTGATCCAGAACCTGTTGTAATCTGAGGTAACCCTCTTCGCTGTCCACTACATCTCCAATTTTGGTATCATCTGCAAACTTATTAACTATACTTCATATCCAAATCAGTGGTATGCTCATATCCAAATCATTTTTTTAAATGATGAAAAACTGTGGACCCAGCACCGATCCTTGTGGTATACCACTAACCACAGGCCTCCAGTCTGAAAAACAACCCTCCACCACCACCCTCTGTCTTCTACCTTTGAGCCAGTTCTGTGTCCAAATGGTTAGTTCACCCTGTATTCCATGAGATCTAACCTTGCTAATCAGTCTCCCATGGGGAACCTTGTCGAACGCCTTACTGAAGTCCATGTAGATCACATCTACCACTCAGCCCTCATCAATCCACTTTGTTACTTTTTCACAAAACTCAATCAAGTTTGTGAGACATGATTTCCCACACACAAAGCCATGTTGACTATCCCTAATTAGTCCTTGTCTTTCCAAATAAATGTACATCCTGTCCCTCAGGATTCCCTTCAACAACTTGCCTACCACCGACGTCAGATTCACCGGTCTGTAGTTCCTGGCTTGTCCTTACCACCTTTCTTAAACAGTGGCACCATGTTCGCCAATCTCCACTCTTCCGCTACCTCACCTGTGACTATCGATGATACAAATATCTCAGCAAGAGGCCCAGCAATCGCTTTCCTAGCTTCCCATAGAGTGCTAGGGTACATCTGATCAGGGCCTGGAGATTTATCCACTTTTATTATTTCAAGACATTCAATCCTTCCTCCTCTGTAATATGGACATTTTTCACGATGTCACAATCTGTTTCCCTACATTTTATATCTTCCATGTCTTTTTCACAGTAAATACTGATGCAAAATATTCGTTTAGTATCTCCCCCATCTCCTGCAGCTCCACACAAAGACTGCCTTGCTGATCGTTGAGGGGCCCTATTCTCTCCCTAGTTATCCTTCTGTCCTTAATGTATTTGTAAAAACGCTTTGGATTCTCCTTAATTCTATTTTCCAAAGCTATCTATGTCCCCTTTTTGCCTCCTGATTTCCCTCTTAAGTATACTCCTACTTCCTTTATACTCTTCTAAGGATTCACTCGATCTATCCTGTCTATACCTGACATATGCTTCCTTCTTTTTCTTAACCAAACCCTCAATTTCTTTAATCATCCAGCATTCCCTATACATACTAGCCTTCCCTTTCACCTTAACAGGAATATACTTTCTCCACTCCAGGAATATACTTCCACTCCAGGTGGTTTCTCTGATCACACAGTCAACAGATCACAGAAGGAGTAGAAAGTGAGGACTGCAGATGATGGAGATCAGAGTTGAGAGTGTGGTGCTGGAAATGCACAGCAGGTCAGGCAGCATCTGAGGAGCAGGAGAATCGACATTTCGGGCATAAGCCCTTCATCAGGGAACAAAATCATTATTAACATTTTCCTCCTTTTGCTTGAGATGATTGCTAGTTTGTAGAAATGTACGAATAAATGCAGATTCACACCTCAATTTCTTACAGTATTACTCAGAGACAGAAAATATATATTGCACTGCATATTTAAATGATTCTTCAACTTGTATGAACAATATCCGACTTAACTTATCCAAAGTGCCTGGCATGTATTTAATCTTGTCATAGTGATTCATGGAAAAATAAACAAGATGAGTTTTAAGTCTAAAGTTCAAGATTTGTTGTACCCCAGCTTCCTTCCCCAAAGAAAAACATCTGGCAACTAGCAGATAGGATCAAAAGAGCTTAACTAAAATGAATTTCGGGGAATTTAGCCCAAGTCTGATTATGATAGATCCAAAAGAGGAAAGTTTTACATTAAATTGCATAATAGGGTGCAGACTAAGAAAACTGAGAACAATAGTCTCCTTGTAAAATTGGCTCTGCAAATGGTAATTCATCATGTATTTAACATTCTAGAGAGAGCCATGAAGTCAGCTAGGAGAGAGTGGAGTGAGTAGCATAGATACTGATATTGCTACAAGGTTCTTTTACAGTGTTGCAGCAGCTGTTACCTCCCTGTCATAAAGAGAAATTTTCATGTAGGTGTTGAGAATGATTGCAGTATTGATCTAGCTAGGATCTTGCAGAGGATACCTTGCAACACCTGCCATCCATTTCCTTTTGGATGCTAGATTATGAAATGGAATAGGCTACCTATCACAGTGAGCAAAGACTGCCTCTGGATTATAATGAGCATTGGAACAGATAATAGCTTCTCCAGGAAATGCCAAACATACATAATCTTTTTTCCAATACTGAAGTTCCTTACAGAGACAACTGGGGCCCAACTTTATTGGTAGATACTGGTGTATAACTAGACACCTGACTCAGTTACAATAATTTGTATGGTCACATAATCCTGTAGTCATACACACTTTTTTGAGGTTTTGTTGTGACCCATTGTTGGAACAGTGTATGAAAAATAAACTGTGTAATATCTCCAAGATCTTAACATGTTTTCAGTTAGCTTTTGGGTTTTCTTGGGAATAGTGAAGAGAAAAAGTTTAATTTCTTTATCACTGTTATTTCTTGCTTTAACAAGTACATTAGGAAATAAATAACTTAAAATGAATCTGAATACAAAAATGGTTGAGACAGGTTTAAAATACTGTAGTTGGATATATTAAATGCATTCCGATGTACAACAATGAAAGCTTCTTTTTCTGAGCGAGATTATATTCAAATGAGCAAGCATTTCTCTGCTTTTTTTTGTTAATTTGGCCATGGTGGTTCTGAAACTTTTCTATCACATTTATTTAAGTCAGACAGCTTCAGAACAATGCAGGATATTCCCTGTCCTAACTTACTTCTATAATATGGTCTTAATTGTACTACTGTCATAAGACCAATAACTTCTGCCAGTTTCAACGTGAGATTTCCACATGTTGTTTCACTGATATGCAACATTTTGGAATGTTTTGGCCATTTCCAAGTTGCAAAATAGATGTAAAATTATAGAACATAGAACATTACAGCGCAGTATAGGCCCTTCGGCCAGCAATGTTGTGCCGACCTGTCATACCAATCTGAAGCCCATCTAACCTACACTGTTCCATGTACGTCCATATGCATGTCCAATGATGACTTAAATGTACTTAAAGTTGGCATTAACACAACATAGAAATGAATAATCTGGTGCATTACTATCAAAAGTCTGGTTAATTCATAATCTGGTTAGGAGTGCAGAGTTGGGATATTTCTCTATTTTAAATCTAGACATCCAGCCAGGGTGAAGAGAGTGACCTAGACCCTCCAGCTGTCATCCCTCTCCATACCCCACCATTTAAAAACAGTTCCTCCTCCCATCTTTGCAAGCATATGGCTACCATCAATCCACGTGCCCCTGTATACTCTCTATGCAAACCCATATCCTTCTACCTATGCCCCTTGGCCTTTTATAATTATCATGCCAAATTGGCTCATAACATGTCAATCCATAACCCCACCACCACCACCAAAATGCCCACCACTTTTGTCCTTAAACCCAACAATGACATCTTATCCGATTCAGAGCCACAATGAATTTAAACAAATGTGTGTCATGAAAACTTCACTATTTCCAAAAAAAAAAACTGCACAATGATTGACAAAATCCATCCATTACAGTTAACTTCATTTAATCACTTATACAAATAATTATTGGAACACATGGTGCACTTCGGAGAGTTTATAATCACTTGGAACTGTCAATAAAGCTAAGAACTGAGGGGCAGCCAACTGCGGGAGTCCAGCGAAGGTTTACCAGTCTGATTCCTGGGGTGGCAGGATTGAGATATGAGGAAAGACTGGATCCACTGGGTTTGTTCTCATTGGAACTTAGAAGAATGAGAGGGGATTTCATAGAAATGTATGAAACCCTGATGGGACTGAACAGTCTAAATGCAGGACAAATACTCCTGATGATGGGGAAGTCCAGAACTAGGAGTCACAGACTAAGAATAAAGAGTGAGCCATTCAGGACTGAGATGAGGAAGTATTTCTTCACTTGGAGAGTTATGAACCTGTGGAATTCTCTCCCGCAGGAAGCTGTTGGGGCAAGTTCATCAGATATATACAAGAGGGAGCTGGACATGGCCCTTGTAGCTAAAGGGATAAAGTGGTATGGAGGGAAAGTGGGAGTGGGATGCTGAGATTGCGTGATCAGCTGTGATCATATTGAATGGTGGTCAGCCTCGAAGGGCTGAATGGCCTACTCCAATTTTCAATGTTTCTATAATATCCAGAATTGATTTTTTAAAACACTCCAGACAAGTTTTAAAAATATTTAAAGAAGAAAAATTGTATCTCCCCCTCTATATACTTCTGGGCTCCTCTGCCCCACCTGCAGTCCAGATGAAGGGTTTCAGCCCGGAACGTTGACTCTCCTGTTGTTCGGATGCTGTCTGATCTCTTAGGCTTTTCAAGCTCTACATCTATTTAGAGTCATAGAGATGTACAGCACGGAAACAGGCCCTTCGGTCCAATTGCATAAAAAAGTTACCCCTTTGGTCCCTTTTATATCTTTCCCCTCTCACCCTAAACTTATACCTTCTAGTTCTGGACTCCCTGACGCCAGGGAAAAGACTTTTGTCTATTTGTCCTATCCATGCCCCTCATGATTTTACAAACCTCTATAAGGTCACTCCTCTGCCTCCGACGCTCCAGGGAAAACAGCCCCAGCCTGTTCAGTCTCTCCCTATAGTTCAAATCCTCCAACCCTGGCAACATCCTTGTAAATCTTTTCTGAACCCTTTCAAGTTTCACAACATCCTTCTGATTGGAAGGAGACCAGAATTGCACACAATATTCCAACAGTGGCCTAACCAACATCCTGTACAGCTGCAACATGACCTCCCAACTCCTGCACTCAATACTCTGACCAAATGCCTTCTTCACTATCCTATCTATCTATGACTCTACTTTCAAGAAGCTATGGACCTGCACTCCAAGGTCTCTTTGTTCACTAACACTCCCTAGGACCTTACCATTAAGTGTATAAGTCCTTCTCTGATTTGCTTCCCCAAAATGCAGCACCTCACATTTATCTAAATTAAACTCCATCTGCTACTCCTCAGCCCATTAGCCCATCTGATCAAGAGCCCATTGTAATTTCTTCCAAACAAGCCTGCCTCCTGGTGCCTGACAGACAAAATGGACTGTACAGGTGACCATTTTTAAAGGCCATACTTTTGCAGAGCTGGGGATTCTCCTGACTCTGTGTGTGTAACCTGGGAATGGAAATTGGGGAGCCGAGTCTGACTCATTGGTCCACAGTGGAGTATACAGAAAACAAAAATCAATTTAAAGTTGTACTTCACCCTCAGAACCACTACATTTTTTTATCAGCAAAGTCTGATGTCAAGCAAGGCTATGTGAATTATAGCAATTCTCTCCTTCCTCACTTTACTTTACCTTGAATAATCCAACTAGAGAGAATGAGGACTGCCATTGCTGGAAATCAGAATCAAAGGGTGTGGTGCTGGAAAAGCACATCCAGTCAGGCAGCATCAAAAGGAGCAGAAGATTCGACGGAACTGGTCCTCACCCTTAACAATTTCTCCTTCGAATCCTCCCACTTCTTCCAGACCAAAGGGGTAGCTATGGGCCCCAGCTATGCCTGTCTCTTTGTCGGCTACATAGAACAGTCCAGCTTCCATAGTTACACCGGCACCCCTCCCCACCTCTTCCTCCGCTACATTGATGACTGCATTGGCGCCACCTCCTGCTCCCGCGAGGAGGTTGAGCAATTCATCAACTTCACCAACACATTCCACCCTGACCTTAAATTTACCTGGACCATCTCTGACACCTCCCTTCCCTTCCTGGACCTCTCCATCTCCATTAATGACGACCGACTTGACACTGACATCTTTTACAAACCCACCAACTCCCACAGCTACCTGGATTACACCTCTTCCCACCCTACCTCCTGCAAAAATGCCATCCCGTATTCCCAATTCCTCTGCCTCCACCATATTTACTCCCAGGAGGACCAGTTCCACCACAGAACACACCAGATGGCCTCCTTCTTCAGAGACCGCAATTTCCCTTCCCACGTGGTTAAAGATGCCCTCCAACGCACCTCGTCCACAATACGCAACTCCGCCCTCAGACCCCACCCCTCCAACCATAACAAGGACAGAACGCCCCTGGTGCTCACCTTCCACCCTACCAACCTTTGCATAAACCAAATCATCCGCCGACATTTCCGCCACCTCCAAAGAGACCCACCACCAGGGATATATTTCCCTCCCCACCCCTCTCCGCCTTCCGCATAGACCGTTCCCTCCGTGACTACCTGGTCAGGTCTACGCCACCCAACAACCCACCCTCCCATCCTGGCACCCTCCCCTGCCACCGCAGGAATCGCAAAACCTGCACCCACACCTTCTCCCTCACCTCTATCTAAGGCCCTAAAGGAGCCTTCCACATCTAAAGTTTTACCTGCACATCCACTAATATCATTTATTGTATCCGTTGCTTCCGATGCGGTCTCCTCTACATTGGGGAGACTGGGCGCCTCCTCGCAGAGCGCTTTAGGGAACATCTCCAGGACACCCGCACCAATCAACCCCACCGCCCTGTGGCCCAATATTTCAACTTCCCCTCCCACTCAGCCGAGGACATACAGGTCCTGGGCGTCCTCCACTGCCGCTCCCTCACCACCCGAAGAACGCCTCATCTTCCACCTCGGAACACTTCAATCCCAGGGCATCAGTGTGGACTTCACCAGTTTTCTCATTTCTGCTTCCCCCACCCCACCCCAGCTCCAACCTTCCAGCTCAGCACTGTCCCCATGACTTGTCCTACCTGTCTATCTTCCTTTCCACCTATCCACTCCACCTTCCTCCCTGACCTATCACCTTCATCCCCACCCCCATTCTCCTATTGTACTCTATGCTACTTTCTCCCCACCCCCACCCTCCTCTCATTTATCTCTCCACTCTGCAGGCTCCTTGCCTCTATTCCTAATGAAGGGATTTGCCCGCAAAATTCGATCTTCCTGCTCCTCGGATGCTGCCTGATTGGCTGTGCTTTTCCAGCACCACACTCTGCGATTCTTGAATAATCTAACTACAGACACGAAGATCATCAGATGGGAAATTGTTCACCCTTCTCCAACTTCACTACAAAACCAAAATCTTCTTAACTTTCAGTCACTGATCTCCAGTATGCAAATACGTGTGCACATGCCCATTCAGAATCTGAGCCTCAGGTCATTGGCCATCTCTGATGCATAAGGAAAGGAACCTTTCATGAAATAGTCAGAAAACTGTAAGATCCTCTACGAATCAGCTCCAAAACAGAGTATGTCCCGAATGATGAAGTTCAGCAACGAGATCCTGTAAACTCTGAACTTGGGAGTGTCTACTCGACAAAGACAGGTACGGATTGTTTTACCATTTGAAGTGATGACTATTTGAGCCCACGTAGAAAGTCTAACTTACTGACAGGGGGTGTGGCTCATGTGTACACACCCCTACTTTCACATTATGAGTTCAAAATAAAGACTGCCCATGGATTTGCTTTTCTCACAAGCTGCTGAGATAATAACATACGTCGTAAAATTCATCATTGCCTCTATCGCAGCAGCTTAGCCTTTAGCTGACTGAGGGGGAAAAAAAGTGCTCAAGGATTAGGATCTCAAACCTGAGAATAAAGTAAGTATTACCTGGCAGCAGTGATCCCTGCGCTCCCCACATACACTGCAGACTATTGTTTATTTCTTCATTTGCAGGCGTCACCAGGATAGGCAAGCATTTATCGCCCATTTGGGACAATTTACAACCATCACAAAGCACTGAAGAAGCATTACAATCGATGCCTTCACAATACTTTCCAAATTTGCCTCAGCAGAAACAGTACGAGGGCATTGTATTGTGCGAAGCCAACACCGAGTTGCGAATCATTTAAAACTAACTCTACTGGGCAGGATGTCTTGCTCATTGGCCAGTGACTGGTATCCAAACTCAACCGCTCTGCTTTGATCTCGGTTGTGGCAGGAGATTCCCAGGAGAGCATAGAGTCATAGAGGCACGGAGACAGGCCCTTCAGCCCAAACCGGTCCACGTCAGCCAAAATGTCTGTCCACGCTAATCCCATTTCCCTGCACTTGGCCCATATCCTTCTATCCATTTGTCAAGGGGTGAGAGCGAGGACCAGAGCGCTGCTGGGAAGGTGAGTGAAACCGTTTTATTTGGGTAGCAGCTGAACACTACACATGCAGTGTCTCCTATCTGTCCCCCTTCCTCTAACCAAAAAGAAAGGGATTCTGTGGTGAATTGATCAGGTAAGGTTTCTCTATTTCCTTTTTTTTTATTGTTTTATCGAGTGATTTGGTAAAAAAAAATCCTTTTTTGTTTACCTAAATTAAGAGTAAAGTTAAATTTAAGGTTACAAAATGGCTGAAGATATCAGACCCATGTTGTGCTCCTCTTGATCAATGTGAGAGCTCAGGGACACGGCTGATGTTCCTGACTCCCTCACGTGCAGAAGTGTGACCAGCTGCAGCTCCTGTTAGACAGCATGACAGCTCTGGAGCTGTGGATGGACTCCCTTTGGAGCATCCGTGATGCTGAGGTGGTCGTGGATACCACGTTTAGTGAATTGATCACACCGCAGGTTAGGATTGCTGAGGGAGAAAGGGAATGGGTGACCAAAAGGCAGAGAAAGAGCAGGAAGGCAGTGCAGGTGTCCCCTGTGGTCATCTCACTCCAAAACAGGTGTACCATTTTGGATACTATTGGGGGAGATGGCTCACCAGGGGAGGGAAGCAGTAGCCAGGTTCATGGCACCGTAGCTGGCTCTGCTGTACAGAAGGGAAGAAAAAGACTGGAAGGGCTATAGTCACAGGGGATTCAATTGTAAGGGGAGTAGATAGGCGGTACTGTGGTTAAAAACGAGACTCCCTAATGGTATGTTGCCTCCAGGTGCACGGGTCAGGGATGTCTCAGATCGGCTGCAGGATATTTTGTTAGGGAAAGTGAACAGCCAGTTGTTGTGGTGCATATAGGCACAAACAATATCGATTAAAAAAAATGGGATGAGGTCCTGCAAGCAGAACTTAGGGAGTTAGGAGCCAAGTCAAAAAGTAGGACCTCAAAGGTAGTAATCTCAGGATTGCTACCAGTGTAATGTGCTAGTCAGAGTAGGAAGGATAGGATAAGCAGGATGAATGCGTGGTTTGACAGATGGTGCAGGAGAGAGGGGTTCAGATTTTTGGAACATTGGGACCAGTTCTGGGAGAGGTGGGACTATTACAAATTGGATAGTCTCCACCTGGGCCGAACTGGAACCGATATCCTTGCTTTTGCTAACGCTGTTGGGAAGGGTTTAAACTAATGTGCCAGGGGTTCAGAACCAAACGCGGTTAGAGGAGAGTAAGGAAGCAGTAACTAAAGCCTGTAAGGATCAAGATAATGAAGCCAGCATGACTAAGGGGAAGAGGAGGCAGGGACCAGATAATGTATGCAAAGGGACAGGTGGTCTGAGGTGCATATGTTTTGATGTGAGAAGTGTAGTAGGTAAGGCAGATGAACTTGGGGCTTGGATTAGTACCTGGAAGTATGATGTTAATGCTATTACTGAGATTTAATTGAGGGAAGGGAATGATTAGCAGCTAAACATTCCAGGATATTGATGCTTCAGGCAGGATGGAGAGGGAGGTAAAGGGCTTGGAGAAGTTGCATTACCGGTCAGAGAGGATATCACAGCTGTGCTGAAGGAGGGCACAATGGAAGGCTCGAGCAGTGAGGTAATATGGACAGAGCTCAGAAATAGGAAGGGTGCGGTAATAATTTTGGGGCTGTACTACAGGCCTCCCAACAGCGAACATGATATAGAGATGCAAATATGTAAACAGATCATGGAACGATGTAGGAGTAACAGGGTGGTGGTGATAGGAGATTTTAGTTTTCTCAACATTGACTGGGATTCACTTAGTGTTAGAGGTCCAGATGGAGCAGAATTTGTAAGGAGCATCCAGGAGGGTTTTCGAGAGCAATATGTAAATAGTCCAATTGGGGAAGGAGCCATATTGGACCTGGTGTTGGGACATGAGCCTGGCCAGGTGGTTGAAGTTTCAGTAAGGGATTGCTTTGGGAATAATTATCACAATTCCATAAGTTTTAGAATACTCATGGACAAAGAGGAGAGTGGTCCGAAAGGAAGAGTGCTAAATTGGGGGAAGGCCAACTGTACCAAAATTCGGCAGGAGCTGGGGAATGTAGAGTGGGAGCAGCTATTTGAAGGTAAATCCAAATTCAATATGTGGGAAGCTTTTAAAGAGGGGTTGATTAGAGTTCAGGTATGTTCCTGTGAAAATGAGGGATAGAAATGGCAAGGTTAAGGAACCATGGATGACAGGTGAAATTATGAGACCAGCTAAGAGGAAAATGGATGTGTACATTAGGTCAAGGTGACTGAAGATAGACAAAGCTTTGGAAGAACATCGGGAATGTAGGACCAATCTGAAATGAGGAATGAACAGGGCGAAAAGGGGTCATGAGATATCTTTAGCAAACAGGGTTAAGGAAAATCCTTAAGCCTTTTTTCATATATAAGGAGCAAGAGGGTAACTAGAGAAAGGGTTGGACCACTCAAGATCAAAGGAGGAAAGTTATGTGTGGAGTCAGAGAAAATGGGTGAGATTCTTAATGAGCATTTTGCATCAGTATTCACGGAGGAGAGGGTCATGATGGATGTTGAGGTTAGGGATAGATCTTTGAGTGCTCTAGGCTAAGTCGACATAAGGAGGGAGGAAGGAAGGTTTGGGTGATTAGATTAGATTAGATTACTTACAGTGTGGAAACAGGCCCTTCGGCCCAACAAGTCCACACCGCCCCGCCGAAGCGCAACCCACCCATACCCCTACATTTACCCCTTACCTAACATTCGGGGCAATTTAGCATGGCCAATTCACCTGACCTGCACATCTTTGGACTGTGGGAGGAAACCAGAGCACCCGGAGGAAACCCACGCAGGCACGGGGAGTACGTGCAAACTCCACACAGTCAGTCGCCTGAGGCAGGAATTGAACCCGAGTCTCTGGCGCTGTGAGGCAGCAATGCTAACCACTGTGCCACCGTGCCGCCCACTAAAAGACATTAAGGTAGACAAGTCCCCAGGTCCAGATGGGATCTATCCCAGGTTACTGAGGGAAGCAGGAGAGGAAATAGCTGGGGCTTTAACAGATATCTTTGCAGCATCCTTGAACACGGGTGAAGTCCCAGAGGACCGGAGAATTGCTAATGTTGTCCCCTCGTTTAAGAAAGGTAGCAGGGATAATCCAGGTAATTATAGATTAGTGAGCCTGACGTCAGTGGTAGGGAAGCTGCTGGAGAAGATGGTGAGGGATAGGATCTATTCCCATTTGAAAGAAAATGGGCTTATCAGTAATGGGCAACATGGTTTTGTGCGGGGAAGGTCATGTCTTACAAATTTAATAGAATTCTTTGAGGAGGTGACAAAGTTGATTGATGGGGGAGGGGATGTAGATGTCATATACACAGACTTCAGTAAGGCGTTTGGTAGGTAATGGAGAAAGTGAAGTCACATGGGTCCAGGATATTGTAGTTAGATGGATAGAGAACTGGCCGGGCAACAGGAGACAGAGAGTAGTAGTGGAAGGAAGTTTCTCAAAATGGAGATCTGTGACCAGTGGTCTTCTACAGGGTTGTTTGTAATGATCTGGAGGAAGGTATCAGTTGTCTGATTAGCAAGTTTGCAGACGACACTAAGATTGATAGAGGAGCAGATAGTGAAGGGGACTGTCAGAGAATGCAGCAGAATATAGATAGATTGGAGAGTTGGGCAGAGAAATGGCAGATGGAGTTCCATCCGGACAAATGTGAGGTGATGCATTTTGGAAGAACCAATTCAAGAGCGAACTATCCAGTAAATGGAAAAATCCTGGGAAAATCCAGAGAGAGATCTAGGCGAAAATGAGGACTGCAAATGCTGGAGATCAGAGTCAAGATAGGAGGGGTTGCTGGAAAAGCACAGCAGGTCAGGCAGCATCCGAGGAGCAGGAAAATCGACGTTTCGGGCAAAAGCCCTTCATCAAGATCTGGGTGTTCAGGTCCATTGTTCCCTGAAGATGGCAAATCAGGTCTGTAAAGTGGTCAAGAAGGCATACAGCATGCTTTCCTTCATCAGACAGGGTATTGAGTACAAGAGTTGGCAGGTCATGTTACAGTTCTCTCGGACTTTGGTTCGGCTGCATTTGGAATACTGCATACAGTTCTGGGTGCCACCAGGATGTTGCCTGGTATGGAGGGCACTTGCTGTGAAGAGAGGTTGAGTAGATCAGGATTATTTTCATTAGAAAGAGGGAGGTTGAGGGTGGATCTGATTAAGGCCTACAAAACCATGAGAGGTGTAGATGGGATGGATAGCAAGAAACATTTTCCCAGAGAGTGGGAGTTAATAACTCAAGGTCATGAGTTCAGAGTGAGAGGGGAAAGGTTCAGGAGAGATATACGTGGAAAGTTCTTCACACAGAGGGTGGTGGGTGCCCAGAATGCGTTGCCAGCGGAGGTGGTAGGGGTAGGAACGATAGTGTCATTTAAGATACATCTAGGATGGATACATGAATGAGCAGGGAACAAAGGGATACAGATCCTTAGAAAGTAGGCAGCAGGCTTGGAGAGCCGAAGGGTTTGTTCCTATGCTGTAATGCTCTTTATCCTCTCCTGCCCATGTTTAGATTAAATTAGATTAGATTAGATTCCCTACAGTATGGAAACAGGCCATTTGGCTCAACTAACCCATACTAACCCTCCGAAGAGTAACCCACCCAGACCCATTCTCCTACCCTATATTTACCCCTGACTAGTGCACCTAACACTCTGGGCAATTTAGCGTGACAAATTCATCAGACCAGCACATCTTTGGACTGTGGGAGCACCCAGAGGAAACCCACGAGGATGCAGGGAAAATGTACAAATTCCACGGACAGTTGCCAGAGGCTGGAATCGAACCCGGGTCCCTGGTGCTGTGAGGCAACAGTGCTAGTCACTGAGACACCCTGCCAAATGCTTTTTAAATGCTGTTAATGTACCCATCTCAACCACTTTTGCTGGCAGCTCATTCCATATGCGTACCACCCACTATGTTAAAAAGTTGCCCCTCAGGTTCCCTTTCATTCTTTCTCCTCTAACCTTAACCTGATGCCCTCTAGTCCTCATTTCCCCAACCCTTTGAAACAAAACTGAGTGTATTCACCCTTTCCATGCCTCTCATGATCTTATACACCTCTATAAGGTGCCCCCTCAGGTCTCCTATGTTCTAAAGAAAAATATCCTCGCTTGTCCAATCTCTTCCTATAACTCAAACTCAACATCCTTGCAAACTTTTCTGCACTTTTTCCAGTTTAATAACATCTTTCTTATAACAAAGTGACCAAAACTAAACACAATACTCCAAGTGTGGTGTCACCACCATCCTTCCCAACATAACTTCCCAACTCCAAACTCAGTGCCCGACTTGATGAAGGCCGGTGTGCCAAAAGCCTTCTTCACTGCCCTGTCTACCTGTGACTTTATTTTCAGAGAACTGTGAACCTGAACTCTAAGTTCCCTCTGTTCCACTACACCTCCGTAGACCCTACCATTCACCATTGATTTGACTTTCCAAAATGCAAGACCTCACATTTAGCTACAGAGGAACCTCAATTATCGGGCATTCGATTATCTGACTATCGGATTATCTGGCAAGATTGTGAGGTCACGTTGCTTGGCTAAACAAGTTATCCAGCATTCAATTATCCAGAATTGAATTAACCGAACAAAGTATTCCCTGCCTGTGTCCTTTGCATAATCGAGGTTCCTCTGTACATTAGAATCCATTTACTGCTTCCTCAGCTGATCAAGGTCCTGATGCAATTTCTGAGAACCTCCCTCACCATTCATGAATTCTCCTATTTTAGTGTCATCTGCAAACCTACTAATCCTGCCTTGTACATTTCATGCAAATCATTGATATAAATAACAAACAGCAATGGGCCCAACACTAACCCCTGAGGAACTCCACTAGTCACAGGTCTCCAGTCCAATAAGCATCTTTTCCCTATTACCCTCTGCTTCCTACCATCAAGCCAATCATGTTCCAATTTGCCAGGTCCCCCTGGATTCCATGTAATCTAATCTTCCAGAGCAACTTACTATGTGGATCCTTATCAAAGGCCTTACCGAAATCCATTTGGACTATGTCTACCACCCTGCCCTCATCAACCTTCCTGGCCACTTCATCAAAGAACTCTAACAAATTTGTGAGGCATAATCTCCCACTCACAAAACCATGCTGCCTACTCCTGATCAAACCCTGTCTTTCCAAATACATTTATATCTTATCTGTCAATATGTTCTCAAGTAACCCACCACAGATGTGAAGCTTCCTGTTCTTTCACTCCCAGGTTTTTCTTTGCAGCCCTTCTTGAATAATGGCACAACATTTGCTACTCTCCAGTCCTTTGGGATCTCACCCGTGGCTAACAATGATGCAAAAGTATCAGCCAGGGTCCCCGCAGTATCTTCTCTAGTCTCTTGCAGTCTTCATGGATATATCTGGTCAGGACCAGGAGATTTATCCACCTTCATACATTCCAATACATCCAACATTACCTCTACTGTGAAATTAACTGTCCCTAAGATACCACCACTAACTTCCCCAAGTTCCCAAGCCTTCATATCTTTCTCTATGATAACCTCAGAGGAGAAATATTCATTGAGAACCTTGCCCATCTCTTGCAGTTCAACGCATATGTGTCCACTTTGGTCCTTGAGGGGCCCTATTCTCTCTCTAGTTATTCTTGCCTTTAATATACATAAAGTACCTCTTTGAATTCACCTTAATCTTCTCAGCCAAGGCTATCTTGTGCCCGCCTTTTCACCCTCCTGATTTCCTTCTTCAGTAAACTCCTGTATCCCATGTATATCTCCAGGGATTCCCTTGATCCCAGCTGCCTGTACCTGAGGCATTTAAAGGATGCCTACAATGAGAAAGTCAAACATTCCCACTGACTCGTGGCAATCACTAACCTGTAACCACACAAAATGGAGGTTGCTAATTCGAAAAGGCTCTGGGCACATCAAGAAACATGAGGAATCCGAAGACGGAAGCTAAGGCATTGGAGAGGACACACCGACCTATTACACGAGCATCTACCTCACGGTACCTCAGCATGCCAAAGACACTGTCCCTGGGTAAGGAGCTGTCTAACCAGTTCCCACAAATGGTTGGGTTCTCCCTCATGATTGCCACCTACTTGCAGTGGCCCTAATATATCATCAAATTTAAAAAGTTGTCTGAAATTGAAAGTTGAGTTCTACATAGACAAGTGCTAAATGAGGTACTTGTAAAAAATTTTTTTCAATATTGGCAATCTATAAGTTATTCTTGTCTACCATTCTTTTGTTATTTACAATTTATTTTGACTGTTCTGACCTGAAACACAAGATGACTGAAGCATAGTGAATTGTATCTTTCATTCCTCTACTGAAGCAAAAACATTTTTCATATTTTTCTCAAATTTAAAGCATTTGAAAGCTTCAGAAATGCCCTATTTCCCTTGTTCCTGTTAGATGGCCTGTTGTTTACAGCAGATTGTAACAGCCCCAACAATGACCTCCTCAAATTGTGGTCAGAGTCAGTCACTCTCAGTTGTCTTGATGCCCCTTCAATCCCCTCCCTGTTCTACCAGATCTGACCCGATAACATTCAATTACTACATATCCAGAGGGGGAGAAAAGTGAAATATGTGAATGGCCACATGCTGATTGGACTTGTATGCTTGTAAATGCAGCAGTGGGAGAAAGTGAGGACAGCAGATGCTGGAGATCAGAGTCGAAGTGTTTGGTGCTGGAAAAGCACAACAGGTCAGGCAAGATCCGAGGAGCAGGAAAATCGATGTTTCAGGCATAAGCCCTTCATCAGGAATGAGGCTCATTCCTGACAACAAGCTTATGCTCAAAACATCAATTTTCCTGCTCCTCAGATGCTGCCTGACCTGCTGTGCTTTCCCAGTGCCACACTTTCCTAAATGGAACACCCTATGATCATTTCAAAACTGTTATTTTTATTTGTTTTGCCCTATGGGTTTTCTCAGCCAGCTAATACGTTCGGACCAATCCGCAAACTGGAGTTGCCAACATCTTTGATGACATTGTTGCCAGACCCTACAAAGCCCTCTGTTCACACATGACTCACCCATTTCTTTGAACATGGCCCATCCCCTGGATGGACTTTATAGGGCCTCCCTGATTGACTGACCAGCAAGCCTCAGACACAGTGTGCTTGACTACCAGGACTGATTGTGGTCAAGAGTGTGATGCTAGAAAAGCACAGCAGAACAGGCAGCATCCGAGGAGCAGGAAAAGCAACGTTTCGGGATTCTGAAACGTCGAATCTCCAGCATCGGCAATCCTCACTTTTGTCTGGACTGATTGTGGCCCAATCCCTTAAGTGAAAAGGTGTTTTGCGATGGACCAACCACCTGACTGACCATGGCCATCCTTTGGATGAGGCATTGCCCATCCTCTGGGCAGATGGTGGTGGCATCCACTGACCAGGATTGCACCCTCGCCTCTACTTTCTGTTTCACACATCACTATGCTCTTTACACACATCCTCTGTATTTGCCACATGCATGACAGATACATGCACTACCTGGAAATGACACAGCGTCTTGCTGTTCAGAGCATGTTCCCACCATTTCACAATGATGGTGCTTCATGGAGCATCTGGCCCCAAGTTGCCACCTTCCTTTTGAATCAGAGACACAATCTGCAGCCTAGCTATTCTCCAAGAGAGTTCAGTGAGGGCCTAGGTAAATATTCTGCCTTGACCTCCATAGACCTGCCCAGCTGCAATAAAATGAAGGCAATGAACACTTACAATGTTCTATTACAGGCAGAAAAGACAGAAAACCTCTTGGACTTGAAGCCAAAGACCAAATTGACAGGTAGGCGCTGGCTATCTGCTGTTGAGTATCTCTTCATTGGGCAGAAGTTATTTGGGAAGGCAAAGTTAATTCCAGCAAATTATACAATTAATCAGATGCTCAGCAATGCAAATTAGGTTGTCATCATTTCATGACAAGAAGGTCAACCTGCCTTCTGATGAATTAATTACGGCAGTGAGAGTCAGATTTGTGAACTCTTGCCTGATTAATTCATCATGCTCACTATTATTCTTACCTCCGCTGGGAACAGAAAATCATATTTGGTGTGTGGAACGTTCAGCCTTACCTTGTCTGAGACAAGTTTACTTATTTATGCACACTTTGCTTTAATGATTCACTGATTGGTGTCATCATTTGTTGGAACAAAATTTAATTTTGCAAGGTGGCCTTGCTTGTGTTTATGATACTATTGTGCTCATATGAATTTCTAATACTTTCCTCTGGGAGTTTTTTTATTGCATTCAAATCTTTAGAGCTGGAAAATATTGCAGAGACAGAGATGGATGAGGCACTGCAGGATTTGGAAGCAAAAATGAAAATTTTAAAGATCAATGCAAGGCCACAGTGATAGCTAATGATAGGCAATGAGTGTACTGAGGGGTCCAAGGTAGGAGGCTGTCACAGAGGATTTGAAGTCATCAAGTCCAGAGGTTAAAAAAGCTAACTGGATTGCAATACAATGATCTCCAATAAGGCCATAAATGGCAAATGAACATAATCTAAAGTGAAATATGGGTAGGAGATGGATACAGATTGCAGAGGAAACATTTAGCAGATCAGGCAGTATTGGTGGAATGAAACATCATCAACAGGTAGATTCTTACAGGGGTCTAAGTGATATGGGCTATGGTGAGATTCATGGCAGTATTGGCTAAGATGTCAGGTGAGGTTTATCTCAACATTAGGAGCATCCTACCTCGATGCATCACAGTATGGTTTGGCAACTGCTGTTCCCAAGAGCGCAAGATACTACAGAGAGTTGTGAACACAGCCCAGCCCATCACGTAGGCCAGCCTCCCATCCATTGACTCCATGTATACTTCCCATTACCTCGGGAAATCAGCCAACATCATCCAAGGCCCCTCCCACCCCGGTTATACAGCCTTCCACCCTCTTCTGTCAGGCAGAAGATATAAAAGTTTGAGTATGAATAGATTCAAGAACAGCTTGTTCCCTGCTGCAATCAGTCTTCTGCATGGACCTCTCAAATCTTAATGTTGATCCCTCTCTCCATATCTTCTCCATGGCTGTAACATTATATTCTGCACTCTTTTCTGCTATTCTAATGCACTTTATATGGTATGATGTACCAGTATATCACACAAAATAACACTTTTCACTGTGTCTCAGTACATGTGACAACATTAAATCAATCTCAATGCATCTTTTGTTCATTTAGAAAGATTAATTGAATGGGCAAAAATGTGGCAGATCGCATATTAAGTTGGATAATGCTAAAGTTGTTCACAATGGCAAGAGGATAGAAAGAGCACAATATTACATAAATTGTAAAATTCTGAGGGATTTAGGAATCCAGGTAGAAATGAGGAAAACATTTTTTTTCTGTGGTGATTGTGAAAGGGGTGTGAAGGTGGGACCATTATATGTTTTAAGACTGGGGTAGATTGATCTCCTGCCTAACATGAATCCAAAGCTATCAGTGGGAGGTGAGAATGTAGAATTCAAAATACAAACAGATCAGACACTGAATTGTAGAGCAAGGTCGAGGGGCTGAATGGAGTACTTCTGCTCATATTTTAAATGTTCAAAACAGGAGATTGATTCCCAGAAATTTTACTGGACATAAAACCAGATGAGACAGATGGATGGGGTGTTGGGATTTTTGTTCATAAGTGGTCCTTGGATTGATCTTTCAGAAAGTGCTCAGAATGGCACAGATGGTAGGCATGGCTCTTTTGGAAGTGGATTTTGGTTTGGATGACACCAAGACGGTAGAAAGGCAGGAACGAGAATAGGATAGTGGAGAAGGAAAGTGGGAATGAAGCTTGGGATGGCTGGGAGAACAGTTAGAAAAATGTGAAGCAAAAACAGAATGGGCTGGAAAAGTTCAGCACGTCTGGTGGCATCTGCGGAGAGAAATCAGAGTTAATGTTTTAGGTTGAGTGACCCTTCCACAGAACTGATAAAAATGTGAGTTGTGCTGAGAAAGTGAAGGGGAAGAGATATTTAAGCTGATAGTCTTGCATTCAGATCTCCGGTCAAATCTGCTGAAAAATACATTGATGACCTTCTCCAAACATTAATGTGAGCAATGCTTGTGTACCTTCCAGTAAAACTCTGAGATTGCATTAAAACATGGGAGACCATGATGGTACTGTAACATGGTGAAGTTTTGAATGTTGATAATAATAGACTTGCCCTCTAAACTTCTTTAGGTCTTTACACGAACTCGAGATTTCCTATTACAAACAAATGATCTGTCAGCCCGAAACATCACTTCTGCAACTAGCTTCCCCACTGAATGCTGATTAGGATGACCTTAAATATATGATAGGATCATGATATGAATTCTCCCAATCGTTACACACCACTCAACTTCTGCCAATAATGGCAAACATTTTTAAAAATGTTGCTAATGAATTTTAAACACATTTAATCATTTTAATACTAAAATCAAGTAAATTGATTATGTTAGAGTGGCTTATTGTATGATTCGTCACCTTGACATAAGTTCTAATGGATGAATTTAATATCAAGGAGAGTAAATTAGAGTGGAATCGTTTAAGATATAAACGGCAAAAGCAATAATGGCATCTCAAAGTGATCATCTATTATCATACATCAATGAAGAGAAACATCTTGGATCCTGCAATTGCTGCCTGATTGTTCCTTTTGTTTCAAAAGAAGGAAAAAAGGCACTTCACTTGATGCTGACAGCTTCCAGTCAGTGAACTACTCCCACTATTAATGGTGGAATCATCCTGTTACTGCTGAAGGGGTAGATTATAGTAATCAAGATTGGAATTGCCAAGCTGTTTCCTGATCTTTTATTTTTAAGTATCAGTAGAAATGAAGTTAATCAGAACAATCCATCTCTGCGTTCTGATAGTATTCGTGTAACAGGGTATAATGAAATTTGATTGCTGGTAGCTGATTTCCCTCTTCTCATCCACTTAGCCCTTTTATAATGACCGTATTTTTCACCTACACTGCCAAAACTGCAGCCACTGGTCAATAAGCATTCTAATTACCACCATTGTGAAAAATAATCCGAATCCAAGTCGTAAATTTTATCGTCAACTTTTTGTAAACTTGATCTTTCATTTTGCCTTCCATGCTGCCATTTCATGCCAAAAGAGAAATTAAATTTATCATTGCTCTACATATTGTGGGAGATCTTCCAATATTCTGTTCGAACTTTGGTGGCAGCCTGCAGAGAAATGCAGATGTAGCTGAATTTCTCCATGAATTCCACTGACTGTCCCACCAAAAGAAACAGGTGTAAATTGGAACAATATCTAAATTAATGTACGACCATTGTATTTAAATGCACCTGTACATAAAAATTAATGTATACTAATTATGTTTAGGCTCATGATACAGGACAATCAACTAATGTAACAATAATAATCCAATGAGAGGTCAAAGTAACATGATTGTAACCAACCGCAACATCAATAAAATAAATTACCACCTTTGTATTTACAAGATTTTCACCCAGCAGCCCTTCACACCTTCTGAAGGTTTATTTTCTGACAGTCACACACAGCCTTAGAGTGAAGGGAAGACTCCTTAGAATGGAGATGAGGAGAAACTTTGTTTGGCAGAGCGTGGTGAATCTGTGGAATTCATTGCCACAGAAGGCTGGGAGGCCAGGTCATTGAGTATATTCTAAACAGAGATGGATTGCCAAGGGGATCAAGGGTTACTGTAAGAAAGTGGGAGAATTGTGGTTGAAAACTTACCAACCATGATTGAATGGCAGAACAGATTCCATGGACCAAATGGCCTAATTTCTGCTCCTATGTCTCATGGTCTTATGGGAAGAAAGTGAGGACTGCAGATGCTGGAGATCAGAGCTGAAAATGTGTTGCTGGAAAAGCGCAGCAGGTCAGGCAGTACCCAGGGAACTATGGCTGTGGTAGCGAGTCTGTTTGAGAATGTGGCTGAAGAGCTTCTGTGCAGAGGAGATGACCTGGGGGGTGCAGTGAGAGAGGGACTCACTGAAATCTTTGTAGAGGGAGGAAGAGAGCTTCTTCAAGGAAGGCATCCTTGTAAGAGGATTCGCAGTAGGTTGAAATCTTTGAGGAGAAAGTGAGGTCTGCAGATGCTGGAGATCAGAGCTGAAAATGTGTTGCTGGAAAAGCGCAGCAGGTCAAGCAGCATCCAGGGTTTCCTGAAGAAGGGCTTATGCCCGAAACGTCGATTCTCCTGTTCCCTGGATGCTGCCTGACCTGCTGCGCTTTTCCAGCAACACATTTTCAGCTCATGGTCTTATGGTCTTGTTAAGGCTTCACAATAACGGAAGCCTTATATATGATTATAATATGTTTGTGCTAAAAATGATGATTAACTGAGGTAAATGGTCTGTTAAATGACTCATCCAATATTTGCCCTGAAGATCTCGGATTTAATTCATGATTAGTGTTGAGACTATAGCGACCAGCGGGCGATGCTTGGACAGAATCCTCCGTTCTGGAGGACACATTTGGCAACAGACATGGAAATCAGCATCACTTCTGTTTCAGAATGGGCATTTCTTGCGTGACTACACAATTGTCAACTCATTACCAGACACACATACACAAGAGACAAAAAGAGTCTTATTGCAGGGGACAGCAGGATTTCAGCTCCCATACTGTTACCTTTGGGATTTGAGAGTCTTAATACCATATTTTTTTTTAAAAATACACAATTTTAAAAATAAACATTAATTGATGTTAGGCTAACCAGCCTGCCTGACTGACGAGAATCACCACCCTACCTTCCTTGCTGTCTGAGCAACGTCAATCATGATCTGACTATGACAATCGCCGCCAAGGGAGCTCAAAGCTGCAGTTAGTCACATCAAAGTCCAGCAAGTACAGTACCTTCTTAAAACAAGGAACTGTGGATGCTGGAAATTTGAAACTAAACAAACAGAAATTGCTGGAGAAACTCAGCAGGTCTGTCAGCATCTATGAAAAGAAAACAGTTAACATTTGAAGTCCAGTTCTGAAGCAGGAGCATTGGACTCGAAACATTAACTACTTTCTCTCTCCACAAATGCTGCTGAAATTCCCCTGCAATTTAGAATCAGAAGGCATGTGTTTCTCGATGGCCGAGAATTTAATTGGGAAGGGAAAACATAATTCTGTTAAATTGGCTTTTTAACGCATTTGATCACTACATAAATGCATGGAAAACAACTTGCCGATACCTGATTGGACCTAATTGGAAACTTCCATCCCATCATTGGGTGTCTGACCTTCGGCCTTTCTCACAATATAATTTCCCGACCCTCCTTGCTTCCTACTCCTGGGAGCAGGAATGCTACAAGTGACCTCATTGCATTTTGTTGCAACACGAAAACGATTGTGGCTTCCATCAATGAATCATCAATGTTAGTGAATGAAAGTGGAGAACCTTATCAATGTGCATCCCCTGTAGTTTACATGGAATGGATAAGTACCAATCTCTTGGCAAATGTTTGTGATGTAAAAATCTTACATATCAGTTCTCACCCATGCACCATCAACATTTATTTCTAAGTAATTTCGAGATGCTGGAATTGCTGATGAGGCAAGTCTTCATTATCCATCTGTTCTGAGGAAAGCTCACCACATCTGAAACTTTTACTCTGATTTGTCTTCATAGATGCTGACTGCACTGCTGAGCTTTTTCAGCAACTTCTGTTTTTGTTGTTGTTGGCAGTTTTGAACTGCCTTCTACACTTCCTGTAATCCATGGGGAGAATGTGTTTCTACATTGCTACGAGATAAATAGTTCAGAACTTTGATCAATGAAATGGGAAAATATGAAAGGACAGTGAAAGTGGAATGATCAGATGCATGCACTTTGGAGAGGAATTTGCTGATGGTACTGTTTCCATGCATGTTTTGATTGTCTTTCTATATGACAGAAGTCATTGTTTTGAGAAGTGCTGTGGTGCAGTGCATCGTGCATCTGCTACACACTGCAATCACAGTGCACCAAGTCTGAAGAGAATGGACAGATAAGGGTAGGGTGTTGATAAAGGCTGCTGGATCCTGATGATGGAGAGATTCTTGAGTGTTATTGAAACTGCACTCATCCAGGCATGTGGAGTGTGTTCCATCATACTCTGGAGTTGTGTCTTATAGATGCTGATCATCTGAGTCATAAAGCCATAGAGTCATACAGCATGGAAACAGACCCTTCAGTCCAACTTGTCCATGCTGACCAGTTTTCCTAAACTAAACTAGTCCCATTTGCCTGCATTTGGCCCATATCTCTCTAAACCTTTCCTATTCAGTTACCTGTGCAAGTCAGGAAGGCAATTACTCAGTGTAGCATACTCAGCTCCTCACCTGCTCTGTTTGTATTGATGTGTTACAGTATTAATGTGGCCAGTACACTTAATTTATTGGTCTCTTCCAGCAAATTTCTGGTGTTGGATTTGATGAATGCTGTAAAATATTAAGAGGAGAGTATTAAATTCTCTCTTGTTGGGGATCTTTATTGCCTGCTACTTGCATGGTGTAAATGTCCATCCCAAGGGTGAAGTTCTTGCTCAGTTTGGACACAGACTGCTTCAGTATCTGGGCTATACAGAATATCGAACAGTGTGAATCATTAGCAAATCCCTTGTCTGGGCGAAAGTGTGTATTGCAGATCAGAGTCAAAGAGCACAGCAGATCAGGGAACATCCGAGGAGCAGGACAATCAACGTTTCGGGCAAAAGCCTTTCCTGATGCAAAAGCAAAAGCTTTTGCCCGAAGCGTCAATTTTCCAAATCTCCTCTCTGGTCTTATGATGGAGGGCAAACCATTCATGAAGCAATTAAAAATGGTTAGGCGTCAGACATTTTCCTGAGAAAGTCCAGTAGTGCTGTCCTGAGACTGAAGTGATTGACCTTCAAAATCCACAACCATCTTCTTCAGCACTTGTTTATGTATCCAACCACTGGAGAGCTCCCTCCTGCTCAATTAACAGATTTATTGAAGTTTCACTTGGTCAAATGCTGTCTTGCTAACAGTTTGACCTTATCTGAATTGTAGCTGTTATTCTGTGCTTGAGCCAAGGTTTCAGTGCTGGCCAAAGACAACTCGTACTGGTGGATCCCAACCTCACCATTGCTGATCAATTACTCGGCACCTATTATTGCCTAAAACCTCTTCCATCAGTTTGCTGGGAGGGGTTGATAGGCTTTAACTGACCAAATTGGATTTGTCCTCCTTTTGGAGGGCAGGGAATACCTGGAATCTTTCCACCTTGTTGGTCAGATTTATATCATCTGTAGTGACAGGAACTGCCCAATATTGCGCAGCTAGGCTGACAGGACCTCCCCAATACTCACACCGAGGCTGGCAGGACCTCCCCAATACTCACACCGAGGCTGACAGGACCTCCCCAATACTCACAGTGAGGCTGACAGGACCTCCCCAATACTCACACCGAGGCTGACAGGACCTCCCCAATACTCACAGTGAGGCTAACAGGACCTCCCAAATACTCACACCGAGGCTGACAGGACCTCCCCAATACTCACAGTGAGGCTGACAGGACCTCCCCAATACTCACACCGAGGCTGACAGGACCTCCCCAATACTCACACCGAGGCTGACAGGAACTCCCCATAACTCACAGTGAGGCTGACAGGAACACCACAATACTCACACCGAGGCTGACAGGACCTCCCCAATACTCACAGTGAGGCAGACAGGACCTCCCCAATACTCACAGCTAAGCTGACAGGACCTCCCCAATACTCACAGTGAGGCTGACAGGACCTCCCCAATACTCACACCGAGGCTGGCAGGACCTCCCCAATACTCACACCGAGGCTGACAGGACCTCCCCAATACTCACACCGAGGCTGACAGGACCTCCCCAATACTCACAGTGAGGCTGACAGGACCTCCCCAATACTCACAGTGAGGCTGACAGGACCTCCCCAATACTCACAGCTAAGCTGACGGAACCTCCCCAATACTCACAGTGAGGCTGACAGGACCTCCCCAATACTCACACCGAGGCTGACAGGACCTCCCCAATACTCACAGTGAGGCTGACAGGACCTCCCCAATACTCACACCGAGGCTGACAGGACCTTCCCAATACTCACACCGAGGCTGACAGGACCTTCCCAATACTCACACCGAGGCTGACAGGACCTTCCCAATACTCACAGTGAGGCTGACAGGACCTCCCCAATACTCACACCGAGGCTGACAGGACCTTCCCAATACTCACAGTGAGGCTGACAGGACCTCCCCAATACTCACACCGAGGCTGACAGGACCTCCCCAATACTCACAGTGAGGCTGACAGGACCTCCCCAACACTCACACCGAGGCTGACAAGACCTCCCCAATACTCACAGTGAGGCTGACAGGAACTCCCCATAACTCACAGTGAGGCTGACAGGAACACCCCAATACTCACACCGAGGCTGACAGGACCTCCCCAATACTCACAGTGAGGCTGACAGGACCTCCCCAATACTCACAGTGAGGCTGACAGGACCTCCCCAATACTCACAGCTAAGCTGACAGGACCTCCCCAATACTCACAGCTAAGCTGACAGGACCTCCCCAATACTCACAGCTAAGCTGACAGGACCTCCCCAATACTTACAGCTAGGCTGACAGGACCTCCCCAATACTCACAGTGAGGCTGACAGGACCTCCCCAATACTCACAGCTAAGCTGACAGGACCTCCCCAATACTCACAGCTAAGCTGACAGGACCTCCCCAATACTCACAGTGAGGCTGACAGGACCTCCCCAATACTCACAGTGAGGCTGACAGGAACTCCCCAATACTCACACCGAGGCTGACAGGACCTCCCCAATACTCACAGTGAGGCTGACAGGACCTCCCCAATACTCACACCGAGGCTGACAGGACCTCCCCAATACTCACAGCGAGGCTGACAGGACCTCCCCAATACTCACAGTGAGGCTGACAGGACCTTCCCAATACTCACAGTGAGGCTGACAGGAACACCCCAATACTCACACCGAGGCTGACAGGACCTCCCTAATACTCACAGTGAGGCTGACAGGACCTCCCCAATACTCACAGTGAGGCTGGCAGGACCTCCCCAATACTCACACCGAGGCTGACAGGACCTCCCCAATACTCACACCGAGGCTGACAGGACCTCCCCAATACTCACACCGAGGCTGACAGGACCTCCCCAATACTCACAGTGAGGCTGACAGGACCTCCCCAATACTCACAGTGAGGCTGACAGGACCTCCCCAATACTCACAGCGAGGCTGACAGGACCTTCCCAGTACTCACAGCGAGGCTGACAGGAACTCCCCAATACTCACAGTGAGGCTGACAGGACCTTCCCAATACTCACAGCGAGGCTGACAGGAACTCCCCAATACTCACAGTGAGGCTGACAGGACCTTCCCAATACTCACAGTGAGGCTGACAGGAACTGCCCAATACTCACAGTGAGGCTGACAGGAAATCCCCAATACACAAAGTGAGGCAGACTGGACCTCCCCAGTAATCACATCTAGACAGGGAGGTCCTTCCCAATACTCACAGCCAGGCAGACTGGAACTCCCCAAAACTCAGAGCTCGGCTGACAGGAAATCCCCAATACTCACAGCCAGGGAGACTGGAACTCCCCAATTCTCACAGCTAGACAGAGAGGTACTCCCCAATACTCACAGCCAGGGAAACTGGAACTCCCCAATACTCACAGCCAGGGAGACTGGAACTCCCCAATACTCACAGCTCAGGTGACAGGATCTCACCAATACTCACAGCTCGGATGACAGGAAATCATTAATACTCACAGCCAGACTGACATGACCTCCCCAATACGCACAGCTCAGCTGACACGAACTGCCTAATACTCACAGTGGGGCTGACCGGAACTCCCCAATAATCACAGCTAGAGTGACAGGAGCTCCCCAATACTCACAGCTAGGCTGACAGGAACACCACAATACTCACAGCTAAGCTGACAGGAGCTCGCCAATATTAACAGCTAAGCTGACAGGAACTCCCCAATACTCACAACTCAGGTGACAGGAACTCCCCAATAATCACAGCCAGGCTGACAGGACCTCCTCAATAATCACAGCTAGGTTGACAGGACCTCCCCAATAATCACAGCGAGACAGACAGGACCTCACCAATACTCACAGCCAGGTTGACAGGAACTCCCCAATAATCACAGCTAGGCTGACAGGACCTCCCCAATACTCACAGCTAGGCTGACAGGACCTCCCCAATACTCACAGCTCGGCAGACAGGACATCACCAATACTCACAGCTCGGCGGACAGGAACTCCCCAATACTCACAGCTCGGCGGACAGGAGCTCCCCAATATTAACAGCTAAGCTAACAGGAACTCCCCAATACTCACAACTCATGTGACAGGAGCTCCCCAATACTCACAGCGAGACAGACAGGACCTCACCAATACTCACAGCTAGGCCGACAGGAAATCCCCAATAGTCACATCCCGGGTGACAGGAACTACCCAATACTCACAGTGAGGATGACAGGAACACCCCTATACTCACATCTCGGCTGACAGGAACTCACCAATACTCTCAGTTAAGCTGTCAGGAACTCCCCAATACTCACAGCTTGGCTGACAGGAACTCACAATACTCACAGCTAAGCTGACAGGAACTCCCCCATACTCATAACTCAGATGACAGGAACTGCACAATACTCAGAGCTAGGATTACAGGAACTCCCCAATACTCACAGCTAGACTGACAGGAGCTCCCAAATACTCATAGATAGGCAGACAGGACCTCCCAGTACTCACAGCTAGACAGACAGTTACTCCACAGTACTCACAGTGAGGATGACAGAAACTCCCCAATATTCACAGCTAGGCAGACAGGACCTCCCTAATACTCACAGCTAGACTGACAGGAACTCCACCATACTCATAACTCAGATGACAGGAACTGCACAATACTCAGAGCTAGGATTACAGGAACTCCACAATACTCACAGCTAGACTGACAGGAGTTCCCAAATACTCATAGCTCCACTGACAGGAACTCCCCAATAGTCACAGTTAGGCTGTTAGGAACTCCCCAATACTCACAGCTCGGCTGACAGCAACTCCCCAATACACATAGATAGGCAGACAGGACCTCTCAGTACTCACAGCTAGACAGGTACTCCACAATACTCACAGTGAGGATGACAGGAACTCCCCTATACTCACATCTAGGCTGACAGGAACTTGCCAATACTCACAGCTAAGCTGACAGGAACTCCCTAATACTCGCAGCTAAGCTGTCAGGAACTCCCCAATACTCGCAGCTAAGCTGTCAGGAACTCCCCAATACTCACAGCTAAGCTGACAGGAACTCCCCAATAATCACAGTGAGGCTGACAGGAACTCCCCAATTCTCACAGTTAAGCTGACAGGAACTCCCCCATACTCACAACTTAGATGACAGGAACTCCACAATACTCACAGCTAGGATTACAGGAACCCACCAATACTCTCAGCTAGACTGACTGGAGCTCCCAAATACTCACAGCTCCGCTGACAGGAACTCCCCAATACTCACAGCTAGGCTGTCAGAACCTCCCCAATATTCTCAGCTAGGCGGACAGGAACTCACCAAAACTCACAAACCGGGTGACAGGAACTCCCCAATATTCACACTGAGGTAGACATGAACTCCCCAATACTCACAGTGAGGCTGACAGGAACTCCCCAATACTCACAGCTCGGCTGACAGGAACTCCCCAATACTCACAGCTCGGCTGACAGGAACTCCCCAATACTCACAGCTCGGCTGTCAAACTCCCCAATAGTCACAGCGAGACTGACTGACAGGAGCTCCCCAATAGTCACAGTGAGGCTGACAGGATCTCTCCAATACTCTCAGCTAGGCAGACAGGACCTCCCCAAAACTCAGAGCTAGGCAGACAGGACCTCCCCAAAACTCAGAGCTAGGCTGACAGGAACACCCCAAAACTCAGAGCTAGGCTGACAGGAACACCCCAATACTCAGAGCTAGGCTGACAGGAATACCCCAAAACTCAGAGCTAGGCTGACAGGAACACCCCAATACTCACAGCAAGACTGACAAGAGCTCCCCAATACTCACAGTGGGGCCGACAGAAACTCCCCTATACTCTCATCTCGGCTGACAGGAACTCCACAATACTCACAGTGGGGCTGACAGGAACTCCACAATACTCACAACATGCCTGACAGGAACTCCCCAATAATCACAGTGAGGCTGACAGGAAATCTCCAATACACAAAGCGAGGCAGACTGGACCTCCCCAATACTCACATCTAGACAGAGAGGTACTCCCCAATACTCACAGCTAGGCAGACTGGAACTCCCCATACTCACAGTGAGCTGACAGGAACTCCTCAATACTCACAGCTCGGATGACAGGAAATCATTAATACTCACAGCCAGACTGACAGGATCTCCCCAATACGCACAGCTCAGCTGACACGAACTGCCCAATACTCATAGCTAAGCTGACAGGAACTCCCCAATGCTCACAGTGAGGCTGACAGGAACTCCCCAATAATCACAGCTAGGTCGACAGGAACTCCACAATACTCACAGTGAGGATGACAAGAACTCACCAATACTCACAGCTAGGTTGACAGGAACTCACCAATACTCTCAGCTAAGCTGACAGGAACTTACAATACTCACAACTCGGGTGACAGGAACTCCCCAATACTCACAGTGAGGCTGACAGGATCTCCCCATTAGTCACAGTGAGGCCGTCAGAATTTCCCCCATACTAACAGCTAGGCTGACAGGAACTCACAATACTCACAACTCGGGTGACAGGAACTCCCCAATACTCACAATGAGGCTGACAGGACCTCCCCAATATTCACAGCTAGGCCGACAGGAACTCACCAATACTCACAGCTAAGCTGACAGGAACTCCCCCATACTCATAACTCAGATGACAGGAACTGCACAATACTCAGAGCTAGGATTACAGGAACTCCACAATACTCACAGCTGGACTGACAGGAGTTCCCAAATACTCATAGCTCCACTGACAGGAACTCCCCAATAGTCACAGTGAGGCTGACAGGAACTCCCCAATACACATAGATAGGCAGACAGGACCTCCCAGTACTCACAGCTAGACAGACAGGTACTCCACAGTACTCACAGTGAGGATGACAGGAACTCCCCTATACTCACATCTAGGCTGACAGGAACTCACCAATACTCACAGCTAAGCTAACAGGAACTCCCTAATACTCGTGGCTAAGCTGACAGGAACTGCCCCTACTCAAAACCCGGGTGACAGGAACACCCCAATACTCACAGGTAGGCTGATAGGAACTCCCCAATACTCACAGTGAGGATGACAGAACCTCCCCAATATTCTCAGCTAGGCAGACAGGACCTTCCCAATACTTACAGCTAGGCAGACAGGACCTCCCCAATACTTACAGCTAGGCTGACAGGACCTCCCCAATAGTCACAGTGAGGCTGACAGGAACTCCCCAATACTCACCGCTAGGCTGACAGGACCTCCCCAGTAGTCACAGTGAGGCTGACAGGAACTCCCCAATACTCACCGCTAGGCTGACAGGACCTCCCCAATACTCACAGCCCGGCTGACAGGAACTGCCCAATACTCCCAGCTAGGCTGACACAAGAAAACTACGTACAGGCAATACAGGCATTAATTTCTTGTTAGATGGATGTGAATCTTCCATTCAGATTTTTGTCCCAAAAATCTCAATCACAGACTACTTGGCTGCATTGTCAAACAGCAGTCATGTCCCTTATTAGTGGTATAGTCATTTAAACTCCTGGCTGATTTATAGTTGCAAAGGGAGAGCAAAGGAAGGAAAATGAACATCTGCGGGATGTAGGAATGTTTTTTCAGGAGATTTTACCAGGAATTCATCCACATGCAGTGTTCATGTCTCTTTGCTATAATAGAGAGATAACCTCGGATATCATGCAAACAGACAGTAGTTTTAGACAGACCAAAAATAATACTTGTTGCTTATCAATTTACTTCCCATAACCGCAGGGGTGTTTCAGTATCAGAACATTGGATTCTTTCAGTCATTAACAGAGGGCAATATTGACATTTCAGTCCTGTGCATGACCATAGTCAGAGCTGTGTCAAACCAGATAGAAATACTTTCGAATTATTTAAGGTGATAGCTTCGTGGTATTATTGTCATTATTAGTGCAGTGAACCAGGTAATGTTCTGGGGACCTGGGTTCGAATCCACAATGGCAGATGGTGGAATTTAATTCAATAAATATCTGAAATTAAGAAATTCGTGATGACAATGAAACCATTGCCGATTGTCAGGTAAAGCCCATGTGGTTCACTGATGTCCTCTAGGGAAGGGGACTACCATCCTTATCTGATCTGGTCTTCTCCAGACCCACAGCAATGTGGTTTACTCTCAACTGCCCTCTGGATAATTCGGGATGGGCACTAAATGATGGCCAGTTCAGCAATGTTGTCTTCTTGTGAATTAACTTTTTGCAAATAGACAGGCTGATGTATCAACCAAAGTGGGCAAGTGCCATACTTTTGGCATCTCCAGCATATACTCAGAATATAATGGGATGTCAAGATTAGAGTGGTGCTGGAAAGGCACAGCAGGTTAGGCAGCATCCAAGGAGCCGGAAAATCTATGTTTTGGGCAAATGTCCTTCATCAGGAATGATTGTCCGGTTGGGTCAGGTTAAGGGGTGGGGTTGCGACGGAGGGCTGGGCTAGGGATGAGGAGATTTGGAAGCAAGGTAAATCAGAGATGATATCTTATTCCAAAATGTTGATGATACTATAAAATCTCAGCTTGTTGAGCTGTGCAGCAATATTTCAGCCAAAAATGCACTCAGCATGATAGAGCTGTGATACAGACAGCTCTGGTGCTCTTACATTCACCATTCTGCGGCTCTGCCTTTCAGCTCAGGAGATGTGGTGGTTCCTGATTAATGCATTCTACGTTTGCGTTTAAAATAATAGGATTTATATCAGCAAACATTTTACTAAATGGCACATGTGGGACCAGGACTGTGTTGGTTGACCAAATATTCCTGATAATCAAGAGGATCAACAGGGTTTATAACCGCTATAAACCCTGACCAAGTGAGGCTTGAAGACATCAACATCCTCAAAAAGAACCTATGATAAAAACATCAACATTCCTCCCAGAATCAATGTAAAAACCACACAGTAAGTAATGAAAAGTAATGCGGGGGTATGCACATCACTGATCTTCTTTACTCACAGCATAAATACTCGGACATCACTGTAAATTGCAATATTTGGGGAATATAATTTTTGTCATTTTATCAAGAGCGCCGATTGATAAGGTGGTAGTTAAAACAGAGCACTGTAATTGCTCACATTAATAAGTCAGAAGCCACATGACACCAGATTATCTTCCAAAAGGTTTATCTTAAATCACAAGCTTTTGGAGCACCGCTCCTTCATCAGGTTTCACCTGTTGGACTATAACCTGGTGTCATGTGACTTCTGACTTTGTCCACCCCAGTCCAACACCAGCACCTCCACATTATATTAACACGTATGTTACATTGAGGGATGTGGAGCTCGGACACAGCCATGATTTAATTGAATACCTGAACAGACCCATGGGTTTGAATAGCCTAGTTTTTTATTTCATGACAGTTCCCCTGTTCCTGTGATTTCTCACAATAAAAATTGTATCACAATAATGTGTATTAATGGTGGTCGCTTTAAGTCTACAGAAAATATGGCTAGCTTTCAAACAAAATGGGCAGCACGGTGGCACAGTGGTTAGCACTGCTGCCTCACAGCGTCAGAGACCCGGTTTCAATTCCCGCCTCAGGCGACTCTCTGTGTGGAGTTTGCACATTCTCCCCGTGTCTGCATGGGTTTCCTCTGGGTGTTCCAGTTTCCTCCCACAGTCTAAAAATGTGCAGGTTAGGTGAATTGGCCATGCTAAATTGCCCGTAGTGTTAGGTAAGGGGTAAATGTAGGGGAATTGGTCTGGGTGGGTTGCGCGTCGTTGTGGACTTGTTGGGCCGAAGGGCTGAAGGGTTTATAGCGGTTATAATCTAATCTAAAATGCTGAATCAGGAAATCTACCTGGAATATAAGTAGCTAACTTAAGATGTTGTACTGCAATATCGATACTAATGTTTTTGGTTCACTAATTGTATTGTTAGGAGGAAAGTCAACCCCTAATATTAGAACATGCTGAGATCGCTAAAATAATAGGTCACTGCCAAATCACATGGAGACCATAGAAGATTTTCATTTCAATCATTTTGCCAGTTGTTCCATTGACCTTCCTATCATGGCACTGATTAGCCTTTTGTAGCTTGTGGTTTGTGCACAGCAGCTTAAAGAGAAGATAACATTCTCACTGTCATGATATTTATTTAAGGAAAGTACATCACAATACTGTAAGACTATAATGACTGGGATTAGCACATCAAGGCAATCAATTTAATCAGCTTCGATTTCTTCCAAACACTGTACTGTTGTTTCCTTCAGAGGTAACTGAGTTTGATTTACACATCTTGATTTTGAAATCCTTAATGGTCATTCAGAAGACGTTGAGCTGGATTTTAAAGTCCGTTAGAGACAAAAAAATTGCAGATTCTGGAATCCAAGGTAGACAGGCAAGAGGTTAGAAAAACACAGCAAGCCAAACAGCATCAGGAGGTGGAAGAGTCAATGTTTGGGTATAACCCTTCTTCAGTCCTGAAGATTATTTCCTAAAAAATCCACATAGCCAGTTCTCCAAGGCTAGAATCAAACCCGGGTCCCTGACACTGTGAGGCAGCACTGTGGCATTCCAATTGTCCTTGAGCCCTGAAGGACATTCTCTCTCTCCAGTATTGTCATTTTCTTTTAATTTAATACAGCCAATCCTGCCACTTTCTTCATTTCCCTATCTTTGCTGAATCCTACCTCATAGCATGTGCTGCCTTTTTGAGTCAGGCCTCTATCATCTGTTCAAAATCAAATTCCCACATGACTACACATAACTCCGGATCACCTAACTTATTTATTTTAAATGGGTTTTCACATTCATACATTCACTATCGACTATAGACTCTACTTCATTCCTCTCATTCAAATTTCGCTCATATCCATATAATTTCCTACTTTTGGTTTATCTGTTTTTTCAAGTATGCTGTTCATCTTGTCTGACCCCTCTGATGTTGCCTCCTAGTTCCTGCCCCGTTTAAAGCTTAAACCATCTGCAAGTAATTGACGTGCTCCTCTTCCATCATCTCTTTAGCCAAACGTTCATCTCTGTAATCATATTACCATTCTCATTGCCACTTGTTACTGGGATTTGCTAATAATATAAAACCTATGTCAATCGAATTATATACAAAGATATATATGTATGTGTTCTGGTTGTGATAAAACACAACTCATAAAATTTGTGGGAATCGCAAATGAGGAGCCTGGAGTGTAATACCTCTGGGCCAGAAGTTCAATGTTGACCTGCCACAGAGGTATTTCACAATATGTCTGAAAAGGTTGAGTTTGAGCTCTTGTGGGATTTCTGTAGTGTACCTACCTCTGGTACAGAAAGTCTGGGTTCAAGTCCCTGCTGACATGGAGATGTGACCTCACATATCTAACCAGGTTGACTCACTTTGTTTAAGAAGCAGTTTCCACCTGGGAGGGTATCTGCACGGGGTACGGTCAGATAGTGGAACCTCAATTAACTGAAAAACGTTCAGAAAAAACTCAGAACCCAAATTCAGAAGTGGAAAGTTTTGTTTGATTAACCTCGGTGAATTCTTTCATGAGGTAACAAGGCGATGGATCAGATGTAATATATCTGGAATTTTAGAATAGGTTCAGTAAAGTACTACAGATTTGACTGTTGACAAAAATCAAACGCACAGTCAGTGAACAGGTAATGGCATGAAATTTGAGCTGGCTGCGGCCAGGAGGTAGAGGGTAGGGGTAACACATATAATGTAACAGAAGGTCAGAAATAAGCCTTCATAGTGATCAGTCTGGGAATATTGATCTTCACAATATACATTAACTGTATTGAATTTATAATTAAAGTCATAATTTTTCAATTTGTCAATGCCACTAATTGAGGGAAGGTGGGCATGGAGAGAAAGGGTTATCAGAGGATAATCAATATTGAGTGGGGTTGTAAGAAATTAGAAGCAAACATAAATAAACTTGCAGAATGGGCGTAGAATTGACAAGTTGATTTCAACATGGGAAAGTATTGATGTAACGAAGAACACAATGCACAAATTACTCACTGTAGTGACATGAGTTAACAGGATTTTTAAAAATTAAACCAGAAATTAGATTTATTTCTAATTGGAGAGGAATGTGATTTAAAAAAAAACAGATACCAGGTCGCAGACTTTAGAGTGCAAAAGCACAGATTATAATGAAACAGTGATTTGAAGTCAACTGGAGTATTGCGTTCAATTTTAGGAACTATACTTTAGGAAGGACATGAATGTTTTTGCAGAAAAAATAAACAAAAATGTTTTCCAGGGAGGAGGAACTTCAGTTACATGGATTGCAGAAGGTGAGACTGTTCTCCTTGGTGAAGTAAAAGTTAATTGGAGATTTGGTAGAGGTGTCCAAAATTAAAAAGGGGCCAGTGCATATAAAAGTTGGCAAGTTATGTTGCAGCTGTATAAAACTTTAATTATCGTTTGGAATATTGTGTGCAGCTCTGGTTGCCACACTACAAGAAGGACGTGGATGCTTTGAAAAGGGGGGCTTGCTTAGAAAGTTTACCAGGATCTTGCCTGGTTTGGAGGGTTTTAGTTATAATGTGACATTGAGTAAACTTGAATTGTTTTCAGTGGAAAAATAAAGGCTGAAGGGTGGTCTGATCAAGGTCTAAAAAAATTACAAGAGGAAAAGCTATGGTGGTTAGTCAGAGGCTTTTTCCTGGGGTGGAAAAGTCAACTACAAGAGGCCACAGGCTCAAGGTTGAATGGGGAGGTTTTAGGGGAGAAGTGTGGGAAAATCTTTTCAATGCAGAAGGTAGAGGGTGCCTGGAATGTATCGCTAATGGAGGTGATGGAAGCAGGCACCTTAGCAATGTTCAGGGCAAATCTTTTCAGACATTTGAATGGGAGGCGAACAGAGGAATAGAAACTGCATATGGGCAGTAAGTACTGGGTGTAAATAAAGAGTAGGGATCAGCGCAGGCTTGGTGGACCGAAGGCCCTGATCCTGTACTGTATTGTGATGTATTAGGCATAGACAGAGAAAAACTGTTCCAGCTGGGAGAAGGGTCAAGGTTAGATTACTTACTTACAGTGTGGAAACAGGCCCTTCGGCCCACACCGACCCGCAAAAGCGTAACCCACCCAGACCCATTCCCCTACATTTACCCCTTCACCTAACACTACGGGCAATTTAACATGGCCAATTCACCTAACCTGCACGTTTTTGGATTGTGGGAGGAAACCGGAGCACCCGGAGGAAACCCACGCAGACACGGGGAGAATATGCAAACTCCACACAGTCAGTCGCCTGAGGTAGGAATTTAACCCAGGTCTCTGGGGCTGTGAGGCAGCAGTGCTAACCACTGTGCCACCGTGCTGCCCACAAGGACCAATGGATCCCAACTTAAGGTGATTCCCAAAAGAATGAGCAGTGACAAGAGGAAAAGCTGATTTTACGCAATGAGTGGCTTGGAACTGAATGAACTGCCTGAATATGTTGATGAAACAGATTAAATTGTGGTTTTGAAAAGGGAACTGGATAAACTCCTCTTAAAAACAGAACCAAAAATGTAAAGTGAGGATGAAAGGGGGAGTGGCTAAATTCCATTACAGAGAGCTGCATGAACACCAAGGACTGAGTGATTCTTTCTGTGCTGTAATCAGTTTCTGATTGTAAATACATGTATCATTTCTAATCACATATTGTATTGTCACATCCACCTGATCTCACTTCCTGGCACATGCTGAAGCAAAATAATTACTTAATCTTTTTTTGAGGTTTGAATCACTGCTTGTGAATTTATTCTCTCTATCCTGGTGCCCTCATTCCCGTTGTAAAGTTTTTTTTTATTTATGCATGCCAAATCAGGATCAGTATTTGGTGAGCAATCAGGCATGAGTACACTCGCCGAGGGTAAAGGATGGAGAACGCTGAAATATTCAGCGGTTTATGTTTCATTATTGATTCTACCTGCAAGGTAAGTGGGTGTGAGCAATGAGATGATCGAGGTTTGAGAAGGCAGCGTGAGGGGAGTGTGAGGGGAGTGTGAGGGGAATGTGAGGGGAGTGTGAACAGCAGTTATCTGACTACAACATATTTGTCACTTGTTGTTTTGACCTGCTTTCTTCACTGAATACAGGAATCAAAGCACCATTCCCTGGATGCCGATTTCCCCTTTAAACGCTAACTGGTCCTTCCTGGTCTCAGCTATAGGATTCTTTCTCTCAATGCTGGAAAAAATTCTCCTCAGTTACCAACAGTGTATCCCAGCAGGCATCCACATTATGGAATGCAGTCTTTGCTTGTCTGAACTGTAGTGGTCTACTTATAAACCATTCCAACAAAGACAGCTATAGAGCCAAATAACTTAGAAATCTCCACAACACTAATGGAAATAAAAGTGCTGGACAGCATTTCACTTCTTAAAGCCTTTACAGTAACATTCTGCACAAAATTAACATAATTAGAATGTTAATTTGCAAGTAAAGGCTATTTTAAATAATTAGGCAAATTTCACCCCAAATAGTTAATATATTAAGAATACATTTCACGTAGTTGCAAACATTCGCACTAGTTCATGTAGAAATGTGAGACCTCATGCAAGCTTCACAGTCTTTCCAATTTTGTCTTCACGATGTAGAATTTTTTCACTTCTCATTAAATTGTTTTAATCTTTGAATCACATCCACCACCAGCTGTAATCCATATGACATCCCGGGAAAAGCTTACCACCAACAAGGTAAACATCTACGATCCTTCCTTCTCATTGGGAATAACAGTCTTGATGAGACAGAGTCCATAAGACCATAGGACATAGGAATGGAAGTAAGACCATTCGGCCCATCGAGTCCACTCCACCATTTAATCATGGCTGATGGGCATTTCAACTCCACTTACCCACATTCTCCCCGTATCCCTTAATTCCTGGCAAGAGCAAGAATTTATCAATCTCTGCCTTGAAGACATTTAATGTCCCAGCCTCCACTGTGCTCCATGGCAATGAATTCCACAGGCCCACTGCTCTTTGGCTGAAGAAATATCTCCTCATTTGCGTTCTAAATTGACCCTCTCTAATTCTATGGCTGTGCCCACGGGTCCTCGTCTCCCCGCCTAACAGAAACAACTTCCCAGCATCCACCTCTTCTAAACCATTCATTATCTTGTAAGTTTCCAGTAGATCTCCCCTCGATATTCTAAACTCTAATGAATACAATCCCAGGATTCTCAGCCGTTCATCATATGTTAGGCCCAGCATTCCAGGGATCATCCATGTGAATCTCTGCTGGACACGCTCCAGTGCCAGTATGTCCTTCCTGAGGTGTGGGGCCCAAAATTGGACACAGCATTCTAAATGGGGCCTAACTTGAGCTTTATAAAGTCTCAGAAGCACATCGCTACTCTTATACTCCAACCCTCTCGAGATAAATGACAACATTACATTCACTTGCTTAATCACGGACTCAACCTGCAAGTTAACCTTTAGAGAATCCTGGACTCGCACTCCCAGATCCCTTTGTACTTCAGCTTTATGAATTTTCTCACCGTTTAGAAAATATTCCATGCCTGTATTCTTTTTTCCAAAGTGCAAGACCTCGCATTTGCTCACTTTGAATTTCATCAGCCGTTTCCTGGACCACTCTCCTAAACTGTCTAAATCTTTCTGCAGCCTCCCCACCTCCTCAGTACTTCCTGCCTGTCCACCTAATTTCGTATCATAGGCAACTTCACCAGAATGCTCCCTATCCCTTCATCCAGATCATTAATTTTTAAAGCGAACAGCTGCGGCCCCAACACTGGACCCTGCGAGACACCACTTGTCACTGGCTGCCATTCCAAAAAAGAACCTTTTATCCCAACTCTCTGCCTTAGGTCAGACAGCCAATCCTCAATCCATACCAGTAGCTCATATCAAACACCATGGGCCCTCACCTTACTCAGCAGCCTCCCGTGTGGCACCTTATCAAAGGCCTTTTGGAAGTCTAGGTAGATAACATCCACTGGGTTCCCATGGTCTAACCTACTTGTTACTTCTTCAAAGAATTCTAACAGGTTTGTCAGACACGATCTCCCTTTACTAAATCCATGCTGACCTGTTCTAATCCAACCTTGCACTTGTAAGAATTTAGAAATCTCATCCTTAATGATGGATTCTAGAATTTTACCTACAACCAAGGTTAGGCGAAATGGCCTGTAATTTTCCATCTTTTGTCTTGATCCTTTCTTGAACAAGAGGGTTACAACAGCGATTTTCCAATCATCTGGGACTTTCCCTGAATCCAGTGACTTTTGAAAGATCACAACGAATGCTTCGGTTATTTCCTCAGCCACCTCCCTCAGAACTCTAGGATGCAGACCATCAGGGCCAGGTCATTTATCAATTTTTAGACCTTTTAGTTTTTCCCACACTTTCTCTTTTATAATGGCTACCATACTGAACTCTGCGCCCGACTCTCCTTAATTGTTGGGATATTACTCATGTCTTCCACTGTGAAGACTGATGCAAAGTACTTATTAAGTTCTTCAGTTATTTCCTTATCTCCCAGCACTAGCTTTCCAATATCAATTTGGAGTGGCCCAATGTCTACATATGTTTCCTATGTATTGAAAGAAACTTTTATTATCATTTCTAATATAACTGGCTAGCTTACTTTCCTGACGAAGGGCTTTTGCCCGAAACGTCGATTTTTCCTGCTCCTTGGATGCTGCCTGACCTGCTGTGCTTTTCCAGCACCACTGTAATCTTGACAGTAATCTCCAGCATGTGCAGTACCCAATCCTGTCTAAGTCTAGAACAATAGTCTGCTCCCTTGTGGGCTCCATCACATGTTGTTCCAAAAAGCCATTCTGTAAGCATCTTTGGATCCATCGGCAACATTATTCACCCAGTCTACCTGCATATTGAAGTCCCTCATGATTGCCATAACCTTGCCTTTCTGACATGCCTTCTCTATTTCCCGGTACATCTTGCGCCCCTGGTCCTGACCGCTGTTAGGAGGTCTGTACGTAACTCCCATTAAGGTTTTTTTGCCTTTGTGATTCCTCAACTCCACCCACACAGACTCCACATCAACTGACTCTATGTCATTCAGTGCCATAGATTTAATTTCATTCTTAACTAACAAGGCAACCCTGGCCCCTCTGCCCACCTCCCTGTCTTTTCAATAAGCTTGGATGTTTAACTGCCAGTCCTGAACCCCCTACAACCACACCTCTGTGATGGCTACCACATCATAATCATTCACAATGATTTGTGCTATTAATTCACCTACTTTGTTATGAATATTACGAGCATTCGGGTAAATTGCCTTAATGCTAACTTTCTTATCATTATTAGAGATATTGGAAATCATAAGATATCCTAAGTTCCCCTTCCTTTTTGCTGCATTCCTAGACTGCCTCGAGCTTAAACCCACCTGCACACATGCTATCCTGCTGCTTATCTTTCCATTTAACTCCATCGTACCTCTCGCTTTCGCTTTCCCTTCCCCCCGAGTCAGAAGTTTAAAGTCCTACTGACCACCCTAGTTATCCTTTTCACTAGAACACTGGTTCCAGATCGGTTCAGGTGGAGACCGTCCCAACGGTACAGATCCCACCAGCGCCCCCCCACCCCACCCCCACCCCTGGTTCCAAAACTGATGCCAATGTCCCATGAAATGGTATCCCTCTTTCCCAGACCAATCCATTAGCCATGTGTCTACTTCCCTAACTTTCTTGTCCCTATGCTAACTGGCACGTGGCTCAGGCAGTAATCTGGAGATTATGACCCTTGAGGACCTGTACTTCAATTTCCTTCCTCAAGCATATCGACTTAAATTGCAATCACTTATCTTCCCAACAGCTTCCCTGCTCTGACCTCACTTCCACCCAGCTCCCTGCACTCTCTGCTGTAAAAAAGGCACCAGACAGCCACTTCTTAATGCCTTTAAATGGTCTGGTGAGCTCTGGTAGCACTGAAACAACAAGAATGGGCCTTGTGTAATCCATAATCTTTTATTCTTCCGATCTTCAGCTCTTCCTCTTCCCAAGTACATAACACAACAATAATATACTCCACCTGACAAAGGAGCAGCACTCTGAAAGCTTGTACTTGCAAATAAACCTGTTGGACTCTAACCTGGTGTTGTGTGATTTTTTAGATTTGTCCATCCCAGTCCAACACCAGCACCTCCACACTAATAATAATATCGACTGGACTGTATTCTGCTTCAACACCAGGATAGCTGGCAGATCCAAAACAGAAACATATTCCATTTAGAAAGAATCTTGCTTGTTTTCCTCTTTGCGCAAATTCTCAATCTATTCTGAAGTGTGAAACAGAGATTGCAGGCCGTCCCATCCCTAATGTAATTAACTTTCTTTTTAACCTTTACTTCCTGGCTGTTCCACTCAGGGTAACCTCAGGTCACATAAGGATTTCTTGGAGCTTAATATTGCAATTAGTGTAGTGCAGAACGTAATAGTGTTTCTAATCAGAAAACCAACTACCTCGCTTTAGGAATATTCCCCAGTATACCTGGACCTCAACGGGACCTCACACAAAACGAAAATAAAATGCTTTTCCCAAAACAAACTGTCTTCACACTTTAAGTATTGGACTCAGCTCAAATTATGTGTTCCTGTTGCTTATTGGATGGGAATCCAGAGCTCAAATAAAAATGAAATGATAGAATAAGAACCACTAGCAGAAGTGCTTTGATAAAGGGTCAGGTAGACTTGAAACGTCAGCTCTTTTCTCTCACTACAGATGCTGCCAGACCTGCTGAGATTTTCCAGAATTTTCTCTTTTGGTAGCAGACGTACTGAACTTATTTTCAGTTTTGCAGCATGTTACATAACACACCGCCACTCACCGTCCCCACTCCCTACATAGCCCAACTCTGAGCCGAACTCCACCGACCACTTTACCTGGGTCTAAAGCAATTCTTATATTTTCATTTGAATATGTTCCCCCAGTACATTGTAGAGTGTAAAATTTCTCACTGTTGCACTGTTACAACCTCTGAGGAATAATAGCAATGTTTGTACATTGAATTATTGAGAGTTAGTTGTTTTAATTAACAGTTGAGTGTCTGATGGTCATTTGTATTTTGTTTCCTTGTCTCTCAAAGACTAATTGTTTACAGTGCAGTTGAGATGAATGGCATTCTCTGTGTTTGATTCTCAGTTTTACTTTGGGCATTCTATGCTGAAAAATATGTTGCTGGAAAAGCGCAGCAGGTCAGGCAGCATCCAAGGAGCAGGAGAATCGACGTTTCGGGCATAAGCCCTTCCTGAAGAAGGGCTTATGCCCGAAACATCGATTCTCCTGGTCCTTGGATGCTGTCTGACCTGCTGCGCTTTTCCAGCAACACATTTTTCAGCTCTGATCTCCAGCATCTGCAGTCCTCACTTTCTCCTTCGGGCATTCTATGACAGTTATCCTGATTATTCTCTGTGTGGCGGACATGTGTACTGTACATTATCAGGACAAAGGGTTAACATTATGGCTAAGGGCAACTTAGTTGGTTCTGACTAGTCATATTTTCGAAGCACATTCTTTAGATGCGATCATGTCTGCATATTGTTACTTACCTACAGCTCCAGATCTAAACTCAGAAAAGTGGGATAAGGAATTCCATCTGTTGAGGGAAGATGAGGACCTGGAACTTTTCATTCTTGCCCACTGACTGGCTTACAGACATCTCATGTTTCAGAACTACTGTCATGACATCTAATAACTGAACTAACCAGTCTTTCAGCCAATGATGGGATTATTTTTCTATATGACTGATAACAGCAGAAAGATTGGAGTTGGCATTTCTGGATTCAAACATTAACTCTGTTTTCCCTCCACAGATGCTGCCAAACCTGCCGAGTTTCTTCAGAAGCTTCCAGCATCTATGGTCCTTTGTTGCATTTTATTACAGAAATATTGGAGCGCTATGTAAAGTGTTGCTCTCACCTGGTAACGACTATTCTAAAATTTAATGTCAAGGCAGGAGCTGATGGACATTAGAGAGCCCAAGGCAGAGTCCACAAAAAGGAGTCAGTGCTGTGGGTGGGGGTTGAAGAAGATGCTGGAGCTGGACTGTAGAGATAAAACCAGATAATATAGAGCACTTCTAGTCTCATGTTTCTCAAAGAAAAACAAATTATAGATAAAAACATTTTGGTTTCCAGCTACTGACAGCGGTGTATGTTGGACTTGGGCCTGTGCAGCATCCCAAGTTTGACGTAGAGTGAGATTGTAACATCAACTTCTTAATTTTGTTTTGTATGGGCATTGCTGACAACACCAGCAATCATTGTCCATCCTTAATTGTCGAGAGTCAAAAAGTGTGGTGCTGGAAAAGCACAGCCGGTCAGCCAGCATCCAAGGAGCAGGAGAGTCAATGTTTCAAATTCCTGATAAAGAGCTTATGCTTGAAACGTTGACTCTCCTGCTCCTTGGATGCTGCCTGACCGGCTGTGCTTTTCCAGCACCACACTCTCGACTCTGATCTCCAGTACCTGCAGATCTCTCTTTCTCCTAATTGTCCAGAGGGTAGCTAAGAGTCAACCACTTTGCTGCTGGCCTAGAGTCACATGTAGCCCAGACTGGGGAAGGACAGCACACTTCCTTCCCTGAAGGACATTAATAACCCCAATAAGGGCTTTTACAACAACTAACATGGTTATGTGGTCGGCATTATTCCAGATTTTTATTGATATTTCACCAACGACCATGGTCAATGTGAACTCATTGTCAGTTCAATGCCCTGCAAGTTCTGAATTACTCAACCAGTCACCTTACAACACTAGCACTACCTCCTTAACTGCATTATTAAGTCACAATATTTGACATAAGGCCATACCAGTAAAGCTAGCAAATGTGATATACTGGTCTGACCTGCTTTGACTACTTCAAAATAGGGCTCCATGACGGTTAGTACATTAATTTCTATGTTGAAAATGTGTTGCTGGAAAAGCGCAGCAGGTCAGGCAGCATCCAGGGAACAGGAGAATCGACGTTTCAGGTCCTGAAGAAGGGCTTATGCCCGAAATGTCGATTCTCCTGTTCCCTGGATGCTGCCTGACCTGCTGCGCTTTTCCAGCAACACATTTTCAGCTCTGATCTCCAGCATCTGCAGACCCCACTTTCTCCACATTAATTTCTATGCATTACAGTTTTATTCATTGCTTTTCTCTTCTAAGAAGCAGGGCCCTGGTTGACTTGACTCTCTTGTATCTGTCTTGTGGTGAATCAAACTGGCAGGAATGGAAATGAACTGGCAACACTCACACAGAAAAACTGAAGCAATTAAGGCAGCAGAAAATCTTTTGGTTAGAAGGAAATAAGTGCTTATCCTTATGCTGTTTCTTAGAGATATAGACATTCTGACAGAGACTCACCCAGGGATGCTCACCCATGTTTCTCAAAGAAGTTTTTATGGCATTCATCTTTATGAGCTTGATCCAATCCTGATCTCCAACCTTCCACCTAACGTTTTAATTGGAGACCTCTCTCACACAATCCTGATTCTTGAACACCCAACTCCCCACTCACTCCCAAATGATTGCACCTCCTTTGCTGCTAGAATTCCCTCCTGACCACCAGCCAGCCTATCCGTTGAGCTGGCTGCGAGGCAAGAGTAGGGAGCTGGACTGCAACATGTAAGCAGGACCAGTAGGACCTCCACACCCCTGGTTTCTCTATCTTCACTCTCCTACCACCTTCCTTGTAAATCTTGGCATGGTAGCATTTGACAACAAGGGGAGGCCGCTTGATCCAGACAGTCCTCGGCATCTATGCCAGTACTTCCTAGGAAGCACTTCCTAGATGAATCCCATTCCCCATTGCTCTTTCCCTTTTCAGACTGAAAGCAGGTCCTTTGCTCATTGTCGGATGGTGCCCCATTCTGAGCTGTTTTCATTAGGACTGAAGTGGCATTGCCTTCCATTGTCAGGGACTGGGCAAGGAGGCAATTTCCAATTCTACCTCAACTGGAACAGAAATCAACCCTGTACCATTGACATTCTTCAGAATTACAGTCATGGCATCTATTCAACTGAACTAACCAGTCGTTCAGCCAAAGACAGGATTATTTTTCTATTTGACTGATAATGGCAGAAAGATTGGAGTTCGTGTTTCAAGTTCAGTGACTCTTCATAATGTTCTGGATTCAAACATTAACTTTGTTTTCTCTCCACAGATGCTGCCAGACCTACTGAGATCCCCCAAAATCTGTTTTTGTTTCAGATTTCCAGCATCCATGGTTATTAGTTATATTTTATTGTCGAAAGATTGATATGTAAGGCGTTGCCTTTATGTTGCAAAGACCACTTTAAAATTAGATGCAAGAAACAGAAGATGTTGGAGTCTCTCCAGATACTGCTTGAGTTGCTGAGATGGAATCAAATGAGATTTAAAAAAATGGATAAGCTTCAAACATGGGAGTAGAGTTGTCATGCATGAATAATCATTGCAAATTAGTTCTGATATAGGCAGGCAGCATCTGTTGGAACTGATTACAGAAAAGTCTCTGAGCAGGAAAAAGATGGCACAACAGGACAAAGATCAAGGCCAGGAATCTCAGATAGGGGTCTCGGTACAGGAGGTGGTCAGTTGGAGAGAGGCTCTTAATCGACAGGGAACCTGGAAATACTTCAGGCACACTCTGAGAAAGTACTGGGTGCAGATGGCCATCAGTGCCACTGTCAACGCCAAAAGTGCAGTACAGCACAACAGGAAGGCTCAATAACTTCATGAGCACACAAAGTCAGCGGGCGTATCTTGAAATGTCACATCAACAACATCAACTTGCATTTAGATGGCACCTTTAACTAATAAAACCTTCTTGAGTGCTTCACAGAGACATTATCAAACAAAATATGACACCAAGTTGCATGAGGAGATACTATCCTCCACCGAGCATGAGAGATAGCACACAGTCATAACTTCACGTCAGCTTCAGACACAATGAAAGCTTGCAAAACTACATCCTTCCATTTGTACATGCTGCCAGTTATTCGACTATGATAGACACAGAAGCCAAGCACTGTGCCCCTGTCATTTGACTGCTGCATACAGAATCACTGTGCCAGAGGGACACTGAGACACAGCTGCCTGCCATCCCTACTGGAGGAGACAATAGATCCTACATATTACCGGCTCCAAATGGGAAGGATCCCAAAACCAAAAGAATTCATGTCCACAGTCCCCTTTAAGACCTGTGGCAGTGCCATCCTTGCGTGGCTCTAAGACCACAGTTCTATTTGTAAGAGGTTTTCCTGAGCAGGCCTCTCACAAAACTGGAACAAGACACACACTGTTCATGATTTAGATTGAGGTTTCCAATGGAGAGCCCTTCTCCATTGTCTCGGAGGCAGTCTCCAGTTAATATGTTTGTTGGAGCAGCTGGATGTATCCTGGTTGGCAATTTGCAGTATACATAACTGGGGCCCTACGGCCTTTCACTGAGACAACAACAGGTCAAACAAAAAACCTTTTACGTTTGGCCAATTTTCATCAGTTTTGAAGTTGCCATACTTTCTCATTCTGTTTTCTGACTTGAGGCAGCTGAAGAAGCAGAACACAGAAAAATAATCAAGGAAAAAAAAATAGAACATGTACATTGCTGCCTGTAGAAAAAGTCTGATCATAAATTTGGAAACAGTACTGTAATATCAAACAGAAGCTGCCTCTAAAGATTTACAAAAAAGAGATATGTTTTATTGATCTGTGTGGCAGATGGAGATTTATGTTCACACAGATGTACTGTATGACCTGTAGGAAGGTTTTAGCAATGTATGATGCAATTTTCCCAGATATTCACTCTGCTCAAGGACATAAGGTAATTACAGATGAGGGAAATCATTCACTAGCCAATCCATCCAGAAACACCCGACAATGTCCTCTGGCCGCTGAAGCATCTTAATGATCTATGAATAGTTCCCGGGCAATCAACATGCCCAATCTTCCCATAAGTCTGTTCCACGTTCTGTTAATTTGTTCCATGAAGAAGAATTTCCACGAATTCAAACAAAATTTGCTGTTTTATTTTTGAGTTTAAATCTCTGCCTTTTATCCAATTTGTCATCTAGATTAAAAGAATTTTACCTTTTCAATCATTTTAGCAAACGTAAGAACATCAGCAGATTGTGGCTTTTCTCTGCATCGTTTCTAGTATTTGAAAATCTCCCATGTGTGTCAAGGACTAGACGCGGTACTTAATGTGCTCTCTGGCTGGAAGGTTTAGCCACATGCTTTAATATTTTTGATGATGTAATCCAAAATTCTCATCGCACAATTGATGTCGCTCTGCAGAGGATCAATATGATTTTGTTTTATTGATTCAAAGACGGGGTTAATGCTGGCTGGGCCTCCCTATTTGCTCTTGAGAAGGTCATGGTGAGTTATGACAGCTACTGTAGGTAGGTGCAGATGCCAATGGAGAGGGAGTTCCAGCATTTCCAGTGACAGTCAAGGAATGGTGAAATATTTCCAAGTCAGGATGGTAAGTGGCTTGGAGAGGAACTTTCAGGATGCCGTGTATCTGATGTTCTTGTTTTCAGATGGTATTGGTCATGGGTTTGGAAGGTACTGTCTAAGGATCTTTGGTAAGTTTCTGCAGTGCATTTTGTAGAGGGTAAACACACTGCTGCTGCTGAGCATCAGTGCTGTGGGAAATAGATGTTTTTGGACATGATGCCAATCAAGTGCTCTGCTTTGTGCTGGATCATATTAAGCTTTCTGAAGCTGCACTTATCAGGTAAGTGGGGAATATTCCATCACACTCCTGACTCGTGCCTTGTGGTGGACAGACCTTGGGATGTCAGGAGATGAATTAATTGATGCATGATTCCTAGCCTCTGACGTGCTCTTGTAGCCACAATATTTATATAGCGAGTACAGCCAGTTTCTGTTAAATGGCAATCCCCAAGATGCAGAATTCAATGATGGAGATGCCATTGAATGTCATGAGGTGATGGTTAGATTCTCCCTTGTTGGAAACATGTGGCACAGATCTTACTTGCCACTTGTCAGCTCAAACCCGGTTATTGACCAGGGTCTTTTTGTGCTTGGACATGGACTGCTTCAGTATCTGAGGGGTCATGAATGCAGCCGAACATTATGCAGTCATCAGTGAACAGCACCACTTCTAACCTTATGATGGAGGCTGGTGAATCGGCTGATGATATTTGGACCAAGGACACTACCTGAAGGATATGGGCGTCTCTTTGTGATTCAGTGATGGAGTCCCTAACTCTGAGCCAGGAGGCCTGGGTTTAAGTCTCAACGACTCCAGAAATGTGTAATAACATCCCTGAACAAGTTGACTATAAAATATCTACCCTGAGAAACTCCTTCATGGATGTCCTAAAGCCACAAACATCTTCCTTTATGCTCGGTAGGACTCCAACCAGCAGAGCTTTACAATGCATTCCCATTGACTACGGTTTTGCTCTGGATCTTTGATGTCATATTCAGTCAGTTGTGGCTCCGATGTAAAGAGTAGTTACTCTGATCTCACCTCTGGAATTCAACTCTTGGGTCCTTGTTTGAACCAAGACTGTAATGAGGTCAGGAGCTGAGCATTGAGTTTAACAAGAACTGTGCAGGTCTGTTTCAATTTCATTCTGAGATATTTCAATATCTTTCAAGGAACTAGAATGTGTCATAACTTCCCTTCCAATAGTTAATGTCATACATCAACCATGGGCTCAGTTGTTAACACTGTTGCCTCTGAGTTCTATATTCTGTTTCAAATCCCACTCCTACTGCTTAGTAATAAAGATCATTGGCACGGTGATGTGTTTTAGGGAGTACAGCTCTGTTCAACATTCTTTCTCTCAGATGATACATTAAATTGAGGCCACTAGGCATAAGAACAGAAGTGGGCTATTCAGTCAATCAACGTTGTCCCCCCACTCAATGAGCTCATGGCTAATCTGATAATGTTAATTCCACATTCCTGCCTTTTCTTGATTTGGAGGTGCCGGTGTTGGACTGGGGTGTATAAAATTTTTAAAAATCACACAACATCAAGTTCTGCAACCACCCTGATGAAGGAGCAGCGCTCCGAAAGCTAGTGCTTCCAAATAAATCTGTTGGGCTATAACCTGGTGTTGTGTGACTTTTAACTCTGCCTTTTCTTGATTTTTTTTCACTGATTAAAAAATAACACTTGATTCAGTTACTGACTAAAAATACACAAGTTTTGGCTTTGAATACACTCAAACTCCCAGTCTCAACAACCCTCTGGAGTAAAGAATTCACAGACTAACTGCCCTCTTAAGAGAAGAAATTCTTCCTCATCTTTGTATTAAATGGATGACTCATTTCTCAGGAATTATGCTCTCTGGTTCTCGATTCTCCATCTAAGAGAAACAACTTTGCAGTATTCATCTGTGAAGCTCCCTTAGAATCTGATTTTTTAATAAAGTTGCCTCATTTTTTTGAAACCTTAATATGTCCAATCCCAACTACTCAAACCTCTCCTTATAAGAAAATCTCTCCATATTCAGGATCAACCAAATAAAGCTTTTCTGAACTTCTTCTTATACCAGTATATCTCTCCTTAGAGAAAGGGACCAAATACTCTAAGTATTCTATGTATTGTCTAACTATTACCTTGTATAGGTTTAGAATAAAGGCCAACATTCCATTTGCCTTCCCTAATATCTCCCAAGCTTGTCTGCAAGCTTTTTATAAATCATGCATAAAGACCTGTCAATCCCACTGTGTTCTAGTTTTCTACAATCTGACTACCTTTAAATAATATTCAGCTACCATATTCTTCCTACCGAAGTGTGTAACATCATACTTTTCCACAATATGTTCCATGTCAAGTTTTGCCTAATAATTTAAACTGTATATTGCCATTTATAGACTCTCTATGTAATCCTCACCACTTGCCTTTCCCCCTATTTCTCCCCCATAATCCACAAGCACCTGATGAAGGAGCAGTGCTCCAAAAGCTAGAACTTCCAAATAAACCTGTTGGACTATAACCTGGTGTTGAGTGATTTTTAACTTTGTACACCCCAGTCCAACACTGGCACCTCCAAATTATGATCACTATCGACACCCTGCATTTTTGCTATCTACAAAGTTGGTGATAGTGCATTCACTCCCCCCCTTCAAAGTAAATAACATATAGAGTAATTAACTCTGATCATTATTGCACATTCTGAAAAGATCCCCCTTATTCCAACACTCCGTCCTCTATTAATTAGCCATTCCCATTCTCAAGATAAAATGGTACTACCAAAACCATGATTTCCTAACTTATTAACTATCTGTAGTACTTTATCAACAGCGTTTAGAAATAAAAAATATATTACATCTACTGGTTCCCTTTTATCTAGCCTGCTTGTAACTTTCACTAAGAATTCTAATAAATTTGACAGGCATGATTTTCCACTTTATGAAGCTATGCTGATTCCTCTCAATTAAATTATGTATCTAAATGATCTTCAATTAAATCCTTCATTACAGATCCAACATCTTCCCAATGAGACATGTTAAGCTTATCTGCCTATAGTTACCTGTTTAGTTTCTTTCTTTATTCATTCATGGAATGAGGGTGTCACTGGGTCAGCAGCATTAATTGCCCAGAGGGCAGTTAAGAGTCAACTACATTGCTGTGGGTCTGGAGCTACATGTCAGCCAGACCAGGTAAGGATGACAGTTTCCTTCCTTAAAGAACATTAGTGACCAGATGGGTTTTTCCAACAATCAACAATGGATTCATGGTCACCAATTCCACGATATATATTGAATTCAAATTCCACCATCTGCCGTGGAGGGATTCGAACCCAGCTGCCCAGAACATTATCTGGGTCTCTGAGTTAACAATCCAGTGATTATCGCACTAGGCCATCATCTCTTGCCTGTTTTGTTAAATAGAGGTGTTACATTTAGCACTTCTCCAATTGTTTGAGATGTTTCCAAAACCTAAGCATCTTGGAAGTTTTTATAGAATCACTGAAGCATTAGAGCACAAAAGGTGTCCTTCAGTCCACTGTGACTGGACTGGTTCATTAACTGAGCACCATTACAATCTCCTTCCTTTTCCCTGTACCCTTGCACATTATTCTTATCCATATCATCACATAACCCTCTTGAAGCTTCAACTGAACGTACCCCCACCACCTTCCCAGACATTCCATTCCATACCCTAACTACTCATTGAGTGAAACAGTTCTTGCTCACATCACTCTTGTTTCCCTTGCAAATCACTTTAATCTCTGCTCACTTGTTCTTGCCTTTTTTACGAGAGGGAGCAGCTTCTATTCTATCCAGCCCACTCTTGATTTGGAACACCTCTATCAGATCTCCTCTTCGCTTCCCAAGAAGAACAGCACTAGTTTCTCCAATCTATCCACATAACTAAAGTTCCTCATCCATGAAACTATTCTTGCAAACCATGTCTGAACTCTCTGTAATGCATTTAAATCATTCCTGTAATGTGGCACTCAGAACTGAATACAGTATTCCAACCCGACTTGGCCTCATTATCGTATAATTTAGTCGTTGTCCTACAGGAAGCCTACAGATACTTCCAACAGTATTTTCTCCCCCTTGATATTTATTACCTCTACTGGGAAATGCTAGGTTACAGGGATGGGATGGGTCTAGGTGGGATGCTCTTCAGAGGGTTGGTGTGGACTCGATGGGCCGAATGCTCTGCTTCTACACTGTAGGGATTCTATGGCTCTATAAGAATTTTACCTCTTCTAATCCAAGATCATGTTTTTCTGTCATATTTACTCCATTACACAGAACTAGAGAGCATAGGTTTACGGTGAGAGGGGAAAGATATAAAAGAGACCTAAGGGGCACAGAGGGTGGTGTGTGTATGGAATGAGCTGCAAGAGGAAGTGGTGGAGGCTGGTACAATTGCAATATTTAAGAGGCATCTGGATGGGTATATGAATAGGAAGTGTTTAGAGGGATATGGGCCTGATGCTGGCAGGTGGGACTAGATTGGGTTGGGATATCTGGTCGGCATGGACGGGTTGGACTGAAGGGTCTGTTTCCATGCTGTACATCTCTATGACTCTAAGCCAACCACCCTTTCCTTCCTGCCGTTCTTTTGGAAAAGTCACTTACCCTTAAATATTTAGTTCCCAGTTTTGACCTCCTTCTGACCATGTCTCTGAAATGTTAACAAGCAACCTCCCCGTTGTGACACAAGTCTATCGCTTTGACCCCAGTTTGGATTTGAAGTTCCTTGAGCTGTTGTATGTATCCTGGACCATCTTGGTGTCCAGCTGCATCATGTGACCTTTTCTGCCATTTTAATTAATTTATCAATGAATCACTTTACACTCCCTGTGCTTTATACTTAACTGTAATTGTTCATTTCTTGTCAGTATAAATATAATATTTAACAAGTTATTTTAAAGATATCTTGAGAATATAACTTCAAAAAAGTTCTGTAATTTACATATAAAAGCACCAAAACTAACATGATCATTCTAAAAGATGAAAGACTTAATCTGAATTTGTTTAATAATACATTCCATGACACTGCAGTCCTGTTGCTATAAATTCTGATTCCTGAAGAAGGGCTTCTGCCCGAAACGTCAATTCTCCTGTTCCTTTGATGCTGCCTGACCTGCTGAGCTTTTCCAGCAACACATTTTTAAGCTCTGATCTCCACCATCTGCAGTCCTCACTTTCTCCTAGCTATAAATTCTGTGTCTTATGATTCTTCTCCAAAACCAGCTGATGAAGAAGCAGTGCTTCAAAAGCTAGTACTTCCAAATAAACCTGTTGGATTATAATCTGGTGTTGTGTGATTTTTAACTAACTGTATTCACATCATGTTGTGTTACATCCCTCTGCCATCAGTCTCACTACACGTCTTTTATCCTCTCTCCCCACTAACCTCTCGCTCTGGAGACTTTGCTTTGTATAGTAAGCCTTTACTTCAAGCACCTCTTTCCCCCTGTGCAGCAAATTCTCACATTGGACCAAACTCCCAGACTTACTCTCTCAGCCATTGTCTCGTTCATTCAGGCAAAGCCTCCGTTAACACAGACTGTACTGCTTAAACCTCCCTTTCTTATATGGAACTGAAATTCCATCTGCTTGTCTGGACAGATATGGAAGATCCCAGGGTACTACCTTGAAGAAGGGCCGGGGAGCTTCTCCAATTATAATGACCACTAGTTATCCATCAAACCACACCATAGTAACAGATTACTTTTTTTGGTTATTATCACATTGCTGAACAAAAACTGAATGACAAGTTCCAATTTAAAAACAATCACAACTTTTAAATTTTTTTTTAGCTATAAAGTGCCTTCAGATGTAGGGCGTTGTGAAAAGTGCTGCACAATAACATGTTCTTATTATTTGTGATGTTGAATTGCCATTGATCAGCCTACTTTCATAGTTTGAGACAAAGACATCATCATGCACCATCATCAGACTCCATTTTGCTCAGTACTTCAGATACTGAAACCTCATTTCAGGCTAGCCCTGGCTGAGTTCAATATTCCACCCTTTTCAACCTAAATTCTTCCATAATCCTGCCACCCATATTGTAACTCATTCTAAACCTCATTCAGCCATCGCGCTTGTATGTACAGATCCATTTTTTTATTCATTGGTGGGATGTGGGCATCGCCGGCTGGCCAGCATTTAGTACCCATCCCTAGTTGCCCTTGAGAAGGTGGTGGTGAGCTGCCTTCTTGAACTGCTGCTGTCCATCTGCTGTGGGTTGACGCAATGCCATTAGGGAGGGAATTCCAGGATTTTGACCAGCGACAGTGACAATGGCGAGATAGTTCCAAGTCAGGATGGTGAGTAGTGTGGAGAGGAACTTAAAGGTGGTGGTGTTCCCATGAACCTGCTGCACTTGTCCTTCTAGATGGAAGTGCTTGAGAGTTTAGAAGGTGCTATCTGAGGATCCTTGGTGAATTTCTGCAGTGCATCTTGCAAATCGTACACACTGCTGCTACTGAGCATCACATTGTCCTTTTGGATGTGCTACATATACTTGAATAAATGAGAGTTTCTAACGATCTCTTGGGCCTCTGGACTGGATTGTCTCTCCCACCGGCCAACAGCTTGGTGTAGTCGGCATGTGCATGGGAAAAGGTGGGTGAGAAAATGTCAATGGTGACCACATATGTTGGGGGTGGGGCAAAGAGAACATGCAGTAAGATTTGACGGAAGGGTGTAGGCAGAATGGGCAGGCTTAGGCATATCCTGATAAAACACAGGGTCCACATTGCAGTATTGAGAATGTGAGACATCGGAAGCTGTTAGACCAGATGGGAAAGGTTAGGCTGGGATCCAGAGGACAGTCTGGTGTGAAAGGGATGAAAGAAATATTGAACAGACAAGAGATATCCTAATCCGTTTGCAGCTTGTACAAACAGCAAATGGAAGGCAATAAGGGGCTATGTGCTACTTGCTGATGGCAGTGATCATATAGCAACAATCAGGCCTTTATTTTCGTTTCACCATGGGATATCGATGGCGCTAGGACATTTGAGAAACAAACACATTTCTGGGGGCCTGGAGTCATATGTAGGTCAGGCCAGGTGAGGATGGCAGACTTCCTTCCTGGAAGGACATTAGTGAACCAGATGGGCTTTTCCTCCAACAATTGTTTCATGGTCATTAGTAGATTCCTAACTTTAAAAATTGAATACAAATTCCACCATCTGCCATGGCAGGACTTGAACCTGGGTCCCCAGAGCATTAACAGAGTTCCTGGATTGATAGTCTGATGATAATGCCACTAGTCCATTGTCTCCCCTCAGAGAAGGCCTCTATCTTGTTATCATTGTTTTCAAATCCATCCATAGCTTTGTATCTCCCTGCATTCTAATCTCCTTGAAACCTAGAACCAATCCATCTCTGTGCTCCATCAATTCTGGTCTCACGCGAATTCAATTTTAATCAGTCTACCTTGGGAGATTATGACTTCAGTCACCTCAGATTTGGTTGAAGCATGAAACAAGGAAAAAGAAGGTTGGAAGGGAATTCCCATGTTGAAATTGGGATGAGAAGAATTCAAACACCAAACTTACATTTTAAGACACTCCTTGTGTAAAAGAATATGCTGAGAGTGTTCCTCAATTAAAGACTTGGATCCTGAACTGGAAGAACAGTGAAGGAATGGGTTTTACAGAAGGTTTTCAAGACAAGATGTGAGGGAGAAAACTCAAGTAAATTTGAGACCACTGCAGAGACAAGGGCATAGTAAATTAACGGCCATTTTTGGTGGTTAAGTCAAGAATGGTACAAACAATAATTCCAAATCAATAGTACTGAGGTTGCAACGTCGACCGAAGGAGAAAATCACTTAGAAAGCATAGCTTGTAGTTTTGAAGAAATCTGCAGATCATGCATTGGAACCCTGAGAGCCATTGGAGCTGAGCAAGAATTGAGGTGAAGAATATGTGGGTGACAGCATATGATGTAGAGTACCCAATTAGCTGGAGATGATGAGACAGAGTAGGAAGACAATTAGGGACAGCAGGGATGTGAATCAGAAATACCAGCAAAGAAATTGTCATAGCAATCAGAATGATAAAGCTATAGATTAGATTGGAGCATGTAGGGAGGGAGTGATGGTGTGAAACAAATAATGTCCCATTGGTGGAAGACTGGAGTCTTAGTGACTGAGAAATTAAACAAGGTTGAGTGAGATACCAAATTAGCATGCTGCTTTAATGTCGCCTAAGGAACAATTGGTAAAGTTCAAGTCAGCAGGAAGTAACTTCTAATGGAAGTTGAGAAGGGTGATTGGCATTTTTTGAAGTTGAGTTGAAAGAACATTTGATTCAGCAACAGATGTTGGAAAAGGTATGAATAGATTTGCATTTAGTGATGATTTTGAAGAAGTTGAGTGTCAAGAACATACAAGACAGCTGATTTCTTTGTGCAGGATATTGCTGAAATTTGTTAAGTTTGATTTGAAAGGGACCAAAAACAAAAGATTGAGGAACACCGGATATCTCATGCACTGAATAATCAGGGATTACAGTACCCTTTATCATGTATAATCCTGCTGCTTTTTTGCTGTTTGTAATGTTCATTGCCTAACAACAAAGTCATGTCAAGACAAACAGATGTTTATCAGTTCTACAAAAGGAGATGAAGGGAAGTGACTGAAACTATTAACAAGATAGAGGTCTGAAAGCAAGTTGAGGAAATAAATGATAAATCACCAAAACAGCAATGGGCAGTGATTATTGTGAGAAAATCATAGCTGTAGAGATCACATTGTACATTATCACATTTACTAAGTTGATTATTTTAATCATTCATACCATAAAGTAAAAGTTGTTATTGTATTCAACATAACCTATTTTTAAACTTTGAAATATCTGAACAGATGAATGTTGCTGTTATGCACTTAAAGAAATTACTTACACAGATGTCAGGAAATGAATTCAGGTACAAAGTACAAATGATGTCTGCAGGCCTTTCATGTAACTGTCCTACTTAGTGACTCTCAGTATTTCCTGAAATCAAGAAATTTTTAAGGTAGAAATTCCAGACATGCTTATAAAGCCAACTAATTCAGCATAACCATGCCATCAATAGCTAATTTTGCAAAAATCTATCCTGTACTTCCTATCAATGTTACTTTCTTGTGTTCATTTTATAAAACCTGAAATGTTGTCAAAATAAATCGCTTTCTTTTCGTTGGCGAGATTTTCTGTCTGTGAAAACGCTTTTCAACCTCTTTGTATTTTGAGCATTCCCTGGATGCCTTCGTTTTGAAATTGTCAAACCTGTGTTTTGCAGTCATAAATCAATGCATTCTATTCGCTGCTTTACAATGGCATAAGCATTTCGAGATACTTCAATTCCTTGGTTCAATGTCAAAAGCCTTAATAAATTTAGCAGGGACCATTTTTGCTAAAAAAAAAGGTTTTCGGCACTAAAAATGCAAAAAGGTGAACAAGATGGAGTCTTAAACTGAAATGCCTGTTTAAAGAAAATACATGATATTTTCATGAATGGTTCTCAAGCAACAGCCTCTCCTAACAGTGACTTGATGACTGGGAGTATACATGGACCTTCAGTGACACTTAAGGGGATACTCATCAGTTAAAGGTATACACATCGTTTTAGGGGTGTTGCTGCTAGAGGTATGAACACAACCAATGAAGCACAATGGGAGATGTTCTGGAACACGTTGTCAAGCTATTCCCATTATGTGAGGAGTGGGTGGCACGATGGCTCAGTGAGTGAGCACTGCTGCCTCACAGCACCATGGACCTGGGTTTGATTCCAGCTTCGGGTGACTGTCTGTGAGGAGTTTGCATGGTCGTTCTGAGTCTGTGCAGGTTTGCTCCAGTTTCCTCCCACAATCCAACACTGTGCAGGTTACGTGAATTGGCCATTCTAAATTTTCCAGCATGTTCAGGGATGTGTAGGTTAGCTGCATTACTGAGGGGTAAATGTAGAGTAATAGGGTAGGGGAATGGTCTGGGTGGGTTACTCTTTGGAGGGTCGCTGTGGACATGTTGGGCCAAATAGCCTGTTTCCGTACTGTAGTGATTCTACAACTAATATTTGTTGCTGAAGAAATCTTAAAAATGAGGACAGAAATATCAAGCAACAAGTTGTGCCTGACAGATAACTGATATGGCTTTCATATCAGGAACTGACACTTGCTGGTTTCTCATCAGCGCATGTAAGAACTGTGAGACTGCATGTAAATGAGGCAAGATTAGAAAATACTGAGATACAAGAGTCTAAAATCAGGCAGTTGATACTGATTGCAAGGTTCAAAACTTGCTGTTGAAATCTTAAGGGGAAAAATGTGATTTTTTTTTCCTCAGCATTTCTCAATATTGCACCGTTTAAAGAAAAAAATCTACATTTCTCTTTTTCCTAATAAAATGGAAGACTTCACACTTCTCCTCACTATATTCCATCTGCCAAATGTTTGTATCCTATTGTGGCTGCTTTGCATCGCCGTCATTCCTCATTGTTGTACCTAACCTTGTACCATCAGCAATTAGAGATATATTACATCCAATCCCTCAATTAAATCATTTCATATCCCACTAGTTATAGCCTTCCATTCTGAAAATTAACCAATTATTTCTTCTCTATTTCCATCTGTTAATTAATCCTTAATCCATACAAATAAATTAGCCTGAGCAGTAGTGGTAGGAGCTGATAAAAAACTACTTTTAAATGAGTTTGGCTTACTACTGGGTAATAATTTGAGCAGATATAGCTTCACAAGTAATCATGGAAACTGAAAGTGAGGTTAAAGAGATGGAACAGATACAGGATCAAGCCCCCAGTGTTTTTCCATTTGTGAGCAGAAGAATGGCTAAGAATGTCACCAGAAGTCAGCGCGATGACACAGGTAGATGTTCGAGCTGCTGAAACTATATTTGAAGAAGGGTATAGATTAAAGGAGGTACTTCGCATTGTCTTCATTCGTTGAGGCTCAGAACACAGATCCAGAGTTAAATCGATTAGGAACAAAAACAGAAGTTGCTGGAAAAGCTCAGCTGGTTTGGCAGCAACTGTAGACAGAAACCAAAGTTAACATTTCAGGTCGGGTGACCCTTCCTCAGAAGCAGCTCACAATGAAGCTGATACTGAAGGAGTTTAGGAGGGCTACTCTTACAAGAACAAGAGTGGAGACATCTGTGGAGTAGCACGGTGGCTCAGTGGTTAACACTGCTGCTTCACAGCACCAGGGACCCAGGTTTGAGTCCCACTTCAGACAACTGTCTGTGTGGAGTTTGCACATTCTCCCCATGCCTACGTGGGTTTCCTCTGGGTGCTCTGGTTTCCTCACACAATCCAAAGATGTGCAAGCTCGGTGAATTGGCCATGCTAAATTGCCCATAGTGTTGGGTGCGTTAGTCAGGGGTAAATGGGGAGTGTGTCTGGGTGGGTTACTCTTCAGAGGGTCGGTGTGGACTTGTTGGGCCAAGGGACCTGTTTCCATACTGTGGGGAGTCTAATCTAATCCTCACGAAACTTTGGATGATTGTTTATCAGAAAGTGGCATCATCCAAGTATCTTTGGGGCAAACTGCAAATAGCAAGTGAAATTCTGACCACAGGACATATACAAATGTGGAAAACTCAAGTATTAATAAACTGGCATTCATTTGTTCCTTCCCCAACTATAACATTAGTGTTGCATCCCGTCTGTTTGTGTGTGAATGGGATTTGTTTTTTTAAAGTTAAGGTATAAGTCAGCAATTTGTGTTTCTTTTCTGCTATTGCTTGAAATCAATCTGTTTTAAACAAACAGCCAGTTTCATGGGTATGTACAGAAAGCTGATGAATGTTTGCTTTTAGCCTGGGTTCATCAGTCAGGTAAATCATCCTCGGATGCTGCCTGAACTGCTGTGCTCTTCCAGCACCACTAATCCAGAATCTGGTTTCCAGCATCTGCAGTCATTGTTTTTACCCCATGGAGTTTGAATAGTTTATGGAAATATTTTCACATTTGTGGCAACTTTGGGAATAGTGCAACATAATTTCTATCTCAGTGAGTTGTGACTATTTCCACTAGCGTGGAATTCTTTGCATTTTCTACAATTTTTATGCACTGAAGACATAAAACCAATCAAAACCCAATGATTTGCAAAGAATTTAAATGTTTCTGCTCTTTCACTTTTTACTGCTATAATTTTTTGTGTCTCTGTTTGTTCATAGTTCTCACTTGCTGTCATTAATCATTTGTATTTGCATACCTGTAGAATCTTTCTCAATCTGCTTTTATTACCCTTGCTTTTTAATTTTCATTTTCTATATTTTTCTCTCCATTAATTTCTTGACTATTTGTTAAATTCCATGTTCCTCACAGTTATAGAATATAGACCAGCATAGCACAGGAACAGATCCTTTAGCCCATCATGTCTATGTCAGCCATGATACCAGTCTAAACTAATCCCATCTTCCTGCTCATGGTCCATATCCCTCTATTTCCTGCTAGTTTATGCGTTTGTCTAAATGTCTCTTAAACATTTCTAATATACCTGCTTTTTCCACCTCCACTGACAGCATGTTACAGGCACCTACTACACTCTGTGTAAAGAACTTGCCTCACACATACCTTTTAACTTTTCCCCTCTCACTTTAAACCTCTGTTTTTGACATTTGCATCCGAGGAAAAAAGATTCCAACTATCCACCCCTATCCATGTGTCTCATAAATTTATATACTTCTATCAGGCTGCCCCTCAGCCTCAGATGCTCTAGTGAAAACAATCAATTTTTGTCCACCCTCTCCTGAAAACTAATACATTTCAAGCCAGGCAACATCCTGGTAAATCTCTCTCCAAAGCCTGCACATCCTTCGGATAGTGTGGCAACTAGAACTGCACACAATATTCCAAATGTGGCCTCAGGAAAGTTTTATACAGTTGCAATATGACTTACCAACGTTTAGACTCAATGCCCTGACTGATTAAAGCAAGCATGCTGTACACATTCTTTCCGAACTTATCCTCTTGTGTTGTCACTTTCAGGGAGCTCAGGACTTGGACCTTGAGATCCGTCTGTATATCAATGCTCCTCAGGGTCTCTCCGTTTACTGTATCCTTTCCTCTTGTATTTGACTTCCCAAAGTGTATCACCTCACATTTATCTGAGTTATCCTTCATCTGCTATTTCTCTGCCCAACTTCCCAAATGATCTATTTTCTGCTGCATCCTTTGATAATGTTACTCACTATTCAGTATATTATCTGCAAACTTACTAATCAGACCATCTACATTTTCATCCAAATCATCTCTCTCTCTCTCTCTCTCTCCATATATATGGAGCTGGGACCTCTCTTTAGATAAGTAACAAACAGAGGTCCCAGCAGTGATCCTTGCAGAACACCAATGGCCACAGGCATCCAGACAGAAATACACCCCTCTACAACTATTTACTCTCTTCGATGATCAAGCCAATTTTGTATCTAACTTGCCAACTCACCATGGATCGTTTATAAATTAATCTTCTAGATTAGCCTGCCATGATAGACCTTGTCAAATGCTTTAGTGAAGTCCATGTAGATAATATCTACTACCCTCCTTAATCACCTTCATCATTTCCTCAAATAGCTGTATCAAGTTTGTGAGAAAAGATTTCCCCCGCATACAACCATGCTGACTATCACTAATAAGTCCTGATTCGGAGATGCCGGTGTTGGACTGGGGTGTACAAAGTTAAAAATCACACAACAACAGGTTATAGTCCAACAGGCTTAATTGGAAGCACACTAGCTTTCGGAGTGACGCTCCTTCATCAGGTGATTGTGGAGGGCTCGATGTTACGATTGAGCCCTCCACAATCACTTGATGAAGGAGCGTCGCTCCGAAAACTAGTGTGCTTCCAATTAAACCTGTTGGACTATAACCTGGTGTTGTGTGATTTTTAACTAATAAGTCCATTCTTTTCCAAATATGAGTAAATTTTATTCCTAAGAATTTTCTCTCAGTAGTTTCCTACCTCTGATGTAAGGCTCACTGGCGTATAATTTCCTGGATTATCCCTGTTGCCATTCTTAAATAAAGGATCAACATTGACTATTCTCCAGTCTTCTGGTTCCTTGCCTATCGCTAAAGAGGATACAAAGATTTTGTCAAGGCCCGAGCAATCTCTTTTCTTGCCTCCTTCAACATCATGAGATAGATCCCATCAGCCACTGGAGACCCATCTCACTACTTCCTATCGCTCCATGTGTAAATTCCCTCCTTTGTCATTGAATGGACCTATCCTTTCCCAAGATACCCTTTTGTATAAAATGCCTTGAGATTCTCCTTAATTCTACTTGCTGAGGACATTTCATGGCTCCTTCTAGCCCACCTAATTTCTTGTTTAATTTCTTATTTGCTTCCTTTATACTCCTCAGGGGCTGAGTTAAATTTCAGTTTCCTAAATGTTACACATTTTCCTTTTTCTTTCAATCCCTTGTCTTCAAGGTTCCCAAATCTTGCCATCCTCATCTTTCATCCTCACAGGAACATGTTGGTCCTGAATTCTGATCAACTAGTCTTTAAAAGATTCCCATGTGCCAGATGTGGATTTATCCTGAAACCACCTGACTCCAATTCAATTTCTCCTGTTCCCATCTAATATTGTTGTAATTAATCTGCAGCCAATTTCACACTTCCATTAAGGAGCAGTCTTATTTTATCCATAACTATCTTAGAACTCACTAAGTGACAGGCACTGTTCCCAAAATGCTCTTCCCACTGAAACATTCATCAATCTGTAGATTACAAATTCATGTTGGCCATCCTTAATTTACTTTACCCTCTGCTTATATTTCCCTTGATACTGTTTCTAAATAATTTCCCAACGCTGATGTTAAACTGATTGTCTGTAATTCGTTGGAATGACCTTACACCCGTTCTTGAATCAGGTGTTGTATTTCTGAACCCTTCAATCCTCTGGCATCGAGGAAAGATTGGAAGACAATAGCAAGCCCTTCCATGACTGTCCTTCCAAATCCTTTAGTGAAATGAGATACAAACAATTTGGATGAGGTAACGTATCCACTGTAGGCATCACTAGCTTTTCCAGCACATCTCTCCTGTCAACCTTAACCCCATCTATCTGCTTCTATCTTTTCCAAATTGCGACACCTCACAAGGGTAACACACTGTACATCAAGACTTACTCTTCATCACAGAAGTTCAAAATGGTATCAAATTATGTAAAGTCCTCAATCTACCTGTCAGATAGACCCAGCAAATAGAAACCACAGACCAGATTTCTTAATAAGAGCTACCATTTATTACAAAGAAGTAGATCCTAACCAAGGGTAAACAATTATGAACCATCGACATACAACTCCACTAATTACATTTTAACTCCTTTCTAAACACCCTTGCACATACATGCAGACAGACAAAAACATACATGCTATGAGGAGGAAAGAAAATACTGGGAACCACAGATCAAAAGCACTAGTTGACTGAGGTGATCCTAATACTTGCTGGGATTCTTTTGTTTTTCAATTTCTCTTCTTCAGGTTCTTTACACTCCTTTACAAGAAGCACCAGTGATTGGTATATTAACTACAAAGTTTCTTAGACATTGATTAAAAGTCACAGCAGTTCATGAGTTCTTCAGACTTTGGGTAATTTACTGAAGGGAAAGATAGACCATCAGCTCCTTGTAGCAATCCGAAGGCTTCTGCCAGTATTGTGCATGCCCACAAGCTTTCAGTTACGCAGGAGCCAATCAGATCGTTGTTATTTCACTCTCTTTGTTTCTAAAAGGATGCATTCCACTTCTTACTATCTATTTAATGTTAACATGCTAGTCAAAGCTGTTTGGTTTCCTTTTCTGTTAACAACCATTCTATTTTCATCTTCTCTGCCAGTCTTACGTTCAACTTCACACCCTCCCTCAACTTATTTCATTTGCTTGGTCCTTGCTGCAAGAATCTCCTGAGTAGGCATTATGCACCCTCTTTCTTTTCATCATAACCTCTACAGTCCTTATCATCCAAGTGGCTTGGCTCTACCTCCCTTAATTTTCTCCTTTGTTCAGATACATCTAGCCTGTGTCTAATCTCATTAATTAGGTCAGTGCCAGTGTTGAATGTCTTTGGCTAACAATATCCCAGTTCATTAACACAACACTGACACAAATGGCCATGTGGAAATTTAAGTCTATCGCTTCAGGTTTGGGGAAAAAAGGCCATTGCCCCTTAAGAAAACCCATTCCTTTTTCAGAAATCAACGCTCACACTTCTTCATTGTCAATGTCTCTAATTTGTTCTGACTCCGCGTAACTCTGCACTTTTGAAGGCATTGTTACATTCTACAATCTGTTATACTTAGATGAAGAAGGTTAAAGACCCTGCAGTATACTCTCTACAAAATCTCTTGTCTTGAAACTTCTGTCAGTCAGTGATATGCATGGATAGAGTTAAGAGGTGAGTGAAAAGTGGAAGTTGCTGAAATGTCAAAAGCTTTCCTTCTGAGTGCAAAGCCAAAAAAAATTGCTCTGTGACATGAAATCATTGGGGATGTTAAAAACAATGCAAGGCTTGTGAAATCTTTAAAGAGAAATCGAGACCACCAAGAATGCGGACCAGATGGTTGGTTGGAACGGCCAAAAACAAATCAGTAGCTACGAGGATTTATCCGAATAAAGAAAACCCTTGTCTTCAGCTGACAAAAAAAAAGTAACTACTGCTTTCTGAACTCTCATAAAAACATCTTTCTCTTTTCCATTCTTTCAGATGGTTAAAATACAAACCTTTTGGCAGTTTCTTCGATTCTGTTTGACTTGCAGTCTTAATTTCTGTAGGTTTTCCTCTTGATGCCATTGACTTCCATCTCATAAATCACAGAAATTAGAAGTTATTATCAAAATTATTTTTGTTTTCATTTTGTTAAATAATCTTAATCTTCACCATCACACCCTTACTTTCCTCCTGTTTTTGCAATGACTTGGCAGTGATACTGATTTATTTTTGTTCTGCTGAAAAACTCTCAGAAAACACACAAAATAATCAACAAATTAAGTTGCCCTAAAATGTGTCTTATTTTATGTATCAAATAATTCACAGCAGTTCATAGCTCTATTACTTTTGTTACATTATATTAAAATTGTAACAGTTTGAACTTCATAAAATGCCCCAACTGCAAATAAATAACTCAAAGGCATGAACTGTTTCATAAGAAGTCATGATGTGGAGTTCTGGTGTTGGACTGGGATGGACAAGGTCAGAAATCACATGACACTGAGGTTATCATAGAATCCTTATAGTGTACAAATAGGCCAAATGGCGCAACAAGCCCATATCGACACGCCGATCAGTAACCCACCTAGACCCATTCCCCTACTCTACATTTCCCCCAACTAATGCACCTTACACATCCCTGAACGTTATGGGCGATTTAGCATGGCCAATTCACCTGCCTTGTACATCTTTGGATGGTGGGAAGAAACTGGAGTACCCGGAGGAAACCCACGCAGACACTGACAGAATGTCCACACAGGCAGCCGCCCAAGGCTGGAATCGAACCCGGATCCCAAGTGCTGTGAGTCAACAGTGCTAACCACTGAGCCACCATGCCATCTACTGACCCACCGTGCTGCCTGCAGGTGGCAATTATAGTCCAACAGGTTTATTTGAAATCACAAGCTTTTGGAGCACTGCCCCTTCATCAGGCGACATCTGGTTTTGTGTGACTTATGACCTTGTTTCATGGGAGAGAGGAGAAAGAGGTTGTGGGGTAAATGGATGTAAAAAGGAATTTAAGGAAATAACCAAAGTTTTGCCCTAAACCAGATTGCTGGAGTTGAATTCTAGGGATTTAGGTCAAGGTGGCCAGGGGAACTTTCCCTGATGTTGAAGCAGCAAGTGTAGCGAGATATTGTTGACCAAGTGAGGAGACATGGATAAGATTCCCTCTTTCAAGCTCCTCCCCTGGCTGGGACAACAGTTTATCTTCTTCCTAATACAAGGTTCCACCTCTCTCCAATTAAAATGTAGTTAACAAATTTCTATTGGAGTAGTAGGGGGCCAATTCTAAGGCATCCTCGCATGAAAAAACACAATTCTGTTTCCTGTAAAAGAGCATGGGGATAAGGGTTACTGGCTGGTTTCAGTGTCATTCGATAATGTGTGTTTTTTTTGTTCAGGTTGGTTGCCTATTGTCTAATAAGGTTGAAACCTGGCTGCTTAGAGTCAGCTGATAACTCTGGCCATTTTAAGTCAAGGCTTTTGTTTCCTTTTCTTAAATCCATTCAAAATCTGTCCTTTTGCCTGAAACGATGCTCTTGCTCCGTGGATGCTGCCTGACCTGCTGTGCTTTTCCAGCGCCACACTTTTCAACACAAAACTCTGTTCCCGCCAACCTATTTCTCTCATTGGGATCTTCAGGACAGGCCTCCTTTAATACCTGGCTTACAGCCCAGGACCCATCACTTCCTGCTGTCCAGTTCTATCCGTAGTCCCATCAGTGATCACTGCTCGAACTCTGGACTGCACAGCGGCCAGTCAATTAGATTGTCTGACAGCTCACTAGACAGGACCTTGAAACCAGTAACAAAAGTGCTGGGAAAACTCAGCAGCTCTGGCAGCATCCTTGGGAAGAAAGCAGAGTTGAGGTTTTGAGTTCAGTGACACTTCACCAGCAGTTCTGCAGAAACTCTGCTTTCTCTCTGCAGATACTGCCTGGCCTGCTGAGTTTCTCCAGCAATTTCTGTCTTTAGTTCAGATCTCCAGCATCTGCAGTTCTTTGTTTTAGTTTAAACTATTAATCCTGCTCTTGCCACTAAAGGGGCGATGAGGCAGCTGGCTCTTGGATCGATAGTTGCTCTATTGACAGTGAGAAAACAGGGCCAAGCTTTACCCAAGAGGACCTGGTGGTGCACATGGCTAGAGGTGCTTGTGGTGACTGCCCACTGAGCATGGCCTGAGATGTTGGCATCTGGTGTTGAATTTTGAAGGCTGGAGGAGGAGGAGGCACAGAGCAGGAATCAGCAGGTAACCACTCTGACAAGCAAACCAGGAATTTGCTGGTTTCTATCCGGAAGGAGAGAGAATGGGAAACTGCATAGCAATGAGCTGAGATGGAATAATGATAATATTAATAGAGATGTTAATGCAAGCAAACAAGCCTCTCACTGCTGGTTAGAAAATTTATGCACTCCACATTGGGGACCTCCTTGCTGCTTGATCTCATTCGACACATCCAACTTCCTTGCCAATGCTAATCTTGTCCAATGGCCTGACGATTCTGCCCAATGTTACAATGCGCTGTTGTACTTTCTTGTGAATACATCAGGGTTCTTCTCTATTTTACTGGGCTGATTGGCAGCTGTCTGAGGGCACACCTTTCCAAGTCGGTTATCCAGATCAAGCCCTTGAACATTAAATTGTGATCCCAGATTGCTGAAATCTAACCAAGGCACAATGAAGAAACTTTATATGGAACAGAAGAATCTCCATTTCATGCAATGATTGGATAATCTAAAGCACTGTGTCTCACAATTCAGGGCAGGATATAAAAATAAAATAAATTCCTGAACTGAATCGAAATTGTTGGCTTGCCAGCTGTATTAAGTGATCACAAAGAAATCAATCTAAAAGCCATAAGATACATCCTTGGCAGACACAGGAGATATGTGTGTACCTGTGTACAAAGTGACCCATTCAAAGTATAGAAGTTTCAGGTGTTCCTGAGCTCCACGGTAGAGTGTTGAAGGATTGAAATGTGTCTGATGATATGAGGAAGTTGGCGCTTACCATTGCCAACTTCCATGGATGAAGAGTTGAGGAAGATAGTGACCATGGAGCATCTGGGGACATTGGGCTGAAGTAAACAGTTGGATGATGGGCCAGGGCAAATTATTGTCAAGCTGCCAGGTACCTGTTGGGAATTTCTGCTATCCAGTTAACTCAGGAAAGGAGGGGAGAATTAGAAGTGCTGTATCAATTCAGCAAGTTGAGGTATTACTGAGATGCAAATAGAAGGAATTGTGGAAGTTGTTTCTCAATTGTGAGATTCTTAAATTGCCATTTAAAGGTCAAGAGGAAAATCAGAAAAAAGTTCTCACATTGAGATTCTAATAGTTTCATGCACATTTCCAAATTTTCTCAGCATTGTCTAGAACATTCCAGGGATGGGAAAATTCCACCCTCCACAAATCTATTCAAAGTCGCCATGTAGGGCTGAATAGGTTGGAGCTGTTTTTTCCTGGAGTGTTGGGGGCTGAGTGGTGACTTTATAGAAGTTTATAAAATCATGAGGAGCATGGATAAGGTGAATAATCAAAATCTTTTCCCCAGGATGGGGGAGTCCAAAACTAGAGGGCATAGGATTAAGGTGAGAGGGGAAAGATTAAAAAGGGACCTGAAGGGCAACTTTTTCACGCAGAGCGTGGTGCGTGTACGGAATGAGCTGCCAGAGGAATGGTGGAGGCTGGTATAATTACAAAATTTTAAAGGCATCTAGATGGGTATATGAATAGGAAAGGTTCAGAGGGATATGGGCCAAATGCTGGCAAATGGGATAAGATTAATTTAGGATATGTGGTCGGTATGGGCAAACTGTACATCTCTATGATTCTATGACTCTAAGAGTAATTTTATGAACTCAAGTCATTGTGGAGCCTACCAATATATCATTACATGTGTTTGTAAAGTATGCAATTTGTTGATAATTGTTCTTTTCCCACAAGGATTTTCACCACTTCTTCCGTAACATGCTCTGACATCTGTTGTAAGGAGAAGCTGGTTAACCACTGGTCATGAAATCACAAAGTAGAAGTGAATTTAGCACTATCTATGTGCCTGCAGGTAAAGCCCTTATGCTGATCTATTTTAGAGAGTATCATTCCAGGTCCCCTCACTGTGAGTGACAAGTTTACTCTGACAGCAGTGAGATCAAAGATTCATTGAAGCAGATTCTAATGCAACATCTGCAAAACCTATAGTGCATTTGGTTCACTTTCTTTACAGGAATTGCTTATGTTTAAAATTACACAAAATAAATTATCTTAAGAAACAGAGTTGTGCAGATTGAGCTCAAGAGTTACAATGAATTGAGTACGATGTCTTGAAGTGACGAAGAAGCACTGACAGTGAATCTGCCAAGCAATTATAAATTCTTGATCCAAATGACTTAGCTATGAGTGCAGGCGACCATTTAGAGAAATGGGCATCAAAATCCTCCAGGAGCCAAGATGAAAAAGCAAGAAAATAGTAACGATTTCCACACCACAAGTGCTCGTAATCAAAACTCTCACCAAATGTTTTCCTCCATTCTCTTTTTCTTTTGCTTTATTAATGAATGTCATATTATTAATTTCCCACTTAACAGTTGGCTGAACTAAAGCATATTACCAGATGGCAACATTATGATTTCCTTTATTTGAACAGCATGATTTTTGCCTCTCAGCCATAACCATATGGTTGACTATTTTGATTACTTATACTTTTGCATTTAATCACATGGAAATACCCGATTCCAAAATTAATCATTTTTATAGTATGATAATTAAAGGGCCCATTATTATCTAATGTTCACTGCGTTCCAGGAATAGGCCAAGAAGTCAGAAGCATATCAATACTTCAGTATGAATTTTACCAAATATCCTGACTCCAGTGTCATTTTTGGGTCATGCAGCCACATTTCTGGAATGGGGAGCTCCGTGGCACTCTGCCATTCCAATCCCATTCCTGTTGTCCAATTGTCCCGGGAGATTTGGGATCTAATCTACCATATTCACCCACCATGTTACCACTACCTCTACCCGACTGCTACCCTCCTCTCCCATCTCCAAACACGTCACCACTGAACTGGTGAAAATTGTTTCTGCCCTTATTAAGAAGCTAATAGGAAGGAAAGATCCTGCGATAGAAATTAGTCTGTTTTCAAAAGCAATGCAATCTCAGGGCAAATATTATCTTTAATCATCTGCTGAATAAATGAAGGTGTTGCTGGTGTGGGGAACTTGCCTAACAGAGGATACTAATCTAGAATTATGCAGTTTGTACTTTTCTTTTCCACAAGGAAACCTTTAAAAATAAATGTGCATAACTTCTCAAATCTCCACTGGCCCTGACGTTTCACTCAGCATTTCCAGCCAGACTAACATAGGTGGTGAACATAAGAATTTGCAGACAATTGCTCTGGATGCTGCAGAGAACAATTAACCTTTCAGATATGTGCCATTAGACAATTCAACAATTCATCTGTGAGGAGGTGCTGGAGTGCCAAGCAGATAGATCTCCCAGGTTTCATAGCACACAGCAGCAAAAGGCACGATCCCTAACTATATTTGTGACTACCCAGGAGCATTTTCCAGTGTGAAACGGGGAGGCAATGGCCTTGTCATATTATTGCTGGACTAATAATCCAGACACCCAGATAATGTTCTGGAGGCCTCGGTTCGAATCCTGCCACGGCAGATGATGGAAGTATAAAATTTGGTATAAAGAGTCTATTGGTGACCATGAATCCATTGTCTATTGTTAGAAAAACCCATCTGGTTCACTAATAAATTTTAGGGAAGGAAACTGCCATTCTTACCCAGTCTGACCTCCATGTAACTCCAGACTCATAGCAATGCGGTTGACTCTTGATTGCCTGATGGGCAATAAATACTACCTCAGCAATGATGTCCTTAACCATGAGTAAATAAAACATTTTTAAAAACCTTTTCTACATTAGTTAATAAATATGACATTAGTTCACCTCTCTGGTGAGAGAGACAGCAGGTTTACTGTCTCATTCGATGCTCCATGCAAGTGATCACTCTTTCCGTGGAAATCCATGGAGGTTTATGCAAGCTTTTGTGACATCATAGTTTTGATGCTGCACATGGACTAGTTCAACCTCTCTGCTCCAATGTGCACATTTGCCTCTGGAAATGCAGCCACAGCCTCACACATTTTCCGTTGCTTGTCCTCCTTGTGAATGATCCACACTGTCCAGTGTATGCTTCCAGCTGAGTAGAGCTTGGAGTATCCTGTGTCTCATGACAAGGAGTGCTTAATGCTGCTCCTCAAAACCAATAGCTTGCCATAATTCATTTGGCTGAGAGATCTCTAGCTTAGTCACCAAGTCTCTGAGAGATACCATTGTTCCCTCACCAATGGCTTTGCACATCCCCGTCTACTGATCATCATCAGAGGAATGCGGGTGGAGATTACTGAAGGAAAGGTATTATTTTTCTACTTCTCCTTGGAGCTCCTCACTCTTTTCTCTTGCAAGGTGAAAAGCAGAGGGGAGAATGTAATGTTCTCTCTGAGTTTGGGCTGGGAGGGGAGGCAGAAGTTGATTATTTTGGTGGAAAGCTGTGGGGGGAAACCTTGTTAACTCCACAAAACTGTAAGATGTTGGAACTGAAATAGTCAAAATTACAGTGGTGCCGGAAAAGCACAGCAGGTTAGGCAGCATCCGAGGAACAGGAAAATCAACGTTTCTGGCAGGAGCCCTTCATCAGGATTCCTCACTTTCACCTATTGGAACTGATGTAGGCAATTCAGTCTGTAAAAAATTTGTTCTATCATCCAATGAGATCATGGCTGACTTGATAACCCTCAACTCCACTTCCTTCCTATTCCCCCCACAACCCTTGATTCCCTTTCTGATTAAAAGTCTGTCTATTTCGGTCTTGAATATATTTAACAACCCAGCCTGGACAGCCCTCTGCAGTAAAAAAAAAACCCTACAGATTCACACCCTCCCCAGCTTAGTCTTAAATGTGCAATTCCTTACTCTGAGATTATATCCCCTCAGAAACAGAGACACATCATGAAACAGCAAATGAAGCAAGTCACAGTAAGTTCAGCTATGTTGAGTGTCAAGAGAGTAAGGCAAGGATGTTGGTATTTACTTTAATAGAATGAAAATTAGAATTATGTTTTACTGTCACATGTATTCAAGTACAAAAGGACAGGAGTACAGTGAAAAGTGTACAATGTCACCACACATGACACCATCTTCGGTACAAAGTACACAGTTACAAATCTTAGCTATTAAAATAGATTAAATACAAAAAATGGAGAAACAAGGGAAAAAAGCCACAAGTTCTACATTATAGTTCTACAAGGTACAAGTTAAGAAAATAAAGAAATAAAAGATAGACATTACAGCCCTTCCATAGCTCCATAGTAGGATAGTTACGACTAATGAGATTTTGGCCTGGATTGATACATGGAAGTATGGTATTGCTGCCATCACAGAAACATGGTTGAAGGAAGGGTTGAACTGATAACTCAACATTCCATAGGATCTTTAGGCAAGATAGAGGAGGGTGTAAAAAGGGTGGCGGTGTAGCATTATTAATTATCAAGTCGAAGAGTGTGGTTCTGGAAAAGCACAGCTGGTCAGGCAGTATCCGAGGAGCAGGAGAGACAATGTTTCAAGCATAAGCCCTTCATCAGGAATGAGGAGCTAGCCCAAGGGGGCCTAGAGATAAATGAGAAGGGATTGGGGCTGGGGGGAAGGCAACTGAGAATGCAATAGGTAGATGAAGGTGGGGGAGAAGCTGAGAGGTTGGAGAAGAGGGTGGAGCAGATACGTGGGAATGAAGATGGATAGGTAGGGCAGTTCAAGAGGGCGGAGCTGAGTTGGAAGGTTGGATCTGGGATAGTGTGGGGGGAGGGGAAATGAGGAAACTGGTGAAATCCATATTGATCCCTTGTGGTTGGAGAGTCCCAAGGTGGAAGATGAGGCAGTAGAGTTTGGCAACGGAGGAGGCCCAGGACTTGCATGTCCTTGGCGGAGTGGGAGTGATGGGGGGTAGTTAAAGGTTTTGGCCATAGGGTGGTGGGGGTTTTAGCGTGTGTGTCCCACATGTCTCTTTTTGTTGTAGTTGTCTCTTGTATTAATTAAGGAGTCAATTACAACAAAAAGAAAGATATGATCTCTTGGAAGGGTCCTCAAACGAGGCTTTGTGGGTAAAATGTAGGAATGTTAAGGGGGTAGCTACTTCACTAGGAGTATATTATAGGCCCCCAAACTGTCAGCAGGAAATAGAGGAGCAAATCTGTAGACAGTACACAGAAGTGTGTAACAGAGATTATTACACTAGGGGATTTCAACTTTCCCAACATAAATTGGGTTAATTACAGCTGGTATTGATTGTTAAAGCTTTGACAAATTTGATTGAGTGAGAAGTGTAATGTGATTGATTTTAGATTAGATTCCCTACAGCCTGGAAACAGGCCCTTTGGCCCAAACAGTCCACACTGACCCTCTGAAGAGTAACCCACCCAGACACATTTCCTTCTGACTAATGCATCTAACACTATGGGTATTTTAGCATGGCCAGTCCACCCTAACATGCACTTCTCTGGACTGTGGGAGGAAACCAGAGTACTCAGAGGAAAACCACACAAACATTGGGAGAATGTGCAAACTCCACACAGACAATCATCCAAGGCTGGAATCAAACCTGGGACCCTGGTGCTGTGAGGCAGCAGTGCTAACCACAGTGCCACTCCATACACGAACAATCAGGAGAGATAAGCTGGAGTAAGCAACACGATTTGAAAGGGGGTTGTGAAACATTGGCATAATTGCCTTGATCCCACAGACCTGGATCTGGTGGAGACATTAGAAGCAGGATGGGAAAACAATTCATTTAATCAGTTCTCTAACAGTTTCCCATGTCTGAATGGCATTAGCCAAAGGGACAACTAAAGGTAGCCAATAAGGACAATTAAGTATCCACTTGGTTTTTTGACAGGGATTTTGCTGACACTGGCAGGTGTTGGCTGCTGGCCTGTTAACTCAGTTCTCCTCTAAATCCCACCACCCGATCCCTGGGTCACAGGTATTGCTGGGTTATAGCCACATGGAGTTCCTCTCCATAATCATACAGATGCTAGGTAACCAAGTGTTTAGCAAGAGGGACGAATCCCTACAGTGCAGAAGGAGGCTGCTCAGCCCATCGAATCATTTCCGTTCCTCCGATGAGCATCTCACCAAGACCTGTAACCCTGCATTTATTATGGCTAATCCACCTTGCCAGCATTTCTTTAGACATGACGGACATCTTTGTGCTGTGGAAAGAAAGTGGAGAAAATCCACTCAGCCACAAGAAAAATGCGCAAACTCCACTATGATGATGCTGGCACTTTTAGAAGGCTATTTTGTCCTTGGTTTTGTTGAAGAGAGGTCATAAATGCAGAGGTACTGAAGAGTCTAGTTTAATAATTGAAGGGAAGTGGCCAGCTTAGATTCCCTACAGTGTGGCAGCAGGCCCTTCGGCCCAACAAGTCCACACCCACCATCCGAAGAGCAACCCACTCAGACCCATTCCCCTACATTTACCCCTGACTAATTCACTTAACACTGGACAATTTTGCATGGCCTAGTCACCTGACCTGCACATCGTTGGACTGTGGGAGGAAACTGGAGTACCCAAAGGAAACCCACGCAGAGAACGTGCGAACTCCACACAGACAGTTGCCCGAGGCTGGAATCGAACCCGGGTTCCTGGCGCTGTGCTAACCACTGAACCACCATGAGTTCTCCCGGTTCAGGTTTTTTTTATAGTTTGCTTTGGCTGTAGCAATCATGAAATGTCAGAGTCCAGGGGAGTTGTAAGCTTCAGTAAAGAATTCCTCTGATCTTCTCTCTTTGAATGCTGTTCCCTCCGGCCTGTAAGAATCTGTGTTTGAATTTACCTTTTTGGCAAGGGGTATGTTTATGGAATGTTATTGTATTGGAACAGTTAATTAGTAATAGTTACGTATCGGGTCGGTTAAGTTTTCCAATAGTTAAGTTATTCTAAATTCTGCTTTCTTTTGTTCATGTTCCAACTGTAGTGTTTAAATAAATTCTGTTTTGCTTAAAGCCGAGTGGTTTGACCAGTTGCATCATACCTGGAATATCCATTACATATCTACCTTTAAATAAGAAAACGTTAGAGTCTAGGCCACCTTCTTAAAATACCTTGAGAGGAGTCTGGCCTGGTCTATTGCACCACACAGACAGCCACCTGAGGCTAGGATTGAACCCAAGTCCCTGGTATTGTGAGGCAGCAGTGTTAAGAACTGAGCCACTGTATTACCCAATAGCAGGCTGCTGTCAGTAGCTATCCTTATTTTAATGAAAATACTTATACGTGAAATATATAAATCAATAATGTCTATTTTCAGAGATCTTTGTTCCTTATCTGCACCAGTAGCACTGGCTTCTCCCTCTCTCCCTCTCAGGATTACAATTGTCTGTAGCTTTGAGCTATTTGATTGAGTCTCTCAACTTGGATGATGATTGCCAAACGAGCTCTGTTATTGGCCATCTCCACAACAGGACACAGCCTGAGGTGTGCAGGTCTGGAACAGGTATTATATGTATATAAGTGTTTGAAGTTGGCAGAACAAGTTGAGGAGGCTGTTATGAAGGCTTAAGTGATACTTGAATTAACACTAACAATAGATGGACCTCAGCAGGAATATTGTTTTTATTTCTGGACACCACACTTTCGGTTTTGTAGAGACTAAATAGATTTACTCAAATAATACTGGGTGGTGAAAGATACTTGTTACATATAGAAAAGCTTTTGAGTAGTGAGTATTCAAGGAATGCTAGGTAGAGTTGTTCCAAATCTTGAATGGTTTTTACAGAATAAAGAAGGTGAAACTGCTGGAAGTGTCAGTAACAAGAGGATACCTTTTAAAGGGAATTAACAAAAGAATGAAAAGAGACATGAAGAGAAGTTATGTTACATCATGATTGATTATGATTTGGAATGGAGTGACTGAGGAAATAAGGTAAAAACAATAACTGCAGATGCTGGAAACCAGATTCTGGATCAGTGGTGCTGGAAGAGCACAGCAATCATAACTTTCAGGAGAGAATTGGATAACTGTCTGAAAATGAAACTTTGCAGGCTGAGACAAAGATCAGAGAAGCGAGACCAATAACTTGCTCAAAGAGCTGACACAGGTACAATTTGCCTCCTATATCATTCTACAATCCTATGTTTCTATAGTTTTAAAAGATGAACATGCTCAATTGTGAAGCAGATCTCACACATCTTTTACTGAGGGAAGATACTGAGTCATTCCATCTTGGAACTACAGTAATTTGCATTGCAAAATCCAAAATGTTGACTGGGATATTATTAAGTGTGATTGGTCAGCAAAGATTTCTGAATAATGTTTCTTCTTTTTCGGAAAAGTTAATTCTCAAGAAAATGTAGCAATGGTAAATATCCATACCAAAACAGGAACAACGGATATCTTGTTTCATCGATCTTGAAAATGAATCAGAAAAAAAGCGTAAGGATGTTTTGAGTAGCTAATCAGGTATTTAACTATTCATTCATCACAGTCACAGTTCAAATGAACATACAGCTAATTTAATGATGACAGAAAAAGATCCATTTTTGTACTACTGACTTTCAAACTGCTACCTAACTGTGATAATATCTATGCTCCTCCATCATTTTGCAATCCAATAAATTTTAATAGCAGTGATAAGGATGCCTGTCATTTAAATTACAGCTATTTTAAGAGCTACTTTATCATACACAAGCTATCAATTAATTATAATTACTACCTTTCTCAGAATTTCAGACAGCTTATATATTTGTCACCTCCTTCACAAAAGCACAACTTTTGCCAGGAATTGTGAATAGTTTCGGTTGCAGGTGCATTATACATACAAAGCTTGTCCAACAGACTGACTTGTCTCAATATGTTCTAGTCTATTGTAATTGAATTAATGTAACAAAAATGACAATGAGCATCAATATCAGACAATATTGTCATAACAGCAACACCCTCAAACATGTTCATGTTTCAGAACAAAGGCAGATTTGCTTAGCCATGTTTATTTGCTATTAATCAACCGAATATATATATTATACATATACGTAACAACATTTTGTAACATTCTTTGTTCAACTATCCAATGAATTGCATTTCAACTTGCTTCTTTGATGAGATTTGCCTGTTTACAAAATATGCAAATGAGTTTGCGTGATTTTTTTTAAAACAATCTGATGGACAGTGGAATTGTCACAAGATTCTAGAGCTAATGGACTATAGAAAGGATCACTGTTCCTTTTAGTGCTCTTCTGGGTCATTCATACAAAGGGAACGCTCGATCTGTTGTATGTAATAATCAAAGATTCAATGAATCAATATCAATAATCAATGATAAATCCAAATTTAGTGGAAGGATAACTTGAAAGGAAAACACTCTTAGTCAATCATAAAATCATTGAATTCAGCAGTATAGAATGACAACAACTGGCTTTAATCCTTCCTTGATAGATCTATCCAATTCAATCTCATACTTTGTTTCTCAAAATGCTGCAAATTATTTCTCTTCAAATGCATCTTAATGTTCATTAAAAGTTCCAATGGCATCTGATTCTAGCACTCATTCAGGTATTGTGTTACAGATCTTCATTTTTGTTTGTGTGAAAACATTTGACCGCATTTCCCATGTAACTCTTCTGCCAATGACTTTAAATCTGTAATTTTTGTAATTTTGGTTTTGAAGAGGGAACAGGTTTTCAACATCTGCTCCATCAAAACCTCTCATAACATTGAAGAATCAATAATGTCAGATAAATAAGGAGAGCAATCCCAACTCTTCATATATTGATGTCCCTCATTCCCAAATAACCTTTGGAACGTTCCTCTGAGCACTGTCTTGATGTAGGATCTTCAAGTTTATAGGCGAGAGTGAATGAAGGGCTTATGCTCGAAACATCGATTCTCCTGCTCCTCAAATGCTGCCTGACCTGCTGTGCTTTTCCAGCACCACACTCTCAACTCTGATCTCCAGCATCTGCAGTCCTCACTTTCTCCTCAAATTTATACTCAACCTTCTGTTGGAGTCTAACTGATAACAATCTAACATGGCTTCCTTGTTTGGTATATAAAACACTATTTACAAAGTTCAGTGCCCTATATATTTTATTTGAAGGTTTATGAATTTGCATCACCAGTTCATTCTCCTTCTGTATTCCTGTAAACATAATTTGGGCATTATTGTCTTTGAGTCAAGTTTTGACTTCAATTTCTACACCGAGATTTTGAAAACAAAATCTTGTGGTCCTGAAAGAGTGATGCACTCATGAAGATATTATCTTTCTGATGATGTCTGTGGTTCCCTCAGTCTGTTGAGATGGACATAGAAAATCCTGTGGGTATTATTTTAGAGATGTGAGATGGAATTATCTCCACTGTCCTAACCAACAATTATCTTTTGGTCAACATCACAAAGACGAATTGTCCAGATATTAACACATCGCTGTGTGCAGGGGTTTTCTGTGTGCAACTTGGTTACTAACTTCCTGATGACTTCACTGACTCATTGATGTTTTTGAAGAGGTTATTAACACAATAAACCCAGGACAGTCAACAATACTGTAAATATGAACATCCAGAAGAAATTTGATAACATTCCACATTAAGGTCATTAAGAATAATGAAAATACATGTCTGGGACTGGAAAAAGCATCTGACATTAATTGGAAGATGGGAACAGTCAATGGACTTAAAGAAAAGATTCTCAATTTATAGGATGTGAGAAATAGTATTTTTGTGCCTAATAATATTTAACATATGTTGTACATGTAAGGTAATTTGTATAACAGAATTGTAAGGTGGCTCTAAATGAGGATGCACAGTAGGTTGTGTACAGATGGGTGCAGAAAATTATAAAGCTACATATAGTTAAACAAACTAGCAAAAATCAGAACATAAGAACTAGGAGCAGGAGTAGGCCATCTGGCCCTTCGAGCCTGCTCAATAACATCATGGCTGAACTTATTGTGGACTCAGCTCCACTTACCCACACTCTCACCATAACCCTTAATTCCTTTATTGTTCAAAAAAGAAATTTCTCTTAGTTTTCAAAACATTTACTGAAGTAGCATCAATTACTTCACTGGGCAGGGAATTCCACAGATTCCCAACTCTCTGGATGAAGAAGTTACTTCTCAATTCAGTCCTAAATCTGCTTCCTCTAATTTTAAGGCTATGCCCTCTTGTCCTAGTTTCACCTGTCAATGGAAATATCCCCTCTACTTCGATCCAATCTATTCCCTTCATAATTTTATATGTTTTGATAATATCCCCCCCCCCTCATTCTTCTAAATTCTAATGAATATGATCCCAATTCTACTCCGTCTCTCGTTATAAACCAACCCCATCCTCATAAACCAACCAACTCCTCATAAACCAACTCCGGAATCAACCTAGTGACCCTCCTCTGCACCCCCTCCAGTGCCAGTACATCCTTTTCAAAAGAAAGGAGACCAAAACTGCACGCAGTACACCAGGTGTGGCTTCACCATCACCCTCTATACCTGCAACATAACCTCCCTGCTTTTACACTCCAGCCCTTCAGCAATGAAGGACAAAATTCCATTTGCCTTCCTCATTACTTGTTGTACCTGCAGACCAACCTTCTGCGATTCATGCAGAAGGACACCCAAGTCCCTCTGCATAGCAGCATGCTGGAACTTTTTACCATTTAAGTAATAATCTATTTTACTATTACTCCTGATGACTTCACATTTATTAACATTGCATTCCATCTGCCAGACCTTTGCCCACTTAGTTAGAGTATCTATGTTCCTCTGCAAAGTTTCACAGTCCTCTGCTCATTTTGCTCTGCCACTCATCTGTGTGCCATCTGCAAATAATGTATGTGGTCCCCAGCTCTAAATCATCCATATAAATTGTAAATAATTGCAGTTCCAAAACTGATCCCTGAGGCACACTACTAGTTACTGATTGCTAACCAGAATAGCACTCATTTATCCCCACTTTTTGTTTCCTGCTAGTCAACCAATCCTCCATCCATGCTAATACATTACCCATAATGGCATGCATCTTCATCTTATGTAGCAGCCTCATGTGCGACACTTGGTCGAAGGTGTTTTGGAAATCTAGATACACCACATTCTCTGGGTCCTCATTGTCCACCTTGTTCATAATTTCTTCATAAAATTCCAAAAGATTATATCAGGCAGATATTACTCAATATGAGAAAATATGGTCTAACAAACAATGAATAGCATGTTCTTAATAGTGAGAGGCCATGATCTGTTGATCAATGAGTGGAGTTCGATGTGTATTAACCACTGAAAGCTGGTGAGTAGGCACAAAAAGTGATCAAAAAGATGAATGAAATGTTTGGGTGAGAAAGATTAAAACATTTACAGAGTTTGGTTGGATACTGTGGAGTATTATGTTCAATTTTGGGCATTGAACCATAGGAAATATATTTTGACCTTGGACAAATTCACCAGAATGTTTGTACCAAAAGAGTTGAATTATTTAGAAATATTGCACAAACTTGACTTTTTTTACATTGACTTTTAAGGCCCAAGCTTAAAGCTTTAAATCCAAAACATCAGAATTGCTGCAACTTTGAAAGTGACTGCTTAGTATTTTTCATGGGCAGAGTAAAGGAAAGAGAGACTCAAACATTTCTTAAAAAAAGATAAGAAACCAAAGCTTTTCATCTTGCACCTATCTGGATAAAGATGCATGTAAAAGACTTAACGTCTTACCTCCTTTTAGCAATGTTTAAGCTCTGCATTACTGAATAATTAAAGCAAAACTTGCATTTACATAGTAAATTTCAAGATTATCAGGCATGCCAAACTATTTTAATCTCAATTAAGTAATTTTGAGGAGTAGGAAATATTTGCATACAGCAATCTCTCCCAAGCTTCAATGTAATAATGGCTAATCATTGGTTGAAGGCTAAACAATGTCTGTGGGATCAATAGTTTCCAGGAGACTGAGGCAAAAGTGATAGGAATCTAGTGGTAGGATAGGTAGGACCATAGTTTTATAATTTAATCCAAAACACAGCACTTCAAATAATGTGGCTTACCCTCAGTACAATGAGACTGGAAACCCTCAATATTCTCACTTAGAAATAATGGCATGACCAGGTAAGTCACAACTTAACACATTAGAATGGTTGTTTTCTTTGAGTTTTGAAATTTACTCCATCAGATCTTTCTTGCCTTGTTTCATTTTATTGATACAAATATAGCCTGTGATCCTCCCAATAAATTTAACTAAACTGTATGAATGCTGAGGAAAAATTTGAAGGTTTTGATTTGAACTCCATGTGGTGAATGGGTGCTGAATGACTTAAAATCTCTCCACAGTGTTCAAGTCTATTCTTCCTCTACACCTTCAAATTGTGGAGCCTCTAACATCCCCTTTTCTTCCTTCTCCATATAATCTTCACTCTTGAGAACCTCAAGCTGGCAACATCTAATTGCCACTTTCTGAGTTTTTCTATTTGACCTTTTCAAATTTGGTATCATCCTACACGATGTCACAATGTTTGTTGAATAATGAAAGGAAACATAATCAGGAGTTGTAATCCTGACTGTTATTCCTCGTTTCTAGCCCAGGAATATCAAAGCCAATAGTATTAACCTCTAAAGCCAGTTCAGCTGAAACCTAATATATTAGCACAAATTGGGCTAATCTTTGCATCTCAGATCCATGTCAGGCAGTGAAATTACAAACATTAGCTGTCGGAGTAACCTTCTAGTGGCATGTTTAACAAGGACAGGAATAAAATTCCCTTGGCAGTTACATCCACCCAATTATTCACGTACATAAAAAATCCATACAATGCTGTATGTAAGAGAGTTTTCCAATTAGTTTTCCAAGCTTCATTGTGTAAAGTAATATAGTCTGATGCATTCATTGATGAGATGTCTAGTGTTCATCTACAGTCAAGCGATACATAGCTTACAGATCTAAGTGGATTATTTTGATGAAAATGTAAAGGCATTTGGGTATTGTGCTAATAATACATGTATGTTCAAAAGTCTGATTTCTGAATACAGTTTGGGGTATTTGATCATGATCATGATTTTGAACTGTCCTGGTGTCACTAAAAAAACAGGTGCTTAGATTAAGTACAGAAGCACTGATGAGAAGTAATTCTCATGGTCTCCCTGCACACCCTCCTGCTGAAGGTGCGCAGTGTTCTGATGAAAAATTGATCAATTGTTGGGAAAATATTGACAAATTGTCTCACACAGTCTCTTGACATCCTCTTTATGTCATAGGGTCATAGAGTCATAGAGATCTACAGCACGGAAACAGATCCTTCGGTCCAACTCGTCACTGTTGACCAGATATCCCAACCCAATCTAATCCCACCTGCCAGCACCCAGACCATATCCGTCTAAACCCTTCCTATTCATATACCCATCCAGATGCTTTTTAAATGTTGCAATTGTACCAGCCTCCACCACATCCTCTGGCAGCTCATTCCATACACATACCACCCTCTGTGTGAAAATGTTGCCCCGTAGGTCTCTTTTATATCTCTCCCCTCTCACCCTAAACCTATGCCCTCTAGTTCTGGACACCTCCACCCCAGGGAAGAGACTTTGTCTATTTATCCTAACATTGTTCCTCATGATTTTATAAAGTTCTATAAGGTCACCACTCAGCCTCCGATGCTCCAGGGAAAACAGCCCTAGCTTATTCAACCTCTCCCCATAACTCAAATCCTCCAAACCTGGCAACATCCTTGTAAATCTTTTCTGAACCCTTTCAAGTTTCACAACATCTTCCTGATAGGAAGGAGACCAGAATTGCACGCAATATTCCAACAGTGGCCTAACCAAAGTCCTGTAAAGCTGCAACATGACCACCCATCTCTTGTATTTAATACTCTGACCAGTAAAGGAAATCATACCAAATGCCGCCTTCACTATCCTATCTACTTGCGACTCCACTTTCAAGGAGCTATGAACCTGCACTCCAAGGTCTCTTTGTTCAGCAACACTCTCTAGGACCTTACCATTAAGTGTATAAGTCCTGCTAAGATTTGCTTTCCCAAAATGCAGCACCTCACATTTATTTAAATTAAACTCCATCTGCCACTTCTCAGCCCATTGGCACATCTGATCAAGATCCTGTTGTAATCTGAGGTAACCCTCTTCGCTGTCCGCTACACCTTGGTCGGGTAAATCTTATGTCAGGAGGAAATATTGGGATGACAGCCTCACAATTGTGAGTTTCTGAATTTACATGTCCTCTACCCCCCCCACCCTCATCAGATGGGTCAAATGTGTTTTTTCTTGTCACAGCTTCCAACACAGCACAAAATATACATGACCTTTTACTTCCAATTATATTTGCTTACAAATAATGTTCCACAGTAATGAACCGTGCTGTCAACATGACATGGGAAATATACTTTTAAGCAACTTCCATGATGCTGTATTTCATATTTCCCCAACTGTTCTGATCCCAGCTGATATACCACTGGATAAGTCGGATCTCAGACTGAAATCTGGTTTGATCGATCATTTTCTTTTATTCACCATAGTGGTCTCTCATTGAAACAATAGCCTTCAATGCTGCAGATTTATTTCTAACAAAAGAACAGAATTTTACCACACAAAAGAAATAAAGATAAAATAGAGAAAAAAAAAACAAGCCATTTGTGTAAAACAAACTATGAAAAATGTCAAAAGACATGGTCAAATAAAATCCTACCTATACTAGTATCAGTAATGAAAGTAACAAAGAGAGACTTCCCATTCCTAGCATATCCATTACTTTGACTTAACTATTTCATTTAATTCCCAGGCACAGCATTTGATAACCCCTTCCTTGATTATTCACAGAACTGAGCTTAAACTTTCTTAGCTTCAAATACCTCATGTAGGTTTCTCACCAAATACAATGGTCTGTAACTTTCAAGCAAATCTCTAAGAGTGAGCTAATCCATTTACTAACTGTATTGAACTAATTTCTCCAGGAAAAGCTGTTCTTATATTTAAACTCAGCAGTGAATGGAAGCAAACACTTTACAATCTATGGATTTGTCCAAAGCAAAAGAAAATCTTGAATGTTCTAAATGTAAGCTAATGCCATTCAATAAGTAATTTCTCTGATTAAAGAATTCTCACAACACAAACAAAATCACATTCTCCCTCCAGGAGTGCCCTCATAACCCGCTCTCTGACACATGCCAGCTGAGAATCATAGCTCCTGATAGACTGACAAGTTAGTTATTAAACTCTCAAATATATATACCACGAGTTCAAAATCCAAACTCTAGTAGAAATTATGTCTATCGATAAATCATACGCATCACACTACCATAAGTCCATAAGGTATAGGAACAGAAGTACACCATTCAGTGCACTGAGTCTGCTCCACCATTCAATGACCGTAAGACTAAAACAAATAGGAATGGGAGTAGGTCATTTAGTCACATAAGCCTGCCCTAGCATTCAATAGAATGATGATGGATCTGATATCCCCCTTTCCTGTCCCTTCCTCGTAACCCTTGATTCCCTGACTGATCAAGAACTGGTACCTCAGCCTTAAATATACAAAAGGATTCTGCTCTATACCTCTCTGTGGCCAGGAATTCCAAAGACTCACAAGCCTCCGAGAGAAGAAATTCCTCCTCATCCCAGTCTTAAAATGTTGTCTCCTTATTTTGAGACTATGATCTCTGGAACTAGACTCTCCTCTGAGGGGAAATGCACTCTCAGCATTTACCTTGTCAAGCCCCATATGAAACTTGCATGTTTCTGAAAGATCATCTTCCATTCTTCTAAACTCCAGTGAGTAGACTCCCAATCTGGTTAACTTTTGCTCATAAGACAATCCCTCTATACCAGGGATCATCCTAGTGAACCTTCTCTGAACTTCCTCCAATGAAATTAAATCTTTCCTTAATTAAATGGACCAAAACTGCTGACAGTAGTCCAGCTGTGGTTTCACCAACACATTGTACAGTTGCAACAAGAATTCACTATTTTTGTACTCCAAACCCCCTGAAATAAGGGCCAGCATTCCATTCGCCTTCCTGATTACCTGCTGCTCCTGTGTGCTAGCTTTCTGTGTTGTGTGTACATATACCCCTAAGTCCCTTTGTGTTGCAGCTTTCTGCAGTTTTTCTCCCATTTAGATAATATTTCATTGTTTCATTCTCCCTTCCAAAATGAACAATTGCACATTTGCCAACTTTTTGCCTATTTATTTAACCTATCGATAGAATCATAGAGTCATAGAGCATGGAAACAGACCCTTCGCTCCAACTAATTTACCCTGGCCATGTATCCAAACCACACTAGTCCCACCTGCCAGCATTTGGTCCATATCTTTTGAACCTTTCTTATTTATGTATTTATCCAAAAGTCTTTTAAATGTTGTAACTGGAGAGAAATATCACAAAAAATTGTAGCCTAATAAAGTCACTTGTCAATGCTAACTGATTAAGAAATATCAATTTCTAACTTCATATTACTACTTACAGAAGAAACTTATAAGTTACATTTTCATTTTAACAACTTACAGTATTTAGTTATTGAAGGTTTGATGTGTGGGGGACTATGTGGCAGCATTCAGGGTGGTTTGATACACAGCAAAACTCACAATATCTCACTTGTTCCTGCCACAGGCAGATAGCACAAAGTGCATTGAGTTGTGAGGGATAACTGCACATGAAGGAAGAGGGGGAGATGGGAAAAGATGAGAAAAATATGGAGGGCAAGGTGACTCTGAAACCAGCAGAGGGGTACCAAGTAGAATCCAAGAAAGGATAAACAGAGAAAGTAGTTACCTATAGTGCAGATGATAAAGTTAGCGCAACAAAAGCTGGTACATTATAAAAGAGAAGAAATTGAGAACGTGGTTTCTGAGGTCAATGCTCTAAGGCACAAGAAGCTAATGATGCTCTGAAAAGCTGAGGCTGTTGACTATATGCAGATGAAGTATTCTGAATCTTTAATCTGGTTAGGCCCCATTTGGAGTACTGTGTCCAGTTTTGGTCCCCACACCTCAGGAAGGACATACTGGCACTGGAACGTGTCCAGCGGAGATTCACACGGATGATCCCTGGAATGACAGGTCTAACATATGAGGAACGGCTGAGGATACTGGGATTGTATTCGTTGGAGTTTAGAAGATTAAGGGGAGACTTAATAGAGACGTACAAAATAATACATGGCTTGGAAAAGGTGGATGCTAGGAAATTGTTTCAGTTAAACGAGGAGACTAGGACCTGTGGACACAGCCTTAGAATTAGAGGGGGTCATTTCAGAACAGAAATGCGGAGACATTTCTTCAGCCAGAGAGTGATGGGCCTGTGGAATTCATTGCCACGGAGTGCAGTGGAAGCCGGGACGCTAAATGTCTTCAAGGCCGAGATTGATAGATTCTTGTTGTCTAGAGGAATTAAGGGCTACGGGGAGAACGCTGGTAAATGGAGCTGAAATGCGCATCAGCCATGATTGAATGGCGGAGTGGACTCGATGGGCCGAATGGCCTTACTTCCACTCCTATGTCTTATGGTCTTATGGTCTTATGGTCTTAATGATTTATCGAGATCAAGGGAAAGGATGTCAGGGAGATGCAATTTATAGAAATTAAGCTAAATCAGAAATGAGTGCAGCTATATCATGACTCACTGGTTTGGAGGTGCTGGTATTGCACTGGGGTGGACATAGTTAAAAATCACACAATGCCAGGTTATAGTGCAATGGGTTTATTTGGAAGCGTAGCTTTCAAGATGCTGCCTGTTCATTCAGGTCCAAGTAAACCTGTTAAACTATAACCTGGTGTTGTGTGATTTTTAACCATGATTCACGGTGGCACTGCTCTGGAAATCAAGCCCTGTTACTCCCAGGGTTGCCACAAAAGTTAAAGACTTTTAAAAAGTAGGCAAAATCCTCATTTACTTGCCTTCTAAACCAATATTGGCAGAAAACACGAAGGAATTTTCTGAACTTGGCAATAGCTGCTGTTTAATGCAAGTAAATAAATTCCAGCGACAGGTAAAACGATTCAGTGTAGTTCCTGTTCACACAGCCTGCTCAGAGGATTCCAATGAGTCCAGTGCTGGCCAGAATGCTGCTTTTCAGTCCACCCTTTTCTGGAAACTTCCACTGGTTTCCAAGAGGCACAGAGTATCTGGTTCACTTACTAAAGGTCTCTGACTCACGTATTCAAAGTCACACCTTACAGCAAATACTGAACAAAAGAAAAAATGGCATTCTTCTGTTGAAAGTGGCTTTCTTTCTGGCGTGAATAGAGTGAGTTCCTAAATTGTTAGCTTCTCTCTATCTTGGTCACACTATCCTGAGAAACAATCACATAATTATTGGCAAGCAGAAGGCCTTTGTCAATGGTTTATGGACTAGTGACTATCTCTTTACGCAGAGAGTGGTAAGGGCGTGGAATGCCCTGCCTGCCAATGTAGCCAACTCAGCCACATTAGGGAGATTTAAACAATCCTTAGATAAGCACATGGATGATGATGGGATAGTGTAGGGGAACGAGCTGAGAATAGTTCACAGGTCGGCACAACATCGAGGGCCGAAGGGCCTGTTCTGCGCTGTATTGTTCTATGTTCTATGTTGTATGGAATAGAATCCCTACAGTATAGATACAAGCCATTCAGCCCAACAAGTCCACACTGGCCCTCCAAATGATAACCCAACCAGACCTATTCCCCTGTCACTCTACATTTACCCCTGACTAATGCATCTAACCCACATGTCCCTGAACACTATGGGCAATTTAGATTAGATTAGAATAGATTCCCTACAGTGTGGAAACAGGTCCTTCAGCCAAACAACTTCACATCGACCCTTGGAAGAATAACCCATCCAGATCATTTCCCTCTGACTAATGCACCTAACACGATGGCCAATTTACCTGGCCTGCACATCTTTGGACTGTGGGAGGAAACCAGAGAAAATGCACACAGACACTGGGAGAATGTGCAAACGCCACACAGACAGTCGCCCGAGGTTGGAATCAACCCGGGTCCCTAGGGCTGTGAGGCAGCAGTGTTAACCACTGAGACACCATGCCGTCCCAATCTGCTACCAGCAAAAACTCCATTTATGCACAACATGTCAGCTTCAGTTTGTCTTGAAACTTCTTCCACTGATGTTTAAACAGCAGCTACAATAAACTTTTTATTAACCTGGACCTATGGGACCAGGAGTGTGCCAATTGATTGAATATGATGGATAATCAAGAGGTCAGTGTAATCAATGCAAAAATACAAAATAATAGGAATGTAAAGCAGGTGGCAATAATAATGCTAACTTGCCTTAAATCAAACATACCAGCAGAGAACTTTCTCACTCGCACCCTCAACCCACTACTCCAACATTGCAGTATATTGCAGTATTTGAGGAGAAATTGACTTGAAATTGAATTGATATTTTGTGTGGTCATTCAATTGAACAACAAGTATATTTACATTGAGGTAAACAAATTAAGAAACTATAATAATTGGATAGAATAATACAGTAAACGTTGCAATTTTTTACGTGTATACTTTTTGCCAGTTTATCAAGACTGCCAGTTCATCAGGTGCCAGTTAAAACAAAGTTTGCTGTTTTCACAATGAATGCTGGATTATTTATTTTCAAAAGCCTGCAGCGATCCTTGCATACCCTCGTTTTAAACTAGTTCTTTTCTCATTTCTGCTCATTTTTTTTTAAAAAGCACAAAATAAAAAGGCAAGGCTTTTACAGGTGTTCCTTTCATGGCAGTAGAGAAAGGGGCAGGAGCAGAGGAGGACAGTGCTGTGGAAGTGCAAGGAAGTGTACTTGTTAACAAAACAGTTATGAGGGAAATTCAAGTTGGGGGTCAGTGTGATGATGTTTTACACCTTCTGACTTAGCTGGATGTCAGAGCCTGACTATATCATATTCCCACTCGCCGATCTACAATTTGTCAATCATGAGCAGTTCCTAGTTTCTCAGCATATTACGTGTGCAAAATACTCAAATCCTTCGCTGGCCTCATTCTCCCCTATCTCCTTTTAAATTCATTCATGGAACATGGGCATTTCTAGCTAGGTCGTGTTTGTTGCCCAAGCTAGAGGAGGTGGTGGTGAGCTGTCTTCTTGGAACATTGCAGTCCCTGATCCGATCTCTGCATAGTGGTCACCCACTGTATATTCTCTTTCTTCATAATGACCTCAGGGTCTCCCCTACTAAAAGACAAAAGCTTAAAGTAACAAAATCTCTCACCCCAGAATGTGCTCATTGTTGCTATGCCCTTTCCCATTTCGTAAACATCTATTAATACCATCTCCCTTACATTCTTTCAACTCTTGCTTGTGTCACCCTCAAAATAAAGTGTTATAAGAAACAAGAAAAACATTAAATGGACTGCCCAAGTTGTTTTCAAAATTGTATGTTCTGCTGATTTTTTTTGCTGCAGAGAAGACATGTTGAGAATCACATTTATCAAATATACAAAAAATGCTGGCTCTTTTAACAGCAGCCCTGGCTATTTTGACAATTGGCTCCTTGAGGTCCATTATGTACAGTATTTTACACTTGGCTATATTAAATGCTTGGAGTCCACCCACATACATATTTAATCTAACTCACTTTGTTAATCTCATAGCCACCTCCTCAGATTTACCAAAGCATTTTGCATTGTTGACAAATCTAATTGGTTGACACTAAGTCACTGAACTGAGATTATTGATGTAACATCAGACACAGTACATGCCAAAATACCAAACTTTGCAGCAGTCCATTCAGTAAAGCCTTCCCTTACCTAATCAATCTGTAATCTTGTGGTGACTTCTGGCATGTCACTGAAGAGTACCATATGAAGGAAGACCTGCAGATAAACGTGGGTCTGCTCAGTGCTAGATCTGGAAGGATTGTTTGGGGCATTGGACAGAGGTGAGAGGGGAGGTGAAAGGACAGGTGTTGCACCACTTGTGGTTGCAGGGAAAGGTACCGGGTGTGGTGGACAGTGAGTGTTCAATGAAACGTTGTGAGAGAAATAAAATAAACTGAAAATATTAAATATATTTCTTCAAAGGTCAAAATGGAGAATTAGCTTCTATCATTAAGCATTCCTTAGTTCTTAGAAACATCTTACCTCAATCATGAAGGTCAGAGGATGCTTCATTCTTGGAGCCAGTTAAGACTGCAGATGCTGGAAGTCAGAATCAATAGATATGGAGCTGGAAAAGCACAGCAGGTCAGATAGCATCCGAGGAGCAGGAAATTCAACTTTCCAGGTTGAAACCCTTCATCAGGACAGGGAGGGGGAGGGTTCCCAGAAGATGACATGGGATGGTGGGGCTGGGGGAAAAGGCAGGTGAGATGGTGATTGGTGGATGCAGTTAGTGTTATTGTGATTGGCCAGGGGGAAGGGTGAAGTGGATAGGTAAGTGGGAAGATGGACAGGTTAGGACAGATCAGGGAGGCAGGGAAGAGGAGGAGGACTGGACATAGGATAAGGCTGATGGGAGTTTGAATCTGGTGAAGTCAATATTGAGGCCATTGGGCTGTAAGCTGCTCAAGTGAAATTTCAAGTGTTGTTCCTCCAGTTTACATCTGGCCTCACTCTGACAGAGGCGGAGGCCAAGGATGGACATGTCGCTGGGGGAGTGGGACGGTGGATGGAAACTGGTAGGTCAGGTTGGTTGATGGGTGCAGAGCACAGATGCTCCATGAACCTGTCCCCGAGTCTGCGTTTGGTCTCCCTGATATTGAGGAGACCTCATCGGGAGCAACAGACACAATAGATGAGGTCGGAGGAAGCGCAGGAGAATCTTTGCTGGATCTGGAAGGATTATTGGGACTTTGGGCAGAGGTGAGAGAGGAGGCGAAGGGACAGGTGTTGCACTCCTTGTGGGTGCAGGGAAAGGTACCGGGTGTGGTGGAGAGGTCGGTGAAGAGTGTGGAGTTATCAAGGGAGTCACGGAATGAACAGTCCCTGTGGAAGGTGGACAGGGGAGGGGAAGGAAATATCTTTTTGATGGTGGGGTCTGATTGTACGTGGTGGATGTTTCATTCTGCTGTCTCATATAAATACATACTAGCATTTAAAAATTTGAACCTTTACTTTTAAAAACAGAAACTTAGTATTAACCGATAAAATGCTTTTCCAACATCTTACAGAACCTTCTGCATTTTTCAATCTAGTTCATTAATTTACTTCCTGCTTACATCTGTAGGCAAATAACTTAAAAGTTTAAGGCTCATAACCAAATATAATGCCTGTTCTAACTCTGCATTTCACAACTCAATGACAATTGCAATTTAGTTATACTTACAGATGGTTGTTGCTACTGCTTTGCAAAATGGAATCTTCAGCATTCACATCTTACCAGAATGGTAATCTTACCAGTTTGGAAGCTTCAAATACCCATGATGCAACTTAGTCACATATTTCAATTTAAGGTGTTTAGCTCTGAAAGAAATATGTAAAATGTGTATTGAGTGCTTAAAACATCTATAGAATTGATTTTTTTTTTCACTAGAAACCAGCAAGTTATCCTAAACTAATGCAGCATACACAAATCCTTTGCCAAGCAAAGCAAAGCAGACCAGGCAAAATATGCAAAAAAAATTGGAGCAGAGATCTATGGAAGTAAAACAAATGAACAAATCAAACTCAAAAGAAGGATTTTCAAAGAACTGGATAGTTATGTGTAGCTACGGCAGTTTTAATCTCCAAACAGCAGAGTAACTTGACACTGTAACTGAACATGAGAAGTAACAACAAGAGGCCTTACATAGCTCAGTTAAGATTTCTGTTTTCAATGTACTCACTTATTGAACACCTTCAATTCTTGAGTGTAGGTAATTCCAAAGATTCACAACCCTCCGAGTAAAGTCACTTCTCAAGTGACCGTACCATGTCACTAGGCCCAGAGTCTTAAAACTTCCTGCCTAACAGCACAATCAAAGCACAGTTAAACAATCCTCAAATTCTAGGGACAGCGAGAGTCAGGTAAATGAATATTAACTTTTGCAACAATATACTAAATCAAAACTCTTCACAAGTGAGCGAATAAGAGGAAAGGTGTAAATGAGAACACTGAACAAAGGAACTGGCAGCAAACTAATCATACACAGAATCAAACTCTCTAGCATCCCTTTTTTATGCAAGGTAGCTATCCAATAACAGGCAATGCCTAAAGAATTGAAATAAATTGAGTTTTAACAATAAACAAAATGGCTTGTAGCCTGCTTCTGAATGCTAGACTTATAGAGTCATACAGCATGGAAACAGACCTTTTGGACAACAGTCCAACAGTGCTGAACATAATCCCAAAGTACACTAGTCCCAGCTAAAAAGGAAAAAGAAAATCTATGGAAAAAGAAAATTTGCTCGTTGCAAAATCCATGAAGCGGTTTCATGATTCACTATAACTAAAAGTTGCCCCAGAAAATAGGAGAAAGTGAAGACAGCAGATGCTGGAGATCAGAGTTGAGGGTGTGGTGCTGGAAAAGCACAGCAGGTCAGACAGCATCCGAGGAGCAGGAGAGTCGACATCAGGATGAAGGGCTTATGCCCGAATCAAAATGTCGATTCTCTTGCTCCTTGGATGCTACCTGAGCTGCTGTGCTACCGCAGAAAATATTCATAAAAATGTAAAATTATGAGGATGCGAGAAATCTGAAATATAAATGGACATTGCTGGAAACAGTCAGTTGGTCTGGCAACATGTTTGAAGAAAAAAAACAGAGCTTTTATTTCAGACTGATGAAGTGTTAACTTTGACTTTTTCACCAGAATGTGCCAGAATGTTGAACATTTCCAGAATTTTCTGTCATTATTGTCAAAGCATGAAGCATGTATAAACTTGATTTTTTTTTAATGAATGTGAACATGAAACTAACTAAAAGTGTAATTGATTCTAACACTTTTTCTCATTATGTGAAAATGAGTATAAGCAGATACAAGTCTAAACAAGCTTACACTATTTATTTCACATTAACAGGAATCTTCAAACTGAAGTACTTAAAAGTGTTTTGTTCTACTGAGGTAGATTTTTATTACATCTGGAGTATAGTCATTAAAAATGTCACACCTTTCCTGTTTCAAGGCATATTCAAGCATTTTACTTCTTCTACCCAAATCCTTCCTGGTCTTTTCTCACTCTTTGTAAGAATGAGATCTGCATCAGCAACTTCACACTGTAACTTGTTTGTATCCATCTCACAGCCTCTCTTTCCACTTACTTTCCATGTATTATTGGGTAAGCTGATAGTTCTCAACTTCACATTCCAGCCTTTTCCCTACAGCCCTTGAATAATTAGAAATTTGACTGTTTCAGTCTTAAATATACTTAACGACCCAGCCTCCACAGCCATCTCTGAGGAAGAATTCTACAGATTCTCCATCTTTTGAGAGAGGAAATGAGTCCTCCTTATCCCTGATTTACAGTAATCATAGGTTGTGATTGTCGTGCTGGAAAAGCACAGCAGGTCAGGCAACATCCAAGGGGCAGGAGAATTGACGTTTCAGGCATAAGCCCTTAATCAGGACTGAGGCTTATCAGCTGGGGGGATAAATGGAGGGGGGGGGGGTTTGGGGGAAGATAGCTGAGAATGCAACAGGTAGATGAAGGTGGAGGTGACGGTGATTGGTCGGAAAGGAGGATGGTGTGGATGGATGGGAAAGGTGATGGACAGGTCAGGAGGGCGGTGCCGAGTTGGAGGCTTGGCTAGGATAATGTGAGGGAGGGGAAGTGAGGAAACTGTTGAAATCTACATTAATTCCGTGTGGTTGCAGGGTCCCAAGGCAGAATATGAGGCATTCTTCCTCTGGGTATTGGGTAAGGGTTTGGAGATGGAAGAGGCCCAGGACCTGCATGTCCTTGACAGAGTGGGAAGGGGAGTTGAAGTATTCCCTCATCACGGTGGGGTTGGTTGGTGCGAGTGTCCCAGAGATTTTCTCTGAAACGATCTGTAAGTTGGCAGCCTGTCTTCCCTATGGAGAGGAGACCACATTGGGTCCAACGGATACAGTAGATGACATTGGTGGAGGTACAGGTAAATTTCTGTCAGGTGTGGAAGGATCCTGTGGGGCCTTGGATGGGAGTGAGGGGAGTGGTGTGGGCGCAGTAATCGCCTCAAGGAAGAATGAATATGTATATTTAAATGCTGTCTTCACCATCCAATAAAAATGACCTTAACTCTATTTCTACAATACACAGACATTGAACATGCAATGAGCTACACAGCAACCAAATGTTACATAAATTTATCTGCATCAAAAAACTCAGTTTCCTTCACGTGCTCTTGCTAAAGCAGAAGCTATAACATTTTCCCTTTCAGGCACGTGAATGATTTTCAAATGATTCATTTGGAGAATTAAGTTCCACCGAAACAACTGCAAATTCTTATCACTCAATGTTTCCAAAAAATAAACACACAAAGGATTCTAATCTGTATCAATAGTAGTTTCTTCCACATTGTTGGGGACGTATAATTCAAAATGATGTGGAGCCAACACAAGACTCCATGTCTCTTTCACAACCACCAAATATTGTTACTGACATGTGTGTGCAGGTTCATAGCTCCTTGAAAGTGGAGTCGCAAGTACATAGGATAGTGAAAAAAGCATTTGGTATGCTTTCCTTTATTGGCCAGAGCATTGAGCACAGGAGGTAGGAGGTCATGTTGCAGCTGTACACGACATCGGTTAGGCCATTTTTGGAATATTGCGTGTAATTCTGGTCTTCTTCCTATCGGAATGGTGTTGTGAAACTTGAAAGGGTTCAGAAAAGATTTACAAGAATGTTGCCAGGGTTGGAGGATTTGAGCTATAGGGAGAGGCTGAACAGGCTGCGGCTATTTCTGCTGGAAGGGGGAAAGATATAAAAGGGACCTAAGGGGCAACTTTTTCACGCAGAGGGTGGTATGGGTATTGAATGGACTGCCAGAGGAAGTGGTGGAGGCTGGTACAATTACAACATTTAAAAGGCATCTGGATGGGTATATGAATAGGAAGGGTTTGGAGGGATACGGGCAAGGTGCTGGCAGGTAGGACTAGATTAGGTTGGGATATCTGGTCGGCATGGACGAGTTGGACCGAAAGATCTGTTTGCATGCTGTAAATCTCTATGACTCTATGGTCAGTTTGTTTTAAAAATAACTGACAGGCTATTTGTTCCCAACCTCATCAGCTTGAAGCCAAACACCACCCCCATACCAATGCCACTGGCACCAGCAGCCAATCTCATAATTTGGTGCAGCTTTCAAGTAATCATTTGCACTCTGATATTCTTGCATTCACCAAGCATCTTTTGCCCTTCTTCTACAAATCTGAAAATCAGAATAAATTCATTTATTCAAAAAAATTGCAAAAATTATTGATTCTTCCTGGGTACAGGAAAATTCAAAATGGTTTTTACTTTCCCTTTTTCAGGTACTAGTTGGTCTTGTTTCACAGTGAGACCGAAATAATTCACTTTTGTTTTGGCAAAATGTGGCTTTTAAAATCAATTAAACAGTTCAGTCAAATAGTGCAACTGCTCTCCCTAGGACTGTTCAGAAATAACCTAATTATCAACTAAACTACACAGAGCCCCAATGACTTTATTGGTAAATCAATGGAATGTTGCTGGTGCATTTTTCATTCCACGAGGCATGACTTTGCATTGATAAATTCCATCTGGCGTGACAGAAGCCAATATTTCTTTGGTTCTATCAATCACAGGAATGACCAATATCCTTTTCGCAACTGATGAATCGTATGTGTGCAATTCATTAAATGCACCTACAATCGTGGATTAGGATATGGATCTGCTTTTGTTACCACATTGCCTTTTCAATAATCAATGCAATTCATGGAGAGATGTTTGCTTTCCAGGTTTCTTGTGTAGTGTAATAAATGAGGCAGCTAAAGTTGTTTAGCAAAAACTCTTCTGTTGGTATGATTGGACAGTTTAGAAGATCATGTTTGTCTGTGCCATCTGGCATGGCACCACCATGATGAATGTAGATTCAGAAATAAAATGGAGTGAAATACCAGAGAATCTTACTCTGAAACTAAGTCACCTCACTGTGCTCTCTCAATTGTTCTTGGAAGAATTTTTCATCGAATCCCTGCAGTGCAGAAAGAGGCTATTTGGCACATTGAATATGACTGACCCTCCAAAGAGGTGTTCCACCTAGACCCACACACATCCCATTAGGGTTTTTTTACCATGGCTAAACCACCGAACCTGCACATCCCTGAACACTAGAGGGCAATTTAACATGATCAATTGATCTAACCTGCACATTTTTGGACTGAAACCCAGAGCACTGTGAGGAAGCCCATACAGACAGGGGAGAACATGCAAACTTCACACTGACAGTCTCCCAATGCTGGAATCACTATTGCACTATGAGGTAATAATGCTAATCACTGAGGCACCATGCTCCCCTTTTTCCTTTTCCTTCCTTTTTATTTAAAATTTGCTGTTGACTTTTTAATATCATCTCACTATTTCACACATTGTTTTCCCTTTCAAAAATGCTGGCATGTATCTGTATTGCTCACATCAAAATGCAATCACTATGATGTCAGACACACTTATTTAAAACTTTTATGCTGATACAAAAATTAGAAACAGCAGCATCAATTGACAACTGAACACTGGTAAGACCTTTTCAGTAGAGAAAATATTATTTCTATGTATGGTTTTTGTACTTTGTTTCCAGACCACTTTCCTATATGGAGGGTGTTATTCAGTACTTTTCAACTTCTGTTATTTTCATCAAAGCTGTTTTGTGACAATTGTAAACTACCTTTTCTTCAAAGAAAGAGGGATGTAGAGTACTCACTCTGCTTCACCATAGGTCTGTATCCTTTCAGTTTGGTTCTAAAAGTTTAGTTTGGTTTGTAGCTCTTTCATTTTGGCTGTGATTGTAAAAGCAACTCAGAACTTGGACAGTTTGATGGTTGACTGTTGGGAAAAGGATCGTTTCACAATTGCCACACTGCACTAACCAGTTATCAACCAGACGAAAGTGAGGGCTGCAGATGCTGGAGATTAGAGTCGAGAGTGTGGTGCTGGAAAAGCACAGCAGGTCAGGTGGCATCTGAGGAGCAGGAGAAGAGACATTTCGGGCGAGCTATCAAGTCTAGTCTTTAGTGCTCAGTTGCTGCCACAATGATGTACCTTATGGTTTACTATATCTTTTCGATATATCATAAACCAAAGAGTGATGCATTTTGTTGAGACAGATGTCTTAAATTATATTTACAATAATAGTTACTTACATGGCTACAATATCACAGACATATACATATGATCAAAGTTATATGTTTAATTTTTATATTGCCTACAAATAACTGATTGACTGAAGGCACCACACTAAGTCCATGACACGCTGGGAAAGACTGAAAGAGAGGTAGGTACTTTAATACTGAAACGTCAAACATTATAATTTCATGGAACTCTTTTAAAGCTTAAAGTCTGTCTAGGCTGGAATCTACGCAATAGTACATAACACAGTTTAAATGTTCTGCCTCAACTGTTTCATAAGATAGCCATCATTCTTCTGTAGGAATCAGAAATTACTATCATAATTACCTCAGCTTACTTAAGAGGCTAAGGACAATTAAGCCTCATTCCTGATGAAGAGCTTATGCGTGAAACATTGATTCTCCTGCCCCTCGGATGCTACCTGACCTGCTGTGCTTTTCCAGCACCACACTCTCGACTCTGATCTCCAGTATCTGCAGACCTCACTTCCTCCAAAGGACAATGAAGAATGCAGCAATACGTGCTGACTTGGTCAGTAATGTTCAGGTCCCATGAATGAATCAAAACAAAAGTGTGACACAAATAGCTCTGCTGCCAACACATTAGGAGCGAAGCGCTTCCCTGTGAATATAACAATGATATCACAGGTGGCACCATAACCATCACCAAAGAAGTGAGCTCTCTACTGCATCTACTAATAACTTGCTCCACTCCTTTAAACCTCAACTTTGTAATTTCACTAGAGTGGAAGTTCTTATTTGTCATGAGCCAATCAAAGCATTTCAAACAATTTTTCATAAAGCAGAATAATAATTCAAAATGATGACCTCTTTGATTGCAGGTGAGTGGATTTATCAAATGAAAATTGTATTTTTTTTTACTGTTAGCCAATATTCTCATTGACATGTGCTGTGGTAAAAGAGCTTCACCTCTCCACTTTGACTCACTGCAGAAAGTTCTGCATCTAACCATGTAACATTGTCAAATAAAATAGGGAGGGAACCAACATCATTGGGAGGAATAGTGTGGTGGACTTGTAGGATCTGTTTCAGGAGTCGGAGTTGGTTGAAACACCGGACCTACAAAGTAGTAATCTCGGAAATACCATCTGTACCATGAGCTTCACCATGAACACAAAGGCAGATCAGGGAGGTAAAAGTGAGGCTGGAGGTATGTTATGGGGGGTGGTGGGATTTCGATGTTTGGAACATTGGGATCACTTTTGGGAAAGTAGAAAGCTGTTCAGAAGAGATGAGTTTTATTTGAGCAGAAATGGAATTAATCATCTGCCAGAGAGAGTCAATATTGTAGTGATCAAGTCCTACAACCTGGTCGGAGGATTGAGGCAGGCCATATGAAGAGCATGACAGTGTGAGACAGTTTGGGAAATAGTGATCATAATATAAGTTATTTTATTTTATCATATCAAAAGCAAGTTATCATAATATCAAGTTAAGAAAGGATAAAAAGAGTCAGTCTGGAGAGGGAAAGATTTAATGGATTTAACAGTAGAGCTGCAGCGTGTTGATAGGTAAGAGATTTCCGTGGTTAAAACAGTAGATGAAAAATGGGAGAATTTAAAAAAGAGAGATGAATCAGATGCAAGATGGTTGGGGGGATTTAAACTTGCAAGGCAATGGGTTGGGTTGACATATGGGCTCAGCTTTGGAAGTATCAGAGAGGGCAAATGAGAGAAAATGGGAAAGACAATAGACAATAGGTGCAGGAGTAGGCCATTCTGCCCTTCGAGCGTGCACCACCATTCATTATGATCATGGCTGATAAAAGAAGTAAGGAAAGGCTGGAGTGGTGATGATGAACAAAGAAATGGGCAACTTGCAATGGACAAGAGAGAGATAAGGGCAGCATTAAATTGTGTGTATGCAAATGCATGGAATATGATGAACAGAATTGGGGAACTGGAAGCAGAACATAATCAAGGCAGTTATGACATAGTAGCATTGACAGAAATGTGGCTCAAGCCAGAACAAAACTGGATACTTAACGCCCTGGGTTATAAGGCTTTTAGTAGAAATAGTATGATTAACAATGGAGGAGGCACAGCAGAACTGGTCAAAGGTAATATTATTACACTAGAACAAGACGCATTTCCTGAATTAGAATCATTATGATTGGAAATGAGAAACAGGAAGGGAGCAATGACCTTGTTGGATACTTATTATGGACCTTCAAATGGTGGGAGGATGTAGAACAAAGCATTTGTAGTCGAATTATGGAAAACTGCAGAATAATTAGGGATGTGATTGCTGGTAATTTCAATTACCCTAGAATTGACTGGGAAAAATGTAGTATGTGGGGGAACAAAGGGAGAAATTCGTGCAAGGTGTGCAGAAGGACTTTCTGGCACGTCCAGTCCTAAAACAAAAATAAAATTGAAAGAACTGGGGATGACGGAAATCAGAAATAAAACAGAAATTGTTGGGAAAACTCAGCAGGTCTGGCAGTATTTATGGACAGAGAGCAGAATTAATGTTTCAGGTCCAGTGACCCTTTTCACTTCTGTGTACAAAATATGCACTGAGAGAAAAATGAGTTAAAGCTAAACAGTCAACATGGGAAAGTCATGTCTGATAAATATAATTGAGTTCCTTAACAAGGTAGCACAGGCAGTAGATAAGGATAACAATGTTTTTTACTTGTACGTTCAGAAAGCATTTGATATGGTGCAGATAGCAGGTTGGTTGTCAAGTTAGAAGTGTTTGTATTGAATGGCCCTTAGCTGCATGGATTAGATATTGGCTAAAATATAGGATGCAGAGGGTAGATATAAATGGGCATTTCTCATACTGGAGTCAAAGAGTGTGGTGCTGGAAAAGCACAGCCGGTCAGGCAGATCCGAGGAGCTGGAGAATTGACGCTTCAGACATAAGCCCTTCATCTCCTGCTCCTCAGATGCGTTTCTCATACTGGAGGCAAGTTTAAAGTGATGTTTCCCAAGGATTGGTCTTGGGATCCTTTCCTTTTCTGATTTATTAGAGGAATTGGAAATGGGTGTTGAGGCAAAATCTATAAATTTGCAGATGATACTCTACTTGGGAGATTAATGCCTTGTAGGGATGATGTTGAGAGACTTTAGCGGGGCATTGATAATTTGGTGAAATGGGCAAAAACCTGGCAAATGAATTTCAATGTCGGAAAATGTGAGGTAACACATTTTGATAGAAGTTCCCTGATTTTATGACACCTCACTTGTTAGTAAGTTTCCTTCCATACATGACTGGTGCCATTTTAAAAACTTTTGGTAATAGAAGAATTTTAACAATGGATGTGATTTTCCACTTCTTACCAAATCATAGGAAACGGTACTGAGTGCTTCAAACTTAGCAATGCGTTTTTTGATAACCTTCAGCTGTCCTTTCAGTTCAAACAGCTTGGATTTGAAAACAAAGTATTATGATTTATCTTTGAAAGCAGGTTGTTTGTTCTGGAGGTGACATTTTAGATCGCTTGGTTGCATGCTAACGTGAATAAGAACTTCAATACAAAAATAAAATGCCATTGAGCATTTGCGTCAGGACCAGTAAATATAAAATCCCAGTTCTAAGAAAGGGTGTGTTGCATTTCTCAATGCTTCCCCTGTGCTCAACGGTTCTTCCTGTGGGATCAATAGCAACTTCACATTTCAAAAACATTCCATTCTTTCAAAATTATCCAAGCTTAAACTTTACAATCACGTCTGTATTAGAGTGCCAACAAAATCTTTGCTTTGTGGTTTTCTTAACCAAGGTGACTTTGCAAAGGACAACGCTGAAAAATTAATATTTCCAGTAAATTCGAATAAAAATATATTACTTTGTAACCAGTGAGGTGACAAAAATGTGATTATTTCTTCAGCAGCATTTGTCCAAGGATTAATATTAAATTCCATTCCTGGCCCAGTTAATGTTTAATATTCCTTAAGAATTGCTTTATGAGGATGACTTGGACAAGTCGCATACTGAAAGAATTTTATGGTAATTATTGGAACGCATTGCTATTGAGCCTCTGATCTGCTCTCATTTTACCAGACTTTACTGGAAGAGCAGCAAAGAAAATATTTAAAATTATAAATAATAATCTTTTCAACCTAGCCTTGACACACAAGAATCATCCAAATTGGATCCCAAGTTATAGATACACAGTCCCACTCATAACAATTCTGCAATATATTGTTCTTTATAATGTAGACAATTAGATTTCAAATAAGGAATGCCAACATTGAATAATATGCTCCCATTCAAAAATATTGTAGAATATAGAATGTGAAGTTCCCTTCTGTATGCTCCACTCCTGTCCTTTAACTTGATAAAAATTTTCCATGCGTAGAAAAGTTCTACTGTGAAGTGGAATTAATGTAATGAGTAACACTCGCCTGACTTTAGCTTAAGAATAATATAACTATTCTGGCAACTGAGCCATCTAATTGTTCATTTGGGTTATAGCTCTTTCGAAGGATTGTTCCATGTATTTAAAGGAAAGCCAAAACCATGATAAATTCTGTAGAATGCCAATTAACTGATATTATTTTTAAAGTATTGTTAATATCTCTGTATCTTTGCTATTCCTTCAAGATTGCATTGTCAATATCTTGGTGTGAATTTATAACGTACTGGTCAGGTTCATCAAAAGAGATGTTGTTTCTTATAATTCTAAGAACTTGTGATATTGATGTAGACAAAATCAAAAGAAACATGCCTGTGAATTGCAGAGGTTTCTCCAAGTGGCAATTCTCAGGAGTTTATGAATTTGTTAAACTTGCCCTGTAATGTAGATTATACTTGTGAAGTTTGGAGCATTGGGAAAGGAGAAGAAAAGAAAATCAGCAACTTCAAAAGGTTGAGCTCTTAAATCATGCAAAACAAAAAGGGAACTAGAGTTCATTGGACATCTGTGCTGAAGGGTCAGAGTGCCTAATCATATCTGAGGATTAAAAGATGGAGAACAGTTGGCCAACAATGAATGAAGCACACTAGAGTCAGTTTAAAGACACATTAAATATTAACATAACCAACAATGAAGTCATCCTCTGTTGGTATTGAACTGACCATATTTTGTCATGTTTTTGTATCGTTGATTGTGGACTAAAATGGGAGAATAGCTGTTTAAAAGCCAACAAATATTGAAGGATCACTGCACTCCGAAAAGCTAGTTAACTGTTAACTTCCGGTTGCCATCCATTTCAATTCCTCCTCACACTCCCCGGCGACATGTCCATCCTTGGCCTCGTCCACTATCAGAGTGAGGCTAAATGGAAACTGGAGGAACAACACCTTTTTTTTTAACCGTGGGAGCTTACAGCCCAATGGTCTCAACATTGACTTCACCAACTTCAAAGTTCCTCTTTCCCCAAGCCTTATCCCATGTCTAACCCCCCCATTCTCCTCACGTCCTTGATCTGTCCTAACCTACTCAGCCATCCACTCCACCCTTCCTACTGACCAATCACAATAACTCCCTATCTGCATCCACCCATCACCATCCCACCCACCCTTCTCCCAGCCCAAGCCCACTCCCTCCCAATACTTCTGGGCTCTCTTCCCCTCCCCAGTCCTGACGAAGCACTTTGGCCCGAAACGTTGACTTTCCTGCTCCTTCGATGCTGTTGGATATGCTGTGCTTTTCCAGCTCCACAAATATGATACTCATTGTATCATAACTGTTTGTGCGAGGAGTGTGGGAAGTGGGGGAAGCCTAGTTACAGTCACATTGGAGCCAGAAGGCTATATACAAATCACCAGCAACAAGTAGCTGATTGGTTTGTGAAATGGAAACCAGTCATCAATGATAAAAGTCTTCTGCCTACCGACAACTATGTGATTGGTTCCCAGGGAGCTGAAAAAGCTTGTGGCTTATGAATATTTTAGCAGAATCCATCAGACCTCTGGAGAACGAGGAGGTGTTTCTACTCTGCAGTTAAAAAAAACAGAAGTCACATGACACCAGGTTATGGTCCAACAGGTTTATTTGAAATCACAAGCTTTTGGAGCGCTGCTCCTTCATCTTCAAATTTTCAACATTTCAAATAAACCTGTTGGACCATAACCTGGTGTCATGTGACTTCTGCATTTGCCTACCCAGTCCAACACCAACATCTCCACGTCATACAGGAAAATAATAACATCTCAAACCAGCTGACTGGCCCGCATCTGTTGTGGTGAGCTGTGACTTTATAAGTATCAGCCAGTCATCCTGTGTCTCCCTGAGAAGGAAGATAAAGAAGCAGAGTTCTGATCACCAAAGGATCTTCTTAGCTAACCCTGTGAACACAAACCACAGAACTGCCTCTTTGATCTTTCCATCTACCTGTCCCACACATGTCTTGCTTGCGTCTGTGTGTAAGTACATGTCCAGGGGTATTTTATCAGGTTGAGTTATATGTTGATGGTTCATAATTGTTTCTATTGAATCTATTTATTGTTAGTAAATTTTATCATTGTTAAGTATAGGAACCCAGCCAAAACCTTCTGTCAAACTGGGTCTAAAACAGAAGTAAATTTTACCAAGTTTTCCTAAGCAGAGCAATGGGACTATGAAGAGAGGCCTCATGGTCCAGTGCAGGGACACTGTGCCACAAACCAGACTCTTTAAAAATCTTTAATTTTTGTGATGACTCAGTCAATAGCAGGCATTGGTTTTTTATGTGCTACGCCAGTAAGACATAACAGTATGTTGGAAACTTTGAAAGAAATGGTAATCTCTGCCACTCAACATGGCATTTAGACAATGATGAATGTAGATTCATAAATGGAAATGGAATGAGACCTCCAAAGAGCCTCCCTTCACTTTAATCACAAATCAAGTTCATCCTGATTGTATTTTTGTGCTTTTGGAAAATTGTCCCATTGAACTGAAGAATTTGTTCAAAGCCACACAGTTTTGAACCATCTTTCTACTTCGGTGTCAGTTCAACTTTAATATTGTTTTCTATTTTATCTCAACTGTGTTTGGAAGATAGCGCTCCTGAGTAGCTAATATGAACATTGCCTCATCCAACTTACTAATTAATTTTCTTAAAGCCATCGACATTGAGTCATGCTTGCAACTAAGTTTCTCTCACACTCTGACATTAACTGCTGTGTTTCTAATTTCACAGTGAAGGAGACACGGATATAATTGTGTTCCAAGGTAATAAAGTGTGTCTCTGAAAAAAAGTCAGGAGTTTTCCAATCAGTTTGATTCTTTTTACTACGTTTGTGTTAATCTTGCTTCTGCACAAATGGAAACTATTTCTGATGTGTCAAAAATATTAATAATTCAAATATATTTCATGGAATTCAGTCAGATGCAGGGATTTCTAACTAGAAAGTTAAAATCCAGTTGATAGCTGCTATAACATACTGCTCACGAAGATCTAAGATCTTGCATTTCCTTTGTCCCTTCCTGATGCAAATTGACACTTATTGTTGAGGCAGTCTATTGAAATAGTGTCATCTGCCAGTCACCTCATATGTAATCTTTTGTACAACACCAGCAGAAATTTCAGACTTCATTTTTATTTGCTGAGCTGTTCATTTGATAAAGAAGCCTTTATAACTAACTGTTCAATGACTCCTGTAAATTTTGTAAAGGATATTGTTTAATGATGTATCATGTCACAAAGCATGATCTTCTGGTTTGTCTATAAATATCAGGTTATTTTCACTATGTTAGTTATGACTAACTTGACCTCCTCAGATAAATACTGAATTTGTAAAAGGTACACCTGATAACAGTGTTTACTATTAACTAACATTGAATATTATTCAGTCTAGAATGACTGTATCTACACCAAAATATTTTAACTGCTTGTTTGTTTTCAGTTCAGCAACTAGGATTAATATAACATTGGAACAAATTACTGCAGATTACTGGTCACTGGGTCACGTCATGCTGAGCCTCATTATCTTCACTACAAAGTCACCTGAAACAAAGATATAATAATCGTGGATATTTACAATGATAACTAGGAGACAGTCTCTGATGACAGGGATCCCCGGAGGCTGATTGTTTGAAAGGACATAGGAATGAGAAGCTCAGCTGGCTGACAAGAGGCCTATTGTAAACAGAAAGTGGGGAAATCATGCACCTCCTCTGTACACTATTGTTCACAGGGGCTGCTATATCAGAGTGAGGAACAGCACCTGTTAGCCAACAGTTTGATGCTTAGCAGGTCATTTTCCACCACAATGCAAACCAAAGAAAGCTGTCATCAATACTTATTGCTTCAAAGCCAGATCCGAACATAATCTGTATCAGTTAAATCTGCCATTCTTTGAACTCAATCCTTAAGAAATAATCTTAGTTAAATGATAACATTTTGAATGCGTAACGTGTCCAAATACCCCAATCCAAAATCATCTCCAATGCTAATGCTACTTTGTCTACCTCAACTGGAAGGAAGACTGTTTTTCTATAATAACCAGTGACCTCAAAAGTATTCCCTGATTTTCCATCCCTGAGTTCATTGCTTCAAGACTTTTCACTTTTCTTATCTTTCTGATATTATTTCTTGCACGTTAGAATTTATTTCCCATCTCCTGATGATCAGTTCAACTATTCCTTCCCACATGACCTAATTACTGCTCTCAATGCCAGTGGTATTTCTCACATCACTGGTCCTGTAACACATGATCTCAGTCAACTCATATTTTACCGTTCTGTAAAAAATCCACAGAAACGGAATGTAGTTTTAAGATGAAGGACAGAACTTATACTTCAGCCTTTATCTCACGTTGAAATCTATTTAGTATGTGAACCTGATCATCACTAAGATACTCAAACTTCAGTGATTATATATACATGCAGCGTTAGAATTTGTGATATGTAAAAAAATATTCATAATGCTCCAGCATCTTCCCCACAATGTACTTGAGCTGCATGAAAAGTATGAATTACTAATCCATATCAGCTCTCAATGTAACTCTTCCGAAGATGTTTTTGAAACAGGGAGTAAGCCATTACTTACTTCCAATGGTTAAGTAATTGGAAGTTCTTAACCATTCAAGCAGAAACTAAGCTTCAGAACAATACTTTTCATCATTATTGGCTGCAGTAAAAATATTAGTGACTAGATTTAAAAAGAGGCAGAGAGACAATGTAAAGGCATACATCCAATCTTCATCTGTAAAGTCAACTGTTCCACCTTTCCTCCTGCCTGGCAAATGTTGCCCAGATCTTACCACATTAGAGAAGTACACAGATGATGTTTAGTAGCTCAGACTTAATAGAGTCGTAGTTTCCTCTTCTCAGTCAGGTTGATAATATTTCATTTGCTTTTCACAGTAGGCATAACTGCTGCATTTTTGATGAACTGTGTATTGTTTCCCGAATCAAATGACACAACGTCGATGAATACAGAGCCTCGGTGTGTGAAGTTGTCACCAATCTCCAGCATCACATTGTCAATGATGGCAGGTGATGATAGGTTAACCTCCTGGTCCATGAAGCTTGTCTTCCTGATGCTGCCTATTGAAGCAACTTCTTCTCAGGCATAACAGAGTCTGTCTTTTGAAAGCTGCTGGTTATGTTACTGCAGCATTATCGAGGTAAAACAACTCTCGGAGGAGATGGTACACTGTTGCCTTGGATTTGAGATGAAGTGTACACAGCCCCTCTTGATGACCTGAAGATGTCATTCTATGGCTGGAGAATGGGACAAGCTGGGTAGCTTTTTGGAGCTGACACAGACACAGTGGGCTCAATGGTCACCTTCTGTACTGTGAAATTCTATGATTCTACATCTGACAGCATCAAACAGATGAATATGACAGAATATTGGGTTCACAATGCAATCATCTTTGATCCCACTACAGATCTGAGAGGGTTCTGATGTTGCATCATTAAAGCTGACCTTACCCATCATGTTGCTACAGAACAAGAGGAGACCACATTGTGCAGCACCATGGACAGCCAACTTTCTCCATCAGCTTAAGCAAAATCCCTTTGCTCAAATGGCTGAACACCTTAATGAGATCGATGAAGCTAATATGAGACGTTCATAATGTTTCTCTTGCAGTTGTGGGACTGAACAGGTTATATCAAGTGTACATATTTGGGTTCTGAATCCACATTTGCATTCAGAATATATGTGTTCAGCCAGAAACTCCAGTCTAACAAAGGCAATATGGGTGAATATTTTCTCCACAAAGCAGAGCAGGGAGAAGCCTTGATCGTGATCATATTCGCCGCGGTCACCTTTGTTCTTGCATAGGGTTACAGTAATTGCATTACGCATTCCCAGAGACACCATCTCACCTTCCAGCAGAAGCAGAGAAGTTGATGTCCATGCTGCGAGACTACAAGGTTCCCCTGCTTAGTGTGTTCATGCAATACAGTACCAGCACTTGGAACTCAGCCCTGGCAATCGAGTCAATGGTTTTACTAACTTCTTCCACTGCAGGTATGATCGTCAGCACTGTCATGATAGATAGGCTTTCCATGGTATTCAGTGCTCCCCTAGTCACAGAAGGCAACACACATTAATATTCCATCCATTTCTTCAACTGCTGACTGCAGTTGGTAACGACATATGAAAAACAATGCAAAACTGAATAGCAAGAAAAGGGACTCATGAACCCTGAAAGGGAATTTGACTTTTCAATGATCCTTCACGCATATTACTTCTGTGACAAAATAACTCATTTCAAATCAGCAAGGGTCATTATCATCTTTAAAGAAAACAGAGAAAAGTGAAAGGAGAATAGCAGGTGGGGATAATGGGGTGCAGCAAAGATTTGTTAGAGAGGTGGGGCGCAGGTGAATGCATTGACCAGGTTAACCCAGAGGCACCCGGGAGTGTGGCATATTCATTATTTCGATATTATCCTTCAGTTTTTGACTTTGCGAATTTGGGAAAGGGTGGTGAGAATGAACCAGAAGTCATTTACACCACTCCTGATTTTATCCAACTCTTGAATTATAACCTATCTCTATCCATGAAAGCACTTGAACTGACAGTATTTTCCTACATTTTTTCTTCATGGTGAATTTTAAAAAAAACTTCATATTTTATGTCAACCTTCTATTCACTTGGTAATGAATTGACCCACTGCCATTGATTGAAAAAAATACATGAAGAAAACGTTATTGTCTGGGTGAGATCACAGGTGATATCTTTCTTAATTCTTTGGTTGTGGCTACTGTACATTAGATATAGAACAGTGGGAATAATCTCACATTAAAAGTAACATAACTAGGCCACTTGAGGGAGTAACCTACATTGTGCAGCCTGAGAAGATTCGCGTTTTGTAAAAATGTTATTGGAGTTCTCCAGAGAGTGTGAGCCAACCTGAGAGCTAATGTGAAAAAAAAAGGCAATAGGAGGAAGAAAACAAGAAGAGTGGAAATGAAATAATTAAACATTAAGTTGGGATTTAAAGCTTTCTTTTTAATAGGTTATCTGGGAAGTTGAGTTGTGCTCTGTAATAACATCAAAGAACACATTTGGAAGCATTATGTCCAGCTAAATATATGGTTTTCTCTTTTCAATGGAGGGTCACTTGAAATCTCATGGGTGAATCATCCTCTACACGACATTCAGAGCATCTAATTTTCCAATAGGTTTCCCCAGTCTTTCTGTAGTTTAGCATATGATGCTAATTCGAGCAGGTCGGCAGGAAGATGCCGTGAGCTGCAAACTTATAGGTTTAACAGTTCGTGCACTAAACGGGGTACTTATGCCCTGAACACAGTGGTTCTCCATATTAAACACATTTAGAGACATACAGCATTTTAGCACTGCCAGGCAAAGTTGTATGAAATCTTTATAATTAGAGGAAAGTATTTTCATTCCCCTGTGCATTCTTCCAGATGAAGCTGTCATTTTTTTTCTGAACAAGTCACACAGATGTGATGTTAGGGCCTTCCCCCATTATTTTTTCAATATTACAACTTGCATCTTCCCAATTGTTGGGATGAAAATTTATTATCCTCTGTGAAATGATAGAACTACACATTTCAAATCAGACCATCTGAATAACACTGGCAATAAGTGAAACAATTTATTAATGCCATCACTGAACCCTGCTTTCATATCAAGAGCAAAAAGAAACACAGATATTTTTGGCAAAATTAAAATTCTTACCCCCTACTTCCACACAAGCCCAATTCAGGACTTAAATTATACCTTTGAAAATTACAACATTTGTTTTACATATTAATTGTTATCTTATTAGCAAAATACAGGAAGAATCTTTGGAATTAGTAGGAGTTACTCCATTTTCTCAAAATAGTATTTTCATAAATTGAATGATATTTCTTGAAAGTATATTTATATTGAGGAACTGAGGGAGTTTCCCCATGTGTTTAAGAAATCACGTCGAAGAGGAAGTTGTATTTATATGGTGTGTTTTGGGTTTTCATGAAATCAAATGTACTTTAGAGACGGTGAATGACAGGAAAAAGAGATTAGCAGTTACTTAGTACTTACAATTTAATTATTCACATCGTGAAGCTGGTTTGTTTATTGTCACGTATATTTTGTTACAATATACAGTGAAACGGTTTGTATAGTGTTGACAATCTCCAGTGCCACCTTAAAGTACAGAAATAAAAACCATAACATAGATTATAAAGGCAGTAGAATAAAGAAATAAAGAAAAAGTGTCCAACTTTACAGTCCTTCCTTGTTAAGTGCTCCGTCATGAGCCTTGGGCCTGTTGGCCAAGCATTGGTCCTTGCCAATGCAGAATGGCACTGATGCCAAGAGGTGCGCCCCTTGGCCTGACTCGACTCTGAGGCCGCCATGAGTCCACTTCGGGCTCACCTCACCCATGCACTGATGCTGACGCTGCCGGGTCTCGTACTGGGTGCAAACTCACCTCCATCACTGCCTCCATGAAGCTGCACTAGACATAGAAGCTACCGGGAACCCAAACCGACTTCTGACACTGCTGCCCCAGGTCTATGCAGGGCCCACTCGAGTCCAGTGCTGGGTCCACTTGAGACCACGTTGGGCCCACTTGAGTCTGCACTGGGCCCACTCGAGTCTGTGCTGGGTCCATTCGAGTCTGTGCTGGGCCCACTCAATCTGTGTTGGGCCCACTCGAGTTTGTGCTAGGCCCATTCGAGTCTGTGTTGGGCCCACTTGAGACCGTGTTGGGCCCACTCGAGTCTGCGTTGGGCCGTCTCGAGTTTGCACTGGGCCCATTTGAGTCTGTGCTGGGCCTACTTGAGTCTGTGCTGGGTCCAATTGAATCTGCGCTGGGCCCACTTGAGTATGCGCTGGGCCCACTTGAGACGGCGCTGGGCCTGCTTGAGTCTGTGCTGAGCTCACTTGAGTCTGTGCTGGGCCCACTCAGTCTGCGCTGGGCCCACTCGAGTCTGCGCTGGGCCCACTCGAGTCTGTGCTGGGCCCACTCGAGTCTGTGCTGGGCCCATTGAGTCTGTGCTGGGTCCACTTGAGTCTGTGCTGGGCCCACTCAGTCTGCGCTGGGCCCACTCAGTCTGCGCTGGGCCCACTCAGTCTGTGCTGCGCCCACTCAATCTGTGCTGGGACCATGCGGGTCTGCGCTGGGCCCACTCGGGTCTGGGCTGGGCCCACTCATGTCTATGCCAGGTCCATTCGAGTCTGTATTAAAAAGTGTGTTGCTGGAAAAGCACAGCCGGTCAGGCAGCATCGGAGGAGCAGGACAGTCAACATTACGGGCACAGTAGATGAGTTATTTGGAGGTGCAGGAAAATCTCTGCCGGATGTGGAAGGATCCTTTGGGGCCTTGGACGGAGATGAGAGGGGAGGTATGGGAGCAGGGTTTACACTTCCAGTTGTGGCAGGGTAAGATTGCAAGAGTGAAGGGGCGAGGACCTAACAAGGCATTCGTGGAGGGAATGGTCTCTGTGGAACGCAGGGGAGCGAAATATATCTTTGGTGGTGGGGTCTGTTTGTAGGTGGCAGAAATGGCGGAGGAAGACGCGCTGTATCCAGAGCTTAATGGGGTGGAAGGTGAGGACTGGGGGGGTTCTGACCTTTTTGCGATTGGAAGGGTAGGGTTCAAGGATGCAGGTGTGGGAAGTGGAGGAGATGCACTGGAGGGCATCGTTGACCATGTGGGAGGGCAAATGGGGGTCCTTGAAGAAGGAGGTGAAAGTGAGGACAGCAGATGCTGGAGATCAGAGTTGAGAGTGTGGTGCTGGAAAAGCACAGCAGATCCCGCAGCATCCGAGGAGCAGGAGATTTGACGCTTCAGGCAAAAAGCCCATCATCAGGAATGAGGTTTGGGAGCCTCGGGGGAGGAGGGGCTGAGGCTGGGGGGAAGTGCAATAGGTGGATGGAGGTGGGAGTAAAGGTGATAGGTTAGAGGGAACGGTGGAGCGGATAGGTGGGAAGGAAGATTGACAGGTAGAACAGGTCATAAGGGCGGTGCCAAGTTGGAATATTGGATCTGGGATATGAGTGGCGAAGAGAAATGAAGAAACTGGTGAAATCCACATTGAGCCTGTGTGGTTGGAGGGTCCCGAGGCAGAAGATGAGGGGTTCTTCCTTCAGGAGTTGGGTGGTAAGGGAGTGACGATGGAGGAGGCCGAGGACCTGCATGTCCTCGGTGGAGTGGGAGGTGGAGTTGAAGTGTACAGCCATGGGGTGGTGGGGTTGGTTGGTGCAGGTGTCTCAGAGATGTTCTCTGAAGTGCTCTGAGAATAGACGTCCTGTCTCCCCAACGTAGAAGAGACTGCATTGGGAGCAACAGATACAGGAAATGATATGTGTGGGAAGTGCAGGTGAAACTTTGATGGATGTGTAAGGCTCCTTTGGGGCCTTGGATGGAGGTGAGGGAGGAGGTGTGCACGCAGATTTTACAGTTCCTGCGGTGGCAAGGGAAGACGCCAGGATGAGAGGGGTGTGGACCTGATGAGGGTGTCACGGAGGGAATGGTCTTTGCAGAAAGTGGATAGGAGTGGGGAGGGAAATATATCTCTGGTGGTGGGGTCCATTTGAAGATGGCACAAATGGCAGAGGATGATGCAATGTATACAGAGGTTGGTGAAGTGGAAGGTGAGGACCATGGGGGTTCTACCCTTGTTGTGGTTGGGCACATGGGTTTGAGGACAGAGGTACGGGAAGTGGATGAGATATGCTGGAGGGCATCATCGACCATGTAGGAGGCGAAATTGTGGTCTTTAAAGAAGGAGGCCATCTGGGATGTTCTAAGGGAGCAGATGTGGCAGAAGCGAAGCAATTGGAAGTAAGGGATAGGGGTTTTACAGGAGGCAGGGTGGGAGGAGGTGCAGTCCAGGTAGCTGTGGGAGTCGGTGGATTTGAAGTAGATGTCCGTGTTGAGTCAGTTGCCGAAAATGGAGATGGGGAGGTCCAGGAAAGGGAGGGAGGTGTCCAAAATGGTAGAGGTGAACTTGACGTCGGGATGCAATGTGTTGGTGAAGCTGATAAACTGTTCGACCTCCTCTTGGGAGCGTGAGGTGGGCCTGATACAGTCATCGATGTAGCGGAGGAAAAGGTGGGGCATGGTGTAACTGCGGAATGTGGACTGTTCCACGTACCTGACAAAGAGGCAGGCATAGCTGGGGTCCATACGGGTGCCCATGACTACCCCTTTGGTTTGGAGGAAGTGAGAGGATTGGAAGAAGAAATTGTTGAAGATGAGTTCCAGTTCAGTCAATTGAATGAGTGTGTCACTGGAAGAGTACTATTTAGGTTGGTGGGAGAGGAAGAAATAGAGAGCTTGGAGGCCTTTGTCATGGCAGATGGATATGTACAGGGTCTGAATGTCCATGGTGAAGATGAGGCATTGGCAACCAGGGAAATGTAAGTCATGGAGGAGGTGGAGGGCACGGGTGATATCTCAAATGTATGTGGGGAGATCCTGGGCCAAAGGGGACAGGACGGTGACAAGGTATGCAGAGGTAAGTTCGGTGGGGCAAGAGTAGGCTTAGACAATGGATTGACCGGGGCAGTCAGGTTTGTGAATTTTGGGTAGGAGGTAGAACCGGGCGGTGCGAGGTTCCTGGACTATGAAGTTAGAGGCTGTTGATGGAAGATCCCCCGAGGTGATGAGGTTGTGGATGGTCTGCGATATGATAGTTTGGTGTTAGGAGGTGAAGTCATGGCCAGGGGTGGGGTAGGAGGAGGTGTCTTCAAGTTGGCACCTGGCTTCAGTAGTGTAGAGCTCGCTGTGCCAAAATACCTCTGCACCCCCCCCCCCCACCCCACTTTGTCAGCTGTTTTGATGGTGAGGCTGGGATTGGAGCAGAGGAAGTGGAGGGCTTTGTTGCAAGGGTGAGGGGTTAGAGTGGGTGACGGGGGTGGACGGGTTGAGGTGGTCAATATCCCAGCAGCAGTTGAAAACAAAGAGATTGAGGGCGGGTAACGGAGCAGCGTGGGGTGTCCAGATAAATGGGGTGTGTTGAAGGCAGAAGAAGGGGTCCTTGGAGGGTGGGCGGGGGTCCTGAGGGAAAACGTAAGCCCAGAGGTGGCAGAACAAAAGGTCAATGTTGCAATGTGTGTGGAATTCATTGATCCAGGAGTGTAGTGGGATGAAGGTGAGGCCTTTACTGAGGATTGAGTGTTCATCCTCAGTGAGGGGGGGGTCTGGGGGGGGGGGGGGGGGGTGGGGGGGATGGTAAAAACATGACAGGGTTGGGAGTTAGTACCTGGTGTGGGGCTGGATTTTGGAGTGGGCATGATCTCAAGTCTACACTGGGCCCACTTGAGACTCTACTGTCTGTATAGTGGGTGTGGTTATGGTATCATGGGTGGCATCACCAATGGATGTAACAGACACAATGGGGGTGGGAGCAGTGCCTTCAGTGGAATTCCCAGGGGTGGAAGTGACTTTCCATATGAATTTCATGATGTCTTTGGCAGTGACTGCATGTTCATTGGCGGTGTTCCGGTGAGTGGTATTGATGGGGGCAGAAGTGGCTGACATGGTGGCAACTATGGGGGCAGAAGTGATGTGTCGGGTAGACCTCCCGGTGGTTTCGGTGGTGGTGGTTCTTGTGGTGGTCGTGGAGGCGGTTGTCTTTGTGGCAATCATGGAGGCGGTATAGTCGGTGGTGGCTTCGGTCTGTGGGGTGGCAGGGGTGGAAGTGATGTCATCGTTTATCGTGGTGGTGACTGGAGTGGCTGTATGGTCAATGGCATCCGAGCATTTCCAGGGGCTGGGAGAAGGTTCTGGGATGACCGATGCATCCCACGTTTGGAGGTAAGTATATGAAAGTTTGGTGTAATTACATTCCTTAATGTCCGATGTGCTGGAGGAAAAGCAGTTGTTGAGTGTGTGGATTCTTCATAGGATGAAGAACAGTAGAGGTCCTTTGCATGTCTAGGAGGGTGTGGCCCTGAGCTGGGGCAGGGCTGACTGCAGGGAGACTAGGTGGCAGCGCATGGCTGCGAGTGTGGAGTGGAGTATCCGGAGGGAGAAACATTTCTGGAGGCTTTAGATTTGTTGTAGGTAGTGGTTGTCGTGATCAAGTCCAAATTGTGATGGCCTGAATGTTGATTGGACTCCATGTGGGATCAGCTGAATGTAGTGTGGAGTCCACAGTCTCGAGACTGCACTGGGCCCACTTGATAACACGCTGGGTCCATTCGATAACACGCTGGGCCCAAGTGAGACCACGCTGAGCCCACTCAAGACCACATTGGGCCCACTCGAGTCTACACTGGGCCCACTCGAGTCTACACTGGGCTGACTCAAGATCATGCTGGGCCCACTCGAGTCTACACTGGGCCCACTTGAGATCATGCTGGGCCCACTCGAGTCCGTGCTGAGCCCACTCGGGATCATGCTGTGCCCACTCGAGTCCGTGCTGGGCCCACTCGAGTCCGTGCTGGGCCCACTCAAGTCTACACTGGGCCCACTTGAGATCATGCTGTGCCCACTCGAGATCATGCTGGGCCCACTCGAGTCTACGCTGGGCCGACTCAAGATCATGCTGGGCCCACTCGAGTCTACGCTGGGCCCAGTTGAGATCATGCTGTGCGCACCCGACTCCGTACTGGGCCCACTTGAGTCTACACTGGGCCCACTCGAGTCTACGCTGGGCCCACTCGAGTCCGCGCTGGGCCCAGTTGAGATCATGCTGGGCCCACTCGAGATCATGCTGGGCCCAGTCGAGTCCGCGATGGGCCCACTTGAGTCTTCACTGGGGAGAAAGTGAGGACTGCAGATGCTGGAGATCAGAGCTGAAAATGTGTTGCTGGAAAAGCGCGGCAGGTCAGGCAGCATCCAAGGAGCAGGAGAATCGACGTTTCGGGCATAAGCCCTTCATCAGGAATCCTGAAGAAGGGCTTATGCCCGAAACATCAATTCTCCTGTTCCCTGGATGCTGCCTGACGTGCTGCGCTTTTCCAGCAACACATTTTCAGCTCTTCACTGGGCCCAACCTGTGAGCTCATTCACTGTCGCCAAAGCTATTGCCACAATTGAGCTCTTCAACAAGAGGTAAATAAAATAAACAAGAACAAAAAGAGAGAAGAAGAAAAAAAATGAAAACTAAAGAAAAATGGACATGAGTGGATTGAGTCCCATGCTCCAAAACCCCATTCCACCACCATCTCACCGGAAGTAATTGTGTTACAACAGGAAGAGTCGCATTGGAGCATAAAATTCTAACAACTTGACCATCATTTTCATTCAGCGAATTGACCTGCAATTTCCTGTTTCCTGTGTCTAGCCTCCATCTGATGCAACCTTTGCAGAATCAAAAGAATTTTCGAGCATTAAGAGCAATGTATCCACTACCTCATGAGTTGTTCTCTAAAGACCTTGGATGAAGTATATCTAGACCCAGAAATGTGTCAGCTGACAGGTTTACTTAGGGACATTTTTCTGGTGGTTGCAATTTTGCTAAATTCCTCCAACCCTTCTAATTTCTGGTTGATAGCTGTTATTGATACGTTTCGTTTTTGCATCACCTCACCTGCAATTTTTTTGTTATCTGTCATCTGTCTCCCTCTCTGGGGGGGGGCAATTGTCACTTTATAAACTCTTTTTCTTTCTAAGCATCGATAGAAACTTGTATAGAGTCATAATCATAGAGTTATATAGCGTGGAAACAGACCCTTCAGTCCAACTTGAACATGCTGAACATAATCCGAAACTAAACTAGTCCCACCTGCCTGCTCCTGGCCCATATCCTTCCAAACCTTTCCTATTCATGTACTTTCCTATTCATCTACTTTCCTATTCATGTACTTATCCAAATGTCTTTTAAACGTAATTGTATCCACATTCACCACTTCCTGAGGGAGTTCATTCCACACTCGAATATCCCTCTGTTTTAAAACAAAATCCTTCTTATTTCTTTTTTAAATCTCTCTCCTCTCATTTTTTTTTTACATTTTGAGCTAGATTCCTGTCACATTTTAATTTCTTCAGACTGATTAACCATTCAGTCATTCTCTGCTTTTCTTAATATTCAGACCAATCACCTGATCTGCCACTCACTCACCTTTATTCAGTTATATGTTTTCCCTTACATTTGATGCATTCCCTATGTAGTTAGTTAACTACAGATGGTGGATCCTCCCTTTAAAGTAGGAATATTCTGATATTCTGAACTATCCCTCAAATATTTGCCACTCTATTGTGACGAACCTGTTCCTTTGACGAGGTTAGATTGTCCTTGGTTTTTTTCAGAGAGATTCTAAATGACGCAAGGTTCCATTACGTCTGGAGTTTGAATGGTTCACTGGGGCCTTTTTGTTGCCCCCTAACAGATAATGCCTCCAACCTAAGCCTTTCATGTCTTAAGAAAAGGTATAATCAAAGGGGAGTGGCCAGCTAGCTGTGTAGCTAGCCTTCGTTTAGATTAGAGTTGATTGCAGCAGGGGATGTGTGAAAAAGGACTCTGTACTCTCTCCTCTGACTTGAAACATGTAACTTGTGTCATTTTTAATCTTTGTATGAAGGGAGTCTGTTTCAGGGGATTGTTGGAAGTATCTTTGGAACCGGGTGCTCCGGTTTCCTCCCACAGTCCAAAGATGTGCAGGGTCAGGTGAATTGGCCATGCTAAATTGCCCGTAGTGTTAGGTGAAGGGGTAAATGTAGGGATATGGGTGGGTTGTGCTTCGGCGGGTCGGTGTGGACTTGTTGGGCCGAAGGGCCTGTTTCCACACTGTAATGTAATGTAATCTAGTATCATTAAGTCAGGGATAGTGTGTTGGGTTTGGACAGGATATTCTATTTCCTGTTCTTTGAGTTTCGTTCCATTATTTGGGAATAATATGTTTGTTTAAAACTTGGCAGTTAGATCAGCTAATTCACTCTGGGATTTTCCACTGTACACTTATCAAAAACAAATAGCAAAGTTATTTTCTTTAGATTCTTACAGTGTGGGAACAGGTCCTTCGGCCCAGCAAATCTACACCGACCCTCCAAAGAGCAACTCACCCAGACCCATTCCCCTACAGCTAACACGACAGGCAATTTAGCATGGACAATTCACCGAATCTACACATTTTTGGACTGTGGGAGGAAACCCACGCAGACACGGGGAGAAAGTACAAACTCCACACAAACAGTTGCCTGAGGTAGGAATTGAACCCAGGTCTCTGGCGCTGTGAGACAGCAGTGCTAACCACTGTGCTACCATGCCGCCCACAGCCTGGGCAACCTGCTTAAAAATGTTTTGAGGGGTCAGGCCTTAGTCCATAACGCTATTGATCCACCTTCTAGCCTAGTGTACCAGATCCTTCAGCTGGCTCAGCGTTATGCCCATACAGTTGTCCTTAGTAAGTTTTAAAACACTAGCCTCAGCCTGAATCTGCTCCTTTTCGAACTGGGTGTAAAAGTCAACCATCTTGTCTTTGCTACTAAACATGAGTATCTTTACTCTGGTGTCATTAATTTGATTTTTTCACATTACACAAAGATAACGTACTCTCTGGTTAGGTTCAGAATGTGCTGCTGTATGAAACCATATTGAAAATATCCTATAAACTCCTCATCCAGGCTATAATTGCCAGTATGTCTTTTTTTAATCACCAATTTCTACGCAGATTAAAGTCAGCCACAATTATTGCCAACCCTTTATTACAAACATTCTGCAAACCTTCTCAGAAACATGATCTGTGTTAATGTACAGATGGAGTATTGGAGATAGTGTTGAAGGAGATATTAATCTAATCCAACCCACAGAAACTAGGCTATTTATCGAACTTGAGCCTTCTATGGTTTTACTCTGATATCAAAGAAAAGCACAGTGCAGAAAGAGATGATTATGTTTGAGTCGGTACCTTCCAGGCTGCCTAAAGCGAGACTAAAGCACTAACTCTGACTTATAAATGAAAGCGCTGCCTTTGAGGTGGATATTCTGATTTTAATCCAAAGGCTTACTCACCTTGTGTATGTCACAAGAAGAATCTACAAACGCACAGCAGAAGCCACTTACACTGTCATGGCATGTGCCTTGGCTCACTCGATGCCATCATTAGCAGGAAAATGCAGGTTGCTGCTTGTTGTTGATCTAAGGTATGGGATGCTGCCCTGAGTGTGGTGGCCCATGTTGATGTAATCTCTGTACCTGGTACATGACGTTCGTCATCCTGACACTGATTGTCAGTCTGTTGTTGAAACTTTATTGCTGGAACAGCACAGCAGGTCAGGCAGCATCCAGGGAACAGGAGATTCGACGTTTCGGGCACAGGCCCTTCTTCAGACTGATTGTCAGTCTGTCAGTTCAAACAGCTTGCATGTTCAGGAGAACTGATCGACCAGCTGTTGGAACTGAACTTCAGTCTGGAATGCCAGCATGGCATCATTAGTAAAAAAAATCTGCAACTTACATACTCTAACATTGCAAACTCTAGGAATATGACATTACACAACTGACTGATTCACAGGTAGATGCTGACACAAAGGTACAGACTGCTATTTCATCAAAGCTAACTTGACTTAAAGGCTTACGGCATGGGTAATTGTCTCTATGCCAGTCAAATCTTTCTAAAAGGCATTTCTCAACAAACCAAAGGAGTTCAGCAGATTGTGCATGTGCTTAACTCTGGAACAGCTACTGCAGCTGTCTGCAGATTCAGCGGAATATTCAACTCTTGCATGAAATATGGCTCTTCTCACTCGACACACAGCATCCGGCCTTTCATGACAAATGCAAGAAATGTTCTCAAGAGAAAATTAAGCTAAAATGTATAAGCAATCCAATTGCCAAGAAATATCCAAACTATAGCATAATGCTCCACAATTAATGTGAAGAAGCAAGAAGCCAACAAAGGAACAATATTAAAGAAACTTCGACAGTTACACCCCCATGGCATGCTGGCATGTCAACAATATCCAAGATTAATCAAGTCATTAATCAATTCATTCCGTCATGTCAAACATGTCAGTTCCATCAACCACAACAATCTATCATATCTTCCCTTCCTCACAAGATTCATTCTGAGCTATGGTGGCAGATTGTCACCGATATATTTCCATGTCCGGGACACAATTAGGTTCTGGTGGGCTCACTATTTCAGAAGATTTACTTTGTGCAACAAATCAAAAGTACCATCTGTGTGGTGTTGTTGACACATTAACTACCATGTCCAGTATTTTCATGTAACTCAACAAATGGTGTCCTGCAATGGTTCACAGTACACAGTGCGCCTTCCTAAACATGCTGAAGAAGTAGAGTATGCACATATTACCTCTTCTCCTCAGCAACTTCAGTCCAACAATTCACACCGTGAATCCATGATCAGTATCTGTTAAAATGACATGCCAAGATTTACAGAAAGCTTTTATAAATCTCAAGCTTCTTCTTCTGACATTTTACCCTGACATTACTTCCCATGTTTGGGAAACAGATCCACACAGTTCTTAGCTCCACGAGGAATTTCTTAAGTGTGTACAAGGCAATTTTCTGATTCAGTATGTGGATGTACCTACTAGAGAAGGTGCAAAACTTGACCTACTCTTGGGAAATAAGGCAGGGCAGGTGACTGAGGTGTCAGTGGGGGAGCACTTTGGGGCCAGCGACCATAATTCTATTCGTTTAAAATAGTGATGGAAAAGGATAGACCAGATCTAAAAGTTGAAGTTCTAAATTTGAGAAAGGTCAATTTTGACGGTATTAGGCAAGAACTTTTGAAAGCTGATTGGAGGCAGATGTTCGCAGATAAAGGGACAGCTGGAAAATGGGAAGCCTTCAGAAATGAGATAACAAGAATCCAGAGAAAGTATATTCCTGTCAGGGTGAAAGGGAAGGCTGGTCGGTATAGGGAATGCTGGATGACGAAAGAAATTGAAGGTTTGGTTAAGAAAAAGAAGGAAGCATATGTCAGGTATAAGACAGGATAGGAGAAAGTGAGGACTGCAGATGCTGGAGATCAGAGCTGAAAATGTGTTGCTGGAAAAGCGCAGCAGGTCAGGCAGCATCCAAGGAACGGGAGAATCAACGTTTCAGGCATGAGCCCTTCTTCATTCCTGAAGGTGTACCCGAGAACTCTGTGGGAAGCTAGAGAAGTGATTGCTGGGCCTCTTGCTGAGATATTTGTATCATCGATAGTCACAGGTGAAGTGCCAGAAGACTGGAGGTTGGCAAACGTGGTGCCACTGGTTAAGAAGGTCGGTAAAGACAAGCCAGGGAACTATAGACCAGTGAGCCTGACCTCGGTGGTGGGCAAGTTGTTGGAGGGAATCCTGAGGGACAGGATGTACATTTATTTGCTGAAAATGTGTTGCTGGAAAAGCGCAGCAGGTCAGGCAGCATCTAAGGAACAGGAGAATCGACGTTTTGGGCATAAGCCCTTCTTCAGGAATGAGGAAAGTGTGTCCAGCAGGGTAAGATAAAAGGTAGGGAGGAGGGACTTGGGGGAGGGGCGTTGGAAATGCGATAGGTGGAAGGAGGTCAAGGTGAGGGTGATAGGCCGGAGTGGGGTGGGGGCGGAGAGGTCAGGAAGAAGATTGCAGGTTAGGAAGGTGGTGCTGAGTTCGAGGGTTGGGACTGAGACAAGGTGGGGGGAGGGGAAATGAGGAAACTGGAGAAATCTGAGTTCATCCCTTGTGGTTGGAGGGTTCCTAGGCGGAAGATGAGGCGCTCTTCCTCCAACCGTCGTGTTGCCATGGTCTGGTGATGGAGGAGTCCAAGGACCTGCATGTCCTTGGTGGATTGGGAGGGGGAATTGAAGTGTTGAGCCATAGGGTGGTTGGGTTGGTTGGTCCGGGTGTCCCAGAGGTGTTCTCTGAAACGTTCCGCAAGTAGGCGGCCTGTCTCCCCAATATAGAGGAGACCACATCGGGTGCAGCAGATGCAATAGATGATGTGTGTGGAGGTGCAGGTGAATTTGTGGCGGATGTGGAAGTGTCCCTTGGGGCCTTGGAGGGAAGTAAGGGGGGAGGTGTGGGCACAAGTTTTGCATTTCTTGCGGTTGCAGGGGAAGGTGCCGGGAGTGAAGGTTGGGTTGGTGGGGAATGTGGACCTGACGAGGGAGTCGTGGAGGGAGTGGTCTTTTCGGAATGCTGATAGGGGAGGGGAGGGAAATATATCCCTGGTGGTGGGGTCCGTTTGGAGGTGGCGGAAATGACGGCGGATGATATGCTGTACATGGAGGTTGGTGGGGTGGTAGGTGAGGACCAGTGGGGTTCTGGCCTGGTGGCGGTTGGAGGGGCGGAGCTCAAAGGCGGAGGAGCGGGAAGTGGAAGAGATGCGGTGGAGGGCATCGTCGACCACGTCTGGGGGGAAATTGCAGTCCTTGAAGAAGGAGGCCATCTGGGTTGTACGGATTTGGAACTGGTCCTCCTGGGAGCAGATGCGGCGGAGACGAAGGGATTGGGAATATGGGATGGTGTTTTTACAGGGGACAGGGTGGGAGGAGGTGTAGTCTAGGTAGCTGTGGGAGTCGGTCGGTTTATAGTAAATGTCTGTGTTGATTCGGTCGCCCGAGATAGAAATGGAGCGGTCGAGGAAGGGGAGGGAGGAGTCTGAGACGGTCCAGGTAAATTTGAGGTCGGGGTGGAAGGTGTTGGTAAAGTGGATGAACTGTTCAACCTCCTCGTGGGAGCACGAGGCAGCACCGACACAGTCATCGATGTAGCGGTGGAAAAGGTTGGGGGGTGGACACACTTTCCTCATTCCTGAAGAAGGGCTTATGCCCGAAACGTCAGTTCTCCTGTTCCTTGGATGCTGCCTGACCTGCTGCGCTTTTCCAGCAACACATTTCCAGCTCTGATCTCCAGCATCTGCAGTCCTCACTTTCTCCTTGTACATGTATTTGGAAAGGCAAGGACTGATTGGGGATAGTTAACATGGCTTTGTGCGTGGAAAATCATGTCTCACAAACTTGATTGAGTTTTTTGAAGAAGTAAGAAAGAAGATTGATGAGGGCAGAGCAGTAAATGTGATCTATATGGACTTCAGTAAGGCGTTCGAAAAAGGTTCCTAATGGTAGACTGATTAGCAAGGTTAGATCTCATGGAATACAGGGAGAACTAGCCATTTGGATACAGAACTGACTCAAAAGTAGAAGACAGAGAGTGGTGGTGGAGGGTTGTTTTTCAGACTGGAGGCGTGTGACCAGTGGAGTGCCACAAGGATCGGTGCTGGGCCCTGTACTTTTTGTCGTTTACATAAATGACTTGGATGCGAGCATAAGAGGTACAATTAGTAAGTTTGCAGATGACACCAAAATTGGAGGTGTAGTGGTCAGCGAAGAGGATTACCTCAGATTACAACAGGATCTGCACCAGATGGGCCAATGGGCTGAGAAGTGACAGATGGAGTTTTATTCAGATAAATGTGAGGTGCTGCATTTTGGGAAAGCAAATCTTAGCAGGACTTATACACTTAATGGTAAGGTCCAAGGGAGTGTTGCTGAACAAAGAGACCTTGGAGTGCAGGTTCATAGCTCCTTGAAAGTGGAGTCGCAAGTAGATAGGATAGTGAAGAAGGCATTTGGTATGCTTTCCTTTATTGGTCAGGGTATTGAGTACAGGAGTTGGGAGGTCATGTTGCGGTTGTACAGGACATTGGTTAGGCCACTGTTTGAATATTGCGTGCAATTCTGGTCTCCTTCCTATCGGAAAGATGTTGTGAAACTTGAAAGGATTCAGAAAAGATTTACAAGGATGTTGCCAGGGTTGGAGGATCTGAGCTACAGGGAGAGGTTGAACAGGCTGGGGCTGTTTTCCCTGGAGCGTTGGAGGCTGAGGGGTGACCTTATAGAGGTTTACAAATTTATGAGGGGCATGGATAGGATAAATAGACAAAGTATTTTCCCTGGGGTCGGGGAGTCCAAAACTAGAGGGCATAGGTTTAGGGTGAGAGGGGAAAGATATAAAATGGACCTAAGGGGCAACTTTTTCACGCAGATGGTGGTACGTGTATGGAATGAGCTGCCAGAGGAAGTGGTGGAGGCTGGTACAATTGCAACATTTAAGAGGCATTTGGATGGGTATATGAATAGGAAGGGTTTGGAGGGATATGGGCCAGGTGCTGGCAGGTGGGACTAGATTGGGTTATCTGGTCGGCATGGGTGGGTTGGACCGAAGGGTCTGTTTCCATGCTGTTCGTCTCAATGACTCTATGACCAACAAACGTGCAGCCAATTATTCCAATTTGAACCAGGACAAAGCATTTGTCATTGGGATTTTTGTGCTAACATATGAGTTCATGAAATGATACTAAGTCATTGTCTCCAACCTATAATTTAATGAGGAACTTTCTGGATGATGGATCAAATATCATGCTAGATAACAACAATGCATCTATAACAATTTAGAAATTTACTCATAATGACAGATAGCACAATTCAGGATGGAGCTACACCACCAAGTTATATTGACTAGATAACTTTATCTGGCAGTGTCATACGTCTACCAAAGCATTGTCTGGATTGGGAAGATTAAAGGGTGCTGTCAAACTCTTTACGATTCTATCAGTTTTGTAAAATTTGAGACAGTTTTCATTTGCTAACCATGTCAAAGTATCACAGGAGCTGAACCAACTTGAAGTGGATGATACCAAAGTGAATTGACTCATCACCGTGAATTTTTAATCTTAAGGTGGTCAACAACCTTGTAATTCCAGATATGCATCCATTTTCTACAAAACCAAAACCATCGGCTTTACTTCATGGTTTCACAACTGAAGCATGAAATGCATTGCAGCTATCTTCAGGTACCATGGATATCTTACAGTGTTATTCATCATGGACGTGTTTCAGTACTGAAAAATGCCCAATTTCAGTAGCTAGCTTATTTCAAAAGATCATTTTGTCAGTCTTGCTCTATATTTCTACGTGTTAGCTCCTTTGTCCATAGAAGGAGCAAAGCAGAACTTGCTCAGTATTGATCAGGCTCTCAGTCACATAGTTTGAAGTTCAGCAAGTCAAAATGGACTGCCATGCTTGACTTTCCAATATTCAGTGATGTAGCTGAAGTAAAACTGAAGCAGATACTGGTTATGGGCATTTTATTCCCCACTCTCATCTTTGCTGAACTATTCGTGGCTTTCAGCTCTTTGTGAGCCACTATAATGTCCATGACTTTTCCCATGTCTTGTGTTATGGACCAGGCCAGAACCCCTTTCAAGAAAGCAGCCCGTACCCCAGCCTTGCTAGTTGTGTTAAGCAGGTGTAATGTGGATCTTCCAGGAGGGATGCAGTTGGCCCAACCACTTAGTTTTAAATAAAACAGAACTTATTTGCAAGATTACCAAATGAAACACAAACAAAAGAGAAGAAAATATAGAATAACTTAACCCATCTGAAAACCAAACAGACTATCCCAACTTAATGATGCTAATCCAAATTCCTGTAACAATCCCCATAAACACACCTTGGTACACAAGGTAAAATCAAACACAACGTCTTAAGGGAGAGATGTCAGACAGAAATAGCAAAGAGATTCAGCATGGAATGCTTTCTTCCATGTAGCTGTTTCATTGACCAGCAGCCTCAAAACTGACTAGCAGCTTTGAACAGCCAGACTGCTCAAACTCAAAACCAACCCAAACCAGAGAAAAGCTGATCTGAGAGAACTGGCCACTCCCCTTTTATTGTTCAAGTGGTTTTGTTTAAACTTGAAAGCCCTTTCCCTGAGGCAGTATCTGTTAGCTATAATCAACTGGGCCCCTAGCCCTTCAAACCTTGACACCCTGGAATGTGTGCCTTTACAACTGCTCTAAAAAAAACCCAAGGACAACAGAACCTTGGTAAAGAAGCAGCATTATCACACTTTTCTGCAACACCTGCCTCATGTTTCCTAAAAAAATGCTTTCTGTCTGAGTTATAAAAACAGAGATATTCAACTGTTCTTATCGACTTCTCATTCAGTCTCTTAAACAGAACCCATACGATTCAATATTCTTCCCTACATAAAACTAAAGATCAGTATTTGTAACATGCAGTCTATACTCTGTGTCTCATTCACAACATAATGATCTTCAGTCCTAGTTTGTGACACTTTGACTTGTTCCTCAGTGACTCTCAAACTATCCTAAGTGATTGATTGTAAACCTTGCAATAAACCCCTTTCTGATTGCTGGGCATTATAGAAACTGTTGGAACTTCTAACATAGCTGTTGTTTTCATTTTGAGAAACTTAAATTAGCAGCACTGGAGGGGTATTCACACACTTGCTGAACATGCTGCAGTTAACTGTGCAGGTTAATGGTTTGGAGCGAACCTCTTGCAAATGTTGGTCCTTTAACACTCCCTCTAGCTATTGTTTAATCTGCTGATTCTTTCAACTTAATGTTCTCATCTCCCACTTTCTTTCCCGTAGGTGTTAAAAAAGCATATCACAATCAAGTTGTTTTACTTTATTCAACAAAAGAAAACAAATTAACTGTAAATGGCGAGAATCAGAAATAAAATCTGAGCTTGCTGGAAAAACTCAGCGGGTCTGACAGCATCGATGGAGAGAAAGGAGAGTTAACATTTTGGATCTGGTGACCCTTCTTCCGAACTGGATTTGAAACATTAATTCTGCCTTGTCTCTACAAATGCTGCCAGACCCGCTGAGTTTTTCCAGCAATTTCAGATTTTGTTTTTTTTTTCGCTCGCTCTCAGTTGCAGGTTGCCGTCCTGGTTATTGTTGAAATTATAGCAAAATAAAATAAAAACTCAGCAACAATAAAAACTGCGGAATCAAAGGTGCTAGCTGTAAAGTTTAAAGCACTGAATCTTGTCAAATCATCTATAGATGAATCCAATGAATGAAAGTATTCTTTTCCTTAACAATTAACCTGACAATTGCATGAAGTGGCTTGATTGCAATTTTCACAAAAAGCTAAAGACGATCTGGTCTGAAATTTGACGATGATGACATTTCATTAAGTAGTAAATTAATGGAACAAAATGCAATTCCAAACAGACAGTCGCCTGAGTCTAGGATTGAACCTGGATCCCTGCTGCTGTGAGGCAGCAGTACTAACGACTGAGCTACCATGCCACAAAAGAAAAATGAGAATTGACCTTATTGAGACATACAAAATCCTTAGGGGACTTGACAGGGTAAATGTTGGAAGGTTGTTTCTCTTGTGGGAGGGTCTCGGAGCAGAGAGCATCATCTCAATCATCTCAAAATAAGATATCACTCATTTAAGACAGAGATAAGGAGGAATTTTGTCTCTCAACAGACAATGAATCAATGGAATTCTTCACCACAGAGGGTTGTTGAAGCTGGGTCATTAAGTTATTCAGTGCAGAGATCATGTTTTAGTCACTAAGGGAATCTAGGGTCTTAGGGGAAAAGGGAGGAACATGGAGTTAAGGATTTATCAGATCTCATTAAATGGACAGCAGGCTGAATGGCCTATGGCTTATGGGCTTGCACATGTTCAGGGATTATGCCTTTAAATGTTGCTGCATACAGCGAGACAAAGGAAAATGGATCTTCCTGGCTCTCGAGCACTTCCTCAGAGATGAATTATCTGAAGCATCTTGCAGCACATCACTGACAGGGTGTCTATCCTCTTCAACATCCTGAACAGCTGTCTGCAAATATCAAAGTAGCTGGGGCATGGAATTCTATATTCAAAAACAGCAGTGAAGTAATACATTTTAACAGATGTTTGTAGAAAGTGTACAAAATATGTATACAATAAAACACCATGAAGTTTGAGAATTCCATCCATATGATTTTCCCAGTTCCTGTTTGTCAAAAATCATTTCTATGCAGCGCTTAGATGCGTGCCAGACACTGCTCTGTGTATCTCATGACCCATGTGCATCTCAATGGATAACTCCGCATTCTGAGTCAGAAAGTCACTGATTCCAGTCCCAAACTGAAGACTTGTTTCCAGTGTCAGTACAGATACTTGTAGCAATGGACCAGTACACTGTCAGGAGAACGATGTATTTAATGGAATTGTACCACAGTTCTATTCAAAGGGAAGACAGCTGGAATTTATGACTCAAGTCAACGTTTTGGAGAAGTTAACGTTCCTTCTTCAGGAATGGAGGTCCCCCAACCCCCAAATCCATTCCTGAAGAAGGATTATACCCACAACATCAGCTTCTCCACTTCCTGATGCTGCCTGGCTTGCTGTGTTATTCCAGCCGCCTGTTTGTCTACTTTGGATTCCAGCATCTGCAGTTTTTTTTTGTCTCTAACTAAGTTTGAAAAGTAACAGCAGAATTTTGAGACATGTTCTGAATTCCTATGCTGCCTACCTTTCCTGCCTCCCCATCAAAACCACAGTCAAGGTTTCTGAGTAATTACCAGTAGCAGAAAAGCTTCCATGCTTTCCAGAGGACATTAAAAAATTGACCACTCAATGGAGCTCCAAATTCAGTTTCTGTCATGAATAGTTTTGCAGCAATGGACTATTATATGTTTATAAAAGTAAATGACCTTTCCATTTATTGTGAAAAATGGCAGGTGTCCTCCAGTTCACTTCTACTGTAGATTCAATTTGACCTTTCTAGAGGTGCTTGAAGTATTGTGAGGGATGGTTGAATCATCAAAGCAATGCAGTAAGATGCAGAACAGTGGAAGACAGTGAGTTTTATATCTGATTTCAAAAGGTCTTCTGAAGCCACAAAAGTAAAAAAATTGCTTTCTTCAAAAATCAAATTCTGCAAATGAAGAGATCTGAAATACAAACAGGAAAGTCTGGTCAGCAGGTCAGGAAGCTTGTGGGAAGAAGGAGAGTCAGAGTTGACATTTTATCAGCCTGGAAAAAGTTAGAGGGGTAATATGTTACAAAAACGTAAAGAGGTAGAGGGAGTTGGGGTCGTGAGGTGGAAGAATTCAGGGAAGAGCGCAAGGTAGCTGACATTGAGATCTGACCTGATCCCTGGTAAGGCTGGTGTGATCACAGGGGTCCTTGCTATGGTCCCCACCATTGGAGAATTTTACCAGGGAGGCATTTGAATTAAAAAGTGCTGTGTTGCCTAAGTAGAGGGTGTGTTGCTGGAAAAGCACAGCAGGTCAGACGGCATCCGAGGAGCAGGAAAATTGACATTTTGGGCATAAGTCATTTATCAGGAATTCCTGATGAAGGGCTTATTCCTGAAACATCGATTTTCCTGCTCCTTGGATGATGCCTGACCTGCTGCGCTTTTCCAGCAACACACCCTCGACTCTGACCTCCAGCATCTGCAGTCCTCACTTTCTCCTTGTGTTGCCCAAGTAGCCAACCCAATGGAGCTTTTGCCCAGCAAGAGTCTATGAAGGTATGTCTCAAGAACGAATAAACAGATTTACAAGCAGGGGAGGCAGTAGCTGTGTGCCCCCAGTGACCTCCACAGAGAGCTTTCCTTCCCCTGTTCAGCACAGTGGTTTTGGAATTATTCTTTTTTCTTTTCATCTGACCCAGATGCCAAGGTCTGCTATAGTCCTGAGCAGCAACTTCTCTCCTGGCATTGCCACGTGGCCTCTGAGCTGCCAGCCCCATTAAGAAGCAGCCTGGAGTAAAATTGCTGAACAGGTCTCACTACTGAAAAGTACATGCTCAAAATTTACTTTTCATGCCAGGGTTCAGACACCCCTTTATTCCACTCAAAGTGATAAAAGGGATGGTAAGTGAAGCCAAAAGGAGAAGATAAAGGTGCAAATGAAGAAATGTTCATCTTCTGGGTCCACGAGAGGTGAACATGAGAATCTCAAAACATCAATCATTCAAAAACTGAACGGAAGCAGAGATTACGGTCGGCACTGAACATTGCATTCCAAACGCTGTAATGTACTTAATTCGAAGGTAAGTTTCTCCACTAACACTGAGTTTCACTGGAACAGTGCAGAAGTCTGAGTACAAAAAGTTCAAACTGGGATTGGTATGGAGAATTGAATTGACAAGCGATTAAGTTAATTGTGTTACCCTATTTATCTGTCTAACTCAATTCAATCATTGCTTCTGGGGCCCCTCAAGCTATATTCTTGATAAGGTCTGAAAGTAAGCTTCCAGAGGGATCTCCATGTTACATACTGAGCAGATTAATATTTAATAAACTATGAAAATTGTTCATCTCATTGATCACCTGCTGCAGCTACATCTATTCCCTTCATTGAGTTTTGCCATCAATGTATTAATATTTTAAAATGATTTTATTTCTGATTTTTGCTTCAGTTCAACTCCTTTATAAAAAATTGAGATGTTATCAGGATGACTTATTTGGTCTGCTGTAAATTTATACCAGGAAGAATATTACAAACAATGAACTGCATGCAATTGCATTCTGGGAAGAGTTTGCAAGATGGTTAGCTTTTTTTTTTGCCTGACATTTCTCCAGAATTTAATTTAATTCCAAACAGATCCTCCATTTGGAATATAACTAGAAAAGTCACCTTCATTTTGGTGCCATGGTGTCTGGTTGTGTTGTAGTTCAAAAGATCTAACAGTGGGAATTATTTTCAATAACTTGTTTCAGGTTGGCAGGCTGTTCAAGTACCTTTGAGTCAAGAGTGTGGTGCTCGAAAAGCACAGCAGGTCAGGCAGCATCCCAGGAGCAGGAAAATCGACATTTCAGAATTCCTGATGAAGGGCTTTTTCCTGAAACATCAATTTTCTTGCTCCTTGAATGCTGACTGACCTGCTGTGCTTTTCCAGCACCACACTCTCAACTCTAATCTCCAGCATCTGTAATTCTCACTTTTGCCCTGTCCAAGTACCTTGTATTGTCTGGTCTGTAACTGGAACTGATATTTACTGTAATAATTGTCCATGTTTTATGTAATTCAGTCATGTGTGCAATCAAGGTGAATAACAGACTCAATCCAAATCATAAATTATTCATTTCTAGACTTTTTTCAAGAGTAAACATTTGCTTCCTCATTTTATCTTATTAACATAACCTGATTGATATAACAGGGAAACCTAAGTCAGTGAGGAAGTGTCATGATACCAGTAACTACCCAGGCATTGCTCTCATTCTTGCATCATTGTTAAAGGAGACACTCTTTTTGTAGATCTATTGTAGTGGAGTGAATCAGCTGAATGCCTTAAAATGCTCCAGATAATAAAATACTTCCCTTTATGTCGTGGCTATTGATTCTTCAGAATATTACATTCATGGGCATCTTCACAAACAACAACACATATTCATTGTCATAAACAACGAAATCTGTTAGCATACAGTAAATTCCCGCAAATAGCTTTTGTTTGCAGAATAAATGTCAGTCTAGACTCAAGAAGAACTCCCATGATCTTCTTCAGATTGTGACAGGAATTTATATCATTCACTGGTGAAATAGATGGGACATTAGCTTTACCGTTTATCTGAAAAGTACCTTCGACAATGCAAGAATCATACAGTATGGAAACAATCCATACTGACCATAATCACAATCTAAACTAGTCCCACCTGCCTGCTACTGGCCCATTTCCCTCCAAGCCTTTCCTATTCATGTACTTATCCAAAAGTTTTTTTAAATGTTGTAACTGTACCCACATCCACCACTTCCTCAGGAACTTCATTCCACACACAAACCACCCTCTGTGCAAAAATATTTGCTGCTTGTGTTTTTTTTTTAAATCGCTCTCCTTTCACCTTAAAAATGTGGCCCTAGTCTTGAAACCCCCATCCTAGGGAAAAGACAACTACCATTAAGTGAATCTGTACTTCTCATTATTTTATAAGCTTCTATAAGGTCACCTCTCAACCTCTTACGCTCCAGTGAGAAAAGTCCCAACCTATCCAACCTCTCTTTATAACTCAAACCTTGCATACATGACAACATCCTGGTAAATCTGTTCTGAAGCCTCTCCAGCTTGTTAATATCCTTCCTGTAACTGGGTGAACAGAACTGGACACAGTAGTCCAGAAGAGGCCTTACTAATGTCCTGTACAATGTCAACATGACATCCCAACTCCTATACTCCTACAGTCATTTGAAATCACACAAAGTGTAATGATAAACATGGAACAATTGGTATTCAACCTTCATCGTCTGATTGTAAGATGTGACATTTTCATGGACTAAAGTGATTTTTCAAGAGGATAAATACTGATCTAAAATAGCTGCTGTGATCACTGGCAACAGATTGAGGCAAGTCAAAGGAACCCATATTGCAAACACTAAAAAATTGCCATTTCATCCAAACACAGTGAAACCAGCCAACTAAGTCAGTATCTGGAAATTCACATCTCAGGGTTAATTCACAGTTGCATTTCACATATTAGTGTAAAAGGCTACCACAGGGCCATTAGCTTGGAAACACAGAGGAGAAAGATATGAAACTATTGAAATGAACCATTTTATAATAGCATAGGAGAAATGAGGACTTCAGGTGCTGGAGATCAGAGTCAAGAGTGTGGTGTTGAAAAAGCACAGCAGGTCAGGCAGCATCCAAAGAGCAGGAGAATCGATGTTTTGGGCATAAGCTCTTCATCAGCACCACACTCTTGACCCATATTATAAGAGCATGCTTGGTAGAGCAGACAGAGGAGAATATAGAATCACAACACTAGAATCTAGAAGGCTTGCTTCCTTTCTCTTTCAACATGCAATGTTAATGCCTGATGAAAAAGCAACTAAGAAAAATAATTATTCACTGAGAATTCTAGAATTCTACACTATTGCTGATGAAAAATAACAGCTAAACAATTGTTGACTGTAAGTTTAAAACAAATCCAATAACTTAAAACAGTATTTTCTTACCTTCCAGTTTTCAGAAGAAACTTTCCTGAAATATTTTAAACATTTGCATATGTATTAGATGTCATGTTTTATTATTTTTTATCAAGGTTTTAAAATTCCTGTTCTTTTGCTAATTGAATTCTTGATTTGCTTGTGAACCATATTTATAGTGAGGTGTGAAAACTACACTGCTGAAAAGTAACTATTTGTTATGTAGACAAAGGTGGGGCTAGATAGAGTGTAGCTGATTCCCCTTCCTCACCTGTTCATTACACGCTGGAATCAGTGTTCACGACTTTGAAACGTTAACCTATTTTGTCATGACATAAAGGTGCAGGTTTTGGACTGGGATAGTTAAAGTTAAAAATGACGCAACACCAGGATATTTGCCAACAGGTTTATTTGGAAGTAGCTACCTGACAAAGGAGCAGCATTCCGAAAGCTTGTACTTAGAAATAAACTTGTTGGACTGTAACCTGACGTTGTGTGATTTTTAATATATTTTGCGACCATTTGTAGTATAGAAGTGTAAAAATTGTTAGATCGGATACTTTCCATTTCCTCTAATTGTGTGACATTATAATATATATTACATTAAATTAGATTGTGAAAGCCAGTAATTTGTGACTTATTACCATTCCCAGCAGACTCAGTCCCAAGTGTGGTTGTCTAGCAATACTGGTGGAGCTCGTTACATGGTTTTCAACAGGTCACTCAGAACCTGAAGAGTCCTAGAGCCATAGAGTTATGCAGCATGGAAACACACCTTTTGATCCAACTCCTCTGCACTGACCAGGTTTCCTAAATTGAACTAACTCTATTTGCCTGCTTTTGGCCCATATACCCATCCAGATAACTTAAATACTAAGAGTGATCGTAACGTTTAACTTTTAACTTTGTTCCTTATTTCTCTCTTCCTTGTCAATAAGTTCTTGTATCCAGGCACTTGTACGTAACTTGGCTTCGGGGCCCTGCAGCAGCATGGTGTGGGTTGGGAAGCCTGGAGTGGGACTTTGAGAGGGGCATGGCATGGGCTAGGAAGCCTGGAGTGGGCCTCTGGCAGGGGCATGATGTGGGCTGGGAATCCTGGAGTGGGCCCCTGGCAGGGGCATGGTGTTGGCTGGGAAGCCAAGAGTGGGCCCCTAGAAGGGACATGGTGTAGGCTGGGAATCCTGGAATGGGACTTTGAGAGGGGCATGGCATGGGCTAGGAAGCCTGGAGTGGACCTCTGGCAGGGGCATGGTGTGGGCTGGGAATCCTGGAGTGGGCCCCTGGCAGGGGCATGGTGTTTGCTGGGAAGCCTGGAGTGGGGCCCTGGCAGGGGCATGGTGTAGGCTGAGAAGCTTGGAGTGGGCCCCTCGCAGGGGAATGGCGTGGGCTGGGAAGCCTGGAGTGGGCCCCTAGCAGGGGCATGGTGTTTGCTGGGAAGCCTGGAGTGGGGCCCTGGCAGGGGCATAGTTGGGTAGGGAAGCCTGGAGTGGGCCCCTCGCAGGGGAATGGTGTAGCAGTGGAGAAAGAAAATTTGGACTCTCTTTAAGTAATTTTTAAAAGTTTTATTCTACGTTAATGTGAATGGCACCTGTGAGAGGGGCACTTTTCACTGTATTTTGAATTGAATATATGTGACAATAAAGGATATCCTATTCTATCCTACATTATATACAATGTAAACACATTCCTTTCATCCCAAAGCCCTTCTTATCTTTCCAAAAGTGCTGTGCATTCAGCTCTTTCTATTGCCACTAATGTCTACATCATTGAGATCATGATGATAATTTGGTTAACACTCAATGGACTATGCAATCCACCTTTGATGAATATTTGACACAAAACACACTGTTGTATGACACTTTGATCTTTTACTATAAATTCTGTGTCCTATCATCCTGCCCCACAAGATACCTGATGAAGGAGCAGCGCTCTGAAAGCTTGTACTTCCAAATATACCTGTTGGATTATAACCTGGTGTTGTGTGATTTTTAACTTCATTCTGCATTGTACATGTGTGAAGAAATGTTTGCAAACAAAATGTAATTAGACTTTTCACACATACTTTATGTATTTCCCTTCAATTTCCTAATATCCAGCAGATGTTTATTCCATACCTTCACCTCCTCCCCACCCTGAAGCTTGTTTCATTCATTTTAGTTGCATTGTCAGGAGTCTTTGACAAGGAGATTGAGTGAAGTGATTACGCTACAGTTGAAGAGGGTGAAGACATGACTGCCAAGCTGGTTCAGTGTGCTACGTGCGTGATGTGGGAGGTCAATGACTCTGGTGTGTCTGGCTCGTATAAGTGTGGAAAGTGTGTGCACGTTCAGCTACTGACAGAGCATATTGCAGTGCTGATGAAAGAACTCGAGGACCTTAGGCTCATCCGAGAGAACGAGATCTTTCTGGACAAGACCTTCAGCGAGGTTATTACACCAACCATACCAGAAGAGAGCAGACAATGAGGAAGGCAGAGAGGAGACAGGTGCAAGAGACCCCGGGGGAAGTACCTGTCAGGAACAAGTTGAAGCTTTTGGAAACAGGATACTGATTAAGGATGATCAGCCATAATCATATTGAATGGTGGTGCAGGCTCGAAGGGCAGAATGGACTACTCCTGCACCTATTGTCTATTGTCTATTGTAACACCAAGAGAAAAGAAAGTAATAGCAGGGAATGCAGCTCTCGGTGAACATTGTCAGCACTGGACCTCACCCGGTCACTAAGTAACCCACAAGCTTGTGTTCCCTTTTACCTCATTCTACCCAACAGTCTCTTTCCCCATATGGAAACCCATCACATTGAACTTTGCCTCCCAATGTTGTCCCTCACCTCACTGTTCTGTAGGTCCAAAAAAGATTGAGTGAGATGTTTACAATGTCAAGATAGGCTACGCCAGACTTCTCTACTTACTCTGTCACAAACCTTACCATAGTCCAAGTCATTTGGACCCCTCATAGATTACACCCAGAGTGACTTGCGAGGTTAATATTTGTTTATCAGTAAAATAAATTTGTATATTTACTAGATCCCACTCCAGGCTTCCTAGCCCACACCATGCCTCTGCAGGGCCCTGAAGCTACCTTAGGTACAAGTGCCTAGATACAAAAACTTATGGACAAGGAAGAGAGAACTAAGGAACAAAGTTAAACGTTGAACATTACAATCACTCTTAGCATTTAAATCATCTGGATGGGTATATGGGCCAAAAGCAGGAAAATAGAGTAAGTTCAATTTAGGAAACCTGGTCAGTGCAGAGGAGTTGGATCAAAAGGTGTGTTTCCATGCTGCATAACTCTATGGCTCTAGGACTCTTCAGGTTCTGAGTGACCTGTTGAAAACCATATTAAGAGCTCTATCATGAAAATAATTAAAACTTTCATCCAAAGAATAAGTATCTGGGAAATGCAGAATTAATCACTACAAAATTAGGAAGTGCTCTTATTTGTGTGAAAGAGAGAGAGCTTTTCGTTATATCAATGGACTTAAGGCCTGAAACAGGGAGTGCCTTGAGAGATTTCCATTCCCAAATATAACCACCTTTCACTGAGAAGAGTATAAAAATCTGTCTGCCTATTAAATGCACTTAGAAAATCACCCTTAATAATTGCAATAAGCACATGCATTTTAAAAGTTGCTAACCTTGTTTTAGATACCAAGATGATTAAACCAACAGCATCTTCTGGTTTTCAATTCAGAGTGTTATTTTGGAACTAATTGATGATAATGTTATAATTGACCAAATCAACCAGGAGGGTTTTGCAGCTGATTTGAACTGTGTCTCTCAATAAGGTGATGACTGGAAGGGAATTTTGACAGAAAGCAGACAAAAAACTTGTAAATAATTATTACAGCTGAAGTATATATTTATTTGAATTCTGTTACATTTCCCAGAATAAATTTGCAAGGATACAATGGAATGTCATATTTATAGAATTCAAATTTTTCAGATATGCCCTTGACTTGGAACTAAATAACTTGGAAATTGGAACAGGGAATAACATGCAATTAGCTAATGCTATTGTGAAAGTAGTTTGTTTTTTCCATTATGACTGTGTGCAGTTTGGCTTAAAATAGATGTGACACCAAAATTCCACCCCCTTGCTTCTATGTAAAGATTATATATGCCATATTAATTCAAAGGTCAAAATATTCTACATTCTGTGTTTCATTAGGGACCTCAGTGATGTTTGAATTTTTTTATCATTCAGAGGCGTTTTGTCTTTAACTTTCCTATTTCATCCAGCTTGACAGATAAAGATTCCTAAATTTTTTTGGATTGAATACAGTAATTTTCATGTTTGTTCTGTTTCAAAGATTAAGCAATCCTTTTGCAATCCAGACTCTCAATTAAGCAGTTATTATCTCAGAAAATTTAAAGTACTGTAATTATGTAAAATTAATATTTATGATGCATAATCAAGGATATACGTTGTATTGCATTTTTAAAAATATCTACACACTGTGATCTAAAATTGTCATTAGCTACGTATGTGAGAGACTCTGGTGCAGTAAATGGCCTGTTGTTCAATCTTTGTGTAGGGAGCTCACCTTAGGAATGTTGGATCATTGCATCAAGTTGTCCAAATGCTGTTGCCAATGTTGCAAGAATAATTCACGAAATCCATCGTTGCAATCAGAATTAATTTATAAGTAGCAAAATATTGTTTGCAACAGTTTGATCTTAGTTTTGATATTTTGTATATTGCTTTGCATTTTGTAATGCCAAAGAGCAAACGTTAAGATTTAACCGAATTAAATGGCCATATAAATGTAATGCTTTAGCTTGTTCTTAACTTTTTTTTATGGCTGACATGTACCATTATTATCTACCAAGCCCCTTCCCTGTTAACAGCCCATCGTGTATGTTTGGATGTCAGGCCGCAGACACTTCCTGACATGGATGTTTTGTGATGTACACTCATTACCTCCCACAAAGGACAAAGAAAAGGAAGATCACTGTCAGACCCAGAAGTGGGATGTTGGGTTGACATCATTCAGTGCTGTGTTGGACGCAAGGCTGTATTTTACAAGTAGCGGGCAATAATTGATTACAACTGGGGCAGATGTCCCAAATAATGATGGCTGAATGTCCCCAAAAGCACCTAGCCAATAAAGGAGGTGGCAATTGGGCAGTGCCAACTGTAGTGAAAGAAGAGGATGCCAAAGTGGAGAATGGGGCACTGGGACCAATCAGTCAAGCCAAGCCAAACCAAAGGGTGGAGAGAGATCAGTGAGGACAGTCAGTGTTATTGCTATGGGAGTGGTCATTGCTCCTGATGTAATTTCAAAGGCCAAAGAGTGGCAGGGTATAAGGGCCATAGCTGAAACCCACTAAGAAATCACCAGGATCTACATCACTTTATAAGCACACCCCACTGCCCACCCTTCCCTCTTGCCCACCTTCCTACTGACCCTAAGCAAGCTAGTAAAATTCAGCTTGATGTTTCTGAAAGAGGATTTGAGTCCAAGAACAGGAATGTCTTGCTGCAATTGCACAGGACATTGGTATGACCACACCTCAAATACTGTGTGCAGTTTTGGTCTCCTTACCTGAGGAAAATATTCTGCGAGTGCAGTGGACATTCATCAGACTGATTCCTGGAATGCAGGACTAACATACAGGGAGAAACAGGATTGGCTAGGACTATACTCATTAGAGTTTCGAAGAATGAGGTGGGGGGGTGGGGGGGATCTCAAATAAACAAAACAAAACTCAACAGAGTTTATGCAGAAAGGATGATCTCAATGACTGGGGAGTCCAGAATCAGGGATCACAGACCAAGGATAAAGGGTCAGCCTCTTAGTACCAAGCTGAGGAGAGATTTATTCACACAGAGAGAGAGGTGAGCCACAGGCAGTAGTTGAGGTTAAAGCATTGAAAGTTTTCAACAAGGAGATTGACATATTTCCAAGGGCTAAAGGGATCAAAAACTAGTGGGAGAAACTAGAAACAAGGTAGGGAATTGGATGATCAGCCATGATCGTGATGAATGGTGAAGCAGGTTCAAAGGGCTGAATGGCCTCCTCCTGCTCCTATATTCTATGTTTCTATCATAATATTACTGTTGCTCTATTTCAGATTTCTCTGTTTTTATGTGTTATGAATTGGGTGCTTACTGTTATATGGTCAGGTCACCTTCCTACGCTAATTGAGTGGTTACTCATGGTGAAGGTAACTGCCTCCCTGTAGGAACTGCAGAGTTTGCTCGGTGGAGTGTGATAGGTTTCCTTGTCAAATTGGACCACACCCTGGGTGAGTTTTCCCAGTTATGGTTTTGGATGGGATATTCTGAACTGCTCCTGGGTGAGAAAAGATGAATTGTTCCCATTCTGTTACTCAGACACTCTGTCTCGGTTTGTTGCAACTGGATTGATCTAAAAAGGGATCCCTTTCCTTGTGGATACCTTTCCCCCCCAGACACAGTTGAATTCATATTCTAAACGGAAGCAATTTAGCTGAGCTTTCTTGAGTTTAAAAATAAGTAAGGATTCGAGGAGCAGGAGGATTGACGTTTCAGGCTGAAGCCCTTCATCAAGGATTTATGCCCAAAACGCCAATTGTCCTGTTCCTCGGATGCTGCCTGACCTGCTGTGCTTTCCCAGCAACACACTCCCGACTCCGATCACCAGCATCTGCAGTCCTCACTTTCACCTCCTTGAAAAAGTAAGTTCATTAAGTACTAGGCATGAGATGAATTACTAATGCAACACACAAATTAATAATAAGAGGCAAGTCCAAAATGATAAAAAATTTAAAAAGACATATAATCCAGTCTCTAAATCATCTGTGACAAGTAGATACATTGTAGCCGTTGTGGTGGAGGGTATCAATAATGATGATGTTAGTAAGGGAACAGTAAGCTTCGTGATCCCAAGTTTTGCAGATTTGTTAATATCCGATAATTCGGACACTTTTCAACCGCGATTGCCTTCCAGCTTTCAAGGCAAGGTATTGCTAAGTTTCCTTTTTAACTGGTTTGGAGTACTCGGAATTAGAGCATTGCACTGCAGGGATAATTAGGGGATGTTGTTGGATTGTGATCTTCACAGCCACCCTGGCACTGAAACCCAGCCAAACGCACACAAAAGAGATCAAACCCACTAGTCCCCTCCAGTGGAGTTGACACTGGCTTTTCAACCCCTGTCCTTGTGTTTTCTTTCAAGGGAAAAACACCAAAAATTGGTCTGCAGTTTGAAAAGTAATCCACAAGGGCATGCTGTTGAGCAGGGTCCATCAACCTCTCAATCAGCTGAAGTTCCAAAAGATCACAGCCCAGCCTGTTTGAAGATTTTTTTGACATATCTAGTATTGCACACCATCACAGAGAAGACCTTTTACAACCGCAAACAGTCCTCTTTTAAAAAGAACATTATGGAATTTAAGAGAAAAAAAATGTCCACAGGACTCAAAGCCATCTTCCGGAATGAAATTAACAAATCACATGTTAATTTCAGAGAACAGATCCAAACATTGCAGTCTACAAAAGCTTTATCAGTGAGGATGATCAGGTATGGCAGGGATATAGTGAAGGCTCATTTCACTTAGAAGCACTGCAGGGATAATGAGGGTGTAAGGCACATGATAATTAATCTCAGGACATGAAGCAACTTGTACCATTCACCAGGGAGTGGACTCCCTGATGTGGCACATATGTCTTTTGCCCAGGGGCTAGTTCAGCAAAAACACCCAGGAACACGGGGTAGTGCAAGTGTTCAATACTTCACAGCTGCTTTTATGCTAAGACTGGTCGAGGATTAATTTTGCACATACGATTCAAATTCCACAGGGTTGAGGAGAATCAGAACCAAAGCTGAAAGGAAATGTTAATATTTTATAGCATAGACAAATCAAACAGTGAATCAGTCCATTCTAGAGGAATGTGACATTCGGCAAACAGAGGACAAACAGCCAACTGAGCGAATGAAATGATAACAGGAGCAGAAAATTTCTCAAGACAGCTCTGTCACCCTGGAAGAGAGTGGTTATAAGAATGTTTCTGGATTCTGCGATCACACAATCCTTGTCATGTCTTACTCCTTGTGATTGTCCTCCTCATCCTCCTGAAGGTTGTCACCCTCCTCAGAAGGTTTCCTCTTGCTCCTGTCCCTCTTCCTCAGCTACACATTTTCCCTTTTGCTGACTGAGATTCATAGCATGAAAAAAGGTCATTCAGCCGATCAAATCTGTAGCAAAGTTCCAAAGAGCATCCCCCCCCCCCACCCCAAACAATAACGCTGCATTCCTCATGGCTAATCCACCTAGCCTACACACCCTTGGATAATATGGAGCAATTTAGCATGGCCAATCCACCTAACCTTCACATCTGGTACTGTGGGAAGAAACTGGAGCACCCGGAGGAAACCCATGCAGACATGAGGAGAATATGCAAATTCCTCCAGTCACCCAAGTCTGCAATTGATTAGATTCCCTGCAGTGTGGAAACAGGCCATTTGGCCCAACAAGTCCACACTGACCCTCCGAAGAGTAACCCACACAGAACCATTCCCCTACCCTATATTTAACTCTGACTATTGCACCTAACACTATGGGCAATTAAACATGGCCAATGCACCCAACCTGCACATCTTTGGACCACGGGAGGAAACCAGAGCACCTGGAGGAAACGCACGCAGACACGGGGAGAATGTGCAAACTCCACACAGACAGTTGCCAGAGGCAGGAATTGAACCTGGATTCCGGGCACTGTGAGGCAGTAGTGCAAACCAATGAGCCATCATGTCGTGGAATATCAAGGATTCAGCACACCACTGTGATGTGGTACACTCCATTCTTATAACCTAACACTTTGAGATTTACATCATCTTGGTCAATCAATGCTATACATTTCCCTTCTAAGGCTAATATATTTCCCTGAGTTGCAGTGTCCAAAACTGAATACAGTTCACCAAGATAAAGTCAGACCAAGATTCTGTACTTTAGAAGAATCAGTCTCCATCACTTTTATATGCTAAAGCTCTAGAGATGATGGCCAACATTCATTAGTCTTCTTGATTACTTTTTGCACTGGAATATTAGCTTTGGTGATTTGTTTACATGGACATACTAATTCGTTTGATACTCTCCACCTCCTAATCTCTTATCATTAAGGACACATCCCAATTTGCTTTTCATGGATCCAAAGTAGACGCTGTGTTGAAAAGAGAGGAGGGAATTGAAATAATCCAGTTTGATCGAGCTGAAAAGAAAAGAAAGGCTATGATCACATTACTGTGATGTTTTAATACCTCTAAATAGTGAGAGAGAAATACAGAGGGGTGAGTTTGCAGGGAAATCACAGCAATGAATAAGGACTTACTAATGGTGTTTTAATTAATATCAATTTACCTAAATATCATTTGGGATAATGTCAAAGAAAAGGAACATCAGAAACTTCCGAAATGTGTTCAAGAGAACATTGTTGGCCAGATGCTCCTGGTCCATTGGGAAGGAGACATTGCTGGACGTGCTGCTGAAGAATGATGTGTCTGTGAAGGAACACTGATATCAGAGTGTTCGAGGGAAGGACATTTCCCTTGGCAGGGCTTCCGGCCTCACCACCAAACAAAAAGGTATTGGCCAACCTGTCGTCAAAGATGTCAGCAGGTTCACAGCCAGACACAGAATGCTCATTGGCTAGATACCGATCTTCTGTTCCTCATTCAGAAGGAAGTCCTGCTTCAGAATTTTGCAGAGGCCTCAGGGCAAGGGAGGTGCATAAATTGGGCTAATGATGGAAAGACCAGATAGGACAGAATACCTGGGAGGGGTGAGAGGGCAGTCTTTGGAGCAAGTTCCTCGGTACAGGTAGTCCCTCGACTTTTCCAACCCAACGCCTGTGCAGGCTTACCTGCTGGCTGGATCCCTATCTCCACCATGATCCTCACCTTCCAGAAAGGAAATTGCAATCATTGGCCCCGTGGAGCTTTGTTTGGGCTGGGTTTCTCTGGGCTCATTCACTTCATGTAAAATGATTTAACTGATTGGGACTGAGTGTGTGATGGTGTTGGTGGTGAACTGAATTGAAATGAGTTGAATTTATTGTCACGTGTACCAAGGCTCAGTGAAGTGGAAAAGGTGAGACCACCTTGCAGAGACCTAAAAAGGTCTGCCCACAAGTTCTAGATTGGTGATGGAGAAGGGCAAGGAACAATCTTAAAGGGAAGGACTAACTTTGATTGTGCTGAGGGATGACCTAGTCAGGGTCAAATGGAAACAAAGCTTGACATGAAGCACAATGATGCGGAGGTGCCAGTGTTGAACTGGAGTGGGCAAAGTTTAAAATCACACAGCACCAGGTTATAGTCCAATAGGTTCATTTGGAGGCACCAGCTTTTGGAACGCTACTCCTCCGTCAGGTGGCTGTGGAGCAGTATCATAAGACACAGAATTTATAGCAAAAGATCACAGTGTCATGCAACTGAAACAATATATTGAACGTCAGGCTCTCTGAATCACAATTTTGGGCAGCACGGTGGCTCAGTGGTTAGCATTACTGCCTCAGAGCACCAGGGACCCGGGTTCAATTCACATCTCGGGCAACTGTCTGTGTGGAGTTTGCACATTCTCCCCGTGTCTGCGTGGGTTTCCTCCGGGTGCTCCGGTTTCCTCCCACATTCCAATGTGCAGGTTAGGTGAATTGGCCATTCTAAATTGCCCGTGGTGTTAGGTGGATTAGTCAGGGGAATGGGTCTGGGTGGGTTGCTCTTCAGAGGGCTGGTGTGGATTTGTTGGGTTGAAGGGCCTGTTTCCACACTGTAAGGAATCTAATCTAATGTAAAAGATTGCTGTTAAGTCTTTCACCTTTTCAAATGGGTTTCGGTTCATTAATATGTAAATCCCAGAACTTCTTTCAAGTCACATTCTCGAGATAACTTAAGGTTTCATAAAATAAGGTGACATCTCAGCTCAGGCAATGCATTAAAGGTGTCAGGTTAAAGTCTGTCTGTATCCCAATCTTAAGCCAAACACGTTCTATTTCCAAAGTAGGAATTTATAAAATGTTACATGGATTGATAACCTGCATTGACTGCCTGCAGGTTGTGTGCTTATTGAACAAAATAGAATGTATCCGCAGTTACAATTCTGCAAATGCAAATTCACCTCACAGACATATGTGTGTGTGTCTGTGTGCATGTGAGGAAGAGAGAGATAGAGTGTCTGCATGTGTCTGTGTGTGTGTGGGAGAGAGAGAGACTGTGAGTGTATGTTTGCATGTGTGCATGCTTGGTAACATATGTATGTGAGTGTGATGGAGTATAAGCCTGTGAGAAGGTGTGTACATGGATGTGTGTGGGGGGTTGTATGTGCGTGTGTCTAACAGAGAGTGTCTGTATGAGACAGGGTCTGTGTGAGTATGTAAAATTGTGTGTGTGAGAGAGAGTGTATAGTGCAGTGGGGGTCACCTGTAGTGTGACATAAACCCAAGGTCTTGTTTGAGGCCTTCCCCATGGGTACCGAACTTGGCTCTCAGCCTCTGCTCGGCCACTTTTCGTTGTTGCCCGTCCCGAAGTCCCCCTTGGAGGATGGTCACCCAAAGGTCCGAGGCTGAAAGGCCCAGACTGCTGAAATGTTTCCCGACAGGGATGGAACACTCCTGTCTGTTGATTGTTGTGTGGTGTTTATTCACCCGTTGTCGAAGTGTCGGCTTGGTCTCGCCTATGTACCATGACATGGGGCATCTCTGTTCTGCAGCGTATGAGGTAGACAACATTGGCCGATTCACATGAACACTGCTGCATACACGGTGGGTGGTGTCCATGTTGATAGTCTGACATGTCTTGCAGTGGTTGCCATGACAGGGTTGTATGGTGTTGTGTTTGATGTTGTCCTGAAGGCTGGGCAGTTTGCTGCAAACAATGATCTGTTTAAGGTTTGACAGTTGTTTAAAGGCACGCAGTGGAGGCATTGGTCAGGTCTTGGCGAGGTGTTCATCCTCATCGATAAAGTGTTGCAGGCTGCAAAGAACATGGCGTAGTTTCTCCGCTCCCAGGAAGTACTGGACAATGAAGTGTACCACATGAAGGGTATATCAGGAACCACAATAACAGAACAATGATGATCTTTTAGAAAGACCATAAGAGCATTTGACGTGTACTGACCGGCCTGTGAGCATACTATTGGTCACCCTAATCTTTCAAACATTGAAAGGAGATTCTCCTGGACAAAGAATTCTGCAACAAATCAAACCAGAATTAGCTCAAATATTCAGCAAAACCTCTGACACACGTGGAAAAATACATTGGCAGCAAAGCAAAATGGTCAAGAACTTAATGTTACTGTGACCTTTAAATGAACTTATGTTTACTTGGGTTGACTGGAGTGTTTTGTTTGCTGATCTTTAAAATCACTGAATCTATTTCAGGCCACCTGCTAAGTCCTTCAGATACTGTTCCCATTGATCTTATTTGCTTAAGAAATAGATACTGTGAATGCACAGCAGGATAGTCACATCTGAAAAAGGAAGATAAGTTTTGCACTTTATTATAATCTTTCACTAAAAGCGTTTGCATTTGGCACCTAAGCTTTCTGGTTGATACATGGACTTGCAGATGCTGCGAAACGTTACATCCGAAAGGGGCAATATGATTAACTGTGTGATCAATGTCAAGATGCTGTGGAGATGTGTAACAAAAGGGTGGCACGGTGGCTCAGTGGTTAGCACTGCTGCCTCACAGCGCCAGGGATCCGGGTTCAATTCCCACCTCGGGCAACCATCCATGTGGAGTTTGCACATTCTCCCCATGTCTGCGTGAGTGAGTTTCCTCCGGGTGCTCCAGTTTCCTCCCACAGTCCAAAGATGTGCAGGTTAGGTGAATTGGTCATGCTAAATTGCCCGTAATGTTAGGTGCATTAGTCAGGGGTAAATGTCAGGGAACGGGTCTGGGTGGGTTGCTCTTCGGAGGGTCAGTTGGGCCAAAGGTCCTATTTCCACAATGTAGGGAATCTAATCTAATTTCCCTATCAATGTTTGTTGGCTCAGGTGGAGGTCATTTTCTCAGCAAAAAAAAATTCTTCCCCATCTATTGCAGGCTGATGCCAGGCTGCAATCTGTCATATCCCATATGTCTTAGGCTGTACGTGGCATTCGTGTTGCAGTCTCAGCGGCATTGCACTATGTGGCTAATCAAGTCAATGTTCTTCCTATCCTTTCTAACCCACTCACTACAGATCCTACAAACTCTGCAAATGGACAAACCCTCATCACTCCTCTGCGTATCTTCCTCCAGAATGTCCATTATATCCTCGATGGAAAATAGACTAGAGATGAGTGATGACACCTCTACCTTTCCTTGCCTAGCCATGTTTTTTGCTAGCTGCAGTGTAAGTGGTGGTGTGGCACTTAGAATGTAAGAAAATCAGAGAGAGGAGCATGGGAATTCTCAGATGATTGTCTCTAGAGCCAGAGAAAACAGAATTAATGTTTCAATTCCTGAGATCTTTCTTCAGTACACTGTGTTTTCTCTCCCATAGATGCTGCCTGACCTGCTGAGTTTCTCAAACAATTTCTGTTTTCATTTGTTTCAGATCTCCATCACTTATTATTATTTATTTTAGTACAATAGTTGGAATGTGGAACTATGAAAAATCATCAATGTTAATAGGATTAATTTATACTTGGAGATCAATAAGGGTCACATAGTGCAGGTTTGTTGAAGACAAATCATTTCTGACTGCCTTGATTGAGTGATCTATTGAAATGACAGAGAGAGTTGATGAAAGTATTGTATTCAATGCATATATGGACTTTCAAAATAAACTACCACATAACAAACTAACATGGAAGATCCAACTACACAATATAAACGGAATATTGGTAGCTTTGCTAACAGACAGGTAGTAGTGAGTCATGGTAAACAGGCGCTTTTACACTGGTGAAAAGTACGATGACACCTGCCATTGGGATCTCTACTAGATTATTTCTTTACATTCAAAGTCTGTGAGAAGATTTGTAGCTCAGGTGCTCGTTGTTGTGGTTCTGTTCGCCGAGCTGGGAATTTGTGTTGCAGACGTTTCGTCCCCTGTCTAGGTGACATCCTCAGTGCTTGGGAGCCTCCTGTGAAGCGCTTCTGTGATCTTTCCTCCGGCATTTATAGTGGTTTGAATCTGCCGCTTCCGGTTGTCAGTTCCAGCTGTCCGCTGCAGTGGTCGGTATATTGGGTCCAGGTCGATGTGCTTATTGATCGAATCTGTGGATGAGTGCCATGCCTCTAGGAATTCCCTGGCTGTTCTCTGTTTGGCTTGTCCTATAATAATAGTGTTGTCCCAGTCGAATTCATGTTGCTTGTCATCTGCGTGTGTGACTACTAAGGATATTATTATAGGACACTACTATTATAGGACAAGCCAAACAGAGAACAGTCAGGGATGGTGCATTTTTATAGTTACCTGGAAATTTGAGCAGCTTTTGATCAGACAGCAGCCCTTCATCAGCTTTTGCCCAAAACGTTGACTCTCCTGCTCCCCGGATGTTGCCTGACCTGCTGTGCTTTTCCAGCACCACACTCTCAACTCTAATTTCCAGCATCTGCAATCCTCACTTTCGCCTGTGTATATATGTACATATATATATTGGACTTTTTGAAAAAAAAACTCTTGTCAAATAAAAGACATTGGCTACAGCAGAATTGTTGATTTTGTTGCATCTGCAGAGGACACAAACTGCTTGACTGATGTCACTAAATCTGCAACATGGTTCAGAAAGAAGTCACATGACCAAATGGTGGGTGATAAATAGAGTGGTTTTGATTATAGACAGTCAGGGAAATTGACACAAAGGAAGCAAATCTTTGCCCTATCTTTTTTTCCGAAACACATCTCATCAAAGCCCTAAACTGCAAGTAGGGAATTCTTATAGGGAAGTCTGAGACCGCTGTCTCCTGGAAAACAGACTTTAACCAGCCATGCCTGATCAAGAAGAAACCCTTTCCTAAGTGGAAAGTGATGTTGATGAAGATCAGCATTTGGACAAATAACGAGTAAGTCTTTTTTTCCAAATTTAATTCATACTTACGTGTGTGTGCAACTCCCCAGCAAGGTTGTTGAATATACTTATGCATCTTAAGCCTTTTGCTAATAATCTTTGCGTTTTTGGATGAGGCAATCTATTTTTGTGTAACACATGAAATATTTCAATATTAGTTTAAGAAACCTGGCCAACTGGTTTCTGACACTCTGCTATGTACAATCTGATATGTAATTAGAAACATCACTTCCTACTTAAATTCACACATTTGAATGTTTGAATGGCCAGTGCATGACTCAATGCATGAGGAATCAAATTAGTGATCTCTAACTGAGTCACAACAATTATAAAGTCAGGGTGACTGACCCTTTGGACAACCAGTCTACAGTGGCCATGTTCCTAAACTAAACTAGCCCTGCCTGCTTACGTTTGTCCTATATCTCTCCAAATCTTTCTTATTGAAATGCCTTTTAAAGGTTGTAACTGTACCTGCATCCAGCCCTCCCTCTGACAGTTCATTCCACAAACACAAACTACTCTCTACGTAAGTTGAGAGTGTGGTGCTGGAAAGGCACCGCAGGTCAGACAGCAGCCCTTGATCAGCTCTTGCCTGAAACATCAACTCTCCTGCTCCCCGCATGCTGCCTGACCTGCTGTGCTTTTCCAGCACCACACTCTCGACTCTGATCTCCAGCATCTGGCAGTCCTCACTTTCTCCTACTATCTAAGTAAGAATGTTGCCCCTCATGTTCTTCTTAATTTTTTCTCCACTCACCTTAAACATATGCCTCCTCATTTTAAGCTCACCCATCTGAGGGTGTTATCTCTGCCCCTCATGAATTTGTAAACCTGAGTAAGGTTACTCCTCAACCTCCTATGCTCCAGTGGAAAAAATCCCTGTCTTTCCAGTCTAATTCTATATCTCAAACCCTTTGGTTACAGATCATCTGGAGTATTATGTATGATGCAGGACACTACACTTTACAAAAACTTCAGCAATGGTATAAAGGATATTTACCAGGATAATACCTTGGTTACCACTTCAAATACATGGAGAGATTGGAGAAGTTGGGATGTTTGTCCTGATAGCAGTGATGGCTAAGAGGAAACATAGTAGAAGAATTCAAAATTATGAGGATCTGTCAAAGAAGTTAGAGAGAAACTGTTGCCTCTGGAAGGTAGATCAGTAACTAGAGAACAAAGATGAACTGGCAGAAACACAGGAGAGAACTCAGAATTTTCACACACTGGATTGTTAAAATATGCACTACTTTAAAGGTTGCTAAAATTATATTCCAGAGAAACTTTCAAAAGATAATTAGCCATTTATTAGAAACCACTATTTCAAGATTGAGGGAAGAAATGTGAGGTATGGATGTTACATTGGCATTAAAAGCAGCATCCCCCATGCTGTGAGATTTGATGATTCTAAAAGGTATGGAAACTTGCTTTTAATATCTAAGCAGACACTTGGATTACAAACTGTCTGATATAACATGGGCTGATTTCTTGCATTTTGTGTAATTTTAATTGTGATGACTAGCTTCACCAGTGCCTGAGGAAATTTCTCATGTACCTTTTCAAACCAGAATATCCCTTCCATGCGAATGTTCTTAGGTAGTGGCAAAGCAAGTGGACTGGTGAGAATAGATTAAAGCACAGAATCTCTCCACACGTTCTTACTTGTTGGCTTTGTGCATCTGCAGAGGCCAGTTCAATTAAACCATTTTAGCATCTAGGTAGGCAAGTTTGATACAACTTGTGGAATACAGGCCAGTGATATGGCCTGTGCAACTGAAGTCAATGCATCCAAAGCATACATATTCAAGACCAGCCTGCTTGAGCAGGGTCTGGGAGAAACATGGCACAATCCATGGATCAAGGGAATGGGGGAAAGTGAGTAACCCTTCAGTGCAGGTATGCATTGAATTTTATGGCATCATAGACCAGACAGGCACTAGACATATGACGGTAATGATTTTTCTGCCTGTTTGCTACTTGAAATGTTGAACATCCACATACTAATGCATCAATCTGTTGTGGGACAATGCTGGAGGAGATTGTCAGACAGCTTCCCAGCTTTACTGTCAGGTTGATAATTGAGGAATTTGCATCTATCATGGTATCTCGTTTCAGTGTCAAAAAGTATGGCTCTGGAAAAGCACAGCCGGTCAGGCAATATCCGAAGAGCAGGAGAGTCGATGTTTCGGCATAAGCCTTTCATCCAGAATGCATTCCTGATGAAGGGTTTATGCCCAAAATGTCGACTTTCCTGCTCCTCGGATACTGCCTGACCGGCTGTGCTTTTCCAGCGCTGCATTTTTTGACTCTGATCGCCAACCTCTGCAGTCCTCACTTTTTCCTGTGGTATCTCACATGCCAATTTAATTGGAAACGTTGAGTTTTTAGCATATGCGAATGACAATGTGCTATCTTTGAATATTAATAAGCTGAAAAGAATGAAAAAACCATTTAATCATTGAATCAAGCATAGCAAACCAGCATTCTGTGGTTGTTATAGCTTGACCAAAGCTGGTTGCCTGAAATAGCATTGATTTTCTCGGTGCAGTTGACTGAGCACAGCAGGCCAAGCTGTCTTATGCTGTCTTGTATTCTGGAGGGGTGTGGGGAAGTATTCCAGTGTAATTATCTAGAATTAATGTTTTCTCACTGGCAATCCATCAACATTAAAGATGCTGTAAAGATGCTGTGAGCTGCAGTTATGGAAACAACATTTGCACAATTATGTTACAAAACCAAAGTTTGTAACTGGGAAGTTTAAAAAAAATAAGTGTCCAAACACAGATGCAAGAGGATTGAATAGACGTGATAGTGGCCCATGTCTCCCACCAGTGGCATATGATGCAGTTGAAAATCAGAATCACGTAGAAGTTACAATGCAACTGATCACACAGGAATTTCCTGAGAGATTTAAACTTCTGACAAACAATTAATTTATATTGAAAATTCTCTGAAATCACCTCGAGTTACAGTCTGAGACTTCAGATACCTCTGATTCACTGACTGAACAGCTCCCAAAGAAATGTTAGAAGGATCAAAAGCTGCTCAAATTTCCAGGTAACTATAAAAATGCACCATCCCTGCCAACTCACTGCAATCATCTCTGGCCCACACCTCCCAACCCAAGTCTCTTTCAAGTGACCACACAATCCAACCTGATTGGATGACCATTCCCTCCCATATTTTTCCATGATCCAACATTCCAACCCCAGCCAGTAATTCTCCCAATTGACCTGATTTGACATAACCTTGCCTTCTGACCTGACCCAACCCAACTTTTATCTAACCTAACCTGTGTCCCAACCCATCGGTCATCCTATCCAAATGTTAACCAGCCATCCTGTTCACCTTCCACCAGACCCAACTACTATGCTGCCATGCTGCAGGGGAGGCAATGGCCCAGTGCTATCATCACTGTACTGTTTATCCAGAGCTGAAAATGTGTTGCTGGAAAAGCGCAGCAGGTCAGGCAGCATCCATGGAGCAGGAGAATCTATGTTTCGGGCATGAGCCCTTCTTCAGGAATCTGCCTTCCTGTTAATCCAGAGACCCAGATAGTGTCCTGGGGACCTGGATTCAAATCCCACTACAGCAGATGGTGAAATTTGAATTCAATAAAAGTTTACAATTGAAATTTGAATGAATACATCATTGATTGTTAGAAAAACATCATCTGGTTCTTTAATGTCCTTTAGGGAAGGAAACTGCCATCCTTACCTGATCTGTCCTACATGTGACTCCAGACCACAGCAAGGTGGTTGACTCTTAACTGCCCCCCTGGACAATAAATGCTGGTAGAGTCAATGTGCCTACATCCCATTAATGAATTAAAAGAAAAAATGTGATTTATCCACCTATGCACCTGGGTGTCACCCGATCCAGATATAACCCATCTTCCTTACCCACTTACCATCTCCTCTCATCTCTTTGTCTACTTAACTCACACATTCACAATCTTCATTAAGAATCATCAAATTAACATCAAATGTGAAATATGAAAAACTGAGCTGAGAATGATTAAATAACAATGTCATTAAGTGTTTGGAAGAAAGAATAATACCACTACATTTAGTCAATAAATTAGCCAATAAATTGACGAAATAACAAAGAGGATTGAAGAGGGCAGAGTGGTAGATATGATCTACATGGACTTCAGTAAGGCGTTCGACAAGGTTCCCCATGGAAGACTGATTTGCAAGGTTAGATCTCATGGAATACAGGGTGAACTAGCCATTTGGATACAGAACTGGCTCAAAGGTAGAAAACAGAGGGTGGTGGTGGAGGGTTGTTTTTCAGACTGAAGGCCTGTGACCAGTAGAGTGCCACAAGGATCGGTGCTGGGCCCTGTACTTTTTGTCATTTACATAAATGATTTGGATGCGAGCATAAGAGGTACAGTTAGTAAGTTTGCAGAAGACACCAAAATTGGAGGTGTAGTGGACAGCGAAGGGGGCTACCTCAGATTATAACAGGATCTGGACCAGATGGGCCAATGGGCTGAGAAGTGACAAATGGAGTTTAATTCAGATAAGTGCGAGGTGCTGCATTTTGGGAAAGCAAATCTTAGCAGGACTTATGCACTTAATGGTAAGGTCCTAGGGAGTGTTGCTGAACAAAGATATCTTGGAGTGCAGGTCCATAGCTCTTTGAAAGTGGAGTTGCAGGTAGATAGGATAGTGAAGAAGGCGTTTGGTATTGAGTACAAGAGTTGGGTGGTCATGTTGCGGCTGTACAGGACATTGGTTAGGCCACTGTTGGAATATTGCATGCAATTCTGGTTTCCTTCCTATCGGAAATATGTTGTGAAACTTGAAAGGGTTCAGAAAAGATTTACAAGGATGTTGCCAGGGTTGGAGGATTTGAGCTACAGGGAGAGGCTGAACAGGCTGGGGTTGTTTTCCCTGGAGCATCGGAGGCTGAGGGCTGACCTTATAGAGGTTTACAAAATTATGAAGGGCATAGATAGGATAAATAGACAAAGTCTTTTCCCTGGGGTCGGGGAGTCCAAAACTAGAGGGCGTAGGTTCAGGGTGAGAGGGGAAAGATATAAAAGAGACCTATGGGGCAACCTTTTCACTCAGAGAGTGGTACGTGTATGGAATGAGCAGTGAGAGGATGTGGTGGAGGCTGGTACAATTGCAACATTTAGGAGGCATTTGGATGGGTATATCAATAGGAAGGGTTTGGAGGGATATGGGCCGGGTGCTGGCAGGTGGGACTAGATTGGGTTGGGATATCTGGTCGGCATGGATTGGTTGGACCAAAGGGTCTGTTTCCATGCTGTACATCTCTATGATTCTACAAATGTTTAAAAGAAACAGAAAGAAATGCTAATATCCGAAGAATGTCCCAGCAGTTTCATTAAAGTGACCGTACTGTCTAAATCCCTACATGGTGGCTGTTCCCAGTACCTTGCTTCTCCTGTCAAGCCAATCCCAACTTGCTGCAATGGAGACTGAAGCAAGTGGTCAGTACCTGAAGACTGGCTGTAAAACAGATGGCTGTGTGAGTGGCTGGGTTTCCTACGATTAGCATTGGTCAGAACTGCTCCAACACAAAATTCTGGAGCAATATCTCTAAGTCTGCAGCCCATATGGAATATAAATCAAATACCAATTCCAAGACTTTTGGACGCTGCATCAGCATCTTGCTAAAGGAAGCGAGAAGTTGGAAAAATGTTCTCTATTAGCATTAGGCAGGTGAAGGACCAGAAAAATGATCAAAACCCTAATAGTCACACAGGTCATTGTCTTCCTCAAACCTGAGGCGCCGAATATAATCCAGCGAGAATTTTGATGGTCTCACATGAGTGGTGAAGGTCAGTATGTGTGTCTTCAACTGTCATATCCCAGCATTTATGAGTAGCTTCAGTCACTGCTCAAATCATCACATATTGACAACAATTGCTATTCACTAGGACCTCATTCCTAACATATGTTTCCCCTCACCCACTGATACTTAGACACTGCTGTAAACCTCACCTCCCCCCCTCCCGCCAACACAGCTCGTAGCTTACAGGCATAGTCTCATATTTAAACATGCCAACCAGCTCTTCCTAATTTATTGAGCCACACTCACTGATGCACTTCACCCTTTCTTGTAGGACAGGTCATACCTACCTGGAAGCATTAGGAGTCGAGAGTGTGGCACTGGAAAGGCACAGCAGGTCAGGCAGCATCCAATTGACGTTACAGGCAAAAGCCCTTCATTAGGAATGGGGCTGGGGGCCTCTAGGATGGAGAGATAAATGGGAGAGGGGTGGGCTGGGGGGAAGGTAGCTGAGAGTGCAATAGGTGGATGGAGGTGGGGGTAAAGGTGATAGGTAAGAGGGGAGGGTGGTGCAGATGGGTGGGAAGGAAGATTGACAGCTCATGAGGGTGGTTGGATCTGGGATAAGGTGTGGGGAGGGGAAATGAGGAAACTGGTGAAATCCACATTGATGCCATGGGGTTGCAGGGTCGCAAGGCGGAAGATGAGGTGTTTTTCCTCCAGGCGTCAGGTGGCAATGGACCCACCGTCCTGTGGCCGAACACTTCAATTCTCCCTCCCACCCCGCTGAAGATATGCAGGTCCTGGGCCTCCACCATCGGCACTCCCTAACCACCCGATGCCTGGAGGAAGAATGCCTCATCTTCTGTCTTGGGACACTCCAACCACACTGGATCAATGTGGATTTCACCAGTTTCCTCATTTCTCCTCTCCCCCACCTTATCCCAGACCCAACCTTCCAGCTCAGCACCACCCTCATGACCCGTCATACCTGTCCATCTTCCTTCCCACCCATCTGCTCCACCCTCCCCTCCGACCTACCACTATTACCCCTCACCTCCATCCACCTATCGCACTCTCAGCTACCTCCCCCCCAAAGCCCCTCCCATTTATCTCTTCACCGCCTCGGCTCACAAACCTCATTCCTGACGAAGGGCTCTTGCCTGAAACGTCGATTCTCCTGCCCCTTGGATGCTGCCTGACCTGCTGTGCTTTTCCAACACCACAGTCTCGATTCTGATCTCCAGCATCTGCAGTCCTCACTTTCTCTTGAAAGCAGTAGGAGTCGATCAGAGTGGCACCAATGTTACAGAACATAGAACATAAAACATTACAGCGCAGTACTGGCCCTTCAGCCCTCACTGTTGCGCCGACCTGCTGAACCAATCTGAAGCCATCTAAGCTACACTATTCTATTCCAATAACCATTTAAATGCCCTTAAAGTTGGCGAGTCTACCACTGTTGCAGGCAGCATGTTCCATACCCCTACTACTCTCTGAGTAAAGAAACTACCTCTGGCATCTGTCCTATGTCAATCACCCCTCAATTTAAAGCCATGCCCTCTCGTGCTAGCCATCACCATCCAAGGAGAAAGGCCACCCTATCTAACCCTCTGATTATCTTATATGTCTCAATTAAGTCACCTCTCAACCTTCTTCTCTCGAATGAAAACAGCCTCAAGTCCCTCTGCCTTTCCTCATAAAACCTTCCCTCCATACCAGGCAACATCCTAGTAAGTCTCCTCTGAACCCTTTCCAAAGCTTCCACATCCTTCCTATAATGCGGTGACCAGAACTGTACGCAATAGTTCAAGGGTGGCCAGATCAGAGTTTTGTACAGCCACAGTATGACCTCATGATTCCGAAACTCAATCCCATTATACTAGTTCAGGTGCCCATTTCTGGGATCATGGCAAATGGAAAGCCTGAATCTGTTGAAGATAATAATCATTTTATGCTTATTCTGTCTGCTTACAATTCACTTCTCCCTAAATTGACACTGTATTCTGATATACAACATTCGATTGTATAATTCTTACTTCCCAGCCTCCCAAAGTACATCTTTCAAATACCCAGGACATACAACATGGTCAGCCAGTGACAAAAGAACAAACAAAGATTAATAATGAAAAAGCAGTTCCCTCAAATGGTGCTGCACCAGCTCAGATACAGACATTGTATATATTTTGCAGCGAGATTTGAGGCAGGATCCCCACACAACGACACGGGAATTAAAATGTTATGCCAAGGCATGGGCAAGGATAAGGCAGGTGCTAGCTCACCAGATGGTGAGGACTTGACCAGAAGACTCAGATTTGACCTTTGGTGCAGAAGTATGTTGAGGGGCACGGGGAAGATAATATATGGTGCAGTGGGAAGCCTGGTGAAAAGAAAGGCTGCAGTTAATGTTCAGGAACATGGAGGAGATTGGCACCAATTTGGAACACATCTTTTCCTGAACTGTGACCTTATCTCTTCCACTGTCGAAGGAGTGGCCAGCTCCATTCACATACTTCTGAACATTACTCTTGAAGCAGCATTTGCCACACTACAGAGCCATAGCATCATAAAGTTGTACAGCACGGAAACAGACCCTTCGGTTCAACCCATCCATGCCAACCAGATGTCTTAAATTAATCAAGTTAAAAATCACACTCAACAACAGGTTATAATCCAACAGGTTTGTTTGGAAGCATTGGCTTTCGGAGTGCTTTCAGACAACCACCTGATGAAGGAGTAGCGTTCCAAAAGTTAGTGCTTCCAAATAAACCTATTGAATTATAACCTGGTGTGGTGTGATTTTTAACTTTGTACACCCCCAGTCTAATATTAGCTCTCCAAATCATAAATTAATCTTGTCCTGTTTGCAAGCATTTGGCCCATATCCCTCTAAACCCTTCCTCTTCATATACCCATCCAGATGCCTTTTAAATGTTGTAATTTTACCAGCCTCCACCACCTCCTCTGGCAGCTCGTTCCATACATGCACCACCCGCTGTGTGAGAAATTTGCCCCTTAGGTCCCTTTTCAATCTTTCCCCGCTCACGTCTAGCTTTGGACTTCATTACCTGGGGAAACAACCTTGGCAATTCACCCTATCCATGCCCCTCACCATTTTATAAACCTCTATAAGATCACCCCTCAGCTTCTGGCACTCCAGGGAAAATAGCCTCAGCTTATTCAGTCTCAGCACCAACAGAAGCCACCAAAGATCTGGTTGCTGCCATCATCATGGCCATATCTAGAAAGGCCTGCCAGGTGCCAGAACAGTCTACAATCTGCATTTTGACACATTTGCTCAGAATGCTAAGCCGCTATCCTAGGAGCATGATAGTGACCCCATGGAGCTTCCTTTGAGAAGACAGCATTCACCCACTCAGTCCTGTAATTGTGTCCTTTTTAAAAATTCATTCACAGGATGGGGGCGTTTCTGGCTGGGCCAGCATTTCTTGCCCATCCCTAACTGCCCAGTGGGCAGTTAAGAGTCAACCACAAAGTGGGTTTGGAGTCACATGTAGTCCAGGTAAAGATGCAGTTTCCTTCCCTCAAAGACATTAATGAACCAGATGGGTTTTTCCAACAATCAGAAATGAATTCATATTCATCATTAGACTATTAATTCCAGATTTTTTTGCTGTTTTTAAAATTCAAATTTCACCATTTGCGATGGTGAGATTCAAACCAAAGTCCCTACAGTATTGCTGGGTCCCAAAGGCATGCAAGTCCTGGGCCTCGTCCACCGCCAAATCCTAGCCATCCGACGCCTGGAGGAAGAATGCCTCATCTTCAACCTTGGAACCCTCCAACCACACGGCATCAACATCAATTTCACCAGTTTCCTCATCTCACCTCTCCCTCCCCTCCCCCAACCCAGATCCAACCCTCCAACTCGGCACCGCCCTCTTAGACTGTCCCACTTGTCCATCTTCCTTCCCACCTATCTATTCCAACCTCCGCTCCAACCTATCACCATCACTCCCCCACCTGCTTCTACCTATTGCCTTCCAAGATACCTTCGCCCCACCCCCACCCTCCTATTTACCTCTCAGCCCTCTTCCACTACCGCCCCCTCCTCATTCCTGATGAAGGGTTATGCCTGAAATGTTGACTCTCCTGCCCCTCGGAAGCTGCCTGACCTGCTGTGTTTTTCCAGTGCCACACTTTCTGTCTCTGGATTATCAGTCCAGTGTTAATACCACTAGGCCATCGCCTCCTCTCATTGAGGACTGACAATAAATATTGGGCATCCCGCCTCACCTCTCTGTGCCATTGCTGCCCTACTTTTGGGCTGTCATTTCCTGGAATGAGAGAAAGGAAGAGACTGAATGAGATGAAAGTGAATAGCACAGTTCTCAGTGCTGGTGTGTGGGTGGGTGCAGAAGAGGTGGTGAGGTGGTCAGAGTTAGAGAGTAGGCAGCATGGAAGCTGTGCAGCCTTGGCAGAGACGGAGTTTGGTGGTAAGTGAGAGCAAGTGAAGGGAGAGATGTGGTAGGGAATAGCAGAGCATGGGCCTTGGTGGGGGTGGAGGGATTGGATGCAGAGATAGAGAGGAAATGAGTGTGTAGTGGTAGAGAGAAGAGTATGGCACTGACTGTGGTGGAACAGAGAAGATCATTGACCTTCTAGTGACACTGCTATCCCATCGTCCATGCTGTTGAGACTACATTGAGCCAGGTGGCCCCTGGGGTTAGGCTGGCATCAGCTGATGGTATGAGCTAGATTAGAGTGGTGCTAGTCTGCTGAAGATTACATCCCTTGGTTGCACTGCTGCCACCTACAGCAGGAGCTGCAGGTCCATGTTGGAAGATCACAGCACCACCTTCTTCTTTTCTATCTCCGTCACTGAGTTGTTCAGTTTCAGAATGTCAGTGCTCATTCACATGCACAGCTATCTTTTAAAAATGGCATGGCTGTTTTATTTTTGGTGGATATCACCAAATGAGAGTTTTTTCTGAGAACAGTGAATGGCAGGATAGAGGTAAAATCGAAGGTGAGGAAAACAAAGTTGGTGGGTTTGATAAAATATACCAAGAAACCTCAGTAGGCCTTATGGCAAAATCCTTTCAAAATTACTGATGCAACTCCCACTTAACCAAAAATAAAAATTATGTTTTAGCTTATTGTCTCAAAACATGAACTATTGCTTGAATTCCTGTGTTAAGTGAGTAAAACCATTTGAGTTTTTAATATTGATTGCTTTGTTCAGGGTTTAAGGTAAAACCAAGTTTATGTCGTGTCAGACAGGACTTTCATAGATTCCCCTTTGATGTTCTTTAAGCACAATTTTCAGTCAACTGCATCACAGTAGCTGTTGTTGAAGAAATATGGTTCAGTTCCTCATCAAATGTTGCAATCCTAAGGAGCTTGCCAACTCTTTTTCCATTATATCCCATTATTCCATTATCCCTTCACATCACATTATCCCATCACATCCAACAGTCAAGTTATTTATGAGCACCAGTTTTTTCCACAATTGTATCTCCGTGACTATGTCTCCAATATGATATTGCCTCTTAGAACAAAACCTCGATCTCCCTGTTCCATTTTTGTTTGCCTGAGTATTTGGCTCTGGGGACAAAAATGGCCGAGGAACTAAAACCGCTGCACTTTAATGCTTCATCTTCCTGACCTCGATTGCAAATATCTTTTCAAAAAGGTCATCCTTCTGTGTGCTTATTATCGAAGCCAATAAATTAGATTGCACAGAATGGGAGTGGCATTCAGTTAATATACAATGGGCCTTGGGGTATATGCTGCTTTTTCTTGTAAGACAATGAAGAGAAACGTTTAGCACCTATTACTTAAAATGGTGATACTTTGCAGAACAATTCTAATCACTTATATTTCAACATTTTTGTTTGCAATCCAAATTTCATTGTGATCTTTTTCTGAGAAAATTGGTAAAACAACACAACTAATTCACTAATTGTACAAGTCCATATTGCTCAAGTAAACATGATTAAATGGCATGGTTTTAACAATAAATACTACAATAGGCAGATTTTTGAAGAAAGAAACTGAAAATGTAACTTACACTGATGCAAGAGAAAAGACTTTGCATCAGTTTAGCATAGGTGTTATATAAAGTGTGTATGTATTCTAAGTTATGTAAATGTTGTTTGTCAAGTATAAATATGTTCCATACAGTGTTAATGTATTTTGTTTAATGTGCTTTGTGTAGATCCTATATATAATGTGCTTGGATTGTATATCATGTATGTAAATTGCTTTTTGTGTGACCAAAGAGTCATATCCAGCTCAGAAATGGTACAGATTGAGACTATTTTATATAGAAAAATGAGATATAATCAATGTGGAATAATAACTATAAATACATGCTATCCCCACAAAATTGTGGATTGAGATCTTTTTTCTGCATTTATATTTGGTTCAGAGCAGCATTCCAGAATTTATTTCAATTAAATATAGTTTCACTACTTTATAACAAATTATGTAATCAGGAGGATTCAACATCTGTTAAATATGCAATCCTAAAAATTACTGCTTATAATCTTATCCAATGAATACTGAATTTAGCTATTTTAATCTCGGTGTTAACCCATTCGTTTTAATAGGTTAACAGCTCTGTTGAAATACTAACTGAGTAAGTGTCATACAATTGTGTGAAGCTCTGATATACTAATAGTGCAAAGTCCTTGAGGTTATGTTTGTATGCTTTTCCCACTTTTGATAGCCAAAATACAAGAGTCCTTGAGTGTGAGGTTAACCGTTTCCACCACATATAATTAACGATAAACTGGAATCAATTTGTGTAGATTCCCTACAGTGTGGAAACAGGCCCTTTGGCCCAACAAGTCTACACCGACCCTCCGAAGAGTAACCCACCCAGACCCATTCCCCTACCCTATATTTACCCCTGACTAATGCATCTAACACTATAGGTAATTTATCATCGGCAATTCACCTAACCTGCACATCTTTGGATTGTGGAAAGAAACCCACGCAGACACGGAGAGAATGTGCAAACTCCACACAGACATCCGGGTGTCTAGCACTGTGAGGCAGCATGCCACCCTGTAGATATTGGATTGTCCTAAATCATGATCCAATGTGAGACAAAACAGAAGCCAGTGGCATGGGAGGGGGTAGGTTTTCCTTTTGGTCCCACAGAAATATCAAGACCTCATAACTGCCAGCCAAACAAAACTCTGGAGTACCTCTCCCACATCCCTCACTACCACCCTTCACCCATTGTAATTTCATAGATCATAGAACATAGAAAATAGAAAATAGAACATTACAGCACAGCAACAGACCCTTCGGCCCACAATATTGTGCCAAACATGACATCAAATTAAACTAATCCCTTCTGCATGCCCTTAGAGTACATCCCTCCATTCCTTGCATATTCAATTCTGGCTTTGGCTTGTTCAATGGACTTAAAGATTTGTTGCTTGTTGGTGTTCATTGTCTGCTGATTAGTTTGCAAATTACATCTCAATGGGACTGAAGCCTACAAATGGTTCTTGTCAGTAAAGTGTTGACCATTTAGAACTGAGGTGAGGAGAACTTTTTTTCACTGAAAGAATTGTGAATCATTGGAATTCTCATCCTCAAAGCTGCTCAGAAAGTACACTCATTTCTGAGTATAAGTAGCAATTTTTTTTCTCTCTGTTTCTTCCTTTAGGGAGGGTTCTGGATGATCCATTTGTTCAATATATTTAGGGCTCAGGTAGACAGATTTATGGGTGACTCCAGCAAATAAAGGATGTAGGGAGTGGTTCGGAAGGTGTGTTATGGACCAGACCAGATCGCCTCACATTATATGAAGAAGGCAGCCTACATTCTAAGTTCTTCTTATTTTGAAGGTAAATCTGAAGTGCTGTGTTCCAGATAACAATTGGACTGACCAAACTATTTGATGTTAAACAAAACACAATTTATTCAAACACTATAGTTAAAATACAATAAAAGAAAGAAGGCCTTGGAATAACTTAACTCAACTGGTAGACTTAACAGAATAATAGATACAGTTAAGTATCTCCAATATTGTAACAGCCCCATTACACCGGCTGGCCAAAAAGCAAATTCAGAAAACAGATTTGTCTCACATGGTATCCAACAGCCCAGGCTGTGAACCCTTTAGCCTTTGCCTAAAATTGAGAGGGAAAAATAGCTTCCAGTTCTTCAAGATCCCAACAGCAAGTGCTGTTAAAAACTACAAACCGAAAATCCTGGTCTGAGGGAGCTTGACCACATTCTTTCAGGTTGGAGGGGCATGTTTAGGATAAGTAGAAAAAGTATTTTCCCTGGGTGAGAGGGCAAAGATATAAAAGAGACCTAAGGGGCAAATTTTTCACACCAAGAGGAAGTGGTGGAGGCTGTACAATTACAGCATTTAAAAGGCATCTG